>NC_143573.1:31047500-33447500 GCF_054136105.1 Typopeltis vanoorti
TGGAGTAGATGATATTCAACCAGAAATACTTAAATATGGAAGTATAAAATTCATTGCAAAGAATTTATGGAGACAAAAACACGTGCTAGAGTAATTACTTATAATTAAGTAAATAACACTAGACGTTTCGACCTCTATATTGAGGTCATCATCAGGAAAATGTCCACATATCCACAGGACAGCTACATGATACTACACAAAAGTAAGCTAAATCTAATGTTTTGTTAATCGTTTACACCAGTCTGACTTGCGGTGAAAAAAAAAGTTAATAAATAAAAAAAAAGAAATAAAATAAATAAATAATAAAAAGTTATAAAAATAAATTAACATAAATAAAATTATTTATACATCATAAGTATAATATACAGATGATAAAAAAACATTAAAGTGGCACTACATCAAACACATCTCTAGAGTCCTCTTATCTTCAGTAGTGGGTCTTCCAGATTCTTGGAATTACTAATCGATCATTCTTGTTGAGATTGAAATTGTTTCAGCATCTCTCAAGCTTCCTTGAATTTTCTTTCAAACTAGGTTTTGGTATGGTGAAGGGACTTTATGCCTTTCCAGATGATTCTGTGACATGTTTAAAGTGCATGGTCTGACAGGCCTGTTTTACCACAGCAAAGGAATTTAATATGGTGTTTGTCTTTTGTTGGAATGGTGTGCGTCCTGTTTCCCCTGTAGGGTAGATTGCAGGTGTACAAAATTTTGTAAACCCCTGGGTGGACAAGTAGGGAAGGGGATCTTTGGATGAGCTGAGTATACTTTTTAATTTTTAATAAAAGACATAAATTCTGAGAGCACAGGCATAATGCAGTAATAGCTTTTTAATTGTTTCTTCTGGCCAAGTTATCATTGACTTGATTAATTCTGTTTTGTTTTTGATGTAGTTTGTAGGATTGTAGTTAACTAACTGGTATGTGTTGTGGTTGGATACCAATTGGTTCATTTTTTCAAGGTACATTTCTGTGGCATTCTTGTAATCTTTTTTGCTTTTCATGGTATTATTGTGGAGAATCTTATGCACTTTTTTTTTGTAGCCATTTTTTAGAAACATTTGCTAATAATTTCATATTCCTTCTTCAGTGACTGCTCTGAATTGTTAAGGCTCTATGTTTGAGGGTAGTGATGATCCTCTAGTTTTTGTGTTGGATGGTGGCATGAATTTTTGTGTATGTATTGGCTTGTGTGTGTAGGTTTGTGGTGGACAGTGAAGGAAAGGTAGCATAGGGGAAACGTGTGACCAGTGTGTCTAGAAAAGGAAGAGAATTACTGTTTTCAATCTCAATGGTAAATTGGATACATTTGTGTTGCTTGTTCAGGTGGCTTTAGAAATGTATTTAATGTTTTGCAGTCATGGGGCCAAATGGCAAATAGATCAACATATCTGAGCCAGACTTTGAGCTCGGCAATACCGTCTTTTTGCAGGTAGAAATTATTTTGTCCAGAGTGAAGTATGTGGGCAAAGAGAGCTGTGATAATGAATAGAAATATGTTCTGTATGAGAAGAATAGTATCACTGATCAGGACATTAGTGAAAAGGGCTATTATTTTTGGCAGGCCATAAATTCTGAAAACACAGGCATAATGCAGTAATAGCTTTATAATTGTTTCCTCTGGCCAAGTGATCATTGACTTGATTAATTCTGTTTTCTTTTTGATGTAGTTTGTAGGATTGTAGTTAACTAACTGGTAGGTGTTGTGGTTAGATACCAATTGGTTCATTTTTTTTTTCAAGGTATGTTGTCTGATCAAGAATGACAATAACATAGCCTTTGTCCGCCTTGGTAATAACGATGTCAATCCTCCAAAGTGAATATTCCAATCATGCACCATTCTATGAGAGAAAAATCTAGCTCTCTGTTCCTTCTTCACTGCATTCATTCTCAACTTCCATGGATGCCCTCTCATCCTCTCTCAACCATTCATAAAATGAATTCCATCTGTTGGAACCCTGTATAATCAGACAATGTACTTTGAAAAAATGAACCAATTGGTATCCAACCACAACATGTACCAGTTAACTACAATCCTACAGACTGCATCAAAAAAGAAAACAGAATTAATCCAATCAGTGATCACTTGGCCAGAGGAAACAATTAATCATATCACCTCTTTCTTCTGTTTGCTAGTATCTGCAGTCCACAAACTCTAAATCTGTCTTCATAATCTGTATTCCACAATCTTGATATCATTTTCAACACTCTTCTTTGCACTCTACTGTATCAGTACCACCATGGAAACCAGGAGACCAGATCAGTCACAAGTCTTGCAGACTCACATCCCCCATATACCACTTTTAAATGTGCCAGTCAACCATCCTCTTATCCATGCTAATGTTTTATAATTCAATAACATATTTTCCAATTTATGCAAAGTCTTCCATGCTGTATCCTGTTAAAACCCTTAGCAAAGTTTAGAAGTATAATGGAACATTATCCATTTCTCTTGTCTAACTTAACAATAACATTATAAAATGTGAGCACTCGAACTTGATCTATCCTTAGTAAATCTATACTTTGCAATGTTTATTGCAAAGTATAGATTCTTTGTCCAACCTATTTCTGTATGCAATCTCTTACTAACTTTCCCAAAATATTCACCACCACTTCGGAGATAGTGATAGATGCATCAGTTTTTCTGCCCCCCCCCCCTTTGTGTAATGGAATTATCATACATTCCATTGCTGTGGCATCTTCCCTGTTCTATTCAAATAGGCTATATAACTTCCCCAAGTTATATAGCCTATTCAAAGGAACAGCTAGTTCAGCTGAATACTCTTTTAGCATCAATGCTAATATCCCATTATCCCCTATTGCCAAATTGTTATTCAGTCTGTGCAATAGCTCTAGTACCTCTCCTCCTCCTCATACACCAAAGTTTATTCATCCAGTGAAGAGGTGATAAGCTCAGTTGCATACAGCAGGTTGGGCTTTTAGCAAAATAGGTGCTCACGACCTCTCAAAAGTTTATATAACTTTATCATATCACCCCCCCCCTGCCCTTTCTTCTGTCTATCAGTGTCTGCAGTCCACACTCAATCTATCCTTGTAATCTACATTCCATAATCCAATTAGAATGTAGATTACATTCTATAATTTATTCCAAAGAAGAGTTACATATTCCTGTAACTCTTCTTTGCAGTCTTTCTACAGCTACTTTATCTTTTTGGAACCCAGCACACTAAATCTGTGCACAGTAATCCAGATGCAGCCATACCAATGCCTTGTAAAGAAGCAAAATGACTTCCATATCCTTACATGTCAATGTTTGTTTTAACAATGCACTTATCCTCTTAGTTGTATTTGCAATTTTTGTTATGTGACCTTTGAACATTAACTTTCTATCCATGATAAAAAGGTCTCTAACCTTGTTGGTTACTCCAAACATAATATGTGTTGGATAACTTATCATGCCAAAGTGCATAACTTGACTAACATTGAACTGACATCCACTATGGTTTGCCCACATTTCCAGCTTATCCAAATCACCTTTTAAATGCATGAGATGCTACTGATATACAGCATATACTGATATACATCACCAGCGAGCAACAAAAGATCTTCTGTCAACCCTTTTCCAATATCATTAATATATAGATTAAACAACAATAGTCCAAGGACTGATCCCTGGAGAACACCACTGGTTACCTTAAATCTGGCAGATTTCACAATGCCCAGATACTGCTTTCTGATAATACCTGTCCATCAACCATCCTCTTATCTCAACCACTAGTTAATATTCCAATTCAATATTCTCTAGTACAGGCATACACAACGTGTTAGGTTCCAGACCACTCATATAGCAAATCACTGCCTTTTTCGTCCTTTTTTTTTTCATGCATTTAATGATTTAGTAATATTTTTAAGCAGCCGTGTGTGTGTGTGTGTGTGTGTGCACGGGTGTAAATAACATAAATAATGCATTTATTTATGTCAGACATAAATAAATGCTTTAATCAGATATGCAAACAAAAAATTTAGAATAATTTTTGCAAAAAAAAAAAGTTATTCCAAATAGCTTGGCTCAAGGAAACACACCAACCATTTTGGTTAAACAATCTACACCATTATTTTTTTTTTCATTTCGGCAGTAAGATCATCATCATCATCACGTTACGGAAAACTAGTATTAATAAATGTAATAACAATAATGTGAGGCAAGTTTAGCCTGTGGCCTCTCTTAGTGTTTGACATACTATTATCATTAAATTTAATATTTTTAATCTTAACATGTAATAGATTTAGCATCTTCTTTTTACTGGAGCAACAATACCTTAGTTTGAATTTGAATGACATTATTAACAACAATAAAATAATAGCTATAAACAGCTTATAATTCATGATGAAATGCCAAAACACAGAGAAGCAGTGAGTGACATTATAAATAAACTGAGTTCACAAAAATTGCACATCAATTGATTCACAGCAATGTCATGTTGCTAAAGCTATTGTATGAGCAAATGCAGCATCATACAAGTGGGCACTCTATTTCCCTCGCTTCCTTTTATACTCTTATGTTTGTCCTTCTTTTCACGACTCTCTATCTCTCTCAGTATCTGGTTGATTAATAGTGTCTTTCTCCTCTTTAATAAGTTAATAAATCCTGTAGCAGCTGTGGGACGAATGTCTCCTAGCAGTTGCTCTCTTTCCTTTACCGCTTGGTAACACTGCTCTAAGTTGGTTATCTCTTTTATGAAAGCTGTCTCTCTCAATTCTTGCCTCACCCCTTGCCTAAAATGTTGGAAGACAGCCCAATCAAAATGGGGCTTGTCTTCACTTGAGATGTTCAGGGTGCTCGCAAGAGTCAGCAACCTATTGTAAAAATCTGATTTATGTTTTCTTTATCTTTCTGTATCATCCTCTGGAGTTTCCACAAGTTCAGCCCTAAACTCCTTATCTTTGAAAACTGGGAAATTAGAACTTCTTTGAATTTTGAATACTCCAGAGTTTCTTTCAGGATTGGCGATGAATAGAGGAAGATTTTTGCCTTCCCTACTGGCTTACTGCGTAGTAGTACAAGAAGTTGAAAATCTGACCATCTACCAACTTTTCTCAATTCCTCGACATAGCAAAAAATTCAATAACGCCATCCGTCTCCTCGCCTGAGAATTGTTGGAATACTTGTTGCGGATTAATAGTTCTGAAGAATTCTCAGTCATTCATCTCAGACCTTGTTGTTAAAGACATGCTTGCACCTAAGTTCACAAAATTCTTCCCTAAATTAGTCAAATTTTCTATTAAATTCTAATGCACCTTGATCGCCTAACTTGAATCCAAAACCAACTTACTGTGACTGATCTATTAATTTGCCTTACACAATCAAATCACATCCTACTGGCTCCTGCGCCATTGTTATGTCATGACATTACATTAATTTATTCTTTATTGTGTTCTTCTTATATCACTTACTAGTTTATACATATTCTTATTCACAGTTAAATCTATCCACACAATTTGGCCGATGCTTAGAAAGATTAAGTATATCAAATAAATTGACAAAGGGTAGACTTCTGAATAGAGTCCAATCCTCAATAGACGGTCTGGAGTTACTTCCTATTCAGGTTCTGGCAATATTTATTTGATCAAACTGCGCCAGCCAGATCCTTAGGTCAGAAATTCCTCTTAACCAAGGAGTAACCCTCAGAAAATATACTAAGTAAATCAATCTATTAGTTATTCTTTATCTCTATCTTATCTATCTCTCTTAAAATACTTTAGCTTGCAGTCGTGGTCTCTGTCATATAATTCACTCCCGCTCAGATTCAAATATTAGTAAGCGGTGCATTGGATTCGAATCAAGGCACAAAACAGGTTAAGATAATCAAGATACATTTATTAACTTCCTAGGATTACACATTTACAATAAAAAAACACTCAATAGGAATAGTTATCCCAAGTTATAAGATTAGACATAACAACTGTAATTCACAAATCACATCTAAGAATAGGTTCATTTCACTACACAAAATTCTAGCTAGCATCCTTTAAATATCTTTACTATCATACACATATTCTTAAAACACTCATATAGATAATTCTATAGATCATTACTTATAGCAAATTAACTACTACTCATTCAGACAAATATTAAGGAAACAGCCTATAGATTCTAGACACTGGTATCTAAATCTCACTATAGTCCTTCTTCCTATAAGTCTAGAGTTTTATAATCTAACATCTCGTTTCTTCCATAACACAATATTTCGTTCTTCCTTAACAAAGGAATTATAAAAGAGTTTTACATTACCACATTCCTGTAACTTATTCCGTCTATCCTTTCTTTATAATTTCCCTCCGAATATTCGATCTTGTCCTTGGTGATTAACTCACTGGCTAGGTTTGGCCTTCATTGTTCTGTCCTTTCATCGCATTCTTGACTGGAAACAGCATGGATTGAATTGATTCACATGGACGTATGTGGCGGCCAGTTTTTTCAGGCTTACTGGGAAGAGTGCCTAATATTTCTTCGCCTATTCTTTCCACCCGACATTGCGAACCGACAGCAGAGAACAGCTGCCTGCTATCGACTAGATCCCGAACTGGAACTCTTCCTGACTCCACCAGAAACTCTCAGGCAACTCAGATGAAAAAACCTAAATAGCCCTGAACGTGGGTGACAAATCCATTTTATACATCGTATCTCTAGCGCCCTCTTTCACCCAAAACTTTCTGTCAGACATTTTCTTTTTTGCGCACGGCTCCTATTTTCATTCCTATCTTCCTGCAATACTTCGTACGCGTGCCGTGTCTTCCCGGAAAACACTGTGTGCATGACGTTTGCATGTAAGCAAATTGCCATCGGCCATACAATTTATCCGAAGTTGTAGTTAATGGACTTCGATCCTTCGTTATTTTGCTCTAACATATGTCTTATAGAGAAACTTCTTACATTATAATCTTTTACAAATAAATGACATCTTTCACTTTTAATTAATATTACGAAATTTGTATTAGTATAATTCTTTAAACAAAATTGGTATCTTCACTTATTTACAAGCATTTTCGTTATTGTTTTAGCTAAATTTGTTGGATCTTGAAACAAAAATAATTTTCCAAGGAAATCCTTTCATTCAAGATCCAACAATACTTTGCCTACAGTTTATCATTCAAAACATGTATAGGTACATGGATCAAAATGAAATTTTATTTTCAAAATTTTCATAATAGAATTAACATTGCATTTCGCCTTTGGTGGCTAACTCCCTCCCAAAATTATCACCACATACACAAATACTGCTAGGTAACATATGTGAACTTTCTTTTTGTTTCAATTCGTTATTTTTCCAAAGTAATGTACCAGAGAACTTTTAATATTCCAATACGAAATTAAATTGTGATTATTATAAATTAACAAATTTTGTATATTTTCTCATTTATATTATTTCCTGATAAGTATAAATCATTAAATTATGTGATATTGGGGAAACTGATGTTTAAAAAAGTTTCATCCTACAAAGGTGTAATTGGTGGATTGAGTGGCAAGAGACAGAGAGCTGTAGAGTAGGTGACCTGCCTTGATGAGTCTTTGGACTCCCTAGAGGTGTCAGTAATAATAATAAAAAAGCAATATCAAAATAAAATGTTTCGAACATCTGGAAAACAATCAGAAAGATGTAAAAAACATAAAATAAATTTCTGCGTGTATTTGGCTATTGTTCAGCACTTTTTAGTGTGTCTACTGGATGTGTTCTTTCCTCACTTTCTCAATCATTTTCGTTAGTTTACAGACTGTTACTCGAACAGAAAGGAATAGGTCTATAACCCTCCTTATCCTCAAAAAATAAATGATTATGTAACACATATGCACCTTTTCTTTTAAATAATTCAAATTCTTTTTTCGAAGATAACTGTATCAAATAATTTATAATTTTTCGATAATAAAAGTGAAACCGATCACTATAAATTAAGAAATCATTTCGGCATAAATACTGTATCAGCCTGTAAAAGAAATGTCAGTTTTTCTGTGTTAGGATGTCTGCTAATCAACAACTGAAAACCAAACAGGACATTCTTGATGTATTTTGCACTACAGTTTGAGGCAATTTAGTGTGATTTCTGGGAAAACGTTCTCTCTCTCTCAATAGCAGTGAGAGTAATATAAGCCTTTAGCTTTTCCTCCAGCTAAGAGGATTATTATCACGTATTTCTAAGCATAGTAATATTTAGAATTAAAAAAATAAAATAAAATAACACTACTGAATTTTCTTTTGTGAGGTATGCATAAACAGTTTTACATACTGAAAATATAGCATAGTATTGCTAAAGCTTAGAATAATTTCAGCAGACTGCTGAACAACTGATTTTGGATTGCAAAGAAATAGTACAGATTTTGGCGGTACAACAATGTTATTGCTTTATTTCTTTTGTCAAAATGGTAAACTGAAGTAAAAAATTAAATAATTTTGAATACTATCTGAAAGCTTTCAAACCACTAGAAATTTAGAGTAGTTAATTGAGTTCCAGGAGAGGAGAAGGGAGAGAGATGCAGTAGAAATCTTCAAAATTAGTATAAATTTTTAACCATTACATATAGGACACCTTTCATATTATGTGTTCAACATATCTCCAGTGGTTATGCACAGCATGTTATAGTAATGTGGATCCTACACAAAAAAAAAAAAAAAAAAAAAAACTTGCAATTTTAAGCAAAGACAAAGTCGAAAGAGTCCCTGCTAAAATATCACTGGATATAAATTTTTAATATTAAAAAAAAAAAAAAAAAAAAGACAATCGGAAACCCCCAAGTAATGCAGTTTAACATCATTTGCTCATAAAAAAAATTGTTCCTAAAATTGTAATGTAACAATCCATATAACAGTATTTTGCAAGGAAAGAAAGCAAAATGTCATATTTATTTCAATAAATGTTATTTAAAAAATATAAATATTTGACATAATATTTTAAATGAAACAAACATTTGAAAATTCACAAAAAAAAAAAAAAAATCTTCTATATTGTCAGTAAAGTGAAAGAACATAAAGTTATCTGATTTGAAGAATAAAAGGCAGCAAATTTACTATTACTAAATAGATTCATTGCAAAGGCTGATCTCTGGTCATTTCAGAATTGATTATTTTCGCACACGTGAAATTCGTTTTTATTTGGTAAATGTGGCGGTCGAGTTTAGCTAGTCTAGAAAACGTGTTTTTAAAGTTAAATATAGTGTGGCTTTTTGTCACAAATTGTGCTGCAATTGTGCATCGGTTAGAAACAAGTGTCCTTCAGTGGTATTATTGTTTAGAACTGTGTTGTATATATTGTGTTTTCACTGCCGTTTGTTTCACTATGTCAACGTGTAAAGATGGCGTCCAACAAGAAACGTACGTCAGCGGCGCGCAGGACTTCTACTACTACACGAAAGGCTGGCTCAGCGTTAGATTTTTCGCAATGGATGCGTTGCAGAAACTGCTATATGTATGCATCGAAAAATGTGAAGGATCTGTGGTCGGTCTGGCAAAATGAGAAGAACGAAAATGTCGACGTATGTGAGAAGTGTCGGGATAGGCTGGAGCGTTTAGGAATGGAAGCTGACATCGGGACCGTAGCAGAAGAACTTCGGCGGGAGTTTATGAAAATGAAAAATGACCTTCATCTTCTTCATGAGGAAGTGGAAGTGATCGGTAAGGAGATACTGGAAGTTAAAGCTGAGTTTAATGTGTTAAACAGAGAAATTAGGACTATAGAGATTACTTTAGCTGAAGTAACTAGAACAGGATTACATATAGGTGAGTCTTTGGTGAATGATTCAGTAATAAATAGTATGGGAGTGATTGGGAGTCAACATAATAAAACCACAAGTGGCCTAGAAGAAATGAGATGTAGTGAGAGTGGGGGGGGTAAGTAATAGAGAGTTGAGTAATGAAGCTGGGAGAGTCATGCTGAATAGTGTAGAGAATGAGTCCATGAGTGTGGACTTGAATGAAGTTAAGAGTGGTAAAATATATGGTGATTCTATGATTAAGGGTATGGAGAGTGGTATGCATGAGGAGTGCTTGGCTGATGGGACAATAGAAAGGCTTTAGCAATAAAGAGAGGGCATGAAGCAGACAAGATGATAGTTATGGTGGGTACGAATGACCTGAGAGGTAGTATAAATCGGGTAGGAAAAGATTTAAGAACATTATTAGATATTGTGAAGAGGAAAAGTGTCAATGGGAGAATAGTGTGTGTGCTGCCTTGTTTTGACAATTACGAGTTAAGTAGACGAGCAATGATAATGAATGATATGATTGCAAGAATGTGCAGAAAAAGAGGTCTGGAGTTTGTTGATGTTTGGAGTGTGTTTGAAGGAAAAAGGCAGTTGTATGCTAGAGATGGACTGCATCTTAACATGGAAGGACATAAGCGATTGAAGAAGTTATTGTTTTCTGAACAGGTTGAAGTTATTGGGCAGGGAAACTAATATTGAAAAGGTTGAGTGTAAGAGAGAGAAACTTTAGCACTGATTGTGTATTTATTGATCCTTATAGGCTGAATAAATTGCAGAAGAGAGGGGATAAAAATCGGCATAGGACTACGGTAGTTAGTGACTTATATATCAGTTCTAAAGCCGGTACAAGATCTAGAGGGAATCTGCAATTTTTGTATACCAATGCTAGAAGCATTCGAAATAAGAGAGAAGAATTTTTGGCATTAGTCAGTGAAATCTCACCAAAAGTTGTAGGCATTAGTGAAACTTGGCTGTCAGCAGAAGATGTGGTCACTGGAATTGAATGTGATGGGTACAGTATTTTCAGGGAGGATAGAGAAGATAGAACAGGAGGAGGAGTACTGTTGATGATAGCTGATGTGTTGCAGCCAAAGAAAGTAGTATATCATGATGATAGACATGTGAATGAGAGTTCATTTGAGGCAGTCTGGTGCGAAATAGTGACCAACGCAACCAAATATACAGTTGGATGCTGCTATAGGCCAGGGAGTACGGGGGGAGATATTGAATTCATGCATCAGCAACTTAGTGCAATGAGTGAAGGCTTGGTGATTATTATGGGGGATTTTAATTACGGTGATATCAATTGGAAGGAGGAAATATCACATGCAAAAAGGAAATGGAATTCATACATCTTCTACGAGATAATTACTTGAAACAGCACGTAACTGAAGGGACACGTGGTGTGAGAGTGTTGGACCTGGTTATTGGTTCAGAGGTTATATGCATAAGTAAGGTGTCCTCGTTACCTCCAGTTGGTGAAAGCGATCATGTGGTATTGACTTGGGAGGTTGCAAAATCTGTGGATTTTTCTATTAAGAAGGGGTATGTACGGAACTACAGGTTAGGCAATTATAACAAGCTTCGGAGTGAGCTTGCAGCCATCCCATGGCAGAACATATTGCAAGGGAAAGATGTTAGCAGTGCTTGGGATAAAATCAGCGGGTATCTGAGGAAAGCAATATCAGATTGTGTCCCCATGGTTAGGAGGTCAAACAAGGCAGGCATTAGATGGATGAGCAGTAGTATCAAGCTTGAACTGCAAAAAAAGAAAATGTTATGGAGAATTTACAAGGAGAAAGGCGATCAGGACACCCATGAGCAGTACAAGGCTCAAGCTAGGAAGGTTACCAGCATAGTAAGAAAAGCTAAATCAGATTATGAGAAGACCTTAGCCAAAGAGATCAAGGGTAATCCCAAAGAGTTCTTCCGCTATGTGGCAAGTAAGAGGAAGAATGACTTCGGAAGGATAACCTTAGTGGGTGCTGATGGTATTGAGGTGACAAAATCAGATGTAATAGTCGAGTTACTGAGTGATCACTTTTCAAAAGTCTATCACCCAAGTGAGGATATCTCTATACCTACAGCAATACCTAATGTGAGAATTGAAGCTAAAGAATCAGAGGTATTAAATATATTGCAAAACTTAAATGCAAACACTGCGGTAGGCTTAGATGGAATATCAGCTCGGGTGTTGCGTGAATGTGCAAATGAATTGTCAACCCCTCTCACCTGGATATTTAACTTAAGTTTGAACTCTGGTATGGTCCCTAGGGAGTGGAAGTTAGGCAAAGTGGTTCCTTTGCATAAGGGTGGCTCTAAAACTGCAGTATTGAATTACAGACCAATCACCATCTCAAGAGTAGTGGTAAAAGTATTGGAAAAGTTGGTTAAAGACAAAATTCAAGAATGGGTGGATCAGGATATGATACTCTATAGAGGCCAACATGGTTTTGTTAAAGGTAGATCCTGCCTTAGCAATCTATTAACTATTCATAATAGAATAACATCTGAGTTGGACAAAGGAACTGGCTACACAGTGGTACTTCTGGATTTTGCTAAGGCTTTTGACAGGATACCCCATAGAACACTGTTACGCAAATTGGAGCAGATGGGAATGGATATTAAATTGGTGATATGGATAGGAGAATGGCTCAGGGAGAGATACCATACGGTGGTGTATGGAGGAGCCGAGTCCAGAATGAGGCAGGTGACCAGTGGTGTGCCTCAGGGCTCTGTGCTTGGGCCAATGTTGTTTAATTTGTATATAAATGATATAGGAAACGGCTTAAAGGGAGATATTCAGTTGTTTGCTGATGATGCAAAGTTGTGTAGTGCAATAAAAAATCAAGCTGATGTTGAAAGTTTGCAGGAGGATTTAAATAAGCTGGTAAAATGGGCAAAAGAAAATGGATGTCAGTTCAATGTGGAAAAGTGTAAAGTCATGCATTTTGGGATTAAAAGATTACCAGCTGTGTACTACATCGATGGAAAGGTACTCCAAGAGATTGATGAGGCTAGGGACTTAGGGGTATTGGTAGATAAGGAGATGAAGTTCAGAGGACACATTGCTAAGGTGTCCAAGATTGCACATAGGATTACTTGGTTGTTGAGGAACACACTGACATCCAGAGATAAAGAGGTTATTATTCCCCTTTATAAAGCATTGATACTTCCACATTTGGATTACTGTGCTCAGGTCTGGTCACCTGGATTCCTTAGAGATGAGGAGGCTGTGGAGAGGGTTCAGAGAAGAGTGACCAAGTTGGTGAGTGATATAAAAAATGCTCCCTACATTGATAGATTGAGAGCTTGTGGATTGCAGAGATTGGTTGATAGGCGAAGAAGAGGGGATATGATAGAAACATTCAAATTACTAAAAGGTTTTTATAGGATTGATGCAGGGGAAATGTTTCAGCTGTGTGATAGTGATGGAAGAACAAGAGGTCATCTCTGGAAATTAAAGAAGAGTGTGGTTAACAAAGGTGTCAGAACAAGGTTTTTTGCCTGGAGGGTGGTGAATGAGTGGAATTCATTGCCTGACTTAGTTGTGAGCTCTTCGTCTGTAAATGAATTCAAGTAGAGATATGACAGATATTGTTTTGCTAGTTTGGGTCTCCCGCGATGAGTCTACTGACTCCATGGAGATACCCGTAATAATAATAATAATAATATTTTTGGGAAGAGACAATAATTGTGCAGGGGAAAAAAAAAAAAGATCAAATATCGTAGGACATTAAAGGAAATTCCAAGTAACACAGTACATGTAAAGTCAAGTGATCAAAGGTTGCTCCACCACAGTTAATCCATTAACAGCTCTAAAATCGCCATTCAGGGATTAACGGTGGAGGGGCGGGGTAACTGCATGATAAAAATTAGAATGCAGATGAAGTTTTGATCCATTAAAATTTAATTGGCAACTATGCCGCAGAATCTTGTCTGGAAGCAGTGCAATATTTTTGTTTTATTCAAAACATATGCAATTATTACTTTTCATCAACAACAAGATGGAATATGAACATTTAGAAAAAAAAAAATCCTTAACAGTTAAAAGACTTAAGTGAAACGAGGTGGTTCGCAAGAGCTGATGGTACATTGCTTTGAAACCGTGGATATAAACAAATTCAAGATGCATTACTTGAACTATCCATTTCTCCTCATGAAAAACCTATTTCTAAATTAGAGAGCGCATCGTTAGCGGTTCATTTTGACAATTCAGAAACAGCAATTTTAACAGGTGTGTGTGGACAAAATTTTACAACGAATAAATACTACTAGATCCCGATACGGATTTATTTATAGCAATAATTTGTTTGTTGGTTTTATTTTAGATATAAGAAATAGTTTTGATGCTTTAAATGAAGAAGCAAATTTATTAACAGATTAAACAAAATTTAAAGATGAGAAGAAAAAACTTAAAAATGTGTGACAAAATTTCACAATCTAACAATGAGATTGCTCGTATATTACATGGGAAAGAAATTTTCATTGTTAATACTTTTAACGTCTTTGTGATAAGGTAATCCTGAAAATTAATGAAAGAGCAAAAAGCTATTTAGACATATTTGATATGTTTGGCATTTATTTGAAGAAAAATATAGCTCAAGACAAGTACAAGACCAGTACTAACAAAATTTTATAATCTTATGGAGCTGATATTGACTCAGAAAAATTTATTGATGAAGTTAAGCAATTTTTAATAATGATAAAGGAAGAAAATTTTTCAATTAAAATATATACAAATTTATAAACGATGGGTTAAGGTATACTTTTTCGAACGTAGAAACAATTCTAAAAATATTTTTGATGATGCCTATTTCAAATGCAAGTACTGAATGCTCATTTTGAATGTAGAAATGAACAAAAAATTACTTACGAAGCAACTTGCACCAAAATAAAACAAGTGACCTGTCGTTATTATGCATTGAATCAGATGTAATGGACTTGATTAATTATGATGACATTATAGATATATTTGCTAAAACCAAAGCCAGAAAAAAAAACTTTGTTATTAATTTTTTTTTAAATTGAAATTTGAATCGTTTTATTTTTCTACTTTTTTTAAATGCAAATATATGTATACCAATGTTGTGTTATTTTTATTTTATTAAAATAAGTTATTATGGAAATGTCGACTTTTATTTTCGCCAGCAAAAGTTGGTCGATTGGTAGTGCCTCTGCTACTAATGGCTCACGCAAAAAGTTAAGCAAGTTTGAGCGTGGTTAGTGGTTGGAAGGGAGAAAGCATTCAATGCTGCTGGCACACTCTCCATCGATGAGTCTTTGGACTCCCTGGAGATGTCACATAATAATAATAATAAACTAAAAAAAATGCATATGTACTTGATTAACTGAAATAGACTTGTCCTTTTGAGGCCTCATAATGATGTTGCACCTAGGGCTTCCAAAGTATAAATGCGGCCCTGTCATCTGCTTCTGATACTACAGTACTATCTGCATTCAGTCAAGTTATTCTTTCATATTCATTCTTTCTTTAACTTGCAGCATAACAATAAAATTCTTTTGAGTTGCCTTTTGCCTGTGCAGCCAATTTGTTTTCCCACTCCAACTAAGCTTTCTGTACATTACCTGTATTTTCTTGGTTGAGCTTTATATATTTCATAACCTCTTTGTTTTCTATTCTCCCGATATTCCTTCAACATAATTTTCTTCTTGTGGATCTCTTGTTTAATGAAATTGCACATCCGTTTCATTCCCATTCTATTAGTTCTTCAAATTCTGGGAACACATTCAGATACTGTAACATTTAAGCATCATTTCAAAGTTTGTTGTGCACTGCTGATATCCTTCCCATTCAACCATTGATACCATGGAACCAAAGATCGTATTCTCTGAGTTTGTCATATAACCTGTTCTGATTAGAACATCTATACAGTTGGCTAATTCCCAGGTCAGTACACAGCATGATCAGTCACCAACTGATAGCAAAACAGTCATATCCTTGACTGAAACACCTGATACTATGATCAAATTTAACACTTCTTTGTCCTTGAATTGCTTCTTTCACAAGCTGCTCAAGAAAATTGTCACAGAACAGCTCAACAAATTGTCCGTTCTTGCGTTTTCTCTGCTGCCCAACTAATATTCTGATAATTTAAGTCACCCATATTTGAGGAAGCCTAAAGCCTCCTAGAGGACACATCCTGGGCAGCAGATAGGAAAATGCCTCTCAGATATGAGTGGTAGGAGGGAAATGAACTCATTCCGTACTCAGGAAAATTTAGCAATACATTTCTTCATTTCTAGCAAATGAACCACGAAGTCTGTAGCAACACCCCACAATATATTAGGCTTCACTTCACACCAGACAGCCTCAAACTCAGTGCTACACAAGACATTATTACTTTCATGGGTCATCTGATATCATTAGCAGTACCCCACCTTCCTCTTTTTCTGACATTCTTAAAAATACTATATCCTTTGTACTCAATTCCAGTTACAACAACTCTGAGAGCCAGATTTCATTAATGCCAACAATTTAGGCCACAATGTATTCACCAAAGCAACAAGCTCAACCATTTTTGTGTATAAATGTAGCAAGTTACTCCTCACTTTTTCTTATATTTCAATCTGCAATCATTGGGAAACTTTCTTTTTCCACCCACCCCACCACACTCAGAATGCCTGAACTCAAAGTGTAGTCCATCCATTCAACAGATTCATAACTGTGCTCATTGACATTCATATCGCTATTACATCTACACATTCTAGCTTCATATCCTCAGCATTCTGCCCAAGATGATTCAGTTTTCCTGACTCTCTGCATTTGGTCTCATTCCAATAAATAATTTCTCTGGCCACCTCATGACAAATCCATTTAAGTGTAGGCCAACCCTCTTACACAAATCTTTTTTACTATCAGACTCACTCCACACATCCAAAAACTCATATCCATTTTGGACACGGTCAACTAGGTGACGGCAAATGGGCGATGGTCATCTGGGCGACAAAATAGATCAAATATGTAATGCAAATAAAATTTTTTTATCGTTTTCTTTATTAAAATTGCCATTCTTTTCTATTGATCTACTACTCAGTAAATTTAAATAATATTTTTTTGAGAAATGAGTTAAAAGAATGGTCTAAACAAAATTTGAAAAATCTCGCTTATAATTAAGTTTATTTTTATTGTGTAGAATTACAAAATTGTATAGAAGTTATATTGAAATTTCCCATGCAAAAAATGAGTAAGCTAGTTAATAAATATTTTCGTTTATATCATATATTAAAATTTGTAGGATCATTTAAGAAAGAGATGGTTAAAAAAAATGGTCTGAAATGATTTAAAAATGAAAAGGCATAATTGCACAATATTAAAATAAAGAAAAAATACAGTTTAATTAATTTATTAATATTATTTTGTAATTAACAAACATATTTACATTAAAACATTTTTTGCTTCTATTCTTCAGAAATGGATAATTCAAGAATATTAAGTCAAAGAGACAAGGAAAAAATGCTTGGAATGGGGTATCTTTATGTTAAAGACAAGATTAATAAGGAAGGTTCGATTCAATTTTGGCAATGTGAAAATAAAAACAAAGGATGCAAAGGTAGAATCTGCACAAGTGTTAGTGATGGATCATTAATTTCTGAAAAACAGGAATACACATGTGGCAGTACTGGAAATGTGGTCAGAGTAATAACACAAGAAGTTAGTACAGTAGCAGCCAAAAAATTAGCAGATACGACAATGAACAACCCATCCACAATCAGAACTCAAGTTCTAGAAAATGTTTCTTCTGTGGTAAAAGGAATGCTTCCAAATCATAACAGTCAGCACAGAAATATTCAAAGAAGAAGATTCAAAAATTTAAAGGCCCCAATTAATCCTGATTCTAAGGAAACAATAATTATTCCTGTAGAATACTTAAATTACGAATTCAGTCCATCACAATTTGAACATTTTTTATTGGCTAATTCTGGATGGTCGACTCAATAAGAATATTAATTTTTGGTTGTGAAAGTCATGCAATGTGGAGCCAAAGCATGAATGAATTATTTATAGATGGCACATTTTTCCTTTCTCCCCTCTTTATACTCAAATTTTTGTTATTTTGGCTAGAAAGGATGGAGTTCCTGTTTTATATTGTTTACTACCTAATAAGACTTTTGAAACATACACAAAATTATTTTATATGATACATGAAATGGCCATTACTTGATCCAAAATATATAAATGTTGATTACAAAATTGCCATTCATTAAACTTTATGTATAGAATTTCTGCAACCAAACATAAATGGTTGCTTTTTTCATCTCGTAAAAAATCTTCGTAAGCATTTAGTTTCATGCAATCTTTTAACCAGATAAAATTCTGATGTGCAATTCGCTTTAAATTCAAAAATGATCACTTCACTTGCTTTTGTTCCAGAACGAGATATTATTTACACTATTTCTGAAGTTGAGAATCATTTATCCAATGAATTTGAACCAATTTTAGAATGGTTATGAACACATACACAGGTCATCTAAGGAATAATAGAACCAGGGCTCCACCAATTTTTCTCTCTAACGTTTGGTCTGTGTACCAAAGAACAATAAATGGAAGTGACAGGAAAAATAATTTCGCAGAAGCCTGTCTTTGAAAATTGCAATTGAGCTTTGGTGGCAGCACAAGTCATCCAAATTTATGGATTTTTATAAATGGACTATGAAAAATTCAGAAAACATATGATGTTGATTACGAAAGAGCAGTAGCAGGTTTTCAAAATCAGCACAAACGTAGACATTATGATGAAGCTGACCAAAGTATTTTGAGAAAAGTTATCAATTACAATGGGAGAAATAGAATATTTATGTGGTATTGCATATAACTATAATACGAATTTAAAATAAAAATTGTTTTGAATTTCATATACTTTTTTGTTTTAACGTATATATATAACATTTGTAAATATGTTTGTTTCTCCATGCGATGTAGTGTTGTTCTCGGCTTTTTGTTTAGGGCTTCTGTTAAAGTCAATGTTTCTCTTCTGTATGTTAGGACAGGAAGTATACACTGGTCAAAAGCTTTCCTTTTTAGACTCATAGGGATGTCACTTCTGAATATGTCTCTCATTTTCCCATAAGCCATCCATCCAAGGTAAATTCTTCGTTCAATCTCTTTTCTTTGGCAATCCTCAAAGGATAACAATTGGCCCAAATATACATATGAAGTAACTTGTTCTATTTCATGGTTTTCAACTTTGAAAGTTCTATGGTTTATGTATTTATTCATCATTATTTTTGTTTTTCTCTATTTATTTTTAATCCAATTACTCTGGAGGCTTCATTTAGCTTTAGCCTTTCTTCCAGATCTTCAAGATTATCAGCTATTAGGACATCATCATCTGCAAATTTCAGATGATGCAGTCTTTCTCCATTTATGTTTATTCCTTTTGTTTCCCCAATCAAGGTTTCTAAAGACTTCCTCTAGTGCAGCTATAAATAATTTGGGAGACTATGGTGTCACCTTGCCGGATGCCTTTTTTGTATTGGAAACTTTTCACTGTTTTTATATAATTTAATTACAGAAGTTGCATTATTGTAAATATGTTTTAGTGTTTCAATATATGGTTTCTCATTTCCCTGGATTTCAAGTGCTTTTAAATGAAGAAGCAAATTTATTAACAGATTAAACAAAATTTAAAGATGAGAAGAAAAAACTTAAAAATGTGTGACAAAATTTCACAATCTAACAATGAGATTGCTCGTATATTACATGGGAAAGAAATTTTCATTGTTAATACTTTTAACGTCTTTGTGATAAGGTAATCCTGAAAATTAATGAAAGAGCAAAAAGCTATTTAGACATATTTGATATGTTTGGCATTTATTTGAAGAAAAATATAGCTCAAGACAAGTACAAGACCAGTACTAACAAAATTTTATAATCTTATGGAGCTGATATTGACTCAGAAAAATTTATTGATGAAGTTAAGCAATTTTTAATAATGATAAAGGAAGAAAAGTTTAAACTGAATCAAATGCTTTTTTTTGTGGTCTATATAGGCCAGGCATAAGAGTTTATTGTATTCAACCAATTTTTCAATGAGCTGTCTTAATGTGTGAATATAGTCCAAAATATTGTAATTCTTTCTAAATCCATCTTGTTCATAGGATTGCATTCCTCCTAGTTTAGATTTTATTCTATTATTTATAATTTTTTGTGAAGACTATATATAGTGGGAAGTAGGCTTATAGGTCTGTAGTTTTTAATTTCTTCCTTATTGCCCTTTTTAAAAATTAATATGGGAAGTGAAATCATTCAAATTTTTTGGAATTTTTCTCTGTTTTAGGCATTTATTAAAGAGTTTAGTCAGCTGTTTGATGACAGGGCATCAAACAGATGACTTCCTCCCAGTTTTAAGAAGTCTATCATAATGCCATCTTCTCCTGGGGCCTTTCCATTCTTCATTTCCCACTTCACCTTGTAAGATCTCAGGGGCACCGTGCTCTTCCTCACTCAAGTTATCCATAGATGATTCTTGGATGTCTTGGTCTTTGTCTTCATAGAGTTCAGTATAAAATTCCTGAATTCTTTTGTTTATTGCATCTCCATTTTTTTTAATAAGTTCACCATTTTTTCCTCTTACAGCAGCTATTTCCTTTGTTCCAACTGATACTGTTCAGATTACTATCGTTTCTTTAATTTTCCTAGTATTATACGATCTAATTTCATGTTTCATCCTTTTATGTATAGTTTTACAAATTTCCGCATATTCTATTTTATTGATGTCATTCAAATCTCCTCGATGTTTAACTTATTAGTTCATTTTTAAGCGATTCTCTATAACAGCTTTTCTTGTGGTAGAGGTTTTGTAGATTCACTAAATTGGACTTTTTTTCTTATGAACTTATTCCATTCGTATTTTTTGTTGATCCATACTTTTGCCCTTACTAGCCTATGGTCACTTCCTGTATTGAATCTATTAAGCACTTCAGTATTATTTATTATATATCTTCTGTTGGAGAGGAGGAAATCTATTTCATTGTAAGTTTGCCCATTTGGGCTTCTCCAAGTCCATTTTCGGTTGATTTTCTTGAAAAAACTGTTCATAATAAAGAGGTTATTTTCTTCTGCGAATTCAGTAAGTCTTTCTCCTCTTTCATTCCTCTGACCAAATCCAAATTTACTGATGGAGTTCAGATGGTATGCCTGCTAAGCGTGCAAAAATTTAAGTTTCTGTCACCCAAATTATGGTTGCCCACTTAGCTAGCGCCCAGTTGAAGTCACCCAATTGTCGTACACCGATCCATTTTTTCTACAGTCTGTGCACTGAATCATTTGCTGTAATTGCCCTCCTCCTCCTTAACTCATTACTATTGTATCTCAGTAATAAACTAACCATTTTTTACTTTCTCACTTTTCTTTCTTGCTTCTTCCATAGTTCACGCCTTTCACACCCTCTTTCAACTATATATGTCACTACTTAAATCATTAGTTCCAACTAGCACCTACCATCTTTATTCTTTTCTGTTTTACTATTGCCTTTGTCATATCCTTTACTTTAGCTCCCAGAAAGCTCAATGTAATGACTCCAACCACAAATTTAATTAATGAATCATCTTACCATATGACTTATTTTTCCTATATTTTAACTGACTTACCTTGTTACTGTTATTATTATCATCATCATCATTACCATTATTATTATTACTGTATTATTATTATTACATGACACCTCCAGGGAATCCAAAGACTCATCGAGGGAACGCACCTACTACTCTGTCTCTACCACTCAACCCACCCACTACAACTTTCCTTCCTGTTATTTTTCTCCTCAGTTCTCTTTATCTGTCTTAGTTCTTCTAAACATTTTTCTGCTTTCTCCAACTCCCTGACTGATTTTCGAATAATTCCTTTTAATCTTGAAATTTCATGTGTTAATTTTTGTTCATTTATATCAAATATAAATTGATGATATAAAAGTTTGGTAAAGATAAAGGTTCTCTTTACTAGGTTCCAGGTTCCATAATGTTATCCTTGGCTTTTGATGCTGCTGAGTTTTTGGTGCATTTTTTAAAAACTATCTTAATTTAAAATATGCCTTGAAAGATATTAGCAAATGTAGTGAATACAATGAAAACAGTAAAAAACGCAATAATATAGTAAAAATAAACTATAACCTAACTAATCTTGAAAAATATTCAATACATGAAAAAAAAAAAAAAAAATCAGCTATTTTACAGGAGCTTCAAATTTCACTTACATTAAAAATAAATAAAAAATAGCCTCAAACCTGACTCCCTGTTACCTGAAATAACAATCCTATCTCATTCCTCTTACTTTTGATAATGGTCCAATTTCCAGTCAAGATCAGTTCCTCTTCTTAAGCTGACTTTTGCATCTAGCTTACCTAGGCATAGTCATATTACTTCCATTGTATGCTCATTTTCCAAAAAAATTGTTCTTTTCAAGTCTATGTCTCTCCAGCTACATTCCTAATGCATTATCAATCCAAATCCAACTGACTTCAGAATACTGTTCTCGCATTTGAGGTGGTGACCTCAAAACCTTTCTAAGAATTCTTGATTGCATAAAGAAGAGGAAAATCAGATTATCAGAAAAAATCAGATTATCTTCTTCCAGAGACTCCCTTCAGTCACTTTCTCATTGGCACTACATTTCAGCATTATGCCTTTTTATAGGTACTTTTACAGAAACGGCTCCACCAAACTGGCCACTATCATTCCTCCACTTTCCTCTAATAATGTAAGAACATGAGCACTGACAACATCCATAGGCAGTTTAACTCCAAACACATTGAACAAACTTATCTTCTTCCATGTGTCCACACGGTTAGCCTAGTGGCTATGCACTTCGCAACCATATGCCTGGGGAAGGAATGTCCTAGGTTCAATTACCATCGAAGACGTGAGGAGCTTAAGGATCTTCCTCAGCCATAGTCAAGTTAGCCGGTCTTGAGCATAGACAGCAGGGTCAACCTCCCCCAGTTTATCTGGAGTTTTTCATCCTGCAAGCAGGCAAACCGGCCCTGTGAACACACACAAATACAGTCAGGAATACTTAAGACAAGCCCTTCAGCCATAGGTCTGAATTGTTAGCTATGTCGGTCCCAAGCCTGGATAAAAATAGGGGGGATTGAGGTGGTGCCGTACCTCCCCGTAAAAGGGGCTCACAGCTGTTGAATCACCATACAAAAATGAATGAATCTTCTTCCATTATTCCATCTATCTCTGTTGTTTAAAATCAATAAATACAACTTCCAGCTTTTCAAAAACCTTGATAGCATATTCCTTCTTTTTCCTTAACCACTTACCCAAACATGACACTCTTGCGCTATAGATTTTGTGACCTCCCAAAATCTATAGCACAAGATCAATAAAAACAGACTAATGGGAAAAAATTGGGTGGGTTCTGTTATATAATATTTTTCCTGAATTCATCAAGCTTGTTGTTAATAATTTCTATTAATTTTGTTTAAGTATTTTTATAGTGTTAAAAAAAAACACTTACTGTTTTTTTCCTTAGCCTCATGATATCAGACACAGATCCGCCACCACAGTATTCCATAACAATCTAAGAATAAATGAACTATAATTAGTCAACATAAATTTTTGACACAAAGAGAATTAAAGTAATATAATTGTCACATAAAGCAATGTTTCTCAACCTTTGAATGCTTTCCTGCATGAGAAGTCTGTAAAGCACCATTTTCCCCAAACCTAACAATAGTCCAAACATTACTTAAAATGTTTTTATAAATGACAGCTTTTCATGGCATAGCTTAATTGGAATTTATATTACCTGGCTATTCATAACTACTATTTTTTAAGAAATAATGTATACTAAATATTAATGTGAGATGGATAATAGAAAGAGCACAGGAATATCACAAGAATGTCTACCTTTGTTTCCTTGACTATATCAAGGCTTTTAACTCTGTAGATCATGTGAAACTGTGGAATGTGATAAGAACAATGGGAGTGTCCCAGAGCATTTCCGAGGAATCTTTATTATGAACAAGAAGCTACTGTCCGAACAGATCTTGGAGAAACTGAGTATTTCACAATAGGTAAAGGGGTGCGACAAGGATGCATTTTATCTCCGTACCTGTTTAATTTGTACAGTGAATACATTTTAAGAATGGCAGGACTGGAGGAGTCTTCAGTTGGAATTAAAATTGGTGGGAAAAATATTAATAATTTAGGGGGAACTTATTATGAAAGTTAAAGAATAAAGTGCTAAATATGGTCGTAAACTTAACCTCAAAAAGACAAAAGTTATGGCAACATGTGAACTTAATGATTTTGAAGTAGATGGGGAGAAAATGGAAGCAGTTAACAATTTTGTGCTCCTAGGATCCTGAATTGATAAAGATGGTTATTACTGAAGAAGATTATTACTCAGAAAGAAAGTGATGACAAATTTAAGCAAGATCTTTAAAGATATTAGCATCGCAACAAAAATCAGAATAGTGAAAGCAATGGTATTACCTGTGGTACTGTATGGATGTGAAAGTTGGATCCTGAAAGAGTGAAAGAAGGAAGATAGATGCATTTGAATTATGGGCTGGGAGATGCTTACTAAGAATAACAGACTGCAAAGCAAACCAATAAATCAGTGATAGACAGAATAAAGCCAGGTTGCTCCCTCGAAGTTATGATCGTCAAACAAAAATTGTCATACTTCGGACATATTATGTGAGCAAATGACAGTCTGGAGAAGAAGATGATGCTTGCTAAAGTTGATGGAAGCAGGAGAAGAGGAAGACCAAGAATTAGATGGGTGGATGGAGTTAAAGAAGCAAACTTGGAGGTTCTGAAAGACATGGTCAGGGACAGATCGGAATGGAAAGTGCATGTTCATGGAGTCGAAAACGACTCGATGGAACATAACACACACACAAATATTAATTATAATAACTTTAATTAATACTTCCTGTATTTTGGCAATGTTACATTGCCATCATCAGTGATTGCAAAGCAATGATATGTGCATGCAGGCACTAACAATGGGTAAATGAGGCTGAAGAAAGGCAACCAAAGTTTTAAACTGAAACACCGGTCCACTTCACCAAAGGCTCTCTGCATAGATGCACTAGCTTTGTTCTTTTACTGGAACAAATTGCAGCTACTCTTGTTCACCTTGCTGACACAAACAAAGATATTCATGTGCTGAAAAGGAGCTTGCTGCCACATTGAATTTCGATCTTTGGATGATCCTTTCTGATGTCTTGAACACTTCAGCAGTCAGAGTTTTAAAAAAGTAAGATGTCAGCATATCAAAAAGTTTAACAATCAATTAAAATCCTCAGACTCCAAGCTTCAACAATTCCAAATAAACACTGTAATAGACTTATTGTTCATCACCCTGAAGCTGGAAGCAATCTGCACCCTAGCTCATGGCCACAATTACACATTAACACCTAAGAAAATTCCTGCAAAAGAAATACTGATACAAATAGAATGAGGTGTCCTCAGCCTTCCTATCCACACTGCCAACAACATCAGACTGGATGTGGTCAGTGTACTTATGCAAAACCATCAAAAAAGTAACCTCTCAACACTTTACTGGCTCCTTAAAAAGGTGATCTCTTGGCCTGCGAAAGTCACCAATAAACTAAAATCATTTAACTTGAGAACCCTATGGCAGATATATGGCTTACAAAAAATCCATAAACAAAATGTGCCATTATGTCCCACTGTGAATGGAACTGATTCTCCCACATACAAATTTCCCAAACATTTAGCCAAAGTGCTCTCACAATATACTGGCAACACTCCTTAACACATAAAAAAACTCAGCCCACTTTAAAGCCAGTAGAGAAAACTTCACATGCCAATGCATTGACATAATGGTCGGTTTTGATGTTCTCCTCTCTATTCAAATGTCTCTCATAGACACCCTAGACCATATCCAAGCCATATTTTCTCCAGATATTTCAGCTCTGTTTCAGTTCACCATGAATTCAGGCTATTTCTTGACAAGGAAAATTCTACAAACAGATAGAGGTGACAGCTATGGGGTCTCTGTCCTTGACCAACTTCTTCATGAAGACCTCTGAAGAAAATGCAAACTATGACTGACATAAACCCACTGTCTGGCTATGTTACATAGATGATGTACTCTCTATTTGGCCACATGGCCTGGATACTCTAAACATTTTCTTAACACATCTAAACTATCAACATCCCAGGATCCAGTTTACCTGAGAAAAGGAAAACAACAACAGTCTCTCCTGCCAGTCTTATTACCTGTGAGCCTAGTAGATCCCTGGCATACAGAAAACACACACATACTGGCAGATACATCCACCAGCAGTCCCACCATCACCCTCCCAACAATACGGGATTATAAAAATTCTATATAACAGGGCAAAATTAATCAGTTCCAATAACAGCCTTAACTACTGAACTTGTTCATATTCTGAACACTTTCTTAGCCAATGGCTACAACCCCCACAAAATCCAAAAAATATTAAACCCTGTAACTACAACTTGCTGGCCTGGTTGGCTGAATGGTTAGCGTATCTGCTCTTCAGCCAAGAGGCTGCAGGTTCAAATCCCACCTAGGCATTGATGTTTGTGACTGTCTTTCACCTTCATACTAGTGAATAAACACTCTCTCAAGATGGACTGGACCACCATGGAAGAAGTAAATCCAACCCACCTGCAATAGGAGAGGCCTTCACCCTGCAGTGGGTAGAAAACAGGCTGAACATAATCATCAACTACAACCTACTCCCATTCAGAGCAGAGATTACAGAAAATCTATCATCATTTCATATATCTGGGATGCATCTGAAAATTTAACAAAAAGAATAAAGAAATACAACCTTACCGATAACAAAAAAATTGGCATCCCTTATTCACTCCACTAAAGATCAGCCATATTCCCTAGACCTACTAGATCCCTTGCAGTTGCAAACTGTTCTACTACTTTGCCCAAACAGGCAGGACAGCCACTATCAGAATTTCTGAACACAAGGACTACATCCATTTGCACCATTACAATTGATCTGAACTTGCTGACCATGCTTTGGACACTCACCACAGGATATACTGGAAGAAGGTCACTCTTTTGCACAGCAGCAACAAATATGAGAGGCTATTCCTGGAATCTGCCTCAGTCTTAAGAAACTTTTCGCACCTCAACAAACTTGGGTGCATAAAACTGCCCCAAATTTGGGAAGTACTCATCTTCAGATGTTCAGCCTGATGGCCAAGACCACCCAATTTAGCCCACAAAGGGGCACCATTTAGGACTCAAGGCCTGACTTTGGCTGGCTTTCTTCAGCCTCATTTACCCAGTGTTAGTGCCTGAGTGCATATATCATTGCTTCGTGATCCCTGATGATGGCAATGTAATGTTTCCAAAATATAGGAAGTATTACTTAAAGTCATTATAATTAACATTTAGTACACATTATTTCCTGCAAAATAATAGCTAGTTATATTACCTAAATACATGCTTATTAATCTTCACAAGTAATGGCTTAATTTAACAGCATGGTTATTACTGAATTATGTGAGTGGTGTAATTTCAAATGAAAGTTGTTAGTCAACACTGCTATGAGCTTAAGTGTATAATAAAATAATGCTGTGGTTCTGTTATTAGTATATATATTTCATTTGATTTCATTTTATGACAATTAATTCAGTGTCCACTGTTAATTTCTTAATCTGCACGATGGAATTTAAAAAAGTTATTTGTTTTATTACAGGAAAGGTATTAATTACAGCATTATAATGGTATAAGTGTTTGTTTTTATGTCACTGTGTATTATCATGATTAGAGTTATATTATTTTTGTCTCTGTCCTTGGTAATATACCATTTGACTTTTTTTTCCCTCTCTTTCTACTTTCCTTTCTTTGTCTTAAACTTTCCTTATTTGACAATCAATCATCAAACATGAAAAAAGCTGCAAAACTTACAATAACATTAGAGCCATGTGTGCAAAAGATTAAGGTTAAAGTAGGAATCTTGGTGTGTGTGTTTCTAGAGTTGTAGTCTTTGAGAAAAGCAGACTCACAAAGTTATATTCATACTACTCATTCTCATCATACTGCATGTGGAAAATCAGGAAATATAAGGAATAATGGCTCTCTCATCTATAAGGTGCACTCTCACATTGTTATAATGAGAAATACAACATATAAAGCTTTATTTTATTTTTTATTTTATTATTTTTTTTTGGTTTGTAATATTTTCACCAAGAAAACTATAAACAAATGTAAAGCTCGTCCTCCAACTGCTCAGAGGTCAACTACATAGAAATTGTCATACTCAAAGCATATTTCCTTGATACTAGAACTCTTGATGTATCATTCTACCTTGTTGAAGCTTTCATCATTTTTAGGTTCTATAGAGGATAAACTTACCCAGCTGGGGAAAGCTTATGAGATCCCTTGCATTTGTGGTTTATCTATCCTCCACTGGTTAATCTAGAAGATTTGTAGTTGTTCGTCACAAGGAAAATTAATATTATATCAAGTACCAAAAAGATTAATTAGTAGGAAAAAAAAAAAGGAAAGATCATTTATGATTAAAGTACAAACTTCAAACAAACAAGCTTAAACTTAAAGCAGAAAGAAGATGAGAGTGATATGTAAAGTCTGAACTCATGTTTCAATATTGAAATACTGTGAGTGGGTATCACAAGTAGGTATCTGTTAGTTAACTAACAAACAGAAAAAATTAATATTAAAACTTATTTATTTGTAGAATTTACACCTATGTTTCATAGGTATCTTCAGTAAAAAGAAACAGCAATTAAACAATAACAAAAGATTCTAAACAGCTCCACCTTAGTAACTAATGTAAGACAACTAAAATGGTTAATATTTTCCTAACAAAAAAAAAAATAATAAATAAATAATTATTTAAAATAAAATATAAGTTAGGAAGGATAACTAATTTAAAAAGTATTACTTCCCATAAAAAGGAAAGGCATTCTATAAGGAGTAAACGTTAATGAAAGATTTTTGTCTTGTTTTGGTGAACTATGTTTAGTGGAGATCAACTCAACAAGTCCAGATTGTTCAGGCTCGTGATATTTAATACAAAACTTATGTTCTTCGTGACAAAATTAGAATAACCACTCTCCAACCAACAGGCTGTAGGTTTGAATCCTGCTGTGGGCATGGATGTAAATTTTATCACCCATCATGTGAGACCAATGCCCTGCTTACTGGAGGCCTAAAGTGGCTTGAAAAAGTTCCATGCTTAGTCTCTAAAATAGGGATTTCTAGACTATGTAAATAATAAATAAAAAATACGAAAAAATATATTAAAAAACTGATTAAAATAACATGGTACAAAATGTGTTATAGTTTTGCAAACGACCTTTCGTGGGTGGGAACAAACAAATAAAGTTTGATTCATTCATAAGCCACATTAGGACCAATACTCATAACAGTGTGGTGATGACACAGATAAACTTATCAATCTTTCTAGCCATCTGCTAATACAGGATGAGCTTATTGCTTTATCAAAAGGATATGACTTTGCAGTTTCTCCAAAATAAAATTTTTTAAAAAAAAAACCTCTTATGGATTTTATTTTTTCACAGCATCGACAGAGACCTTTGATCCTTATCTCCTAAATAGCTAACAGGATTCAGTCTGAGAGTACAAACATTTATTTCGATGCTTAATCTTTCATTTTCTGAATTTAAAACTCAAAACTCTTTGAGGAAAAACAATTTTATTATTACCAAAGTGGACAAATGCTGCTGTTGTTCAAGATAAACACGAATATGAAAGAAAAATCTCACTATTACGTTGAGACTAGTCTACTCATAGGCCTCTCTCTCTCTTTCTTTGATCCTGTTAATAGACAGATGCATAGGCTTAATTTTCTCACTCATAATGTTTCTAATTGCAATGAAGAACGGTGTTTCATTACTGTTGACTGTATAGGATGTCCCACTTCAGTTATCAAAATATGCTAGTTCTTCTAGTTTCTGCTAGTTCCATTTCCATTGAAATGGAACTAGCAGAAACATCTATTATGTTGATCTGTTAGTTAACCAATGCTTCTGCTAGTTCCATTTCTTTTCCATTTATGCTTCTTATATTGATTGTGCAAAATCTTGAACTCTGCTGATGTTGAGTTGAGATTTGTTTCAATAGCTAATTTTACTGTTTCCTCTAGTTCCCTGACAAAAACAAAGGGGACTTTGTTTAACCAGATGATGCCTTAAATTGCATGAATATGGTGCTTAAATACATATATGTGTATTGTTTTTTCCAGTTAGGAAAATATTAACTGTTTTAGTTGTCTTACATTAGCTAATAATTTGGCACTTTTTAGAATTTTCTATTATTGTTTAATTGCAGATCTTTTTATCTTTTTTGTACTGAAGATTCTTATGAAACAGAAAGAAATTTTGCAAATTGATAAGTTTCAATGAGTTTTTTTCCTTTTTATAATTTTTTTATCATTAGTCTGGATTTAAGGTAGGTGAATATGTGGTGCCCTCCAGGTATAGGGCACAGCATAAGAAGACCAATGCCTTTCACAGGACAGGTTCCTTATGGAAATATTATTACATCATCCTAATCTGAAGAGATCTGATAAACTGCATTTACTTCCCAGTTTTATTTTTATTTATAGAAAGTAGGGCTACTTAACAATGTTCATCTAGTTTTTTTTTTTTTAAAGTACTTTTTACTACAGCTTCTTAGGACTTCAGTTATAATGACATCATGCTGATCTACTAAACCTCATTTATGGCTACAGTGTTCATCTTTCATGCTGGAGGTTTAATGGAATATTTACAGCTGGGTAAGGATTTAAACTAATTTTAATGCTTTCAATATTTCATCTCTGTCAATGTAACATCTTCAGGGATTACAAATAACTCTTGTAACACATCCTCAAATACAACACAATACTAAGTGAAACACATGGATGACTCTGAAGTCCTACCTAGGTGAGCCCTCTATGGGCATTTGTAGGTAGCCTAGGATATAAAGTGGGATCTCTGATAATTAATGTTTCCCAAATTTTGGGAAGTTTTATGCAACTGTATTTATTAAAATTTGGTTGATTTCTGAGTGCCACTGCAGATTTTTAAAAACAGTCTTTCTTTTTTGAATTTACTATGGTGGAACAGGAAGTTTTTCTCCAGAAGATCCTGTGGATTGTATCCAAAGCATGGTCTGCAAGGCCAGATTGACTATAGTCATGATTGCAGATGTATGATTTGTGTTTTTCTAAATGGATGAAGTAAGCCAGCTTACAGGAACAGGATACTTTATATACTCCAGGCACTGAGATTAGAGGTAGCTGATCTTTGGTAGAATGTTTAAGGGTAGCAAGTTTACGGTGGGACTTAAATGCTGCGTGGAGGTTGTACTTTTTTTTTAAGGACCTGGTTATTTTTTCTGATGTGCCACGGATGTAGGATATGGTGATGGCATTTCTGAAATCCTTCTGAAGAGATGTCTGGGGAATGGGTGAGAAACTGATTATTTCTTTAATTCTGTAATAGCTGTAGCCATTGGAAAGGAAGGTGTGTAGTTGAGTTCAGTGAGGTTCCACTGAAACAAAGATTGTGGGCTCCATTGGTTAGAGTTTTAATAATGCCATATTGTTGAGAGGGGTGGTGGTGGGAGAGTTTGTGAATGTATCTGCCTGTGTGAGTAGATTTCCTACATACAGTGACGGAAAGGTTAACATTAGAAAAGCATGTTATTAAGGTGTCTAAGGAAGGATAAACTATTGTTATTTTCCTTTTCCATCGTAAACTGGATTCTTGGATGTAGGCTATTGAGGAAGGAGTCTAATGTGTCTCGGTCACATAGAGAATACATCACCTACATATCTTAGCCAGATAGAAGGTTTGAGAGGGGCTGAGTCTATGGCTTGTTTTTCAAAATTTCCATGTAAAAATTGGCAAGAGGGGGAATAAACCCATAAGTAGCTCCTTCTATTTGTTTGTAAATTTTGTTCTTCCAAGAAAAATAATTAGAATTAATGGCAAAAGAAAAGAGATCTAAGATAACAGAAGGAAAAATGTTTTTTAAGAGTGTTAAGGTGTCATTTAAGGGAATATTGGTAAATTAGTGAGGTGATGTCAAAGTTTACCAATATATATGTATTATTTAAAGTTAGATTTTCAATCAGGGTTTTCAAATGGATAGAGTTTTTTTTTTATATAGGATGCAGTAAGTCCAGTGAGGAGGGGTCAGAGAGTTAGCCAGCTGCTTTGTCAGTTTGTAGCATAGTTCTGGTTATTTTTCTTGGAAGAACAAAATTTACAAACAGATAGAGGGAACTGCTATGGGTTCCCCACCTCTCACCAAATTTTTATATGGAAAACTAAAAAAAATGAGCCATAGACTCGGTCCCCTCTCAAACCTTCTATCTGTCTAAGATATGTAGATGATGTGTTCTCTATTTAATCTCCAACATGATGTCCTCACAGTACTTAAGCCTCAACATGCTGTTAATTCTTGTAAAATGTGAATATGTATATATTCACATTTTATTCCAATTTTCATATTGAAGATAAGGGAAAATGTTATGCTGTTATTACTATTCATTAATATGATAACTTACATATATAATATTATAAGGCTTTATGTTTATAGCAGCATGTTTATTCAGCATTGGGACAAAGCAAAAAAGATTTAAATATTGCAGACGAGAGTTTCTGATTTAACTTTATCTTTGTAAAAAGATTTAGATACTATAAGTGATAGTTTTTGATTCAGATGACTATTTTTGCCTAATAATATATAAAGGCTGAGGTAGTGGGCAACTATGGGCTGGTGATGTGCAATACACAGCCTTTCTTGATCAAGTCAACCCCACCTTCTCATGGTGTGCCTGTTTCTACTAAAGGTACTACAGTATTCCTACTAAGAGATATGTAAAGAGATATCTTCCTACTTTCCTAGTTGGAGTAAATGCCAACTAGTCCTAGGTGGTAGATAACTTTCATCGCCTGGTGAAATACCACCACCTTGCTTAGTGGAGCCCTGAAGTGGTTACTGCCATGCTTGCTTCATAGAGCAAGGGTTCCAGTTTTCTTCATCCCCTCCTCCAACCTTCGACATACAACATGATGATATCCTTCGAGGGCATGCCAAACATACTGCAGGGATCAATATAGCAGTAAAGCAGTTCCACAGGCTGGCCGCCAGGTAGTGTACACGACTGAACTAAATGGTAATGCATCTTTTAGGAGGCTTCCTGATCAACTTGTGCATAATCTGTCTGCCAACTTACACTACAAGGCTGTGTCTGGAGGGAGGCTGTGTAATGACATGTGGGGAGCAATGTCAAGTGCCACATTGTGGTTTGGAGACTGGATGCTCTCTGTATGGTTGACATGTTTAAGAGTTTATTTCCTCCCACTGCTTGTTTCCCTTCTCTTTCTATTCAACTTCTGCAACATTAAACATAAAACTAAACCTAAATAATTATAGTATCTATGTGATTAAACTAAAAATAAACCACTCTCCAAAATTTCCAAAAAAACCTTAAAAATCACAAAAATATCTTTCATATTCACTTTACCAACATCAATGGCATCAACAGTAACTCAAATGATGTGCATCACTACCATCTTCAGTCATCTAACCTGATGTTCTGTTTCTGACTGAACCTCCAATTTCTACTAAATCAACCACAACTGTCCAAATTACACCTGTAAGACAACTACCATAAGTAAGGTACTTTTGCTTTTGTGCATTCTGATATTCCTTATCAAAGGATGCTTAACCTAAAATCTCACTTTTTTTTTACTTCCTATGGCTTAAAATTTCTTTGCCACATTTTATTTCATTCATCTGCTGCCTCTACCATTCTCCAAATTCTGAAAATCATTCTGATCTCTGACTTCTTATTCTTTAAAGCTTAACTGCACTCAGTCAAAATTTCCAAACAGTGAAGTCATCCTTCTTGATGATTTCAATGTCCAAAATTCTACCTCACTACCTTTTTCAAATTTCACTGACCAAGCCAGAAGAGAGGTCAAGATTTCATGACAATCTCTTCGCTCACACAACACTCTGGAATTACTTTTTAACTAGTTCTCCTTTCAAGTATTTTGTTCAGTTGACTGTTCTTCTTGGTAATTCAGACCAAAATCTCATCCAAGTTTCATCTCTGGAGAAATAGCCTTCAGTTATTTACAACCTTGCATGATCTGACATTACAACTATGCCAAATGGAAGGATTTACATGACTTACTTCTCCTTTCCATGGTCAGACTACTGTTTTCAGCCTTCAGATCCAGATAACTGTCGTGATCTTGTTACAGAAATAGTCCATATTTGAATGAAAGCTTTCATTCAAATTTCCCAAACTAAATCTAAACCATGGTTCTCCAAGAAGTGTACCAGGGCTGTCCAAGAAACGCAAACAGCTTTTCACAAGTGGCTTGAGAGCAAGATGCCAACTTCCTTCACAGTTTAGACAGTTGCCTGCAACACTTGTAAAACAACCATTAAAAGGGCAAAGTCTCAAAGTCTAAATTCAACAAGGATAAATGTAGAAAACTCATTGCTTGTGCCACTGCAGTTGCACCTTTTGGTCTCCCTTGCCAAAGCTGTTGGGCACATCTTTCGTTCATCTATATGCACCCTAACAGTAGCATTGTAATATTGCCTAAAGACAATTATGATGCCTTGGCTTCATTCTTCTCTTCTAACTCCTCCATAGATGACCTTTGTCTAGAATATTTCACCTCATGCCTTCCACCAGAAAGACATCAGCAGAATCTTGAATAACTTGGATAGCACAAAGGCAGCAGATCTAATGGAATCCCATCCATTGTGCTCAAGAGATGTGCTCCTGAACTAACACCTGTTCTCTACCATCTATTCACTAAACTGTACTCAGCTGACATCCATCCTTCAGCATGGAAGAAAGCTCTTATACAACTGATTCCCAAAAAAATGCTTACCATCAAGTTATCAACTTACTGCTCTGGCATCAGTTTTGTCAAAGAGAAGTAACAGAGAAGATTATCAAGAGTCAACTTCTTCAACACCTGAAGAACTTATATCTAATTAGACCACCAGTAATTTGGATGTAGACTGGATTTCCAGAGAAAACTGACAATCCAATCTAGATCCACAGGAGATCTCTTGGCCTACATCATGCACCTCTGAACTCATTCCATGGAAAGTTTTGAAGAAAACTGTGCTGTTGCTCTTGACCTCTCCAAGGCTTTTGATGGGGTCTGCCATCAAGAGCTTCTCAACAAATAACCACCATTTGGACTGCCTTCATTCTTGCACAAATGGATTGTCAGTTTTCTCTTGGATTGATCCCTACATGTAATGGAAGATGGCCTTCTCTCCCCATACTTTCCTGTCAATGCCAGTGTCCCTCAGGGCTCAGTCATCTCACCCACCCTCTTCCAGACTGACTGCAAATCCTATTCACAGTTTTGCTAATGACGGTACATTGTGCTTAAACATCAAGCTTCAAGATCATCTGTAATAAGTACCCTGAACTTATTACAGATGATATTGACTGCAGCAAAAGCAACTTCAAATGCTTCCAAAACACAGTTTTGCTTGTTCTCATAAAAAATACCTTAGATCTTCTCCGCTTTTGATATGCTCAGCTGAACAGTAAAGACCAATCTCTCTTCTCTGATTCATACTCCGAATCTTTGCTGACACAATGATATCACATTTATAGCATCATTGGCATCCTTTTCCACTCAAGACAGAGTTCTCTGCTGAACAATTACTTACTCTGTATAAATCCCCAAATCCAACCAACATTGGAATACTGTATTTATGTTTAGGGTAGTGTACTTAAGACCTCCCTAAAAATACTTGATGTAGTTCAGAAAAGGGCAGTCCAATTGACCTGGGTGAGCTCACATTGCGAGCTCACCCAGCACCTAGCGACTGTGATTGGTTATTGTGTCAACCAATCCAATTGAAAGTTGTCACTTGTCATGAGTTGAGCACTTTCTGTATCCGATGGCTGTATTACAAACAGCTGCTACATGTGTTTTCTGGAACTGAAAATTTGAAAGCGGATGTAAGGAGAAAAAACTTAAATGTTTCTCTTGCTTGTGCAGTATAGCATCTGTTGAGGTTACAAAATTTTGTAATGGTTTAGAGAAATTTTTATTCTAGTCTTCGGAAATAACAGACAGTAAAAAATATCTATTCCTGAATAAAAATGAATATTCTGTGTATTATAAGACATTGTTGATCTACAAAAAAATACCAGCATACGTGAGATTGATAAGACAGACAAACCACTGATACTAAAAATATAAGATTCCCGAAAGTGTGGATAATTCCGATAATGATCAGATGTTATGTACACTTTAAACAAAAGGAAATTCTTGGAAAATGGAGCAAAATATACACAAACCAGAGAAATACACATAACATGGGCAACAAATTTTACAAAATGATTTGCTGCTCCATCAAACCATATTTATTCCTGCCATACTCTCCGTCTACTTGTAAGTTTTTTTTTTTTTTTTTTAATTATGCCATCATAAATTCACTTATCCATGTCTAGACTTTATAGGATCATGTTATTCGCTCCACCCAGCAAGTTATAGGACACACATATTACAAATATTAATTATTCGTTTACCATTAATGAAAGTATTTCTACTCACACTTATTCTTCCCTTTCATTTCCTATTCTCACATGTCTTATAAATGATGGTTCACATATTTTCATCTTTGAGTATTTCAAATATGCCAACCAAATATAGCATTCTCCTTCATTGTTATTTTCTAATAAATCCTAAAACACAGACTGTTCTCCCCACTTTACACAGAAGTATTCAAAGTTATCCTGCAATTAATTGCATTGGACCAATTAAGATGAGCACTGATGCGCTATGCATTCTCAAAACTTTCATACATCGATAAAAATGCAATCATACAGTCATGTATGTCTACAGAGGAGGGGGAGCTACTCCTCCCAGGATTGAGTAAAAAAATTCCACAGATTATAATCATAAAAGTGATTGGGATATGTAACCTTACACCCTCGACCATGGGACGATTTTTATGTCCTAAAATTTTATTATGGGTTGATCTGTTTCGGCCCACGGTGGGGTAGCATAGAATATGTGTTTTATTGCAGCAATAAAGCACGTGTTCCTGTTTTTGGTTCATTTTTTTCTGATTGGTGAAAAATATGTTCATTACTGTTGTGAACATCAACCAGTTCATTTGCCCTCTGTGTCTAGTGAGTCACTGAGTGAAGTGTGAATTGTAAATCTATAGTGAAACAAATTTAAACAGAAAAATACATTTTTAAAAGGTAAGTGTATGTAATTTAATATTATTTTACTTGTTAGTTTTATGATTTTTTTTGCTTTTAAACTGAAATAATTCAATTTAGGATTTTGGAATTTATTAATTAGTTGATTTTTAATAAAATATGTCAGTCAATTTTTTTTATATCTGAAATTGTGCTAAAAACTGTATTAATTCCGAATATATTTTTTTCCAAGAATTACAGATCATTAAAATTGATGTAAAATGAAAATAATGTATTTATAGTTTACATCAATAAATAATTACATCAAAAAAAAAAAAAAAACTAAAAGATGTTCATTGATGTAATTATTTAATTACATCAATGAACATCTTTTAGTTTTTTTTTTTTCTGCAGACGCCCATGCATATGGTCAAATTGACGTGAAATTTGTAGCGTGGGTTGCATAACCCACATGACAGCATACCCAACTGTATAATATTTTCTCTCTTGAAAGTTTCAAAATCAATAACCTTGATGATTCATGAAAATCAATCCGAAAAAGCATTTTACAGTTGACTCTCAATACAGGAAATTCCTAGGAACCACAGGAATATCATCAGTAGACAGTTTGCTGTAATGAATTTTCTTTATAAGTACGGTGTGAGGCTTCATTCGGGACTTAACTGATAGTCTGCTATAGTAAGCAAGTTCATTATAATGGTGTCTGCCACAATTAGAGTAACTCTAAATTTAATTGGGGTGGTTTAAGTTACTAAATTTTGGGAACCCTTTGCCTACAGAAATCTAGCATCAAGATTAATTCTGAGTTCTTGAAAACGAGTAACCCTGTAAACATTTTAATAATAATAAACCCTGTAATAATCCTCTAAACATTTTAGTACTGTAATTCCACATCCATCCAAAATTATAGCATATACTAGTTTTACTTTTATATTTATGGAAATTATGCTAATTTTTATGAAAAGATTCTTTGTCTTTTCATAAAAGGAATACATCACATTAACAATGACATCACGAGATATGCATGATATTAATGGCGATAAATACATACCCATAGATCAGTGCCCTTAAAATAACTTCCATAATACTTGACAACATATGGACTATCACACTGTTGCATTATGGATATTTCCTTAATAATTTCCTGTAGATCAGTGTCCACTGGTACCTGCTTAATAGCAAGTACCTGACCTGACTCTTTATGAAGTGCTTTATAAACACTGCCATAACTCCTGTAATAAAAAATATCATTAATAAATGCAACAGAAGCAATCTAACAATAACAACAACAAAAAACATACTACATCTCTTAACCCAAGATTACTATTTCTGGAAGGGTTGTTAATATTTATGACTTTCATACTTCTTTTAAATATTTAATTGACTACGTAATACATAAAAAAGCATAAAATAAAATGTTATTCTGAATGTTGCATTACAATTTAATATGAACAGGTTCCTGCTGTGGATACAGGAAACTATCCGTATCAAAGTTAAAAATAAATAAATAAATATTGCATCTAATGTGCAAGTATAATCCACTTCTATTTTTTTTTCCCCTTAAGAATGATTATCCATATATTTGAAATTTAAAGGAAAACTCAGTAAACAGTATTGGATTAAATGTATTTACAATTACTTTGTATAGGACTTTTCATATTAAATGTTAGGATATTCTGGTTTGTTTCATATGCATGATGGATTGTTTAGTGTCTCAAGCCAAAAATGACATTTTATATGAAAACACACCAATATTTTTTAAGAACTGCAATTACTATAACTATATGTTGTAATACTTGCAGTCTGAAAGCTGCAGGATGGTTATCATGTTCAGGTGTTATTCAAGTTTGAAGAAAAACTTTCAAGAGGCAATAAAAAAAAAAGAACTTACCCTCCCCCTTTTTTTTTTAATTCAAGCACAATTTTTGTATATCACCTATCACCGTTTACATAAGGCAAATTCTATTTCAAATTTGCTGTTAAAACATAAAAATTTAGGTAGTTTAGAATTTTCTGTTTTTAGAAAAGAAACTCATACTGATCATTATATCCATGCTAATCCTCATCATCCTAATCAAAAGACTGGAGCTATTAAAATCCTGTTACATCATGCTCATAATATTTGTTTCATTGAAGACCTTTTACAAGAATTGAATTATATCAAATCTGCTTTTATGAAAAATGGCTTTAATGAATCTTTTATTAAGAAGGCCTTTAACAGCTTCAGACAATCAGTCTGTAGACCTCCTGAAGATATCACTCAGATTCCATTCCTTTGTTGGATCTTGAATGAAAGGATTTCCTTGGAAAATTATTTTTGTTTCAAGATCCAACAAATTTAGCTAAAACAATAACGAAAATGCTTGTAAATAAGTGAAGATACCAATTTTGTTTAAAGAATTATACTAATACAAATTTTGTAATATTAATTAAAGGTGAAAGATGTCATTTATTTGTAAATGATTATAATGTAAGAAGTTTCTCTATAAGACATATGTTAGAGCATAATAACGAAGGATCGAAGTCCATTAACGACAACTTCAGATAAATTGTATGGCCGACGGCAATTTGCTTACATGCGAACGGCATGCGCACAGTGTTTTCCGGGAAGACGCGGCACGCGTACGAAATATTCCAGGAAGATAGGAATGAAAATAGAAACCGGGTGTAAAAAAGAGAGTGTCAGACAGAAAGTTTTGGGTGAATGAGGGCGCTAGAGATACAAGGTATAAAACGGGTTTGTCCCCCACGTTCAGGGCTTTTTAGGTTTTTTTCGTCTGGAGTTGCTGGAAAGTTTCTGGTGGAGTCGGGAAGAGTTCCAGTTCGAGATCTAGTCGATAGTGGGCAGCTATTCTCTGCTGTCAGGCGGAAAGAATAGGCGAAGAAATATTAGATACTCTTCCGAGTAAGCCTGAAAATACTGGCCGACACATACGTCCACATGGATCGATTCAAGCCATGCTGTTTCCAGTCGAGAATGTGATGAAAGGACAGAACAATGAAGGCCAAAAGGACGAGATCGAACATTCGGAGGGAAATTATAACGAAAGGATAGACGGAATAAGTTACAGGAATGTGATAATGTAAAACCCTTTTATAATTCCTTTGTTAAGAAATAATGGAATATTGTGTTATGGAAGAAACGAGATGTTAGATTATAAAACTCTAAACTTGTAGGTAGAAGGACTATAGTGAGATTTAGATACCAGTGTCCAAAATCTATAGGCTGTTTCCTTAGTGTTTGTGTGAATGAGTAGTAGTTAATTTGCTATAAGTAATGATCTATAGAGTTATCGATGTGAACGTTTTAAGAATATGTATAAGATAGTAAAGATATTTAAAGGATGCTAGCTAGAATTTTGTGTAGTGAAATGAGCCTATTCTTAGATGTGATATGTGAATTACAGTTGTTATGTCTAACCTTATAACTTGGGATAACTATTCCTATCGAGTGTTTTTTTTATTGTAAATGTGTAATCTTAGGAATTTAATAAATGTATCTTGATTATCTTAACCTGATTTGTGCCTTGATTTGAATCCAATGCACTGCTTGCTAACATTTGAATCTGAGCGAGAGTGAATTATATGACAGAGGCCACGACTGCAAACTAAAGTATTTAAGAGAGATAGATAAAATTGAGATAAAGAATAATTAATAGATTGATTTACTTAGTATATTTTCTAAGGGTTACTCCTTGGTTAAGAGGAATTTCTAATCTAGGGATCTGGCTGGCACAGCTTGATCAAATAAATATTGCGAGAACCTGATCAGGAGGAAACCCCAGACTGTTATTGCTGAGGATCGGAGTCTATTCAAAAGTCTACCCTTTGTCAATTTATTTAATATACTTAATCTTTCTAAGAATCGGCCAAATTGTGTGGATAGATTTAACTGTGAATGAGATAAGTGATATAAGTAGGAGAACACAATAAAATATAAATTAAAGATATGTTTTGACATAACACGTTTATATTAAAGGGATTTTTGAACACATAGCTAAAGTTCTAAAACCTCTTAATATTGTAGTGTCCTTTCATCCTATGAGGAAGATTTCTACCTTTCGTTCTTCACATAAAAACAAGCTTTCTCCACTCAATCTTTCAGGCATCTACCAGAGCCCATGCTCCTGTGGTTTGTCTTAGTTTGGACAGTCTGCAGCTATTTGTCATGAGAAACAAATCTTACATCCTTTACCATGGTCCCATCTTGACCAAACAGTTTTTTGGAAGAAAACTAAGCTTTTACATAGAAGTAGATTTCTTATGAAGTGCTTATATAAAGAAAGTTGTGAGACCTTTCTATACACCGATTGAACTTAAACAGATCTGATGGCCTTCAGTTATTCCCATTATGGGAAATATTATTATTTACGTTTTTACGTATTATTTTATGTATATTTATGCATTATTATATTACGGAAATATTATTATTTACTTAGATACGTTGATGATGTGTTCGTTATCTGGCCACATGGGCGACAAACGCTAAACACATTCCTTAGTCACCTGAACAACATGAACGCATACAATTTACTATTGAAATTGAAAATCAGAACTTGCTCCCGTTCCTGGATACACTGGTCACACGCCTTCCATCCTTCACGGTCTACCACAAAACGACACACTGGCCAATACATACATGCTAATTCATACCACCATCCATCACAAAAATATGGAGTCATTAACACCCTTAAAAACAGAGCTATAACAATTTGCTCTAACCAGCAAGCTCTGAAACAGGAACTAAAAATCATCAGTGACACATTTATAAATAATGGCTATAACAAAAATACTATTAATAAAGTACTTCATAAAACATCATCAAAAAAGAATCTAGATTATAGTAAAACCATAGCCATCCCATACATTAAAGGGTTATCAGAAAAAAAATCAACAGAATTCTATACCATTATAATCTCAAGTTGAATAAATTACAATTTATTCAACTCCTCTAAGGATCCTCTCCTCCCATTGTCACATCCTGGAGTTTATTGCATTCACTGCAATAAATGTAACTTACCATATATTGATGAAACAGGACGTACAATCCCTATACGTAAGAAAGAACACATAAGACACATTAAATATAATCATTTTGGTGAAGCATCATGCTCTCAACACCTTACACCGAATTGACTGGAAAAGTACCCACTCTTTACACCATACAAAAACCTGGTATGAAAGAAAATTTAAGGAAGCCTGCGAACTTCTGATAAACCACTCAAATATCAACAATAATGGTGGCATGAAAATTCCAAGAATCTGGATGGCACACATTCAGCCTACCTAATATTTAGTATCCAACATACTTCAGGACTCTAGGCAACCTTCAGCTAGTATTGGAAACCATTCCATACCAACTGGTCAGAATTTATATGTATAATCATGGTGTTAATATATATATATATATATATATATATATATATATATAGACTTGTTGCTCCCAATGTAATTTTACAACCAATAGATAATATTAATAATAGGACTCCAGCATTGATGTAGTAAGGTTTTTTTTTTTTTTTTTTTTTTTTTTTCACCAGAGGTCAGGCCACTCTTATATTTCTCTGTATAATAATATTATACAGAGAAACAAGCTGCACTACAATCTACATGGTTTGTAACAGTTGGTCAGTAACTTTAACAAACCACGTAGATTGTAGTGCAGCTTGTTTCTCTGTATATAGTATATATGCTCCAGAAGATGACCTTGATATAAAGGTCAAAACGTCGAATGTGGATTTTGGTTTATATTAAACTAAAGTTTTACTCAAACACGGTAGTTGTCTCCATAATTTTCCAAAATGTATTCGGATCACCATGTAAGCCTAAAAGAAAGGAAATATTATTACTTCATTTTTATACAAATTCCTGTATTATGATTATTATTATAATTTTTTATTTTTATTTATTTTATTTTATAATTGGGAATTTTACTGACCATTTATTGTCCTATTAACTATAGTGGTGCTTTTTGAAAAATGATTCTTTAATTGTGTTCCATTTTCAATGCACTGAATATGCCATATGATACACAGTTGAAAATTTTATATCTAAAAATTTATTCATATAAGTTTTAGTTTCCATGTTTAGTTTTTTGAAGGATGACAACTTGCGTACCAATATTAAAGTAGCTATTTCAAATTTGCTGTTAAAATGTGAAAATTGAAACACGTTTGCAATAACTGGAAATATGTTTTGCTTTGTTACAGAGTAAACTATACTTAACAAGAAATCGTATTCTTGTTTTTATCCTTTACCAAGCATTGGCATACAAAGTAACTTCATGATAGGTTATTTGTATGCAGAGATAGATGAATTAATCTGCTTTCACATACACAACACACTACAGCAACCTGATATGAAGTCATCTGTCTCCATATACAAGCAGCTTAATTTATTGTTAAATATAATTTATTTACTTTGTGACCAAATGAAAAAAAAAACAAAAAACTTGCTATAACTATCTTATATAAACACACTGGTTGAAAAATACACCATTCTCCTACTTGTGTATAAAAACACAAGTTTTACCACTGATTTAGGTCTAGGTATCTCCACAGGTCTAGTCCTTGCTAATGGCTCAATAAGCTCCTAACAGAATCCATGTGTTAAGCTTAAGTGCTGGGAGAAACTCATGTTAGAGGTTTAATGAAGCAAAACAGCACTGAGAAAGGATTAAAAATATTATTTAATTCTTCCAATATTTTGTCTCATTCACTGAGATCATCAGGTAGTACAATATGAGACTTCTAACATTCAAAACTAAATGAAACACATGAACAAAAGACTAGAGTACAAGTAGGTGAAGCACCCCCCCCCTCTGTGGGCAACTGTTGGTGGCCTAGATCCTAAGCCACCAACAGGTGCTCACAAAAAAGAAGAGTGAGAAATTTTTTTGTGATTCACTAGATTTGCTTGATTGATAATAACCAGGTTTTTTTTTTTTAACTCATATGCAACTGTTTATTTATACCAGATGTATTTCCTCCACATGTTTTGCTGTCTATATGACTAACAGCATCATCAGGGGGTTACTTAACATAAATAAAGAAATGTCAAAAAAATTATCTTTTTCCAACAACAGTTAATGTCTATAGTTGAAATCACTGGAATGATAGTCTAATCACGAGTATCATTAGGCATGTTACATGCAGTCTCTCCACTGTTGTGTAAACTCTGTATGTGATTGCTGACATAGGACGTCTTTAATTTTACACATGCTAATGTTAATTAATGATTTTAGATGTCATGAAGGATCATTCCTTTATTTCTATTTAGTGTACCTTTTGAGCGAATGACCTTGGAGGACTCCTTGAACAACCTGTTGAAGTCGTTCTTTTCTAAGTATGGCATGGAAGATGCTTACCAATTTATCGTGAGATATTCTTTTAGAATGTGCGCTACAAGTCCACTTTTTTTCTGTTTGTTTTTCAACGTTGCCTATATGTTCTTTGCTGCAGATTTTGAAATCTCTCTCAGTCTGACCATTGTATATCTTCCCACAAGGGCACAGAATCTTGTATAAACCTGGATGTTTATAAAATGGGGGGGGGGGGTAGAAAGCTTCGTAAAGTGTTGGCTGGTTTGAATGCCATTCTGATGATGACTGTCTTGAATATTTTGGCTATTTTTCTTGATGCATTGCCAACGTATGGAACAGATACCGTGCCTCGGTACAGTTAACCCTCGTATAATGCGGATGTTAGGTTCCGCAGAAATGATGCGTTATGCGAGACTCGTATCACATAGAAAAAGTAGGGTTATGTTCCAAAATCGTTTTTTTAAAATTATATAAACAATGACACATCCAACAAAAATATTTTTTATTTAATTCAGGTAATTCACGTAGGTTGAGAAAACATATAAACTCTGAAACAAATACATAGTACAACATTATAAAAATTACAAATTGTACGTAAACTTCATTGCACATAATGCATAAATATTTAGGCAAAATAAAATAAAGCGTATATTTTAATCTTTCATAGCACGAGGATTTCAGGATCGGTTAATAAACATTAGTTTTGTCACCTGATGCACTACAAAACAGCAAAGTAATTCTATCTTTGGAAACTTTGAATCCAAGAGCTGATCTTCCATTTTTCGAAATATAGGTGCAGTTTTGCATTTTTTTTCCCAATATAACCCAGATTCATCTGCATTGAACACCTGGTCTGCACTATAAATGTTTATAAACTTTGAGAGCTTTCATTTTAATAAGATTTCCATCCAAATGAATTTTCTTTTGAGTGTAATCTTCTATCCAAATCATTAGAGATTTCTCTATTTTTTCCATTAGAATATCATGTACATGAGCAACGTGCTTTGCACTTATCATTGACCCAGCAATAAACACTTTCTCAGATTTTACGTTCATTTTGTTTGATTGTTCGAATTGTTGATTCATTTAAATTTAAAGTTCCTGCAAAAACTCCTGGTTTTTCTTCATTTTTCAACCGATCCAAGATTTTGAATATTTTTCTTCGAGAGAAATTAATTTTGTTTTCAATGTTGGTTTTTCCCTTTCATTGCAGTTTGTGGCCATTACTATAAAAATATTTTTTTACACAAAAAAGCAAGCATTATATATTGTATGTAACTCACCAGAAAATAAAGTGCTCAGCTTGAGATGAACACACATATGATTTTTAATGCACTTTCCTGGCAGAAAACAAAAACAATTTTCACCAATAAACACTTTATATGGTATACAATTGACGTACATGCGTGCTAAAGGGTATTTTCCCCTAATATAAATTCACTACTTATAACTACATGCAGGATACAGGCAGACACAAATTTAATGAAGATAAAATTTGATTTTTAAGTCGCCCAGTGAAAAACATATGAAAAGATAAAGAGTTACTACAATTTGTATACCGTGTTTTATTGAAACCACATTGTATAAGTACTGCATTGAGCAAGGGTTACTACAATTTGTAGACCGCATTATATGAGGGTTACCTGTAATTAATTTCTGTGTTATCATAGGGTGGTAATTCAGAAAAATAGAAGTTTCTTTAGTACCTTTTTGAGTTAACCATTTTGATGAAATAGGATTTGAAGTTCTTGTTTTCGTTTGATGTCATAATTTTTTAGTATGTTTAAAGCTCTATTTTACTCTAATGTAAGGATAAGGAAGCGTGTCACTGTATTGGTCAGTACACACTTGGACTACTGTGCTCAGATATGATTACCTAGTTTTCAACGTGATGTGGAAACATTGGAGAAGTTCCAGAAATGAGTGACTAAGACAATATCAGAACTCTGGAATGCTGGCTATGGAGAAAGATTAAAGGAATGGGGGATTGCAAAGTTTGGTGGATAGGAGGAAAAGAGGTGATATGATAGAGACATTTAAGTTAGTGAGGGAATTTTATAAGACTAATCCAGAAGGGATTATAAAAAGAGTAAAAAGTGAGAAAGGAAGAACCAGAGAACATCCCTGGAAGTTATGTAAGAGTGTGGTGAAGAGGGGTGTGAAGAGTAGATTTTTAATGGAGAATTGTGAGTAACAGAACATATTACCAGAATATGTTGTTAATGTGGGAAGTGTTACGAATTTTAAGATTCAGTAGTATAAATATGTTGTCTGTTGAGTGAACCACCCACAATAAGTCTGCCAATTCCATGGAGGGTGTGCTACTAATAACACATACATTGCTTGGAAAGAAGTCAATGTACACCCCCTTGGACAAGGAGCATTGTGCCATGTAACAAATCATGTGTTTGAAGCTGGTATAAATTGGAATATGATGTTCCCAAGTCTGCAACTGCATCTGGATGAAATGGAGGCAAGAAGGGAACTAACAGAGTTTAAAAGAAGTGTTGTGATAGGATGCTATGTTGCAGGCCTCTGTTCATCAAACTGTTAATGAATTGGGCCATCCCAGATCAACAATCAGTGATACCATACTGAGATGGAAGTGCAGGAAGTCAACTGCAAGTCAACACAGTAGACAGCCCACCACACTGAAGGATAATATGTAAAAACTACAATTCATTATTTGGCCAGCACGCTGAATGCAGAATTCTGGGGATTTACTGGAATACAAATCTGCACAAAAAATATTCAGAACAGAGGCTCAACATGGATTTCCATGGTAGGATTGCAATATGCAAGCCCGACCTTATATGAACCAAGCTGCGTCATCTTCAGTGATGCAAACAGTATGTACAGAGGGACATGGAAGTTTGGAAAGCTGTGTTATGGAGCAACGAATCATGCTACACTCTCTACCAAACAGATAGATGGATGTGGCAGATGCCAGATGAAATGTCTCCCACCAGAGTGTGTAACCCTCAGCTATGAAATTTGGAAATGGTGTTGTGATGGTATGGTCCTGTTCTTCCTGGTTTGGCCTCAGACCTCTGTTTGTGGTGCCACAAACACTGAACTCTGAGAGGGGTATTTGAACATTCTGAACAATGCAATGCTTCCTACTTTGTCATGTTTCACAGAACTGAAAAGCAAAATAATGCACTGTGTCATAATGTTGCTGCAACTGCACGGTCTGTGGACATAAATGTCACCACACTTGATTGGCCTCCACATAGTCCTGATCTCATCTATGGGATGAACTGGAGCATTGGGTGAGGTCAAGGGACATCTGCCCCACAACAGTTAAGGACCACATTACATGACTACAGTAAGAATAGTTCAAAATTCCCTTGATTACTATCATATGCTTGTAGAAAATATGCCCTGTAGGTATGCTGCAGTGATCACAGAAAAAGGAGGCCCTATAACTTAAGGTGTGCACTATGGCTGTTTGTTCCTCACACTATAGTGTCTGCTGATTTCTTTCTAAGCACAGTTTATCTTTTTTTTTTTTTAAATAAAGAAGCATAAAAAGATGTTTATGTAAGAATTGCACATACATATTAAGAATAACCATTATGAAGATAATGGCTGAGGGTTCAAAGTTGCCATTTTCCAGAATTTTGAAATTTTTAGGCCATCATTATTTTTGGTGCATTGTTTTTGGAATGGCAGGAGATGTTTTGTCAACGGTTATTTATGCAGCTAGAAAGGATGAATGATACCAGAAGTCATATTTATAATTGATATAGTAATAATGCCATCTGGACAAGAAAGCAGTGGAAGCACAAGTGAGCAGAAACTATGTCTGATAGTCTTTGCAAGGCACTACAAAGCATGGGCATCATTTATATATGAAGCAAGTTGTCTGCATTTGGTGTTTTCGAAGCCAGCTCTGGACTTCTTGATGACCGTTTTACATTTGTTGCACATTTCAATGCAGGCTGAGAATGAGGCTGAAGGCCTTTGTTAAATGACTTGTTAGTATGCTAAATTTTTTTTCTCTTGGACTGCCATGGCACACCTCTTGTTAAGCTATGGTCTAGACCAGCGCTTCCCAAACCGTGGAACGTGGCCCCCTTGGGGGCCGTAGGTTTTGTTGAGGGGGGGCCATGAAATAATGAAAACAAATTTAAAATATTTTAAGACGAAGTACATTTTTTTTTTTATCTTAAAAGAAACATATTTAATTTTTATTATTTATTATTTCTTTTTTGTTATTTTTTTAATGGAAAAAAATCATACATTGGTGCGGGTTAGCAAATTTTTCTTCCTGCGTATTTTGGCGCTTAATGAATATTAGTAAATATATGCTTATTCCTATAAGTTTTATTTCAAAGCAGAAATCTAAGAATTGCAGTTTCAAATATTTCACCTGATATTGTCTTTTTGTATAGCAGTATTGAAACACATCAATCACATTAAATTGTTATTAACTTCTTTTATGTTTTTAATTCTTTCTTTATTACTAATTGTTTTATGTTTCATGTGCTTGTACTGCAAATGTACAATAACAATATATCTATCTATCTATATAAAAATATGAGATAACGTGCCATGCCACATGTGCATGTAAGATGCTAAAAATGTAATATTTGCATTTGATTTTTGCAATATTCCCTGTGTATGTTTTGTATTGAATATAAATACAATAAATATTATAATAATATATGTCTATATCACGATTTTTTTCGAGGGGGGCCAGAAATATTTTAATTTTTCCAAAGGGGGCCCTGACATTCAGAGAGGTTTGGGAAGCACTGGTCTAGACAGTAGGCAAAACTTTGATTAGAGTAACGAAGGCCTTCATTCCAAAAAGGATAATTTCAGTAACTCACTCAGAACAAGTTTAAATTAGGAGAAAGGAACAGTAATCTGGTCATGGAAAGGAAAACCAAAAGTCCCAGAGATTGTTCTACTCGGTGCTGTTGGAGTGCAAGAGATTAGAAGGTTCAGAATCACTGAATGAAGGATGTTTTATGGAAAAGGAAACTTGGAAATGACTACAGAGAGATCAAGTGCTGGAAGAGGAGAGGATTATATAGCATTCCAGTAAGAAGAATAATTTATGTAAGATCACCAGTGACAGCAAATACTACTATATTTTTGCCAAGTTGGCCAGTGGAATTGAAAATGGGAAGCCAGCTGGAGTTGTGGACGTTGAAGAAACCTGTCTAGCTACCCAAATAGTGACCTCATGATGTAACTGTTTCTTTTCAAAAATTTTTTTGTAGCCTCTTCTAAAGTATGCTTACATAAATCTTACTGGGAACATTCGCATTAGGAAAATTTCTCTATGATTCTAACATTTATTATTTTCCTTTTTTATACATAGGTATTATGAGAGCCCTGTTTCAATCATTTGGAATTTAACCTGAGGACCAGACCTTATGGGAATAGAATTATGTAAATTATGTAAAACTTTTATACCTCCATATGTGAGCATTTTTAGTTGAATATCAGACTCCAGCTGCCTTTCCACATTTTTCTGATGGCTTTTCTACTACTGAGTTCAGATATGTACTCTTGATGCATTCCTCATGAATATTTTCTACTATTCTTCTGCCACTGTTCATTTAATATAACAATCTTTCGAAGTAATTACTACAGACAACCATAAGATAACTTCAGTTTTTTGTTACTTATATCACCTGATTCCTTTTACAGTATTCCTTCCTCTATTCCTAAGCTTTTCAATAGCCTGCAGAATAAATGGCTACATTCATGATATTTATCTTCTTATGTTCTTACAAGTCTTTCCTTGGCTTTTATTTAGCTACTTTTACACTTGCTTCACTTCCTTACATTTATCTCCATATTCTATCAGGACACATGCCGAATTACTTGCTTTAACTTTTGAAATGCTTTCTTTTTTTTTTCAGAACAGCCTCTTTAACTTCTTGATCACAATGGAGCTCAGATTTTTCTATCTTTGGAAACAATTCTACACAAAACTTCATGGGCTGAATTACTCAACGTCCTCTTGAGTCTCCATTCAGTCTTCAAGGTTTGGTTCTTGTTTTTAAATTCTTGTGCTTTGAGTCTACAGTTCACTTTTGAAAACTGCTCAACTCTGATTCTTATAACTTCTGTAATTATTATTCTTTTAAACATGATATTCATATTTATCCTAGTCAAACTAAATGTGTTCGCTTCTTATTTCAAATCCTTTTATCCTGAACCAATATGAAGATATTACCTATCAACAATAACATAGTCAAGGAGACTTTATTATTACTACATCTTCTCTCCATGTGAATCTGTGCACATCATTAAGTTAGAACGCACTACTGATAATGAGTGGTACATGTTTTGAACAGAATCCAGGAGAGACACTTACCAAGTATTATTGGTTATGCTCTATTTTCCAATATATTTCTATATTATTCATTTCATACTCTGTTGTTTAGATCTCCAACAAGGACCAACTTTTCCTTCATTATCAGCTGCCTTCTCAAATTACTTAAAAAATTCCTCCACTTATTCCTTAGTAGAATAAACCCTTTCTGGAAATATGGGTGCAAATATGTCTCAATGACTAATTTCTCCATTTTGAGGTTTGTTTGCATCACTTTATTCAAATTGTCAGCAATTCAAGGAATTTCATATCACTGCTAACTACAACATATTTTATTATTTAGAAGGAAAAACTTACTTGTTTTTGTCTTCTTTGTTTCAGCAGCACTAATTGTGTTCATTTTAATATCTGATTGAAAGTCCTATAGCACTCGTCGCTGGGTATGGGCAATAGCATAAGAATAAAGGAGCAATCTATTGATTTTTTTTTTTTTTTTGACCAGCAGCTGATAGTTTTGGAAGCAACTGGAGAAATGATAATAGCCAGTTCAGCAAAGAATTGACTATGAAAGTACCTATAGAAGAGGCATAAGGCAGAAACTGAACGTGTGTGTGTGAGAGAGAGAGAGAGAGAGAGAGACTTGATTCTGTGAGAGACAGAATCTGAATCATCAATTAATCTGAATGCCCTCATCTGAACAGAATCAAGCAATGTTAGTAAAGTTTTGGGTACACCACCCCAAACTGCAAGTATTCCATATTTTGGTAAATCTTGGATTTGTACAAGTATTAGCAGTTGTATAGGATGAAAAGTAATGCCTCGTGTGGAAAAGTATGTTTTTCTGGTAGCTGCAGAAGCTATGACTGAGATGTATTTGTGTGCTAGGAAAAGGTGAAAGTGCAGGTCCATCCAAAAAGAGAAATCTGATCATGTTTTGATATCTGCTGAAACTAAGGAGAACTGATGTGAGATCTTTTTTTGCAAGAAATTATACAGGATTATGTTTTGGTTTTACCTCCTTTTAAGTAAACCGCAACTGATGATGGAATTTCCAAATCCCACACCCCTCCATCCAATAGCCAATACCAAGCAGGACATCATTTAACATCCATAATGTTGAAAACTGCATCATGAAATTGTTATTTATATGTGCTATGAAAAACTACATATAGCAGAATCTTGTCAGTGTAAAATTAAACTCACTGCACATTTTGACATAAAAAAAATACTGTGTAAACAAAGAGGTGATTATGTTGTCTTGTACAATTTTTACCTGTAATATATACTAACTACTGCACTAGTTCCATTTTGATAACCTGGTTAGCTAATCATTACTGTATCCACTCTCTAATCAACAGGTTTTGCTAGTTTGAATTCTACTATGGGTATGGGGATGCTGTATGGATTGTCTTTAATGGAAGATGAATTTCATTATCAGTTACTGTAGGCCTGAAGTGGCTTAAAAAAGTTCTGTGTTTGGTCTCTAAAGCAGAATTTCTAGATTATGTAAAAAATAAATAAAAGGAAATAATACAAAAATATATAAATGACTAAAAAAGTAGAAAATTCCTTAACCCACCTGCAATACTAACATACTACAGGTTTACAACCTTTCGTGGGTAGGAAGCACATAAAAAAAAATACGCTAATCACCTTTCTCTTTTTATGTTTTTTGTGTCATTCGACCACTCTCACTTTCTGCTTTAGGAATAATATAACCTACAGGACACCAGCAAATGCTTGTAGTAAATGCTGTGAAACTGATACAATGAGCAGATAGTGAGACATCCTGATAGTTAAAATAGTTATCCAAAAAATGGTAACTGGGAAAAAATAATCATATACATTTTAACTTATAATAATCACTTTTAACAAAAGAAACAGATGGCTTGGAGAGCTATTGGTTGATTAGAAGCTGGAAAAATGCAGCAAATTGTCGCTCAAGCGTGTTGTGTATCTCAAAGCGTAATTTCACGACTTAGGAATCGCTTTCTGAAGACGGGAAATGTTCGAAATCGTCTTCATGCCATAGGTTTATATACTTGAAGACCAATGGTTTGCAATCCACTTACTACAAATCACAAAAGAGCCCAAAGAATTTGGGCACAGGAACAACAACTGGACAAATGAGGATTGGGCTCGTGTACTTTTTAGTGATGAGTCCAGGTTCAGTCTGCAAACAGATAACCGATGTGATGTCTTGATATGAAGTGAAAGAGGAATAAGAAATAATCCATAGTTTATTCATGAAAGACCCCGACATCAAGGTGGGAGTTTGGTGGTATGGGCTGGAATAAGTATAGGTGGTTCATACTGATCTCTATTTTATCAGAAACGGTTCCTTAACAGCCCAAAGGTATCGCGATGAGATTTTGGAACCTATAGTTCATCCATATGCTGCCAAGAATTCATTTTTATGGATGACAATGCTCGTCCACGCCATGCAAATTTGGTACAAGAGTGGTTTGAGGAAGAAGGTATTGAACAAATGGACGGGCCTGCCTGTTCACCGGATTGTAATCCATTCAAACATGCCTGGGATGATTTAGGTAGGCATGTTTCTGTTCGACTGGTGCCACCACGATCACTTCAAGACCTCAAAATTGCTCTAACAGAAGAGTGGGGAAATATCCCACAAGAACTGTTTGATCATCTTATCTGATCCATGCAATCACGATGTACCGCTATTTTGGCTGTTAATGGAGACCATAAGCCCTATTAAAATTTAACAAAAGCGTTTTTGGCTATTCTTGTTAAAATTATTTCACACTAAAATGTATAATTTGTTAATTTTGTAATAAATATAGATTATTTAAACAATATCTCATCAATTACATCCTATCCACAAGTAAGAAATATTTATTCATGTATATAGTACCCAATAGTTATAATTATTTGCAGAAATTTATAATTATCCGACAGAAACTAAAATATCCCCTAATTGTTTTGAGCAGTGTATTATTATTACATAACACCTCCAGGGAGTCAAAAGACTCAAGGAAGGGTGCCTGCTTTACAACTCTCTGTCTCCACCACTCCACTACTACCGTCTTCATCTACACCAGCACTATCTACCACCTTAATCTTGGAAATCTATTCCATTATAGATGTTTAAGATTTTAATAATTATTATTTATAAAATTTGGAAAAAAAAAAAAGGTAAAACTACACATACACTAAAAATTAAAGAGATGCCAAGAAATTATATTCTTGGTTTAATCCTTTATCCAAGTGTAAGCAAACAAAGTTTGCACACTGCTTACACTTGGACAAAGGATTAAATCAAGAATATAATTTCTTGGCATCTTTAATTTATAGTATAACCAAGTGGAAAAACTTTCAGCAATACACATACCCTTCTCCTAATTTGCAAATGATATCAAAAACTTCTTCAGGCTGACGTGTTAAACTTTCTTCACTCAGCTTCTTCAGTTCACTTAAAAAGAAAAAAATTTTAAAATTCAGAATAATTCAGAAGACAAAACACAACAAAGAATATACATATAACATTTCCATTTAAAACAGGGGTTATTCTCTGTACTTATTTCAACATAGCATACACACTTTTTGGCAACAGTTAACATACTTTTAATTATGGATTAAATCATAACAGAAAATGAATGAATTTATTAAGTCTATTGATATTTTGCTAGATTAAAATAAGCATTCAGAACAGACTTAACAAATTCATCACTTCATTTTGTCTTGAGTTAATATCATAAAAATTGCTAGGAAAGCTTGAACATTTCTGCCTATTTACAGAAACATATCAAATAGGCAGAATGCTTTAATAACCAAGCACATTTTTTTTTTTTTTTTATGTGTGTCACACCCATGCAAGGTTAATAAAAACCTATAGTACATTAGTACTATAGATGGGTTAAGGATTGCCGGCCTGGTTGGCTGAGTGGTTAGTGCATTTGCTCTCCAGCCAAAAGGCTGCGGGGTTCGAATCCTGCTGTGGGCATGGATTTTTTTTTTCTATTTTTATTATTATTTTATTATTTTAATTTTTTACCTGGTCCATGTTAAGTCTAAAGACTAAACATGGAACTTCTTTCAAGCTACTTCAGTTTTCTAATAAGAAGGATAGTGGTCTCACACCAAGCAATGAGATTCATCTATCAACTAAAAGCAATCACATATATCTGAGTTCATTGTGAGATTCAAACATGCAGCCTATTGGCTGGACAGCATATTCACTCTCCAACAAACACTTAGCCAACCAGGCCATATAGTGAAATAATTTATTTTTTTCTTTTTTTTTGGGGGGGGGGGGGAAGCAAAGAACAAAAGTACTAACATGCACCTTCTGGAACAAAGATTTGTCAGTGGGATGAAAGAGCCCAACAACTAAGTCTCCTAAATTTGAGTAACTTAAAGCAGCCATGACGATTGAGATCAGGAAAAATGCTTCTTTGCTGCCCACTCCAAAAACAGTTTACAGATTTGCAACAGCTTCTACATATAAAGTGACTAAGTTTATTTAATTAAGCTTTATTTAACTATTATTAATTAAGTTTTGGTTACAAGGCATCTTCATAGGCATAAAAATAAGAATATAACAAAGTCAAGAATTATTATACAGACCTTCACAGGCATAAAGATAAGAAGTATTATACAGATATAGATTTAAATTGAAGCGACTGTTTGTGGAGTTTTCTACAGCTCTGCAACATTTCCCACACTACTACCAAAAATATGGGAAACTTATTATTTAGCCTGTTAGTCCAACAATCAGTATCTGGTTATTCCACCCCAATTAGGATATGTCATTTAATATTTGGTTGACATTAACAGTTCTTTCAAAAATAGGTTAACTGGGGCAAACAGTATCTTTTCTGTCAGACTGAATGGCCACGTTGATAGCACTTTCACTCTTCAACAAATAGGTTGTGGGTTTGGATCCCACTGCAGATATTTGCAAATGCCTTTAGCTGGTACATGGTATTTCATTGCTAGGTATGGCACCACCACCACCCTGATTCCTAGAAGACACCTGGTTTGAAAAAGTCCAATGTTTGATCTCTAGTGCTAAGTTTCTGAATTATCTGATTCACAGTCTATCCTCAGTCTTTTTTCCTATACATGGTGATATTTTTCATCATGTGCAAGAAATTGCACATATGATACTTCAGTCCATGTGCAGGACTGATAGCATAAGCACGACAGGATTATAACCTTTTGTGTGTGGGAGCTGCAAAAGCAGTTGTCTCTAGTGAACAGAGAAAGGCTAATATATAACTGTGCAATTTAAAAGTAGTGCAGGCATAATTTTTATGTATATCTAATTTTACAGAAGTTAAGAGAGTTTGTTATCTTTTTTTTTTTTAGGATTGTCTTCACTGGTTAAAAAGAATTAGATAACTGAGTTCACTGGAAAGACCAATATCACTGAGAAGATAGCCTTGGTCCTATGTGTTAATATTTCAAAGAAACCATTGTTGAGTTGGATGATGATGACTATTGCTATTTATGGATGTACTCAGCAATGTGTAGAGATTTTTTTTAGATGAGCATGACCTATTAGGAAGTTTTGCAATTAAAGTGCTAACTTTTGTAATGGTAAAATGCATTTTGGGATAAGACTATTACACTTTTTTTATAAAATCTTTATCAAGTAGCTTTATTTTTTATCCTCCTACATGTTTCGCCAATCTGTTTCTGTTGGCATCCTCAGGGAATACAAATCAGTAAGCACAAAATGAAGGTTATAGACTAGGTTATAACCGATGGTTCTAAATCATACAAAAAATTGGTATATAATACCAATTTTTTGGTATTATATACCATACAAATTATATAATCATACAAAAAATTGGTATATAATACCAATTTTTTGTATGATTTAGAACCATCGGTTATAACCTAGTCTATAACCTTCATTTTGTGCTTACTGATTTGTATTCCCTGAGGATGCCAACAGAAACAGATTGGCGAAACATGTAGGAGGATAAAAATAAAGCTACTTGATAAAGATTTTATAAAAAAGTGTAATAGTCTTATGAATAATTGTCAAGAAAAAATTCAACATAATGCATTTGGGGATGTTGGCTATTTAAATGTCACAAATGTCGTGAGGGCATGAGGTCAAACATTTTGCTCTTAGTCTGACATTCACTTCTCATTTACTAATACCCTCACAGTCTAACAAAATTGTGCACTTTCTACAGACCCAAACCTTCCCACTTCTCTTGTTCAGGCTCTCTACAGACACATCTCCTACATTAACCACATATGCTGCACTCACAACAATGAACCAATTCTTTCTTGATAAATCTAAACTGTTAATCACATTTGATCTTCATGTGGCACAACATGATGTCCTCTCATGGCCAAAAATCACTGCACATATTAAGGGGAATGTGCAAATCAGCTGGCAGTGCCTCTGACGTGGTTGTTCAACAAGAATAAGGCTTAGGAGACTGTCTGTCACTAGCATCAAACTATAGGCCAATGTGTATATCATGTGTAGTAATGAAAGAATTAGAGTGGCTGGTTAGATCTAGACAATAAAAACATGGATCAATGAGAATATATGGATTTGTTAAGGAGGGGGTCTTCCTTCAGTACTGAGTTACATTTTATAGCATGGTGACAAGGAGATGCTTATATGGTGATTTTTCCGCATTTTGCTAAAGTATGTATTTGACAGAATATATAGCTACTGTTGAAATTGAACAGGATGAGTATGGCTGACAGGAACTAGCCAGTTCTATATGGCGTGCAGTGTCAGTGTCCCAAAAAAGGTGACAAATGATACGCTACAGGATTCTGTTCTATGACTGCTGTAGTTTAATTTATATAACAATAATATCAAGGATTTGAATAGATTGTTACTTTTAGATGAACAAGAATGTCACTTCAGCATTGCTAGGTATAAGGTCATATACATTAGACATGGAGGAACTTTGTACTAAGAAGTGAAGGAGGCAAAGCAATATGCAGATCATGGTACATAGGGAGCTGAAGTTCAGGGAACACATTGCAAAATGTTATAAAGGTTACTCAGAAAATTGCTACTATAATGCCTTAGACTCTGAAAAGTAGAGATAAGGAAGTGATAGTTCCACTAATCAGGCCACAAACTGATTTCTGTGCAGAGTTCTGGCTATATGGGCAATAAGTAAAATTTAGAGTACAGAGGCATTGACTGTCTCAGGATTCTAAAATGTTAAGTCTGAGGACAGATTAAAGGAATGTGATCTGCATTGGTAGATAGGAGAAGAAGAGATCTATCAGATAGATCTCTTCTTCTCCTATCTACCAATGGGAGAAGAAGAGATCTATCAGATAGATATAAGGGAATGACATAGAGGAATAGGTGATGAGAAAGGAGAGGTCACTCCCTGGAAACTGTTGTCCTCATAATGAGTAATCTTATATGAACTTTTTCAAATGACGTTGAGTTAGCCAATGTCATAAGGAAGTAGCAAGGTTTTTTTCTCCTGGGAAACTCAGGTTTTTCATCTTAGATACAAGCAAATCATGCAGTTAACAGACAAAAATACAGTCAGTCCTCCACTTACAAGTGGGTTCCATTTCTGATAATCCTATGTAATGAATGATAAATGAATAAAAAAAAATCCTGCTGCCAGTCAAAAATGTAAGTTAAAAATCACTATATGAACTATTAGGATATGTTAACAATTAAATATGCATGAATGCTGAAATGTGCAGGTCTATATGTTATATTTCTTAACTAATATTTTACTTTGTCCATAGTACAAAGTTAACCTGTTGTTATATTGTAACAAATAATAAAACATGAGTGTACAATTCTTCTGTGCATTTACCAGTAAAATAACCAGCTAGAAACAAGTGAAGCAAGAGTAATCCTTTAAATCTGCCATTTTATTATTAATTGGAAGCATCTCTACCTCTTCGTCAGAAGAAGCATAAGAGACAAGATAATTAACAATTTTGTCAAATTCAGGAATTGCAACAAAGCATTCTATGGATAGTTCACCAGATAAATAACTTGCAGGACTGGGCTTCTTTAGAAATTTGTACTATGCATCCAACTTAGTCTGCATAAATTTCTTTTGAGCATGTAATTGCAGATTGCTTCATTCTATCTACTTTGCTAAATCTCTCCATACTAGGATCCATTAGTAAATACATACATCTGCCAAATACATCCAAACACAAGAAATATATGTCACCACAACAACTGTGGTCAGTCAGGTATAGAAGACCATGCTTTCGATACCTTGCACAGGATTAGATGGGAAAAAACTATGCTTCATCAGAGCAAAAACAAACTTAAAACTTTTTAGAATCACCAGCAGATTTAAAAAATTAGCCTAATCTAAATAAATATGGTTGTGTTAAACTTTCCAAGATTTGGAAAACTAATTCTTAAGCCTCCTACCCAACAGCACCCGTAGAGGCCACCACTTGTAGGGCTTTAAGGCTTAATGTTGAAATGATTAAACCTGTTCTTTAATTATTTCTCTGCGCTGTTATTTATTCCATTAAATTCAATCATGAGTATTAGGATCCATTTTTTCCAAGCAACTGAACTGTATTAACAAAAGCAAATGTCTTTGCCAATTTTTTCACTGTAAACTTTTTTTTGGGACTCTGCTTCATCATCTTGTTTTACCTTTTTTTTCCCCCCCACCTCTCCTTCTTTCTGCAACTGTCCATTCTTCTAGCACTATAAAGATCTAAATCTTCACTGCCAACCTCCGAATCCCACTCTTTAGCTAGCTGCTACAGAGTTGGAGGATGACAATGAATTCGTGAATGAACATGTATTTTCAGCAGCATCCAAACACTATTGATACTCAGCTGTCACCTCACCCATGCTGCATCTACATTCTTTATACAATTCAAGATATATTCCTTTCAAAAGTCTGAGAGTTTTTTCACCCTCAGTAGCAGCAATAACCTGAGCAAAGGTATTTCTTAAATAATATACCTTGAAAACAGCAATAGCATCCTGATCCATTGGTTGCAGGAGTGAGTGAGATCGTATTCAGTAAATGTGTTAATAGGATAGCCATTAATATGAGTGGTCGTAATGACTGACTGAATGATGTTGCATATGTCATTCAGTTAGTCAAGGACTGACTGTACTATTAGTGACAGAAGATGGTGCAGTGTGTAGATGGAGGATTAAGTAGCATACAAGGTGAACTGTGTGATGTAGAATGCCATTCCATGACAACTCCTTAGAGGCATGATGCAAAAATAATAATGGTAATAATAAATTGTATGTTGATTCAAAATTAGATGACCTTACTCAGAAATTTAATACTGCTTCAACTATTAGATGAAGTTCTCTGATCTTTTAAGTATTCTCTGCACCAAAGAATACTAATCATATGAAAACTTACATAAAACAAACTGTTTTGAAACAAAACAGAAACTTAAGAACATGAAGTATACACAGCAACAGCTTTATTCGTAGTTATTTCTCAAAAGTATTCATATAATGAATAAGTGATGATCAGCAAATCTTTGAGTTGCAAAACACATGACTTGCAAACAATGGATTTCATTTTGTCAATCTGATTACTGGCAGGCAAGAAACCCTATTTCTGCAAATTAATAGGCAGCATCTTGCCAAGATGCTGCCTATCTCTTATCTTGACATCTTATCTTATCCTGACATCTAGCAAGATGTCAAGATGCTGCCATACACTGTTGGCAGATATTATGGCAGCATCTCAGCACAGTTCCCTTGTTAGGCAAAATCAAAGTTGTATGCTTGTTCTTAATTGTATGTTTGTTCTTAATTGTATGTTATCACTAAGTATTCCATATTTCCATATAGCAAATAACCTCATTAAGAAAATTAGTCCCTTCAGTTTTTTTTTTTTAAGTTCAGAGTGCAGGCAGATAATCTGGAAAACAAAGATGTGAAAATAAATGAATTTTATAATATTAATGACTGCTGTATTCCATCAAGTAACGGTTAGGCTGTTATCAAGATGAACGATTGTTGCTATTATTGCCTATATATTTTTTTTGTTGTTGTCAACATCCTAAAAGGCAGAAACTATCAACTTTCTTGCAAGCATTGCACCCATAATTTCATAGGTAATGGAAATGTGTGATGTTTCTGCTACTCATTTAATAAATTTTGTCACAAGATAAAAATAGTGTACGGTCTTATTGTTTAGAATTACCTCTGAAATAGCTAAAGCTAACTGACCAGTGCAATATACAGCCTCTCCAGGAAGTCAAGTCAATGCTGCCTTCTCAAGGTTAGCCCATTTTTAACAAAGAAGCCACACTGGCATTCCTTCTATGTTGAAAGAAATACTATACCAACTAAGTTCACCTTAAGTTTTGCAAGCATATAGTGTGAAGTAGAGGTGGGCAGGGCAGGATAGTGGGCTGCTGCTACAAGCCAGGGAGCATAGAGGATGAAGAGCAGATGTTTAGGCAGTTGATTGGCAAGTGCAAGAAGCATGATTGTCATAGGAATTTTTAACTACAGCAGTATAAATTGGGAAGAGAAAACTGCATGTAGTAATCAGGGAATGGAATTTCTGGAATTCTCCTACTACATGTCTCAGGCAACATGTAGTAGAAGGAACAGGAGGTTCAAGAGTTTTAGACAAGCAGATTGACCTATAATTCAAAACCTTAGTCTTATTATCCCCTTCATGAAGTGGAACAATTCTGCCCTCTTTCCAATGCTTTAAAACTTGAAACAATCTAAGACTTATGTTAAAGAAGTTAAAACTCTTGTTAACTCCCGGGAACATTCCTCAAAACATGCTGATACAGCATCAAGGCCTATGGCTTTATTGACATCAACTTGACTCAATTCTTCATGCACCTCCTGCTCATTCAATGGCTCTTTCCCACTGCTCTCAAGTTCTGCATTTTTCTACATTCACAAGGATGGAATATCTTAATGAATTACTGATTTAACATCTCTACTATATCCTCCTCAGTGGTTATCATTCTACCATTATCACTAACCAACATCATTCTTTCATAATCATCCTTCTTGATACTGGCCACATATCAAGAAAACTCCTAGGATTTCTTTTGACCTCATTTGCTAACTGCTGTTCATACTGCACTTTTACTGCCCTTACCAAGTAAGTTGCCTTCCTTACTTGCTCTTTGTATTCCTCATGTAACTGATTATTGCCACTCATCTTGTACTGCTTCCACAATGCCTCTTCTTCCAGATTGCAGGATTGACCTCATGGCACACTAGTATTCTGCAAAACACAATTTGGAAAACACTACCCTAAAGCTACTTCTTTTTTTTATTCATTTGTATGGGGTTTCCCCCTATTCCTCAACCATCCCTTAGGACTGGTTGAGCCTTAATATTGAGGGAATTGAGCATGTATTTATGACTGTAAATCCGTGTGTGTTCAAGAGCCTGTTTGCCTGTTCTGAGGGATGAAAAATCTGAGTTTCCAGATGGAAAAACCCTCTACCTCCATATGAGACTGGCTAATTCACCATTAGTCGAAATGAGACCAGATAAAGGTTCTCATGTCATGGACGGGAATTGAACCCAGGTCTTTCCGACCAAAGGGTTTATTTATACCGGCTGAGCTACGGAAGCTCTCCTAGAGCTACTGAATGAAGTATTTGATTAAATTTGAACTGATATCTTTAAGAATCTCTTTGATAACCTTGAAAAGTTGTAAAAATGTTGAAAACACATCAAGCATGGAGTCACATGTACTTTAACATCCGCAACTAATTCCACCTTATGTCCCAATTCACTTTTTTTTTTGCTGTTGTTGCAAAATACTACTTCATATAGTTGAAATCTTAAAATACTTCAAGTATTTTAACTATAGTGTGAACATTCTGAATGTTTTCTTTTTTTAAGTTTAAAAAACTTTGCAAATTCAAATTGGTCAACCCTTTCCTTTAGTGTAGGCATGGTTCATGACTATAGCTAATGATAGTGCCAATGCCAGTTAATCCAAATTGTTCTCATAATCGATAGCAAAAGTGCTCAAATGACTTCTGATCATTTCTACCAGTCAAGATGATGAACACTAATTATAAGTTGAAGCTAAACCAAGACTGTAAATTTCACTATCATTTCCATACAATTAATGTTGAAATAATACCAATCCTCATCATCTTTGTACTTGATGATTCATCTTGGGCAAGACAATCTTTGAACATCCAGCAATTTTGGTTGGAATGATACCACTATCTATTTTCTTCTCTTAAAAATCATGAATCAACCTCATCAACATCTCTTTCAGCCTTAGAAAGCTGATAATCTGACCTTGTCATATATTGAATAAAACTTGATTTTGTGACTGTGCTTATCAACAGTAGCCAATTCAGAAATAATTTGCTCCTCCCCCCCCCTCATAATGAAATAGCTGTTTATTTTTTATTTTTAGGACCATCAGTATCATTCTGCCAAATAATGGCATGTTTAGTTGTAAAATGTTTTATCATAACTTAAAAGACACACTATGATAAATTTAGTTTAATCCTTTATCCTGAGAGCAAACAAAGTTTGCGTCTGAAAATATCTTCAGGACTGAATATAGTGTTGTACTATCTGACCTGGGTAAGTAGTACAACACCAGGCAACTCGTAGCAAAGATGGAGCAAGCTACCAACACTCCTATCCCAGTGTCTCCAATAATGCAAAACAGACACACACAGCACTTATTTGGTTTGGCCCTACAGCATCTTGTGTGGGGGAGTGATAAAAAAAAAAAAAGGTGTCTGTTTAACATTTAATGATTTTCTGAGTTTGCTACTACCTCAGAAAATTCCATTGGCATATTTAATTTTTTATCTGCTTATTTTTTTTATAAATTAAAAAAATGTTAAGCTTAAAATAAAAATAGAAACCTACTTCTTAATAAATTAGAATATTCATAATCATGTGGTGGACATATGCTATGTTTCTGCAATATGCAGGCTGGAAGAATAAGGTGGCTTGGTTGGTAAGGACAGCAAAACTACAGTTTGAGCAAACATTGGCAAATCAGGCCAAGAAAAATCCTAGAGAGTTTTTTTTGATATGTGGCAAATAGATGGAAGAATGATCATGGTAAGACGATACTAATGGGTGAAAACAGCAAGTTGGTAACTGGTACAAAGGACTCAGTCAAGATTCAGTAAGCAATTCATCAGGGTGCTTCATCCTCATCAATGTAAAATCAAGAAAAGCTCAAGAGTAGATGGAGTAAAGATGGCATACTCGTGAGCCAGCAAAAGGTACATGACAAGTTAAACTTAATGCTATTAAGGCAATAGGAACTTGACATATCACTCACTGTATGTCTTAATGAAATGTGCCAGGGAGTTAGCATCAATCTTGGCATACCTGCTTAACAGGTCTTGCAGCAGCACAAGCCAAAGAAGTGGATACAAGATTGTTCCTCTTCACAAAAGTGGTGATAAGACTGAGGCTATAAATTACAGGCCAATATGTATATCTGGAGTTGTAGTTAAGGTGTTGGAGTAGTTAGTAAGAGCTAAGATACTGAAATGGGTTGGGTTGGTAACAGCAGTATTCTCTGTGACTATCAGTATGGGTTTGTTAGCAGGAGGTCAAGTTTTGCCAATTTACTAATAATGTATGTACTATAACAAGATGATATGGAATGAACCTTATGAGAATTGGTTGAAGATCCGTGGGTTGCAAAAATTGGTTGATAGGCAGAAAAGTGGAGATATGATTGAGACATTCAAATTGCTGAAGGGTTTCTATAGGATTAATTCAGAGGATATTTTTGAGAACAGGACTGGTGGTGGGAGGACTAGTGGATATTCTATTAATATTCTTTTAAGTTTAATTAAGTATTATTATATTACTCATAAACCATACATGTTCTAATGGTAAATCCTTTTCTTTCTTTCTTTTCTCTCTATAAAATAAAAATGTATAATAACTATTGAAAAATGTGGACTTAGATCACATAACGTACAAAATGCATTTCCTTATAAACACATACAAAGCCCCCCAAATTAAAGGTTGAAATTTCTATTACAGGTTTATTGTATGTTTGTATCAACTTACAAAGTCTGCTCACTTAAAATAAAGAAAAACCAAGTTATCTTGGTGTATAGAAGTTAATCATTTTCGCTTGTCATTGAATTTCCAAAAATGAGAAATCAGGTTATTTATCCAAGAACAGGAAAAATAAAACCATCCATATACTGTATAGGCAAATAACACATGGTTTTATAACGCTTTAGTGGCGAGATAATCCAATTTCCACTGTCCTGAGTGAAAAAAAAGAAAAAAAAAGAAAAAGACTTCCTTGAATAAAGGATTAAAATAATATAATTTGTTTAGTTTACTGTCCTGAGTATACTTGATCATTATCTGGTAACTATCAGGTGATGATCTGAAATAACACAGTACATACGACATGCCAACATCTTTAATTTCTCTTCAGTTTGAGAATTCTCCTCCATTCCCTTTTCATGTCGTGCTTGAGCCACTAGCCATGATATAAAAATTAGCATGTCAGTAAACATACCAACTTGAATCATCCTCTATAAGTCTAGATTAACAACTTTTATTATGCAAATACAATCCTAGCAGTTTCACATCCTTTTCAAAACGCTACTGAATTACTTTCAAAATTTCATCAGCATAAAAACTGAAAGGTGCAGTAAAACATTATCTTCAAATATCATTAACAGAGAACAATATCGCTATTAAAATTTGAAAATGGGCAATCATCTACCATAAGGCGATGTTATTTTGCTATTTAATTATATATTCATTTATAAATATATTAAAAACAAATTAGCATGATGAGTAAAAAAATTTAATTTAATAACACTACTTTTTTTCCCCTTCACATTCCTTATACTTCAGTGACATCGAATAATGTGAATCTTTCAAACAGGAAGCGGCGTGAAGTTTATCCAAACCGTTAGTACTACTATACCTTCTGTTGAATAAACGATAAGCATGGATGTACGCAAAGACCAAGACCGGATGTACAGTTTGTTGGCTTAAAATAAACGGCACTGGTAATTTATACTACAACTGAGCTTCACAGAGTTGTGCGAGTTATAAATCGATTTTGTTAACAAAACAAAGAAGCAAACAACAACAAAAAAGGTGTGCGGTGGTTGACATTCAATACAGGTGTAGCTGCTAACAGTTAAATGCTATTGTTTCCGAACAAGAGAAATTTTAGGTACCGACAGCGAAACACAGCTCACCTTTTAGACGACATTGCGTAATGCAACACAACAGAATAATGTCATTATCAACACTTCAAAGCATAATCATCTCACTACTACCCTAAACCTTGGTAGTAAAGGTACACAACTACTAAAACTACCAACGAACAACATTATTTCTCATTTCGATCTCACGTGCACTAATTCCAACATCGATGTTATTGCCATCTTCTGTAAACGAGAGACATTTACAGCACGCCATCTGTATCTAAATTGCTACGGGAAACTTGGACAGTTCCCGGTATTAAGAAGCATGCAAATATTTTCTCTTTATTAGAATTACGAATTATTTAAGAGTATCGCAACCGTCGGTAGCTAATGTATCCCACTTTCCTCGAGAGAAGTTGAGCAGCAAACTGTGTGTGTGTGTGTGTGTATATATATATATATATATATATATATATATATATATATATATATATATATGTGTGTGTGTGTGTGTGTATATATATATATATATGTGTGTGTGTGTATATATATATATATATGTGTGTGTGTGTGTATATATATATATATATATATATATATGTGTGTGTGTGTGTGTGTGTATATATATATATATATATATATATATATGTATGTGTGTGTGTGTGTGTGTATATATATATATATATATATATATATGTGTGTGTGTGTGTGTGTGTGTATATATATATATATATATATATATATATATATATATATATATATATATGTGTGTGTGTGTGTATATATATATATATATATATACACACACACACACACACACACACACGTGTGTGTGCAGCAGTGGCGTATTTACGTACAGACCCGAGCCTAGAGCGGCAAATTTTGAGGAACGGCGGAAATTTCCAGGCTCTCATTTTTGTAATTATCACATGTTTCTTATATGCCGCATCTACTATCAAGTAGAGAAATATTTTTCTTTTCCTCATTGTAAGTTTAGTCTGCAAGCATATTGGCACATGTAATCAGATTCTGCATAACTATACACACCGAGACATGTAAACGGAAAGCTACTGTATTGTTGTCGGTAACTTGACACAAAGGTAATAGGGATCGCGGTCGGGAGAGATTGATGCTAATTAATTTTGTGTCGGTATTATTCTTACTAACCATTGGCGAACCCAGGGAGGGGGTTAAGGGGCCTTGGCACCCCCGAAAAGAAAAAGGGAAAAAAAAACACCAGAAAAATTTCCGAAAATCTTTTCCTAATTAAAATTCTTTTTTTTTTTTTTATTTATGTTGGGTGTGTCTTCTATTTCTATGTTCGTTATATGCTCCTTATGAATTAGCGGTCACTTAAGGTGGGAATACCCTATAGCGCTCGAGAATTCTGGGCGCTGTGAACACAAGGAGAACGAAGTAGTGCTCGGGAGCTACTTCGTTTGCCCGAGTCGGGCCACAGGAAATCACGGGTATCATGTATTGGCGATCGCTGCAGATGCTCAGTCATAGCTCGTATACAATGCGTAGTGTGTATTCTCAAATCATATACTCAATTCGATCCCCCCCCAAGATTAATTCTTGGCTCGGCCCCCTCCAAGATCAAATCCTGAGTGCGCCACTGTTACTAACTGTAACTACTTTTCCATCTTTATTATTTCGAATTATTGTTGCCTTCCGTCAACTCTTTAGTTCAGTATCCTGATATTTCTGTGGCAGTTAAGACGTGCTAAATCTGAAATTATTTTTACTTTTCAGTGCCCTTGTCATATGTTTTCATCAGAGTGGAGGTAATACTGTTTTATTATTTTGCTTTTAAAAAGTTATAAATTATATAAATCATTCTGATACTTCCTGTGTGTTTTAAATTACTATTTAAATTTTAAAACATGAGTGACGGTAGAAAGCACTTAGTGGTAGTGAATATAAGAAGAAGAGAAAAGAAAAGGAAACGAAAATTAGCGAAGTAGCATCAAAGATAAGAAAACTGGACAGTTTTTTGCGTCGGTATCTGCTAATAGTAATTGTGATTTGGAAAAAGAATAAGAAGTGGTTGAGGAGACGGAAATTGAATCTGTTTCAAATGACATGCCTACAACAAATCCCAACAATTTGGCAGCAACAGGCAGGGCCGATTTTATCATTAGGCGAACCTAGGCAATTGCCTAGGGGCGTTAAGACTTCGTGGCGCTAGATTTTGCTACATAGTTAGGGGAAAAATTGCAACCTTCGAAAAAAATTAGTAAAAACTTGATTAATAATAAAAAAACTGAAATAAATCAAGCCGTCCTGGTGCTCGCTGATGATCCTACATTATTTTCGCCTTTCTCTATTCTTCCACTCCCCTGCTCTTTGTATACTTAAGTGCAGATATATTTCCTTCTTCTGGCATCTGTCCCAAGATGAACGGGGAAGTTCCGGGTTATCTCTCAAACTAACAATCAGTAGTCGCGACTAACCGACTGTTCTCACTTCTTATCTTCATTCCCTATAGACTTAAAAGCCCTGCTTTTGCAAGCTCTCTGAGGTCCGAGAAGTTGGGGATTATGCCATTCTTTTTCTCAAAGAATCGTCTTGTTAATTCAGTTCAGTTTATTCTAAATCAGTATAAGAATGCCATGAAATAAGATCTCTGATTGGTCTTTCTCTTCGCTCCATTTACTTGTTATCAACCCCACTCCGGCATTCTTCTACTGATTTCAGATTAGTTCGGTCAAGATTTTTCGTAGGTGACAGTCCGATGGCTAATAGTTTTGGTACTTGTGTATCTAACATTCTTACAGCGGCTGAAGAACGTTTGTGGCCAAAATAACCAGTGTTCGCCATAGAGCAGTATTTCTGTAAGTAATACCTGTGTAGGTATACGTGTGCTTGTGCGAGTATGACAAAATATATATAGAGAGACAATGTATAGGCGCGCCTAATTTTTTTTTGGCTAGGGGCATCAGATACTCTCGGATCGGCCCTGAGCACAGGTGATAATGAGTAATGACCCAGCTGAGTGGATTCTAAATGAAGCAACACGCGCGAATATCGCAGTTAACGGGTTTCCACAACATTTAGACAGTGATCTTTCAAAATCACAAAGAGCTTATCCTGACAAAGTAAGACATGTTTCTTAGAAACTCAGAGGATTCTGATTAATGGCAAAAAAATAATAAGAGATTTTCTTGTTTACTCTCCTAGTACCGGAAAGATATATGGGCGTTGTCGCCTTTTTGGTGGAGGGGGAGCTGACGATAGTCACTTTGTCAGTGGATTTAATGACTAGGAAACTGCAGAAGCACGAGTGAGTCATCAAGAGAAAGCAACTAGTTATATGAACTGTCTTATAGCTCTGAAGCAAAAGAGCAAATTTTGCAGGGAGAATTGACTTACAAATAACTCAGCAACTAGAAGAAGAAATTAAGCACTGGAAGGCGGTGTTAAAACGAGTAGTTGCACTTGTATACACATTGGCCAGTAGAGAACTTGCTTTGGGGGGGGGGGGGAAGGATGATATTTTCGGTTATGTGCATAATGGGAATGTAATAATGTGTCTAGAGTTAATTAGTGAATTTGATCCCTTTCTTGCTGAGTACATTGCCAAAAGCGGGATAAAAGGAAAACGTTTCGTTTTCTATCTTTCCTTTGCCACGTATGAGGAATTTATTAAATAATGGGCGAGAAAGTAATCAAATTTATTGTGGAAGAACTTAAAATAGCTAAGTACTATTCCAAAAGTGTTGACTCAACACCAGACTTGTCTCATGTTGATCAGCTGTCCTTCATTGTACGATATGCGAAAGAACATGGAACTCCTGTGGAACGTTTCTTGCGTTTCATTCCTAACGTGTCACAAACCTGAAGAGTTACAAGAGGAGGTTTTGACTTCACTAAACGAGCTTGGAATTGATGCAGCAAATTGCAGAGGGCAGACATAAGATAATGCTAGTAACATGTCAGGCAAGTACACAGTACTGCAAGCAAGAATTCTTGAAATAAATCCATTGGCAGAATTCACCGTGCGCTGGACATTCTCTGTCTCTAATTGGTACTTGTGCTATCGAATCCTGTCGGTACTCTTCGCATTTTTTGATGTCCTTCAGAAACTATACGTATTTTTCACATCTTCAATACGTCGGTGGAGCATTCTAAGAAAGCACCTTGAAACTTCTGCAAAAGTAATCAAACGTCCTTCGCCTATTCGTTGGTCAACTCATGATGAATGCCTGTCGCAGTCTTCGTGAGGAATGGAAGGAAATAATTTCCACTTTGTCCGAAATTGAAAATGACACCACCGAGAAGAAAGTTACGCGATGTGAAGCAAGTGGGAATCTACGGCAACCTCAGTCACTGGAGGTTGGGATCATGACCTGCCAATGGGGTAATATTCTCGCAAGAATGAATGCCACAAGCAAGAAACTACAAAGTGTAATCATTGATATAGGAACTGTGTGTGAACTGTACGATCCATCGAAGAATATTTAAAAGAACTATAATTACTCTATGAATCCTATGAAGAACACGGCAAGAAACTTTGTGGAGTTGACTTGTATGAGTAAGAGAAAAGGAGGAAGTAAAAGCCCACCAGGTTTTTTGAAGACAGCGCAGATGAAATTAACGAAAATGAAGACGAGTACAATCCATCAGTCAGTTTCAAAACTGATACTTACGACACAATTTTGCACAAACTCTCATTCGAAATAAATAAAAAAAAAAGTGTCGTATAAAAACCATTCGAAGGAGTTCCAGTTTCTCAGAACAATGCATGTGAATGTGAAAAGGACGTCATAAAAGGGGCAAAAACACTTCAAGAACACTTTTCGACTGATATTGAACATGAATTTAAAAAACATGTCGGCACTTCAGAGCACACCTGAAATCAAGTGGCTAAGAAATAAATACATTCCTACAACTTTCACAGAAAATTCGACAGGAAGCCTTACAGTGTATATATCCCAATCTGGACACTAATGTTACGATTTTTCTGTGTAAGATGGCAACAAATTGCTCAACTGAACGATCGTTTCCCCCCCTCAAAAGGTTGAAGGACTACCATGGAACAACTATGACTAAGGCTCAGCAACTTACCAATTCTACAAATTGAGAGCGATATTACAAGGGCAGTGGACTACGCAGACATGATAAATACCTTCGCCGAACGAGAGGCAAGATGTAGAATATTCTGGGAAAATTCTGGATGAGTCATAATATATATATATATATATATATATTACGAATTTATGATATAAATAGGTTATACATGTAAATCAACATGTTCATTAAATATGAGGGGCGACACTTTCTGCGGGCCAAGGGCATGAAATACCTAAATACGCCACTGTGTGTGTGTGTGTGTGTGTGTGTGTGTGTGTGTGTGTGTGTGTGTGTGTGTGTGTGTGTGTGTGTGTGTGTGATGGCAGAACACCAGAATAAAATGATAACATTATTTTAATTAACAACATAACGTGTCGTCCTAACTGGACAGGATTTCTTCACGTGTAAACATGCAAATTAGTTAACTGTTAAAGAAAAAACAGGACTAAGAAAGGTGACAACTGTTATGATATATATATATATATATATATGTAAATAACTTTTTTTGCTCCGGGAGATTTTCCTGTTGGGAGATGCCTTATTGTATTCTTATATTCCGATATTATAATGGGAGGTATCAATCTCTTCAGCCCCCCATTCGAGTTAGCTTGTGTAAAAATGAGACGAATTTATTTCATTCAATGGTATTACTCTCTTTTTCTGTAAATAGAGCTGCAAAGTGCTTGTGAGACACGTTCAGTAAGTATGCACCTTCTTGCAATGTTTCCCCATCATAATGCAGGACATTTATCCTTCTTCTTTCGTTGCTGTCTCTTTCGAACAGCCAGGCAGTGGATGTTTTGCCTTCATCATTTTCTACAGCTTTTAAACGTGTCCATAGTTACGTACTTTCTATTTCCTTATATTGCAGTTATTTTATTTTATTTTTTTATTTGATTTACTTCTGCTTTCACTTGTCTATTTGTTCTGTCTAAGTAGTATAGGCTAGATAACTTTTTTAGATCTTCTTTCTGTTCTCTCTTTTTCTGGTTCTTTATACTTCCTATTCGGATGGCTGCCTTTTTGATATTTAATTTAAATACTATCCACGCACTAATTGTATTTTCATCTTTTTGTGCTCCTGCTATTACATTTTCTACTTCCGTATTAAATTTACTTTTTCTGTTAGCTTTTCATTGAATTTCCATAATGAAAAGTTCCGATTAATAAATGTTTTGGTTTTTCTTTTTCGGAATACTGACATTTAGAGTTATTCCCTACAATTATTTCTCAATGGATGGGAAGGTAAATTTTGTCTATTCTAGATGCATTGCCTGGAGCGAAGTGGTTGAATTCTTTTTTCATCGTATATAATAATGTACAAATGGCAGTGACAGCTAAGAGGAAGATAAAGCAGAAGTAGGATGAGTCAAGAGTGGAAGAGGACGCAGAGGTGTACAGAGAGAGAAAGCAAGAAGCCAAGAAGGTTGTGGCACAGGCGTAGGCCATGGCATATCAAGATCTGTATGATCAATTAGAAACAAAGGAAGGACAGAGAAAAATTTATCAACCAGCGAAATGTAGAAATAAAGCAGCAAAGGACATCTCACATGTGAGGCAGATCAAAGGCGCTGAAGGAAGAGTATTATGGAGGGATGTGGACGTAAGAAACAGATGGAAAATATACTTTGAGGGACTTTTGAATGAGGAAAATGCAAGGACTCACAGAGAAGATGGGCAGCCTTCTTAGGGGATGGTGCAGAACATCAGTAGAGTGGAAGTGACGGAGGCCATGAAGAGGATGAGGAATGGAAAATCAGTGGGCCCCGACAGAATTCCAGTGGAGGCATGGAAGGCACTGGAGGAGGAGGGAATTGACCTGCTATGGGACCTGTTCATGAAAGTTTGCGAACAGGAAAAATACCCAAGGAATGGAGGGAGAGTACTCTTGTCTCCATCTACAAGGGTAAACGGGATGCACAAGACTGTAAAAATTACAGAGGAATAAAGATGATGTCCCACACAATGAAAATTCTAGAGAGGGTTCTTGATGGTAGATTGAGGAAGGAGGTGGAGATTGCAAAGGAACAATTTGGCGTCATGCCTGGTAGATCAACAACAGATGCCATCTTTTCCGGCAGATGATGGAAAAGTATCGAGAGAAACAAAGGGAGCTACATCTGGCATTTATTGATCTGGAGAAAGCATACGATAGAGTGCCAAGGCAAGAGGTCTGGAGGTGTCTGAGGGAGAAGAAGGTTCCGGAGAAATATGTCAGGTTGGTGCGGGAAATGTACAGAAACGTGAAGACAAGTGTTCGGACCTGTCTGGGACAGACAGAAAGTTTTCAAGTAACAGTTGGCCTGCATCAGGGGTCAGCATTAGGTCCGTTTCTGTTTAATATTGTGATGGAGGTGGTAACAGAGGAGGTGAGAGAAGATGCGCCTTGGACAATGTTGTATGCAGATGACATCTTGCTGTGTGCAGATTCAAGAGAAGAAGCGGGAACTAAACTGGAAAGATGGAGAAAAGTAATGGAAGAGAGAGGTATGAGACTGAGCAGAAGTAAGACAGAGAATATGTGTTGCACAGTGGGTGGCGGACAGGAGACAGATCTGGAGCTGGAAGGAAATGTCATCAGGAAGGTGAGAGACTTTAGATACTTAGTTCAACAGTGGAAGAAGATGGAGGAGGTGAGAAGGAAGTGGGATGCAGGATACAAGCGAGTTGGAGGAACTGAAGGGAGATGGCTGGAGTGTTATGCGATAAGAGGGTGCCGATCAATCTGAAAGGCAAAATCAATAGAACAGTAGTGAGGCCAGCTATGACATATGCTATAGAAACTGTGGCCCTGAGGAAAAATAACATCAGTAGGATGGAAGTAGCAGAGATGAGAATGCTTAGGTGGATGTGCGGTGTGACCAGAAAGGATCGTCTGAGAAATGACTATGTCAGGGGAACAGTGAAAGTTACGAACTTAGGAGCGAAAATACAGGAGGCAAGGTTGAGATGGTTTGGTCATGTGATGAGGAGAGAGGACGAATATGTGGGATGAATGGTCATGCAGATGGATGTGCAAGGAAGGCGGAAGCGTGGGCGGCCAAAGAAGAGATGAAGGGAGCTGGTATAAGAGGACTTGAGGATGAAGAACATGGATGTGGTGACAGCCCAAGACAGGAAAGTGTGGAGGAGACTCATTATCAACAATGACCCCACTTAAGTGGGAGAAGGTGTAGAAGAAGAAGTATATAAAAACCTGAAACCATCAGTAAGTGCAGAGTCTATAAATGTTAGTGTGTTCCTTTTGTGGTACTTCAGTTATTTTCTCTTGGTCTTTTACCTTATTTTCTATAACGTTAATGTTCCCCTGCTACTATGTCAATATTTTTTTGCAATATGTGATGTTTCTTTTGTTTCGAAAATATTTTTTCTGCTTTTCTTGTTGGTGCATATACATTAATAAATGTACATATTTTGTTTTCTACTACTATATCTGTTTATAATACTTCATTCCTTAATGACTACGTCATGAGAAAATAACTGAATGTCCGGGTTGCGTTTGATTAGAGTTATCAGACCACCACTATTACTATTATTTGCAAATTCATGGATTAAGATATAATGGGCAGTTATTCTTTTTTCAAAATTTTGTATAGGTTCTAAAGATTAAACTTTTGTTTCTTGTAGCATTATAATATCTGTAAAAGATTTAAATGTTTGGTCTAGTAGTAAATTTTGTGTATCCTTATGATTTAGACAATTACAATTTAGGTTCATAACTTTCATGCTGTGTGTTATTTATATAAACGAACTGATTTCTTTTTTCGCTGCCTTTTTTATATTTTTGCGCTTGTGATATTTGGAGTGACTTTTAGTTTCATCCTTTCATCCTGTTTTGGGTTACAAAGGCCACTTGTTATCATTGGTGATCTATACTTTATTCCTCTTTGCATTTTTATGTTACCAGTAGTTTCAGGTACACACTTTGTTTCTTCATTTTTTTTCTCGATTTAAACTATTTCCATTTCCCGTTCCTGTGTAGATTCTGTTTCCAGCGTATTTATACTTTTTTCTGTTTTGTTTTTTAATACTTTCGGCTGTGTTTCTAATTTTTTTTCAATCTCTTTTATTGTTTCCAAGTATTTATTATTATCTTGGTTTTTAATACTTTCTTTATTTTTCGTGGCTGTTTCTGGTTCTTTTGCGGCATCATCTTCGGGAGTACCTGGGCACTTTTTATCATTTTCTGTTTCAATTTTCTCTTCAGTTTTTTCGAGTAATTTCTGTCAGAGGATAAGAATTTTTCTGAATACATTCCTGTGATATAACGTTCTTATCCTGAATCATTTATTTTTGTGTTTGTGACTTTATTGCTGTTTTGTTATCTTGCAAATCATCTTCCAATTCTTCTATTTCATTCCTCTCCTGATCGTCTACATTCCTTCTTAAAACAGAGGCATATATATACTTCAAGGTACAATTATCAGCCATATGTCCGATGCAATAGGAATTCTTCCATACATTGCCTTCTCAGATGACCTATTTTCTTACATCCAAAGCATGAAGGTGGTCTTTCTGGAATCACGGCAATTCCGATTATCTTCTTTACACGGATAACACAGGGAATTTCGTCGATTTTTACTCCTTTGTTTAATACTAGAAGAAGTTCCTTTTTATTGCTGAGAACATGTGCCCATTCGTCATTTTTAATCGTAGAGATATTGTCTATAAACTCTATTTTAATATATTTTTTCAAGTGTAATGGAACCAGTTTGTTTGGCACGTGGGGTGGCATCCTGTGCACGATAATTTCTACTTTCCTGGGAGAGTTTGTTAATTATTTCACACGTTCTGTTTCTCACTTTAATGTTACCCATATTCGAGAACCTTTCCTTAACAGCTAATTGTTTAAAGGAGAAGAAAGACATAATTATACATCAAGTGACCAAGGTGCCATACGTCACTTTCTTTTATTTCCATTTCGAAGTCTTTTATTATATCTTCCTCTGTATAAGGACCAAACGTGTGATCCCATTTCAAAATAACTGTCTTCGACCAGTCTCTGTCTAGGGGTGATTCTTTCCTATTTTCCACCTCGAATAGTAGGAGTCTACCTTCTCTCTTAGGTAGCTGCCCACCCTCCAGTTAAAAATGGCGAACACAAATCAGAACCCTATTCCGCATCGGTTGTCGCGTGGGTTACCAAGGACCGCACCGTATGTTAGACTTCCTGGACATCCAGTGACAAGTGGACTACGGGAGCAAGATCCGCCAAACTCGAAAGTAATTACTAGGAAAAAGTGGAGCATGGCTGAAAATCGACAAGTCATGCAGTGCTTCTACGATTCAAACCCCTCAGCTAGGGAATTTCAGAAACGAATGTTCCAACTTTGGCTTGAACTACACCCGAATTCGGCAATTTCATTCGAAAGGCAGATGCAGCAGCGCAGCTTCATTATGAAACGCAAGTGAACTTGATAATGATTAGTGAATTTGAGCTTGAAGCACTGAAAGCTCAAGCTGTAAAAGGAGACTGTACTGACCCTGAACTGACAAAGAATATAAATGCAACAGAATCAGATTCCAACGCACAGAAAGCTCCAAGTGTTGAAAATATACAAATGGTTGAAAGGAAACTATCAGAGAAGGAAAAATAACTCGCCACAAAAATATCAAGCAACCTGGAGCGAGTTAGACTTCCAGTACTGAGGCAAGTACCTCAACAAAAACTGAAGGAACTTCTACAATAAGCCAACAAAGCTGCAAGGACTATTCCTTCTGGAACTATCGAACAAAAGAATCAACTTGTGTACTCAAATAGCCTACGTTGTAACATCTGAATTAGGCTATAAGATTAGTGAACCCAAAAGCAGTAAGGCTGAGGAATCAGAGTGGAAGCATCGACTGGAGAATAAAATGTTTAAACTCAGAGCAGACGTGAACAATTTGAAAAACCTTAAGGAAATGAAGCTCAAAAACCTGAAAACCCGAAATAACCTCATAAAGAGGTATAATGTTGGAACACGACCTATATGAAGTATTAGAGGAAACGAAGCAAAACATAGTTGCAGTTTGCAGCTAAAATAAAAAAATACAGTGCACGCATTGAACAGTACAAATAAAATTCGATGTTTCGCGCGAATCAATACCAATCTTATAAGAAAATTGATTGCTGCAGGAATGATAATCTTCATGAAAATATAAATATAAATACTACAGACAACGAAAATACAAATACACTTAAGTTTAATACCTATGGGACAACCCTAAGAGGCACAATAATAAGGCAAAATGGATTAAACAAATTATGAACGAATCTCAACGAAAAATGGACCAACTGAAAATAACAACTGAAATGGTACAAAAGCAAGCTAAAATGATTACAAATTGGTCAAAACCAAGGAAGAATGAATTACATGGCTATTAGTTGAAATATCTGACAGGCTTACACGAAAGATTTGCTAACTAATTTAACGATATTTTAGAACAAAGCAAAGAAGTGTGGCTTACAGCAAGCAAAACGTTTTTGATCATAAAGGATAAAGAAATAGGTCCAAAGCAGGAAAACGTCCGTTCAATTACTTGCCTGCCAACAACTTTTAAGCTACTCACAGGTATACTAGCTGACAAAATATACTGTTATCTTAAAGGAAATTCTCTTCTCCCAATTGAACAAAAAAGGTAACAGCAAAAATTCAAGAGGCACAAAAGACCTTCGCTGATTGATAAAATGACACTGAAAAATTGCAACCGTAGAAAAACCAGCCTTCATATGGATTGGATAGATTATAAAAAAAGCTTTTGATTCAGTACCCCATAGTTGGATTTTAAAATGCCGAACCATTTGGTATTAGCGAAAACGTACAAAAATGTTTGCAAACTAGCATGAAAAATTGGAAAACAACGTTGGTTCTGAATAGAGAAGAATTTGGGGAGGTAAACATAAAAATTGTATCTTTCAAGGAGAATAATTATTTTCCTTTATTATTTATCTTGTCATTGACCCCCTTAACTAGAATTTTAAATAAAACTGCTGATGGTTATCAAACTACGCAAAAAAGTACCAAGATAACCTTTTATACATGGATGATCTTAAGCTGTACGCATAATCAGAGAATGTTCTCGAATCATTGCTTAATACTGTGCACATATTCAGTCAAGATATATCAATGGATTTTGGCTTAGACAAATGCGCAAATGCTGGAATAACAAGAAGAAAGTTTGAAGATCTGAACGAAATCGAGCTGCTCAATGGCGAAAAAATCAAGGCAATAAAGTTCGAAGATAGCTACAAATATTTGGGATTTTAGAAGCATTAGAAATTCTGCACAATAATATAAAAAAAAATACTAGAGCAGAATACATAAGGCGATTAAGAAAACTCCTTAAGTCAATGCTTACTGCTGGAAATTTGATAAAAGCAATTACCACTTGGGCCATACCTGTCTTGAGATATTCAGCAGGCATTGTTGAATGAACCCAGCTAGAGGTGGAGAATTTAGACCAAAAAACACGAGAATTGATGACAATCTACCACACCCTGGATCCTCGCAGTGACATTGATAAGATATACCTATCACGTAAAAAAGGATGCAGAGGGTTATTACAAGTAAAGCAAGTTATTGAAGAAGAAAAACGAAATCTGAATGATTATCTGCAGCAAACACCGGAAAAATTTCTAAAGAGGTAAGGAATGAGGGTTTATTTAAACCCATGGAAACAAAATTGGAGTACAAGACTAACTACGTAAAAGTGAGAACTTAAAAATGGAAAAATTAGGCATTGCATGGAAAATACCTTCATGGAATAGAGGACAGCGCTGATAGCAACTTGACCTGGCAATGGTTGAGAAATGGAGCACTAAAGAAAGAAACAGAGTCGGTAATTTTTTCAGCTCAAGAACCGGCCATTAAAACCAACATTATGAAGGTAAAATAACAAAAAAATTCAAGTAGGCAGTAAATGCAGATTTTGCAAAGATAAAGAAGAAACGGCAGACTACATTATAAGTGGGTGCAGCAAAATCGCACAAGTTGTGTACCGTAAAAAGCAAGATAATGTAGCTAAGATAATGCACTGGCATTATGTAAAACAAAAGTACGGGTTTAAAGTATCTAAAGACTATTGAAAGCATAAAATTGACTAAAAAGTGACTGAGAATGAAAAAGCTAAAATACTCTGGGATTTCAAAATCTAGACTGACAAAAGCCCGTGGTTAACAGTGGTTGAAAAAAGTGGAAAACAAAGGCTCTCAGTTTATCGAAATATCAGTACCAGGAGATAGCCGAATTGGCGAAAAAGAAACCGAAAAAATTATAAAGTATCGTGAGTTGCAAGTAGAAGTTAACGAATTTGGCAAAAGAAAACGAATGTTGGTCCCATAATAATAGATGTTTATGCGCCATCCCCAAAAAATTGATAAAACATCTAGAAGCACTCGAGTTAGATGGATTAAATATTGGGAAGCTGTAAAAGGCCGCTTTGTTCGGCACAGCTTTCATTTTCAGAGAGTATTTTTACAATTCATAGGCCCTTGGGTAGGGCTAGAATAAGTGGAATATAATCAACTATTTACTTAAGGCTGAGGAAGCAAATCAAGCTTGGATGAATATTATATATATATATATATATATTGAATGAAATATATTGACGTTTGAGCTACTAGTATACAGAGGCTAATGGCTTCATATGACTTCAGACATGAATATATTTCAAGCGCAAAACATTGGTTTGCTTCCTTGGGAAAATGATTAAAATCAAGTATAAAATTTCTTAATATATTTAACGTATAATAAACCTAAGGTAAAAAAAAAAGTTATATATCTTTCTCTCATCCAGAGATTTTTTTATTAATAAGGTCATGCATCTTTTGACTACTGGTAAATGAGTTACATACGATTTCTTCATTACTTCAACATTGGTATCTCTCCTGGGTTTGGCTCCCACTGATGAGACCTCAATAAAGATCGAAACCGGTCTGGGTAGCCGCACTTCTCTTTATGCATCGCATACACGTCCGAAAGGGGAGTGTCCTTTGCATTATGGAATACATACTAATGCAAGTGATATGAAGTCCTTAGCTTCTACATGCAAGTAGCTCAGACGGCAATACATTTCACGTGCAAAACATTGTTTTGCCTACTTGGGAAAATTATTAAAACCAAGTATAAAATTTCTTGGTATCTTTAACGTATAATAAATCAAAGGTTAAAAACTTTCTACATATATAATTATATATATATATATATACATATATATGTATATAATTTATATATATATATATATATATATATATATATATATATATATATATATATATATATATAAATCTGCTAACGCCTTTTATTCCCGTATAGTGAGTAGGCGAGTCCCTTTTAGCCCTATCTAACTTTTGGAGACTGAGTGGGCAGTTCAATCTCCACTTTCAGCCAATCAGAGATAGTTCGCCCAAAGCTATCACTAAGTTAATAGCCACGCAGTGAAGAGACGTCTAACAAGTGTCGCCATCTCGTGGTCCCTAACCCTAACACAATATTTTCAATGTCTGAAATAATGTGGGTTCTATAGTCGATTTTCTTGAGTTTACGGTATGAATAAGAAAAAGCCGAGTTTCAGGAGAAAAAAAGGTAAGAAAAAGCCGAGTTTCCAGGAGAAAAAACCCTCTTGCCCATGCCAGACATCGACTAACTCGGGAACACACACACACACACACACACACACACACACACACACACACACACACACACACACACACACGCAACGCACGCACGCACAAAAGGTAGAAGATATATTGAAGACCGTTAGAGAAATTAAAAACAGCGTTAAAAAGCTAACGGAAAGACAGCATAACCTAATGAAAGAGACAATGGAACTATGGCAAGGATTAAATTCTTTAAAACGACTTTACAAACTCCTAAACCAAAAACAGTATAAAAATTATCTTCTCATAGATGGTCTCCCAGAAAGTGCTACTGAACATTTCAAACACACGGAACTTCAGCTACACCAGAAAATTGGCGCTCCCATGGAATTAAATGTGATACACTCGGTACGTCACTTACCTCAAAAAAGGAAAAGAGAAGGTTTTCACAGACCCCCCCCCGCCCCCGTCATGGTGAGATTCACTAACAGCCCAGCAAAAGTCAACCTCATAAAAGCTAGCAGGATTAAAAAAAAAAAAAAACAGTAGTCAAGGATCTCAATGGAACTCACGAGCATATCCCAATATACTGTACTTGTTTGAAAACTTAACGCCACATTTTCAAAAACTATTCTACCATAAAAGGAAAGTAAAAGAGAAAAAAATTACAGTTTATATGGATAAGAGACAACAAAATATTTCTTAAAAAGACACGAGACGCAAAGTCAATCCAAATAAAATTTGCAGAAGACCTATACAGGCTGCCACATTAAAAGGAACAATGATGAGTCGCAAAGAAGGGAACAACATACCAACCTATATTAACGCAGACCACCAAGCAGATGTAATCACCCTAGGACATGACAACTGCCACATTCTGAACTTGATAACAGAATGGAAGCAAGTGACTACCCAAAGAAAGGACTGTTCCATTCCCCATATCAACATCAGGAGCATTCAAAAATACTGGATGACCTTGCAAGCTTATCTGAAGGAATATATAGACAATATATTAATAGATATTTTAATACTAACAGAAGTATCCACAACAAACGAAGAGGCAACCATCTACCACATGCCAAACTTTCAATAACACAAACACTTCAGACAAACTAAACAAGGCGATTGTAATAATTAGCAAACATTAATTAGCAGTAATAGAAATAAACTATAAATTAGGATTTGCAGACAACATATGCATCGAAGTTAAAAATATCAAACAAGAGAACTCCTTGCTATTAAACGCAATATACAGACCCAATACATAAACTCAATTAAAGCATCACAAAATTTCTAGATAATTAAACAGATGGCTTTCTACCATGAAAGAAAGCGTTTCGGAATTCCTGATATTAATAGGTGACATCAATATAAACATCAAAAAAAATCAGCTAACTCCTTTTTATTCCCGTATATAGGGAATAGGCGAGGCCGTTTAGCTCTATCTTACTTTTGCAGACTGAGTAGGCAGTTAAATCTCCACTGGTAGCCAATTAGATATAGCTGGCCCAAGGCTATCACTAATTAAGCTGAAAACAGTGAGGAGAGACGGCTCAACAAGTGCCGCCATCTCGTAGTCCCTAGCCCTAACACAATATATTTAATGTCCGAAATCATATTGGTTCCATGGTCGATTTTCGTGAGTTTACGGGACGAAAACCCCGAGTTTCCGGGAGAAAAAACCCGCTTGCCCGTGCCAGAGATCGACTAACTCGGGAAGAGGTCGAAAAAAACTTAGAAAAAGTTCCTCAAGTCGACGACTAGATTCGAAACAAAGTCTTCCTTAGTGAGGTCAAGCGTTGTGGTGTGCAAACTCCACAACCACTGAGCTACACAGGCTCTCATAATATAAACATAAACATTAGAACAGCACAATACCTAAGTCTCTTATCAGCATATAACAACCCCATCCATACAGTCGTTCACACGAGAAGAGATATTCGAAAATGCAATCACCCTATTAATACTCTATTAACCACATAAATATACGGGTCCCTCCAAACAACTTTACAGCAGGCCTTCATAACGTGCAAAGTGGCAGACCATTATGTCACTGCATTATAGTTACATCTTGAATCAGAAACTTTAAAACTCACTGAGACTACAAAACAGTATAATAGCATCTTAAACGAAGCTATAGTAAACGACGAAATTAGAAAAACAGAGTGGATGCAGTTAGCATCTTTAGACTCTGCTGACGCTACGTATAATAATTTTAAACTTAAAAATTTAATAAAATATATAATAAAGTATTATCAAAAATAAAAATACGCTCCCAAGCCAGCCTGAATCCATGGATAACAGACAACATACTAATAGACATACAAAGAAAAGATACCCTATGGAAACAACGTAAGAAATCAATTAACAATACCTCTTTTTTAAGCTGCATACAAAAGAAAACGAAATCTCTTAGCAGCACAGATTAGAATTGCAAAAAGAAACTATTATAGAAACAAATTGATAACAGCTCAGAATGATATAAAGGAAACCTGGCACTTGATCAATGAAATGCTGGATAATACATCCGAAACCACTGCCTCAGAATCACAAGATCGCAGCATTTGTTTGCCGTACTCGTTTTTCCGGAAGCTATTAAATTTAGTGATAGTCTTGGGGTGGTTATTTTTAAATGACTGACTGAACGATACACACTGACACTCGCTTTATCTCCAAAAGTTACATAGGGTTAGAACAGCATCGCCTCCTGTCTTTGGGGATAAAAAAAGACGTTTGCGGATTTTTAGAAATATAAATAAGATGGTGGCATCTTCTGTCCGGCGAATTTTGATATGGTAGACATCTTCTTGAGTTGCTTTCTGCTGTATATCGCTTAGAGATACTGTTCCTGCAATTGTGGAGCCATCTAGGAAATTGTGTAGACTGGCTGTCAAACAAGTTCTCAACAATTAGGATTAAGTAGTGTCTATTACTCTCTTGGAAAATAAAAAGAAATAAAGGATTTATTTATCATGTATTTTATGAGTAAGAAAGTCTTACCTTTTTATATATCCATAATATATGCATATTATTATTGTTATTCCAGCCTCCATTGAGTCAAAAGATATTATTATTATTATCTGAGACCTCTAAGGAGTCAAGGACTCATCGAGGGGGGGGCTGTAACTTACTCAACCAGCTATCATACCTTCCCTTAAATTCATTTACACTAGATGCACTCACTACCCCTAAGGGCAAATTATTTCACTCACTCACTGCTCTCTGAGAGAGAAACCTAGCTCTTATCCTTTTCTTGACTGAGAACAACCTTAACTTCCATAGATGTCCCCATGCTCTCTCTCACTCCCCGCCTTCCATATAGCGAAAAATTTCATCATTTGAAATGCTATAACACCCATTCAAAAGTTTATAGACCTCTATCATATCACCCCTCTTTCTCCTGTTAACCAGAGTCTCTGTAATCCACATACTCGCAATCTCTCCTCATAATCTAAATCCCATAATCCAGATATAATCTTTGTAACTCCTCTTTGCACCCCTTTCCACTGCTTCTTTATCCCCTTGGAACCCAGGAGACCAAATCTGAGCACAGCAATCCAAATGTGGTCTTATCAAAGCCTTATAAAGAGGCAAAATTTCTTCCTTATCTTTACTTGTCAAGGTTCGCTTAAGCATAGAAATTATCCACTGAGTTGTATTTGCAACTTTTGCTATTGTAAATCTAATCACGCTGGAACTCTAATCACATATCCGTTAGCATATCCGCTCTCCAGCCAAAAGGCTACGGGCTCGAATCCCGCCGTGGCATGGATGTTTGTGATTGTCTTTGGAAATACCAGTGCTGGTGGTGGTCAGGGGCAGATGGCGTTGGTGTAGTTGTCGTTAGTTGGCGTATTGAGTGGCAGAGACAGCGTTGTAGAGCAGCTGCCCTCTGTCGATGAGTCATTGGACTCCCTGGAGGTGTCTAATAATAATACTAATACTAATACTAAATACACCAAGATCCCTTGCCTCTTCAGTTTCTTGTAGCATAACCCCTCTAATATAATATGCCGCTGGATCTCTAATCACGCCAAAGTGCATACCTTTACACTTACTAACATTAAACAGATAGCCATTTTCGTTTGCCCAGATTTCCAGTCTATTCAAATCATTTTGTAATTGCTGAATATCAGTTGCATCCCTGATTGCTCTGCCTATCTTTGCAACATCAGCAAACAATTGCAAATCTGATGATAGACTCCTTGAAGTGATTAATGTATAGATTGAACAATAATAACTCGAGGACTGAACCCTGAGGTACACCACTAGTTACCTTAAATCTGGCAGATTCACACCCAATGTATACCACTTTTTGATATCTGTCTGTCAACCATCCCTTGATCCAAGTCAATAGATTATGTTCCAATCCCATATTCTCCAGTTTATGCTATCAAATGCTTAGAAAAATCCAAGATTATCATAGTGTATCCATTTCCTTTATCCAATTCGGCCGTAACATTGTTATAAAATATGAGCAAATAGCTAAAACACGACCTTCCTTTAGTAAACCCATGCGGTTCCCTGCAGAGTATAGAATGATTGTCTAGCCATTTCTTAACTTCTCTAAAATCTTCACTACTACCACACCAGAAATAGTAATAGGACGGTAGTTGACACATCAGTTTTTGCACCACCCATGTGCAATGGAACTATATTACATTCCTTCCATTCCTGAGCTGAGACTTAAGTTATACAAATGTGTGAAAGGCCAGCCAATTCAGCGAACATTTCTTTAACAAATGGGCAGATATTCCATCTGCCCCTATTGACAATTTCTTATCCAGGTTATGCAAAAGCTCTTCAACCTCATTTTCATGAACTTGTAACTCTTCATCCAACATAGCAGTAGCGCTGTGCACCATACTACATACACCTGGTTGATATATCTTAGCAAAGTGAGTACTCATTAATTGAACAATCTCCTTAGCTTCCGACACTCGTGTACCATCTGCATTCAATAAAGTTATTCTTCCACATCATTCTTTCTTTTGCTTGCGGCATAACAATAAAATTCTTTTCGATTGCCTTTAGCTTGCATGGCCAATTTCTTTTCATACTCCGTTTTTGCTTTTCTTACAATACTTACTTTTCTGGCCTGAGCTTTATATATTTCATAACTCCTCTCACTCTTATTTTCACGATACTCTTTCCACATCATCTTCTTCTTGTGGATTTCTAGCTTTATAAGGTTGCATATGGGCCAGTATATTTGTGAACTGGGTGCATCAGAACTTTCCTGCTATTTGCATCCTCTTCTGTCCTATTCGGTAACTTTAAACTTATAGTTTTTAAAGTTTAAGGTTTACTTCTTGCTCGAGGGAAAAAATATGCATTGCAATAATTATTATATGTTAACGTATTGGTGATGTCATAATTGATTCGGATTTTTAACACAAGATGGTGGAATGAATCAGTAGTTTATCTAAGAGCGATATGCAGTTGATGACAGCTGGATACGGTTGTGAAATATTGTTGTTTGCGTGTCGTTAAATTCGAAGAGAAAGAATTTGATCAGTTTTGAATAAAAACAGCTGTTTATCTAAGGAATCACGCAACTTAGTAAGTTTTAATATTTTTTGGGGGGAAATGATTGTTATAAAATGATAAAAGTAAGTCTCAGAGTGCTAATCGAAAACATATTGTTTATGCTTCAAATCAATTTAAGAGCCACTACTCATGTTGCATATGATTTCCATTGTTTAATTGCTGTATCAATGAAGCAGTTGCAAGAGCGTAGTGTTTGGTGCAATTCTGTAATCTCACATTCATCTAAAATCGGAAACTCATTTTCATCTGTTTGGTCAGATATAGGCCTCCGTAAACTGAAGCCGGTTATGTGTACTGTGCATCGCAGTAATTTTGTATTCATAGCTGTAATTTTTATTTGCACCTTCATAAATCATAAATATTCAATATAATGTTTTCGGCGTTGCAATGATGTTTGACTATACAGAAGCTGGCCTGCACAGACAAAACTAAGCCAATTCTTTGCCGAATTAGCTTAGTTGGGAGAGCGTTAGACTGAAGAGCTAAAGGTCCCTGGTTCGATCCCGGTTTTCGGCAGTAACGATTTACTGTTTTTTTTTTTTTTTGCCTGGTTTGGCCGAGTGGTTGGCGCATCTACTCCCCAGCCAGAAGACTGCGGGTTCGAATCTCGCCGAGGGCATGGATGTTTGTGATTGTCTATGGAAATGTTAGTGGTAGTGGACTGTAGATGGCGTTGGTGTAGTTGTGGTTAGTTGTAGTTGGTGGATTGAGTGGTGGAGACAGAGTTGTAGAGTTGATGCCCTCCCTTGATGAGTCTTTGGACTCCCTGGAGGTGTCACAGAATAATAATAAAATGAAGACAATCTCAATTCCTCCACACATCTTTCAACAATGAGAGAATATTGATAAATATATTCGATAGAGTTTTAATTTTTAATTAAGTCATCTTTCAGCTGATTTTGGGACAGAAGGCATGTTTATTCTGGAAAGTTCTGCTTCTGGCTTGTAACATACTAGTAATATGTCAGTTTAACATCATGCCAGTGTTTTATGCGAAACTGAGATGGCATTAAATATATTGTGATTCATTAGTGAAAGGTAATTAAAACAACTGTTCAAGAAGCAAAAACAAACAGAAAAAAATGGCATGATATGACAATATTTTCCACTGATTTAGTCCATCTGTGTTATACTTATTGATGTAATGGAGTTATCTGTTTTCCATGCAGAATAACAGACAACTTCTTCATTTGTAAAATGCAATCAAGTATTGATAATTATTTTACAGGCCCTCATGCAGTTTCAAGACTTGCAGCAGGAGGCAAAATTTTCTACAGATCATGGTGTGTGTGTTTGTCCCCACCTCCATGTTATACATTTAGCATTGGTACATTCTCTACCACTTCATCTTTGTATTCCTCTTATTCACCCCTCCCTCCATACAAAAAAAAAATCTCAGTTCCTTATTCACATTACCCTTGCATAACTTTGAAGAATGAGCCCTCATTTTCTAGTTTCTTCTAACCTGATCTTTGCCTTCTATTTGCCAAGCTCTGCAAAACACATTTTTTCAAATTTTCTCTCTTACTCAACATTTCAGAGACATAATTACCTCTAAATTTTCAGTAATATGTCTTTATCACCCAGATGATCAGATTTGCACAAAAAAGAACACCCAGATGATGTGATCATTGCATTCTCACCACATTTTTTTCTATTTGTCACTGCCCATCACATCACGATGGCAGTTTTCCGAGTAATTTTTACAGCTTTTTGAAAGTATCTCTAGATCTTCAACTGGATATCCATAAACACTCTCAGATCCCTTGTTTTCCCCACCTTATGAATTAAAACTACCGATAGGATATACTTCATCCTCATTTGTTTCTGCCAAATGAGGATGAAGTAGAGTTTTCATAGTTCTCATAGAGTTCCAAAATTCTGACATAACTTTCCTCAATTTACCATTCATCAGCATCATCATCAGTTGCATCAGTCTTGGGACTGGTAGCTCAGCAGCAATTTCCTCCATTCTGCTCTGTCATTTGCTTTCATCTTAATCTCTTGGTAACTCCTCAGACCCATGGTTTCTTTGATTTGGTAAAAAAGCTTTTCCTTGGTCTGCTGCTCCTTCTTTTCCCCTCTATTTTGCCTTCAGTTATTATTTTCACAAGTCCATCAAGCCGGAGTATGTCCATACCACTTATCTTATCTAATTTTGATTGATCTCAGTTTATCATTACCAGCTTTAAAATCCGTATCTCCTTTTTTAAAGCTTCGCAAAATAGATGCTGCTCGTGCTTTGTTTATTTATTTATTTATTGATATATAGGTTGCTTATTGATATATACCTTGCTGGCTGCTACCTCTCAATCATTTTGATGTTAAGAGCACTGTGAGGGATATCAATTGCCATCCTCAGTTTCATCAATAGCTTACCATGCAGTATTCTGTCAGCCGCCTCTGCAAAATCGAGAAAAAAAAATCACTGCATATACTGTTTAGTTTTTGTACTCTGTAAGAATCAGAAGCCCAAGAAAGAGATGGCATGAGACTGGAATAGGTCACCTGGCCCAAAATCCATTTTAAGAAGAAGACTATGTAAGAAATACAAAAAATGTATAAAATCCATAAAAATAATGAAAAAAAATCCTTTACCTGCCTCACTTAGAGTGAATACAAAAATAATGTATATTAAGAAAAGTGAACAATTAAAAAGCTTAAATTTTGGAAACTGCATACGACTTTAGATGAGAAAAGAATTTGATTTCACATCTTATCCTGAATTTGTTTACTGACAATACATGCACAACTCCTCAAAGCAACCCAGTCTGTACATTAACCAGTACAAAAAAAAAAAAAAAAGTCTTCTCGCATCCTATTTAGTTTCTAGAGATCTTGTACTTTTCTTTCTTGCTACCTATAGAAAAATTTCTCTTACAATGATTTTGTAAAATCCCTTTAGTTATTTAGTAAATGCAGTTTTCAAGTGGTAGAAATGGAGAGTTGTGGAGTAGGTGTCTTCCCTTGATGAGTCTTTTGGACTCCTTGGAGGTGTCACGTAATAATAATTTAGGTTTATATAATCTTCCTCCCTTTTCCACTTATTTACTAAAGTGTGCAATTAACAAACTCTTAATCTATTTTCATAGTGAACATTCCACTGACCTGATGTCATCTCAAGTAAGCACTATGTGTTGCTATGGCACATGATAATAGAGATGTGGTTGTATCAAAGCCTTATAAAGAGGAAGTAATTTTCTTTATCTCTACTTATCATTCTTAACAGCCTGGTAATTCTAGCTGTCCCATATCACTTTCATAAGCAGTCAGGATTACCAAGCTATCCCTAAACCTAAGTGTCCTGTCCATTGATATTATTAAGTCACTCCAGTCTCATCAGTTTCTTGTAGCAGTGCAGCTCCATCAGTGGAATAAACAGATTATAATCCGATCTTTCCAAAATACAGGTATCCCGCGGTTAATTAATCCCTCGATGTCACTGCGTATATCAAAATCGCGTTAATCAAGTCTAATAATCGATGGTAAAAATTACAATTCGTCCATGATCGATTACTATATTAATAATTCGCTTTATATGGTACTCTTTTAGGAAAGATAAAAAATGAGTGCAAAATGAATGCTTAATAAATACTTGTACCTACATTATTTACTGCAATTTTTTTATCAAAAGAAGTTATCAAGAGTTGTTTGAACAGTTTTAGTTTTCTTCTTATCAGCAGAAAGTCTACGATAACAAGCAAAATGACTCTCTAGACCTCGGCAAACAAGCAATAAAACAAAGAAAAAACACTGCAAATATAATACATGATGATACAAATTAAGTGGATATTGAATCCAACATTATTTCATAGCTGAATATAGAAACTACAAGAGTTTTGTGCCGAATATATAGAAACTAAAAGTTTCGGTGGATGCAAGCATAAGCAACCTTATGGGCAACTCATAGTAAAGGTGGAGTAAGCTCCAGATCACTTTCCTTAGTATTTTCCATAATGTAAAGCGCATCTCTTAGAGCAGTGCTTCCCAAACTTCTGGATGTCAGGGCCCCCTTTGCAAAAATTAAAATATTTCATGGTCCCCCCTCGAAACAAAATCGTAATAGAGAGATATATTATTATAATATTTATTGTATTTATATTCAATACAAAACATACACAGCGAATATTGCAAAAATCAAATGCATATATTACATTTTTTGCCTCTTACCGTTTGGTTCTGAAGACGATGTGGACTGTTCTGGTAAAATATGAAATACTGTCCTTTTTTTTTTCAGTCTGTTTCTGCTTCTTCTGATTGTTCGCGGGAATTTTTTAAATTTTTTTATCAGCCACTTATCCATCTCAGGGTTAAATTTTTTAACGTAGAATAGATCAAATAATATCGCCACTTACCGATACTGGCACACCACAGACTGATAACATGAAATTAGTGAATATTACCTGAATAAGGGAATTCCCGGACCAGGAACATTTTTCTCTTTTGTGACTTTTCTCCCTTTACGGTAATTAAGCCTAATGCGAAACAGATAGCAAAGGCAGGGTATTAAAACGTGCATATGATTGGTGCGGTATTAACAAAAGATCGCGCAACCAAAAGATAAAAGCATAGCTGACAATTAAGTTGAAATGCTAACTCTCTTCAACCGAATTCCATATGTGAAACTGCCATAACATTCATTATATATATATATATATATATATATATATATATATTAGTTTTAACACTTTTACGAATTTTAACATGTTCGGTTGAATTTTATTGCTGCTTGCGAAATCGAACTCACACACATCTAATGAATAATAATAGTTTTTAGTTAGATACTCTGTTTGCACATGCAACATATGGTTTTGTTTCAGTCTATGTAGCATAGTTTCTGTATGAGGGGACATGTGATTCATTAATTGGTGTGTTTTTATCCAGTTGTCTCTAATTGCACTATTTGTTGAGAAATATATTACACAGACTCCTCATACGTTATTCACTGGCATAATAAAAGTACTTTTTTTTATTGCCTCTGCAGTATAGTGTTCTGTTTAGGGAGGGCGTGTTGTTTACCACTGCAAGCGAGTTACTATCTCCCCACATGAACTTTTAAGCTTTTTTTCATGTGTGAAGTATATGCGAAACTTTTATTGGCAACAGAAAACTAGCTCGGATAACAGTGATAATATAAAACGAGTTTTGATATGTATATAAAGTCAATATCAACAGTCTCTGATTACGAATGCATGATGAAAGGGACAGGAAGATTTGGAGCTTCCCTGGAGAGCATTCAAAGTAAATACAATTAACCACTGCTTTGAAATGAAACATATGAATAAGCAATATTTACTAATATTCATTAAGCGTTGAAATACGCAGGAAGCAAAGTTTGTGAACCAACACCAGTGTGTGAATTTTTCCATTAAAATATAAAAAATAACAAAAAAGAAATAATAAATAATAAAAGTTAAAGACGTTTCTTTTAAAATAAAAAAAAAATCTACTTAGTCTTAAAACATTTTAAATTTGTTTTCATTATTTCACGGCCCCCCTCAACAAAACTTACGGCCCCCAAGGGGGCCGCGGCCCACAGTTTGGGAAGCGCTGTCTTAGAGGACATGTATGATAAATAAGCCTTTGGCTCTCTATTTCAGTAATACATGATGGTTTATTTATTTTCAGTTACAATCTAGAAATTATTGTACAAAGAATAAAAAAGAACAACGACAAACTATATTATACTGACATCGGAGGTTGCGGTATATATCTCTCAGATACAATTTACTGTCAAATATCACAAACTTTTATATAACATCTGTTAACCCTGACAGCAAAAAACAGTGCGGAATATCACTCGTAACATATGAATGCACAACTACTCATGACTTCCAAGCTATACACTGAATTGTGTAAGAATATTTATATATTAGGCATTTTGCATGTACCTGTCAGATCAGCTGCGAGCTCTGCAGGGTTAAAGGCCCATTAATCAAAACTCTTGCTGTGTATATATCAAGGGATTGTCGCAATTAATTTTGGCGCGTTAATCAAATCCCGCGTTAAGCAAGGGATACCTGTACACTGTTCAGTCTATTCAGCAAATCTTTTTATCATAATGCTTTTCACGAAAGGATATAAACCTATAGTACATTAATGTCATGGGTGACATATGGTAAGATAGTTATCATGTGTCATGATACTTTCTTCAGTATGCTTCAGGCCTCCAACATGCAGGTTAATGGTCTCACACCAGATGATGAAAATCCTAAGCTTTGAAGATATACACAGAAATTCATGACACAGTAGAACAGAAATCCTACTTTTATAACTTAAGTTGTGAGTTGTTTTTTTTGTATGTGTGTGTGTGTGTGTGACTTTGTTGCATCAACTGTTACAGTTAAAATTAATGCAGCAACCTTTGCCAGCAAAGGTTGGTCGATTGGTAGAACCTCTGCTATTAATGGCTCTCAAACAGTTAAGCAAGTTTGAGCGCGGTTAGTAGTTAGAAGGGGTTCAATCGTCAATGCTGTTGGCACACTCATCCCTCAATGAGTCTTTGGACTCCCTGGCGGTGTCACATAATAATAATAATAATAATAATAATTACAGGTTGTAAAGAAGCGAAGTTATCCACTCAGTGAATTAGGTTTTGTAGCATCTCAGTTTTTTTTATTGTCCTTCCCAGCTAAATTTCATCAGCAAACAGTTGGTGATGAAATTTAACTCCTTCTAAACATTCCTATTATCCTTGCCAGTTAAATAGTATACACCTTTCCCATATACACCTTTTCACTATTTGTGTATGGGAAATATGACTTCTGCATTATTTCAACCTTGGTATCTGAAAGAAAGACTTTGACGAGAATGGACGCATTTTAGATTGCATTCAAGGTTTTTCAGGAATCTCACATTGCACTGGTGCTGATACAGTTTGATTCCTACTGTCTCCCCCTCTGCATGAGACATGCAAGAGGTCAAATGGCCGGCAGGCCCCACCCGCTATGAGGACCAGATTATAGGGAGGTAGGATCTCAATCTGTAGCCAAGTAGATTCTTGACACTCCTTTTCCCTATTTTAGGGCAGTTATCTATAATATTTTGTTGCTGGTAGACACCTGTGTGTGTCTACAGGATTTGCTAGTGGACCCTCAAAAGTCCACAGGATTATCAGTAATCTGCTCGGGATACCTGAGCAATCTCAATTCTTTCTCCATCTGTGCCTGTATACATTTTTTACCTATTGTTGTCATGGCAAAACCTCTGAATGAGGCCATATTTGAGGAGGTGTACAAGGAGTTCCTCAGATTGGGAAAGCTGCTGAGTGACACCTAGCTGGGGAAAGTTAAGCTTTTTGATACATCTCCCCCCAGCAGTCACAGAAGACAAAATGGATGATTTAAGTGATGAACTCATTACTCAGACTCAATCAAACTTTGTACACTCCCCAAATTTAGAAGAAACTACATCCCAAGACAGCATCTATCAGACATTGGAAACAAATACAGAATTCCAAATAGTCAAGAAGAAGAGGAAAATCTCTACCAACACCGAAGAACCCGAAACAACAGGGATGGAAGCACCCAATGTACCTAAAGAAAAGGTACCACCGGTTATCTTAAGGGATAACAATAAATGGATTCCTGTCTCATCAGCCCTCAGGTATTGAACAAAACATCACATTCTCATGGGCTAAAAATTCTGATGAGAGAGTTAAAATTCAACCTGCTACAGTCATGGATTATAGACAAATGACCAGATTTATGGACAATATCAATCTTCCATACCACACCTTCACTTTATTCATGGCATTGCTGATGGTATCACTCCTGAAGAAGTGATCGCTGACCTCACAAGACAGGGCCTGTCTCCAGTTAAAGTCAGCAGGATGCTCAGGTCGGATAAAAGACCAATGCCTTTGGCACTGGTGGAAATCAGCAATACACAAAGGTAGATCTATGAACTGACAGTAGTATGCGGACTCAAAATATCAATTGAGCCGCTCAGGAAAAGAACATCTGCAGGACAGTGTCATAGTTGCCAAAGGTTTGGGCATGCCCAAAAATTATGTAAGGCAGCATTCAGATGCTTGAAGTGCGGCAAGGGACACCAGACCATCACATGCACCAAGCCATGCTCTACTCCAGCCTACTGTGCAAACTGCAGAGGATCTCACCCCACCAACTACAAGGGATGCCTTTCCAATCCAAAAAATCAAGGATCAGCAAAAGTCAATCTTGCTCCTCCACGTAACAACATTTAAGCAACCAAGCAGGTCATCCCCCAGTCCGAAACACCTCACCTTCAACCACACAGGAAGGAACAACCATGACCAAAACATATGCTGAGGCTGCATGACCTAAGTGTCCTACATCTCATGAGCTAGAAAGCTCCAAACTAACATCAGTTTTAACAGCCTCGCTTGCCACCATGCTGCAGAAATTCAGAACACATGCCCCTCACCATCTTCCAGAAAGAGATTCCTGCAAGGCATTCAAACCATCCATCTGTCATGAGTAAAAAATTCAAACCAAAAGTTCTTAAGATAATGGCATGGAATGCAAATGGATTGATGAACAAGGTCTTGGAACTTCAAGAATTTGCGACTCGTCTCAGTGCTGATATCATCTTAATTGGTGAAACACACCTAAGACCAGCTAATAACCCAAAAATCCGTGGACACACTATGTACAGAAACGACAGAATTGGCGCGAGAGGTTTAAGCACACCCATATATATTAAGAGTTACTTGAATCATAATATAATAGACAAGCCCCAAACAGTAAACCTGGAGGTGACCGGTGTGGAGGTACATACCTGCAATGCTGGCAGTCTCAAGATCTAAGCTGCTTATAATCCTCTGAGCATTCCTCTGCTGACAACAGATCTGGACTCCATACTTGGTCCAAATAACTCCATAATAATAGCAGGAGACCTCAACTCAAAACACAGCTTGGTACAGCTCTTATCACATCCATGTGATAAGAGCTGTACCAAGCTGTGTACAGAGCTAAATCACATCCATGACACTTTCTTAGCCAATGGCAACCCCCTCCCAAAAAATCCAGAGAATACTTAACCCAGTGATCCACAACCCCCCCCCCTCCCCTTCACAAAAAAGATTACTCTAAATCCATCACCATTCCCTACATCCGAGGCACCTCGGAAAAAATCAACAAAATCTTAAGAAAACACGACTTAACCACTTGTTATAGACCACATAGAAAATTGGCATCCCTTATCCACTCCACTAAAGACCTACCTGGTGTATACCAGGTCCCTTGCAGCTGTAAATTGTCTTACTTTGGCCAAACAGGCAGGACAGCAAATATCAGAATCTCAGAACACAAGGATTACATCTGATTTCACCAGTACAGCCACTCTGGGCTTGCAGACCACGCTCTGGATACTCGCCACAGAATAAGATGGAAGAAAGCCACAGTCATACACCGCAGCAAGTTCAAGTATGAAAGACTATTCACGGAATCAGCCTCAGCCCTTAGGAACATGCCAAACCTCAACAAATTTGGATGCATGAGACTGCCCCAAATTTGGGAAACAATCATCAGAAGAACTTCAGCCCAAAGGCCAAGAACCACCAATATAGCCAGCCAGGGGGCACCACCAGGACTTTAGGAAAACGTTAGCTTCTTAGCTTCAGTTCTCATTTGCTGTTATGTAATACTTGTGTGCACGTGTCTTTGTAATAAGTTCCCAAGAAGATGGCAACGTGACGTTCGCCGAAATATCGGAAAGTATATATTAAAGTTTATTTAATTTATATTTCTAGTATATGCTGTCAATTCCTTAAATATTAGTTATCATGTTTAACCAGCATATAAGCCTCTCAACAAGAATAATTCATTACAGAGTGTTTGTGAGCTATATGCTCAGAGACTTATACAACGGAATGTGAAAAGCAATTTAGGGGACATATTGCAAAGGTGGTGAGGGAGGGTAACACAGAGGATTGCTGCAATTATGATGTCACTGACCTGCAGAGATAAAAGGGTTATCATTCCGTTGTATAAGTCTCTGATCAGACCACACTTAGACTATTGTTCTCAGATTTGGTCCCCAGAATTTGAAGGGGATAAATTAACTGTGGAAAGGGTACAAAGACGGATGACAAATATGGTTTCAGGACTGTACAATTTTGGTTATGAGGATCAGCTGAGGGAATGTGGACTGCACAGTTTGGTGGATAGAAGGAGAGGTGATATGATTGAGACTTTTAAACTGTTGAGAGGTGGTTACAGGGTTAACACTGGGGAGTTCTTTCGCTTGGTTGAACAGCGGGAAGGAGTGATGACAAGAGGCCATCCCTGGAAGTGACGAAAGGAAACTGTGAGCAAGAGGGTGAGGAGTGGTTTCTTTGCATGGAGGGTGGTTGAACCTTGGAATGCATTGCCTGATGGAGTGGTGAGAGCGAGAATGGTCAATGAGTTTAAGGAGTGGTATGATAGACTTTGTGTTTCTTAGGGGGGGGAACCTCCCCTCGATGAGTCTTTTGACTCTATGGAGGCCTGAATAATAATAATAATAATAATTTTGCTTCACCCATCTAGCCAGAAATGTTATTCATCCTTGGTATCTCTTCTGGGTCTGGCTCTCACTGATGAGACCTAAATAATGGTTGAAACTGGTCTGGATAGTGAACCTTCTCCTAATGCATAGCATTGTATATATTCCAGAAGGGGTGTGTGCTTTGCATTATGGGATACTAAGGCAGTTGATGTGAAATCATTAGTCTCTATATACAAGTAACCCAGTCATGAAGATACTTCATCCCAGTGTAAGCAAAGTGGGTTTGCTTACACTTGGATAATGGGGTAAACCAAGAATATAATTTCTTGGCATCTTTAATTTATCAATAAAGGCTTACCCTAAAGATTTTTGGTATTCATTTGACTTCAGTGATTTGACTTATTACATAAATGTGAGCAATACATGAAAAGCTAAAATAATTACTATCTTCCTATTGAGTTTTCCTTCAAATTAACCCATTTCAGTTAGAACTTCAATATCGTTAAATCTTATGTTGTGGTCCAACTCTCATTGCTGTGGCCTTCAATCTTTGATCAAGTGTTTTATTTCAAACCTAATTCCCAGATTCATAAATTAAAATTGGTGTGAATACTGCTGTGTAAAACTAGTGGTTTGCACTAATTTCTCTCTTATTCCATCTAAATTTATTCAGTTCATTCTCTACTATAGTAGCTTTGCTAATTTTGGTGTCTGTTTCCATATTTAATTTGCTATCTTCACTAACACTTGCTTAAACAACTGAAATGGTATACTTGTTCTATAGGTTCACCATCCAGGATGATGCAGTCATTTATTTTTAATTCTTTATTATTTTAACTTTTTATTTTGTTGATTTTCATACCATATTTACTACAGCAGTTATTCAATTTAGTTAGGGAATCCTGCAGACATGTGCTGAATTTTAGAGTATATTCTCATCTACATAAAGTAATGAGTGAGATATACATCTCCAATTTTGATACAAGGTCTGTCGCTTACTTCTTAATGTGCATCCTTGTCTCACACTTTATTTTACCTCAGACCATCTGACTTTACCCATTATCAATATGAACTGCTGACTTACAACTAAAGTATAAACTGTGTTGCTTGATATAATGTCCTGTTTAAATCAGATAATTGTGGTATTTTTGAACAGCATTTCTCGTGGCATCTTATATACCTTCTCTAGATCTTCAAAATTTTAAGAGATGCCTTATATTCCCATGATTTCTCAGCTATTGTCTTAAAGTAGAGATCTGATCTTTACAACTTCTGTTTGGCCTGAGCCCAGTTTGTTCTTCTTAAAGTTTTCTTTCCACAATTTTTCTTAGCCTTTTAAGTAGGCTTGCATAAATCTTAACTAGAATACTTAGTAAGGATATTCTGTAATTCTCATTGTTGTATTTCCCTCTTCTATAGATGGGTACTATGAGAACGCTACTTCATCTGATATACAACCTTCTGACCACGACTTTTGGATCATGCAGTGTATCACTTGTAAACTTTTATACCTTCTTATTTGAGTTTCTAGTTGAAGATGATCTACTGCAGCTCCCTTACCACATGTGAGGTTTTGATTGCTTTTTTCTATCTCAAGGATTGATATTTACTCCTGATTGCATTCCACTTGAATGTTTTCTACCAGTGTGATGTCACTGCTTATTTCATTTAGCAATTTTTCAAAATAATTACTCCAAATATCTAGAATAACTTTATCTTCAGTTTTCATATCTCTTTAACCTCTAATTATTTTTACATTCCTCCATTTCTAAGCTTTATCAATAGATCAGGTATATTTTGACAGTTTCCTGATATTTATCAGGAAGATGTCCACAGTTTCCATGATTTTTGTTTAGCTGCCTTCACTTTCTTACATTTTTCTGAGTATTGTCTCAGAGCACATGCTGATTTACTTGATGATAGGAACTTTGGATATACTTTATTTTTCATAACTGCCTCCTAACTTCATGAGTCTACCATAGATTTCTAATTTTTCTATACTTGCAGACAACTTCACTACATATTTCTCTGGCGCTTAATTAGTCAGTATCTTCAGTTTGCTGCTGAGTCTTTAAGGTTTGATTCTTATCATAAAACTTTTTTTTTTGAATAAGTTTTTCCTTAGAATAGGTGAGTTAGCTGATCTCATACAGAAGTAGCAGGGTTTTTTCTCCTGAAAACTCCAGTTTTTCATCCCGCATACAAGCAAACCAGCCATCAGAACACACACAATTTACAGACAAAAAAATACTTTGTTGGTAGTTGTATGTAGTAAGAGAATTAAGTACCTAGGCTGGCCATAAATACTATTACAACATTAACAGCATATAAACCTTTAATCTATCAGTAAATCATTTACAGCTTTCAACACATGCAAACCACATATATAATGTGCATATAGCAGCACTCAGTGTTTGAAATGTCTCCCTTTTGCTATCACACATGTCCAACATCTGTTAGGCCACATATCAATGATGGCAGCACGCACAGCATCCAACAAATGCCACTGCTCGCTCCAAATCCACCTTCAGGCTGATGTGTCATTTCTTGCAGGCTGCTCTCTCTCAGGTTCTGACCACAATTTGAAGTACCACGGATTGGGACTTTCAGATCACCAATCAGATGGTGATATGTGGTCATGCACATTCGCCTCCAACCACTGTTGTGTGGTCCTTGCCTTGTGTGCAAGGACTGAGTCCTGTTGAAAGGTCCATTGCCTATGATTAAACAAGGTGCTGTTTAGGAGCCATACCATAGGTTGCAGCATGGGGATCATGATACACTTTGCCCCCTCTCCTTCTCACAGAAATGCAACTTGGATACCCCCCCCCCCCACCAAATCATCACTGATGCAGGATGATGACCTCTCTGAATCCTGGGTGTTATGGCACATGTTATATGACCATCTGGAGCATATACCCGATCATTTTGGCAGTTAAACGACTCTTCAATGGTCAAATGTTCTCATTTGTCAAGAGGATATCTGTGTCTGTTGATTACATAGCATTGGAGAAGTGACTTTGATTTTATGACCCTCTGCTGCATAAGTTCTAATGTTAGAAAGTGTCCAGTAGAATGATGATAGGCTATCATCCCCAGGTCATCAGTTATTGCACATGATATCAGTCTCTGTGAAATGTTCATCTCTCGCAGCATCACTTTCTGCATTCTCACAGGATTACGGCAGATGTGTCTTCACACCCCTCACAAGCTGTTGTGTCCTAATGCAGCATGGTTGACCTGTTCTTTGGTGGTCAGATACATCTTCTGAATCATTATAACAGTTAATAGTCCAATACACAAATATCCTAGTGATCCTGAGTGATTTTAGTGTGTTGAAAATAACAGATGGCTGCATTCCAACTTGTGAAGTGCTATTACAGCTACACTATTTTCATAATCTCTCCACTGCATGTTAATCTGTACATCTCGACCTCTCTCTCTACTGATAAACACAAATGTTGGCTGTGCACAGTACCACTAATGGAGCTGGGTTTGTGTAATTCTGTGGACAGCACAGTGGTGTGCATAAGTTGTAACAGTATTTATTTTTAGTGTGTTGAAAATCACAAATGGCTGCATTCCAACTTGTGAAGTGCTATTACAGCTACATTATTTTCACAATCTCTCCACTGCATGTTAATCTGTACATCTAGACCTCTCTCTCTCTACTGATAAACACAAATGTTGGCTGTGCACAGTACCACTAATGGAGCTGGGTTTGTGTAATTCTGTGGACAGCACAGTGGTGTGCATAAGTTGTAACAGTATTTATGGCAAGCCTAGGTAATAGGGAAGATGGTGAAATGTGTGGTGGAGTGGAATAGAGTGCTCTCCCATGATGAGTTCTTGGATGCCTTGGAGATGTCACATAATAATAGTTGTATATTTGAGTCTATAGTTCACCTCTAAAATATAGTATACTTTGATTCTTTTTAAAAATTTCTTGCACACCTTTTAATGATATCAGTTTTATTCTCTCAAAATTAAATGCGATTCCTTCCTTCCTGTTTCCAATATCCTGTATACTCTTGTTTCCTAAACCAGCATCAAGATATCACTATCAACAATAACATTTTTCTAATTTTTTTTCTCTTCTCTCCATCTAAATTTATGTATGTCTTTATGTTAAAACATAGTTTTGGCAATGACTAGTCATATCGAATCATTCCGGTTTTGTGACCACATTTTTAAAAAAACAAACCTGACAAGTTTCGTTAGTCATCAGACTGACATCTTCAGGGGTAAAGATTACTAGCAGTTTAAAGCACAAACTATAAGAAATTACAAAAAAACAAGTTCATTTATTGGTATTATGAACATCAAAAAAGTTCATTAAAAAACCGAATATCAGATCTATACAACCGTTAATACGTGTTAGCTGGAAACAATGCTATTTGATGTTGCATTCTGTGATTCACTTTCACTCTGTCTGAGGTCTGAACTGGGTAAATTTTTAATAAACGCTGACCAAACTTGATTTAAAATCAAGCCTTGATTTTTGTTGCATTGCAAAGGCATTATAATCATATTTGATGCCTCTTTGAATTTTTCTTGTGAAACAGTTTTTATCAATGTAGGACATGTTTGTTCTGTCCCAGAGTACATCATGACCAGTAGAAGCTGTGTCAAATGCCAAGCCAGACTTATTTTCTCGCTTTTTTTGTACGTCCTTTTGATGTTCGCTCATGCTGATTCTCCCGATCTCCCCGTCTGGCCTACATAGCAGATGCCACAAGAACAGTGAATATTATAAACTCCTGGTTTTTTCATTGTTTTTTTTTTTATTTCATTTTTTTAAATAAAAATGTAGTCACAAAACCGGAATGATTCGATTGAACGTCTTAACCACAGAAACCTCCGCATCATTAATGACTAGTCATGTCCCAAATAGAATTCTGTTAGTTCTTATCATTGTTAGCTTTGTACTTTTCTCCAAATTTTCACAAAAAATTTTTCAGGTATTCATTTTCTACTCTGTTGTTTTCCGATCTCCGAGGACCAACTTTTTTCATTGTCAGCTGTGTTTTGTAATAAAGAGGTAAGGGAATTTTAAGTAGACTTAAAATTCCCTTTCTCTTTATTATTAGAACCTTCTGGGGTTCATAGACACAAATAAGTGTCATTGGCTAGTTTGTAAAAATAGTCATCATTTATAATTATAAATTATTATTATTATTAGACATCACCAGCGAGTCCAAAGACTCATCAAGGGAGGGCACCTGCTATACAGCTCCATCTCTGCCACCCAATCCACCAACTGACTGCAACTACACCAATGCTATCTATCGCTATCTACTTGTGGTTAGCAAGGGTGTTAGAACTAGGTTTTTTACTTGGAGAGTGGTGAATGAGTGGAATAATATGATAGATACTGTGTGGATGTTAAATAGTTGTTCTTGACATGATGTTTAGGGCCTCCCTCGATGAGTCTAAGGACTTCTTGGAGTTGACTGTAATAATAATAATTATTATCCACTCATCCATACAGTCAGGGCTACAAGTATAGCATTAGGAAACTTGTAAGTTAATAGTGCAAAACTCTTGATATTTAGCTAAGAGTAATATAAGTTTATAAGTAATATAAGAAATATTTAGAATTGTTACATGATAAGCTGATATTTAAGTTGCAGCACATGGGTTTGGATGTCAGGTTGGTCAACTGGAGTCAGGATTGGCTGTCCGATAGGTATCAGAGAGCGTTGTGTATGGTGGGCAGTTTCAAGGAGGCAGAAGAATACAAGTGGGGTCCCACAGGGCTCAGTACTGGGACCTATATCAGAATTTCGCAGGCTCCCTTAAATTTTCTTTCATACCAGGTTTTTGTATGGTGTAAAGAGCGGGTACTTTTCCAGTCAATTTGTTGTAAGGTGTTGAGAGCATGATGCTTCACCAAAATGGTTATATTTAATGTGTCTTATGTGTTCTTTCTTACGTATAGGGATTGTACGTCCTGTTTCACCAATGTACGGTAAGTTACAGGTGCAGTGGATGCAATACTCCACCCCATTGGCACATCCTGGAGTTTATTGCATCCACTGCACCTGTAACTTACCGTACATTGGTGAAACAGGACGTACAATCCCTATACGTAAGAAAGAACACATAAGACACATTAAATATAACCATTTTGGTGAAGCAGGCCTCTTAGATCATGCTCTCAACACCTTACACCAAATCGACTGGAAAAATTCTGATAAACCACCCAAATATCAACAATAATGGTGGCATGAAAATTCCAAGAATCTGGATGGCACACATTCAGCCTACTTAATATTTAGTATCCAGCATACTTCAGGACTCTAGGCAACCTTCAGCTAGTATTGGAAACCATTCCATACCAACTGTTGGAATTTATAAGTATAATCATGGTGTTAATATATATAGACTTGTTGTTGCTCCCAATGTAACTTTACAACTAATAGATAATATTAATAATAGGACTCTAGTGATGATGTAGTAAGTTTTTTTTTTTCCCCACCAGGGGTCAGGCCAATAATTGTTGTAACGGGTAGTGCAGCTTGTTTCTCTGTATATAGTATATATGCTCCAGAAGTCGACCTTGATATAAAGGTCGAAACTTCGAATGTGGATTTTGGTTTATATTAAACTAAAGTTTTACTCAAATACGGTAGTTGTCTCCATAATTTTCCAAAATGTATTCAGATCACCATGTAAGCCTAAAAGAAATAATAATTATGTTTTGTAATGCATAGTACATGGATAATTGTTTATAGGTTGTTGAAACAGAATTTTTATATAGTATTTTATTTCGAAGACGTACATGAACGCTGTAAAGCCCTTAATCTATAGTTCGAAGCTAAATTTGAAATGACTAAAATATCTCTTACTGTTAAGAGAAATGTTGAGTTATTCCAGTTTAGGTATAGCTTTTTAATTCTGTCAAAGAAGAATTTATTTTTAAGTTGTACTCATTTTTTTTCCAGTTGTGCTGTTTGCATAGTTTCTGCACACTGTGCAGAACAAAGTTGATACATTACTCTCAGCCAAACATTAAACGAATTATGCATTTATAACCTTATATTTCACTTGTAAATTTTTATAGGAAGTTCAAGTATTAGATTTCAGTAAAATTCCTACCCCTCACTTCCCTACCTGAAGGATACAGAACTTCCAGTTTATTATTATTATGTTACACCAGAGCACTCTGCACTACAGCCAACACTGTCTACTTAACCTGCTATTCACATATTAAACCATTGCCTATCACAAATAATATTTGTCTGTTAACTGTTTGCAGTCTGGCTAATTTGCCCTTATGCAAGATTAAAAAAAAAAGCTTCCAGAAAGAGGAAATCCTGTTCCCTCTGTATGAAATCAGCTAACTTACATTAAAAAAAAGCCCATATAAAGATTCCTCTTGTCCTGACAAGAATCAGAATTAGGTCTTTTTCAATTAAAGGAGACATTATTCTCATTCTTTCAAGTGTGTTATGGAGGAGGTATAATTTCAACATGCTTTGCTACTTTGAACCCCTGCAAATATTCTGACGAAACAAAATTTAGGATAACTCAACAAATTTGTAGGAATAGCAAATTTCAATAAAATCCATCCAGCAAAGTTCCAGAATAACTTATGCATGAATTGACATGATGGTAGCAATGGTTCAGTGTAGTTGGTGAAATAAGTGGTGAAGACAGAGAGTTGTTGACCAGGTGCCATCCTTAATAATAATGGATTTGGCCTGGTTGGCTGAGTGGTTTATGTAATTGCTTTCCGTCCATTAGCCTGAAAGTTTGGATCCTGCCACAGCTATGGATATTTGTAATTCTTTAGATGGAGATAAATTTAATTTTCCAAGAGGGAGAGGAATGGAAGAGACTTCTGGGCAGTTTATTGGAGGCCCTGAAGTGTGTATTGAAAAAGTATCATAAAAAAAAAAAAAATCCTCTTTATCCATGGTATTAATGTAATATAGGTTTACATCCTTTTGTGGGTGGAATGATATAGTCTGGAGTGCATAGGTCAAAAAAATGGTAGGCATTTCATAAATGTGTTGTTTATAAAAGAATCACTACTCAATAAAGCTCTTTTAAATGTATAGTTAGAAATATCATTTCTGCAGTTGTTAAAGATTTTGGTTTTCTCTAGTTTGGGAGACACAAATTTAGTTTATCTTCTGTGAAAAACAAGTAAAATATTGACCATCAAAAATTCAACTCCAAGTGGTTTCATACTGTAATTATATGTAAACAAATTAAGATCCTGCTAGTGCAGTGTCTTTTTATATGAATATGCTGTAGTGCAGTAATTTCATTGTTGAACTAGTTCTGAGTTCATGATAAAGTCCATTTTCAAAAGATTCTACCATTTTCCTCTGATTTAATTATTTTTGGCAATACAGTTTCAAATGGTAATACAATGATCTCTGTAATCTGACCTTCAAATAACCAAATCCACAGTTAGCCAGACCTTGAATGTATTCTTCATATCATCTGTTTCTTGGAACAGCATTATGTAACTATGCTCTTATTATGTAACTATACTCTTAAGTTAGCTAGTTAATTATTTTCCTAATACAAATCAGATAACTGAGTGATACAGTAGTAATAATTTTTTTTAATCAGTGTTTTTGTAGCTCAATTGGAAGAACGACAGTACGTCGTGCCCTTCGATTGGAAAAGGCTTAAGTTTGATTCTTGTCGGGACGAGAAGAATTTTTCAATCGCAGGTGAGTTAGCTGATCTCATACAGAGGTAGCAGGGTTTTTTTTTACCAAAAAAACTGGGTTTTTCATCCTGCATACAGACAAATTGGCTTTCAGAACACATGCAATTTACAGACAAAAAAATACTAGTGGTGGTGCACAGTAGATGATGATCGTAGCAGTGGTTCAGTGTAGTTGGATTAAGTGGTGAAGACAGAGAGTTGTTGAGTAGGTGCCCTCCCTTGATGATTCTTTGGGCTCCTTGGAGGTGTCACGAAATAATAATCATTGGATTATTTTTATAAATTGGCAAAATTATAATTCTTCTGAGGCTTGATCAATTTTAACAGTGATTCTGTATATAAAATTTTGTCAAATCATATTGATTGGATCATTTCAATGACCAATTAGTCAAAATTATTTACACTGCATTCATATGTCAAAAACGGCTCTAGGTTTCAGTTGTGATAATGAATAGTGTCATTATACATGACTACTATTACAAACTTTCTTTTATAAGATTTTTTTGCAATCACTCAGCTATAAAAAGGAAGCTATTAATTGATAGTTAAGTAGTACTTTGTCACATGGTATAATATTCTGTGAATATTTATAGCAATTATGGTTGAAGACATTCTATCAGAATCTTTCATACTCTTGGCTATGCTATGTTAAGTACGTAGCACCTTGATGCTGATTAGTTTCCCAAGACTAATGAACACTCAGTTGTCCCTTCTGGTGTAAATCTGCAGATGTAGCAATTGTAAAATTTTTTATACTACTATTTCATCGGAATTGCTCGTAATGATGAAACTTATCTGTCCAAAATGTTTTAGTGATTGGGAAGGAGTGAGAATAGTAGAACAACAGTACCTTTATGCCCTTCAACGTGTGGACAGATTTTATGCCCTTCAATTGGAAAAGATCATAGTTTGATTCTTGTTATGACAAGCGGAATCTTTATATGGTTTTTTCAATTGAAGGTGAGTTAGCCAATCTCATATGGAGGTAACAGGGATTTTTCTTCCAGAAACTTGGGTTTTTCATCTCACATACAGGCAAATCAGCCAAATGAACAAACACAATTTACAGACAAAATATACTATTGGTGGTGGGCGATAGATGATCTGTTGATAATAGTAATGTTGTGTAGTTGAAGAAAGATGTGAAGGAAGTCGTAAGGAACATGGTGAATTGTAGTGAAGTAGTATGTCCTCCCACAATGAGTTCCTGGACTCTTTGGAGGGGGTCACATAATAATAATAATAAAAAGAAAGCCATCTAGCAAGAAGCATAAAATTCCCATTCATCTGACAATGGGTACCTTTAATCATATCCAAGAAAAAAATAAACGGTGCATTCATTAAATTCCTTATGTGTACCAAATTCTTTTTGGAAGGTCTTTACATTGAGTTTCATTTTTATATGCCATATTTTTAAGAAATTATTTGAACAGTTTCAAAGATTTGCTTGCTTGCAAAGAAGCAAATACATGCTAATATCTTTGAATTGAATACTGCATGTTTTTAATGTTTTTTTTTTTCCTCATTTTATTGTAGGAAAACTGGAAAATCCTGGGGAGGAATAATCATTACAAAAGCTTGAAACAGTAGAAAAAGAAAAGCTCTTAAATATCATGTATTTTTACCCTATTTTCAGGTAGTTGTTCTTAGATTGTCTGGTCTCAATGTGATTTTAATTTAAAAAAAATTAAAATGTCATTTATGTGCTGTAATTCCATTGATTTGCAATGTGAAAAAGACTAATATGTAGTCTTATCCTTGCTTTATAACATTTTACCTAATGCCCAATAAGTGTTGATAAGGTAAATTATAACTCTAGATAATATTTGTATTGCATAATGGAATGAGCAAGGGACACTTACAAGTTCCTCCACAACATTTTGGAATAACTGCTGTATTAGGAGCACAACACCACCACCACCACCAACAACAAAAAAAAAAAAAAAAAAATAGTGAGCAGAGTGTCTTTATTTGACAGCAGTTGCATAGTGTAGAATAATTGCCTGGATGTCATAATATTCAGCTTTTGGTTGGAAAGACATGGATTCAAGTTCCACCTCTAGGACATGAGGTACTTTTATAAGAGTATTTTCATCTAAAGATAGCCCATATGTTAATCTTTCCTCTCACAAAGCAGACATACCAATCACAGGAACAAATATGCAATTAATAAATTTATAGCCAGATCCTAGTTATTTTGACTATAATAACTTGATCTGGCAGACCAAAGAGGACAACTACTGTTAGGAAGTTTCCATGTTTATTATGACTCATTGCGCAAGTTTTACCAAACATATTGACAAAATGTAGTAGGAAATACATGGTGCTGATGTTATTAAATCTTAGAAAAAAATGCAATAAGAAAGTTATTTTCTGTTCTGTGACGTTTCAAGAAAAGATAAAATAAATGAACTGCAAAAATTTTCTAGAGGAATGCTGTGATATGTTTAACTAGTTTCAGCTAAAGGTGTTTTCGTTGTAGAAATTTATATCACTAATGTCAAGGCTGAACAATTATAGATATATGTTTGTACACATATTTTTATTGTTTTTTGAGATGACACACTACAGCAAGGAGTTTACGATACATACAGTGGGAATAAATGGGTGGGCTTTCCGTGATGAGCTGTAATACTATGGAGGTGCTTGAATAATTCAGTTAGCAAGTCCATTAAGGTAAATAATGACTTTCACTTTTTTCGAAGACTGCAGTAGTCAAACTAGTGCTTGACAACTGGTGCTTATTTCAGGACAATTTTTTATTTCTCAAAAAAAAAAAAAAATTTGATATACAATTTGTTTTCTTCTTTCTTGACAAATTCTTTATCGGTATTTTACTCCAGCTTAAGGAAGCAGCTTGTACATGAAGTATTTTCATGACTATCTTTTTGTATAATGAATGCTTCTTAGGAAGCATGTATTGCTTTAATATAGTAGGTTACTTTCCAGACTAGTTTTAAAGTTTTGTAGCACTGAGATCAGTGCTACAAATAGCTCCCAAGTAGCACTGATCTCCTTTCAATCCAAACCTCATTTCATGTTACAACTGCAAGCACGAGCTTTTCATGATCACCAGCCTTGTAATTCCACATATATATTCCACACAACATCAGTGGAAGCTACCAGGAAAAAAAAATCCTCTCTGTGCAATGCATTTCAATCATTCACCACTGTGCAAAAATCCTACTCCTCACCTCTTCCTTATACAGCTTTTAGGGATGACCTCTTGTTATACTTCTTATTAACCCCTTACCAACTTACATGTCTGTCATATCACCCACCACCTCTTGCTATCTACTAAATGACTCTGTAAATTGCATCTTCTCAATTGTTCTTCATACTCAACATTCCAGAGACCAGAAACCACCTTAGTCAATTGCCTCTGGACTCTTTCAATACCTCTTCATCCTTTTGAAAACAAGGTGATCAAATCTGTGCACAGTAATCTGTATGTGGCCTAATCGAAGACTTATGGAACCATAATCTCCTTACTTCTACAAGTCAGTGTTTGCCAGAATTTGCCATGCTATCCTCACAATTTTTGTAATGCGGCTTCTAAATTTTAGGTGTCAATCCTTCATCACACACACACTGATCTCTTATTTCCTCCAACTTGTCCAGTATGTCCCTGTAGTATACTCTGCATCCCATCTTTGTTTTTCAAATTTTAAAACTTTACACGTTGCGATATTAAACTGGTAACCCCACTCTTGTGTCCATTCACTCAGTCTCTTCAAGTCCTGTTTTTTAAAACCACAACATCTGCTTTATATTTCTCATAGTTCTTCCAAATTTTGCATCGTATGCAAACAACTGAATATTCCCATTTAAATGTTCTCCAATATCATTAGCATATAGATTAAAAAGTAATGGCCTTAAAACAGACCCTTCAGTCACAACACTAGTGACTTTCCTGTTCTGGGCTATTGCTCCCACATACACAACTTGCTGATACCTCTCAGAGAGCCAGTCTCCAATCCGGTGCACTCAGCATTCAGTGCACTCCAATCTAGTCAGTATACAAATAATCTCACTGCCATTATTTTGCCAGGTAAGTATATCTGAAAGCAACCTTGATTAATGGTATATTGGAGACATTTCTTTATCCAGAGTTTGTAGACGAGTTTAATTTTCTCAATTTGTATGCATTTGTCTCAAAACAGGGACATCATCACTGTGTTTTCCATGTCGAACACCAGATGGATAGTGTAAAATTATGTAATTTTTAGATTGTGTGTTGCTGTGTGATATTTGTGATTGGAATATGGTGTTTGGTTAAATATTTTAGATAGTATTTTAAATTCTTTGTTTCTTATTTAGTGCTCTGGAACAAAATGGTGGTGAAAGGGTGATTGTGTTGGTTGGCAAAAGACAAAATGAATAGTGTGGATTTTTTGAGAATGGTACAGTGTCATGAGTGTAATGTGTAAGTGAGGGAGATGTCATGGATAATTATGTGGAGAGGTTGAATAAGAGAAAGAAGTGAATGTAGATACTGCATTAAGTGAGATATGCTGATGGACCATGAAGCTTGTTTGAATCAGAATAGGGAACATGGCATCATAAGTGAAAATTCAAAAGACATATTTTGGTGATTACACCACATTTTTTTTATTTATTTTTTTTATTATTATTCAGTTATATAAAACACTGAAATAATAGTTCCCGACAAGTTTCGTAAATCGTAGGATTTACATCTTCAGGGGTAAATAGTATAACTTGAAGTTTAAACAAGAGAATTAATAAATATAAATCATAACCGTCTGGCTATTCATAAAACTCAAATAACAGAATGCAGATATATAACGTTATTGACGTTGAACAATACTGGACAATGTCACGTGTGCTTGTTCTCGTTCATACAGTCCAAACTCAGATTGAGGTAGATTTTTTATTAGAGCTGACCACACTTGATGGAGAATTAAACCTTGATTTTTATTGCATTGGTTGGGTTTTTTAGCATATTAACAGCGTCTTTAAATTTTCTTATATAACAGTTGTTTTCTATGTATGACATTGTCGTTTTTTGCCAGAGTACATCGTGACCAGTGGAAGTGGTATGGAAAGCAAGTTTTTGTTCTCTTTTGTATTGTACGTCTTTTTGGTGTTCAGCCATGCGTATTTCTCCAGATCTTCCTGTCTATCCTACGTAGCAAATCCCGCAAGAGCAATGGATTTTGTAGACTCCTGGTTTTTTAAGAGGATGATGAGGTGGTTTTGGTGGATGTAGGAATCTTGAGATTTTTTCCATAGGAAGGAAGGCTACTTTTATGTTGTGTTTGTTCATTAATTTGGCTAGCTTGTCCGTAACATTTTTGATATAAGGAAGCGAGATTGCGTTTTTGTAATCTTGTTTTATTGTGTTGTTAGCTGGAGGCATTTTAAGGATTCTCTTGATGGTTTTTGTTTCATGTCCATTCTGTTGGAGGATTTGTGTTAAGTATTTTAGTTCTTTATTACACCTTTCTTGTGTGCTGGAGATATTGTATGCTCTGTCTCGAAGAGTTTTATTATTCACAAAAAATTAAGCTTATTTTTTGTGAAGGATGGTGGTGTGAGGTTGCATTTAGAAATCTTCCAGTGTTTGTCAGCTTCCTGTATACTGAGAAGGAGAGTTTACTTTCTTCATTAACTTCTAATAGAATATCCAGAAAAGGAAGTTTTTTATTTTTTTTCTTGTTCTAAAGTGAATTTTATGGTGTTGTGCAAATTGTTGAGATAATTTTTGAAATTGATGAGTTCATCTGTTGTTCCACTGAATATGATGAAAATATCGTCCACATAGCGTAGCCATATTTTTGGTTCTTTTATGGTAATTCTTAAGAGTATTGTTTTCAAATTTTTCCATAAATAGGTTTGCTAATACCGGTGGTAATGATGAACCCATGGCCAGCCCTTCTTTTTGTTCCCAGATTCTATCTTTATAGGTGAAAAAAGTATTGTTTATACAATGTTTAAAAAGATTCAAGATGTCCGGAGGGAAGAGGTCTTCTAGGAGATTCAAAATTTCTTGTCTCCGGACGTTTGTAAACAAGCTGATAATGTCGAGACTTGCTAAGATGTCTGTTGGACCAATATGTATATCTTTCACTTTTTCTATGAAATGTTTACTATTTTTTATGAAGGAAGATGTTTTTCCTATATGTTGTGAGATCATGTTGGTGAGGTATTTCGCCAAGTTGGAAGTCGGTGAATCTCTTCCATCTACTATTGGTCTTAAAGGTATATCTGTCTTATGGATCTTTGGAACACCATATATTCTTGGTATCAAAGGATGTTTTGATTGTAAGCATTTTTTAAGTTCTTCCGTCCAGAGAGGCACTTGTTTTATTAGGTCATTTGTTTTTTTGTGTGTAGGCCAAGTCGGGTCTCTGTCTATGGGTTTGTAGGTGTTGGTATCTTCCAGGAGACTTTTCATTTTGTTATCATATTCTGTAGCATTTAAAACGACAGTTGCGTTGCCTTTATCCGCTTTTATTATGGCCATGGGTTCATCATTATCACCGGTATTAGCAAACCTATTTATGGAAAAATTTGAAAACAATACTCTTAAGAATTACCATAAAAGAACCAAAAATATGGCTACGCTATGTGGACGATATTTTCATCATATTCAGTGGAACAACAGATGAACTCATCAATTTCAAAGATTATCTCAACAATTTGCACAACACCATAAAATTCACTTTAGAACAAGAAAAAAATAAAAAACTTCCTTTTCTGGATATTCTATTAGAAGTTAATGAAGAAAGTAAACTCTCCTTCTCAGTATATAGGAAGCCAACAAACACTGGAAGATTTCTAAATGCAACCTCACACCACCATCCTTCACAAAAAATAAGCTTAATTAAAACTCTTCGAGACAGAGCATACAATATCTCCAGCACACAAGAAAGACGTAATGAAGAACTAAAATACTTAACACAAATCCTCCAACAGAATGGATATGAAACAAAAACCATCAAGAGAATCCTTAAAATGCCTCCAGCTAACAACACAATAAAACAAGATTACAAAAACGCAATCGCGCTTCCTTATATCAAAAATGTTACTGACAAGCTAGCCAAATTAATGAACAAACACAACATAAAAGTAGCCTTCCTTCCTATGGAAAAAATCTCAAGATTCCTACATCCATCAAAACCACCTCATCATCCTCTTAAAAAACCAGGAGTCTACAAAATCCATTGCTCTTGCGGGATTTGCTACGTAGGACAGACAGGAAGATCTGGAGAAATACGCATGGCTGAACACCAAAAAGACGTACAATACAGAAGAGAACAAAAAACGGGTCTTGCTTTCCATACCACTTCCACTGGTCACGATGTACTCTGGCAAAAAACGACAATGTCATACATAGAAAACAACAGTTATATAAGAAAATTTAAAGAAGCTGCTAATATGCTATAAAACCCAACCCAATGCAATAAAAATCAAGGTTTAATTCTCCATCAAGTGTGGTCAGCTCTAATAAAAAATCTACCTCAATCTGAGCTTGGACTGTATGAACGAGAACAAGCACACGTGACATTGTCCAGTATTGTTCAATGTCAATAATGTTATATATCTGCATTCTGTTATTTGAGTTTTATGAATAGCCAGACGGTTATGATTTATATTTATTAATTCTCTTGTTTAAACTTCAAGTTATACTATTTACCCCTGAAGATGTAAATCCTACGATTTACGAAACTTGTCGGGAACTATTATTTCAGTGTTTTATATAACTGAATAATAATAAAATAAAAATTAAAAAAAAATGTGGTGTAATCACCGAAATATGTCTTTTGAACCAATTAGCCACAGAAGTTTACGCCTACAATAAGTGAAAATGTCAAGGAAGATTCTGAGGATGTTAAAGCACATGAAACTGATAGCAAAGAAAAGAGGGACTAACAAAAAGAAAGAATACAAGAATGATTGTGGAAAAGAGTGCAATTAATGGTAAGATGATGAGCGGAGCTGACAGCAAAAAATCATGTGCGACTGATGGTAAGATAGCAACAGTGAATGATGAAAAATTACAAAATGATGCAAGATTGGAAAGCCTTGTTTAGATGAAGCTAATGTGGAGTGAAATGAAGAGAATTTGTGTGTGTGATTGAAAGAGTGAAGAAAACTGAAATAATAATCCCTAATAATCCCCTAGTCCCCCCACAACCAGCCCTGTTCTCAAAAATATCTTCTGAATTAATTTTATAGATACCCTTCAGTAATTTGAATGTCTCAATCATATCTCCCCTCCTCCGCCTATCAACCAATTTTTGCAACCCACAAATCCTCAACCTGTTCTCATAAGGTTCATTCCACAGACCTGCTATCATCTTGGTCACTCGCCTCTGGATCCTCTCCACCTCCTCCCGATCAAGAAGAAACCTAGGTGACCAAAAGTACCACAAGGATCTGTTCTTGGACCACTGCTGTTTAATTTGTTCATAAATGATATAGGAAAGGATCTGAGAGGAACAGTTCATTTGTTTGCGGATGATGCGAAGTTGGGTAGGGCAATAGTGAATGCAGATGACGTCAAAATTTTGCAGGATGATTTGGATAGATTGGAGGTCTGGGCTAGGGAAAATGGATGTCAATTTAATGTGGCAAAATGTAAGGTTATGCATTTTGGGGTGAAAAGATGGGAGGCAGTTTACTGCATTGGTGGAACCGTGCTCCAGGAAATTGATGAGGCACGAGATTTAGGAGTGTTGGTGGATAAGGAATTGAAATTTAGGGGACACATTGCAAAAGTGGCCAAATCAGCTCATCAAATCACTTGGTTGCTGAAGAATACGTTGACAAGCAGAGACAAGCAGGTTATTGTTCCTCTGTATCGAGCCTTGATAAGACCTCATCTCGACTACTGTGCTCAGATTTGGTCACCTAGGTTTCTTCTTGATGGGGAGGAGGTGGAGAGGATCCAGAGGCGAGTGACCAAGATGATAGCAGGTCTGTGGAATGAACCGTATGAGAACAGGTTGAGGATTTGTGGGTTGCAAAAATTGGTTGATAGGCGGAGGAGGGGAGATATGATTGAGACATTCAAATTACTGAAGGGTTTCTATAAAATTAATTCAGAAGATATTTTTGAGAACAGGGCTGGTTGTGGGAGGACTAGGGGACATCCATGGAAACTGGGCAAAAGTGTGGTTAGTAAAGGTGTTAGAGCTGGGTTCTTTACTTTTAGAGTAGTGAATGAGTGGAATGCGCTCCCTGAGTCTGTGGTGGATGCTGTGACAGTGAATGAGTTTAAGGCGAGGTATGATAGATACTGTATGAATGTCGAATAGTTGTGATGAAAATGATTTGGGGCCTCCCTCGATGAGTCTAATGACTCCCTGGAGTTGCCCGTAATAATAATAATAATAATGAAAACCTCATGTGACATTTTATGCGGATTTGATTATTAGAGGAGTGATAATGAGAAGATGCACTAATTTTGTTTTCTGGGAGGTAGAATGAGTAGAGTGATATGGATATGAGGGGTAAGCAATCCAAAGAGTTGGCAGTGTTAATAAGAACAAATGACTTGATTTGAAACAAGGAGAATGGAAGGTTGGATATCAAGAGACTGTTGAGAAGAATAAAAGATAATAGTATGAAAAGAAAGGTAGTGCGTTGCCCAGGTACGACAGTGAGTTGAGGCAGAGAGCGCAAGGATTATTATTATTACGGGCAACTCCAGGGAGTCATTAGACTCATCGAGGGAGGCCCCAAATCATATTCATGACAACTATTCAATATTCATACAGTATCTATCATACCTCGCCTTAAACTCATTCACTGTCACAGCATCCACCGCAGACTCAGGGAGTGCATTCCACTCATTCACTACTCTAAAAGTAAAGAATCCAGCTCTAACACCTTTACTAACCACACTTTTGCCCAGTTTCCATGGATGTCCCCTAGTCCCCCCACAACCAGCCCTGTTCTCAAAAATATCTTCTGAATTAATTTTATAGAAACCCTTCAGTAATTTGAATGTCTCAATCATATCTCCCCTCCTCCGCCTATCAACCAATTTTTGCAACCCACAAATCCTCAACCTGTTCTCATAAGGTTCATTCCACAGACCTGCTATCATCTTGGTCACTCGCCTCTGGATCCTCTCCACCTCCTCCCGATCAAGAAGAAACCTAGGTGACCAAATCTGAGCACAGTAGTCGAGATGGGGTCTTATCAAGGCTCGATACATCGGAACAATAACCTGCTTGTCTCTGCTTGTCAACGTATTCTTCAGCAACCAAGTGATTTGATGAGCTGATTTGGCCACTTTTGCAATGTGTCCCCTAAATTTCAATTCCTTATCCACCAATACTCCTAAATCTCATGCCTCATCAATTTCCTGGAGCACGGTTCCACCAATGCAGTAAACTGCCGCCAATCTTTTCACCCCAAAATGCATAACCTTACATTTTGCCACATTAAATTGACATCAATTCTCCTTAGCCCAGACCTCCAATCTATCCAAATCATCCTGCAAAATTTTGATATCATCTGCATTCACTATTGCCCTACCCAATTTCGCATCATCCGCAAACAAATGAACTGTTCCTCTCAGATCCTTTCCTATATCTTTTATGAACAAATTAAACAGCAGTAGTCCAACAACAGATCCTTGTGGCACACCACTAGTCACAGGCCGTCTTGTGGACTCTACTCCTGAGTAAACCACTCTCTGATATCTCTCCATCAACCACCCTCCTATCCATCTCACCAACCCTATGTCCATCCCCATATGCTGCAATTTACTGATTAGAATTCCATGTGGTATCCTGTCAAAGGCCTTAGCAAGGTCCAGTAGAATCACTGTAAACCCATTACCCTTATCCAGTTCAGCCGTCACTGTGTTATAATACGTGAGCAAGTTACTGAGGCATGACCTACCCTTCACAAAACCATGCTGTCCCCGATACAGTATCCCATTTTCTTCTATCCAATCTTGTATTTTCCTCTTGACTATTTTCTCTAAGACCTTGATAATGATTCCTGTTATGCTGATTGGCCGGTAATTTTCAACAGCAGCCTTGGAACCACCTTTGTGCAGCGGAACTATTTTCCCTTCTTTCCACCCCCTTGGGACTGACCCAGTCCTGAAGCTCAAATTAAACAAAATGGTCAAGGGCACTGACAATTCTTTAGCCGCTTCACGTACGACACGAGCTGGTATACCATCCAATCCCACAGATGTATTGACATTGAGGTTCTGTAATAGACTAGTTACCTCTACTTCATTCATCACAATTCCAGTATAAGCTGTTGGTTCTTCCATTCCTGCAAAGTCACCACCTGGATGATATACTCTTGCAAAGTGCTCGCTCAGTAATTCCACAATATCGACTGATTCTGTTACCTCCCTACCCTCAGCATTTTTTAAGATCATTCTACCACGAGCATTTTTCCTTTTACTTGCAACATATTGAAAAAACTGTTTGGGATTCTCTTTAGCCTGCATGGCCAATTTCCTTTCGTAATCTGCTTTTGCTTTTCTTACCACCCTTGTTACCATCCTGGCCTGAGCTTTATACTGCTCCTGCGCCTGATGGTCACCCTTCTCCTTAAATTCCCTCCACAATTGTTTCTTTTTTTGCAGCTCAAGCTTAATAGTGTTATTCATCCATTTAACCTCTACTTGATTTATTATTCGGACTCTTGGTATACAGTCAACCATTGCCTCCTGCAAACAGTTCTTAACCACCTTCCATGCACTATCAACATCCAGCCCTTGCAGTTTTACATGCCATGTCACTCTCACCAATTGGTGGCAACATGGTCATGTTCGTTACAGCCACATTCTCAGTTGCAATTACTAGGTACAGCACTCTCTGCCCCCTGGTATTTTCCACTACATGTTGCCGTAGGTAGTTGTCCCTTAATAACCGCATAAAATCCAATTCCTTCCTCCCATGTACCCTCTCCTCTTTCCAGTCAATGTTACCATAATTGAAATCACCCATAATAATTACCCTCCTTCCACTCATTTCTTCTATTTGCTTATGCATACTATCCCCACTATCTATTCCATCACCTGATCTATAGCAGCACCCAATTGTATATTTTGTCCTGCTAGATTCTATCTCACACCAAACAGCCTCAAATGTGCTTTTTTCCCCATCCTGCAGTTCAACTTCTATACTCCTTGGCTGAAGCTCTTCAGCTATCATCAATAACACTCCTCCCCCCTTTTTATTCATCCTGTCACTCCTGAACACGCTATACCCGTCGCATTCAATCCCACTAGCTTTATCATCTTCTGTCAGCCATGTTTCACTAATACCAACAACCTGTGACCTGGAAGTGCCAACCATGGCCAAAAACTCTTCCTTCTTGTTCCTAATACTCCTGACATTAGTGTACATGAATCGTAGAAACCCATTTGTCCCATCCCTACTTTGATGCTTTATACTAACTATCCCATTCTGATTTATTGTCCATCGTACTCGCTCGGGCATAATATACTCATTCATACACTTAACTGCCTCCCTAAAGTCTGCATATCTACTCCCCCCCTCTTAATAAATCTAGTTTCCCTGAGTCTGTACATCCACTTTCACATCATTCATCAACACTTTTTCAAGTCTCCGTACACCAACTCCATTCAAATGTAACCCATCCATCTTATATAAGTCCTTTCGCCCATCGAACTCATTCCACACATCCACAAATTCCACACCACTCTCCATGCATAACCCACGCATAAAGTCATTGGCAATTATGGCCCTCCTTCTAAACACTTCGCTGTCATACCGCGGTAAGATACTCACCATCCTAAATCTCTCACTCTTTTGCTACCTCAAATAACTCCCTCACTTCCTCTATCATTTCCATTTTGTCTTCTTTCAAATCATTCGTTCCTGCCACGATTATCATCTCTTTCACCCTCTATTTTTGCAGTCGAATAGATTCGCTGACGTCCTTTACGTTCGCACCCGGCTGGTACAACTTCATTAAACTCTCAATTATTACACCTCTTAATAGCGAATCCCCATACAGCACTCGCTCCTTCATTTTATTGACATTTACGAACATTCTGTTATTTGCTGTCACAGACTTCCGCTGGTTATTTGTCGGTACGTTCAACACACATTTTTCCATACGCTCCAGTTGTCTTTTAGCTCTGTGTATCGCACCGTTCAAACGGGGAATTTCGCTACTCGCATTTATCTCACCCTTTTCATTATCGATCAAATCATCCATTCTTTCTGTATTTGTACCTTCGTTTACACTTTCAGCGACGCTCTCACACCTATCTGGCACTACCACGCAATTCTCTAGCACACCACCATTTTCTGCATTCTGACTATCGTTAACGATATCACTCTCAACACACGAAACACGCTTGAAATCCTCGTTCTCTTTACACTTTCTGCACATATTCACTCCATTATCACTTTCTAACCAGACTCCCACCGCTCTTCGCAAGGCATACATCTCACAGACAGCACATTGCATAAATTCGTTTACATCAAAATTCTTAAACAAACATGGCGACCTGGCCGCCATTTTTTTCTTTATCGGTGCCATGTGTACGCTATCTTATCTTAAAAATAATAATTAAAATAACAGAAAACACGCAAAAATTTCACAGACACACCAAAAAACAAAAAGCAAACAATACTACTTAAAATTCTAGTAAAATATCTAATGTTAACACAAAATACTACTAATCTTTTCAGGAGCTCTCGACAAGCCGACGATCTAATCAGTGCGCCACCAAGCGACCAATGTCCAATTCATAATAACATATTATGAATAATATGTTAGCAAAAATGTATGAAGAGAAACAAGTGTAGTTGTGAATGTGTGGGATGAGTTTGAAGGACGAATGAAACTATATATGAGTGATGGATTGCTTTTGAATGGTTTTGGTGTGAGTCATCTGGAGAAGCTGCTGCTGGAAGGGAGAGTAATGTGTGCAGAGAATGAATCTGAACAAGTAAGAAGTGACTTGGAAGAGTAAGGAAGGAGAGATTGAAGTGAATGAGTAGATAAAGGAATGGGATGGCCTGGGATGTAGGGGAAAACAGTTGGGTTTGAATAGGGTTATAGGGTGGGTAATGAAAGAGAGAGAGAGAGCAATGGCTTGAGGATGGTGTGGAGAAGTCACATCTAATAAATGGTATCAGTGAAGCTTGTTATAAAGTCAGAAATGAACCACTATGTTTATACACGAATACTAGAATTATCAGAAACAAGTGGAATGAAATTGTTGCATTGATTGAGGTTCATTCACCCAAAAATTGTTGGAATAAGTGAGACATGGTTAGATGAGGACGATCCTGATAGATGACAGAGGATGAAGCTTTGTGAAGATAGAAAAGGTAAAAAAGGGAGGTAGATGATGATGATAGAAAAGGAGTTATGTCCATACAAGGGGGGGGAGAATAGTGGTCGTAGTTTTGAGAAGTTGCTATAGACTTGGTAATATGAAGGATAGTGACCATGAATATTAGCAAAATAAGCCAAGCAAACAAGGGTAGTTTTAATTATGGCCACACAGATTGAGATGATGAGATATCATCTGGAAGTAAAGAAAATAAATTTCTTGTGTTTGAGGGCAGCTACCTCAGGCAGTATGTAACAGAGGGCACACGAGTATCTCTGATTTGATCCCCACATCTGAGAACATCATTATAAAAGAAGTGTCAAATCTCCCTTTGGTTGATGCGTGACCATGAAATGTTTTTTCTGTGTGATTGTGTGGAATATATATGTGGAATTACAAGGCTGGTGATTATGAAAAGCTCATGCTTGCAGTTGTAACATGGAATGAGGTTTGGATTGAAAGGAGATCAGTGCTACTTGGGAGCTATTTGAGAACTATCTAGTAGAAGCAATGCCTAAATGTCTTTCAAGTGTCAGAAGGTTAAATAAGTAGGCATGAAATAGATGAATGCAGAGATTAAGCATGCAATACAGAGGAAGAATTTATGGAGGGAACAAAAGATGGGTGGTAATAACAGTACCATGAGGAGTACAAAGTACAGGCAAGGAGGGCAACTCATGTGGTAAGGGTAATAAAAGTGTAGTATGAGCAGCAGTTAACTAATGAAGTAAAAAAAAGCTAGCAGAAAAAAAGAGTGAATATGGAAGGATGATATTGATTTAAAAAATAGTAAGAGGAAAACTGCTGCAGATGATATAATTGAGATTTTAAATGAGTGGTTCATAAAGCTATTTCACACTTGTGATTGTGACATCATGCAAAGTTTGAGAGCGATGAAAGAGAAATGCAGAGAAGAGACTGACTGACTGACTGTGACTGAACAAGAGGTCTGTCTGTGGGGGAATTGAGTAAAACTGATGTTAATAAGGCTGTGGGACTTGATGATATATCACTGTGTTTTGAAGGAATGTGCCAGGGAGTTGATATCTGCCTTGGCATACTTGTTTAATATGAATTTTATATTGGGTCAAGTTCAAAGGAGTGGAAGGAAGGTGAGCTCGTATTTCTTTGTAAGGGAAGGTGACGGAGCTCAAGTCTCAAATTATAGAGTACTCTATGTATCAGGTGTTGTGGTTAAAGAGATAGTTACATGTAAAATGAGATGGATTAAAGGTAAAAGAGATGAATGAGAACCCAGATACAGAATTAGGTTGACAACATTCTCTTTGATGGACAGCTTGGATTTGCTCAACAGAAAGACCTTATTGTAATAAGTAAACTGATTATTAATTACAATAAGGTGCCAGGTGCAATGGACAGGATTGGTGCATACAGAGTGGTATACTTAGATTTTGTAAAGGGTCTTAATAGATTGCCACACGATAAGTTGATAGTTAAAATAGAATGGATGGGATTGGATGATAAGTTCGTGGAAGTGCAGATCAGCTATCTGATAAGTATTTGCAAGTTGTGTGTGAGAGAGCAATATTCCAGAAGAGGAAAGTTATGTGATGTGCCTCAAGATTTAAGGGCCATTGATGTTTAACTTGTATGTTAATCATAATTAGGAAGGTTTGAATAGATATTCAGTTGTTTGCAGATGATGCAAAGTTTGGAAGACCTATGAAAAGAAGAGCAGATGTGGCTTTATAAGAGGACTTGAATAGAGACTAAGTGAATGGAGTTGGCAGTTCATTGTTGGAAAGTGTAAGATTTTAAAATTTGGAAAACAAAGATGGTATGTAGAGTATATGCTTGGTGAAGACTTATTGGAGAAGGAGGTACAAGGGAAGGATATTCACAGTGAGGATAGCCAAGGGATATCTGGAGTAAGCAGTATCACACTCTGTAACTAAGGTCATGAGAGTAAATTGGGTAGGAGTTAGATGGATGAGTAGTATCATTAAGCATGACCTGCAAAAAAAAAAAGAAAATGTTGTGGAGGTTATATGAGGAGAAAGTTGACCAACATGGTAAGGATGGCAAAATCCGATTATGAGAAAAAATCAGCTTAGTAAGCCAAAGGAAATTCCAAAGAGTTCTTTCATTATGTGGCATGTAGCAAGAAGAATGATCATGGAAGATTAACCTTAATGAGTACTGATAGTAGAGGTGAACCTGTCCTGTCCTATCAGGTGTCTTCTCCCTCCAGGAGATTGACTACCATGTGCCTCCACCATGTCCTATTCTGTGCCTCTCTGCTGCATTCCTCATATGAGAGATAGGTCCAGTCTTCTATATTTTCCATCCACTCCAGTCTTTGTCTTCCTCTCTTTCCCTTTCCCTCAACAGTTCCTTCAAGAAGTGTCATTTGTAGGCAGAGTTATGTCTCAGATATGTCCAAAATAGCTGACTTTTCTCTTTTTAATTTCTTTCATCAGGCTCCTGTTTATGCCTACCATTTCTAGTATATCTTCATTTGTCTTTCCATGATATCCTTATAATTCTTTGCAGCATCCACATTTCAAAGGCCTCCAGTTTTTTCTCACTCAGATTGGAGAGTGTCCATGTCTTTACTCCGTATTGTTAAATTCTGAATAAAAAGAATTATAATATAATAGTGTTTCATTCAGGATTTAACATAATCTGTCATTCCTTGAGCCAAATTTGCTCATCAGACAAATAATAAATTAATCACTTACTAATGTATATTCCATAATTATAAAATAATTGTATGTTCTAATAGTTGTTAATTATTTATCCTGTACTAATTCTTTGTAGAGTATATAAATCCTATGTGAACTGTGCACGGAAATTCAGAATTTAATCCATTTATGTAAACCATTGCCAAAGACATAGCCAGTATAACAGAAATTAAGTGCTGTATGAAATTACGAAGTTATCTGCCAGTGCACATTTTGGCGCTAGTTACTATGCCAAACTAACGAAGATCCATGAGGCAGATTTTGGCGCGAAGAAGGAAGGAGGAGACATGCGCTGTTGAATAAGAGGAGAAACAAGGCACGAAGGATAGAACCGGGTTGAAAAGACAAGGGAGCTCTCTGTTTTTCTCTTACTCTTTCGCGGGCTCTTGTTCGTATCCTGATTCTAATTCCCTCATCTTGTAATTGTGAAGGACGAGAGGCATGACAGGGATTGCCAAGGAAACCTGAAGGATAGTCATTTTATAGGAAGCAGGCATGTATTCCCGAGCCAACAGGATCGTTATGGTGAATCTGGATCATAGTGACCTAAGTGACAAACTAAAGTGACCTAAGAGAGAAAGCTATTGAGAAACAAGGAAGTGTTTTCCAGAACACGTGATAATAGGCAAAGTATATCAACCATACCGGTAAGGAAATCCTTTCTATGTCTTTTGTGAATGTAATTACAATAAAGAGGAAGTGTATTGCCTTAATAACAGTTCAAGTTTGAACGTGTGATATCTTGAAGCTTGTTCCAAGAGAACGTGATATAAGTTAGAAACTGACTTATTAAGAATTACTGTAATAAATTGATAAAACTTTAGAATTCCTTGGTGTGTATTTAGCGATATGTGCTTTGTATATACTGAATGGCTAAGCAGAGTCAAAAATTGAAGTATATTAAATAGATAATCTTTGTCTAAAAGTTGTGCTTAGAAGCTTATAACTCTAAGAAGGATAGAAATCTATATGTTAAGAATTTAACTGTGCTGAGTATACTCTACTGTGAAGTTACTATTGTCTTAATAAGAACTTCTTTATTTCATGATCATTTTAGTTATATTTAGATCTTCTTTGATTAATGTAAATTCATGTATTAGTATATTCTTCTTCTTTCATTACGCGTTATTCCTGCTTCATATGTAGGGTCCACATGTTACTTAGATGCAACTACTTGTTAGTACCGCTCCCAACTGGCCTGTCGCCTGGTCTGCCACTGGGGGGGGGGGTATATTTTTGACTGTAGGAGTGTATGTTCACGGGGCTGGTTTGAATGCTTGCGGGATGAAAAACGCCAGATAAACTGGTGGAAAAAACCCTACTGCCTGTGCCCAAGACCGGCTAACTTGGCTATGCCTGAGGAAGATCCTAAAGTTCCTCACGTCACCGACGGGATCAAACCTGGGACACTCCTTCCCTAGGCATATGGTTGTGAAGCGCAAAGCCACTGGGCTAATCGCGCGGACATGTATTAGTATATTAAATGTTTTTATTTAAATTGAATCTTGTGCTTACCTGAGTTCATTTCATTGCACTGCTCATTTTAACAGTTCGGATCTAAGCGGGAACTCTATTTAACGTGAAAGTAAGGAAAGATTAGAGAACTGCTATATAACTTAAAGGTAATTTGACTAAGGAAAGTTCTGTCTTATTTAGATTACTGTAGCATTGTACTTGCTGATGATTGATTCCTTAACATTATTCTTACAACCATGGACACAGAGTGGTGCAGTTAAATATAAATTTTCTGTGTTCGAAAATTATTATTATTATTATTATTCAGGCCTCCATGGAGTCAAAAGACTCATCGTGGGAGGTTCTTCCTAAAAAACACATAGTCTATCAAGACTCATCGTGGGAAATCCCTCCTAGGAAACACAGTCTATCATACCACTCCTTGAACTCATTGACCGTTCTCGCTCTCACCACTCCATCAGGCAATGCATTCCATGGTTCAACCATCCTCCATGCATAGAAACCACTCCTCACCCTCTTGCTCACAGTTTCCTTTTGTAACTTCCAGGGATGGCCTCTTGTCATCACTCCTCCTGCTGTTCAACCAAGCGAAAGAACTCCCCAGTGTCAACCCTGTAACCACCTCTCAACAGTTTAAAAGTTTCAATCATATCACCTCTCCTTCTATCCACCAAACTCTGCAGTCCACATTCTCTCAGCCGATCCTCATAACTATCATTGTACAGTCCTGAAACCATCTTTGTTATCTGCCTTTGTACCCTTTCCACAGTTAATTTATCCCCTTCAAATCCTGGGGACCAAATCTGAACAATAGTCCAAGTATGGTCTGATCAGGGTCTTATACAAAGGAATGATAACTGTTTTATCTCTGCAGGTCAGTGTCCTTCTCATTATTGTAGCAATCCTCTGTGTTACCTTCGCCACCTTTGCAATATGTCCTCTAAATTTCAGGTTTCTATCAATCATCAACCCCAGATCTCTTGTCTCCCCTACTTCCTCCAGTATAACTCCTCGCATAGAGTATGCAGTGTCCCATCGATGTTTCTCAAACCGCAAAACTTTACATTTTGCTGCATTAAACCGACACCCCCATTCATTTGCCCATCTATCTAGATTATTCAAATCCTCTTGCAGGGCTGCTGCATCTGCAAACAACTGAATATCCCCTTGCAATCCACTGACAATGTCATTGATATAAAGTTTAAACAATATAGGTCCCAGTACTGAGCCCTGTGGGATCCCACTTGTAACCCTCTGCTTCCTTGAAACTGCCCCACCATACACAACTCTCTGATACCTATCAGACAGCCAATCCTGAATCCAGTTGACCAATCTGACATCGAGACCCATGTGCTGCAACTTAAATATCAGCTTATCACGTGGTACCCTGTCAAATGTGGAATCAATCAGCAGAAAGAATGGGAATTACCGACCTCGTCGATAACCACCCTTATTGTTTTAACTCTTGTACAGTATTACCCATATAGAGATTAGGTCTAGACTCTCTCGTGACTAAATAACAAAAATAAATTAGAAAACTGCATTCAGGCGAAATAGAACACACAACAAAGAAGAAAGACGTCACAACAGTATAATAACGTGGGTCATATATAGCATTTGGAGATTCTTAGTCTTGTTTTCAGATTTAATTCTCTACGTGTCAGTAGATTTTTCATACTGTTGAAAGTTGACCTTGCAATTTCAGTCCTTTTTCTAATTTCATCTTCTGTCCTGCCATTCTCTGTGATCAAGTGTCCAAGGTATATGCATGTTTGCACCTGTTCTAATTTATTTCCTTTTATATTGATGCATATTTTTGGTATTTCCTTTTCTCTTGAAATTATCATGATTTTTGTCTTTTTAAAGTTGAAACTGAGGCCACACTGTTTGCTATACTTTAGGGTTTCATCTATAAGAGATTTGAGGTCATATTTGTTTTCAGCTAGAAGAACCGTGTCATCTGCATAGCTTAGGTTATTAATATTTCTGCCCCCTACAGTGATTCCTTTGAGGTTACTAATTTTATTAAATATTTCTTCTTTGTACAGGTTAAAGAGAATCGGAGAAAAGACAGCCTTGACTCACACCTTTCTGGACTGGGAATTCTTCTGAGTCTCTCTATTTATTCTCAAAGATACAGTCTGTTCCCAGTAAAGATTAGTTAGTAGCCTAATGTGTTTTCCATCCATGCCTATTTTTAAAAGGATTTCAATTAATTGTTCATGTTGAACATTGTTGAATGCCTTTTTATAATCTATGAAGCAGAGGTACATATCTTTTTGTTTTTCTAGATATGTTTCTATGATGGTTCTGACGTTGAAAATACCTTCTCTTGTACCTACATTTTCCTTGAAGCCACTTTGTGTATCATTTATTTCTATATTTATTTTTCTTTTATTTCTTTCAAGAATAATATATAGGAGGACCTTTCATACTTGACTGATGAGGCTAATTGTCCTGAACTCTTCACATCTTGTAACTTTTGTTTTTTTGGGAATTGGAACAAAAATTGAGTGATTAATATCTTTGGGTAGAAATCCAGTTTTGTATATTTTATTGCATGATTTTGTTAGAAATTTCAGTCCTCCTTCATCGAGACACCCCAACCATTCTGCCACGATATTATCTATTCTTGCAGCTTTATGTGATTTTAGTTTTCTGATGGTGTTTTCAACTTCACAGAGTAAAATGGGCCCTTCTTAATCAGTCTGTTCAGGAATATTGTTTCTTTGTTGTTCGTATAATTTCCTTGTGTATTCAATCCATCTTTCCATGATTTCTTTTTTATCCGTCAGAATATGGTCTCTTGAGTCTCTAAACACTTGCTTGATTTACTGTATTTGTCCTGCTTGTCATTTCTCCGATCTTTTCATACATTTCTCTGCTTCTGTGTTTTCTATCAAGGTTTTCTACATTTATTCTTAATCCATTCCTCTTTGGCTTTCCTGCATTCTTTTTTTATTCTTTATTCATGCTTTTATATTCAGGTTTGTCTTTAACCTTTTTCTTTGTTCCATCAGCATTAGTATTATTAGTTCTATTTTCTGTCTGAGTTGTGGTGTCAGACTTGTTAAGGGATTTTGTGAATTCTTTTATAAAGCGGTCTTTAACGTCTTGGTTGTTAAGTGAGTCTGAATTATAAGTTTCTCTTATGAATCGTTGGCTTGGTATCTTAAGTTTTATTTTGATTTTTGCAATCACTGGGTTGTGGTCCGATCCTACGTCTGCTCCAGGATATGTTTTTGTTTGTGTTATTGCATTTCAGAATATTTTGCTTATTATTGTATAGTCAATTTGGTTTCTATAGATGTCCCCAGTAGAGGTGAACAGACAGACAAAATTGTTAGACTGACTGACCACTTTGGAAGGATATATCATCCAAGTGAGGATATTGTTATGACAGAGGTGACAGGAACTGATGTGCAGACAGTGGTTGATGAATTGGGGGTACTTAGGATATTGCAGAACCTGAATGCAAATACAGCTGTGGGATTGGGTAGGATATTATTATTATTATTACGGGAAACTCCAAGGAGTCCTTAGACTCATCTAGGGAGGCTCTAAATATCATGTCAAGAACTATTCAGCATTTGCACAGTATCTATCATACTTTGCTTTGAACTCATTCAGTCATGGTACCCACAACAGACTGGCTGCTTATTCCACTCATTCACCATTCTCCAAGTAAAAAACCTAGTTCTAACACCCTTGCTAACCATACTCTTGCTCAGTTTACATGGATGGCCCCTAGTTCTCCTACCACCACACCCGTTCTGGAAAATGTCCTCTGAATTAATCTTGTAAGAACCCCTCAGTAATTTGAATGTCTTAATCATATCATCCCTTTTCCACCTATCAGCTAGTTTCTGTAACTCACAAATCTTCAACCTGTTATTGTAATTCATTCTATAGACCAGCTACCATCTTGGTCACTCGCCTCTGGATCCTCTCTACCTTCTCCCCATCACCAAGAAATTCTGGTGCCCAGATCTGCACACAGTAGTCAAGATGGGGTCTTATCATTGCTCGATAAAGAGGAATAATAATCTTCTTGTCTCTTATTTTCAAAGTATTCTTCAGTAACCAAGTGATCTGATGAGTTGCTTTTGCTATGTGCCCCCCTAAACTTTAACTTCATGTCCACGAACACTCCCAAGTCTCTGGCTTTGTCAATTTCCTGGAGTACTGTTCTACCAATGTAGTATACTGCTGATAATCTTTTCAGCCCAAAATGCATAACTTTACACTTTGCCACATTAAACCGACATCCATTCTCCTTAGCCCAGTCTCTGCCAATCTGTTCAAATCATCTTGCAAAATTTTTACGTCATATGTATTCACTATTGCTCTGTCCAAGTTTGCATCATCAGCAAATAACTGAACAGTTCCTCTCAGATCCTTTCTAATATCATTAATGAATTAAATTAAATTCCACTGCAAATTAAATTGCAGTGGTCCAAGAACAGAACCCTGCTGCACATCACTAGTCACAGACCTTCTTTTGGACTCTACTCCTGAATAAACTACTCTCTGATATCTATGCATCTCGCCAACCCTATATCCATCCCTATGTGCTACAGTTTACTGATTAGAATTCCGTGTGGTATCCTGTCTAAGGCTTTTGCGAAGTCCAGCAGTATCGCTGTAAACCCATTACCCTTATCCAATTCAACCATCACTGTATTATAAAATGTGAGCAAGTTACTGTGGCATGATCTACTCTTCACAAAACCATGCTGTTCCCTATACAGTATCCCATTTTCATCTATCCATTCCTGTATTTTGCTCTTGACCAACTTCTCCAATACTTTGATGACTCCTGATATGCTGATCAGTCGGTAATTTGCAACAGATTATTAATATATCAGTATGCAGTGGAACTATTTTCACCTCTTTCCACCCCTTCGGGACTAACCCAGAGTACTTAGAATAAATAATATGGTCAAGGACAAGTCAAAGACATCAGAGTCAAAAGCAATCTTGGTTCCAATTTACGTCTTTTATTAATCAAACAACTAGTGCAAAAATTGTATGGGATAAAATCTAGGAAATGAAGAGTAGATATCATGGCACCATTTGTCTACGTTCAAACATAACGGGTATGTTGTTGCTGAACCCAAAGCCATTGCAGACACTTTGAGAGAAAATTTTGCTAGAATCTCAGCAACAGCTTAATATCATTCTGAATTTTTAATCTTGAAAGAGCAACGAGAGAAGCAGTTGCTAAACTTTCCTACCAATGGGCTAGAGTCGTACAATCAGCCATTCTGATTGTATGGCTCTGATTGTCTCATGCCAGTGCAGTAGCTCCTGATGACATCCATTATGAGATGATAAAACATCTTCCATTATCTTCTGTGGATCTCCCCTGACTAACAACAGAATACTTACAGAGGAAGAGTTTCTGATTCTTGGCATGTCAGTTGTTATTGCCATCCCAAATCCAGGAAAGGATCCAACATTAGCAAACAATTATTGACCTAACTGTCTATGTAAGATATTGGAGACAATGGTAAATGCTAGGCTTCACTGGTATTTAGAAAACAATGATCTCTCCAACACAGTGTGACTTTTGTACACATCATTCAGTGTTAGACCATTTGATCGATTTTAGAAGCATGTATAAGAGACACATTCCTAGAATGAGAACATCTGGTTTTAGTTATGACACAGCCTGGAGATATGGTATATTAAGACCTCTATAATCTTGGCCTCAGAGGGCACAGTCCTGTTTTTATTAAAAACCTTATGTCTGGCCAAGTCTTCCAAGTGTGAGTGGGAAGTATGCTCTTTCTATGTCATCAAGAAGAGCATGTTCCAGAAGGTTCTTAAGTATGATATTCTTTGCTGTCAGTATTATCTCAATCACTGAACAGCTTCCTCCCATAGTAGGCAATGCTCCATATGCTGATGACTTCACAATTTACTGTAAATCTTGTAACATGAGGGCAATTGAAAGACAACTTGAACAAGCAGTTGAGTTTGTCTCTTTATAGGCTCTTAGTAATAGGTTCAGGTTTCCAGCAGAAAAAAGTCTGTGTACAGCTCTGCCAAAAACATCACTTTGCCCAGATCCTGAGTAAGAATTAGACAAAGTACTATTCCAGTAGCAGTGGAAGCCAGGTTCATAGGACCCATCTTTGACAGAAAGCTTATGTTCCTTGCACATATTTGTCAACTAAAGAAAAAGTGCAAGAGAGCATTGAGTCTCCCAATTATATATTTGGTTTAATCCTTTATCCAAGTGTAAGCAAACAAAGTTTGTGCCTGAAGTATTTTCAGGACTGTGGCAACTAGTGGTAAAGGTGGTATAAGTTTTGATCACTTGCCTTAGTATTTCATAATGCAAAGCACATATCCTTATGGGTATGATGTATAATGCTATGCATTATGGAAAGGGTCACTACCCAGACTGGTTTCGACCTTTATTGAGGTGCTCTTTAAGTAAAGACCTCTCTAAAATTATGCAGTCCCCCAGACCACTCCCTATGAGTGACCGAAGTACCGTCCAACTCAGCGGTGGCTCCACTCAGTGACAAGCTCACCCCACCACCAAGCAGAGCCATAATCTCAGCAGTGGCCCCACTCAGAGACAGGCAAAGACCTACCCCCGAGCAGAGCCATAATCTCTGCGGTGGCCCCACTCAGAGACAGGCCAAAACCTATCCCCAAGCAGAGCCTGTCACATCTCAGGGAAAGCAACCACTTCTGTGCAAAAGCACATCAGTAGGAGCCAGACCCAGAGGTGGTGATACTAAGGTGGAAGTAATGCAGAAGTCATATCACCATATACCAGTTGCCAAAAGGTGTCAACACCTTATTATTAAAATTCTCTGGATTAGAGATAGTTGATGGAAATTTTTTCACTTGGCTATGCTACAAATTATATATTTGGTTTAATCCTTTATCCAAGTGTAAGCAAACAAAGTTTGCACCTGAAGTATTTTCAGGACTTGGGCAACTCGTGGTAAAGGTGGTATAAGTTCTGATCAATTGCCTTAGTATCCCATAATGCAAAGCACATATCCTTATGGGTATGTATAATCAGTGGTGAGCTATAAGGGGCTCGCGTGAGCCCTTTGTTAAATTTTTCTCAAATTTGCGAGCCCCTTGTCTTCTTGTTTAATAATCTTGTAGAACGAGAAAATACCACCGTGGAATGTATACATGCTGCTATAATTGCTACTTTAAATTCATATGGATTTTCTGATAACTATATAAAAAAAAAATCATTTCATTGCATTTTGTTCTGATGGAGCTAGTATAATGTTAGGAAATAAATCAGGTGTTGCAATCAAACTTCTACAAAAATTTCCCAACGTTGTGATTTGGCATTATGCTCATCGTTTACACTTAGCATTAGACGATTTGATAAAAAACATTAAAGAAATAAATCATTTTGAAATGTATCAAAATTTTAAAGATCGGCCGTGTGTTTTGGACCACGATGGGCAGCTTGCAGTTTACGAACACTCTTGCTTTGTGGAGAAATTACCCATCTTTATACAAACATTTTGCATCGAACGATAAATATATGGGCTTTTTAAACCAACTTCTCGATTTGGAATTTTTAAAAGATCTAGCATCAATGATTGATATCCTACAGGAATTATTATATCTGTCAGAAGCTCTACAAAGTCGCAATATAAGTATTATGAGGGCTAAGTTAGGCCTTTTTTTTTTTTTTTTTTTTTTTTTTTTTTTTTTTTTTTTGCTCGATGATGCGAGCCCTTTGTTAAAATTTCCATAGCTCACCACTGTGTGTAATGCTATGCATTATATACCCATAAGGATATGTGCTTTGCATTATGGGATACTAAGGCAAGCCATCAGAACACGAATTGCCCCAGTCCTGAAAATACTTCAGGCACAAGCTTTGTTTGCTTACACTTGGATAAAGTATTAAACCAAATATATAATTGGTAGCATAGCTAAGTGAAAAAACTTCCATCAGCATCGACTCTCCTTTGCATTCTGTCTTCTATAGAATGGGTTGCTGATCTTCATTGCTTCACCTTTATCATGCACTTGTATCTTTAAAGCTGGATTATGTGTCCCGAGTCTACAGTTCTGCAAGGCAAAGTAGCCTGTGATGGTTGGATTTTATTCATCATCATTAGGGTATATGGATAGCTACTGATGCTTTTTGTGCATCAGCTATTCAAAGTCAAAGCAAATGAACCTGCTCCATCACTTAGATCAAAAGAGATGTCTCTTGACTATGCCCAAAAAATCGTAAGTTTTCTGTACACACAACAGATACCATTGATTGCTTTGGTACGCATGTTAGAATTATGCAAGCTGTTGGTATGAATATTGACAACATTGTCTGCACTAAACCTAACAGCATTCCTTCATGGCAAGTTTGCACTCCATCATGCAATGTCTTACTGTCAACTATGGAAGTCTCACACCTCATCATCTGTTTACATGCAGCTATTTAATGCATATGGAGCAGAGCACTTTGATTTTTTCTCAGTCTATACTGATGGTTTAAAATCTGAGACATCTATTTGTTATACTGCTTTTCCTGACTTTATCATGTCCAACTTGATTGTAATAATTATACAGTAGAGTTGCATGCAATTCAGCTTGTGCATATAAAAGAAAATCACTAGTGAAAGTATGATTTATACAGACTCATACAGTTCTTTACAGACCATCTCTCCTGTGTACAATCTACATTCACTGCATTGCTGAGGTTCTACAACTGTAAATGAAGACCCTTAATTTTGATGTTTGGCTGTGCTGGATTCCAGCCATGTTGAAATTAAGGACAGTGAGACTGCAAATGCTGGATCAGCTCTTCGTTTTTTTCCACATACAGTATGTCAGTTCCCTATACAAACTATAGACAGTTTATAAGATCAAAGCTAATTAACCAGTGGCAGTTATCATGGCAAGAAGCATTGAAAAATTGCTTGAGATTAAGTCTGAAATTAAGCATTGGCAGTCTAGTTAACTAGAAGCAAGAAGAGAAATTGTTCTTGCTCTACATAGATCAGTCATCTAACAGATTCTTGCTATTGAGGGTTGATGACTCACCTATGTATAAACAATGCATATACATCTCACCATTTGCCATGTTCTAGTGGAGTGCCAGCACTTCACTCTAGAAAGAAAATAAACTTTTATTTTCTTTCTAGAGTGAAGAATATTCATCTGGCCAAGCCATGTACACTTGGGCAAATCTTATTAGTCTCTGACAAATTGTGAAGTTTTAACTTTTTACAAAAACTTAATTTATACAAACACATTTGATTATAAATTCCATTTATGTGTGCATATTGCATTGCTTAACTCTGTTTTTCTAAAACTTGCTTTAGGTATGTAACATGTTATTTACTAATTTATTGTGCATTGACATGGACCTAAAAGTGTATTTAGAGGGATTACATTAGATAATGACTGATATCCAGCAACTTCTCTTCAGGCTTGATCTATAAAATTTAAAAAATTGGATCCAGTTTGTGTTATGAATGCTAGTCTCCTAGGAAGATGATTTTACAGTTTGGGCAATTAGATTATATAAAATCAACTTTTAGAAATAAGTAGTCAAGGAGAACATCATGGTTGTTTGAATTTGGAGAGCAGTGAAGATAAAAAGTAAAGTGAGATAAGGTGGTCTTGAGCCAGAGTAGATCATAATGTGGGATTCCAGGTTTGATAACACTTGACAAGCAGTGTCTGATTTGATAAAAATATATATTGTTCTTCCCTTTTTTTGGAAGGCTTCATGCAATGGTTATTAATGACTGAAGCAATTAAGGCTATGAGGCCGCTATTTGTCTGTTAACACGTGTCCTTCTGTCTGGTTTGTTTTGCTGGATCAGAAACCTGAGTTTCCAGGAGGGAAAATCTCCTTCACTGTATTTGAAGGGGATGGTTGATGGTAGGCATGTCACAAGTGTTGCAAAGGCTGCATAGTGTACTTTATTATATTATATTTTATTTTATTTTGTATAGTGATTCAACAGCCACGAGCCCCTTTTACAGGTAGGTACGGCACCACCTCAATCCCCCTATTTTTATTTGGGCTCGGGACCGGCATGGCTGACAATTCAGACCTATGGCTGGAGGGATTGCTGGTTTGCCTGTTTGCAGGATGAAAAACCCCAGCTAAACTGGGGAAAAAAACCTGCTGTCCACGCCCAAGACCGGCTAACTTGGCTATGTCTGAGAAAGATCCTTAAGCTCTCACATCAGGGACGGGAATCGAACCCAGGCATAGTTGTGAAGCACATAGCCACTCGCCTAACCGTGTGGACCATAGTGTGCTGCTCTTTGAAAATGACATACACGGGGGGTACATATGAGGTTGCGTTCTACAGGTGTATCTATGTATAGTCTTGATTAGGCCACACATGTACTGTTTGTCCAGATCTGATGATCCAGACTTTTGTTTAGAAACTCTGGAGAAGATCCAGAAAAGAAATGAGCGACTAAGTCAATATTGGGACTGGAATATTAGTTATGGGAAAGAAGTAGGAAGTTTTCAATTATTGGTTTAGTGGATAGTTTGAATATATCAATCATATCACAGGTGATATGATTGGTAATGGGGATTTTACAGGCTTCATGTGGAAGTGATTATTGCATAAGTGGAGGAGGGCAGACAGATAAGTGAACATCCCTGATAATTATATAAGGGTGGAGTGAAAAAGGGAGTGAGGAACACATTTATTCCATGAAAGAATGGTGGGTAAGTTTAATACATTCTTTGTCTTTTGAATGCTAGAAGCATAAATAAGTTGAAGGCTCACTGTATCGATGTGACCAGTTGAGTGAGACTTCCTGTAATGAGTGACCCTATAAAGGTTTGTTATTGAGAATTATTTATCATTCGATGTTATTAGGTAGCTTAAAAGGTTAGACATTAACAATTGATTTCATTGCTTTATTTAGAATTGTTAATTGATTTCATTGTTTAGTTTTAAAGTGAGTGATAGGTTGAAGTGAGAGTATTTTGTCGATAAAGATTTGTTGTACTTGAATGTGGGCTAGTTTCTAAGCTGCAGGATCAAATACCAGTATAAATTATAGATGCCAAGAAATTATATTCTTGATTTCATCTATTATCCACCTGTTGCATGTGAAGTAACTTCACGACAGGGATACTTGTATATAGAGGCTAATGACTTCACATACGTGATGTATAGCATTATACATGTCAGTAAGGATATGTGTTTTGCATTATGGGATACTAAGGCAATTGATGTGAGGTCATTAGCCTCTATATACAAGTAACCCAGTCATGAAGTGACTTCATGTGCAAACTTTGTTTACACTTGGATAATGGATGAAACCAAGAATATAATTTCTTGACATCTTTAATTTATAGTATAACCAAGTGAAAAGAACTTTCATCAGATACCAGTATTAAGTTTTGCAGTATAAAATATCACTACAGAACAAGTCAACAGATTTGATTCACCTCAAAAGCCTTTATGCATAACTTTACACTAATATTCCCACATCAAAGTTTCAAATAGAGAATTTTCTCTTTTATCTTCAGCTAAAAATCTCTCTACCTCATTTTATCAGATTTGATCTCATTGTTTCCATACTTCTAATGCCATTCACACCGATTTCTTTTCTTTAAATCTTTGTTTTATTTAGTCTTAATTTTAATAATGCAAATTCATCTTCCTTTAAAGATTAATTGACTAGCTATCCTTTTTCCACATGCATATGATCCAGCATATACAGATATCAAACCATATCTTATCACCAATGGTCTCACAACTGTTCAAATGTCTAAATAATATCCAAGTTCAAAAATAATCCTAACCACCTTTCTAAATTTTGTTGTTTTTGTCTGCCTAGACAATTCAGATCACAACCTAGTGCTGACTTCTATGGAGCAACATGTTTGCAGCTGTTGTTGTCTGAAATTATAAGAATGATATACAAAATGATGATTTATATACTTCGATTTGTTGAATGATTGTTTTCAATCTTTCTTCTAAAATGAATCCTATACGTAAACCTTTATTCTCATTTTTAGTTTAAATTCTCATCCCCTCCAAGAAGTGAGCCAAGGGTGGTCAAGAAATGAATCAATCTTATTGCAACTGACTTTTTTTCACTAAAATCTAACTTCCATTTCTGTCTATTAAAACAGTTGTGAGCAAGTCATTAGCACAATCGGTGGATGTCGCTACTGGCAGTAGATGTCAGTAGCGACATCTACTGCCTACCACCACCACTAGTATTTTCATAGACAATCATGAACATCCATGCCTACGGCAGGATTTGAACCCGCAGCCTTTTGACTGGAGAGCGGATACGCTGACCACTCGGCCAACCAGGCCTCAGGAATTACTTCTTGACTATAAATCTCCTTCAACAGATGCCATATTAATTCAATATCTTCATCTCGTAACACTTTCCAGACCTCCACCAGTATTTCGTCTGGTCCAGCAGCCTTTCCACTCTTCATTTTGGCCATTGCTGTCACCACTTTCCATTTGTCAATTCCCCTAGTCATTTCTTCATTTCATAGTCCCTCTTCCTCAGACAGTCTTGCTTCCTCATTCATCAACTTTTCAAAATATTCCTTCCACCTGATCTGAATACATTCTGATTTTCTTATTATAATTTCATCTGCTCCCTTAATCTGCTTAACTTTGGAGATGTCATTCCATTGCTTTTCTCTGATATTTAGCCAGTGTAAACCTTCTGTCCTTCAGTCATTTCTTAATTCATCATACATATTTTTATATGCCTTTGCTTTTGCTTGCGCCATTATTTTTTTTGTCTCTTTCTTCTTTTCTCTATAGAGTTCATGATCTTCATCCCTCTGGGAGGCATCCCAAGATTTCTTTGCTACTTTCTTCCCACCACCAGCTTTCCTTGTTTTCTCTTATCTTGCCTCATGTTTCTCCCAATATCTCCCTGCCACATTTCCTGATTGTGTCTGCACTGTGTTGCCACCATTGCTGGACATCACTGAAAACTCTTTTTTTATCTCCTTAAGTACCATCTCTTTAAATATGTTCTTCACTGCTTCCTCCTTTAGTTTAAACCACTTTATCCTGTGCACTCCTTATGTTCTTGTTGTTTTCACTCTTTTGAGATGTAAGTCCATGCAAGTAGTCGATGTTGTGAAGTGACATGGTCTCCAGGAATTACCCCACAGTTCCTCACTTCCTTGGGATGTGTCCTTCTGTACATCAAATAGCCAATTTGAGATATGCTTCCACTCTTGTATATGATCTGATGTTCTGCCCTCTTGCCGAAAAAAGTATTCACTCTAGCCATTTTAAATGCAAGTGCAAAATCTATTATTCTTAAACAACCTTCCTGATTTGCTTCCCATATCCTCCATGTATTCTCTTACACTGTTCATTTTTCCTACCTACATGCCATTTAGATCATCCCCAATAATCACATGTTCCTCTTCTCTCAATCCTTGCATCACTCCATCCATTTGTGTCTAGAATGCATTCTTTCCTTCATCTGTACATCCAACCTGTGGGGCATACACACTAATCAAATTAACTTTATAATCTTCTTAGTTTAATTTCACACATAATTCTACTGTTTCTATGAATTACTTCCATCACACAGTCTTTCATTTCTTTATACAATATAATTCCCACTCCATTTCTTCCCATCTCTGATGCTCCACTATTCTATAGTGGAGCATCAGAGATCCCAGTTCTTTTACTTTATTACTTCTCCATTTAGTTTCTTGCACACACACAACATGTCCACTCTTCTTCTTTTCATCAAGATTTATACTACCATTCATATTGGTTGAGTTATGGTGGGTAAAAATGATTTATTTGTACCCACTTTATTGCTAAAGCCACTCTTTCTATTGTACCACCAGCCAAGCGCTCCTCAGGCATACTGCTTTCCATACCCTTAATCATAGAATCACCATATATTTTACCACTCATAACTTCATTCAAGTCCAAACACGAATCACTTATGGTCGCATTTTCTATGCTATTCAGCATGACTCTCCCAGTTTCATTACTCAATGCTCTTTTACTTACTCCCTCACTCTCACAACATCTCGTTTCTTCTAGACTTGTTGTGCTTTCATTCTGTTGACTCCCAATCACTCCCATACTTAATCCTGTTCTAGTTACTTAAGCTAATTGTAACTTCAGCTAAATATAATTGTCTTGCTTTGAAAAGCTTTTCTCTGGGTGCCTTGTTGTATGACTTTACCAGATCTACAAAATTTAAGTACAGATCCTTGTCATATTCCCAAAACTGTTTGTCATAAAGTGGATCTTGACAACCTCTATTTGGCCTGCATTCAACTTGTTTTTCTCCAAGTTTCTCTTTGGCAATTTTGCTCAATTTGTTTTCAATTATATAAATCTTACCTGGAATACTTCACAGAGAAATTCCTCTGTAATTCTCATGTTCAGCTTAGTTCCCACCTATAAAAAGGGGAATAATGAGAGCTCTACTCACATTATCTGGAATTCAGTCTTCTGACCAAGCCATCTGAATTATGCATTTTAGCCACATTTCTGGTTGAATGTGATCTACTCCAGCTGCCTTTTCATTTCAAGTTTTTGAAGGCTTTTTCAGTCTCAAGTATTGATATGTACACCTCTTTGTATTCCTCTTGAAAATATTCTGTCACCTCTTGGTTTGTTTAATGGTCTTTCAAAGTAATTGCTCCAGATGTCCAAAGTATCCTTATCTTCAGTTTTCATGCCACCTTTATCATCTTTGATTCCTTTTACAGTACTCTTTCCTCCATTTCTAAGCTTTTTCAATAGGCCCCAAAAGATTTTGCCACCTTCCTGATATTATTTTCTATATTCTTACCAAAGTCTTCCCAGAACTTTAGCAGCTGCCGTAGTGCAATTGGAAGAATAGTGGAACATTGCGCCCTTCTATTGGAAAAGACCTAAGTTCGATTCTTGCCGTGACAAGGAGAATCCTTATATGGACTTTTTCAATTGAAGGCGAGTTAGTCGAAAAAGTCCATATAAGGAGAAAAAACCCTGCTACCACTGTATGAGTGGTAGCAGGGTTTTTTCTCCTGGAAACTTGGATTTTTCATCCTGCGTACAGACAAATCAGTCTTCAGAACACACGCAATTTACAGACAAAAAATACTGTTGTTGGTGATGATGGGTGATAGATGGCATTGATGGTAGTAGTGTTGTAGTTGGAGAATTAAGTAGTGGAGAGGATGAGATGTATTTAGTGAAGTAGAGTAGTGTGCCCTCCCGTGATGAGTCCTTGGACTCCCTGGAGGTGTCATGCAATAATAATAATAATTAACTTTTGTTCAGCTACTTTTACACATAGCTCAGCTGTCTTACATTTTCCTCTATATTCTTTTAGGGCATCTGCCGACTTATTTTCTAGGAACTTTTGGTACGCCTTCTTGTCCAGGACTGTTTCTTGAACATCTCATGTCCACCAGAAGTTTTCTTATTTTTCTATCCTTGCAGACAACTTCACCACATATCTTCCTAGTGGAATCAATGTTGAAAGTTTATTTTTCACTTGGTTAGAGTATAAAGGATTAAACTAAATTTATTATAGTGGAATCAATGTTTTCTTCAAAATTTGCCACTGAGACTCCAAAGTTTGGTTCTTGTTTTTTGAACTGTTTCATTTTTATTTCAATGATATTTATACAGTTGAGTCTACAGTTTACTTGTAAAAACTGCTTGACTTTCTTTTTAAAATTTTCTTACATGCTCTTTGTTTCAATGTGTTATTCATTTTTATCCTACTTAAAACTAAGTGATGGTCACTTCCAGTTTCAAATCCTGTGTACTCTAGTATCCTGAAGAAGCAAGAAGATATCACTATCAACAGTGACATAGTCATAGAAGCTTTCTTATTTCTTCAGTCTTGCCTCCATGTGAACAAGTACACATCTTTATGTTGGAGCATGGTGTTAGTAATGTCTAGTTCATATCCTGAGCAAATCGACAGATATTTAGCATTATTATGGATTTACAGTGATTCTGCTGGAATTTGCAAAGGCATTTAATAGGATACTACATAGAATTCTAATCAGTAAACTGCAGCACATGGGGATGGATATAGGGTTGGTGAGATGGATAGGAGGGTGGTTGATGGAGAGATATCAGAGAGTAGTTTATTCAGGAGTAGAGTCCAAAAGAAGACCTGTGACTAATTGCATGCCACAGGGTTCTGTTCTAGGACCGCTACTGTTTAATTTGTACATTAACTATAGGAAAGGATCTGAGAGGAACTGTTCAGTTATTTGCTGATGATGCAAAGTTGGATAGAGCAATAGTTAATACAGATGATGTCAACATTTTGCAGGATGATTTGGATAGATTGGTAGACTGGACAAAGGATAATGGATGTCACTTTAATATGGCAAAGTTAAGGTTATTCATTTTGGGATGAAAAGATTTCTAGCTGTATACCACATTAGTGGAACTGTACTTCAGGAAATTGACAAAGCCAGAGACTTGAGAGTGTTAATGGATAGGGAGTTAAAGTTTAGGGGACACATAGCAAAAGTGGCTAAAGAAGCTCATCAGATTACTTGTTTACTGAGGAATACTTTGACAAGCAGAGACAAGCAGGTTATTGTTCCTCTTTATTGAGCCTTGATAAAACTTCCATCATGTCTTGATGAGATCGCCTGTCATCCAGCTCACTAGTGTGGTATCCTAAAAACACTAACTCACAGAGTTAGAGCTATCTGTTACAATGACAATGCTCTTACCACTGAACTGACTTACATGCATCATACTTTCTTAGCCAATGGATAATCCCTCAAAAATACCTAATGCTCTGCAGAAATTCCCTACATTGCTTATCACACAAACTGTTACCATCCCATACATTCAAGGCACATATGAAAAGATATCCAGAGTGCTTGATAACGTAATATTGTCTAATTTTGGTAGCTTGTTGTGTCTGTGTGATTTTGGTGTGAATTCCATTATTTAATTTAGTATTTAACGATACGTTTCATAGATTTGAATATGGTGCCAATGCAACGTAAGATAATGGCGTCTAAAAATACGACGCCCTTGTTCAAAAACTATAATGTGAGAGAGTTTGTCCAATGTGATGTGTGTGGGATGTATGCATTCCTGAATGAGGCTGGAGTTTGGATTGAAAGTGATAGTAGTGGGAGAATGTGCAGAAAGTGTAAGCAAAGTGAGGAGTTGAAGTATGTGTCAGGTTGTGAGACAGTTATGGTTGAAGAAAGCCAGAATGTGAATGAAAATAGTGGCTTGATAGAGAATTGCGATGTACAAGATGGCAATGAGAGCGGTGATCAAAGAAAGAGTGAAAGCAACTATACAGAGAGAGAAAATGGTTTGAACGATAAAAAAAATTAGGAATTATTTGTAGGAAGTGAGATCGTTAGGTTGCGTGCAGTAATACAAAATGCGCAGCGGCAATTAGAGCACCTGCAAAACTCTTTCCAGAGTGATTCGGCTAACGTAAATAAACAGCGTAAGAGTGGGAGAGGTTTCTGAAATGAAGGAAAGAGTGTTGTATGGTGACTCGTCATTAAGAGGGGTGATAGATGGGAGTGTAACTAAATCGTACTTACCGGGTGCGAAATTTAAGGATGTACGTGAGAATATTAGAGTGCAAAAACAGAGGGTGAAAGAATTAATAGTTGTGGCGGGTACAAATGAATTGAAAGGTGATAAATTTTTTATGAGAGAGGATTTGAAAGTATTGTTAAAGGTAGCGAAAGAAAAGAGTGACAGAGTTAGAATGGTGAGTCTGTTGCCGCGGTATGACAGAGAGGAGTTTAGGAGGAGGGCCATAATCGCAAATGACATTATGCGCAGGTTATGCAGATGGTGTGGAATTTGTGAACGTATAGAATGAGTTTGATGGGCGAAAGGACTTATACAAGATGGATGGCCTGCATTTGAATGGACTCGGTGTGCGGAGACTGGAAAAAGTGTTGCTGAATGAAGTGAAAATGGATGTGCAAAATCAGGGAAACTAGAACTGTTAAGGAGGGGAGAAAGTAGATATGCAGACATCAGTGAGGCAGTTGAGTGTAAGAATGTTTATAATGTGCCTGAGCCAGTACGAAGGACAAGAAATCAGAATGGGATAGGTAGTATAACACATCAAGATAGGGGTGGGACAAATGGACCTCTGCATTTCACGTATACTAATGTCAGGAGTATTAGGAACAAGAAGGAAGAATTTTTGGCCTTGGTTGGCTCTTCCTGGCCACAGGTTATTGGCATTAGTGAAACATGGCTGACAGAAGATGATATAGCTAGTGGGATAGAATGTATAGGGTATAGTGTGTTCAGGAGGGACAGAGAGAATAAAATGGGGGGAGGAGTGTTATTGATGATAGCTGATGAACTGCAACCAAGGAGAATTGAAGCTGTATCGCAGGATAGTGAAAGGAGCTCATTTGAGGCTATTTGGTGTGAGATTGAGACTGGCAGAATAAAATATACAGTTGGGTGCTGCTATAGACCAGGTGATGGAATAGATGGTGGAGATAGTGTGCATAAACAAATTGATGAAATGAGTGGAAGCAGGGTAATTATTATGGGAGATTTCAACTATGGTAACATTGATTGGAAGGAGGAGAGGACACATGTGAGGAAGGAAATGGATTTTATTCAATTATTAAGGGATAACTATCTGAGACAGCATGTAATTGAAAATACTAGGTGTGTGAGAGTGCTTGACTTGGTAATAGCATCTCAGAATTTGACTATAATGAATATGACCATGTTTCCACCTATTGGTGAGAGTGATCATAAAGTCTTGACCTGGGACGTGGCTAAAGGTGTGGAATTTTCGATTAAGACAGGGTATATGTGGAATTACCATGCTGGCAAGTATGACAAGCTTAGGAGATTGCTTGGATCAGTGCCATGGCATGTACAACTGCAAGGGCTGGACGTCGATAGAGCATGGGAAGTGGTCAAGGAGCATTTACAGGAGGTTATGGCTGATTGTATACCTAGGGTCCGAATAGTAAATCAAGTAAGGGTTAAATGGATGAATAACACCATTAAGCTTGAGCTGCAAAAAAAAAAAAGAAACAACTGTGGAGGGAATTTAAAGAAAGGGGTGATCTGCAGGCAAACGAACGGTATAAAGTGCAGGTCAGAAGGGTAACGAGTGTGGTAAAAAAAGCAAAAGTGGATTATGAAAGGAAACTAGCTATGCAAGCAAAAGAGAATCCCAAACAGTTCTTTCAATATGCTGCAAGCAAGGAAAAAACTGTACACGGCAAAATGATTTTAAGGAATGACGATGGTAAGGAGGTCACTGAATCAGTCGATATCGTGGAGTTACTGAGCACGCACTTTGCAAAAGTATGTCATCCATGTGGTGACATCGAAGAAATGAAGGAACCATTAGTTTATACGGGAATTGTGATGAATGAAGTGGAGGTGAATAGTCTATTACAGAACCTTAATGTGAATACATCTGTGGGATTGGATGGTATACCGGCACGGGTCTTGCGTGAGGCGACTAAGGAATTATCAGTGCCCTTGACCATGTTGTTTAATCTGAGTCTCGGGTCTGGTTTAGTCCCGAAGGTGTGGAAAGAGGGGAAAATAGTTTCACTGCATAAAGGAGGATCCAAGACTATGGTTGCAAATTACCGACCGATCAGCATATCAGGAGTCGTTGTCAAGGTCTTGGATAAAGTAGTCAAGGGAAAAATACAGGAATGGATTGATGAAAATGAGATACTGTACAGGGGACAGCATGGCTTTGTGAAGGGTAGATCATACCTCAGTAACTTGCTCAAGTTTTATAACAAGGTGACGGCAGAACTGGATAAGGGTAATGGGTTTACATTGATACTGCTGGACCTGGCAAAGGCATTTGACAGGATACCACACGGAATTCTATTCCGTAAACTATAACATATGGGAATGGATATAGGGTTGGTGAGATGGATAGGTGGGTGGTTGATGGAGAGATATCAAAGAGTAGTTCATTCAGGAGTAGAGTCCAAAAGACGGCCTGTGATTAGTGGTGTGCCGCAGGGTCTGTTCTTGGACCACTGCTGTTTAATCTGTTCATTAACGATATAGGGAAGGATCTAAGTGGAACAGTTCATTTGTTCCCTGATGATGCAAAGTTGGGTAGGGCGATAGTGAATGCAGAAGATGTCAAAATCTTGCAGGATGACTTGGATAGATTGGAGTTCTGGGCTAAGGAGAATGGATGTCAATTTAATGTGACAAAATGTAAGGTTATGCATTTTGGGGTGAAAAGATTAGAAGCAGTATACCACATTGGTGGAACTGTACTCCAGGAGATTGATGAGGCCAGAGACTTGGGAGTGTTGGTGGATAGAGAGATGAAGTTTAGGGGGCACATTGCAAAAGTAGCTAAATCAGATCATCAACTCACTTGGTTGTTGAAAAATACCTTGACGAGTAGAGACAAGCAAGTTATTGTACCTCTGTACTGAGCCTTGATAAGACCTCATCTCGACTACTGTGCCCAGATTTGGTCACCTCGGTTCCTTCTTGATGGGGAGGAGGTGGAGAGGATCCAGAGGCGAGTGACTAAGATGATAGCAGGGCTATGGAATCAACCATATGAGAACAGGTTGAAGATTTGTGGGTTGCAGAAACTAGTTGATAGGTGGAAAAGGGGAGATATGATTGAGACATTCAAATTGCTAAAGGGATTCTATAGGATTAATTCAGAGGATATTTTTATGATCAGGACTTCTGGTGGGAGAACTAGGGGACACCTATGGAAGCTGGGCAAGAGTGTAGTTAGCAGGGGTGTTAGAGCTGGGTTCTTTGCTTTTAGAGTGGTAAATGAGTGGAATAAGCTGCCAGAGTCTGTTGTGGGTGCTATGACGGTGAATGAGTTTAAGGTGAGGTATGATAGATACTGTGAGAATGTCGTGTGGACATGATGTTTAGGGCCTCCCTCGATGAGTCTAACGACTCCCTGGAGTCTCCTGAAATAATAATAATAATAAATATCAGCTATGCACCATATTTAAATCATATGTCAACTCAGCAACTCTCATCTGCTCTCCTAAAGACAAACTCTCTTCTTTATCACATCTAGGAGTTTATGAAGTGCCCTGTTCTTGTGATCTGGCTTACTATGGACAGGCAGGAAGAACTGTTGATATCTGCCTTGGTGATCATAAAAAATACATTTGGCACTATTGCTATGGCAAGTCAAGTCTAGCAGACCATGCCTTGGATACCCCCTTTCACACAGACTCAAATGGAAGAAAACAAAAGTGCTAAGTTATAAGTCAGAGAAATTGTTTTCGGAATCAGCAGCAGCTTTAAAACATACTCCAAACCTCAAGTATGGCTGTATAAATTTATGAAAAATCTGGGAGATAGTCATTTTAAGATCTAATTAATACTTGTTTCTCTCTTTTTCCAACAATTAATGGTGCCAATTAGGATTTTAGTTCCTTGTGTTGTCTGTTAAATTTTTTTTTTTAAAAGTAGTCCCACTCTTATACCAAATTGTTGTTTCATGTACTATGACAAACTCTTTTTGTGCTCTAAGATGCCGGATATAATACCAGTGAACTATCAGCTTATAAGTTAATAAATATTATTTTCTTATCTTTCTATGTTGTAATCAATACTTTTAAAGTAAACTAACATGTACTGCCAACACATAAGCCTTTCTACTCGTTTTGTATATTTTAAGTGGTTATATTATAGGATTATGTATTTTTGGCTATCATATTAAGGCAAAGTACTATATTCATTGAAATTTTTGTACAGTTTTTGTAACCAAGGGCTGTAACTATACTGGTTACTAGAAAAAATTTGATTTAGGTCAAACAGTCACTACAAATCAAATGACTATCTATGAGGGCTCACATAACATGGTTGTATACTTAGTCATAATCTATTAGAGTTATAATCAGACATATGTTATGAGAATAGACTGAGAAAATGTGGCTTCCATAGTTTGAGAAATAGATGAGAAAAGATAGGATAGGTTAGAAACATGCAAGTTGTTATTGGGATCTTATAATATGGATATGGGTGGCATATTACAGCTCAGGGCAGGTGGTGAGAGAACTCAGGATCATCTCTGGAAGTTTAGCTAGGGCATAGCTAGGAAGCATGTGAGGTCCAGGTTTTGTTCCTGGTGTGAGGAATGGACTGTTCGCTATTGTAAACATGTCTGTAGTGAATGTGTTAAAGGAGAGATATGAGAGAGAGATATAAGGAAGTGACTGACATAGAAGGGATTCGCTCTCAATGAGTCCTTAGATTCCCTGAAAGAGCCTGCATAGTAATCATCACATTAATATCCCTAGGTTTAATTTTATTGAGCAAAATCTTATCTGTGTTATTTGCTATCTAGAATTCCTTCAAACCCAAATGCATAATTTGCATTTGGCATCCATTTATCATCTGTCCATAGTAGCAATCCATTCAGATCATCTTCATATCAGGATCATGCCTCAATCACTCTAACTTAACATCAACAACAATTAGATATTTTCCATCAAGCTTTTCCCAATATTGTGAATGTAAGATAAAACTAATGTTCCTGGGAAAGAATTCTCTGGTATGGTACAATACTAGTTACTTTATTTCTCAGACTGTTCCAGACATTATTTTTTTGGACTTATAGGTGAATCGTTTATCTATTCTACTAGTTTATTTTCCATGTCCAGCTGCTCTATAGTTTATATGCAGTTTCCAAGTTACTTCATGTTAAATGCTTTAGCAAAGTGCAGTTGTGGAATATATATATATATATATATATATATATATATATATATATATAATGTTATCTCTTAAGAGAGCACATGTGCCTTCCCCTTAGGGAATATTAAACGTCTGTGGATTCCAAACTTGGAAAATCCAGCAAATGCCAATGGTGGATGGGGATAAGGTGTGTGTACATGTGTTTTATACTGTATTTTAAATTTTGTGATTTGTGATATAAATATAATATTAAAATTTTTCATGCAACCCAGAAAAATTTAATCTATATCCTTAGCTATATTTTAATTATAGATACAGAACCTTGATAGGCACTGTAGTTTTTGATAATGTAACTTTAAACTGTAACTTTTTGATAATGTTTTAAAATATAGCTTTGCTATGATAATATGTAGCCTTTAACTGTATTTAGCGTTTAAAGTTCATATTTTGTATTTGTAACATTCCCTTTCATGGGTTTTTAAATCATGTTGGGAAGTGCATTTATTTTGCTCTTCCAACACTGCATAATTAAGAAATAAATATTTTTTTAATTTTCTTTTTGAAAACTGGTATTTGTGTGCACATCCCATTCAAATTAAGATAAAAATTAAGATATTTTAATAAAGATAAAATGTTTTATAGTATCATGATCTTTTTAGCTTTGTACTACTATTGTCAGGAGAGCATTCATTTATTTGTGCATGCACACAAGCACACAATTTTCCCTTTCCCTATTTGAAGAGATTACTGCTTTTTTCCAAGTACTATTGTTATTGTATATTTCTGATTGCCACCTCCTTTAGCAGATGCTGTGTTCTAGCCACACTACTACTACTGTTGCCAGATGTTAAACCTTCAAAATGTTTTGGTTTGATGGTAATCTGTAGCCTATACCATGTATTCATTCAACATAGCACAATGGGCATATGTAGCATTTCCTGAGATGATTCTTGTATTATTAATGGTTGATGATAATTATAGTAAGTTAACTGGAGTTTGAACATTGCAAATACAGTAAGATTTTTCTGTTAAGACTCAATTTTTTTGTGGTGTTTCCCCCCTCCCTCTGACATATCAAAGTATACTTTCCATTGTGTGTTTTTCAGCTAATATGAAGCAATCATTTTTAAATTTTAGAAGGGTAAAATCAGAAAAGCTGCAGTTTGTAATAGCATTCCTATAATATAGTAACATGATTCACTCACTCCTATTGAACTCAGAGCTTTCTTTGATTATGTATTATATACTGTTTATTTACTGATTTTGTCATATTAACATATTTACCACTAAAATGGCCGTTTTACTTAATTTGAGAAAGATCCTGAAGTCTACATATAATCTGTCCTATAAGTGTGGTGGTGTACTGATGAATGGACCAAATTAATCAATGCTTATACATTGTAGTGAATGCAAACCCAAAAAGAATTTTTGATCTATCTTTAAAATTATTTTCTGTTTTTTTTTTTTTTTTTATACATCAGATTGAAACATTTCTTCACTTTTATAATTGACTTTATATCAGTTCTTAAATGATTATTTTCTGATCCATTGAAAAGTGAAGGGAGGGGAGGCTTCTCAAAGGAAACAGTATTCACCAGAAAAAAAGCTACATTTAACTCTAGGCATGATTACCAACATTTCATTTGAGGCAAGAAAAACTATTTTTGCTTGTTCTTTAAAAGCAAGTTTAAGTTGTGAAATGTATTAATAATAATATTAATTGTCATGTATTAATAATAATAATAAACGAGAATGGATTGTTTATCCGTAGAATATGGGAACGATGATGATAGTTGGTTGAGAAAAATGATTGTAACCACTAGATTATACTTTTAAAGGATTCTAGAGATTGGCTCCGAGATATTAGAAACGTAAGGGATAGGAACTCTTCATATTGTTTCATTGTTGTCTTTTGAGTTAGGAGGGCCCTCCCTCGATGAGTCTTGATAGACTTGTGTTTCTTAGAAAGGACCTCCCGCGATGAGTCTTTTGACTCCATGGAGGCCTGAATAATAATAATAATTGTAGGAATCAGTATGCTGTATGTTTGTTCTGAAAAGCCATTGAGATGCATATTCCATTTAATGTCCAGAAGTTCTTGCTATATTTTTGGAGTTTAGATTATATGGTGCAAGCACAATGCAATAGTTTTTACAATTCTAATCTTCTGAGAAGAATGGCAAGTGATTGCTGTTGAGTATAGTGTCCAGTAAAAATAGGTTTTGATAAACTGAATTAATTAGTTTACCTAACAAAGAGCAGGAGAGTAGGAAGTCTTGGAAAGCTAGTTTGCTTTCTTTTTCTATTTCCATTGTGAAATTAATTCAAGAATATAGATTGTTTGTTTGCTAGAAAGTCCAGTAATATATTTTTGTTGTGGGGCCAGATTTTAACACAAATTGAAGATGAAAAATGAAAAGAAAATGAGAATGGTTTCTTTTAGATGTTCTAGATAAAAGTTGGTGAGAGTGGACTCTCGTACTGGTCCCTTCAACTCATCTGTAGATTTGTTCTGACAAAGAAAATATCCAAAATTAATGACAGTCAAATAATTTGAATATATCTAGCAGAAAAGCTTGTGAGAGCAGATGAAGGGAATCTTCCATAGGCACTTTAGTGAATAGGGATTCAGTATCAAAGTTGACCATTAAGTTGTTGCACTGAAGGAAAATTTTTTCATTTTATCCAAACATTGGAAGAATTTTTTTATCAAATCATGGGAGATTACCAATTTGAGCCTTGAATAAACATGCTAAAACTTAGCTGTCAGATGTTTAGGAGAATCTATATATCCACAATGGAATGGATATATAGATTGGAGAAAAATGCCTTCCTTGTGAATTTTTGGCAAAAAGTGTAGCATTCTAGCGGACTAAGTTTTTAGTTTCACTATGTATCTCCATCACAATGAAGATATGTTACCTGCCTTTCTAGCAAACGATCTACATTCATTAGTTAATTTCACAATGGAAATAGAAAAAGAAAACAAACTATTTTTCCTAGACGTACTCTTCAGCTCCTTGTCAGGTGAGCTAATTGCTTCCATTTATCAAAAACTGAGCGCACCATGTTGAGCCCAGGGATTCTTCGCACCCCTGTCCCATTTAAGGGACGGCGGTAACTCGGAGCCATATGTGTAGATTTGCTCACCATGGTGGTTAGTCTTAATTTAGCACTTTCTTTAAATAGGAAACAAATAGAAAGAGTGGCAAAGTTTAAATATCTCGGATGCTGGTTAAATGAAGATTGCAATCCAGAAATGGAAATAAAAGTTAGAATTGAAATGGCAAGAAAAAATTTTCTCTTGATGAAATCAACACTGTGTAACCGCAGTTTAAACTTAGAGCTTAGAGTACGCATGGTTAAATGCTATGTATGGTCTGTACTGCCGTATGGTGCAGAAACTTGGACCTTGAAGACAACATCAATAAAAAGACTTGAAGCCTTTGAGATGTGGTTATACAGACAAATGTTAAAAATCCCATGGACAGCAAAAACGACCAATCAGGAAGTACTGAAACAAATGGGGAAATCACGTAAACTTTTAGATACCATAAAAAGAAGGAAAACTGATTATCTTGGTCATCTACTTCGTAATGAAAAATATAAGATACTTCAATTGATCATAAAAGGGAAGATAAATGGAAGAGGACAAGGAAGACAAAGAAAATCTTGGCTGGCAGATATCAGACAGTGGACTGGTATGAACTCTGAGAGACTGCTCAGAATAGCTGAGAATCGCTCAAAATTTGCCAAGGTGGTCGCTGACCTCCGATAGGAGATGGCACTCAAAGAAGATTATCAAAAACCCGTTTACTGGAAGCTATATTCAACAGCAATTCTCATGCTCTTATTATATGCTCCAAACTGCAGCAACTACAGCAAGAACTTCTGGACATCAAATGTTATATGCATCGCAATACAACATGTTTTTAATTCCTATAATCTGAGCTCAAACAACAGTGAAACAATACGAAGAGTTCCTATCCCATAAATTTCTGACATCTCAGAGCCAATCTCTAGAATCCTTAAAAAGTAAAATTTAGTGGTTACATTCATTCCTTTCAACAAACTATCATCATGATTCCCATTTTCTAAAGATAAACAATTCCCTCTCTCTCTCTCTCTTCCTAGCTTCCACCAAATTCTTTGACTGTCATCTTCTTACTTAAGCAAAACTGGACATTCAATGAAGAATAGAATGCAAGAATACTAATTTTACATTATTTCTATGAAATCTGGCCTTGCACAACATGTAATTGATACTGACCACAATATCATGTGGTTTGAAATGTACTTACTCCATTATTGGTGCCACCCTGTAACTGCCTCTCAACAGTTTAAAAGTCTTGATCATATCACCTCTCCTTCTATCCACCAAACTCTGCAGTCGAAATTCCCTCAGCCGATCCTCATAGCTAACATTCTACAGTCCTGAAACCATCTTTGTTATCCCCCTCTGTACCCTTTCTACAGTTAATTTTTATCCCCTTCAAATCCTGGGGACCAAATTTGAGAACAATGGTCTAAGTGTGGTCTGATCAGGGTTTTATACAATGAAATGATAACTCTTTTATCTCTGCAGGGCAGCGTACTTCTCCGTATTGCAGCAATCCTCTGGGTTACCTTCACCACCTTTGCAATATGCTCCCTGAATTTCAGTTTTCTATTAATCATCACCCCCAGATCTCTTGTCTCCCCTACTTCCTCCAGTACAGCTCCTCCTCCTTTATTTTTATTTTATTTCTTTTTTATGTGTAGAATTTTTGCCTAAGTTTCATAGGAATCTTCAGTACAGAATTACAGAATGGAAATCAAACAATAACAGACAATTCTAAAAAGCACCACCTTAGTAGCTAATATAAGATAACAAAAATGATCAATGATTTCCTAACTAAAAATAAATAAATACATAAATAATTATGTGTGGGTGTGTACGCACATAAAGTTAGTACTTTTTAAATCAGCTGATCTTTCCTATCTCCCATGAAGGAGATAAATGAAGACCATCAAATCTGTTTAAGTAGGGCAATGGAGTAATGTTGCAGATGTTTCTTTATAAAGAAATTCTAAGAGGAAACAACTTTTTTTGAAGGTTTTTTGTCTTGTTCCAGTGCATACTATCCGCACTGGAAATAGCATGCTCGACAAGTCCAGATCGTTCAGGCTAATGACCTTTAATATAAGACTTGTGTTCTTCTAGACAGATCTTCCAGTTCATCCAAAATAGGATAAAAAACTGCAGAGCAAGGAATCTGGTAGACATCTGGAAAACTTAGAGGTGGAAGTTTATCCAAGCTTAGGAGAAGCAAGAAAGGTGCAGATATTATTATTATTATTATTATTCAGGCCTCCATGGAGTCAAAAGACATCGTGGGAGGTCCTTCCTAGGAAACGCAAAATCTATCAAGACTCATCGCAGGAGGTCCCTTCTAGGAAACACAAAGTCTATCATACTACTCCTTAAACTCATTGACCGTTCTTGCTCTCACCACTCTATCAGGCAATTTGTCAGGCAAAATTCAATAAATGTTCAGTCATTTAAAAATTTTCACTGTTTCACTGTGCATTCGGAAATGCCTTGTACATAAGGGAAGGGAATAAGAGTTATTTCTTCGGCATTAAAAGAGGCAGAGATCCCATAATTGTTAAATGCATTAAAACCATTTGATAAGAAGGCAGATTTAATATGTTGTAATTTTCTCTGTAAAAGTTTGTTAAAAGAACATGAAGAATGAGCATGATGTAATAAAGGCTTAATAGTTCTGGCCTTTTGATTACAATGGTTGTGAGATTTAGCATGGATATAGCAGCCTACATGATTCCTTTTCCTAAAATCTGAAAATTGTAAGCTGCCATCTTGGTTGATGAAGGATTGGTAGATCTAAGATGGCTGTTTGGTTTTCTGTTTCTTTTCCAAGGTGAATTGGATCCTAGGATGAAGTGCATTTAATTTGGAAAGAAACTGCTGTAACTCAGAGCAAGGGCCATTCCAAATCGCAAATATATCATCCACATATTTTGACCATTATGTTAAGCTAAGTGAAATATTATCAAAGAGATGTTCAAGTTGGCAATGGTTGGAGAAATAGAACAGAGTTCTATTTCTCCAATTAGTTGTTCCTTCAATCTGTGGATATATATATAGATATGAGGGTTGTTTGAAACGTTTCGTAAAAAAATAAGTTAAACACATTTTTTTGGAAAAAAGCACCTTTATTTCTCAATATAGTCTCCATCGAGGTCTACACATTTGGTCCAGCGAGTTTCCAATTTTTTCATCCCATCTAAAAATTAGGATTTGTCAAATTGTGCTAAATAGTCATTGATAGCCTTGATGACATCCTTGTTTGAAGAAAAGTTTTTCCCACTGGGCCAAATTTTTAAGTTTTGGGAATGCGAAATCACACAGGGCCAAGTCTGGAGAATACAGTGGATGTGGAACCAATTCGTGCAATTTTGCCATTGTGACGACCGATGTGTGGGATGGTACATTGTCTTGATGAAAGAGTCCTTTTTTGTGCACCAATCTTGGCTGTTTTTTCTTCAGTTCTTTTAAACAGTCCAACAGCGACTCATAATAGACTCCTGTTATTGTCTTACCCTTTTCCAAATAGTCTATCATGATAATTCCTTGAGAATCCCAAAAAACAGTGGCCATCAACTTCCCAGTTGACAAAACGGTCTTCGCTTTTTTTTGCTGCTCTTTCACTGGGCATTGTTCACTGTTTTGACTTGCTGCTTGGACTCAAGTGTGTAGTGGTGAATCCAACTTTCGTCTACAGTCACGGATCGGCAAAAATTCCTGTGGATTGTGATTAAACATTGCCAAACACTTGTTGAAATGTCTTTTCGCCTGCATTTTTGATCGACAGTCAACAATCGGGGCACCCATCGTGCACACAGCTTTTTCGTGTGCAATTTTTCGTGCGGGATGTTATACACCCATTCAGTTGAGATGCGCTTCATCTTCGATGGACTTACGACCACATTTAAACTCATTTGTCCAAAAATAAATAGTCTTTAATGCTGGTGCACAGTCACCATGAACTGCATCTAACTCGGCTTTGATCTGCGCAGCCATACATTTCTTCAAATAAAAGTGTTTTATCACTGCACGAAATTCATTTTTCTCCATTTTTATGAAAAATGCAAACATGGTCATTTTAAATGTTTGCCAAACGAGAACTACGCATCGCACGTGGCTAAAATTTTGCCAGGGGTCATGAAAAAGATGATACATGCCGACACTGGTATGAATAAACAAATTGTGTTGTCTATTGGAAATTTATCAAACTTTTCAAACAACCCTTGTAATTTGTTTCCACCTTTCTTGCTTCTCCTAAGGATATGCTTCCACCTGTAGGCTTTCTAGGGGTCTACCAGATTCCTTGCTCTGGTGGCTTATCTTATTTTGGAAAAACTGGAAGATCTGCTTTTATTCATCTAGAAGTACATAAGTCTTATATTAAATGTCATGAGCTCACACAGTCTGGATTTGCTGAGCATGCTATCTACACAGAATAGAGTTCATTGATGAGTTCAAGATGCATTTAAATTTCCTTAAGGAAGTTTAAATGCATCTTGAACTCTTGCAAGCCCATCAACAAAATTCTTGAACCTGTACAGCGAGTCCCTATCCCATATATTGTTGGCATCTCTGAGATGATTGCTAAGATCCTGAAAAGATAATTTTGTTAATTATTTTTTCCTTCATGAAAGATAAACATCCTTCCCCTTCCCCCCCTCTCTCTCTCCCTAGTGTTTACCAAATTCAGTGTTAGTGCCTTTGCTCATACTTTAGACAAACAGGATGTTCTGTTGCACATCCACAGTAAACTAACCACAATAAACCTGAAAATTCTAACCTTGCTCAGCATGGAGTGGATTGGATCATAGGATCATATCCCATGATTCAATATTTGCCTTTTACATTGGTGCAGGTTTAGATTTGAGCATTTATTTAAAGAGAATGCTGAACTACTTCTGAACTGACAAAATTTAAATTGGAATGACCGTTGCCAAGATTTGGGACTATCTCATCCTCATAAATGGCAAGCAATAATATTCTCCCAATTTTAATTATTATTATTATAATTTTTTAATACAGTACTGCATCATTTCATTATGTTGTTATTAAATTTAATTTTATTTCAAATCACTTAACACGTTCGCTGCCACGCTACTTCGGCATAGTCTGTTCCCGTACGCCGAGCAATTTCACTTCTTCAAGGTCAGTACGGTACTCTCGTTGCCGGCAGTCAGCATCATGCGAATATACTCGTAGTTGGCGTGTGCAGAGCATATACCATCTATGAGAATACACAGTTTTGATGCTAGCTCCACAAGCCAAGCATTTTCACTTCTTCAAGGTCAGTACCGTAATCTCGTTGCCGGTGGTAAGTGTCATACGAGTATACTCGTAGCTGGCTTGTGTAACTCGTTTACCAACTACGAGTATACTCATAGTTGGCAGCGAACGTGTCAATTTTAAATTTAGGCCTCAATTGTAATCTTATTTATTGTAACCATCCACAGGTGGCTTCTGCCATATGGCTCAGCTCTGTAAATAGGATTAACATTCTGTGTTGTAGCTTCACCTTTTGATCATGCTAATGCACTGATGATGACCAGTTAGTTTCTGGTTGAAATGTTTGCAGTAATAAAATTATTATTGTAATTTTATTACTGCTCAAGTTTGTACTCAAGTCTCTGTAACTTGAGTACAAACTATCTTCAGGAATATTTACCTCACTCTAGAAAGTTAAACATGACAATAGACATTAAAGTGTTTGCCCTACAGCTCTCTAAACAACATCTTCATCACATGTATTTATTTTCTATCCTTAACTGAATAATAATTTTCTTTTTCTTGTCTTCAACATTCCGTAATACACATGCTGTCATGAATTAATACTGTTTAGAAGAAACAATACAACTTTCCGCTTGAAATAAAATGTTCTACCTTCATTCCATCCGTTGACAGGAACAAGCACATGGTTATAATAAACAGCAGACACACCTTGTACTGGAACTTGCTTTTCAAACTTTGAGCTACCATTATTCCTTACAACAAAAACTATATTCGAGGCCTTTTAGATTATCGTTTAATGGTCATACACCAATAGAAAGAAATGAGTACTTTCAGATAATTCCACAGGTCTCCACATATTTCCTGTAAGCCTTTTTTCTGAGAAAATGACTGCCTATAACCATCTCATTACCTAGCCATGAGTTTCTTCCTTTTCCCTCCTTTCTTCTTTGCACTCACTATTAGTTCAAGCACTACAAACTATTATACATGGTTTGTCAAGTCCATGTTTGTTTTCACTGTCGTTATGTAACTTTGCCGAAAATAGCAATATGTTGCAACATTAACTAAAGTTATGAGTCATTTTAACAACATTTTAGAAAGTGAATTTTACAAAGGTGTGAATACTCAACTGGCAATCAAGAATAAAAAGAAAACCAGGAAGACTACCTACAAGATGTGAAGATCCACTAGTGAAATCTATAGGTATAACATGGAAGAGAGAGGCTCAAGATCGAGATCATTGGAGGCATCTTTGTGACCTGTACTCATGGAGAAATCCTGAGTGAAACACAGGTCCATCAAGGTATCTGAATGAAACTCATCGAATGCTCCATAAAAGAGTCTGCATCACAGTTTTTAAAAAATATTTTCAAAACAAATCTAAGCTTCTGTTGAACTGAATGCTAAAATATTCAAACTTCATGAGCTGTTTTTTCTTGATTTGAATTATGTTGTATCCTAGAGAACAAATACCATACCATATCATTCTATTGCACTGCTCTCCTTTTCTACTCTGGTAGAAAAGACCTGGATGATTTCAGGTGGATTTCAGGTTTAATTTGGATGATATCATCATACTGAAGATATTTTTTAAAAACAAGAATCAAATAATCCATCTACTTTTGTGCCAAATTCAAAGATCTGAATACACCAGGTAGTTCAGTACTCAGAAGAAGGCTGGTGTTTCATTTATGCTCTTACTAATGGCAGGTTGTAATAGTAGTCATCTCCAAGTTCATAATTTCCAGTGCTTCGAAAAGTGACGCATTCTCTGGTACCTCTAGGGAATTAAATTTTATAACATGATTAATTTTTCATGTTAAAGTTTGATCAAGACATTTGATCATATTTTCTTTTTCCCTAGAAGGAAAACCTGTAGAAAAATTGGCCCAGTTAATGATATTGATCTCTGGAGGATCAGATAAAATCATGAGTTATATCAACACTATAAAGAACCTACAATAACTAATATAATCAATTTAAAAAAAGTTGCAGTGGGCAAGACATGCTTTTCCTGTGGAAAATGACTGTATTCTTGGTCTTCTTCTTGTAAAAGACCAAGAAGATGACCAAGAACGAGATTATAAACACCATTGGTCAAGATAATATCATCATACTGCACTGTCCAAATTGAAGAAGTAAGATCCTGAACAGAAAGGGTTAGAGTTCTGGTGTTAATAATAACAAATTATTATTAACACCAGACCTCCAGACACCAGTCAAGACTCATTGTGGAAGATACACACTGTTATACACAAAGCCAATCAAACCGTGTTTTAAACTCATTTATTGTATGTGCATTCACCACACTGTCAGGCAATGCATTCCACTCACCAACCACCTCCATTCAAATCCAGAAGGCCAAGTCTCAATTTGGGTTGTAGAGCTATTGGTAGAAGATGATTTGATTATGTTTGGCATTGAGGCCTTCTCAGCAAGCTGCCATCTTATGGATTGTCTCCTGCCCTTTGTATTGTCAGCTTCATCTTGTCATTCATTGCATGTCATGGTGGTTGGCTTCTTCTCATCAGATTTCTTTTTCAGCTGAAATACTACCCCTGGTTGAATACACTTTCTCCATGCTCTCCTCTTGTACATCATTGACCTTTCTAACTAAAATGATTGAAGTTTCAAGATCTTCCATAACAAATTTCTTAAACACTAATCTCCTCATCATTCTCAAGCAGGGTAAAGATTGCTTAGTTACTTTCAGTGCTATTAAAACACAGTCATGTCTTATTATCTGGAAGAAAGATCCTCCTCCATCCTTACATTTTAATAATGATTAGATTTTCATTCAAGATTAATTTTTCCTTCAACTGACTTTCACATCTAACCAATTTTTAGAATATTGTTTGCACATTTGGAGTAATGTACTCAGAACCACCTTAAGTCTTTTCTTGATTTTATACAAAAGAGGGCAATGTACTGATAGTTGACTCCTCTTTCACAGACTCCCTCCAGTCACTTTCTCATAGGCACTGTTTCTGCAGTACTCTTTTTTACAGGTGTGACTGCTACCATTCCTTCACTTTCCTCTAATATGTAAGAATATGAGCAACCACTGGTCATCATCTGTACATAGTCAAGCTCCAAACGTATTGAACTAACATCTCATCTTCTAACATTCTCACCTTCATTTCATCTACTGCTGTCCTTTGGAACAGCCTTCACCATACTTTTTTTCCCGGTGAATACAACTCTTGAGCTTTTCAGAAACTTGTTAATAGATTCTTTTCTCCATAACCACTTGCCTGCACATGGTGTATGAATCTGTGATTTCTTATGTGTGGTGTCTTTATTAAATATATATGGTAAATATCAGGTTCAAATTCTGATTGGATTCTAGGAAGTACTAGTAACTATTAACATATGCTAACTGCCAACCGTAAGCTGACATTTTTGATCACCTTATGACATCATGGTTATGCTCATATGTTATATTTGTCAAATGTATGTTCAGGCTAATCTTATGTGGAACTTGCAGCTTCCAGACCAGTTAAATAAGCTGTACCAGAGGGGGGGGGGGATATATAAAAGAGGGGAATTCCCAGAATTTTGACCAGAAACCCCCTCCATAAAAGGGGGGGAATTCTGATCAATAGGCTTATATATTGACGTTTCGTAACTATTATTTTTCAGGAAATTACAATGTATACTAAATATTAATCATAACTTTAATTAATGCTTCCTGTATTTCAGCAACTTTGCATTGCCATCATCAGGGATTACAAAGCAATGATATGTGTATGCAGGCATCAACACTGGGTAAATGAGGTTGAAAAAATGCAACCAATGTCAGGTCTAGAGTCTTCAATGGCTTGGGTGGTCTTGGCTGTTGCGCTGAAGATCTGAGGATGAGTGCTTCCCAAATTTTGGCAGTTTCATGCGCTCGCATTTGTTGTGGTTTGGAAAGTTTCTTAGGACTGAAGCAGATTCAGGAATAGCCTCTCATATTCGTATGTGCTGCTGTGCAAAAGAGTGATCTTCTTCCAGTGTATACTGGTGAGTGTCTAAAGCATGATCAGCAAGTCCAGAGCAGCTGTAATGGTGGAAACAGATGTAGTCCATGTGTTCAGAAATTCTGATATTGGCTGTCTTGCCTGTTTGGCCATAGTGGGACAGTTTGCAACTGCAAGGGGACGTGGTATACTCCTGGTAGGTCTAGGGATGTGGCTGGTCTTTGTTGGAGCAGATAAGGGATGCCCATTTTTTGTGTGGTTTGTAAGTGGTTATAAGGTTGTATTTCTTTAGGATTTTTGCTAATTTTTTGGATATGCATGAAACTGCCCCAAATTTGGAAAGCACTCATCCTCAAATCTTCAGCCCAATATCCAAGACCATCCAATTTAGTCTACTAGGGAATGCCATTTAGGACTCGGCCTGACTTTGGTTGGCTTTCTTCAACCTCATTTACCCAGTAAATTAAAGATACCAAGAAATTATATTCTTGGTTTAATCCTTTATCCAAGTGTAAGCAAACGAGTTTGCACCTGAACTATTTTCAGGACTGGGGCAACTCGTATAAAGCTAATGACTTCACATCACTTGCCTTAGTATCCCATAATGCAAATCACATCTCCTTGCAGAATTGCAGATAATAAGACTTCACATCACTTGCCTTAGCTAAAGAAGCTAAGGCAAGTGATGTGAAGTCATTAGCTTTATACGAGTTGACCCAGTCCTGAAAATAGTTTAGGCACATACTTGTTTGCTTACACTTGGATAAAGGATTAAACCAAGAATATAATTTCTTGGTATCTTTTTAAATTATAGTATAACCAAGTGGAAAAACTTCCAATAATTTTCTCTAATCCAGAGTATTTTACTAATATGATGTGACACTTTTGGCTACTTGTATACGAAAATATGACTTCTGCATTACTTCAACCTTGGTATTACTTCTGGGTCTGGCTCCCACTGATGAGACCTCAGTAAAGGTCACAACAGGTCTGGGTGGTGACCCTTCCCATAATGCATAGACATTATACATGTCTGCAAGGAGATGTGCTTTGCATTATAGGATACTAAGGCAAGTAATATGAAGTCATTAGGTCCTTTATACAAGTTGTCCCAGCCCTGAAAATAGTTCAGGTGCAAACTTGTTTGCTTAGACTTGGATAAAGGATTAAGCCAAGAATATAATTTCTTGGTATCTTTAATTTATAGATACATATAACCAAATGAAAAAACTTGCAGCAACAATCATTTACCCAGTGTTAGTGCCTACATGCATGTATCATTGTTTTTGGCAAAGTAATGTTGCTGAAATATAGAAAGTATTAATTAAAGTTATTTTAATTAATATTTAGTATATGTTGTAATGTAATTTCCTTAAAAATAATAGTTATTTCACTGATAAGATTCAACTTTTATTCTCTTTTCTAGCATTAATCCACTTAGCCATAAAAGCACCTATACAGATAATGAAAAATGATAAGTTTTAACATACTTTCAAATACTTAAAATATAAAGATGTATTTAAGATTTTGCAGTATATATGTTTTACTTATTTATATGTGGAAGAATAAATTCTTCATTATGACTGCTCTGAATTACTTTTTTCAGAATATGAGAAGTGGCAAAAACATGATAACCCATGGCTTTCACCTTGGATATCTATAAATATTTTTATATTGAAGATTACTTATATTGGGTGCTATGTACTTTTATTATTCTGGAAGGCAAAATACCAAGAAATTTTCAGGCACATATAACTTGAATGTGGTCCCACATGTTCTGTATATATTAGTCAGTTGAATGATGGGAAAACAGAAACTGTGCTGTGCACTTGGTTTATCATTTCCAGTAATACTTCCTGTTCTTTTCTTATCATTACCATGCAGGACTTCAGGTAATATGCTCAAAATTAATACTTTGTTTGAAATCTGGAATGTTTTTTTTATAAATATTATCCGTCTTGGATATAAAACAGTTTATTAGATATTTTATAAAAATTTTTCATCCTGTTTACAAAAAATGCACTTGATATACACTTTTTGAAATTTGGCTGATTATGGATGTGTGTAATTTTACACACAATTTTTTGATTTATCGCTTTAGCTGTAATTTATTAATTCTGCTGAGGACAGTATAGAAAATATTATCAATATTTAGTATTATGTCTTAATTAAAGTGAAAAAAAATGCTTCAGTTTTTTATTAAAATAACATTATATGCAATTTTGTACCACTCTTACATTAATTCATCAGTATCCATTGCTTGCATTGTAATTAATATTGTGCTAAAAATATTTCAGTTTGTTTACAGTATCTAAAAAAGTATCTAATGTGCAAATTAGAATGGGAGAAATGTTTATATATAAATCTTTACATATGAAATACATATTATATTTAATCTTTAGAGCATAATAATTAATAATGGAACACGTATAGACCACAGTAATAACTTTAATTAAATAAAGGTACAAATATTTCGTACTGAAAATAACAGTACATCCTCAGTGTAGAACAAACAGTTAAAGGAATGCAATACAAAGTACAGAACAGTCGGTGGATCACATTAAATTGTTGCTTCGAGCTAGAAGGTTAATTACTAAAATATTATTAAATAATTTAATATTTAGTGTATATCATCTCTCCCAAAAGTTTGGGAGACTCTTATTTTATGTAATAACCATCAATGAAATAATTATCTTTCAAGAATTATTTAATAATATTTTAGTAATTAATCTTCTAGCTCGCAGCAACAATTTAATTGGTGATCCACCGACTGTTCTGTACTTTGTATTGCATTCCTTTAACTATTTGTTCTACACTGAGGATGTACTGTTATTTTCAGTATGAAATATTTGTACCTTTATTTAATTAAAGTTATTACTGTGGTCTATAAGTGTTCCATTATTAATTATATTTAATATAATCTTTACATATTATATTAAACAGCACAACAGATTAGCAGCAAGATAAAACATACAAGAAGCACTTTTTAAAAAGCATTTTTGGGTTTTTGTTAATATATTTGGAATCCAATTCCCCCCCTTCCCGACACTTTGATTGATTGTTATGAACTAATGTATTGATTCAGCTTGCTGGCCTGAGTGTATAGCACTGGTGCTCTTCAGCCAACAGGCTTGATTCTTCAAGAATGGGATTTCTGAATGATCTAACACTTAATTACCTGTGGCACCTGCATACTACTGGTTTATGACTGCTCATATGTGTGATTTTATGTTTAAAAACTACTCTGCTTTTCGTCCAATATGCATTTCAGTGTCTTACAAACTCCATAGTTATTAGTATTTATTCATCATGTTAATCCAAAATGTTTGTCTTTCAAAACATTGTTTTGAGAAAAAAAAATCATGAAATGTGTTAGTAGCACTCGCAGATTTTGTGAGTTGGTCATTCAGGGTATTCATGCAGGAAGATGCACAGTACATATCATTCTGTTGAATTTAAGTGGATTGATAGTTCAAAAACATTTTCAGAAAGTGTAGAGAAGGAATTTCAATTGATAAGCTAGTTTGTCATTAAGAAGTGTTTCAGAGGGATGTTTACCAGGCATCTTTAAGATGTTGAATGCATTTCAACACAGTCTACAGTATTTTGACAGATTAGTTGGAAAGAAAGAAAGAAAGAAACCTTTTATAAAAATTCCAAGATGCACAAAACAATTTGCACAAAACATCACAAATAGTAATGTTTTGCACAAAAGAAGAAAATTTCATGTGCATATGAATAAGTTTCAGCATAGCATCCAGTGACAGGATGAGCTACAGAGGATAAGCTGATGTCACGTTTGAGCAAATTAGTAGGTACAGCTATCCCAATAAAATCCTTTTTCAGCACTGAGTGCTGAAAGCCTGTATGCTGTGAGCAAAAATATTCAGAATAGCTCAGAGGTAAATTTGCCAGTCTCATTAACAGAGTAGTTAATGTATCTATTCTCTGATCAACATGCTATGGGTTCAAATCCCACTTTAGGCATGGATGTTTATGATTGTCTTTAAATTCTTTCCTTTCCTTTAGTGTTACATGGTGATCAGCATTCATTTTAGACAAACTATGGACTCTACAACTGTGTTATAAATAACTATTTTAATTTCCAGACGTTTCGACCTTCATATTAAGGTCATCATCTGGAGTATATACACATATAAAAAGACAAGCTACATTACATTTCACACAGTAAGCTACAGATACAATGATTTGATCAACTGTTATTCTACTGGCATGACCTCTAGTGAAAAATAAATAAAAATTAAAATTTCTGAGATAAAAAGCCAAAAAGGTTTCCCTTCGGCAATGCAAAATTATACAAATTAAGTGGATATTGAATTCAACATTATTTCAAAGCCGAGTATAGAAACTCTAAGAGTTTCATGCCGAATATATAGAAACTCTAAGAGTTTCATGCCGAATATATAGAAACTATAAAAGTTTCAGTGGATCCAAGCGTAAGCCAACCTAGTTCAGGCTAGGGAAACTTGTAGTAAAGGTGAAGTAAGTTCTGATCACTATCCTTAGTATTTTCCATAATGTAAAGCACATCTCCTTACGGACATGTATGAACGCTATACATTATGGAGGGAGGGTCACTACCCAGACCGATTTTGACCTTTGTTGAGGTCTCATCAGTGAGTAGGTAGACCCAGATGTAAATACTGAGGTTGAAGTGATGCAGAGGTTATTCTTTACCATACAAGTTGCCAAAAGTTGTACCAAGAATTACTGAGATAAAGAGCCAAAAAGGCTTCCCTTCAGCGATGCAAAATTATACAAATTAGGTGGATATTGAATCCACCTTTACTCCACTCCACTTACTCCATCTTTACTACAAGTTGCCCTAGCCTGAACTAGGTTGGCTTACGCTTGGATCCGTTAAAACTTTTATAGTTATATATTCGGCATGAAACTCTTAGAGTTTCTATATTCAGCTTTGAAATAATGTTGGATTCAATATCCACTTAATTTGTATAATTTTGCATTGCCAAAGGGAAGCCTTTTTGGCTCTTTATCTCAGTAATTCTTGGTGCATCTTTTGGCAACTCGTATGGTAAAGAATAACTTCTGCATTACTTCAACCTCAATATTTACATCTGGGGTTGTAAATACTCACTGATGAGACCTCAACAAAGGTCAAAGCACATTGTGGCAACTTGTATAGGTAAAATTCATAAATTCTGCATTACTTCAACCTTGGCATCTCAGGGTCTGGCTCCCACTGATGAGACCTCAAGAAAGGTCGAAACAGGTCTGGGTAGTGGCCTGGAGACTGGTTTTTATATATATATATATATATATATATATATATCCATCAAGTTCTGTTTGCTGCTGCTTTAACATCTCCATCTATGAAGTTAACCGAGGCTTGGCTATTACTGTTACCCTTCCAGATTAGCAAATGAGCAGCTCTGCTCGGTGGTGAGGGCAGCCTGCTACGGGGTAGAGCCAACAGGTTCTGAAAGGTCTGAGTTTTTGAGGTTTGACTTGTACTTGAACATTCAACAAAGGTCGAAGCCGGTCTGTGTTGTGACCCTCCCTCCATAATGTATAGTGTCATACATGTTCATAAGGAGATGTGCTTTGCATTATGGAAAATACTAAGGATAGTGATCAGAACTTACTCCACCTTTACTATGAGTTGCCCTTGCCTGAACTTATGCTTGGATCTGCCGAAGCTTTTATAGTTTCTATTTCCTTACTGAGTGTTCCTGGCAAGATTTATGCAAGTATACTTGAGAAAAACGGTTGAGAAGAATTGTGGAAGAAAAGCTTGGTGAAGAACAAGCTGGAATTCAGGCCAAATAGAGGCTGTCAGGATCAGATTTTCGCTTTACGACAAATAGTTGAGAAAGCATGGGAATATAACAAGGATCTATATTTAAGTTTTGTTGATCTCGAAAAGGCATATGACAAGGTGCCGAGAGAGAAGCTATTCAATACGCTACACTTATATGGTGTCAATGGGGCATTATATCAAGCAATACTTAGTCTTTATTTGAGTTGTAAGTCAGCAGTTAGAATTGAAGGAAGTACTGGAAGATGGTTTAATGTTAAATCTGGTGTGAGACAAGTATGTACATTATCCCCTCTGTTATTCATTATTTATATGGATCACATTATGAAGGAAAGTGGTATTAAACATGATATCAAAATTGGAGATGTTAATGTCAGCTCTTTTCTTTATGCGGACGATGTTATACTTCTTAATAAATCCACTACAAGTCTGCAAGATTCCCTGACTAAATTAAATAACTGTTGTAATAGATATGGTATGAAGGTCAGCAATAAATAGACAAAGACAATGAAAATAGGCAGAATCATTGAAAATGTCAACTGCATTGTGAACGGAGAACCTGTGGAACAAGAAAACATTTCAGCTACTTAGGCACGATTTTTAGTGAAGATGGTAAATTAAATATGGAAATAGACAACAGAATCAACAAAGCTGGTATGGTTGGAAGTCAATTGAATAAATTCATATGGAATAAGAGAGAAATTAATCGGAACACTAAATTAGTATACAAGACAGTGTTCAAACCAGTTTTAACTTATGGATCTGAGAGCTGGGTCAGAAGCAAAACATTGACCAAAGACTAATGACCGCAGATAAGAGAGTCCCGAGAATGATTAGAGGTGTGAACAGATGGCATCAATGGCAATATCATATTAAAAACAAGGATATTAGGAAAGAACTTGACATTGTCAGCATCCAGGAATGCGTTAGCAGGGCTAATCTAAGGTGGTATGGTCACTTAAACAGAATGAGCGAGGAAAGGTTAGCAAAAGAAGTGTTCGCTGCCAGGTTGGCAGGAAAACGACCCAGAGGAAGACCAGGATATAGGTGGATTGATACTGTACAAAGTGCTTTAGACGATAGAAATATAAGATCTGATAATGTTGGAGTCTTGTCAGATAATTTGGAGACTGATTTGGAGGAAAATTGTAGATAGGAAGTTAGTAATGATGTAAATTTTTCATGTAATACTATCATATCCTGTACACCCCTTGAGGGTACATGGCAGGAATTTGATGATGATGATTTATTCGGCATGAAACTCTTAGGGTTTCTATATTCGGCTCTGAAATAATATTAGATTCAATATCCACTTAATTCGTATAAAAAATTAAAATAAATAAGGAAATAAAATAATTACATCAAAGCTATATTCTGTTTAAGATTACAACAAATAAACATTCTTTCATATAGATCTGTTTTGTTACAGTAAAAACTGACGTGAGTGAAATCTGACATCTTATGTTTTTGCAAGTGGCATTTTTATCTCTTAATGTGTTTTCTTAATCCCTATTCTTTTTAATGGCTATTTCTTTAAATGTATGATTTTAATTATATGTATGTAATCTCTTACATTTTCTATAGTTCACAGATAGAAAAAAAAAATTAAATTAGATTTAAGATCCTGAATTATCTATGGTTCTATTTATACTTGACTCTTAGGGAAAGGTTAAGTGGATCGAATATGTGCCTTCCATATTCCTGGGATTTTTAGGCCGTCATTATTGTTAAGATTAGGGTGTTGATAATAATCTCGCAGGCCTCCTTAACTTTACGTTCATACCATGTTTCGGTGTGGTGTAAACAACAACAGGTGCTATCCGGTCAATTTTATGTAAAGGGTTCAGGGCATGATCAGACAGGCCGGCTTCACCATAATTATTAAATTTCATGTGCCGTTTATGTTCTTTTTGTCTGATGGGAATCGCGCGTCCTGTTTCTCCTACATAGGGCAAATTACAGGTGCAATGAATACGGTGTATTCTAGGGTGGGCCGATGGAGGAAGTGGATCCTTGGATGAGTTGAGTAAGTTTTTTTAATTTTGCAGATGGTTTAAAGGTGGCTTAAAGCTTGTATTTCTGTAGTATTCTGTTTCTTTTGTCTGATATCCCTTTAATGTTTAATGTATGGAATGGTTACAATTTTATTGTATTCTAGTTTATTTTTGTTTTTAAGTGGGGCCTTGTACAGAATTTTGTAGATAGTATTTTGACTGTGACCATTTTTTAGGAAGATATTGCTGATAACTTTTAATTCATCTTCAAGTGATTGCTCATTGGAGCAAATCTTCAAAGCTCTGTTTTTAGTATGTTGATGATACTTAGTTTTTGTGTTGGGTCGTGGTAGGAGTTTACATGTATATATTGACCAGTATGTGTTGGTTTCTGGTAAACAGTGAAGGAAAGACTGCCCAACGGAAGTGTGCTCTGAGTTTCAATCTCAATTGTGAAGTGTATGCATTTGTGTTGTTTGTTTAGATGGTTGAGAGTGTCTAATGTCATGGGGCCAGATAGCAAAAACATGTCAATATATCTAAGCCATACTTTAGGTTTTAAAGAAGAGGAATCAAGAGCATGTTACTCAAAATGTTAAAAGTTGGCAATTGGGGAGGGGGGATAATAGTGAGCCCATGGCTGTGCCTTCTTTTTGAAAGTAGAAAGTGTTTTGCCACACAAAATAGCCAGAGCGTAGTACATGCACAAAGAGCGCTGTGATATTGGGAGGGAATTTATCCTGTAAGAGAAGGATTGTGTCATTGATTGGTACATTTGTGAAGAGGGCAGAGATGTCAAAACTGACTAATAAATTCTCTTTTTGCAATGTAATGTCTTTGATTTTGTTTACAAAGTGTTGTTTTGTGTATTTTTAATATAGGAGGGGAAATGACCTACCAACTCCTTGAGTGTTGACACAAGTTTCTTGGCTAGGTGATAATTGGGGCTGTCTATACCTTTAACTATCTGCTGGACTGGTGCATATGCACCACTCCAGCCAGTAGTCGAAGTACTAACCACTAACCGATAGTGGTCAGTAGGTTGAAGAGGCAAACATGTTTATTGCTTGACCTCCTGTTCTCAATTGATGCCAATAAACTTTCTTTTGGAACTGTTCAAAAGCTGTTATTTAGAGGAATGGGGAAAAATGAATAGTGCTGAAATGAAGGATTAGCAGTATTCTATATGATACTTCTTAATATACTACTCAGTGTGCAGACTGAATTGGAATATTGCTTTTTATTATTATTATTCGACACCTTCAGGGAGTCCAAGATTATCAAGGGAGGGCACCCACTCTACAACTCTTCATCTCCACCACTCATCATCATCTACACCAGCACCATCTACTGCCCACCACCACCACCACTTTGACACACAGCTCTGTCAGTAAATCTGGCATTGTATTTGAAAAAAGAAAAACATATTTGATAAAAAAAAAAAAAAGCATATTCTTAAAAAGAAATAATAAATGGATATTTATTCTTTTCAAAAAAGTAACTATAATAAATATTCATTCTTTATATGATCTTTATCAGGAGCCTTGAGAAATTATTAATTGGTATTCATATTAATTAAATTAGGGAAACAAAACACACGTGTTAAAAAGATTATTTTACTTGATTACAAATAAAATAATAACTTTACATTTCAACCCCTGTATTGAGGTCATCTTCAGAAGGATACATTCAGAAGTATAAGAACAAGCTGCATGCTGTTGCACACTACACAAGTAAATTACATCTACGTTGTTAACTAATCTTTTTTTTTTTTCTTTTTCTTAGCCTGCCCTCTAGTGGAAAAAACTACAATAAACTCTGCTAAAGTCCTCATGTACTAGGCTTCTTCTGGAATTATACAGTTATATTACGATTATCTTTTGGATTTGTCCAGGTTGCTATTGAATGTTCAAGGAAAAAAAAAAAACACACTTCACTGGGTCTTGTATTGAGATTTTTCTTTGTGGTTGCTATGAAGGTTGTAGATGGGTCCTCCACATTCTTGGGATTGTTAGACCATCATTTTTATTCAGATTCGGATCATGTTTGAGCATTTCACATGCTTCCTTGAATTTATACTCAAACCAGGTTTTGGTGCAGTGTAGGGACTTGGTACCTTTCCAGTCAATTCTGTGGTATGTTTGGAGTGCATGGTCAGAAAGGCCGGTTTTTCCAAAATGGAGGTATTTTATGTGACGTTTGTGTTCATCCTTTCTGATTGGGAGGGTTCGTCCTGTTTCCCCTATGTACGGTATGTTACAAGTGCAATCTATTTTGTAAACCCCCGGGTGGGCTAAGTGTGGCAGGGAATCCTTGGAAGAATTGAGTAGGTGCCTTAATTTTGTCGGGGGCTTGAAGGTGGTTTTGATGTTGTATTTGTGTAGTGTTCTGTCTATTTTTTCTGAAATGCCTCTAACATTATTATTATTATTATTATTCGACACCTTCAAACCCCTTATATTATGCAGATGATGTATTCTTAAACAAATCCAGTGGAAGTCTGAACCTTTTCCCTAACTAAATTGTATAATAGCTATAATAATAAATTTGATATAAAAATCCTTGATAAAAAGATAGCTGTGAAAATAAGTAAGAATCCTGAAAACATGCGGATTTAGTGAAGATGGCAAACTAAATACAGTAATACCCTGCTTAATGATTAATGTGCTCATATAGTGCTTTCTGTTATACCAAATGTCCATTTATATGATGTTGCATTCACTCATACAATGCTTTCAGTGAAATGACACTCCCCTGAATCAATCCGTGTGCAGTATATGCAAACTTAGTTTATTTAGGATGTCATTACTCCCTGCATTTTCCTATTTTGATGTTTTGCTGTGAATTATAAATTGTTTATAAATTATTTTATTTTTCTTAATAATGACAGATAAAATTCAAAGCAAGAATAATGTTGCTACATTGAAAAGATGCATAAACCTATTACATCTCTTGCTAAGGTTAAAATTATTAAATTTAATTTTAGGATGGCATATCAAACACTGAGATAGGTCACATGCTAAAAACTTACCTTGCACTACTTTTGTTACAGTAGTGCAAGGTAGTTTTTACAGTTGTTAAAGACAAAGTAGTTTTACAGTTGTTAAAGACAAAGTTCTAAGTGAAGTGAAAAGTATCACACTAGTTAGTACTATAGTTATCTGTAAATATGGCAATGTTATTGCAGAAATGGAAAACTTCTAATGGTGGAGATTGATGACCAAACTGGTTTGTGTGTTTCTTTAAGCCAAGCTATTCTGAATAACTTTTTTTGTTTGTGAAAATTATTCTAAATTTTTCATTTGAGTATCTGACACAATTATTCTGCCTCTGGTTAGTGACAGTGATTTTGCATTTCATAAATTAACATGATTACTCAAGGAAAAGAGTGAATAACATATATTTTTATTTAAAAGCCATATGTTTCAACCTGAAAGTTACAGGTCATCAATCAGTGGCATCAAACAGTTGAATACAAACTAGAACACAAGCAATGGAGTATTTAAAAACAGTACCATCCATATGATGTTTTATATATAGAACACAGAGGCATGACTGAGGAAACAGTATTATTAATTAAAAAAAAAAAAAGAATGATGTGTGATTAAAATAAGACTCTTCCATATCTTCAATAGTGAGAGGCAGTTATTCTGACTTAGGTTCAGATGATGGAGTCTTGGTGCTTTCTTTAAATAAACATTTGAACTTATAGTGGTGATGGTGGAGTAAATGCATTTCAGACCACAGGATATTGTGGTTGGTATCCATTCCATGTCATGCAAGGCCAGATTTCTTAGATTTCCTATTAATGTTATAAAATTGGTGTTCTTGCATTCTCTTCTCTACTGAATGTCCAATTTGACTGAAATAAGAAAGATGCCAGTCACATGGAACTTAGTAAATGCCATGAAGCATTAGAGGGGATCATTTATCTGTAGAAGATGGGAATAAAGCTGATAGTTTGTTGAAAGGAATGAATATAGCCACTATTATACTTTTTAAGGATTCTAGAGGTTGGTTCCGAGATGTCAGAAATGTATGGGATAGGAACTGTTCATACTATTTCATTATTGTTTTAGCTTAGATTATAGGAATCAAAGATGCATTGTGTGGTCCATTCTAAGAAGCCATTAAGATTTATATATCATTTGATGTTCTGGGATTTTTGCTTTAGTTGTTGCACTGTAGATTATGTAATAGGAGCCTAATGGAATAAAGTTTTGATAATTCCAATCTTCTGAGAAGAATGATGAGCAGATTGGTATTAAATATGGTATCCAGTAAAGGTAGGTTTATAATAAACAGAAGTAATAAGTTCACCTAACATTGAGCGGTAGTGCAGAATCCCTTAAATATAATCTTGATAATATTTAATTAAAAAAAAAAAAAAGAATGATGTGTGATTAGAATAAGACTCTTCCATATCTTCAATAGTGAGAGGCAGTTATTCTGCTAGATCCAAATTTGTTCATTTTCTTGGAGAAAATGTATTACTGGTGTTCAGAAAGAAATTGGCCAGCTTGTCCAAAAGCTACAGCTATAATAGCCGTATTAGTAATAATCTTGTTGGTTACTTTCATTCCTTTCAACAAATTAGCAGCTTGGTTCCCATCTTTTAAAGAAAAAAAAAAATCCTCTCTTGCATTTCTTGGCATCTATCAAGTTCCCTGTCACTGTCATCTTTCTTACTATGGACAAACTGAATGTTCAGTGGAGGGAAAAAAATGCAAGAACACCAATCTTTACATCATTAATAAGAAATCTGAAAAATCTGGCCTTCCACAACATGGAATGAATACCAACCACAATATTCTATGGTTGTGGTTGGTATTCATTCCGTATATAAGTGACAACTAGACACAGTTGAAAAATATTTAACATAGCTTAACTACAGATATTTCAAGTAATGTATTGTGGATTGTTGGATATGAAAAATTAAACAGCAATGAAGGTATACGGAGAATGGAGTATCCTCTTATGTGCATTCATGAGATAGCCAGGTAAAATCCAGTGCTATTAAGATCAGTTGAAGCGTGCGTGTATGTATAATAATAATTTCTCAGATTTTTTGCATGGAGAATCCATCATTAAGGTTGATATTTTGGCAATGCCAAAGTATTTTGAAGCTTTCTTTAAAGAGACTATCATATTTGTGCGAACATCTGCGTAGTAGTTTGGCATCATTTCAAAGGATCCTGTAGCTAGTATAAGTAGTCCCATGTTCTGCTAGATCCAAATTTGTTCAGTTTCTTGGAGAAAATGTATTACTGGTGTTCAGAAAGGCATATAGAAAGAAATTGGCCAGCTTGTCTAAAGTAGAATAACTTGCAGTTTCATTGCATTGAATAAACTCCAAGTAGTAGTAGAGATGGAATTTTATCTTTTGGAGTTGGTATTAGTGAGCTAATTGAATTTATATACTTGAAAGTTGTGGAAATATTAAACCTTTAAAGTGAGAGAAATGCACTCTGAAATGCCTTCAATGTATAGGATGGCAGTTTCTTTAATTGTAGAAATTTCTTTTTGAAGTATATCAGATAAAGAACAGATAATATGAGGTCTGGAAAGAAGCCATTTAATAACACCATAACGCCATATTTTTTTGAAGGATTATGAGCCAAAATCTGATGTATGTTTCAACCTGAAAAGGAAGGTTTGCAAATAACACTTGTTGATAAGGAACTACCAATTCTCATTTTATAAGAACATCAAGGAAAGATATAGTTCCATTTGATTTAAGTTCCATAATGAAATTGATTCTGTGATGAAGGTTATTGATTTTTTTATAAGAAGAAATCTAGTTATTTATGTGAATCATTCCAAACAGCAAGGCCATATCAAAGGTTTTGGATTAATCATTATTATTTTTTTCTTCTAATTGTTCTAAATAGAAGTTAACAAGGATGAGAGATTTAGAGAATCCATTGCGATATCTTTAGTTTGCCAATAAAGCTTTTCATTCCAGCTGAAATATCTAGAATTAATGATACTTGAAGAGGTCTAGGATACCTGATGGAAACTTAGATGATAAAAATTCTAAGGTGTCAGCTAGAGAAACATTTGTAAAAAAGTAAAGCTATGTCAAAGCTTTTTATTATTATTATTATTATTATTATTATTATTATTATTATTATATGACACCTCCAGAGAGTCCAAAGACAACTCTGTCTCCATCACTCAATCCACCAACTACAGCGAACTACAACTACCATCATCATCTACACCAATGCCATCGATCGCCCACCACCACTAGTATTTTCACAGACAATCACAAACAGTGCCCATGGCAGGATTTGAACCCACAGCTTTTTGGCTGGAGAGCAGATATGCTAACCACTCAGCCAACCAGGCCGACAAAGCTTACTAGTTAATCTGTGGAGTGAAGTCTCAAATCTATAATTTTTGATATAAAGTTGCTTTTATTTTTAATATAAGAAAAAGAATGTAAATTAAGGGAGAGCGGAGATTTGAAAGCAACTTCAAAAGTTTGTATGCAGGGCTAATGATGCAATCAGTAATTAGATGAAAAGGAAATCCTGGTTTATACAACTTTGGCAAGCTATGAATTCCAGTTGGGCTTGCACAGTATGTTTTTTTTAGTTTTTGAATTGTATCCAGATCAAACAGTATATCATCTAATTAAGAGTTAAGTTTATTTAGTTTACTCTTGGTGAGGTCTCTCTGCCAAGTTAAACTCTGATTATTATATGATAATGGCAAAAATTGGATTTAGACTGTGATGGCTATAAATAACAAATGATAAATATTTTTCAGTAGTTATAAAATTTCTTCATTACAAGATTCCCATATTTGGCAGCAATATCAAAAATGATGAGTCTTTGACTCCATGGGGTCTGGTAATAATAATAACAATAATGACCTGTAAAATAACATAAACCAAAGGAAAATCAAATGATATAGAGGAGGAATGGGAAAAATCTGAAACAAATCCTGATAAAAGCTGCAACAACAGGAAATTTAAGAATAAAGAGTAAATGGGGAGTGGGGAGGTAGATGGAGTCAGAGGAATACATGCATTATACAGACATACTCAGATTTCTAAGATGCCAAGTTATTTTGCTGTGACAGGTCATTGAGTCTAACACAAAGATGGACAGAGACTACATAACCATAACTCGAGCAGAGAAATAGAAAACATAATGGGAACGGGGGAGGGAGTTACCAGAAAAGGCTAAATTTGAAGGCAATAGAAGCAGAAATAAGGTATAAAAGAAATAGTGTCATTACAAGAAGAGAAGTATGGGGGAGGGGAAGGAACATTGTGTAACAGAACTAGAAAAACTATATATATTAAAGCTACAATCAAAAACCTAAAATATTTGAACAAAGAAATAAAAGATAAAATTACAAACACAAGAATTAGAAAAAAACGGGTAACCTATTTTCATAGTTTTTTTTACTGATGATAATAAAGAAGTAAAATTTTTTATAAAACAAAATATAGCCTAACAGAAAATGTTACAATATGAGAACTAAAAGATAGAATGAATAGAATGAGAAATAGGAAAACACGGGAGAAGACAATATAAATATCTAACAACAAAAATGCAGGTGAAATTCTTTAATAAGATTTGGATTTCTGGAAAAACTAACTCTATCAAAAAAAAAAAATACTGGTTATTCCAATTTATAAACATGGAAATCTAGATGATTGCAATAACTATTGGGAAATTAGTCTGCTAAATACAGGTTACAAAATATATACTGGAATATTAAAAGCGAAGCTAAACAATATTGCAGAGGACAAACTACTAGAAGCACAAATTGAATTCCAAAAAGGCTGATCTTGCGTAGACTCGGTTTTTACTTTAAAATTAATAACTGTAAGAAGGGGAGAGAAAAAAACTAAACAAAAAAAAAACACAAAAACATCTTCACTTATTACAAAAAACATCATACTCTTCCATCTCTATTCCTGTCAGGATGTCATCCAACCATGTTTTGCTTATTCCAACAATTTTTGGGTGGACAAATTCAATCAACGTAACCATTACATTTCTCTCATTTCTGATACTTCTGTAATTCGTATAGAAACATAACAGCTCATTTATGGATTTATAACAAGTTTCACTGCTACTTCTTATTATGTGTGACTTTTCCATACCTTCCTCGAGCCATTCTTTTTTCTTCCTACCCATTCCAGAATCTTCTTCAAATCCAGCTATTCTTCCTACATGCCATTTACTTCTCTCTCTCTCCCCCCCCCCTCCATTCACTTCCTCTTTGAGCATGAGCCTTTCTCACACTGTGTTCCCCTGTCCACCCCAAGTCTCCTTGTTTATCTTGCACACTTGTCTCATTTTACATTCATGCTACCCTCTTCTTCATTCATAAGTAACACTTTAATCTTTCCTTACCTACTCTCCCACTCTTTCACATCGCTCTTACTTGCTCAGATTCATTCTCTACACTTATTCTTATTCTTGTTCTTATTCTAGCAGCAGCAGTGTCTCCAAAAGATATTGCACTGAAACCATTCAAATGCAGTCTATCACTCTTATGCAGTTCAATTCATCCTTAAATCATTCCACATATTAACAAATTGCACTCATTTCTCTTACTGCATTTCTACTATCAAATCATTTATAATCCTTGCTCTTTGCCTCTCTTGCTCAGATTCATTCTCTACACTTATTCTTATTCTTGTTCTTATTCTAGCAGCAGCAGTGTCTCCAAAAGATATTGCACTGAAACCATTCAAATGGTTTCCTTAAGTCCCTTAAATCCCTTAAATCATTCCACATATTAACAAATTGCACTCATTTCTCTTACTGCATTTCTACTATCAAATCATTTATAATCCTTGCTCTTTGCCTCTCTTGATACCCATACAATACCACTCATGAATCTTTTGGTATCTCTTTCATACCAACATCATTCTCTCCATATCCATCTTCACCCCTCTGGATTCCCCATACAATGCCACTTGTGAGTGTTTCGGTATCTTTTTCATACCAACATCATTCATTTATTTCTTCTTCAATCTTCCATACTTCATGTCCACTTCATCTCTTGTCTCATCTTCACCAATTCAAATCTTGCATTCACTCTCGTTGTCTTATTGGCAGTCACACATGCTTGTTTGTCATCAAACCTGCTTGCTATCCTCCTCTTCTGCAGCTTCTCCCACTTAAGTGGGGTCACTGTTTGTTATGAGTCTCCTCCACATCTTCCTGTCTTGGGCTGTCACCACATCCAAGTTCTTCATCTTCAAGTCCTCTTCTACCAGCTCCCTCCATCTCTTCTTTGGCCGCCCACGCTTCCGTCTTCCTTGCACATCCATCTGCATGACCCTTCTTCCCACATATTCGTCCTCCCTCCTCATCACATGACCAAACCATCTCAACCTTGCCTCCTGTATTTTCGCTCCTAAGTTCGTAACTTTCACTGTTCCCCTGACATAGTCATTTCTCAGACGATCCTTTCTGGTCACACCGCACATCCACCTAAGCATTCTCATCTCTGCTACTTCCATCCTACTGATGTTATTTTTCCTCAGGGCCACAGTTTCTATAGCATATGTCATAGCTGGCCTCACTACTGTTCTATTGATTTTGCCTTTCAGATTGATCGGCACCCTCTTATCGCATAACACTCCAGCCATCTCCCTCCAGTTCCTCCAACTCGCTTGTATCCTGCATCCCACTTCCTTCTCACCTCCTCCATCTTCTTCCACTGTCGAACCTAAGTATCTAAAGTCTCTCACCTTCCTGATGACATTTCCTTCCAGGTCTGTCTCCTGGCCACCGCCCACTGCGCAACACATATACTCTGTCTTACTTCTGCTCAGTCTCATACCTCTCTCTTCCAGTACTTTTCTCCATCTTTCCAGTTTAGTTTCCGCTTCTTCTCTTGAATCTACACACAGCAAGATGTCATCTGCATACAACATTGTCCAAGGTGCATCTTCTCTCACCTCCTCTGTTACCACCTCCATCACAATATTAAACAGAAACGGACTTAATGCTGACCCTTGATGCAAGCCAACTGTTACTTGAAAACTTTCTGTCTGTCCCAAACAGGTCCGAACACGTGTCTTCACATTTCTGTACATTTCCTGCACCAACCTGACATATTTCTCCGGCACCTTCTTCTCCCTCAGACGCCTCCAGACTTCTTGCCTTGGCACCCTATCGTATGCTTTCTCCAGATCAATAAATACCAGATGTAGCTCCCTTTGTTTCTCTCGATATTTTTCCATCATCTGTCGTAACCCAAAGATAGCATCTGTTGTTGATCTACCAGGCATGAAGCCAAATTGTTCCTTTGCAATCTCCACCTCCTCCCTCAATCTACCATCAAGAACCCTTTCTAGGATCTTCATTGTGTGGGACATCAACTTTATTCCTCTGTAATTTTTACAGTCTTGTGCATCCCCTTTACCCTTGTAGATGGGAACAAGAGTACTCACCCTCCATTCCTCGGGTATATTTTCCTGTTGGCAAACTTTCATGAACAGGTCCCACAGCAGGTCAATTCCCTCTTCCCCCAGTGCCTTCCATGCCTCCACTGGAATTCTGTCAGGGCCCACCGCTTTTCCATTCCTCATCCTCTTCATGGCCTCCGTCACTTCCATTCTACTGATGTTCTGCACCATCCCCTCAGAAGGCTTCCCATCTCCTCTGTGAGTCCTTGCATTTTCCTCATTCAGAAGTCCCTCAAAGTATATTTATCATCTGTTTCTTATGTCCACATCCCTCCATAATACTCTTCCTTCAGCATCTTTGATCTGCCTCACATGTAAGATGGACTTAGCTGCTTTATTTCTACATTTCGCTAGTTGGTAAATTTTTCTCTGTCCTTCCTTTGTTTCTAATTGATCATACAGATCTTGATATGCCATGGCCTTCGCCTGTGCCACAACTCTCTTGGCTTCTTGCTTTCTCTCTTTGTACACCTCTCTGCTATCATACTATTAATTGTACTCTGTTTTTCAACATCATTATCTCACCCTTTATTGTCAAACTCTTTTCCTCTCTATCACTTCCACACATTTTCTGAATGTTCGCACAATCTTTGTCAATTACCATTTCAGTTACGATGCCATGTTCCCTACTTATATTTAAATAGGTCTTGTGGTCCAGAATATTGCACTCACTACATATTTTTGTACTTGCTACTTTACTCTTACTCAGATAATACAGATAAATAATTTGAGATACTTGCTGTATTGTTCAGAATCATTTTAATCTCTTTTACCCCATAGTAAAGGCATATTAAATTGAGTGTTTGTGTGTTTTGCTTTCATTTTTTGCATCCACAAATGAAACAGAATTGGTGACTGGTGACGTATTACTTATTAGAAGTAGAGTTTTGGATATCCTTTGCTGTATATGATCATTACTGCCATAATAGTATTTTGCCATAATAGTAAACAGAACAATTTATTAAAAATTGTATATGAAATTAAAATTGTATATGCATTTGTGTGATGTGCATATTGCTCAGCATAATTTCTGTTCATGGTAAATTTGTAAATGCTAACAACAGATTGTCTTGTGAGATGTCATCCCCTTCCAGGAGGTTGACCACTGTGAACAGCAGATTAATTTGGAGGAATATTGTTGATAGGAAGTATGGTCATGATAAACTTTTCATGCAATGCTATCATAATATTCTGAACATTCCTCCCTCCCACTCAGAGTATATATCAGAATTTGATATTTATTATAATACTGACTCATAGATGAATACTAACATTTTTATTTAATATATAACCAGATATTATTAATGTAGTTTATTATGCTTTGTATCCTGTTGTGGTTGTAGATGATTATGAAATATTATTATTATTCTTATTACGGGCAACTCCAAGGAGTCCATAGACTCATTGAGGGAGGCCCTAACATCATGTCAAGAACAACTATTCGACATTCACACATTATCTATCATACTTCGCCTTGAATTCATTTACAGTCATGGCACCCACAACAGACTCTGGCAGCTTATTCCACTCATTCACCACTCTCCAAGTAAAAAACCTAGCTCTAACACCCTTGCTAACCACACTCTTTCCCAGCTTCCATGTATGGCTCCTAGTTCTCCCACCACCAGTCCTATTCTCAAAAATATCTTCTGAATTAATCTTATAGAAACTCTCCAGTAATTTGAATGTTTCAATCATATCATCCCTTTTCTGCCTATCGACCAATTTCTGCAACCCACAAATCTTCAACCTGTTCTCATAAGGTTCATTCCATAGACCTGCTATCATCTTGGTCACTCGTCTCTGGATTCTCCCCATCCATAAGAAACCCTGGCGCCCATATAAGATATAGAGTTTAGTGAGTTTAAAGAGTGGTATGATAGACTTTGTGTTTCTCAGGGGGGACCTCCCCTCGATGAGTCTTGACAGATTATGTCTTAGGAAGGACCTCCCTCGATGAGTCTTTTGATTCCTTGGAGGCCTGAATAATAATAATAATAATAATATCTAGGCACAGTAGTCTAGATGGGGGTCTTATCAAGGCTTGATACAGAGGAACAATAATCTGTTTGTCTCTGCTTGTTAAAGTATTTTTCAGCAACCAAGTGATTTGATGAGCTGATTTAGCCACTTTTGCGATATGCCCCCTAAACTTCAACTCCCTATCCACCAACACTCCCAAATCTCTTGCCTTGTCAATCTCCTGGAGTACAGTTCCACCAATGTGATATACTGCTGCTAATCTCTTCACCCCAAAATGCATAACCTTACATTTTGCCACATTAATTTGACATCTATTCTCCTTAGCCCAGGCCTCTAAACCAGTGCTTCCCAAACTTATGGATGTAAAGGCCCCCTTTGGAAAAATTAAAATATTTCATGCCCCCCCCCCCCCGAATCGGAAAAAAAATCATAATACAGACATATTTTATTATAATATTTATTGTATTTATATTGAATACAATTTATATATATTTTTCTTTTTTCTTTTTTTCAGAAAAAAGAAAAAGAAAAATATATAAGCTTTTGTAAGCTTTTTTGTGCTTCTTATCAATATCTTTGAAATGAAACTTTAATGAATCAGCATATAGTTACTAATATTTATTAAGCACCGAAGTACGCAAGAAGCAAAATTTGTGAACCAACACCACTGTATGATTTTTTCCATTAAAATATAAAAAATAACAAAAAAGAAATAATAAATAATAAAAATTAAATACATTTCTTTTAAAATTAAAAAAAAGAACTACTTAGTCTTAAAAGATTTTAAATTTGTTTTCATTTCATGGCCCCTCAACAAAACTTGCGGTTCCCAAGGGGGCCGCAGCCCACAGTTTGGAAAGCGCTGCTGTAAACTTTCCAAATCATCCTGCAAAATTTTGACATCCCGTGCACTCACTATTGCTCTACCCAACTTTGCATCATCAGCAAACAAATAACAGTTCTTCTCAGATCCTTTCCTATATCATTAATAAACAAATTGAACCGTAGTGGTCCAAGAACAGAACCCTGCGGCACACCACTAGTCACAAGCTGTCTTTTGGACTTTACTCCTGAATAAATCAATCTCTGATATCTCTCCATCAACCCCCCCCTACTATCCATCTCACCAACCCCATATCCATCCCCATATGTTGCAGTTTACTGATTAGAATTCCATGTTGTATCGTGTCAAAGGCCTTACCAAGGTCCAGTGGAATCACTGTAAACCCATTACCCTTATCCCGTTCAGCTGTTACTGTGTTCTAAAACGCGAGCAAGTTACTGAGGCATGATCTACTCTTCACAAAACCATGCTGTCCCCCATACAATATCCCATTTTCATCTATCTAATCCTGTATTTTCCTCTTGACTATTTACTCCAAGACCTTGACAATGATTCCTGATATGCGAATCGGTCGGTAAAATTACAACAGCAGTCTTGTAACTCCTTTATGCAGTGGAACTATTTCCCCCTCTTTCCACCCCCTTGGGATTAACCCAGACCCGAGACTCAAATTAAACAAAATGGTCAAGGGCACTGAAAATTCTTGAGCCGCTTCACGTACGACACTAGCTGGTATACCATCCAATCCCACAGATGTATTGACATTGAGGTTTTGTAATAGACTATTCACCTCCACTTCATTCACCACAATTCCCATATAAGCTGTTGGTTCTTTCATTCCTGCAATGTCACCACCTGGATGATATACTCTTGCAAAGTGCTCGCTCACTAATTCCACTATATCAACTGATTTGGTTACCTCCCCACCATCAGCATTCTTTAAAATCATTCTGCCGTATACATTTTTTCTTTTACTTTCAACATATCGAAAAAACTGTTTGGGATTCTCTTTAGCCTGCATGGCTAATGTTCTTTCATAATCCGCTTTTGCTTTTCTCACCACACTCGTTACCCTTCTGGCCTGCGCTTTATACCGTTCATGTGCCTGGCAGTCACCTTTCTCCTTAAATTCCCTCCACAGTTTGTTTCTTTTTTTGCAGCTCAAGCTTAATAGTGTTATTCATCCATTTAACCCCTACTTGATTTATTATTCGAACTCTAGATATATACAGTCAGCCATTGCCTCCTGCAAATACTTCTTAACTGCCTCCCATGCACTATCAACATCCAGCCCTTGCAATTTTACATGCCATGGCACTGAACCAATCAAACTCCTAAGCTTGTCATACTTACCAGCCTGATAATTCCACATGTATTCTGTCTTAATTGTAAATTCCACACCTTTAGCCACCTCCCATGTCAAGACCCTATGATCAATCTTACCAATTGGTGGCAACGTCGTCATATTCATTACAGACAAATTCTCAGATGCAATTACTAGGTCAAGCATTCTCTGACCCCTAGTATTTTCCATTACATGCTGTTGCAGATAGTTATTCCTTAATAACTGCATAAAATCCAATTCCTTCGTCCCATGTGTCCTCTCCTCCTTCCAATCAATGTTACCATAGTTGAAATCTCCCATAATAATTGCCCTCCTTCCACTCATTTCTTCTATTTGCTTATGCACACTATCTCCACCATCTATTCCATCACCTGGTCTATAGCAGCACCCAGTTGTATATTTTGTTCTGCTAGCATCAATCTCATACCAAATAGCCTCAAATAGTGCTCTTTTCTCTATCCTCCAGTTCAACTTTTATTCTCTTTGGTTGCAGCTCATCAGCTATCATCAATAACACTCCCCCCCCTCATTTTATTCTCCCTGTCACTCCTGAACACACTATACCCCTCACATTCAATCCCACTAGCTATATCATCTTCTGTCAGCCATGTTTCACTAATACCAACAACCTGTGGCCTGGAAGTGCCAACAATGGCCAAAAACTCTTCCTTCTTGTTCCTAATACTCCTGGCATTAGTATACATGAATTGCAGAAGCCCATTTGTCCCATCCCTATTTTGATGCCTTATACTAACTATCCCATTCTGATTTGTTGTCCTTCGTACTCGCTCGGGCATAATATACTCATTCATACACTCAACTGCCTCCCTAAAGTCTGCATATCTACTCCCCCCCCCCTTAATAACTCTAGTTTCCCTGATTCTGCACATCCACTTCCACTTCATTCAACAACACCTTTTCAAGTCTTCGTACTCCAAGACCATTCAAATGCAAACCATCCATCTTATATAAATTCTTTCGCCCATCGAAACTCGCTGTCCACACGTCCACAAATTCCACACCACTCCTCCTGCATAATCCGCGCATAAAGTCATTAGCAATTATGGCCCTCCTTCTATACTCTTCACTGTTATACTGCGGCAACAGACTCACCAGCCTAACTCTCTCACTCTTCTCTTTTGCTACCTCAAGTAATTCCTTCACATCTTCTCTCATAGCCATTTTGTCTGCTTTCAAATCATTCGTTCCTGCTACTACTATCAATTCTTTCACCCTCTGCTTTTGTGCTCTAATAGACTCGCTTACATCCTTAATGTTAGCACCAGGTTGGTACGATTTTGTCAAACTCTCATCTATCACACCCCTTATTAAAGAAGGGGTGTGATAGATGAGACAACAACACTCGCTACAACACTCGCTCTTTCATTTTGTTTACACTCACGATCATACTCTTATTTTTCTTATCATACTTTTGCCGTTTATTAGTTGTTATGCTCGGTAAACATTTTTGCTAACGCTCCAGCTGCTGATTCACCCTATGTATCGCTCCGTGCAATCTCACTCATTGCATCTCTCGTCATTTTTATTATCTGTTAATCCATTCATTCGTTCTGTATTTTTACCTTCATTCTCACTCTCAATGTTGCTCTCACAGCTATCTGGTACTATCTCGCAAATATCACTATTCATACCTCTCATATCACTATTTTCTACATTCTGACTTTCAACAACGATATCACTTTCACGACCTGAAACACACTTTAAATTCTCACATTCCTTACACTTTCTGCACACATTCACTCCACTATCATTGTCTAACTAGACTGCAACTGCTCTCCTCAAAGCATACATCTCACAAACGGTATACACTGAATAAACTCCTTTATATTAAAATTTTTGAACAAAGATGGCGATCTGAATGGCATTGTATTCCTTCTTATCGGTGCCATCTGCATGCTATTAATCGTATCTATCAAATTACTAATTGAAATAACTCAGAAAACACACAAAAATCACAGAGACACACTAAGATACGAAAAGTAAACAGTACTATGTAAGATTCAAGCAAATTTACCAATAATAATTAAAATAATACTTATCTTTTCAGGAGCTCTCTACAAACACTACACACCATGTAGCCCTCTAGTGGCCCATCTCATATCTCATCAAATTTCTGATGTTATGTCTTAAAAAGGTGTACAGGATATCATAAAAGTATTACATGATTAAATTTACGTCATTACTAATGTCCTGTCAACAATTTTCCTCCAAATGTTAGTATCATTTTTCAGCACTTCAAAATATTGTGTAATTCTATATTTCTGACTTGTAAGTCATTTCTGACTGCATCAGTCCACCTAGATTTTGGGCCTTTAGCAGGCATCAGATATATTCTTGAATGCTAACTATGTCAAATTACTCGTTGATATTTTCATTTTTAATGATTCTGTTATTGATGCTGTCTGTTCACTTCTCTACTTTTTCTTCAGTCTTTGACCACCTGCTTGATTTCTAACCCAACTCTGATCCATAAGTTAAAATTTGTCCGCACACTATCTTGCATATAGCTAGTTTAGTATCTTGACTAATTTCTCTTATTCCATATAAATTTATTCATATGACCTCCCAATTCCTGTTTTACTTATTTTGTTGTTTATTTTCATATTTAATTTGCTGTCTTTTTCTGTCTAAACTAAGAATTATATCTAAGTAGTTAGTTTCTTCTGTTTTTCCATTCGGAATGCAGCAGATGTTTTCAGTGTTCCTTCCTGTTTTCTTGTCTTTTTATCACTGTTTTTCATACAAAATTTTTTACAGCAGTTATTCTATTTAGTTGAGGAATCCTGCAGACTTCATTTATTTAAGAGTATAAAGACTATCCACATAAAGCAAAGAACTGATATTAAAATCTTCAATTTTGATGTTCGGCCTGACATCACTTTCCCTCATATGTGATCCATATAGATGATGAATAACAGTAGAGATAATGTGAACTCTTGTCTCGCACCTGATTTTACCATCAAATCATCTTCCTGTACTCTTTCAAATATACACTACTTGGAAAGAAGTCAATGGACACCCCTCATGGTAAGTGCATTGTGTCATGTAATAAGTCACATGTTTGTAGCTATATAAATTGGAGGAATATGATGCTCCTGAGTCATTGCAACTCAGGGTGAAATAGCTATGAGAAGGGAACTGATGGAGTTTGAAAGAGGTGTGATAGGATGCCATGTTGCAGGTCTATCTTTTTGGCAAATTATTGACAAATTGGGCCATCCCAGGTCAACGATCAATGATACCATACTGGGATGGAACAAAGAGAGTCAGCTGCAAGTTCTACTCTCAGTAGATCACCCACCACACTCACCGAATGTGACCGTAGGGTGCTATGAAGGATATATAAAACCTGCCATTCGTCAGCTGACACATTGAATACTTTTTATTCCCTTGTGATGACAATTTGACTTTTCCAAAATATTGGAAATCATAATTAAATTTATTTTAGTTAATATAGTAGTCTACATCATAATTTCCTTAAAAAAATACAGCTACGAATAGTCAACATATAAGCATTACCACGAGACTTAGCATAGTCTCGTGGTAAGGGGATTCGCTATTAAGAGGTGTAATAGTTGAGAGTTTAACGAAGTCGTACTAACCAGGTGCGAACATAAAGGACGTCAACGAATCTATTCGACTGCAAAAACAGAGGGTGAAAGAGATGATAATCGTAGCAGGAACAAATGATTTGAAAGAGGACAAAATGGAAATGATAGAGGATGTGAGTGAATTATTTGAGGTAGCAAAAGAGAAGAGTGAGAGAGTTAGGATGGTGAGTATCTTACCGCGGTATGACAGTGAAGTGTTTAGAAGGAGGGCAATAATTGCTAATGACTTTAGGCGCAGATTATGCAGGAGGAGTGGTGTGGAATTTGTGGACGTGTGGACAGTGAGTTCGATGGGCGAAAGGACTTATATAAGATGGATGGGTTACATTTGAATGGAGTTGGTGTACAGAGACTTGAAAAAGTGTTGATGAATGAAGTGGATGTACAGACTCAGGGAAACTAGATTTATTAAGAGGGGGGGAGTAGATATGCAGACTTTAGGGAGGCAGTTGAGTGTATGAATGAGTATATTATGCCCGAGCGAGTACGAAGGACAACAAATCAGAATGGGATAGTTAGTATAAGGCATCAAAGTAGGGATAGAACAAATGGGCTTCTGCAATTCATGTACACTAATGCCAGGAGTATTAGGAACAAGAAGGAAGAGTTTTTGGCCATGGTTGGCACTTCCAGGCCACAGGTTGTTGGTATTAGTGAAACATGGCTGACAGAAGATGATATAGCTAGTGGGATTGAATGTGAGGGGTATAGTGTGTTCAGGAGTGACAGGGAGAATAAAATGAGGGGGGGGGAGTGTTATTGATGATAGCTGATGAGCTGCAGCCAAGGAGTATAGAAGTTGAACTGCAGGAGAGAGAAAAGAGCACATTTGAGGCTGTTTGGTGTGAGATAGAATCTAGCAGAATAAAATATACAATTGGGTGCTGCTATAGACCAGGTGATGGAATAGATGGTGGGGATAGTATCCATAGGCAAATAGAAGAAATGAGTGGAAGGAGGGTAATTATTATGAGTGATTTCAATTATGGTAATATTGGCTGGAAAGAGGAGAGGGCACATGGGAGGAAGGAATTGGATTTTATGCGGTTATTAAGGGACAACTAACTACGGCAACATGTAGTGGTTATTAAGGGACAACTATCTACGGCAACATGTAGTGGAAAATACCAGGGGGCAGAGAGTGCTGGACCTTGTAATTGCAACTGAAAACGTTGCTGTAACAAACATGACCATGTTGCTACCAATTGGTGAGAGTGACCATAAGGTCATGAATTGGGAGGTGGCTAAAGGAGTGGAATTTACAATTAAGACAGGGTACATGTGGAATTACCGGGCTGGTAAGTATGACAAGCTTAGGTATGTGCTTGGCTCAGTGCCATGGGATGTAAAACTGCAAGGGCTGGATGTTGATAGTGCATGGGAGGTGGTTAAGAACTGTTTGCAGGAGGCAATGGTTGACTGTATACCAAGAGTCCGAATAATAAATCAAGTAGGGGTTAAATGGATGAATAACACTATTAAGCTTGAGCTGCAAAAAAATAAACAATTGTGGAGGGAATTTAAGGAGAAAGGTGACCATCAGGTGCAGGAACAGTATAAAGCTCAGGCCAGGATGGTAACAAGGGTGGTAAGAAAAGCAAAAGCAGATTACGAAAGAAAATTGGCCATGCAGGCTAAAGAGAATCCCAAACAGTTTTTTCAATATGTTGCAAGTAAAAGGGAAAATGCTCATGGTAGAATGATCTTAAAAAATGCTGAGGGTAAGGAGGTAACCGAATCAGTCGATATTGTGGAATTACTGAGCGAGCACTTTGCAAGAGTATATCATCCAGGTGGTGACTTTGCAGGAATGGAAGAACCAACAGCTTATACTGGAATTGTGATGAATGAAGTAGAGGTAACTGGTCTATTACAGAACCTCAATGTCAATACATCTGTGGGATTGGATGGTATACCAGCTCGTGTCGTACGTGAAGCGGCTAAAGAATTGTCAGTGCCCTTGACCATTTTGTTTAATTTGAGCCTCAGTACTGGGTCAGTCCCAAGGGGGTGGAAAGAGGGGAAAATAGTTCCGCTGCACAAAGGTGGTTCCAAGGCTGCTGTTGAAAATTACCGGCCAATCAGCATAACAGGAATCATTATCAAGGTCTTAGAGAAAATAGTCAAGAGGAAAATACAAGATTGGATAGAAGAAAATGGGATACTGTATCGGGGACAGCATGGTTTTGTGAAGGGTAGGTCATGCCTCAGTAACTTGCTCACGTATTATAACACAGTGACGGCTGAACTGGATAAGGGTAATGGGTTTACAGTGATTCTACTGGACCTTGCTAATGCCTTTGACAGGATATCACATGGAATTCTAATCAGTAAATTGCAGCATATGGGGATGGACATAGGGTTGGTGAGATGGATAGGAGGGTGGTTGACGGAGAGATATCAGAGAGTGGTTTACTCAGGAGTAGAGTCCACAAGACGGCCTGTGACTAGTGGTGTGCCACAAGGATCTGTTCTTGGACTACTGCTGTTTAATTTGTTCATAAAAGATATAGGAAAGGATCTGAGAGGAACAGTTCATTTGTTTGCGGATGATGCGAAGTTGGGTATAGCAATAGTGAATGCAGATGACGTCAAAATTTTGCAGGATGATTTGGATAGATTGGAGATCTGGGCTAAGGAGAATTGATGTCAATTTAATGTGGCAAAATGTAAGGTTATGCATTTTGGGGTGAAAAGATTGGCGGCAGTGTACTGCATTGGTGGAACCGTGCTCCAGGAAATTGATGAGGCACGAGATTTAGGAGTATTGGTGGATAAGGAATTGAAATTTAGGGGGCACATTGCAAAAGTGGCCAAATCAGCTCATCAAATCACTTGGTTGCTGAAGAATACGTTGACAAGCAGGTTATTGTTCCTCTGTATCGAGCCTTGATAAGACCCCATCTCGACTACTGTGCCCAGATTTGGTCACCTAGGTTTCTTCTTGATGGGGAGGAGGTGGAGAGGATCCAGAGGCGAGTGACCAAGATGATAGCAGGTCTGTGGAATGAACCTTATGAGAACAGGTTGAGGATTTGTGGGTTGCAAAAATTGGTTGATAGGCGGAGGAGGGGAGATATGATTGAGACATTCAAATTACTGAAGGGTTTCTATAAAATTAATTCAGAAGATATTTTTGAGAACAGGGCTGGTTGTGGGAGGACTAGGGGACATCCATGGAAACTAGGCAAAAGTATGGTTAGTAAAGGTGTTAGAGCTGGGTTCTTTACTTTTAGAGTAGTGAATGAGTGGAATGAGCTCCCTGAGTCTGTGGTGGATGCTGTGACAGTGAATGTGTTTAAGGCAAGGTATGATAGATACTGTATGAATGTTGAATAGTTGTGATGAATATGATTTGGGCCTCCCTCGATGAGTCTAATGACTCCCTGGAGTTGCCCGTAATAATAGTAATAGTCCACAGAGATTCCACAGCATGCAAGGCCTGTCAGTACAGTAAGCTGAATTTAAAGCTTTCTAGGATATTTACATCATCTCAAATTGTATTAAATTGAAACACCAGTTTAATTCACCAAAAGCTCTCCGCATATACAGACGCACTAACTTCACTCTGTTATGTGAACAGATTGGTACTACTGACTTTCTACTTGCTTACACTAACTAAGCTATTTGTGTACTAGAAGAGGAGCTTGTCATAACGCTGAATGCTTACCTTTGGATGATCCTTTCAGACACCTCTAATGCATCAACTGCCAAAGAATTTCTAAAAGTAAAAACTCAGCACATGAACAAATTTGCCAAACTTCTAAAAACTCTGCTGTCAAGCTTCAACAACATCGTCAAGTAAACACTGCAATAAACTTATCTCCCTTCACTAGAAGCAATTATTATTATTATTATTACCATAGGCTACTCCAGGAGTCCTTAGACTCATCGAGGGAGGCATGCATATACAGTAGTATATTTAGATTTTGCAAAGGCGTTTGATAGATTGCCGCATGGCAAAGTAGTAGTTAAATTCGAACAGATGAGGTTGGATAGAAGATTAGTATGTTGAATTGGAGATTGGCTCTCAGATAGGTATCAGCAGGTTGAGTATGGGTGGTGAGAAGGGAGTGATATCCCAGAAGAAGAATGTCACTAGTGCTGCGCCTTATGAGTTTGTTTTGGACCATTGTTGTTAATTTGTATATAAATGACATTGGAAAGGGTTTAGGTGGTGATATACAGTTGTTTGCAGATTAGTGCACTGTTTCTTGCCACAACTTTGCTCCTGTACCTATAAAACTTTCTAGAGAAAAAATTATGATTCAGATTGAACATGGGATTGCTAACAATATCAGATTGGATGTAACCTTGCCTCTAAAGAACATGAAGCACTATTGGAAATAATGAATAATAAGATAGTAATTACTAAATATGATAAGGGAAATGCTACAGTAATATTCAACTACTATGATTACACACTTAAACTTGCTTCTTTATTCAAACATTGCTCAACCTACCTTTAGACTATGACCCTACAAATACACAGATCAGATGACTTCATAGATCCCTTAAAAAAAGGTCACCTCCTGGCTTGTTGAAGTTAATAATAAACCGAACCCGTATGATTCTAGACCCTTTCCATGTATAGATGGATTACCTAAAATTCTTAAACAGAATGTGCCATTATGCCCATTTGTAGATGCCATTGATTCATCCACATACAAATTAACCAAATATTTAGTGAAAGTGCTTTCCCAATATACTGGCAGCATCTCAACACACAAAAAGCTCAGTCCACTTTAAAGCCAGTATAAAAAAACTCGCACTCCAACTTACTGTCATTATTGTCAGTGTGACATTTTGTTGATGTTTTCTCCATTTGGCTGCATGGTTAGGATGTTTTTCAAAGGAGTGGAAAGATGGCCAAATTGTTTTGCTTCATAAGACTTTGAATTCTAGGCCAATCAGCTTGTCTGGAGTTGTGGCAAAGTGTTGGAGACGCTAGTGAGGACAAGGATTCAGAACTGAGTTGACAGCAGCAGAGTTCTCTTTAATGGACAGCATGGGTTTGCTAAAGGAAAATTGTGTTTAAGCAATCTGCTTGCTTATTATAACAAGGTGACAAATACATTGGACAGGGGAGATGCATATACAGTAGTATATTTAGATTTTGCAAAGGCGTTTGATAGATTGCCGCATGGCAAAGTAGTAGTTAAATTCGAACAGATGAGGTTGGATAGAAGATTAGTATGTTGGATTGGAGATTGGCTCTCAGATAGGTATCAGCAGGTTGAGTATGGGTGGTGAGAAGGGAGTGATATCCCAGAAGAAGAATGTCACTAGTGCTGCGCCTTATGAGTTTGTTTTGGACCATTGTTGTTAATTTGTATATAAATGACATTGGAAAGGGTTTAGGTGGTGATATACAGTTGTTTGCAGACGATGCAAAGTTGGGGAGAGTTATGAGAAGTAGAGCAGATTTGTAGCTTTGCAAGAGAACCTAAATAGACTGTCTGAATAGGTAAGTGTGTGGGATGTCAGTTTAATGTAGAAAAGTATATGGTTTTAAAATTTGGGAAACAAAGATGGGATGCAGAGTATAGGATTGATTGGTGGAGATATTTTAGAGGAGGTGGAGGAGATGAAAAATCTGGTGGACAGGGACTTGAATTTCGTGGACATTTTGTTAAAATTAAGAGGACAACACTGCAGATTATGGGAATGATGAGGAGAACACTGACATGTAGAAGTAAAAATGTTATGATTCCATTGTACAAGGCTTTATCAGGCTGCATATGAATTACTGTGCACAGATTTGGTCACCTAGTTTTCAAAAGGATGGTGAGTTGGAGAGGGTTTAGAGATGAATTGACTAGGTATTTTTGGTCTCTGGAATGTGGAATATGAGGACAGATTGAGAGAATGCAAATTACAGAGCCTAATGGATAGAAGTATGGGGAGAGACATGATCGATATTGACGTTGGTAAGTGGTAATTATCAGATTAATGTGGAAGAGATTTTTCATAGATCATCTGGAGACGGGGAGAATGAGAGGCCATCCCTGGAATCTGTATAAGGTGTGTGTGAGCAAGGGGGGCGGGGGTGAGGAGTGGATTTTTTTTGCATGGAGAGTGGTGAGCGATTGGAATGCATTGCCTGAGAGTGTGGTGGATATATTTAGGTCAAGGTATGATGAGCTGTGCATGCAAGAATGGTACCTCCCATGATGAGTCTCTTGATTCCATGGAGGTCTGTTGATGATAATAATAATGGTCAGTTTTGATATCTCCTCTCTGTTCACCAATGTCCTACTTAGACACTTTAGAACTTATTCAGACTAAATTTCTTCACAATATTTCATCCCTGTTTAAGTTCACTGTGAACTCTAGCTATTTCATTTGGCAAGAAAATGCTACAGAAAGAGAGGACAGCCATGAGCTCTTTGCTTTCTTCCCTTGGCTAATTTCTTCATGGAAACATTTGAAGAGAAAGCTCTAAACTTTGCCCCATATAGACCCACTTTTTGGCCATGTGGATCCAGTTCACATTAGCAAAAGAAAATGATAGCAGTCTCCCCTTCTTAGACACTTTAATTATATGCCAGCCTGATGAGTCCCTGGCATTTTCTGTTTACAGAAAACCCACATATACTGGTAGATACGTTTTAGGGGAAACAATTCCTCTCAGACAAAAGGAACATAAACGACACATTAAATATATAATTTATATTATATAAATTATAATAATATATATATAAAATAAATAACTATGGTGAAGCTGGCCTTTCTGATCATGCCCTGAACACTTTACGTAGAATTGAAAAGCACCAGAACATGGTATCAATATTTACATCACACCAAAACATGGTATGAACGCAAATTTAAGGAAGCCTGTGAGATTCTTATCAACCACCCCAATCTGAACAATAATGATGGTCTAAAAATCCCAAGCATATGGAAAGCACATATTCTACCCATGGAACCTTCTCTCTAAGAGTTAACTTTAAACAGAACTGTAGGTAATCCAGAATCCTAAATCTAAAATAACAAATTAATGTTAAAAATAAGACATCATTTTTACTGAAAGAAGACTATCTATAAGAAAGAATGTTTTTCTCATATTATCTTAAATAGAATTTAGCTTTGATGTAGTTTCTAAATAATTAATTAATAAAATTTTTTTTTCTTTTTTTTTTTCACTAGAGGTCATGCCAGTAGAATAACCGGTGATCAAATCATTGTTTCTTTAGCTTACTGTGTGTAATGTAATTCAGCTTGTCCTTGTATATTTGTATATACTCCAGATGATGATCTTAATATGAAGATTGAAATGTTGGGAAATTAAAATAGTTATTTATAACATGGTTGTAAAGTCCATAATTTCTAAAATGAATGCTGATCACCGTGCAACACTAAAAGAAAGGACACTGGTAGATACATTTACAAAAAGTCCCCCTCTCCCCCACAAACAATATGAAATTATTAAAACTTTATATAACAGGGGCTAAATTAATTCAGGTAGCAATGTCCCCCCCCCCCCTCTTGTGAACTGCTGAACTCTGCTCATCTTCACAAAACCTTCTTAGCTAATGGCTACAATTCCTGTTATATCTCAAAAAATATTAAAACCTCAAACCCACACACCTCTTCCCCCTCTCCAGAACAGAGACTACACTAAAGCTATCACTATTGTGTATCCAAGGCACATCTGAAAAACTAACAAAAATCTTTAAAAAAAAATAAAATAGAGCCTTTCAAACACCTGCAGTGTATAAAAAATTGACATCCTTATCTGCTCCACCAAAGGCCATTCACAGTCTTTAGACTTACCAGGTGTTTACCAGCTCCCTTGTAGTTGTAAACTATCCTGCTATGGCCAAATAGGCAAGACAGCCAACATCAGATTTGTTGAACATAAGGATTATATCAGTTTCCATCACTACAGCCACTTAGGACTTGCTGACCATGCTTAGACATCTGCCATAGAATATGCTGGATAAAAGCCGCCATTGCAGCAAATGTAAATATGAAAGACTTCTTTGAATCGGCTTCTGTATTACGAAACTATCCTGACCTCAACAAATTTGGTTGCATTAAACTGCCCCAAATTTGAGAATCTGTCATCCTCTGTCCTTTAGCCCAACAGCCAAGGGTGCTCAATTTAGTCAGATTTATTTAGGATGGCCCACTCTCAGTTGACATACTTCATCTTTATTACTTACTGTAGTTCCTACATGCACATAATCTTATGTTTTTTATTCCCTGATGATGATGGCAATTTGACTTTGCTGAAATATTGTTAATATTAAATTTATTTTAGTTAATATAGTAGTCTATGTTGTAATTTTCTTAAAAAATACAGATGTGCTATTTCTAGATCTACAAAACTTGAATACAAATCCTTGACTTATCAATAAATAGTTGATAACTCCCATGAGTTATCAACTGTTTGTCTTCAAATTAAAATACGATCCTGTGAATGTGTTTGATCTGTTTGTTTCTCTTTCATAATTTTTCTTAGCTTCACATAAATCTTGCCTGGGATATTTAACAAATTCCTTTGTAATTCTGACATGCAGTTTTATTCCCTTTTTTTTGATGGGTACTGTGAGAGCTTCTAGTCCAGGAATATGGCCTTTTGAATTATGCAATGCACCTCTTGTAAAAGTTATACCTCCACATTTGAGCATTTCTGGTCATATCTTTTAAGTGCCTTTCCACATATGAGGTTTTTGATGGCTTTTTGTCTCATGATAAATATTCATTGTGAATATTTTTCACCATCATTCTGTGACTTCTTGTTTCATTTAGCAGTCTTTCAAAGTTATTACTCTAGACATTTAAAATATCTTTATCATCTGATTCCTTTAACAGTACTTATTCCTTCATTTGTAATCTTTTTAATAGCCTCCAGCAGTTTAGCACCTTCCATAAATATTCTTGTCTTACCAGAGTCTTCTCATGAACTTGTTACTTTTGCACCACTGCTTTGCCTTCTTTCATTTTCTCTGTATTCTCTCAGAGCACATACTAATATTCTAGGCACTTTTCATATGCTTTCTTCCTTTGCATGAATGCTGTAGTCATGCAAAGATCCAAACTCTGTAGTGCACATTCTGAGTGCACTACAGAGTTTGGATTTTTTTTTGTCCTTGTAGACAGTTTCACTACATACTGAAATGTAGTGAAACTGTCTACAAGTTTCACTACGTTTCTTCGGTCTTCCACCAAGTCTTTAAGTTGATTGTTTTCAAACTCTTTCATTTTTTCTCCAATATTATTTGTATATTTGTATATATATACACACAGTTCTCCTCTGAAAGCTGCTCCTGTTTAAAATTTTCTTGCATATTTTTTTCCATGATATATATTAAAAAAAAAAAAAAATCCTGTTAAAAACTAAATGGTGATCATTTCCAATTTCACATCCCATGTATATAACTTTGTGTCCTGAACCAGCACGAATATATCACAATCAGTAATAATGTTGTCAGTGATTTCTTATTTATTTTGTCCTTCCTCCATATGAATTTGTTTACATCTTTATAATGGAACACTCTGTTAATAATAACTAGCTGATGTCCTGAGCAGAAATCTAGCAGATATTTTACCATTATTATTAGCTTTGGTCTTTTAATTTTTCAAAAACATTTCTGTATATCTGGTATTCATTTCTTACTCTGCTGTTTTAGATCTATCTTTTTTTTTTTCATCTACCTTCTCTAATAACTTTTTAATAAATTCAACTTCTTTATTGATGGAACCTTCTGTGGGACCATAGGCATAATAGGACCATTGTCTAATTCTTCATTTCAGTGTGTGTGTGTGCCCACATCACTCTACATGAAAATTGCTTGTCATTCAAAAATATTTTAGTGCCAAACACTATCTTTGGTCCCATAGTATCAGTTACTGTTTCATAATGTCAGCAATGCATGAGGATCTTTGAAAAAGTGCTTAAATGAGGCGGTATCTAAATGTATCCCTAGTGTTGAAGAATAAATAAGTTGGGAGTGAAATGGATGTGCAACCTTATTAAGCAAGAGATCTGCAAGAAGATGACGTGGAAAGAATATCATTAGAATAAGAGTGAGAGTAGTTATGAAATATATAAAGCTCAGGGCAGAAAAGTAACAAGTATTGTGCGGAAAACTAAATCTCACTATGAAAAGAAATTGGCCATGCAAGCTAAAGGCATTTCAAAAGAATTTTATTATTATGCTGTAAGCAAAAGAAAGAATGAATGTGAAAGAATAAGTTTATTGAATGCAGATGGTACTCTAGTGTTGGAAGCTAATGAGATTGTTCAGTTAATGAATGCTCACTTTGCTAATGCGCACACACTCTCTCTCTCTATGTATGTATGTATGTAACATGGTGCACAGTGCTACTACATTGGATGAAGAGTTAGAGGTTCATGAAATTGAGGTTGAAGAGCTGTTGCATAACCTGGATAAGAATTTATCAATAGGGACAGATGGAATATCAGCTTAAGTTGAGTCGCAGCTCAGGAATGATACCACAGGAATGTGTGATAGTTCCATTGTACAAGAGTGGTGCAAAAACTGATGTGTCTGACTGATTAGTATCTCTGGTGTGGTAGTGAAGATTTTAGAGCAGTTGTTAAGAACTCGCATACAGACATGGGCTACTCCCATGTTATATCTCAAAAAACCCATGTTACCCATGTTAGTAAACCCATGCTACTCCTTGCAGCTATACTCTGCAAGGAGTAGCATGGGTTTACTAAAGAAAGGTCATGTTTTAGCAAATTGCTCATATTTTATAACCATGTTACAGTCGAGTTGGATAAAGGGATTGGATACACTATGATAATTTTGGATTTTTCTAAGGCATTTGATAGGACCACATGAAAGGCTTTTTCATAAACTGGAGAATATGGGATTGGAATATAACCTCTTTACTTGGATGATTGGAATATAACCTCTTTACTCATCCAAGTAAAGAGGTTATATTCCAATAACCTCTTTACTTGGTTGACAGAGTGGATGAGTGTGAATCTGCCAGATTTAAAGTGACCAGTGGTGTACCTCAGGATTCAGTCATTGGGCCATTATTGTTCAATCTATGCATTGATGACATCAGGCAGGGTCTAACATCAGATATGCACTTGTTTGCCAATGAAGTGAAGATAGGCAGGACAATCAGGGATGCAAATTTAATGTTAGTAAGTGTAAAGTTATGTGCACTTTGATGTGATGAGATTTCCAGCTGTGTTATATTAGTGAATTATGCTACAAGAAATTGAGGAGGCAAGGGATCTTGGCATATTGGTGGATAGGAATTTGAAGTTCAAAGGTCACATAGCAAAAGTTGCAAATACAACTCGGAGGATAATTGCAATGTTGAAGTGAATCTTGACATCTGAGTATAAGGAAGTCCTTTTTTTTTTTTTCTCTTTATAAGACATACCTGCATTATTGTGTCTAGATTTGATCTCCCGGATATTCCCAAACGATAAAGAAGTTGTGGAAAGGGTTCAAAGAAGAGTTACAAAGATTATATCTGGATTATGGAAATTAGATTATAAGGACAGATTATGAGTATGTGGATTACAGACTCTGATTAACAGGAGAAAGAGGGGTGATATGATAGAGATCTATAAACTTTTGAATGGGTTATAGGATATTGTCTGATGAAATTTTTCATTATCTTTTCGTAATACAGGGACATCCATGGAAGTTAAGTTTGTTTGCAGTCAAGAAAGGGGAAAGAGCTAGGTTTTTCTCTTGCAGAGCAGTGATGAGGGGAACCGTTTGCCTTTATGGGTAGTGAGTGCATCTAGTGTGACTGAATTTAAGGAAAGGTATGACAGCTGGTTTGGGTGATTTATAGTCTCCCTCGATGAGCCCTTGACTCTCTGAAGGTCTCAGATAATAATATAGTCATTCCTTCCTCTTTTAATCATTATTGCCTGAATATAACATCTTGTAGTTATTTTTTAATTTTTTTATGTGACTCCCACCCACAAGAGATCATAAATGTATAATAGATTAGCACCATGAGTGAACTAAGGATTTTCTATTTTTTTTTAATTAATTTTTTTTGTATATTTATTTTTTTGATTTTTTTAAATAGTTTGGAAACCCCTCTCTAGAGACCAAACATGAATTTTTTTTTCAAGCACCTTCAATCTTCCAGTAAGCAGGAAGTGATCTCACACAGGCAACAGTAGCAGACCTTTAACTTCATCCTGGTCTCCTCACAAGAACATTGGGGGAGGGGCTGTTTAACTGGGCAGCATTCAATTTAAAGTGCACCACAAGAAGGTGAGGGTTTGGATATTAGGTCAGAAGTCTCGATTCTTCTTCATCTTCCTTAAAAGGCTATGTGGAAGTCTTCACATAGCCTTTCAAACAACATGGAGTTACACTGCAGGCCAGTGATGGACCATTAGCATAAATTGACACTATTCTCTTACAATTGTAAATTAAAGAAATATGGCATGATATACAGTATTTCTTTAATTCAAAGTTTAGTTTAATTAAAAGTTATGAAGTTTGTGTGGATTTTATGGATAAAGATTCTTTATCTGTGGGGGCTTATGATTTTGGATTTTAATGGTACAGTCTATACATATTTGGTCATACTGAAGTTTCCAGGTAAGCGACATGAAAGTTTGAAATGTTATGGTAGCATTAATTTTATTATTTTTATTTAGCACTGATTTAATTATAGTATCTAACTTTAAAAAACTTTTTTTAATTATGATGTTAGATAAATATGATGCCATCACTTCACTTATTTTATTAATCCTGTCAACCATTAGTACTGCAGAACCAAATATGGAGCTTTCTTTTAAATCATTTCAGACCTCCACTTAGCAAAGCAATGGCCTAACACCAGACAACACAATTCATTTTATCAACAGAAGCTATTCACATAGGGTGGCTTAAGGGTCAAAGCTCGATAACTAGCATTATGTATGATTTTTACAATCATAGGAATTAAGAAATCTAGTTATCTACCTTTGACCTTTAAGCCACCCATTGTGAATACTTTTTGTTGATAAAATGAATTCTGTTGTCTAGTGTTAGACTATTTCTTTATTAAGTGGAGGACTGAAATGGTTTAAAAAAGTTCCTTATTTGGTTCTGTAGTACTAATGAATGATAGACTTAATAAAATAAGCAAAGTGATGGCATCATATTTATCTGTTTTTATATCTTATCATGTTTCCAATATCACATACTTTTTTTTTTGTGACTGTGGTGGCTAAATGGTTAAAAGCAGATTCATCTGGATTTGTATTATAAACTTTTTTTGAAGTGTTCTAAGGTGAAACATCTTAGACTTAATATTATAGTTGAAGTATATTTAATGAAATATCTTGCCATAAATCATGTGCATTTATCTGTTTTTTTTTAATTACACTGATTTAATTTAATATGTAACTTTAAAAACTATATTTTAATTGCACATCTATTCAGAGTATGACTTTTATGCATATTGCTATTTACTACATTATAATAACTTCATTCAGCTATTTCTTGCCAAAATCATTATTTTTATTTTAATGATGTCCATCACACATTCTTTATATACTATTGTCTTTCTTTAGAAACATCAATTGATGTTTCCTGCCCTGAATCAGAGTATAGTTCATTGGTAGTATATCATCATGTGACTCCATCCGGTAGAACACATGCAGGCAAATTTACGAAATTCAAAGCTGCTTCAACATTGCTGGATTGTACAAAAGCATGTTGCAGTAAGGAGCTCTGTGATATGGTTTTTTTATTTAATACAAGCTGCTTCCTGATCACTTGTTATAAAGACAGTCTTTGTGATCCAGTAACACGAACAGGAGCAAAGTTTCTGCAGTCCTACATGGTGCGAGTAAGATCTGCAGGTAGGAAGAAGTGATAGTTGATTAAATATAGATAATGAACTGTATTAAAATTTCTGGGTATTATGTATATATAGTATTATATAGTCCTCCCCTTCATTATTTCCTGTCATATACCTAAGAGATGCATTAGACACTCTTTTCCCATTAAGTTTCCTTCCAGACTGGTTTATTTGTTAGGTTTCTAATTTGATCATTTGTTACTTCATCATCATCAATTTCCTGATATGTACCCTCAAGGGATGTTCAGGCTACTGTGACAGCACTACATGATCTCTTATCAACAATTTTCTTCCAAATTAGTCTATTACTTATCAGCACTCCAACATCATAGTATCTAACATTTTGTGCTTGTAAGGCATTTCTGCCTGAATCAATCCACCTAAACCTTGTTCTTTCTCACCGTCTCTTTCCTGTCATCTTGTCATTAAATATCCTTTTTGCTAGCCTTTCCTCATCCATTCTATTTAAATGGCCATACCATCTTAGATTAGCCTTGCTCACTCATTCTTGAATGCTAACAAGCCAAGTTCCTTGCTAATATCTTCATTTTTAATGATTCTTTCATTGATGCCATCTGTTTACTCCTGTAATTTTTCTTAGAACTCTCATATTCATGGTCTCTTGTCTTTGATCAAGTGCTTTATTTTTAACCTAACTCTCAGGTTTACCGGTTTTGACATAAACTTATTCAGCTGGCATACCAGCTCTGCTTATTCTGTTGTCCATTTCCAAATTTAATTTGCCATCTTCACCAAAAGCTATGCCTAAATTGGTGAAATATTTTATATGCTCTTGCCTATTTTCATAGTTTTGGTCTTTTTATTGCTAACTTTCATCAAATTTGTTACAGCGTTGTGTAGTTTAGTTAGATAACTTTGGAGACTTGCACTGGATGCGTTTAGGAGTACAATATCATCTGCATTGTCAGAGTAGTTAGTGTATATGCTCTTGAACCAAAATTTTTTTTTGACTGTGGATTTGAATTCCACTATAGGCAAGATTTTTGTATGTCCCAGGTCATACATGAATTTCATTGCTCAGCAGGAGATCAACCACACTGAATGGAATGCCTATTAGATGACCAAAGTGGTTCGAAAATCTTTTATATTTGATTTCTGACTTTTAGTTCACTCATGATACTAAGCCCAGTATATTATTGTATATAGGCTATCTTTTATGACTTGGATTTAAAAAAAAAAAAAAAAAAACTTCCACCTGTAACTTCATTTTTGCATGCATCATTTACCTGCCATATTTATTTCAAATGGCTATTTTGTTAAGCTTTCATCTTCCATTCTATTTGTGATTGTATTATTTTAGGCTATTTTTCTTGATATTTTTGTATTGTTGATTTTTATGTTTTTTATACCATTTATTTAATTTAATTGCAAGATCTTTAGCATTTACAGAGTAAAGAACTGAGTTTAATATCCTATAATTTGACCAGATTTAAGATAATTTTCTTTAATTACATGATACAGATAGATTGCATGTATCTTCACTGTTTCAGTAATCCTTCATTTATCCACCCACTACAGGCAATCAATTTACTTTTCAGATAATTAAAGGACAGTTGATTTTGGATAATTGAAAGGTTAGTTAATTGAAGATACAGTTACATGGTGCTGTACTAGAAATTTGTTAACACACTTGCCCATTCAATGGTTGGGTAGTTGAAAGTTTAGTTATTATTTTGGTAACTTCCATGGAGTCAATAGACTCATCATGGTAGGCCCATTCAACCAGCAACATGACTATCATAACGAACTTGGAAGTAATTTAAACTCCCTGCATTCCCAATGCACTCTGGCAATGCATTACACTCACCAATGACTCTCCACTTAATATATCTACTCCTCATACCTTTTTTCCCCATATCTTTATACAATTTCTGTGGATGGCCTCTCGTTCTTTTCATCTTAACATCCACTCTTTTTATAATTCCTTCTTTATTAATCTAGTTGAATATTTGAAGCCATTTAAGTACGTTTCAGCTATTCAGCTGAAATGTGTCTAATCATGTTTAAATTTTTAGTGAAGATAGCAAATAAAATTTGGAAATAGACAGCAGAATTAGCAAAGGTGGTATGGTAGTAAGTCAACTGAATAAATTTATGTGGAATAAGAAAGAAATTAGTCAAAGCACTAAACTAGCTTTATATAACAGTGCTCAAATCAATTTTAACTTATGGATCTGCTAGTTCAGTTAGAAATAAAATCCTTGATCAAAGACTGGAAACCACAGATATTAGAATTCTGAGAGAGATTAGGAGATGTCACTTCAGTCTGCTGAGTGAGAAGCACTTGGATTTAGTGGTAGGAGTAGTATTGCATTGTTCCAGCTATAAGACACAGTTGTTGTGGTGCACATGTGATGGTAGTGTGGTTGGAGGTTTTTTTTTGGAATGGAATTGGTTTACTGGTTTTGACTGATACTACATGAAAGAAGAGCTCCACAGCTTTTTCTGCACTTATTGAACTCTAGTCATGTGCTAGTCTCTTGTCACATAGAAAATTCTGCTCTGGCTTGAACATAGTAGTGTACTTCTAATGGATTTCTAATTCACAGTCCTGATCTATATCAAATTAAGCATGCACAATAAAATGGAATGATTATGGGGAATGGTTCTTGGAAATTGGTATTGCTGGCAGACCAATTTCTCTGAACACATTTCTCTGAAGAAATAAGGTCTTATCTCGCAAAGCCCACCAGAATTCTGTTCTGCCAAGCAGAACATCTGGAGAAAAACTTGCTGCTGATTCTAGATCTTAAAATAACAAAATTGGACTATGATTAATCTAGATAATACTGAATTTGTAGACAGACTTGAATAAAGAATTAGCTCATGTTGTACATGGGCTTTAGGCTTGTAGAACTTCTGTCTAGTATGATTTTTTTTCATAATCAGATCCATCCAATGGGTTGCAGCATAAACACTAAAGTAAATGGAGTAAACAAATTTTTAATAGAAACAAATTTTTATTATACACACGTATTCACAAGAATATAGTAATTTTATTACTGTAAATATTTCAACCAGAAACTAACTGGTCATTATCAGTGCATCAGCATAATCACAATGGAAAACTACAACAAGGAATGTTAATCCTATTTACAGAGCTGAGCCACATGCCAGATGCCGCCTAGTGGGTGGTTACAATAAAATAAGATTACAGTTAAAGCCTGAATTTAAAATTAAGTAATTTTAAATAAAATTAAATTTAATTACATAATGAAATGCTAAGGATTGTATTAAATTTTAAAAAATAATAATTAAAATGGGGGAGGGACATTATTGCTTGCCCTTTATGATGACTCTCCCAATATGGATGCCAGTAGTCAGTCATTCTGATTTAGATTTGGGCAGTGTAGAAGTGCTTCAGCACTCTCTTTAAATAACCTCTACCTAAACCTAAACCTGTACTGATGTAAAAGGCAAATATTGGCCATAGGATATCATGGTCTGTGTCCACTCTATGCTGAGCAAGGTCAGAATTTTCAGGTTTATTGTTGTTAATATAAGATTGGTGTTCTTGTAGTTGTTTTTCAACAGAACATCCTGTTTGTCCAAAGTACGAGTGGAGACACTTATACTGAACTTGGTAAACAGAGAGCGAGTGAGAGAGAGGGTGGGGGCCTGTTTATCTTTCATGGATTGAAACCAAGAGGAGATTTTGTTGATAAGGAAAAAAGAATGAACTAAATTATCTTTTCAGGATCTTAGATATCATCTCAGAAATGTCTGCAATATATGGGATAGGGACTTGCCATACAGGTTCAGGGATTTTGGGAATGGACTTGTAAGAGTCTAAGATGCACTTAAACTTCCTTGAGGTGAAACTGTTCTGTAGTAAGATGCACTGGTTGGAGTTCAATTCTTGTTGGAGAACTTGGGAATTAGAGCAGATAACATGTGCTCTGTTGAGCAAAGATTTGAAGATGCCTATTTTTTGAGATGAATGACGTGCAGAATCTTGCTGCATTTAGCGACCTGTGAAGGTAGGTTTATGGTGAATAGCAGTAGTAAGTGTTTCAGAAGAGGTGCAGGAAAGGAGAATGTCTAGGAAAACTAGTTGTCCACCATTTTTTTTTTTCCCATAGTAAAGTCACTGTGTGCAGGCTGTTGATTTTGGTTAAAAAACTAAGTAGAGATTCTTCAGTGTCCAGCCAGATGACAAACACATCATCTACATATCAAACTCAAAAGGAAGGTTGGGTTGTATTGAAGAAAATATTGATTCTTTAAGATGCTCTAATTAGAAATTAGAAAGTGCAGGTGACAAGGGACTTACCATGGCTGTTCCTTCAGTCTCTTTGTAGAACTGGTTTCTGCAGATGAAATAGCCTGAGTGCATGACCAAGTTGAACATTTCAACTGTGTCTGGAGGAAACTCATCTGATAACAGTTGCAGAATGTCAGCCAGAGGTACACTAGTAAATAAATACTGGATATCAAAGCTAATCACGAGGTCTGTAGGTTGAAGGGATAAGTTTATTTTTGTCAAATAATCCAGTGAATTCTTCACTGAGGTTAATGTGTGGCCAGTGCATTTATTTTTTTTAAATAAAAAAAATACATGGAGTAGTAAATTCAGACAGACAGACAGTTACATTGGCAGTAGAGAAATAATTTTGGCTTTTCCCAATTGTTGAATTAGCAGTCTCGCTTCCTTTGCTGCTAATAGTACACTGAACTTTAATTATAATCACCATGTATACCAAGTTCAGTGTACTATTAGGATACACTGAACTTGGCTGTAACTTAGTAACTACTCAATGGAACGATTTAATATTGAACATGATGATGTGTGTGGCAATGTAATTTTATTTTGTGCAAAACAATTGTTAGTTCTAAGTGCTGCAACTATGGCAATACATAGCACTGCAATACTCTAGTGGGTAATTCAAAATGTCACAAAACATAGGGTACACATGGCACATTGTGTGGTTACACAACAACATGTTTGATATGCTGTCCTCTGTTGTCAGCAATATGCTGAAATTGAAAAATTGCATGCTTAACCACAGGACGTAGAGTTTCACTTGAAATATTGTGGATATGGCATGTGATGCTGGTGTTGAGGTCCACTAAGTTGGCAATCTGTCCATGATAGACATCATTGAGATGTCCCCATGGCCAAAAGTTATAGGGGTTCAGATCCATCGAGCATGCTGGCTGTGTTGTACGAAAATGGAGGTTGACCATTCTGTCCTCGGTAAAATGCATGTAAAGCAACTGCTTGACAGGGATGGGCATGTGAGGAGTACACCATCTTGCATAAAAACTGTTGAATCCAGGCACTGATGCTGTTGAAGTGTTGGAATCACCTGAGTGGCTAAGAGAGATTCATATTGCTGGCCATTAACAGTGCAGATAACGAGACTAGCAGGACCAAGCTCTTTGAAAAAGAAAGGTCTGATTATGAATTCCGTTTATGAACCACACCAAACAGTGACCTTCGGGGAATGAAGCAGAATCTGTTGCATGACTTGTGGGGTTTGCGGCTGCCCAAATTCTGCAGTTGTGCATATTCACAGCACCGTCCAGATGGAAGTGAGCTTCATCAGTCCAGGAAATGTTCCATGATCAGTTGTTGTCCAGTTCATTCAAGAAACTACAGGGGAAATGTTTCTCGTGCATCCCGATCAGTGGGATCTGTGAGCAGACAATGTACTTTAACATGTCGTCTGCTAACCATATGTCATTTGGGACATTTGTCATTTGCATTTGCATTTTGCTGCATATCATATGTAATTTTTACATATATTGTTGCACCATGTATTGCCCTAGTGGCAACTTTTAGAACTAATGTTGGTTTTTGCGCAAAATAAAATTCCATTGCTGCCCACATCATCAGGCTAAATATTAAATCATTCTGCTGAGTAGTTACCCAGTTACAGCGTTTCAAAATGTTAACTTTAATTATAATCACACTATATTACTTAAATATGCCAAGTTCCTTTTGATCGAATCATTTATAAATTCTTTATAACTTGCTCACATGTCAGTTCATAAGTAGCCTAGCTGATTAATTGAAAATTTAGTCATTTATTTAGATTTTCTTAGACACGTTATTTTCTTAGCCATGTAAAGTGAATGCTGCAGACTACTCTACAAAGATCTTTTTGACGGCACTTGCTTATTGCCATTATATGCAGCATAATAACACATAAACCATTTTTAAAAATTTGCCAAAGGTTCCACAATATTCCAAGATAAGGTTCCAAGGCTGGGAAAGATAATTCTTTGATTTGCTCATCAAATAAAAGACTAAATCAATTTTTCACTCATATGATGTGGTCCATGGAAAAGCATCATCTTTTAACAATAAAATATGCTTCTATGCAACTATTACTTCATTATGCTGGACAGCTTCCATTAATTTCTCACACAATTTTAAATGTTTTGTATTATCTGCATCCACATTTCCAAAAATATGGTATACTTAAAAATAAATAAATAAATAAATAAATAAAAAACTTAATACTTCTTTGGACTTATCTCAACACTGGTGTTTTTATATGGTTCATAATAAATCCTTTAGTAGACATTGATTTTCCTCTTCTTCTGAATATGGATTCTAACTTGCATCTAAAGCACCAACTATTCAAGCAACTTCTGGTAGTGATGCTTAACAGGGCAAGAATTGTCACCATCGACCATTTTCAGAGTAAGGACTTAATTATCCCAAAGCATTTGATCCACATTTAGTTAACTTACTCTGTAGCAGTGGTAATAACTTGTCAGTTTTCACAAGGATTATTCCCCCCCCCCCCCACAAGTATACATTTATGGCCCTCTTTAAATATGGTTCAGCTGTTTTTAAGATGATATCTGTTTGTTACTGTGCTTAGCTATTTATTCCAGATTTTCAAGAGTAAGTGATATCATGTTCACTTATTTCTTCTGATATATTTCAAGTACAGTTACAAAAGCATGATGTTGCATAGTACCTTTGAAACGAAAAATAGTTGTAACTGCTCTTGAAATATACTAAATTATTTATTATTATCATTATTTTGGTAACCTCCATGGAGTTAATAGATTCATTGTGGGATGTCCATTAGCCAGCAACATATCTATCATAATGAACTTGCCACATCTTTATACATCTTCCAGGGATGGCCTTTCGTTCTTCCCATCTTAACATCCACTCTTTTTATGATTCCTTCTGAATTAATCTGATAGAATCCCTTAACTAACTTGAAGGTCTCTATCATATCTACTCTTTCCCTCCGCTTATGTATGGGCCGCCACTGGTTTTGTCTATTTTTTCTGAAATGCCTGTAATATAGGGTATGGCTATAGCATTCTTGTAATCTTTTTATTTTTAGTAGTATTTTTATGGAGGATTTTGTGAACCGTTTTTTTTTTTATTGTAGCCATTTTTTACAGATGTTTGGTTAATGATTTCGATTTCTTCGTTTAGTGCTTGTTCATTAGAGCAGATTGTTAGGGCTCTGTGTTTCAGGGTGTTGGATGATGGTATGAATTTTTATGTATGCATTGGCCCATGTGTGTAGGTTTGTGGTAGACTGTGAAGGAGAGACAGCCTGTGGGAAGACGTGTCTAGAAAAGGAAGAGAGTTGTTTTCGATTTTGATGGTGAATTGAATACGTTTGTGTTGTTTGTTCAGGTGGCTTAGGAAAGTATTTAATGTTTCGCGGCCATGGGGCCAAATGCCGAAAATATCATTAAGACATCCGAGCCAGACTTTGGGCTTTAGGCTGGCCGAATCTAGAGCTTGTTGCTCAAAATCTTCATTGTAAAAGTTAGCTATTGGGGGGAGGGGGGGGGGGGGTTGAGCCCATGGCCGTACCTTCTTTTTGTAGGTAAAAATTATTGTTCTACACGAAATACCTGGAGCAGACTATGTAGGCAAAGAGGACTGTGATTTTGGGTGGAAATATGTTCTGTAAGAGAATAATAGTATCATTGATAGGGACATTAGTGAAAAGCGCAGTTATGTCAAAACTTACTAATAAATCTTCATCGTTGAGTGTGATGTTTCAAATCTTGTTTATGAAGTGTTGTGTATTTTTTAGGTAGGAGGGGGAATGGCTGCTAATTTCTTGGCTAAGTGATAATTAGGGCTGTCGATTTCTTTGGCTATCGGTCGTAGTGGTGTGTATTTTTGGCAGGCCATAAATTCTGGGAGCGCTGGCATGCCGAATGTTACGAAACATTGAATGTTACTTTCCTAATGTTATGTAAGATAATTATTCTAACACATGTGTTATGTCTCCATAAATTGTTCACTATGAATGCTGACCACCGTGTAACCTTAAAAGAAAGAACTACAGAGTCCTGATATAACTTTGGTCATTTGTCTTTGGACCCTCTCTTGTTTCACATCACAGTGAAAACTAGGCAAGAAAATCAGAGCACAATAGTCCATGTGTGGTTGGACCAGTACATTATATAGAGGCACCACAATCTCCTTATCCCTACATGTCATAGTACTTTTTATTCTATGCTTAAACAGAAAAATATTGTTTTATTCTCTCTTTTTGTCAAGGAAAACTGACACAGGCAATTAAAAACAGGAAGATTTGAGAGCAGTTCAAGAGTGTTTTGGAAAGAAAATCTTTGATATAAGAAGAGAAATTCTGTATCAAAGACTTGTTGAACTTTATAATTTACAGCACCTTTAATCTTCAGAAAAATAATTTCTTAGTTATTCACAAGTTCAGCATTTCAGCAATTATATCAGTGTCTTGAGGAGTTCTCATATTTGTCACTAATTAGAAAGATTACATTTGATAGAAGCAAGGAACAGTTCACTTTATTAACCCAGTATTGTTATAATCTTCTGTTTTAAAATCAGTTTATGAAAAAAAAATGTATGTATGTATGTAGAGTAATATGCCATTTATCTGACCTTCAATAAACTGACACCATTGTATATCAGCTGACTTCTCTGTACAGCAGCATGTAATAGTATTTCAGTTATCTGACCCTTCAGTCATTTGAACTTGCCATTCTGATAATTGAAAGGCCAGATAAATGTAAGATTACTGTGTGTGTGTGTATTCTGTACTATACTTGGCAAGAAATTATATATATTTTTTAATCCTTTACACAGATGCAGACAAAGTTGACACTTTACAATAGTTCCCCCAACATCCAATATTGCAAAAACATTATGGAAGGATCACTTAACAGTTTTGACATTTATTGAGTTCAGTCTCATCAGTGGGAGTCTTACTACTTGTATATGGAAAATGACTTCTGCATTGACTTAACTTCAGTATCTTCCTGCATCTAGCTCCCATTAATGAGACCCTAAAGGTCGAAACTAGTCTAGGTAGTGACCCTTCCCATAATTCTTTTGTATTATGAGAAGCTGAGGTAATAGATGAGAAGCCAACAGCCTCTGTATACTAGTTGTGAAGGGCCTTCATGTGCAAACTTTGTTTGATTATACTTGGACGAATTACAACAAGGATATCATTTTTTGTCAGGTATAATTTAATATGTTGCCTCCATAGCTGTTGGTTTTAATGAAACCGTTTGATTATTACTAGGAGTTGAGTTCAAATCTCATATAAGTTCAAAACCATAAAAACAACTCAATTTACAGACACAGTAGGCTGGCCATATATCTTTAGTTACTTTGGAAATAAATCCAGAACAACACCAGTTGAATGTGGATGTTAAGAATCTTTATTAGGGCTTTTCAATGGAAGGTGAGTTACCCAGCCTCATATGTAGGTGTGGAAGATTTTTCATTCTTCGGCTATGCAAACTGGCCAAGAAAACTCATGCAATTAACACGCAAGAATATATATTGGTGTCCAAAACTTAAGGACGAACACTATTTCTGAAGATTACAACCACAAATTCAGATGACTCAGCTTGTGACAATTTGTATAACTGATGATTTTGAGTAGAAATTTTCGAATTTCTACTCAAAATTGTCAGTTATACATTCAAATTTTCGAATCATGTGCAAAGAGGTCATGTGGTAGCATTCAATAGGATAAAAGGCAGAATGCTGTGCCAAGCCAATTGTGTTTTAAAGAAGCTCTTTTCGTGAAGGAACAAAGTTAGAACAAAGTAACTTGAATGTCTTGTCATTCTCAAAGACATCACTAGATGATTTCAATAATTATTATTATTATTATTATTATTATTGTTCTGGGAAACTCCAAGGAGTCGACAGACTCATCGAGGGAGGCCCTAACATCATGTCTGGAACAACTATTCAACATTCACACAGTATCTATCATATCTTGCCTTGAACTCATTCACGGTCGTAGCACCCACAACAGACTCTGGAAGCTTATTCCACTCATTCACCACTCTCCAAGTAAAAAACCTAGCTCTAACACCCTTGTCAACCATGCTCTTGCCCAGCTTCCATGCATGGCCCCTAGTCCTCCCACCACCAGTCATATTTTCAAAAATATCTTCTGGATCAATCTTATAAAAACCCTTCAGTAATTTGAATGTCTCAATCATATCACCCCTCCTTCGCCTATCGTCCAATTTCAAATCCTCAACCTATTCTCATAATGTTCATTCCACAGACCTGCTATCATCTTGGTCACTTGTCTCTGGACCCTCTCCACTTCCTCCCCATCACGAAGAAACCCTGGTGCCCATAACTGGGCACAGAAGTCCAGGTGGGGTCTTATCAAGGCTCGATACAGAGGAACAACAACTTGTTTGTCTCTGCATGTTAAAGTATTTTTCATAAGCCAAGTGATTTGGTGAGCTGTTTTAGTCACTTTCGCAATGTGCCCCCTAAACTTCAACTCTCTATCCACCAGCACTCACAAATCCCTGGCCTCATCAATCTCCTGGAGTACGGTTCCACCAATGCGATATACTGCTGCTATTCTTTTCACCCCAAAGAGCATAACCTTACACTTTGCCACATGAAATTGACATCCATTTTTCCTAGCCCAGTTCTCCAAACTATCCAAATCATCCTGTAAAATTTTGACATCCTGTGCACTCACAATTGCTCTACCCAACTTTGCATCATCAGCAAACAAGTGAACACTTCCTCTCAAATCCTTTCCAATATCATTGATGAACAAATTGAAAAGCAGTGGTCCAAGAACAGAGCCCTGCGGCACTCCACTAGTCACAAGACGTCTTTTTGACTCCACTCCTGAATAAACCACTCTCTGGTATCTCTCCTTCAACCACCCTCCTATCCATCTTACCAACCCTATATCTATCTCCATCTGCTCCAGTTTACTGATTAGGGTTCCATGTGGTATCCTGTCAAAGACCTTGGCTAGGTTCAGTAGTATCACTGTAAACCCATTTCCCCTATCCAGTTCAGCCGTCACTGTGTTATAAAACATGAGCAAGTTACTGAGGCATGATATACCCTTCACAAAACCATGTTGTCCCCCATACAATATCCCATTTTCATCTATCCAATCCTGTATTCTTTTCTTGACTAATTTCTCTAAGACCTTGACAATGATTCCTGATATGCTAATCGGTCGGTAATTTACAACAGCAGTCTTGGAACCACCTTTATGCAGTGGAACTATTTTCCCCTCCTTCCACCCGCTTGGGACTAACCCAGACCCGAGACTCAAGGGTACTGACAATTCTTTAGCTGCTTCTCGTACTACACGAGCTTGTATACTATCCAATCCCACAGATGTATTGACATTGAGGTTATGCAATAGACTACTCACCTCCACTTCATTCACTACAATTCTCGTATAATCTACTGGTTTATTCGTTTATGCAATGTCACCACCTGGATGATATATTCTTGCAAAGTGCTCACTCAGTAACTCAGCTATCTCAACTGATTCAGTTACCTTACTACCACCGGCATTCTTTAAAATCATTCTGCCATGTACATTTTTCCTTTTACTTGCTACATATCTAAAAAACTGTTTAGGATTCTCTTTAGCCTGCATGGCCAATGTTCTTTCGTAATCCTTTTTTGCTTTTCTTACCACACTCGTCACCCTTCTGGCCTGCGCTTTATACCGTTCATGTGCCTGCCGGTCACCTTTCTCCTTAAATTCCCTCCATAGTTGTTTCTTTTTTTGCAGCTCAAGCTTAATGGTGTTATTCATCCATTTAACCCCTACTTGATTTATTATTCGGACTCTAGGTATACAGTCAGCCATTGCTTCATGCAAGCACTTCTTAACTACCAACTTCTAGTCCTTGCAGTTGTACATGCCATGGCACTGAACCAATCAAACGCCTAAGCTTGTCATACTTTCCAGCCCGATAATTCCACATGTACCCTGTCTTAATTGAAAATTCTACACCTTTAGCCACCTCCCAAGTCAAGACCCTATGATCACTCTCACCGATTGGTGGCAATGTGGTCATATTTGTTACAGCCAAATCCTCAGATGTAATTACTAGGTCAAGCACTCTCTGACCTCTAGTATTTTCCATTACATGCTGTCGCAGATAGTTATCCCTTAATAACCGCATAAAATCCAATTCCTTCCTCCCATGTGTCCTCTCCTCACTCCAATCAATGCGACCATAGTTGAAATCTCCCATAATAATCACCCTCCTTCCACTCATTTCTTCTAGTTGCTTGTGCATACTGTCACCACCATCTTTTCCATCACCTGGTCTATAGCAGCACCCAATTGTATATTTAGTTCTGCTAGCCACAACCTTACACCAAATGGCCTCAAATGTGCTCTTTTCTCTATCCTGCAATTCAACTTCTATTCTCCTTGGCTGTAGCTCATCAGCTATCATCAACAATACTCCTCTCCCCATTTTATTCTCTCTGTCATTCCTGAACACACTATATCCATCACATTCAATCCCACTAGCTATATCATCTACAGTCAGCCATGTTTCACTAATACCAATAACCTGTGGTCTGGAAGTGCCAACCATGGCCAAAAACTCTTCCTTCTTGTTCCTAATACTCCTAATATTAGTGTACATGAATTTAAGACCCCCATTTGCCCCAGCCTTACCTTGTTGCCTTATACTAACCATCCCACTCTGGTTTGTTGTCCTTATTTGCTCTAGCATATTATATTCATTCACACATTCAACTGCCTCCCTAAGGACTGTATATCTACTCCCCCCCCCCTTAACAAATCTAGTTTCCCTGAATTTGCACATCCACTACATTCAGCAACATTTTCTCAAGTCTTCTTACACCGTAACCATTCAAATGCAAGCCATCCATCTTATATAGATCCTTTCGCCCATCAAACTCAATCCACGCATCTACAAATTCCACACCACTCGTCATACATAACCCACGCATAAAGTCATTCGCAATTATGGCCCTCCTTTTAAGGCATTTCACTGTCATACCGTGGCAAAAGACTAATCATTCTAACTCTCTCACTCTTTTCTTTTGCTACCTCAAACAATTCATTCAGGTCTTCTATCATTTCCATTTTATCTCCTTTCAAATCATTCGTACCTGCCACAACAATCATTTCTTTCACCCTTTCCTTTTGCTCTCTAATAGATTCAGTTACATCCTTTATGGTCGCACCAGGTTGGTACAATTTTGTCAAATCCTCTACTAACACACCTCGTACTAACGAGTCTCCATACAGCACTCTATCCTTCATTTTGTTCATGTTCACATTCATACGCCTATTTTTCCTATCATACCTTTTATTATTGGTTGGTTCATTCAGTCAACTTTTGTTCATGTACTCTAGCTGCTGTTTTGCCCGTTCTATCGCACCATTCAACAACGCGATCTCACTCAATGCATCTATCTCATCTTTTTTATTCTCTGAGAAACCATTAATACTATCATTCACACTTTCTACATTCACACTCTCATAATTCTCATGTACAACCTTGCCGTTTCTTGTCATATCGCTATTTTCTTCATTCTGAAGTTTAACAAAAATATCACACTCACGATCCGAAATACACTTCAATTCCTAATTCTCCCTACATTTTCTACACACATTCAATCCTTTATTATCATCTATCCACACTCCGACCGCACTCCGCAAAGCGTACATTTCACAGCTAGTACACTGACTCATTTCTTTTAAACTACCGTTCTTTGATAAAGATGGCGAACCATCATTACTGGCCGCCATTTTCCTTCGTACAGTGCCATAATTATTGCAACGTGTTTTATTAAATAATAAGTTATAACACACCAAAAATACACAAACAGACGCTCTAAAATACGATACGAAAATAAAAAACGATAACTGAAAATAATACTTATTTTATCAGGAGCTTGCACAAACACTCTTGGAAAGCTGGAAATTGGAAAGCTTGGAGAAGGCTGCAGAATTACTGATATTGCCAGAGAGTTTGGAATCTCACATAGTATTGTATCCAGGCTCTGGGCAGCATTTCAAACCAATGGAATGTGTTCCAGACATTTGCTAAGAAGTTACCCTCACTCTACCAGGGAGCATGAAGACAGATTTTTGGTTATAACAGAAATGTAATTGCTACACCTTGGCAGGTCAGCTTGCAAGTCAGCTCCATTCAAGCACAGGTACACAAATATATCAAAAAACCGTGGCAAGACATCTGTAACAAGTAGGCCTATATGCCTGAAGGCATGTAGTCTGCGCCCCTTTATCCACAGTTCATCGTTTGTTTTCCATAGTGTTGTATCGCTAAAAATTGGACAAGATACCAATGGGCTAATGTACTCTTTACAGATCAAAGTCATTCTAGTCTTTCCTCTGTTCTAGATGACACTTGGTCTGGCATGAAAGTAGTACTGCTTATCATTGCGAGAATGTTCTCGAAAGGGATATATACAGTGGTGCTGGGGTCATGTTGTGTGAGGAAATATTATGTTTAATGGATGTACTGAGCTAAATGCTGGAAAAAAGGAACTGTGATTGGTGAACAGTATTGTAACGAAGTTCTTCAACATCATGTTTGGTTGTTCCGTGGTGTTGTAGGTGATGAATTCATATTTTATAGCTGACAATGCCATAATATGTTGTACACGAGCAGTGGAGACCGAGGATATTAATCAAATGGAGTGGCTAGCTTGATTTGATTAATATCCTCGAGATCTCAAGGATATTAATCCCGAGATCTCAAGCCCATAGAACATATTTGATTAGCAATAGGGAGGTGCATTGCTGCTGAAATTCCCTTCCAGAAAACAAACAAGGTTATCCTTGCTTTGAAAGAGAAGTGGGCCATTTTGCCTCAAGAACTCCTTAGGAGTTCTTGAGGCAAAACTATGACATTGTGAGAACTGCATTTCAGTTGTGGGTGAACATATTCCATACAGAAATGTCTCTCTGCATAGTTTTCGGTAAGTATTCTTCGTTAATTCATTAACTATATTCTTAGGAAATTTGTAACTTTTGCCAAAAACCTATTGCAATTTAATTTGTAAGAAATTTTTAACACATTTTTTGTGTAATATAATTTGTTAGATGCTGGGAATAAATTTATGTCCACATTTGGCTGTACTCAGATTTTTTACTCTACAAGCAAAAAATGTAGTCATTCTTATCTTTTTTTGGACACAAGTGTATATGTATTTAGGTAAAATTATAGTTACAAAGGCTAGTATGGGCAGACTGTGGGTTTTAAAGGCCTTAAGTACAGGCATGTCCTGGTCACATGACACAAAAGGTGCTCGACCTTATTAATATTCTCTTTTTTTAATATGTATATTTTCTTTTTTTTTTTCCCCAATTGTAGATGCATATAATGATTTAATAATGTATTAAGAAGTCGTGTGTGTATAAACAACGTAAATAAAGCATTTATTTGTGTCAGATATGCAAATGAAAAATTTAGAATTTTCATAAATGAAAAAGTTATTCTGAATAGCTTGGCTTAAGGAAATGCACCAACCAGTTTGATCATCAGTTTACACTGTTTAAAAGTTTTTCCATTTCGGTAATAAGATTGTTGTGTTTACAAATAACTATAGTATTAATTAGTGTAATACTTTTAACTCACTTAAAACTTTATCTTTGTTTTTTTTAGAACAGTAAATGCATTATATTTTCTATTTGCTAATGCAAATCTTTTTCTTTTTATATATTATGTTCAGATTCACATTCACAGGAAGAACAAAGTGAAGTAGGAAATCTGAAATCGCAAACGTAAGCACTTATATAATTGAAGTTAGTGTATTATGAATAAGGTTCATGATTTTAGGAATACTTAAGTTTTTAAGGATGTTTACATTTCTTTATAAATGCTGAATATACAATATTTACATAATATGCAAAATTTCAAACAGCTTGTGAAAGGTTCATGTTCAAAAGAAATTATTATTTGGGTTTCTGCATGGAGTCTTAAAGGGGTTTCCACTTGCAGTGTTGCTGTTGCTTTGTACTTCCCTTCTCCATCATAAATGGCCATCCCAGGAGCCCAAATGGTTCAATTTTTTCACAAATTTAGTCTCTGGGCTTAGTTGAACTCTTGTCACAAAAGTCATCTATTTCCATGGCTCCTTCCAACTTGCATTCTAAGTCGCTTTCCCTCTTCCTCAAATATATCAGAACTCTCTCTACTATCATTTGGAATATCATCTTCATGGTTTTCTGTCAAATGTGTTGGCTCCACACCATTCAGTTGTTTAATAGTGTTATGGCTTGGCTGACATTATCTGCATCTTTTTCACATGTTCCCGATTTATGAATTATATATCCCAAGAATAATGAAAAGATTAAAGAATGAGAAGAAAAAAAAACACTGATAGTTTCTCCTTGACCTTGAGAAAGCCTTCAATAGTCTTGACTGGAATCTCCTAATCCTGTGGCCTCCTCTCTTTGAGAGGGTTGCAACTGATTACTAGGGAGATATGATGCAAGATGGTTTCCCATTGCTTTCCTTGCCATAAGTATGTAGTTCACGGGACTGGTTTGCCTGTCTTGAGGGATGAAAAACCCCGAGTCAACTTTTCCTCGGTCTTCCGGGTGGGCACTGTTTTCCCTTACATTTAGCACGATGTTTGGAAGTCTCTGAGGAGGCATTCTCTGGACATGGCTGAACCATCAGAGCTGTTGTTGAAGAATAATGTCTGTGAGGTTGTCCTGGTAGTTGAGATCCTGCTTTACTCATTCTGTAATTATGTAATTTTAGTCCAGTGTGTTTTGTTTATTTTTTTTAGGCACTTCCCCTCAAATGCACTTATTTTGAGTAGTTCCTTCTTAGTGAGTTGCCATGACTCACTTCCATATGTTGCTGTAGGGATGATCATGGCTTTGAATAGTTTGATTTTAAGATGTTTTGAGAGTTTGTTATTGTTCCATATTTTGTTTAATTTGTTCATGTTCGACCATCCAATGTGAATTCTGTGTTTTACTGTTTCAGTGCTGTCTAAATTGTATGTAATGGTGCTTCCTAAGTAGACAAAGGATTTTACTTGTTCTAGGGTTTAGTTCTCCAGGGTTATGGAGATGTTTTCGACTTCTTTTCTTATTTTCATTATTTTGGTCTTACTGCTGTTGATCATTCCAAAGTTTTGAGAAGAAATTCATTTAGAAGAAATGCTTCATTTAGAAGCTGGACTATTTTTTCTAATTGTAGCTTGGACACTGCCAGGATTACTATTTCATCTGCATATTTGATGTGGTTGATGTCCCTTCCATTTATATTTATCCCTGGTTCATTGGAGATTTCTTTGAATATTTTCTCTAGGTATATGTTGAATAAGTGTGGTGAGAGTGGGCACCCTTGCATAACTCACTTTTCTGTCTTAAATTCTTTTGTGCTTATATTATTAAATACGATGAGTGCTTTTGTGTCTTTGTAAAAGTTTGAAATGAAAGTCAACAATTCGAAATCTATCCTCTGTCTATGGAATTAAAGGCTTGTTTATAGGCAATGAAGCTGCAGTACAGTGGTAGAGTGTGTTCCCAGTACATTTCTGCTATAGTATTTGTTTATCACTTTTTTTTATGGATGGGTATTATGATTCCAGTTTTCCAATCCTTAGGTATTTCTCCTGAGAATAAAATTTGGTTAAAAAGTTTCAATAAATATTTTATGGTTCCCTGGCCTCCATGTTTCCAGAGTTCAGTAGGACTTTCCAGGAGTTTTGGATGGTTTCATTTGGTTTATTGCTTTAATTATCTCATCTTTTAGGATAGCAGGTGTCTTTCTTTTTCTTTGCTATTTGATGAATCCCACGTTTGGTTTCTTTGGAATAATGTTTGGTAGTATTTTTTCCATATATATATTTTTTTATTTGGATTGTGTCGGTTTCCATATTATTAGAATTTTTCATTTTTAAAGTGATATTATTATATTCTTTGGTTAGATCTTTTATTTTGTAAACAGTTTTAGTGTCATGCTTTTTATTTGCTTCCTTACATTGTTTTACTTTAACCATGATTCCTTTGTTGCACATTCTGTCAATTTTATTTTTTAGCCTTTTATAGTGTTGTCTGGTTTCTTCAGAATTATTCTGATTTAACGTGTTTTTAGCCTCTTTTTTCTTCTAGGAGTTTTAAGATTCAGGGGTGATCCAATTGTTATTTGGTTTGATAGTTGTACCTAGAATCTTGATAGTCATGTTTTTGAATATTTTCTTTTGATTATTTTATATATATATATTTATTTTATGAATATTTTATTTGACATCATTCTCTACATACTACTATACTTCTCACAGGCATGATCTGGTAGAGGGGAAAGTAGCAGCAAGATCGATCATTTACCTGCTAGCGGGAAAGCTTCTCTGATAGGTTACAATCATATTTGTTCCTTTTGTATTATCTAGCACCTGGCTTACAGAACCTCTTTACTGTTGTATCCTCAAATGGAGAGGTACTGGCTCTGTACTTAATAACAGGATGTTGAGTTTGCCCATCAAGTCCATCACCTGCACTGCATACATTGATGCAGAGTAATAGAAAATGAAAATCCTGCTCTGGAGACAAAATATAGTAAATCTTCAATAAGCAGGTTAGTGGTGTTTCACCTGGCAATGAAAGTCATCACTTAGGGGTTTAGTTTGCATTTCTTACAAAAAAGAGATTTGGAATATACTGGAAGAAATTCATCTTAATGTAGCTAGAGCATTATTAAACATGATTCTTATATCATGGATATGCAAGAATCATTTTTTACATTGTTATCATAGATAACAGGGCAAAAAAAAAATATATATATATATATATATCTTTCAGCTGTCCTCACTTGCATATTTCAGCATACCATGCTTGTTGCTACAGAAAGATGAAGTGTTACCTTGTTCAAAAGTTTAATGGACCAATTAGGTCTAATGCTGTACCTCTTCCCCCCCCCCAAATCATCTTTTTCCATCTATCACATGCTACATCTGAAGTGAGTTCTTCATCCATTTGATTTATATCTTTCATTATCACAAGCTCTTGCTTGGTCATTCTGGTCAGTTTTATTTGTAACTACTTGTTTGATCATATGGTCATCTGACTTTCAGATGTGGCTAAACCATTCATTTCCTTACTTCTTATAAATGATAATCATCTTCAAGCAGTCAGTCCAGTATTTTGATTGTAAGAATGGTCCAAAAATAATAATATTCTTTTCCTGATCCACATGCAGTCACAAGACTCATCGTAAGAGGTCAACTCAAGTGAACACAGTCTATCATACCACTCCATAAAATCATCTACAGTATGCACATTCATCACCCTCTCAGGCATTGCATTCCATGCTCCTACCACTCTCCATGCAAAAAACTTATTTCATACCCTTTTACTCACCACCTCCTTTTGCAACTTCCAGGGATGGCCTCTTGTCTCCTTGTTCCTTTTCGTTGTTCTACCATATGAAAAATCTCGGTGTTAATATGATAATAACCCTTCAACAGCCTAAATGTCTTGATCGTATCCCTCCCCCCCTTTGCCTTCTATCCATTAAACTCTACAGTTCACATTGCCTTCAGTCTATCCTTATAATCAACACTGTACAGTCCTGACATCATTTTTATTATCCTTCTCTGCACCTACTCCAAGGTTACTTTATCCCCTTCAAACCCAGGTGATTAGATCTGAGCACAAAAATCCATATGTGATCTGGTCAAAGCGTTATACAATGGGACCAGCACACTTTTATTTTTCATGGTCAGTACTCTCCTCAACATTGCCACAGTTTTCTGAGATGTCTTCACAACCTTTGCAATATGTCCCCAGAACTTTAAATCTCTATCCACAATTACCCCAAGATCCCTTGCTGCTGCTTCTTCTTCTACTTCTGCCAGTATAACTCCACTAAAGTGAGTATGAGGCATCCCTTCTGCGGATCCCAAATTTTAAAACCTTACATCTGGTTGCATTAAATTGACATCCCCATGCCTTTGTCCATCCCTTCCAGTTTATTCAAATCCTCTTGAAGAGCCAAAACATTGGCACTATTGCTAATCCCCCCCCCCCAAGTGTCACATCATCTGCAACCAACTGAATATTGTCACAGGACTACAAGGATAGGTTTCCTGTCATATGCCTTGGAAAATCCCCCCCCCCACACACAAAATGACAGTGTATGCCTTACCTTCATCCACTTACTCTGTTGTAAAAGGTAACCAGCTTACTAAACCGAGAGCACCCTTTAATAAATCCATGCTGGCCTGCATAAATAATATTGCCCTCATCTGTCCAATTCTGTATACAAGTTCTTGCCAATTTCTCGAAGAGCTTAACAACTATAGAAGAAATGCAAACAAGCCTATAGTCTGATACCTCCATTCTACCACCACCTTTTTTTGCAATGCTACTATTTTACCTCCTTTCACTCTCTAGGAACCTGTCCCATTAAACAGTCAAGTTAATGACACAGTCAGTTCCATAGCACATTTCCTTAAAACATGTGGTGAAATTCCATCTAGTCCCTCTGCTTTATCTCCACTTTTTTGTTAACTGTCTCACAATCATATGTTAATATTAGACTTAGTTTGCCTTTGAATTTTATGATTTTTATTTATTTGTGTTCCCCCCCCCATTCCTTGACCAATCCTTAGGACTGGTTGAACCCTCCTAATGAGGTATTAAGTATGTATTTTTGACTGTAGCCTGTATGTTCACAGGGCCAGTTTGCTTGCTTTGTGGGATGAAAAACCCCAGGTAAACTGGATGGGGAACCCTGCTGTCCACAATTGAGAAAGATCCTTAAGCTCCTCATATTGCCAATGGGAATCAAGCCTAGGACACTCCTTCCCCAGGCATATGGTTGCAAAGTGCATAGCCACTAGGCTAACTCACTGGGATTTTATGATGATCTGGATTTGAGGAGTTGTAAGATTGCCAAGTATCCATAATTGTCATTCCTAATTCTCTCCTCTATTATTATAGTTATTAATGTTGACTCCTAGATAATAAAATTATCCACATGCTTAAAGAAATAATTAGCAGTAACTAAGTTTATGATCCAAGTTTATTGTTTATGATGGATCTTTGAAATACATATTTAATCTTTTCGTGCTTCATGACAAGACTCATAGGCTGCTTACTTGCCTCACTTAAATTAGATGTAGTAGGTATAACATCCTGACAAGTCTCTACAGATAATGATGTCATCTGCACAAGCCAGTGCAATGTTTTCCCCATTTGATTTCCAGTGCTAGGTTGAATGGTCAGTGAGCCTTAGCAAAGCCAATTTTTGATTTCTAAGCTTGACAAATATCCCTGCAGAAAACATACTTTGCAGAGGATGTGCTAGTTACATAGTTGTATCATATTTACTTCTGGGGTATTCTAAAAAAGTCAGTTTTTCATAGCACATTTCAGTGTATCTCATGTATGCTTGATTTATGTACATAAATACAATATGCAACTCTTTATCCAATTCATAATTGTTGAAGTGTCAAAATATGATTATAGTCATTAATGTACATATACATTAATTCTCTCACCATTATTAAAGATGTATCAGTGGGACTTCTGCAAAGGAAAATCAAGAACAGATCATATTTTCACACTTCCGTAATTGTGACTATGTAAATGTCGTTGTGTAGATAGCAAATGTGGGAAATTGTGAAAGAATATTTGTTAGCAGCAATAGTAAGTTGTATACCATGAGTGAAGAAGAGGACACAATTTGGAGTAAAGTGGATGACAAATAATATTAAACAGGAATTGCATGCGAAAAAGAGACTATGGAAGCTATATAAGGAGACAGGTGAAGAGAGGATGCATGAAGAATATAAGACACGTGACTAGTATGGTAAGGAAGGCGAAACTGGAGTATGAGAGGAGATTGGCTCTAAGATCCTGGGGAATTTTTTGGCAATGTGGCCAATGGAAGGAGAAAAGACTGTGGGGCAATGATATTGTGGGATAAAAATGGGAATGGAGTGACTGATGCAGAGGACATAGTGGAATTCAATGAACACTTTATTGGAGTATTTCATCCTGGAGGAGTTCAGTTTTAATACTGGAGGGATAGGGCAGGTTCGAGGTTTAGAGGTACAGGAGGAGAGTGTGTTTCAAATGCTGAGTACTCTGGATGTCAGTAAAGCTGTGGGACTGGATAGTATTTCACCACAAGTTTTGAGAGAATGTGCTGGGGAACTGACGGTGCCTTTGACCTGGCTTTTCAGTAAGGGTCTGGCTGCAGGAGAGGTGCCCATGAAGTGGAGGGAAGGTAAGATAGTGCCATTGCACAAGGGCGGAAACAGACTGGAAGTGTCTAATTAAAGGCCAGTTTGTGTGTCATCAGTGGTTGTTGAGATCTTGGAGAGAGTAGTGAGGGACTGTATACAACATTGGGTGGATGAGGGTGGTGTTATCTGTGGGAGTCAACATGGATTTGTGAAGGGGTGCTCTTGTTTTAGCAATATGCTAGCCTTTTATGATAAAGTTACAAGAGCATTAGATGAGGGAAAGGCATGTACAGTGGAACCTCGGTTGTCGAACATAATTCGTTCCTAAAGGCTGTTCGGGAACTAATTTGTTTGAAAACTGAAACGATTTTCCCATAAGAATTAATGTAAAATGGATTAATCCATTCCCGAAACCCCAGATAATTGCTTATTTAAACTTTTATAACAGTACTTCATGCATAAAATTGTATACAAAACAATGAAAATGCATCAAATCTTACTCAAAAGGAATAAACACAATAAATAGATAAAATATAGACGAAAATTGATCGCCTCTTTATTTTTGAGTATTGTACAGATCATTGATATCACCATACCGAACTGCATAGCAAGATCTGAAACACAAACTCCATTTTCATGTTTTGATGTGATTTTCTTTTTGCACCTCTATCATTTTCTAACAGCTTTTCTTTTCGCTTTGCTGCTATCACTATCCTTCGTCGGCCACATGGTGGCTTATTTAATAATAATTTATAAAAATAAAACACAAAGAAAATCAAGAAAAGGCACTGCAAATTCAAGAATGGGAATGAGTTTAAGGGGAAGTATGACAGGTATTGTGTGAATAATGGTTAGTGTGTCAATGTAGGATTTCCCGCGATGAGTCTTTTGACTCCGTGGATGCACCTTATAATAATAATAAATAATAATAAAATAATTATTTTATAATAATAATTAATAATAATTAATTAATTTTCCAGAAATTCCAGCAGGTGTCTGCAGGAACCGAGATTCTGTTCGGAAACAGGTGCATTTTTTGTTCAGAAATTATGTTCATGAACCGATTTGTTCGAGATGAGAGTCGTTCCACAACCGAGGTTTCACTGTACTGCCATTTTCTTAGACTTAGCAAAGGCATTTGACGGGATGCCACATGATGAGCTGATATTTAAGTTGCAGCATATGGCTCTGGATGTCAGATTGGTCAACTGGATTCGGGATTGGCTGTCCAGCGGGTATCGGAGAGTTGTGTGTGGTGGTGCAGTTTCTAGGAGGCAGTGGGTTACAGGTGGGGCCCCACAGGGCTGTGCTGGGACCTGTATTGTTTCACCTTTATATCGGTGACATTGTCAGTGGATTGCAAGGGGATATTCAGTTGTTTGCAGATGATGCGAAGCTGGGAAGGATTATTAGTAATAGTGCAGATGTAGTAGCCCTACAAGAGGATTTGAATAAGCTAGATAGATGGGCAAATCAATGTGGGTGTCAGTTTAATGCAGCAAAATGTAAGGTCTTGAGGTTTGGGAAATATCAATGAGACGCTGCATATGCTATGGGAGGAGTTTTACTGGAGGAAGTAGGGGAGACAAGAGATCTGGGGTTGATTGATAGAAACCTGAAATTTAGTGGCCATATTGCAAAGGTGGTGAAGGTAACACAGAGGATTGCTGCAATAATGAGAAGGACACTGACCTGCAGAGATAAAACAGTTATCATTCCGTTGTATAAGACCCTGATCAGACCACACTTGGACTGTTGTTCTCAGATTTGGTCCCCAGGATTTGAAGGGGATAAATTAACTGTGGAAAGGGTACAAAGGTGGATAACAAAGATGATTTCCGGACTGTATAATGTTAGTTATGAGGATCGGCTGAGGGAATGTGGACTGCAGAGTTTGGTGGATAGAAGAAGGAGAGGTGATATGATTGAGACTTTTAAACTGTTGAAAGGTGATTACAGGGTTGACACTGCCATCCCTAGAAGATACGAAAGGAAACTGAGCAAGAGGGTGAGGGGTGGTTTCTTTGCATGGAGGGTGGTTGAATCATTGAATGCATTGCCTGATGGAGTGGTGAGAGCGAGAGCGGTCATTGAGTTTAAGGAGTGGTATGATAGACTTTGTGTTTCTTAGGAAGGACCTCCCACGATGAGTCTTTTGACTCCATGGAGGCCTGGATAATAATAATAATAATTATCAAAACTTAGCGATGCTGCCATCAGTGCCCTAAGTCTTGGTCATAATTTTGCCATTGTTCCAAAGCAAGTACTGGCGCTAGACTTGATGTTCAATATTGAAATACAGTATCCATATCCATCAAAAACTTGAAAAGTCTGCTCAAAAAAAGTTTTTTCCTGGCCTCCTCCTGAAATCACAAAAAAATCAAACCCTTCAGTTCTTTCCTCCCTAAGATCTATAGTAGATGTTACAGATTCCCAGTGCTATAAAGCAAAACAGTTAGCTAGCTCTTACCTCCCTCACTGGTTCGTACCACTATATAAAATATATCCTATATAAAAAAATCCTCTCCATTTTAAAATTCTTTGTGAATTTAACATTAAATAATACAGATATTTTAGTTAGCTTTCATATAACCTCACTGTTCACCAATATTCCCTTAAATGACACCTTATCACTTACAGGCATTCCTGACTTATGATGCTTTGCATTTATGACGATTTTTACTTGCCACCATGCTCCGAACTTGAGGTGCTTGCTTCAGTTATGACACCTTAACGATATGATGCTACTGCTTGTATCAGCTACCACCACTTGGCTTTGCTGTCATCAGTTTGCTTACACACATGTTTCATTTTGCATCTCTGTGAATATTATTAAACTGTTTACATTATAACTTTTATTTTACTGTTTTTGTCCTGATTAAAAATTAAAATAACATACTAATGGTAGATAAAGGTGGAATGAAAGTTAGACTATTACTTTATATACAAAGATCAAAATTATTAAACATAGTGAGGATGGGTTTTAAACAATGAGATAGGCCATAGGCTAGACTTAGCATGTACTACTGTCATTACTGTGATTAAAAACAAAAAGAAAATTCTGGATGAAGTAAAAACTGTGACTCCAGTGAACACTACTCTTGATTACAGAAAAGGATAGCCTAATTGCAGATGATATAGAGACTTTTAATAATATGTATTCATGATCATACTAGTCGACATGTTCCATTAAGTCAGGGTATTATTCACAATCAGGCGCAAAGCCTATTTGATGAAAAGAAGACTATAGTAAAGGTAAGTAAAGTGTATTTACAGTATTTTAGTCAAATAGTGTCTGGTACAGTATTGGTGAGCTTACCCTATTTCGCAAAACAGTATCCAGTGATTTATATGTTCACCCTTTTTTGAAATATAAGGCCTGGAGTGTGTTTAGTTACAAATGTGTTATTTAGGATTGCAGCGCAGTACATGCATCAATATGCGAAAAAAATGCATTGCTTCGAGTTGCAATGATTTTTGAGTTATGACAGTGATCTTGAACCAGTGATTTATATGTTCACTCTTTTTTGAAATATAAGGCCTGGAGTGTGTTTAGTTATAAATGTGTTATTTAGGACAATTAAGTCTGTATATGAGCATTGCAGTGTAGTACATGCATCGATATGTGAAAAAAATGCATTGCTTCGAATTGCAATGATTTTTGAGTTATGACAGTGATCTGGAACTTAACCCATTGTATATGTGGGGTATGCCTGTATAAAAAAAAAGAATAAAAATATTTCTCTTGGATGCCCAAAATTTATAAACGGATATAAAGTGCCTCTATGGGTTCTCCCCCCCCCCCTCCTCCAATTTTTTTATGGAATATTTTGACAAACAAGTTCTTGACTCAGCCTCTCTCAAACCTTCTATCTGGTTAACATATGTAAATGATAGTTTTCACCCTAGAATCCAGTTTATCATGGAAAAGGAAACTAATAATAGTTTAGCCTTTCTTAGGCACCTTGGTAACACAATATTTAATAGTAATCTGTCCTTTTCAGTGTACACAGGCAGATACATTCACAAACTTTCCCAACAATATGGTTTTGGGAAAGTTTGATATCAATATGTTATAAAAACACTATAACCTTTGTTCTAATGAGTCATCTCCTACAGCAGAACTTAATCATATGCACTACACCTTGTTATCTAATGGCTGCAGTTCCCACAGTATCAAAAAAAAGAATCGGTCCTTTCCTCTCAATCCTCGATGTTCTCTTCAGAAAGATTTTAGTAATGCTATCATCATCTCTTATGTTCTGATGTCCATGTTTTCATTGATATGTATATATGTCATGGTTGCTAGGGTGGTTGATTAAATTATGCAGAGATTTAAGATACATTTAGATGTCTAGGTTCAGTTTTGGTGTCAGTTAGGTCATTTTATTATCGGAATGATATAACTGATATTAATAATTCTGCACTGGCTGATAGAATTCAAATGAAGGTTGGTATTTAGAATTTCAATTAAAATTTTTGAGATTGTCTTGGTTTGATCATTATTTGATGTTAGAATTAGTGGCATATAAAATTATTTGCAACTAGTTAAATAAAATTAATAAAATAATTATTACCTTCTCTCACTTTTTCTTAGTTAAATATTTACAATATTTATATCAAAATTTATTTTTTATAGGTTGCCTTATGACTTATACCTTCATGATTCATCATTTGATGATGAACTTGATGATGGCGATACTTCATTATTGGATCGAGATGCTGCAGAATCATCTTTATTGGATTCAGGTCATGATACTTCACTCAGAATAAAAACATGTATGTATGGATTACAATATCAGTGCCCTGATCATGAGGAATGTGAACCAAAAAATAAGAGAGCTCGTCAAGGAATGTGCAACTGTGTTATTGGATACGAGCGAGAACAGAAATCTGGGAAATGTGTAAGTACACGTGACAAAGCAACTCCAGCCTTCACTGAAGTCACTAATACAGATGCTGTATCTTCTGGTTCTAAAAGTTCAGTTCAGGTAAAATCACTGTGTACTGATTTGAAATTTTAAAATAAATACTTGCTGATTAATGTATTATATTTTTTTTATATTAATGGTTTAAAAACCTATACCTCATTAGTGCCATGTGTGTGGATGAGAGAATGACATGAGTTGAGAGGAATGTGTTGTAAATGTTGACCCCCCAAAAAAAGAGGTGGGCAAGTTTAGCTGTCTTTTCTGGCCATGGTTTAGCCATCTGCATTTCTAATACCAACCATGCAGTTGATTGGAACCTTTCAACTCTGCCTTATTTAGAAGACAACTTTTATTCCAGACTTCTGAAGGAATCTATTGCAGTCATTCATTTGCAAGGATCACTGAATGAAAACCAAGGATTGACACTAAGTGATATAGGAAATCTCTCGAAAGATTTAATTCTCATTAAATCTTTCGACATTAGAGATTTCAGTTTCACCAACAATCATCTTCTGTCACTAAATGGAGACATCTAATGCATGCCATGTGTTTTTACGTTTACTTTTTAGCATGAACTGGCCTTTTTGCATTGTAACAGTTTTTCAACATTTGATCAACTTTTGACCTTTGTATTTATATTTGTTTTGATGTGTCTGACCTGAAGAAGTCACCAGTTCTCTTTTAGGTGGTTAAACAAGTCAGTGTAATTTATTTATTTATTTAGATAACAACTAATAAATTCTGTGTGTTGTGCATTGCTTTTAGTTGTAAAACTTTTTTCATCAACATAATGTTGTTTAAGGAAATTAACAATGGAAATGATCTAATAACTGAATACATTTACTTATTTCCAATATTTCACCAAAGCTAAATTGACTTCTTCAGAGGAATAATACACTTGTATTAACATGTGCATGCAGGCATTACTTCAATAAATGAGAATGAACATGAGAAACACCGGGCTTTATAGTCCTAAAATTACATCACCTATTGGCTTTGATTGAGTGTTCTTGGCTGTTGACTTGATTGTCTACAGATGAGTTTCCCATATGAGAAGTAGTTTGCTGCAACCATGTTTGTTCAGGTTAGGAAATAGATGTAATTTTGTTTTTCTGATATCCTAATTTTGGTCCTCTTGCCTATTTCGTCACTTGGTAGGAAAGGTTGCATTTGGTCTTTAGGAGACCAAATAAGGGATGCTAACTTTCTGTGTAGTTCTTAAGTGATCACAAGACTGTATTTTATTATGATTTTGGCCACGTTTTTCAGAGATGCCATGGATATATGGAATGGTGATAGATTTGTCATTAATCTATGTTAAGAGGGAGACCGGATGTTAGTATTTTTTAATTCAGGTGGGGTTTAGTCATTGGCTAAAAAGTGTTTTGTATGTGGTTGAGTTCAGAGCAAATCAGTTTTGTCTCATGGACTAAGGTTTTTATAATGCTATATTGTTAATGGATATATTTACCGATGTGGGTGTGTTTTCTATAGATGGTTAAGGCCAAGGATCCATATGGTTGTCTTGTAATAACTAGGTTATCTAGGAAGGGACAGGTTATTGTTATTTCCAATTTCCTTAGTAAATTGGATCTTTGGATGTTGCCAGTTTAACTGAAGATGCCAGTTTAGCTTTGGCAAAATATTGGAAATAAGTTAATTTATTTAGTTAATGTATCATCTATATTATTAATTTCCTTAAACAGCATTTTGTGCAATAATCAATGTATAAGACTAAGCCAGAACTTATACATTCCAGGATGTGAAGAGGATGAAACTAATCCTTTGGAGAATGGATGAATATTGCTAGTGAGATGTGTTTGAAAGTGGTATGGAGATTATACTCGTATTTATGAACAACTTTAGCTATGTTTTCATACGTATATGAAAGAAGTTTATGATTGGGACATGTAATTTTGTCTGTTTTATAGGGGTTGTAGCCTTTGCTAAAAAAAATTGCTGAGATAACAGTTATAATAAGTTAATAACAGAAGTTTGTAGTAAGAGCTGTGTCATTAGAACAAATAGCTTTGGCTCTATGTGCAAGTGTTTTGTGGATGGCATACTTCTTGGATGGATGGATGATAGTGTGTGACTGCTTATGCAAGTACCCAATGCCTGTGTGTATGTTTCCTATAATTAGAAAAGGATAATGAACCATTTGGGATTATTACACATTCCTCTCTTAGACATGCTCATTATGTTCCATGACAGGTGTATCTAGGAATGGAACACAGTAGTGCTTTTCAAACAGCTTTATCTTACATTTATTTTATCTTTTATGTTACAAACAGTAAAAGCTGAAAATCTTTATTTCAGCTAACTGAATTCTTAGCAAATGCTGTGAAAATCAGGACAAAGGAAAGTGCAGAAATATAACAAAAGAAAGTCATGGGAAATGTAAGAAAAGAAAATTTCAAGAAATAAACCAGAAATATTTAAATCATGGGAAATAAACAGAAATGGCAGGAAACATAACAAACAAAAATGGTGGAAAACAGTAAAAGAAAATGGCAGGAAACTGCACATTGAGGACAGAATATAAATTACTATTATTATTTCATTAACCTGGAATCAATAGATTCACCCAGACAGTGTCCAGTCAACCAGCAGCATGTCTATCATAATGAAGTTATTTACACTCCCAGCATTCACAATGCATTCAAGCAATACATTCTACTCACCAACAACTCTCCCATTAAAAAAAAAATCTACTCCTCACACCCTTTTTCACCATATTTTTATACAACTTCTAGGGATGGCCTCATGTTCTTCCCATCTTAACATACACTCTTTTTATAATTCCTTCTTTATTAATCTGATAGAATCCCTTAACTAACTTGAAGGTCTCTATCATATCTCCTCTTCTCCTCCTATCTACCAACCTCTGTAATCCACTTTTTCTCATATGCTTTTCATAAACAACACTCCGGAGTCCTGATATCAATTTGGTTATTCGTCTTTGGACCCTATCTAGTATTTCCATATCACAATGAAAACTAGGCGACCAAATCTGAGCACAATAGTGCATGTGTGGTTGGACCAGTGCCCTACATAGAAGCACCACCATCACTTTATCCCGTGTCATGTCATTGTACTTTTTATCATAGCAGCAATACAATGTGCAGTCTTTTCAATGCTTGCAATTTGCCCTCAGAACTTCAGCCCATTGTCTGCCATCACCCCAAGATCTTGAATCTCATTCAATTCCTAAACTGCAGTATGTAGTCTTATATCTCTGTACTCCAAAGTGTAACACCTTGCATTTATTAATATAACAACTATGATCCCACTCATCTGTCCAAGCTTAAAGATCTATTCAAATCTTCCTATAGAGAATTAACATTAGCAATACTCCTAATAATTCTACTTAACTTTGCATCAGCAGTAAACATTTGAATATCCCTAGTCAGTCCATACAAAATATCAGTAGGGCTCAAGAACAGAATCCTGAGGCATGCTGCTGGTCCCCTTCCTTTTCTGAGACGCTGTACCACCATACCTAACTTACTGGTATCTTTCAGATAGTCTTCAATTTTTCTAATCTCATTTTCTGCAGCTTATACACCAATCTGTCTATAATTGGAAACCTGGTCTAGAATAACGCTTGATCTTCTTCTTTTCACTCCTTAGGAACCTTCAGCACTGCAGAATTTTCATTAAATAACCAGGTCAAGAGCATAGCTAACATGAATTGTTCATTAAATAATTCCACTATATTATTTGCTGTCATTACCCTACTACCATAACTATCCACCAGTGTCAACCTGCCATAATTATTTTTCCTCTTGCTTGCCACACAGCAGAAAATTCCCTTGGAAAAGCTTTGACTTGACTGTCCAGTCTTCTCTCATATTCTACTCTTTTCTTTTTTAATCATGCTTGTCACTTTTCTGGCCTGCGGTTTATATTCTTCATGCATCATCTGTTCACTACATCGATGTAGTGAACAAAAAACGGCATCGTATTGGACCCATAAACAAAAGAAAGGCGGAACGAACTTTCCACGTCTTGTGAAATTGACCTGCGACTCACCAATAAACACAACCAAATTTATAACAGTGATAAACAACAAGCTAAAGGACACTTGTCCCCAGTCACGCATACATGCTCGACCTGATTTAACCTTTGCACAGAGAGAAAAAAGACGCCAACTCGAAGACAACTAGAAGAAAAACGCCAAAATGGAGATAACAGTTGGGTGATAGACCACAAACAATCCAAACTAGTACAAAAATCAAGTGATGCCGCTAGCAGCCACCAAGGACACCAGCATGCAGGCACTGCATACGAAATGCACACGACCCTTGGGGTCAAATCCATGCCTCACAGAACCTTGCATATCCACTTCGCCAACATCCGCGGCCTCAACTCCAACCTAAATAGCATCCACTACCATCTGCAGTCCACCAAACCCCACCTACTCTTTTTAACAGAAACTCAAATCTTAACTTCCCCCAGCACTATTCATCTCAACCTTCCTAACTATACACTATTTAACTCCTTTCGACCCAAGAGCATCTGTGCATATATCTGCTCCAACATACCCTGCCAGAGAGCAACTAACTTAGAATCGCCTGACTTTGACCTTCTTTAGCTGAAGATATCCCTCCCCCACTCAGTCAAATTCATCTGCTGTCTCTGTCGCTCTCCTAATACCACCAATCACTCTAACTTCATTTCCTCTCCTTAAAAGTTGATTTTCTCCAGTCCCACTCTCCTAACAGCAAAATCAACCTCCTAGGTGATTTCAACATCCATAACACCAATTGGCTTTCCTCTTCCAGTTATAGAGATCCTGCAGGCAGAGATGCTGAAAGATTTGCAGTCACCAATGACCTCACACAAATTGTTCAAAAACCGACCAGAATACCAGATAACCCAAACTATTCTCCAAATACCCCAGATCTCTTCCTTACTAATGACCCCTCCAAATATGCAGTGAATATAGTGAGCCCCCTGGGCAACTCTGACCACAACTTAGTGCTCATCTCCTCCCCCCATGCAATAACGCTTACACAGTCACTCCCACACGAGTAGTTTGGCATTATAACAGTGCCAAATGGGACAATCTCTGAGACTACTATGCTTCATTCCCATGGTTAGACTATTGTTTCCAGTCTTCAGTCCAAACATATGCACTGAACGCATCACCAAAGTGATCCTCACTGGCATGAAAACATATATTCCCCACACTACTCAGACCTGCCGTCCCCTAACTAAACCCTGGTTCTCCAAAAAATGTGCCAAGGCTGTACAAATGAAAAATCAGGCATACCACAACTGGCTCAAATCAAGAACCCCATTCTCATTCAATGCCTATACTGAAGCCCATAACAAATGCAAGAAAATTATCAATACTTCCAAAACAGAATTTGAACGGGCTAAAAGTAGGAAGCTTGCAGCCTGTCCAAACGGCAGCCGTACCTTTTGGTCTCTTGCCAAGGCAATTGGCCGTAACTTTTGCCCTACACTATTCCCACCTCTATGATACTCAGATGGCTCAATTGCAACATCACCCATAGAAAAAGCTAATCTCCTGGCATCACACTTTGTCTCTAATGCATACATAACTGACAATGGCAAATGACCTCCAGTCATTACAACTGCCCAACATTTTGCCAAAAAAAGACATCACAAATCTGTTGTCTAAATTACACACAAAAAAGTCTCCTGGCCCTGACAGCATTCCTCCAATTATCCTGAACGTCTGTGCGTCGGAACTGACGCCTATCCTATGTCACCTGTACACACTCTCTTACTTCACTGGTGTGTATATATATATATATATATATACACCAGTGGAAACTAGCCTATATTCAACCCATTCCTAAAAAGGGTGACAAATCACTGGCATCTAACTACTGCCTTATCTCACTCACTTCAGTCCTATCTAAAGTAATGGAGAAAAAAATCATCAACTCTCAACTCCTAATCTACCTTGAAGGTACTCAGCTATTAAGTGACCACCAGTACGGATTCCGTCAAAGCCATTCAACAGGAGATCTACTCTCATACATCACCCATCACTGGACAAATGCCATGGAGATATTCGGTGAATCCCAAGTAGTTGCACTTGATATCTCCAAAGCCTTTGACCGAGTCTGGCACAAAGGCTTACTAAGCAAACTCCCATCATTTGGACTGCCTCAGGACTTCTGCAGATGGATTGCCAGCTTCCTGTCTGGATGAACACTATGTGTAATGGTAGACAGCTCCCTATCCTCTCACCATCCAACTAATGCTGGGATCCCACAAGGTTCAGTTCTCTCACTCCCCCCCCCCCCCCCCCACTTTCACATAGCCGCTTAGTCTCTGCAATCTGTATATTCTATAAATATTTCCATGGGAAATGTTCATCTGAAACAGCATCAATAATTCCCCCACCCTGTACTAAGCCCATTGGAACACGTACAGCTGCCGCCCAACATCCTTTCACAGTACATCTCGAAACCCACAGAACAAGTTTATTTTCCTCCTCATTCATCCCTGCTACTGCAGTACTGTGGAACAGTCTTCCTCCAGACATATTTCCTAAGGAATACAACATACAGGCGTTCAAATCAAATGTAAACAACTTTCTCCTTTCGCAACCTACCACCCATATAAGGTACCTGAGGCAAATAAGGCCCAGTGTCTAATAGAGCCCGTTTTAAAAAAATCACATTTACGGTTCCGGTTTGGTTTCTTACACACACACAGAGGACGCAATAAGCAATGGCAAATCAGTGGCGGCATATTGTCTAGCGACTGCATTGTGTCAGTTTGACCTAGACCTTTGTGGGAGGTGGTTGTGTCTTCCCGTTTAATAATATTACACCACAATAATTCGTAAGTTTTAATTTAAAATATTGTTCTTTTCGTATTGTTTTTATATTTAAATTGTTCTTTCAACATTCAGTTTTATGATAAAAAATGTTTTAATTGAATTTTTAAATGAATTCATATTTTACGTGCGTGAAAATAGATATGATCTAAATCTAGTTCGCGGCGGTCAATAAGGCCCAATAAGTTTGTTGATGGGCCTTATTAAACTGCTATAATTTATGATTTTATTTTTTGTTGATTGTTCATAATAGTTACTTATTTTATTGCTAAAGGCCTCTGAAAATGTCAGAAGTTAAGAAGAAACGGGGTCTTTGGACTGATGAAAGACTAGAAGCAGCTATGAAAGCTGTGCAAAGAGGACAACTATCACAATGTGCAGCATCAGAACGCCATGGAGTATCTAGAAGAACATTGAGGAACCATTTAAAGACAGAGAAGACAATGACGAAAAGATTAGGAAAAAATACTGTGCTAACAAAAGAACAAGAGAAGAACTTGGTAGAAAGAATAGTAAAGTTTGCTTCAATTGGTGTCCCTTTCACTCCAAAAGCTATATGCAGGCAAACTTTTATATTTTTCGAACAAAATGAAATTAGGAATAACTTCAATAAAGAAAGTGGCCTCTCAGGAAAGAGAAACCCAACAATTTCTAAATGTAAAGCTCAATTTTTGAATTCTGTTCGAGCTATAAGAACATGTCCTAATCCTCCATCTTGTGATTCAGATAACTCCGATGATGAGATTCCACTGGCAAATCGTTTCAGGAGTTAATGACAACGCCAAATTATGCAGTTGTAAAGGCAACACCATGAAGAAAAGTGTTAAATTATAAGGGCCAGAGAGTGACCAAAGATCTTTTCAAAGAAAAGGATAGTAAGAAAGAGAAGGCTGCCACTAAAAAAACAGGAAGAACCAAAAAAAAAAATAAAGGAACAAACAGAGTGTCAAAAGAGGGGTGGTATTGCCATGGATGCAGAGAAGAAACAGTTGCCGATATGAGGCAATGCACAAGGTGTCTTAAATGGTACCATGGAGAGTGTGTTGGTCTCACCAAAGAAGAATGTGGCATATTTGTATGCCCTTATGACTGTTCTTAAGCTAATAATTATGATTAAAATTAATAATAATTAAAAATAATTGTTATATTCTTTTTTAAATATTTAATTTGGTTCAAGGGCTTTATTAAACTACTATGGTTTAATAAGGCCCACACAAGGTGTTTTTTAAAGACTTGGTTAAAATATAAATTACTGCAAGAATTGTTCTTTTTTGTGTTTTTTTTAATTAGTGATAATACAAACTTTAATATGAACACTGTTATTTCAATTAATCTAAACAATTGTCTAATTTATTCAAATTTTAAATAAGGTGGGCCTTATTTGCCTCAGGTACCTTACGATACTAACGTACTATAAGCTGACCAACCAACCTCCTGTATATGGGCCCAACATAAAAAAAAAAAAATAGCTTCAAAATCATTAACAGTACTCCCTCTCCTCTCTTCACCTTCCTATTCTATCATTTTCTCCTGACTAGTATATCATTCTCAGTCATTCAGGTTTCACTTATACCAGTTATCTTTGGGCAGTTATCTTAGACCCTTTATTTCTGATACTCCTTACATGAGTATACAAATGAACAATTCCCTAATGTTCCAAAAAAAAAAAAATTTCCAAAATGCAACAAAATAATTATTACCTTTTAATAACCACTTCCATATGTTGTTTATATCTTGATTAACATTCGATATTGTTATCGAACACTTTTGAACAATAGTTTGCAAGAAAAATGACTTCGATGAATTATGAAAGAATTCATTGAAAAATTTTGGCAAATTGTTTTTTTTTTGATGGGTACATTTCTGGGTTTTGAGGAGGTGATCGATACAGTTTGTTAAAGAAAAAAAAGTTAAAATGTTCTCTTGGAAAATAAAATAGGAATGATGAATCAGAAAAATAAAAAATAAAAACTTACAAAGCTTTTTGAAGCATGCTCATCTTTGTATTTAGATGAGCAGCAGATTGAAGTCTCATTCAAACTTCTGAAGGATGCCAATGGTCAGCGGACCACAGTTAGAAAACACAGCACTAAAGGAAAATGGGATTTTATTTGAGCTGTTTTGAATTAAGGCTGAATCAACTAGCCTTAAATCACTGTGTGTTTTTCTATTCGGTTCGCTTGTTTTTCGGCAAGAAAACCCAAGAGTCAGGAAAGAAAACCTTTCATCCACGTATGAGACAGGCTAACTCATCTTCAGGTGAAACGCTCTGATAAAGGCTCTTGGCAGCCTAAATAAAAGTAAGATGCTGAAGTCCTTTTCAGCAGTTTCATTAAATGAGGTGTAGAATTTTCTCTTCTCAGTTTCTGTAGTTTTGTAGAAAATAAGTTTAGAATGGAGGAGTGTTTTTTAATATGTTCACATCCAGGTTTTTTGTAGTTTTTTATTTTCTAGATGAGATGTTTCTTAAAGTTGATTTTTCTGTTTTGAAGTTTTCGAGTTAACTATGTCGTTTTATATCATTTGATCAGAAATTCAACATCTTTCCATATGTGAATATCTACAAACGTAAATATGCTTCGACATAACATAAAACACTAACATAAAATTTCACAAAAGTGGTTGCCTTTTGCGGAACTGACCTAGATTTACTTCTCAATATACTGCATTTGTTTAAATGCAAGCACATTTACTTCTCAATATACTGCATTTGTTTAAATGCAAGCACAAGTACCACGAATTTTGTTAAATGCGAAATACCCTAGAAGTGACTGCATTTGTGAAGCTACTCAATGGGTCTACAGCTGTCAGTATCTGGGCATACATGTAGATCATAATCTAAAATGGAAAACCTATATCCTAGCTGTTACAACCAAATTTAGGTACACATTGTATAGAAGGCTTAATATTAAATGCATAGTATCTCACATTTTTACTGACTATGCACTGGTGTAAAATTTTTGTATATATTAGCTTTAGGATATATATAATAGTATAAATTTATTTGTTGATTGTGTTTAGTCCTCTATAATCTTATATCCTTTCCTTAAACCTTGGCTTATGTTGTATTATTCTTATTTATTTGTTAATTCTTCAACTCTAAAATTTTGTCCTGTACAATTCTTAATGACTCTACTCTTGTTATTACTTCTAACCTTTGGCCGCTATTAGTGTATTGTCCATGTGTGCAAAACTCTGTAGACAAAGGAAATGCCTCTGGCTAGAGCCAATTTCTTTGCTAGAATATTAGTGTTAACCCTGTTTCAAATTGTGGAAAATTTATTTGTTTACGCTGCACCACCAAAATTCTATAGATGAGAGAAATTTCTTTATCTAAGAGTAAACACCTGGTATAGCACAATAATCGAATATATTCTTATTTTGCACTGCAGTCGTGACTATCCCCAATATATTTACGCATAGGTTCTCTTTATGAGTGGTGCATTGAGATTAGTGATCAGGCAAGTTATTTGGTTGACAAGAAAAAATTTATTTATTACTAATAAAGCAAGTTACAATTATTTTTATAGACACTAACTTAAATAAATGTTGGTATGAAAGGTAAATAAGATAACTAGACGTAACATGGACATTCTAGTTCCCCTACAACATGAAATATTATCTAATATTTAAATTGGATGTCCTTCTAATTACCTAACATTCCTAGATTATTTTCATACAATTACTGGTTCAAGAACTACCTGACAATAATAAACTAAAATATTTTCCTACACTTATCCAAGTTTTCTGACTCAGATCAATCATTCCCTACTCATGGTTCAACTCCTAAAGTCCTACAACACTTCATAAATCACAATTCTGATTAGTCCCTTTTACCGTCACAATCTAACTTTCTTTGTATACAAAATTTGAAAAGTTCTTACTTTACCGAGGTGTCAGGATTTCACTGGCTTACACTTGCGATCATCAATTGGAACAATACGACTCGTGTTTTCTTCATCTGGTCCCTTTTTGACGAGGTTACCTGGCTGATACGTTCCTTAGGCTCTTGCTTCTGGAAGGTAGATATGCGAATACGATCATGATTCGTTGCCTACGATGTTCACGAAGCACTGCTGCCGTTGTCGGTCCATGGGGTTCCGCATATCCTCAGCCTACGCCGACCTTCTGCTATGCTGTGACCTATATGTACGTTGGCATTCTACTTGGCCGCATAGTCGCTCTCGTTCATCTCACCCCAGCCTCACTGGAGCTTCCTTTCTCTGGGAACGACTGGAACAGACTCAAGGCTAAAGCCAAAAGCAAAAAAAGCCTCGTTTTCATGTCGCAAAAAACTATATACTCCTTCGATGACCTTCACATGGCACCTCAAATCTTCTGCACTCCGTTCCGACGCTTCTTGTTCTTGTCCACGGGAGACCCCCCCGTGGTGTAAAGATATGTATACACAGTAACAGGAACAAAGAAAAAGAAAAAAGATACCAAACAAACCAATAAGTATGTACAGTCTAGAGCAGACTGAAACAGAGAAGAAATAACAAAGGCAGTTATAACGATACAGAAATATACGAAGAACAATATTGTATACTATAATTACTGGACTGAAAGGCTAATAGAAATTAGACTGAAAGCATCAAACGGTCGCATAACAATAATTGAGGCATAATCGTTTCCTGATGGTATTTTAAAAACACCTTAAAGGATTTTTATGGCCCAGTTTTGAACCACATTCGCTTGAGAAATGAACTAAAAGTACTCTTTTCTTCTGATGAATTTGCCAAGAAACCTATTAAAAGTTTTGAAAGAAAATCAACTTCAGGTTGCATTCAAGGAAATTTATAAGTTAACAAAACTTGTCATGTTGATTTCGAGCTCTGTTGCCAGAAGTGAGCATTCTTTTTTGGCTATGAAGAGAATACGTGCATGTTATATACGAAGACAACCACAGGAAGGGCTGAAGCTTAATCGCTGTTGATGATGGAACTGAAGGAAAAAACTTCATTTTATGATGATGGGTTAACACAATTCTTAAAGAAAAACAGGAGATTGGAACTTGTGTATAAATAAGTGAAACGTGTTATTTCAGCCTTTCTTTCATTGATTCCGGAAAAATTATGATTTCCCAAATGATTACTTTTTCCGATTTCTGTGTGTATATTATGGATATATTTAAAAATCATATCAAAATTCAAATTATCTGTGTCCCACTAGTATTTGCCAATGATAATCTGATCTTCTAATCTCAACAAGAAGTGTAATCCCTTTGAGTGTCTCACAAAAACGATGCGCATGAAACATAGCTATTGTTCATTTGACCTTCATGCATTCCATATTTAAAAATTATATTAACATGTTTCATTCACACCTGGTGTCTGCTGTTCCCCTTATTCTGTGGCAGGTACTAGCTTTTAGCATATGTATACAGCTTCCAGGTCGAGTAGTCGCATTTTCACCAGACACTTAAACGCAATTAGCATTTCAGTTATGTAGATGTCATGATATCAAACTGATTTCAAGTTATATATACACATACATACATAGTAGGGTGGTCTGTAAAGATCTCGGCCTAATAATGAAAAAATGAATTTATAATTTCAAAATTATTTTTATTTTACAACATTATCTCCCTTAAGATTAATTTATTTATTCTAGCGGTGCTGCTCCAGTGCCATTATCCCATTCTTGTAGTGGTTCTCAGTAAGATCTGCAAAATACCCCTCTACAGCTGCAATCATCTCTTGATTTGAAGAAAAATGCTCACCAGCGAGGAAGAGTTTTTTTTGGGAAGAGATAGAAGTCAGAGGGAGCCAAATCTGGGGAATAGGGTGGATGTTCCAACAGTTCATAGTGCAGATCCCTTAATTTTCCCATTGCCAAAACACCTTTGTGGGCAAATGTATTGTACTGATGAAAGATGATTTTTTTCTTCTGCAAACTGGGTCTTTTCTCACGAATTTTTTCATCTAGTTTGGTTAAAAGATCGGAATAATATCCCCCTATTATTGTTTTACCCTTTTCAAGATAATTAATAAACAAAATACCTTAGCATCCCAAAACACCGATGCCATGACCTTTCCTGCTGATGGAACCGACTTTGTCTCCTTTAGCACTGAACAACTGGCTTCTGTCCACTGTTTTGACTGCTGTTTGGATTCTAGTGTGTAATGGTGAATCCAAGTCTCATCCATAGTAATAAATTGACTCACAAAATCAGTTTTATTCTTGTTAAAATGCTCCAAGCACTGTTCAGAGATTTTCATGTGAGTGTGTTTTTGATCTCCTGTGAGCAAGTGTGGCACCCATCTTGCGCAAAGCTTTTTCATTTGCAATTCTACATGCAAAATATATCCTACACGTTCTTTTGAAATGCCTGTAGTCTCAGTAATTTCACTCACTTTGACTCACCAGTCATCAAATACCATACCGTGCACTTGATCAATTATTTCTGGTGTTGTTACACTTTTTGGACGTCCTTCACGTGGATCATCAAGGCTGGTACGGCCATGTTTAAACTCAGCAGCCCATTTCTTAATTGTCAAACAAAGTAGAAGAGTGTCCATAAACTTTTACGAACTTCGAATGAATTTCTTTTGGCATTAATGCTTGATGAGAATATATTGTTGGAGGTAGAGGAAATAAGAGATCTGGGGTGATAGTGGATAAGGATCTAAAATTTAGGGACACATCACCAAAATTGTGAAGACAACACAAAGGCTTCTGGGAATGATGCGGAGGACATTGACATGTGGAAGTAGGGAGATTCTTGTTCCATTCTGTAAGGCTTTGATTAGGCCACACATGGACTATTGTGCCCAGATTTGGTCACCGAGTTTTCAGAAGGATGAAGAGATATTGGAAAGGGTCCAAAGGCGACTGACTGTTTCTGACCTCTGGAATGTCGAGTATGAGGAAAGATTGAGAAGATAATTTGCAAAGTCTGGTGGACAGGAGGAAGAGGGGAGATATGATAGAGACCTACAAGTTGGTAAGGGGTTGTTATAGGATCAGTGGTGGAGAAGTTCTACAGAGAATAGTGGGAGATCAGGGGAGAACCAGAGGTCATCCCTGGAAACTGTATAAAGAGGGTGTGAGTAGGGGAGTGAGAGGCAGGTTTTTTTTTGTGCAGAGTTGTGAATGATTGGAATGCCTTGCCTGAGAGTGTGGTATCTGTAAGGAATTTGAGTGTGTTTAAGACACGGTATGATGAGATGTGTACGATAAAAGGACCTTCCAGATGAGTCTTTGACTCCATGAGCTATTGGGGTAATAATAATAATAATAAACCTTACAAAGAATTTTATAATTCTTTGTAAGAGAATTTTACTTTTATTCATTTCAAGGGATACAGACAATACTTTAGACAGCTGTATAATAAAACTACTTGATAGAATGACTTGCAATTTCACATGAATGCTTATGACAGATTTACAAACTTATAAAAAAAAAATCTTGCCAATAGTGTTGCCATCTATGGCCGAGGCCGAGAACTTTTCAGACCCCCCTCGCGCGTGCGTGCATGTGTGTGTGTGTGTATATATATATATTTGCATACAGGTAACCCTCGTATAACGCGGCCTACAAATTGTAGTATCCCTTGTTGAATGCGGTACTTATACAATGTGGTTTCGATATAAGACGATCTACAAGCTGTAGTAACCCTTTATCTTTTCATATATTTTTCAACATGCGACTTAAAAATCAAATTTTATCTTCATTAAATTTATGTCTGCCTGTATTGCACATGTAGTTATAAGTAGCAAATTTATATTAGGGGAAATACTCTTTAGCACACATGTACATCAATTGTTTACCATCTGAAGTGTTTACTGTTGAAAATTGTCTTTGTTTTCTACCAGGAAAGCGCATTAAAAATCATAAGTGTGTTAATCTCAAGCTGAGCACTTTATTTTTTGGTGAGTTATATACAATATGTAATGTTTTTTTTTTTTTTTTTTTTTCATGTAAAAAAATGTATTTTTATGGTAATGGTGATATGGTTGAAAACGAAATTAGTGAATTAATTGATGGGGAAATAGATTTAAATGAGGAGGAACTGGCACAATTAATAGATGACATCGAACCAAATGGCAGGGAAAGTTCTGCTGAAGATTCTGATTGCGATGAATCCATTAAAGAATTCAGTTTAAAGAAACTAGCAGAAGGATTGAACTTGGCAAGAAAGTTATTTTATGGATAATGATCTCTCAATAGAGCACTCGGGAAAATTCACGAGACAATTGGATATTTGTTTAGCTCCGTATTATGAACTTAATAAAAAATTGCAACATAGTGGTAAGCAAGGTCTTATTACTGACTTCTTGATAACTAAATCAGCTTAAGTATGCAATGAGAATTATACAAATGATGTCCAAGAGATTTCAAATGATGACTATGTATGTTAGTTTTGAAGAGAGTGATGATGATTAAAATATACACTTTATTTTATTTTGCCTAAAACATTTATGCATTATAATAGCAATGAGGTTTATGTACAATTTATAATTTTTTATAATTTTATACTATTTGTTTCATAGCTTATGTTTTCTTAACATACATGAATTACCTGAATTAAATAAAAATATTCTTTTTGTTGGATATGTCACTGTTTATATAATCTTTAAAAAAAATTGATTTTGGAACCTAACCCTACTTTTTCTATGTGATCTGAGTCTCGCATAACACGATTTATATAACACGGCATTTCTATGGAACCTAACATCCGTGTTATACAAGTGTTACTTTCATTTTTTACTACTTTCATTATTCATTTTGCTTTTCATAAATTGAGTGCTTTCTTTCCAATGACTATTATAAACAGCTGTTACACATAATTCTGGAACTTAAAATTTGAAAGCAGTTGTTAGACAAATGTGTTTAGTTAGCTTCTCTGTTTATTGCCACAATAAATCTGTTCTGTTTGCATGCACGCAGCATAGTTGCAGGAGCAGTGTTTTCCATTAAGTGCATCATTCAAGTTGTCTCTAATTACACTAATTGTTCCTAAATCTAGTACACTGTCTACTGTATTTAGTGATAAAAAGAAAACACCACTTGTTTTTTCTGCTTGAGCATATAGCATCTGTTGAAGTTGGAAAGTTTTTTATTAAAAATTTTCCGGAGGCATAGGGACATTTTTATTCTAGTCTTCGGAAACAACATAAGTATTAAAAATTTATCTGTTCCTGAATAGAAATGAAAACTTTTGTGTATTTTAAGAAGTTTTGATCTACAGCAAAATACTGCATGTGTGAGATATGTATTATTGATAAGACAGAAGAACTGCTGACACTAAAAAAAACAAAACAAAACTAATGAATGTAGGATTCCTGAAAGTGTCGATTATTTGGATAATTAAAATTTCACACGTATGCACAGGAAACTTAACTTTTTGATAATATGCAAATAATTTGTCTTGAGTATCATAAGACATCATCAGTACAGTTATTAAACAACAATAGGAATTACAGGTAAACCTTGCTTAATGCGAATTCGATATGTGCTATAATCAGTGCGATTGAGTGAAATTATGCTATTTCCCGCTTTAAGTAAGTGATTAATCAGTTAACCAATTTTGTATGTTATGCAAAATTTTGCATTACGTGAAATTTGTTGCCAATCTTCAGCGAGCTTAATAGCTGGAAGTCATTAAGACATGAAAGTGGTGCTAGTTGTGTGAGATAATGGTTGTGTGAGACCTGGGATACTGCAAGTCTACAGTTTGAACTATATTAAATAAGAGCAAAGAATACAAAAACAAGGAAAAGTTGCTATTGCTTCTTTAAGCATGTATATCACCCGAAATAGAAGCCATTTAATGATTGAGATGGATCGTCTTCTATCACTCTGGATTGATGATTATAACCAAAAAAGAATACATCTTAGTACAAGGAATATTCAGTCAAAAGCTCTCAATATTCTTACTCCATTGAAAGAGACCAATTTCAAGAGGAATATGAAAGCTTTACTGTGAGTTTAGGATGGTTCGACCGTTTTAAAAATCGAACTGGACTGCATAATGTAACAATAACTGGGGAATCTGCTAGTGCTGATAAAGGTTCTGCAGCCAAATTTCCTGAAGAATTGCAAAGGATAATTCAGGAGTGTGATTATGATGATCGCCAAATATTCAACGTCGACGAAATTGGTCTCTTTTGGAAGCATATGCCAACAAAAACTTTCCTAGCTATAACTGAAGTGTCTCAACCAGGATACAAAGTATCTAAAGATTGTCTTATGCTTTTATTAGGAGGCAGTGCAGAATGCAGAAACAAAGACAAAGTATTTGGTGAGAAGAAAACATGAAACAGAAGATACAAGTGGATGTAACTGATATAGAAAATGTAGAACAATTCACATATTTGGGAAGTAAACTGACATATGACTTGGACTGTAAAAGAGAAATAAAGATTAGGATTGCAACGGGAAGAACAAACCTGAAGGCCATGGATAACATCTTGAAAAGTAAAGTGATCAGCCTGCAAACAAAACTAAGAGTACTGGAAACATGCATCTTCAGTGGTGTACTGTATGGATCTGAAACGTGGGTAATAAATAAGGAATCAAGAAAAAGAATTTTGGCATTTGAAAGAACTGGTTACAGAAAGATTCTAAGAATAGGATGGGTACAGAAAATCACCAATGAAGAGCTCTATCAGAAGATACAACCAAAAGAGAATCTAATGCAGAAGATTGTAAAATGGAAGCTGCAACTATTTGGACACATCTGCAGAATAATGTGGGCCGGAAGATAAAGACATTTATGTTTGGTAATTTGGATGGTTTAAACAGAAGAGGTAGACCATACAGAGAATGGATAGACGATATAAAAGACTGGTGTGGAATGGGTGTACAAAAAGTGCAACACTGTGCACTGGACAAAGAAAGGTGGAAGAAAATAGTGAAGCAGGCATCAGACATCAAGGGGCAGTGAGCCCATGGTTCGTGATGATGATGAATGCAGAAGGTGACTTTAAACTCAAGCCTATGTTAGTTTATTGATATGATGTTAGATATTGCAAAATGCAATATCTAACATCATTGAAGAAATCAGCACAATTGGAAAAGAACTTGGATTTAAGAAACTGGATAATGAAGATGTGAGAAACTTGCTTGATTCTCATTCAGAACATTTAAGTGAGAATGATCTCCTTCAACTAGAAGAACAGCATGCAAATGAAGGAGTGAGAAACTTGAGAAACAGAGTGAGAAGAAGAAAATGTTACAACTAAGAAGCTAACTGTAAAAGAACTTGAGCTAGTTTTCAATCAGATTGAGTATGCTAAGGAAATTTTGTTTTATGCTGATCCTGATATGAAACGAAGCTTCTTCGAAGTCTGCTGAAATTTTGATAAAGTGATTGCCAGCTATCAGAAATTGCATGACAAGATAAAAAAGTCGACATGATTCAAACATTATTACTTAATTTTTTTTTCTAAAAAATAAGTAGTTCAATGTAATGTTTAGACATAAAATAAAAATCTAAGCAATTAATTTTTATTAATTTTGATGACTTTATCCTGTAATATAGCTTATACTGTAACTGATGGATGAATTATAACTATTGCTATTATTTATTGTATTCGCTTAATGCAATTTTGCTTAGTTGGCATTAATTGATTGTTTAATTAATTGCGTTAAGCAAGGTATATTCAACTGTTGTGTACATAGGAATCCCTCTATGTACACAACAGTTTGTTCACGGATTAAAAACTATTGGGCTGTAATTAAATTAAATTAAAATATAATCGATAAATTTATTTTATACAATTAAGGATAACAATTTCCCAGGCTTTTGGGATAGTGAGACAGTTGTTACAGTTAGCATTCAGTCTGCAACGTAAGGCTTCAGCACTTTTTTTATACAAACCTTCATGTTTATATATGGATCTATGTAGTAGCTTAGCATTTTGCCATTAGATCCTGTGGTTAGCGTTTTGAACTCCGTGTTCTGTGCGGCCAGATTTTTGAGATTTGATAAGATGGATGTGGTCTTGATGTTCAAGATATGTTTATTTACAGATCTACCTGTTTGTCCATAGTAAGACAAGTTACAAGAACATGGCACTTCGTATACACCAGGTAGCATTATTGGTGAGAGTTTGTCTTTTGGAGACGGTAGCAAGTTGTGAATTTGGTGGATTGGTTTATGGTAGCAGTGAGTTTGTATTTCTTCATAATTTTTGACAAATGTTTAGAGATGCCATATATCAAAGGCATATATATATACATAACATTTATATATATAACATTTATAAAAGGCGAATATAAGGATGCTTGGCAGTGGTCGTGTTATTTTAAGTAGTGCAAGCTAACTCAACCCCGATTTCTTAGCTTGCACTACTTAGAATAACACTTAAAATAACCCAAGAGCTTATGAGGATTGTATCCTCGTAAGCTCTTTCATGGTTTCTACAAACATTTGGCTCTGAAATAATTTGGATCTTTAATATCCACTATTTCTATGTAATTTATTATAGAATTTCTTGGCTTGTGACATTTTTCATTTTCCTTTTAAAAAGGCGCCATAATTCTAAATTTTTCATCTTTTTTCTTCTCCCAATGTATGGTAGATCATATCAACTTATAAGCTTTAGTGATTATGTTTTAATTTAACAATAATATGAGAAGCAATTATAGGCCCCGAGACTAATGCCGTGAGGCCAATAATCCTTCAAGTAATACCAGTCTTATGACCTTTCGCTTTGCGATGATCCACTTATACAACGGTTTTCAATTATAACCAGCGCCCATTTATACAAGGGGGATCGAAAAGTTCTGATGAACATCCAGAACAAAAATCAGTTAATTTTATATCTTTTTATATATTCTAAAAGAAAAAGAACAAATTATTACGTTTTGATGAAACACGAGGTTAAAGGATTTTAAGATGTTCTTTTTTGCAGTTATATCATTTTGTTCTAGGTGTTTATCAAAACATTCCAGCCTCCCCATTGTACAGTGCAGCAGTCGCTCATATGATGTTTTAGCAACAAGTGGCTCCCGTGAAACAATTGCTATACGTTTCTGTGGCTGTTTATTTTCAACGTTCGTTACTCGTTACATCTCTTTGTGTTTTGGTGTTTCAGCTGTGAATTGTAAATTGTTTATACCTATTATTTTCTTTTATATAAGGTTGACCGGAAAGTAATCAATTTTTTGAACTACATTTTTAATATAAATTTTATTAAAGAACAAATTAACATTATTCAATTCTATAATCACCATCGTTAATTATAACCTTCTTCCAATGATCTACTAAGTTTAGAATTCCTTTTTTGAAAAAAGTTTTTTCTTTGGAGGCAAAAAATTATATCAAAACTCATTGGGACATCATCTTGCGAATGGAAAGTTTTATTTCTTATGCTGTGTTCTAAGGAACTGAATAAGTGATAGTCACTAGGGGCAATATCTGGCGAATATGGAGGATGTGGTAGAAGTTCCCATCCTGGCTGCCTAATTTTTTCTTGAGTCATTCTTGCAGAATGTGGTTTTGCATTATCTTGCTGCAAAATTACCCTTTTTCGATTGACAAGCACAGGACGTTTGCTTAACGATGCTTGATGTAGTCGCTCTAATTGTTCACGGTGGATGGCTGCTGTGATAGTCTTACCTTGTTCCATGAATATCCCACAAAACGCACAACAGAACCTTTTGTGGATGAAGTCCATCTTTAGGTGTTGGAATTGAAGTTTGATTTGGAGAAAGCCACTGTTTTTTGCATTTATTATTCTTATATAGCACCCATTTTTCGTCACCAGTTACGACTCATTCCTAAAAGGAATCATTTTGTTGTCTGGTCAACAATGAATTGCAAATCGCCTGCCTCTGTGCTTTATTGTTTTCTGACAGTTCATGCGGTATCCATACACCCTGTTTAAGAACCTTGCCACTCTTATGTAAGTGCTCTTGGACAATTGACCATGATGAATTAAGTTTCTCTGCTAATTCTTGTATGGTTTGTTTTGGATCTGATTCAGCGAGAGTCTTAAGAGCGTCGTCATCTAGAGTAAGGGGTCTTCCAGATCGATTGTTTTGGATCTGATTCAGCGAGAGTCTTAAGAGCGTCGTCATCTAGAGTAAGAGGTCTTCCAGATCGAGGACGATCAGAGAGATCAAAATTTTTTTCTGCAAATCTAAACCATTGCTGACATTTGTTAACCTTCAGTACGTCTCCATAAGTTGAGCAAATGATTTTGGTAGCATTCTTTTTCCTTGGTGAAACAAAAACAGCTTACAATGACGTAAATGGTGTGCTCTTCAACGTTAAAGTCCGCCATATTAAAAAAATAATCTAAAATAAAAAAAAAACAGATTTTTTAAATAGAAAAGTAATGCTAATATTTAAATAAAAATCAAATTTAATAATTTATGTGTTATTTAAGAAGAAACATTCGGCTAAAAATGACCTATTAAAAATAATTGATTACTTTCCAGTCCCCCTTATACATTGTTTATAATGGTCACAGCTTTGATAAAATTCCAAGTATGATTGTTATTGCTACTAGTGAAAAGAAGTCCCATATAACGTATTATATTACCTACTGAGAATAAAATGATTAAATTTGCTGACAATGGCGTATCGCAGAGAGGTTGTAGGCTAAACTTACCTCGCACTACTGTTGTTACATTTGTTAAAAACAAAGATAAAGTTCTTAGTCAAGTGAATAGTATGACATTAGTTAATACTACAGTTATCTGTAAATGTCACATTACTGACAAAATAGGAAAACTTTTAATGTTGTAGATTGATGACCAAACAGGTCGGTGTCTTCCTTTAAGCCATGCGATTCAGAATAATTTTTACATTTCCAAAAATTATTCTAAATATTTTTTTTGCGTACCTGACAAATAAATGCTTTATTTGTGTCATTTATACACATATATGGTTACTTAAAATATTATTTAACCTTTACATACATATCGCAAATGATAAAAATGGCAGTGATTAACTATATGATAAAATTCACTATATGGCAATGATCTGGAACCTAACATGTTGTATGACCTGGCATACATATGTTATTATTATTAATTAGCCCTCCCTGGAGTCAACAACACATATTGGGAGGCCCTCCATTACACAGACAGCTCATCATACAGTGGCTTGAATGTATTCACTGTCTTCACACTCACTACACTTCCAGGCAATGCATTCCAACCACCCTCAACTCACCATGCAAAAAACCAGATCTTATTAATTTGCTCATGACTTTTTTTATACAGCATCCAGGGAGGATAGCCTCTTGTTCTCTCCTATCTTCATCCATTATATGAAAAATTGATACTCATTAATCCAATAATTACCCATGATAACTATTGTCTTGATGATGTCTCCCCACTAGACTCCTCAATGGCATTCCCTCAATCTTTCTTCATGTTCAACATTGTAGAGACTAGAAACCACCTTAGTCAGTTGTCTTTGAATCTTTTACAACATATCTTCATCCATTTGAAACCCAAGTAACAAAATCTTGGCACAGTAGTCCATATGCAGTCTGAATAAAGCTTTATACAGTGGAATAATTACATCTTTATGCCTACATTTCAGTGTTCTTGGCATCACTGCCATAATGTGCTATTGCAGTCCTCACAATTTTAGTAAAACATCTTCAACATTTCAGGTCCTTATCCAACATCACAGATCCCTCATCTCCTCTATGTCATCTAAGATATCTCCCCCACCATCCTATATTCTGCTTCCCATCTGTGCCTCCCAAACTTTTGAGGTAGAACCACTTAATTTATACATTATTCTACATACTCCCCACAAAGTCTTATACATTTATTAGAACAATGCTGCCATTTGGAATCCTCTGAGAAAAAAAAAGTCTATGTTTTTGCACAAACCAGTCCTCAGATGCAAATATGGCTTCATCATCTGTGATAAATTTTATTCCTTTCAAGTGTTTCTTTAAATTTGGGAATTAGAAATAGTCAGATGGGGCCAGGTCGGGCAAATTTGGTGGGTGAGGCAGACATTGAAACCCCAAGTTGTGTATTGCCTGTTGGATTTCAGTAAGCAGGTGCATTGTCCTGCATATGAAGGATGGTATACATGGTAAGGATTGTACCATTCATATCCCAAAACACAATGGCAAAAATCTTTCCTGCTGACTTTTTGGTTCAAAACTTCTTTGGCTGTGGAGAACCTTTGTGTCTCTACACCATTGATTGTTGTATGTTCTCTGGGTCATAGTAACAAAACCATATTTCATGAACAGTCAGAATACGAGCCAAAAAATGTGCACCTGATTTCTCAAAATGACCAAAAATCCCTTGAGATGACAGCACATGTTTTCTCTTTTGGTCAGCATTCAGACATTTGGGGATCCGCTTCGCTTAGAGTTTCTGCATGTCTAGATTTTGGGATAATAATCCCAACTCGTTCCCTGGATATCTCGGTCTCCCTGATCTGGGAGCATCTGTGCCTTAGGATGCCCAGCTTTCAACTTGGATTTGGGAGACCTAAAGGTTTCTTTTAATGTGCTAAATCTGTTTTCATGCTATTTATTGATTGTGTCTTACTTTCCTACACATCAAGTTGTGTGTATGTGTGTGTGGAGGGTGATAGGGGTTTTTACCCTTAATTCACATAGCAAACCTTGTAGTTATTACGAACTGTCTCTGGTCCCTAGGGATCAGCTATAGTGATTGTTTATTGTATGTGGTGTAAATGGGACAATTATATCCAGCGATGTGTAGTGTATATCTGAGTTGTAAGTCAGTGATCAGAATTGAAGGAAATACAGGAAGATTGTTTAATGTAAAATCAGGTCCAGTACAAGTTTGTTGGATTCCATAATTAAATTGAATAACTGCAGTAAGAAACATTGGCTTGAAAATCAGCAATAAACAGACCAAAGCTGTGAAAACAGTAGGAATATAGAAAACTTGGAACTACTTTTTAAATAAAAACCTCTAAAACAAGTAAAACATTTCAGCTATTTAGACACAGTTTTAAGCGATGATGGCAAATTAGTACATTCACACTGGACATGACATATTATGTTGTTCAGTACTGTATTCCCCAATGGGGAGCAGTACATAACAAATCATTTCATATATACAATTTACCATCTGTCATGCATGTGAGAAATCATTGTGTGCTTTTTAGAAAACCAAAATTATGTTAGAATCAAAAAAGGTTTTGCTTTTTGGTTATATAATTTACTGATAATTAAGAGAAATTCTGACTGTTTGCATTTTTAAATATCGAAAGGTGGATGTAATTATATTTCATTCTGTTTTAATCATGCTGATCTGGTTGGCTGAGTGGTTAGCATATCTGCTCTCCAGCCAAGAGGCTGCACGTTCGAATCCCACCATGGGCATGAATATTTGTGATTCTCCTACCAATTCTATGTGGAAAGGGAATCTGCAACCCTACCGCTTATTCTAGCAGAAGACTTCATTCTCAAAACTCGGTGAGGTATGAGAGTGACCATACAGCGTTACTGATGTCAAATGTGAATTTTTTCCCCTTTCTTTTAGTGTTACATGATGATCAGCATTCATTTTTGAAATTATGGATTCTACAACCGTTTTAAAATAACTCTTTTTATTATCCCGATGTTTCGATCTTCATATCAAGATCATCATCTGGAGCATACATAAATACACAAGACAAGCTGCATTACATTTCAAACTGAAAGCTAGAGAAACAATGATTTGATCACATGCTACTCACTGGCATGACCTCTAGTGAAAAAAAAAAAAATTACATCAAGCTAGATTTAATTTATGATTATATGAATAAACATTCTTGCTTACAGATAGTTTTCCGGCCAGTAACAGTGATGTCTTATTTCTATTATTACAATTGTTATTTTTGATTTAAAAATTATTTATAAATTACAACATGAATAAACATTCTTTCTTAAAGTTATTTTAGATTTAGGATCCTGTTTTTTTTTACAGTCTCCTATTTACAGTTGTTCTTAGAGAGAAAGGATTCCTGGGACGAATATATGCCTTCCACATGTATGGGATTTTTAGACCATCATTATTGTTTAGATGGGTGGTTGATAATGATCTCACAGGCTTCCTTAAATTTGCGTTCCTACCATGTTTTGGTGTGATGTAGATAACTAGTGCTTTTCCAGTCAATTTTATGTAAGGTGTTCAGGACATAATCAGAAATGCCAGCTTCACCATAATTATTATATTTAATGTGTTGTTTATGTTCTTTTTGTCTGATAGGAATTGTGCGTCCTGTTTCCCTTATATATGGTATGTTACATTGTTGCAATGCAGAAGTCATATTTCCATATACAAGTAGCCAAAAGGTATCACACCTTATTACTAAAATACCCTGGATTAGAGAAAGATGTTGAAAGTTTTTTCACTTGGTTATACTATAATTTAAACATGCCAAGAAGATATATAGGGGAAACAGGACGCACAATTCCTATCAGACAAAAAGAACATGAACGACACATTAATGACTGGAAAAGCACTAGTTGTCTATATCACACCAAAACATGGTATGAATGCAAATTTAAGGAAGCCTGTGAAATTATTATCAACCACCCCAATCTGAACAATAATGATGGTCTAAAAATCCCAAACATATATGGAAGGCACATATTCGACCCATGGAACCTTCTTCTCTAAGAGTAACTATAAACAGGACTATAGATAATCAAGGATCCTAAATCAAAAGTAACAATTGTAATGCTAAAAATAGGACATCATTGTTACTGAAAGAAAACTATCTATAAGAAAGAATGTTTATTCATGTTATCATAAATATAATTTAACTTGATGTAGTTTCTAAATAATTAATTTTTTTTTTCACTAGGGGTCATGCCAGTAGAATAACCTGTGATCTAATCATTGTTTCTCTAGCTTACTGTATGTAATGTAACTCAGCTTGTCATGTATATTTGTATATGCTCCAGATGATTGTCTTAATATGAAGATCGAAACGTTGGTAAATTAAAAGAGTTTTTTATAACACGGTTGTAAAGCCTATAATTTGATGCCTGAGTTGTATCACCTCCCTTATGAAGTGGCACAATCTTGCCATCCTTCCAATCCTTTGGAACTCAACCCAATGCAAGACTCATTAAAACATATGTCAGGGCAGATGTCAACTCCTTGGCACATTCCTTCAGAATCCATGGTGTAATCTAGATGTAGTTGTATCAAAGCTTTATAAAGAGGAATGATAATTATGTCTGTTAGTTAGTATTGTCAATAACTAAGTAATCCTTGAGCTATATTGACTGCTTTAGCAACATGCCCTCTAAACTTCAGTTCTCTGTATACTATTACTATCCCCAAATCCCTGACTTCATCAATTTCCTGGAGCACAGTTCCCTCAGTGTGGTACATAACTTTTGAAATTGACAGTTTTTCTACTTGGTTATACTATAAATTAAAGATACCAAGAAGTTATATTCTTGGTTTAATTCTTTATCCAATTGTAAGCAAACAAAGTTTGCACGTGAATTAACTTCACAACTGGGCGACTCGTATATAGAGGCTAATGACTTCACATCACTTGCCTTGGTATCCCATAATGCAAAACACATATCCTTATGGACATGTATAATGCTATGCAATATGGGAAGGATCACTACCCAGACTAGATTCAACCTTTATTGAGGTCTCATCAGTGGGAGCTAGACCCAGAAGTGATACCAAGGTTGAAGTCATGTTTCATAATGCAGAAGTCATGTTTCCATATACAAGTAGCCAAAAGGTATCACACCTTATTACTAAAATATCCTGGATTAGAGAAAGATGTTGAAAGTTTTTTCAACATCTTTCAAAGTACTTGGTTATACTATCAATTAAAAATGCCAAGAAGTTATATTCTTGGTTTAATCCTTTATCCAATGTAAGTAAACAAAGTTTGCATGAAGTTACTTCAGTAGTGAAGTAACACGTTATTACGTTCTTCCTTCATCATGCCTATCGGTCCATTTATCATTGTTGGTTGTATATTGGTTTAGCTCACATCTGACGTTTCATTTCATCTCAGAGCCATTCTGTAGGGTTGATCAGGAGAGATATTAAAATAGTACCTGTGGTATGATGTGGCATGATCATAAAACTGAAAGTATTGGAGTGAATGGAGGTCTGGGTTTAAACAATGTTGAAAACATGTGAAAGAGAGTATAAATGATGTGATTGAAAGTAGCAGTAAGATAGTGTATGCAAAAGTTGCAGTGGAAGAAGTTCAAGAGAACATTGAAAACCTGAATAGAGAAATAACTCGATTGCATGCAGTCCTTCACAGGACAAAGCACGAGATTGGAAGTCTGCAGAAGCAGCAAGAAATTAGTCAAACTATCCTAGAGCATATAAAGTTCTTTGTGCCAGTGACTGGTTGATCAGTTAACATCTGCTTTGAAAAACAAAAATTCTGGTTACTTCTTCATATAGGATAAGATGGAGGAAAACATCTATATTACATAGAAATCATTATAGATCTGAAAGAATTTTTAGAATCAGCATCAGCTATGAAGCGCTCTTGCAACTTCACCAAGAATGGTTGCATTAATTTACCAAAGATCCAGAAGATTCATTTTAAGACCGTATAGCCTCACTTCTCTAAATTAACTTCATAGGTATTCAACCTATAGAGGATGCCATGTATGGACATTAATTCTTTTGTCAGTAAAATTTAAATTTGTTTCCCTCAGTTACTTAGTTTAGTGCTATGTGTCTATCACAGTTTATAATTGTGCTCTGATGATACAGAGTAGAAATTAGCAAAATATTATTGAGTTTAATAAATGTGTTTTTTGCTCTTGGTGTTGTTTATACTGTAAAGCATTATTATGAATGGTGCTAAAACACTCAATCAACTTTGACCATACCTTAACCATCCTTTCCATGATACTAATTTGTCTATAATTTGCTATATCTGTCTTGGAGTCTCCTGTATATAATAGGACTATCTTGTCTTATTTCTGCTCTTATGGGACTTTGCAATGGGGAGATTTAAAAAACTTACAAACAATTTCATTACACTTTCTTCTAATACACAGGCTGATATTTCATCAATATTCCCATGGCTGTATTCAAATTGGGATTTCGTAATATCTTAAAAATCTACTTCATTTACTTCTATTCTCATATCGATCCCTTTCACATCAGTAACAGCATTATCATCCACCTTAATGATACACACTTACAAAATGACCACTCTGTAATTCAACTGTTTCTTTCTTCTGCTTCTTTAACCTCTCTACTATTCACATTAAATTTATTTTTCTATAATCATTTTCTCTTTTACTCATCAACATATTGAAAGAGCTCATTTGGAAAATCGTTGCATGCTTAACTGATTTCTTGTAATCTGATTTTGCCTTCCTAACTATGCTATAGTATGCCCACACTTCATAGAACCCGGTCTGGCAGATTGCCAAGAATAGTCAATTCATGCTGAAGGGGAGAAAGAAATAAAGGATGTACAAATTGGTTGCCAGTACGCAAAATCACTTGCTTTATACATAAAATTTTCCAACTGTTATACAAGCAAAATAGTTACCACTTTAAAAGCTCATAAAGAAAAGTTAATTTTCCTACATGTAATAATAAACAACTCGTCCCACAAGACGCATTGATTACCCTATTATCGGAATGGATTCTCCTTCTTCTGACTTGTGCACAAGTGTCGAAGGGTCCCACATCTGTGGGTGTACAGTAGTAACTTGCCTCTCTTTTACTTTCATTAGTCTGCTGATAAACTTTTGCCTTATATATTCTCCACAACATTTCCTTTTTTTGCATCTCCTGCTTAATGCTGCTGCTCATTCATTTAACTCCCACCCGATTTATCTTTCTAACTATGGATATACTGTCTGATACTCTTTTTTTAAATATCCCTTGATCATTTCCCACATCATTAACTCGTAGTTGTCCCTTCCCTTGTAGTTTTCCCTTCTCTTGTAGTTTTGCATGCCAAGGCACTGCTTCAAGAAACTTGTAATTGCTTAGTTACTTCCCAGTTAAGATAACATAATCACTCTTTTGAAGTGTCTAAGTGGGACATTGGTGAACAGAGAGGAGACATTAGAACTGATCATAATATTATGTTACTGTTACAGCACCTCTTCACACTTATTAAGTGTGAAGGGGTGCTGCCAGTAGTATATTGGGAAAGTACTTTGACTACTTCTTTCAATAACTGCTAATTTGTATATGGATGAATTAGTGCCATTTACAGTTGGATGTAATGGCACAATCTGTTTGTGGATTTTCAGTAGTCTGTATATCTGAGGGGGGGGGGGTGACTAGAATTGTGTGGTTTTAGTTTATTTGTTATTAGCAATTTCAGCATGCCAGGAGGCGAACTTTCTAAGGAGTTGGGCCTGTGAAGTGGTTGGGCTGTAGTCCAAGAGAAGGCAGGTTGAATGATCTTGATGCAAAGCAGCAAGTTTTAATAATCATGGAGGTTCAGAACTATGGCATTCCCCTTATCAGCTTTAGAAATTACTTGTTCTGTTCTTCATTGCAAGTAGTTCTTCATATTGATATGGGTATGAAGGCTGAGACTGCCTTGTTCAATCTGAATTATAATTTCCTCTGTAGGAATAATTTAGATGCAAGTGCATAGTTATAGTCACAAGCGAGTGTCCTCCTAATTTCTTGTCTTGAGAATAAAGGACAATTAAGATTATTATAGGGTTTACTTAATGAGGTTGTTGAGGCTTGAGAGCAGAATTTTTTAGAAGATTAGTGTTGACTCTTCATTTGTCCAAAGGTACTCAGTGTAGTGTATGCACATTTCATGTTGTACTGTGTTTCCTGATGATGGCAATTTGACTTTTCTGAAATATTGGCAATACTAATGAAATTTATTGTAGTTAATATTAGTGTGTTGCAATTTCCTTAAAAAAATACAGCTATGAATACCATCACATATGCCCTACCACCAGGCTATTGTACAAAGTGTTAGGAACTGACTCTCTGATTGCAGGAAAATTAATTTGATTATGGAAATTTTGTAGCCTGTAAATAGGGTCAGTCATTCACATGGATATCATTTTTGATGTGAATGCTTTGAAAGAGTCATTAGCATTTGACTGTATGTCAAATGCTAATGAATTTGTCAGTATGTTTTATTATATAGTACTAGGCATTACAATAGACACAAGTCTGCAGGTTATACTAAGTCCAAAATACTTACATCTCCCAACATAGAATTTGTGTTGGGTGATTTGAGTGGCCAAAAAGAATCTTACAAGTGTTAACGTAATAAGTAGAGAGTTGCTTGAATTTTCACAGATGGTGGAATTTTCCATTCCACCATCCTTCCTTAACAATAAATATACACTGCTCTGTTGATTAGTATGGGTCTAGGACTGAAATGGACTGTCATACAGTGGAAATCATCTCTGTGGAATTAAGTCACACTGCATGTTCTTTTAGTTTAATGGAAGTGTTTGAGTATGGAAAATGCTTTTTTTCTTGAATGTATTGACCCAACAGTGAAATTTTGGAGGTAGCAGTGTAATGATTGAGATTACTTCTTGTCACAAGGATGTCCATTGGTAGGTCTTATATTGATACTCTGGTGTACATGTTCTAAGTTTAGGCACCGTTATCATATCAGCCCTTACACCTTCTGGGATGATAATGCTTCATTTCAAAAGTAGAGATTATAAACATGTGCTTTGAAGAGAATGTAAGAACATTGCAGTGGCTAGCACAGTTTCTTGATCTCTTCCCAGTAGAACACCAGATGAACTGGAAAACAAAAATAAAGGGCAACTTGAGTAGGCTGTGGAATGTGTTCAGTAATGTGTTCCAAGTGAACTCAGTAATGCTTTAAAGTAAGGATGGGGCATAGTACAGTAATTCAAACTCTTTCTACCAGAAATTAAGTCTTTTGCTGCATACAAAGGCAGGGCAGCTATTTATTAATTTATCATAAAGATGTTTTGTAACTTTTATAGGATAGTGTATCTTTAATAAATTATTATGTTCTCATTTTGTTTTGTTAGGAATCAATGTAATGTTTCAAATTATCCAAAGTTTAGTTAAGCATATTTAGAAGTCCTGTTAATATCTGAACATATCCTTTAAGAAACATGATAATTAATAGCATCTTCCCCTGTGAAACAGATAAATTTAAGAAATATTCTATCTTAAAATAATAAGAATAATAAAAAAAAAGAAATCTTTGATATTCAGTTATCAAAATGATAAAACTGAAAGTTTATTTTAATTATGAACTTTTTAATTAGATTTTATTTTTTCATTTGAATTATAAAAACTTTTTTTTTTTTTGACAAGCCTCTTAGCTTAGTCTGTTTTAATAATACCTTTTGGTTGGAAAGACCTGAATTTGAATCCCATGTGGGATGTGAAGAACTTTTACCAGAGCTTTCAAGTGAAGATGAGTTAGCCAGTCTCATATGGTGATATTTTCCCTCCTAGATGCTACGGATTTTCTTCCAGAAGAACAAAGCAACTGACAGCCATAACATGCTATGCAGATAGGATTAACTGCCCTATCAGAGCATTAATTAGGTTTCAGAGAAACCAAGTTAGTTGGTTGTGACAGGCCACTGAGCATAACATGCACAAGAAAATGGATGGGGAAATTTTTTTTAGTAATCAAATGGAGAAAAGGTTATGGCACTTGTAGTAAACATAGTCATTCTCTACCAGGCACAAAACAAATTATTGATTGTTCAAAAATAAGGAAAATTGAAGATTGTTTGTCTGTTAGCAATATTGAATGTTAAATTTTTATTAATATTGGCAAATTTATTTCAGAGAACTCTTGAGTTATGCTTTATAGAAAATCAGGAATTTATTATTGATTAATAACATGCATTAATCAAAATGAAAGTAGTCAGGGTTAATAATTTAATCACTTTGTAGTATAGCAAACACTGTAGACACTTATAACAAATTTTAGTATAGCAAACTATTCCTCCAGTTCTTATGTATTTCCTGTAGTGAATCAATTACATACAGATAAATTATATTTGGTAATTAAATATGGTTGTCATTCATTCATTTAACAATAACCTATTAACATTTTTCATTTAAATGTTAAGTTGTATACATTTAATTCATTTAAACATTCATTTAACACTAATAGTATTAATCTAATTATTTATGCATATAGTTAAAAATTCTTTAATGCTTTGGTATTACTATAGGCAAAAACCCTTAAAGATAATAATACACTTGGAAGTATGCTGTCTACTTCAACAATACCATCAGGACATCATCTTATTGTGTCTGCAGGTGATAATGTTTCGATTCAGTTGCCAGAAAATGAAGTAACACTCTCAGCATATGCACTTCCAAAGCCAAAAACAGGTAATGTAATAAATAAAATATTTATTTAGCTTACTCCTGCATTATTCACTTATGTAGCTTTTAATGTATGTTAAGTTGATCCTCAAGGACTGATAAAACAAATTTTCACTGTTATTTCTTTCTCTCCCTGTAACTTTCCTTCCTTCACATTTATCAAATCTGAATAAATTGTCCGAAAAATAGTAGTATGATGGATATAAAGAATGAAGAGTTGGCAATAGTTGCCGGTCTGGTTGGCTGAGTGGTTAGCGTATCTGCTCTCCAGCCAAAAGGCTGTGGGTTCGAATCCTGTCGTGGGCATGGATGTTTGTGATTGTCTGTGAAAATACTTGTGGTGGTGGTGGTGGAGGGCAATAGATGGTATTGGTGTAGTTGCAGTTTATTGTGGTTGGTGGAGACAGAGCTGTAGAGAAGGTACCCGCCCTCGATGAGTCTTCGACTCCTTAAGGGTGTCACGTAATAATAATAATAATAAAGGAGATAGCTTAGTTATGTGGGATGATACACAGGATGAAGCAGAGCTGCAATGAATGCAGAAACATCTGGAGAGTGGGTCAGCTGATATCAGAAAGAAAGAAAAGAGAAAAGAGAAATGACTGGTTTAGTAAGAGAGAAGAAAATCAAGGAGCAAGTCTTGTATGGTGATTCTATAATAAGAGGTGATTGGTGAGAGATTGACAAAATCTTGCTCTCAGAGTGCAAAAAAAAAGGGTAAAGTGATAGATTTGATTGGTGTAGTTGATGGAACGAATGATTTGAAAGGAGAAAAGTATGGCATGAGAGAAGACATGAAAGAATTACTGGAAGTAGCAAAGGAAAAGAGTGAGAGAGTTAAGATAGTGAGTCTGCTGTTGTAGTATGACAGAGTAGAGCTGAGAAGGAGGGCCATAATAGCAAATGACTCAAGTGCATAGGTTATCTGAATGCATTTGGTGTTCAGAGTCTGAAAAAGTGTTGTTGAATGAAGTGAAAGTGGGTATGCAAAATAAGAGAAACTAGAGCTTTTGAGGGGGGGGGGAACCACTGAGCAGGTACACAGATGACAGTGAGGCAGTTGAGATTAAGAATGTCATAAAATGTTTTCTTCTTCACTTATTCGTGCTGTATCTCTTCTATTCTGATGTTGGGGTTTATATTTCTTTTTTAATTTCATCTTGATGTTTACAATCACTAAACTATGGTCCAAGTCTATATCCGCTCCCTGAAAAGTTCGACATTGCTGTACTGATGTTATCCATCTTCTTTTAATCATAATCATATCAATCATGTTTTTGGTTTTCCCATCATTTGATTGCCACGTCCATTCTCTACACTCCTTTTGTTGGAATCTTGTGTTACATATCATCTCGTGGTCCACAGCAAATTCTAACAATTTTTCACCTCGTTCATTTCTTTCTCCGAAACCATATTTTCCCATGACTCTTTCTCAACCATCATTATCTATTCCAACTTTGTCATTCCAATCTCCTTCAATAATTAGCACATCTTGCTTTGGTATTGTTTCTATTGTCTCTGTCAGATCTTTGTAGAATAAGTCAATATCCTCATCTGTGCTGTCAGATGTGGGTGCATATATCTGGACTATTGATATGTTGAATGGCTTTGCCTGAAATCTTGCTACTATGATTCGTTTATTAACTGGTTTGTAGCCTAACAGTGCCTCTCGAGCTCTTTTGCTAAGAAGGAAGCAAACTCCTTCGTGCATGGTGTCATGTCCTGACCATATTACTTCGCATCCATTGATCTCTCCAGGTGATGTCCATCTCATCTCTGCCAATCCTAGTATATCCCACCGATATCTCTTCATTTCCTCATGAAGTAGTTCTAATTTTCCTGACATCCAGAGTGTCTGCACATTCCACGTTCCTACTGATAACAATTCTGTTAGTTTTGTTTCCTTTCGGTATCCCACTTTTCGATCCAACCCCGATCGCTCGATTGGTATCGCGGGCCTTGTTTATCCGGGCGACACCCGAGCCGGCATGTTGTAGCTGTTGATTGTATAGGCATCAGATAACAATCGTGTTTTTTCTTTACGGTCAGAGCATCGACACTCATCTGACCGACCCTCCTCCTTTATCCAGGTTTGGGACTGGCATGAGACCCCTAAGGATCCCATGGCGGAGTTAAAAATTAGAGACAGCTGGAATAAAAATGGCACTAACTAATGAATCACATGTACCATCTCACAGAAACTATGCTGTATAGACTCGAGCAAAACCATATGTTGCACCAGAAACACAGTATCTAACTAAAAACTATTGTCCAATTTTTCAATTACATAAAATAAGTGTTTGTTTTATTGCATTTGAAATTCTCGATGTCATTATGACAGATCAAGAAGGTTAACTTCAAATAAAATTCTACCATGAATTGAAACATGCCATATAATGCATGTTGAGTTCGCCTGCCAACTCAAATGCAAACAAGCAGCAATAAATTTCAACCAAGGGTTGAAACTTTGTGTGAGTTGAGCCTGCTGGTAATGAGAAGTTCTGTTGGAACGATAAACGACACCCCGTCGTGAATGTGCTAAAACTAAGAAATATATAATGAATGTTGTTATGACAGTTTCAGATGTTATGGAATTCAGTTGAAGAGAATTAGCATTTCAACTCAACATTTGTCAGCTGCCTTTGTGTCACATGATCTTTTGTTAATACTGCACCAATCATATGCACGTCTTCATAGCTGCTCTATTTCTACTGGCCTACCATTGCTGTCTGTTTCGCTCTATGCTTTCACTTCTCATTAGTCATTTGTGAAGGATTGCTCATTATGTATCTCAAGTCTTGTAAATTATTGGTCATTTTTGTTTGGAATAATGGGAAAGAAGATGACGCTGTTTGGGTTTCCGAAAATCCCCACATATATCTCGCACCACAAATTTTTAGCTTTAATTATGGGGGGAAAAAGTTCATGTGTATGACAATCACCTTGTTCTTTATATTCTTCCACAATGCTTTCTTTTTTTTCAGCTCACATACACATGTCAGATATTTATATATGCAAAGTATGTAATTTAATAAATAAAAAATGTATGAATTTCTCAATTCTAAACACTAGTTCCTACGCTAATTGATATTTTGAATTTAAAAATGCAGCACTTTAATGCAGCAATTATAAGTTATTGAAAAAGTTAAACTTAGTTTCTTTTACTACAGCTGAGTTTTTGAAAGTTTTAGTTAGGCTGGTGAGACTTTTGTTGCTGTTTTCTGTCCGTTAGCTTATTAATTCTGGGATGAATTGAAGTGATAAACAAACGGAGACAGTCAGAAAGTTGGAGTTTTGTTATAAGCACAGAAAATGCAGTTTCACAAAGATATGTGGTGGAAAAACAAAGAAGAAATCTCATTTCATGTAAATTTGGATATTCATATTTCATTCTTATCCAGAATTTCGAATTACTCATAGAATTAAAAGTACTTTCCAGTCCTTTGTCTGATAATTCAATAAGTTGAATTATCATGGGAAAGGGTTCTTTGTGTTCAACAAAGGGGTTCACATATTTTGCCTCTGGGGATCCTCATGTTCGGGATAAAACTTTTCAAATGACAACAACAACTTCAAATGGGCTGCAATAATATCTGAAACTGAATTCTGTGAATAGATCACCTGCTTCCATAATATAATCTGAGTACAACTGAAACATTTCATTATTCTTTCTGCAATCATTTTAAACCAGAGTTTGAGTTTCTTTTCGATCTTGTTCCAAGCATTAAATTTTGTTGTATCTGGACCTTGAAGTTTTAAATTCAAGTCGTTTATGTAAGAATATATATCGCTGAGATATGCCAGCCTGACTACATATTCCTTATCCTGGAAATAATGGGACAGGTCACTTTTCTTATCAATTAGAAACAGTTCAACTTCCTTTCGGAGTTCATATAACCTCTCAAGAAATTTGCTGCAGAACAGCCAAAGAACTTCCGAATGTTGAAAGATTTCGATGTCCGAAAATTCATGATCACTCATGAATACCTCCATGTTTAAAAATACATGGCTTCATCGCTGACATTTCCTACATAGATGTTATGTAGGTGTTCTGGGTCTAAGCTTTTTGATACATTCACAAATATTATTCTCCTCAGAATATTTCCACTATAAAATATTTATTCATGAAAAATGCTTAAAAAACTGAAATGACAAATTTCTGGAGAACCTTTCGTGGCCCAGTATAATCGATGCCAGGGCCCGGTGGTTGAGAAACCCTTATCTACAATGAGTCGACTGACGCAAAGAAAAATTGTATTTGTTCACAGCCCACTATAGGAAGAAAGCCCAGCAGATATGATAGATATGACTGCCATGTTTCTTTTAATATCATATGTTTAGAAGCCACATGTTTTGACAAAGTTGCAGCTGGTGACTTTTCATATGCTAAAAATATTAAAGATAATAAACTTGAGTTAATTAATAATCTTTTAAATAATGAAAAGCTTTGGTGACTAAACACAGTTGATTTCTACCAGCTGAGTCATGTCATTATGCCCCCTCAGCCATTGGCTAGAAGTTCCTAACATGAGCTGTAGTTTTCAGCCTGCTTGACCTTGTTCCTACAATAGACTTTGTGTTTGTTGGTTAGTTTCTTTCATGTAAAACAAAATATAAATTGAACCTATTGTAACAATTAAAAAAAAAAAGATTGAATAATTTTTAAGTGTATGAAAGGATATCACCTGTAAATCGTTGACATGCCAGCAAAATTCTCGGACGTGCTACCTCTTGCACACGTGCCATAGGTTCAGCATATAGGTACTAAGGGTTTGAGAGTGTTAGATATAATAATTGAGTCAGAGGAATTTGTCTATAACCAATATGACTACATTGCCACCAATTAGTGAGAATGATCATATGATCTTAACATGACAGGTGGCTGAATCTGGAATTTTCAGTTAAAAGGAGATATGTGTGGATCCTTTCTTTTCGTGATGTATTCGTAATGAGATATACGTGGAATTACTAGGTTGGTAAGTATGACAAATTTAGGAGATTGCTTGGATCAGTGCCATGGCATGTGAAACTGCAAGGGGTGAGTGTTGATAGTGCACAGTAAGTGTGTTTGAGGAAATAATAGACTGTATACCTAGAATCAGGAGAATAAATGTCGACTGAATGAACCAGCCAATAATAAAAAGTATGACAGGAAAAAATAGACGTATGAGTGTGAACATGAACAAAATGAAGGATAGAGTGCTGTATGGAGACTTGTTAGTGCGAGGTGTGATAGTAGAGGATTTGACAAAATCGTACCAACCTGGTGTGACCATAAAGGATGTAACCGAGTCTATTAGAGGGCAAAAGGAAAGGGTGAAAGAAATGATTGTTGTGGCAGGTACGAATGATTTGAAAGGAGACAAAATGGAAATGATAGAAGACCTGAATGAATTGTTTGAGGTAGCAAAAGAAAAGAGTGAGAGAGTTAGAATGATTAGTCTTTTGCCATGATATGACAGTGAAATGTTTAAAAGGAGGGCCATAATTGCGAATGACTTTATGCGTGGGTTATGTATGACGAGTGGTGTGGAATTTGTGGACGCGTGGAGTGAGTTCGATGGGCGAAAGGATCTATATAAGATGGATGGCTTGCATTTGAATGGTTACGGTGTAAGAAGACTTGAGAAAGTGTTGCTGAATGTGGTGGATGTGCAAATTCAGGGAAACTAGATTTATTACTGGGGGGGGGGGGGGAGTAGATATACAGTCCTTAGGGAGGCAGTTGAATGTAAGAATGAATATAATATGCCCGAGCAAATAAGGACAATAAATCAGAGTGGGATGGTTAATATAAGGCATCAAGGTAGGGTTGGGGCTAATGGGGGTCTTAAATTCATGTACACTAATACTAGGAGTATTAGGAACAAGAAGGAAGAGTTTTTGGCCATGGTTGGCACTTCCAGACCACAGGTTATAGGTATTAGTGAAACATGGCTGACTGTAGATGATATAGCTAGTGGGATTGAATGTGATGGGTATAGTGTGTTCAGGAATGACAGGGAGAATAAAATGGAGGAGGAGTATTGTTGATGATAGCTGATGAGCTGCAGCCAAGGAGAATAGAAGTTGAATTGCAGGATAGAAAAAAGAGCACATTTGAGGACATTTGGTGTGAGATTGTGGCTAGCAGAACTAAATATACAATTGGGTGCTGCTATAGACCAGGTGATGGAAAAGATTGTGGTGACAGTATGCACAAGCAAATAGAAGAAATGAGTGGAAGGAGGGTGATTATTATGGGAGATTTCAACTATGGTCGCATTGATTGGAGTGAGGAGTGGACACACGGGAGGAAGGAATTAGATTTTATGCAGTTATTAAGGGATAACTATCTGTGACAGCATGTAATGGAAAATACTAGGGGTCAGAGAGTGCTTAACCTAGTAATTACATCTGAGGATTTGGCTGTAACACATATGACCACATTGCCACCAATTGGTGAGAGTGATCATAGGGTCTTGACTTGGGAGGTGGCTAAAGGTGTAGAATTTTCGATTAAGACAGAGTACACGTGGAATTATCGGGCTGGAAAGTATGACAAGCTTAGGAGTTTGATTGGTTCGGTGCAATGGCATGTACAACGGCAAGGACTAGAAGTCGATAGTGCATGGGAGGTAGTTAGGAAGTGTTTGCATGAAGCAATGGTTGACTGTATACCTAGAGTCTGAATAATAAATCAACTAGGGGTTAAATGGATGAATAACACCATTAAGCTTGAGCTGCAAAAAAAGAAACAACTATGGAGGGAATTTAAGGAGAAAGGTGACTGGCAGGCACACTAATGGTATAAAGCGCAGGCCAGAAGGGTAACGAGTGTGGTAAGAAAAGCAAAAAAGGATTACGAAAGAACATTGGCCATGCAGGCTAAAGAGAATCCTAAACAGTTTTTTAGATATGTAGCAAGTAAAAGGAAAAATGTACATGGCAGAATGATTTTAAAGAATGCCGATGGTAGGGAGGTAATTGAATCAGTTGATATAGTTGAGTTACTGAGTGAGCACTTTACAAGAATATATCATCCAGGTGGTGACATTGCAGAAACAAATGTACCAGTAGATTATACGGTAATTGTGGTGAATGAAGTGGAGGTGAGTAGTCTATTGCATAACCTCATTGTCAATACATCTGTGGGATTGGATGGTATACCAGCTCGTGTTGTACGAGAAGCAGCTAAAGAATTGTCAGTACCCTTGACCATTTTGTTTAATTTGAGTCTCGGGTCTGGGTTAGTCCCGAGGGGGTGGAAAGAGGAGAATATAGTTCCACTGCATAAAGGTGGTTCCAAGACTGCTGTTGTAAATTACCGACCGATTAGCATATCAGGAATCATTGTCAAGATCTTAGAGAAATTAGTCAAGAAAAGAATACAGGATTGGATAGATGAAAATGGGATATTGTATGGGGGACAACATGGTTTTGTGAAGGGTAGATCATGCCTCAGTAATTTGCTCACGTTTTATAACACAGTGACGGCTGAACTGGATAAGGGTAATGGGTTTACAGTGATACTACTGGACCTTGCCAAGGCTTTTGATAGGATACCACATAGAACCCTAATCAGTAAACTGGAGCAGATGGGGATAGATATAGGGTTGGTGAGATGGATAGGAGGGTGGTTGAAGGAGAGATACCAGAGAGTGGTTTATTCAGGAGTGGAGTCTAAAAGACGGCTTGTGACTTGTGGAGTGCCACAGGGCTCTGTTCTTGGACCACTGCTTTTCAATTTGTTCATCAATGATATAGGAAAGGATTTGAGAGGAAGTGTTCACTTGTTTGCTGATGATGCAAAGTTGGGTAGAGCAATTATGAGTGCACAGGATGTCAAAATTTTACAGGATGATTTGGATAGTTTGGAGGACTGGGCTAGAAAAAATGGATGTCAATTTAATGCACTAAAGTGTAAGGTTATGCACTTTGGGGTGAAAAGAATAGCAGCAGTATATCGCATTGGTGGAACCGTACTCCAGGAGATTGATGAGGCCAGGGATTTGTGAGTGTTGGTGGATAGGGAATTGAAGTTTAAGGGGGCACCATGCAAAAGTGACTAAAATAGCTCACCAAATCACTTGGCTTCTGAAAAATACTTTAAAATGCAGAGACAAACAAGTTGTTGTTCCTCTGTATCGAGCCTTGATAAGACCCCATCTGGACTACTGTGCCCAGTTATGGGCTCCAGGGTTTCTTCATGATGGGGAGGAAGTGGAGAGGATCCAGAGACGAGTGACCAAGATGATAGCAGGTCTGTGGAATGAACCTTATGAGAATAGGTTGAAGATTTGTGGGTTGCAGAAATTGGTCGATAGGTGAAGGAGGGGTGATATGATTGAGACATTCAAATTACTGAAGGGTTTCTATAAGATTGATCCAGAAGATATTTTTTTGAAAATATGACTGGTGGTGGAAGGACTAGGGGCCATGAATGGAAGCTGGGCAAGAGCGTGGTTGACAAGGGTGTTAGAGCTAGGTTTTTTACTTGGAGAGTAGTGAATGAGTGGAATAAGCTTCCAGAGTCTGTTGTGGGTGCTGCGATCATGAATGAGTTCAAGGCAAGGTATGATAGATACTGTGTGAATGTCGAATAGTTGTTCTTGACATGATGTTAGGGCCTCCCTCGATGAGTCTGTCGACTCCTTGGAGTTGCCTGGAACAATAATAATAATAATAAACAAAAAAAAAATCAAGTGGGAGTTAAATGGATGAAATACCATCATTAACCTAGAGCTACAATAAGAAAAAATTGTGGAGGGAATTCAAGGAGAAAGGTGACATGCAGGCACATGAGCAGTACCAAGCACAGGAAAAAAGGGTAACTAGTGTGGTAAGAATGGCAAAAGCAGAGTATGAAAGGAAATTAGCAGTGCAGGCCAAAGATAACGCCAAAGAGTTCTTTCGATATGTTGCAAGTAAAAGGACAAATGCTTACGGTAGAATGATTTTAATGAATGCCGATGGCAGAAAGATAACCGAATTAGTTGAAATAGTAGAATTACTAAGTGAACACTTTGAAAGAGTATATCATCCAGGTGGATGATATAGCAGTAACGAGAGAGAAAGAGAGAAGCAAAGACTTATACGGGAACTGATATATAGGTAAATGAAATGGAAGTGCATTGCATATTACAGAACCTTCATGTGAATAGAGCTATGGGATTAGATGATATACTAGATGAAGTTTTATGTGAAGGTGCTAGGAAATTGTTGGTGCCTTAGCTATTTTCCTCTCTTTCCATCCCCCTTGGTTAGTCTCAAGGGGGATGGAAAGAGAGGAAAATAGCTCCATTGCATAAAGGACTCTCCAAGACTGATGTAGCAAATTACTGATGAATTTAGCATATCAGGCATTGTTGTCAAGGTACTGAAAAAGTTGGTCAAGAGCAAAATACAGGCATAGAGAGACAGAAATAAGATGCTGTATAAGGGTCAACGTGGTTTTGTGGAGGGTGGGTGCCTCAGTAAGTTGTCCATGTTTTATAATACTGTGACAGCTGAGATGGATAAAGGTAACGGATTTACAGTGATGCCGCTGGACTTTGCAAAAGTCTTTGACAGGATACCACATTCTAATCAATAAACTGCAGCACATGGCGATGGATACAGGGTTCGTGAGGTGGATAAGAGGGTGGTTGATGGAGAGATATCAGAGGGTGGTTTATTTGGGAGAAGAATGCAGTAGAAGGCCTGTGACTGCTCATGTGCTAAAAGGCTTTGTTCTTGGTCCACTACTAATTAATATGTTCATTAATGATATTATTATTATTATATATAAGGTGCCTCCATGGAATCAAAGACTCATCTTGGCTGACCCAACATTGACATACTAACTGTTATTCACACAATACCTCTTATACTTTCCCTTAAACTCATTGACAGATGAAGCATTCACAACCACCTCTGGCAACACATTCCACCCATTTACAACCCTCCAAGCAAAAAATCTAGTCCTAACACAACACTCTTGTTAACCACACTCTTACACAATCTCCAGGGATGATCCCTCGTTCTCTCCCTTCCTGCACTGGTCTTATCAGTATCAATCCTATAAAACTCTTTTAATAATTTATTGCCCCTATCATATCTTCTCTCCTACGTCTATCGACTTGTTTTTGAAGACCACAGATTCAAATCTATCCTCGTAGGAGACATCCCACACGCCTGCAACAATTTTCTACCCGCCTCTGAATCCTCTCCACCAATTCCACATCACCAAGAAATCCAGGTGACCAGATCTGTGCACAATAATCCAAATGAGGTCTTATTAATGCCTTATAAAGTGGGACAATCATTTCCTTATCCCTGCTTGCCAGTGTGTTCTTCAATAACCACGTAATCTGATGTGAAGTTTTGGCAACCTTTGCAATATGCCCTCGAAACTTAAGTTCTCTGTCCACAATAACTCCCAAGTCCCTAGCCTCATCAACTTCTTGCAGTTCAGTTCCATTAATATAGTAAACAGCATGTGATCTCATCCTTCTGAAGTGAATTCTCATCATCCTTACACTTGGCCACATTAAACTGGCAGCCATTTAGTTTAGCCCAAACTATCATTCTATTTAAGTCATCCTGCAAGATATCCACATCATCTGAATTAACTATTGCACTTCCCAGTTTTGCATCATCAGCAAATAAGTGGATATCTCCTTTCAAAGTATTCCCAATATCATTGATGTACAAATTAAATAATAGAGGACCAAGCACCGAGCCCTGAGGCACACCACTAGTCACCTGCCTTCTACTGGACTCCGCTCCACCATAAACCACTCTTTGATATCTATCTACTAGCCACCCTCTAATCCAAATCACTAACCTCAGATCCATACCCATTTGCTCCAATTTATGCAACAGAGTTCCATGCGGAATCTTGTCGAATGCTTTGCAAAATTCAGCAGGATCACTGAAAAAGGATTTCCTTTATCCGATTCCATTGTTACTTCATTATAAAAATTAAGTAAATTGCTAAGGCAAGATCTACCCTTCACAAAATCATGTTTCCCCTTATAAAGTATCATATTGCTGTCCACCCAGTCCTGAATTATAATTTTTATCAATTTCTCCAGAACCTTAATCACCAGTTCCAATATACTGATTGGTCTATAATTTGCTACCTCAGTCCTGGATCCCCCCCTTATGTAGTGAATAATTTTCCACTCAGTTGGGAGTTTACCAGAACTGATGCTTAAAATTAAACAGTCAAGTTAGGGGATTTGCTAATTCTCTTGCACATTCCCTTAAAACATGGGCCGATATGCCATCTAACCCAATGGCAGTGTTAGCATTAAGGTTCTGTAATATACTAAGCACTTCAAATTCTTCTATCACTAGATTCTCATCAGTCAATGACACATTTGGCACTGCAATATCACACCCAAGATGGTACACTTTTGCAAAATGATCACTAAGCAACTCAACTATTTGATTAGCTTCTGTAATTTCCTTACCATCAAACTTTTTAAAGTCATTCTTCCAAAGTTATTCCTCCTTTTACTTGCCACGTAGCAAAAGAACTCCTTAGGATTTTTTTTTGGACTCATCAGCTATCTTTCTCTCATAGTTAGCTTTGACCTTCCTTACCATGCAGGTTACCCTTCTTGCCCGTATCTTTTAGTGCTCATGGGAATGCTCATCATATACTTATACCACAACTTTCTCTTTATCGGCAACTCTTGCTTAATAATATTATTCATCCATCTTACTTCTACCTGATTCCTCCTCCTCCTCCTCCTGACTCTGAGAATACAGTCAGATACAGCTTTCATTAAATACTCCTTGATAATCTCCCATTCACCATCAACATCTCTCCCCTTTAAATTCTCATGCCATAGCACTTTTGAAAGCTGACTTCTCAGCTTGTCATAATCACCAGCCTTGTAATTCCACATATAACCCTTCTTATTAGTTGGAACACTAAATTAACTGTATACAAGACAGTGTTCAAACCAGTTTTAACTTATGGATCTGAGAGCTGGGTCAGAAGTAAAACACTTGACCAAAGACTAGAGACCGCAGATATGAGAGTCCTGAGAAAGATTATAGGCTGGATCAGATGGCATCAATGGCAATATCATATTAAAAATGAGGATATTAGGAAAGAACTTGACATTGTCAGCATCCAGGAATGTGTTAGCAGAGCTAATCTCAGGTGGTATGGTCATTTAAACAGAATGGACGAGGAAAGATTAGCAAAACAAGTGTTCTCTGCCAGGTTGGCAGGAAAACGACCCAGAGGAAGACCGAGATATAGGTGGATTGATACGGTACAAAGTGCCTTAGACGATAGAAATATAAGATCTGATAATGTTGGAGTCTTGACAAGTAACAGACTGATTTGGAGGAAAATTGTAGATAGGAAGTTAGTAATGATGTAAATTTTTCATGTAGTACTATCATATCCTGTACTTGAGGGTACATGGCAGGAATTTGATGATGATGACCCTTCTTAGCAGAATATTGATGACCCTTCTTAGCACATAATACAATCTCCCAAGTTAAGACCACATGATCACTTTCCCCAAATGGAGACAGTGTATCTAAATTAATTCCTTTGTTCTTTGAGCCCATTCTTTCTCCCAATCTATGTCCCATAGTTAAAATCGCCCATAATAATTACACGTCCTCCACTCATTGTACTAATTTGCCAATGCATACCATCTACATTCTCCCTTATACCTCTTAGATTATAGCAGCAACCAATTACATATTTCATTTTGTTGATTTCTATCTCACACCAAAAAGCCTCAGATGAACTACCCTTTACATGCCTGTCACCTTGAGGTACTTCTACCATTTTTGGCTTTAACACTTTGTCTATCATTAGTAAAACTCCTCCTCCGATTCTGTTCTCTCTATCCTTTCTGAAGATACTATATCCCTTACATTTGATCCCTATGACTAAATCATTCTTAGTTAATTAAGTCTCATTAATTCCTATAATTTTTGGCCAAGTAGAACTAAGTAATGACAAAAATTCATCATACTTATTCCGAATACTTCGGGCATTAGTATACATAAACTGCAATACTCCTTTCCCCCCATAATCACACGGTGTGCGAATTAGCCCACTCTGAATGCTGTTAAAATTCTGAGTACAATGATTCCCCATATCACAGTTATTATTGACCTTAGTACTATTTACAGCTAACTACTTTCCTGCCATTATTTCTGACAACCATCCTCGCAACCTCCCCTTCTAATAACTCTCATTTCCCTGGTCTAAAACCCCCATATGTTCATTAAGCAGTAACTTCTGTAAAAGCTTACTCACATACTTATTCAAATGCAGACCATCTTTGGCATATAATTCTTTTCTCCCATAAAACTCCTCCCATATATCCACACATTCCACCCCTCTTTTCCTACACATCCTAGCTAACATTTCATTCATCATCAATGCCCTCCTTCTCATTTCTCGACTATCATATCTGGGCAGCACATTGACAATCCTAACACTCTTACTTTTAAACCTAGCTATCTCTAACATCTCCCTTAAATCACTTGCCACACGATTAACGCTGCTTCCCAAATCATTTGTCCCAACCATTAAAATCATTTCATCTACACTATCACCTCTCTTTACAGCTCTAGTTACACACTCGACTGTACCTTCCAGCCAACATTCTTTAAAGACATCTCCGGTTTTTATTCTATGAATCATTGAATCCCCTATTATTATTTTCTTAACCCATCACCTTATATAGGAGGGGATCTGAGAGGGAACTATTCAGTTGTTTGCTGATGAATGCATAATTGCGGCAGGGCAATAGTTAATTAAAGAGATGATGTTAAAATTTTGCAGGACAATTTGGATAGACTGGCAGTCTGTGCAAAGGAGAATGAATGTCAGTTTAATGTGGCAAGGTGTAAGGTATGCATTTTGAAGTGAAAAGATTACCAGCTGTGTACCACATTCGTGGGAATGTACTCCAGGAAATTGATGAAGGCAGAGATTTGGGAGTGTAGTGGATATGGAGTTAAAGTTTAGAGGGCATATTGTCATCATCATCAAATTCCTGCCATGTACCCTTAAGGGGTGTATAGGTATATTGTAAAAGTGGCTAAAGCAGCTCATTGGATTACTTGGTTATTGAAGAATACCCTGATGAGCAGAGACAAACAGGTTATTATATCCCTTGGTAAGACTCCATCTTGACTATTGCATGCAGATCTGGTTGCCTGTAGTTTCTTGAGGATGAGGCAGAGAGGATCCAGAGGTAAGTGAACAAGATGGTATCAGGTCTACAGAATGAACCTTATGAGGACAGATTGAAGATTTGTGCTTACAGTAATTGGTTGACAAGCAGAATAGAGGTGATATATGATGGAGACATACAAATTACTGAAAGGTTTTTAAAATATTAATACAGGAGAAAGATTTCAGAATTGGTTTGGTGATGGGAGAACTAGGGGCCATCTTTGGAAATTTAGCAAGTGTGTTAGAACTAGATTTTTTTGCTTGTAGAGTGGTGAATGAGTGGAATAGGTTGCCAGTCTGTTTGTGGGTGCCATGACTGTGAATCATTTCAAGGTAAAGTATGATAGATACTGTACAAATGTGTAATGTTGGATAGTGCTTGGCATGATGCTTAGGGCCCCCCCCCCCCCCAGATGAATCTTAGGACTCCATTATGTAACCTGTAATAATAATACATTTTAACTTTTTTTTATTTCCTTTCCGGCTGTGTATGATACTTAATTTCTCATGCTTATTTCAAATACGTTTTTAACTTTTTTCCTATCACGTGTAGTTTTTTTGACCGGTTCCCAAGTTTGTCGATTTCTCGCATGGGCAAGCGGGTTTTTTCTTCCGGAAACTCGGGTTTTTCATCCTGTAAACTCAAGAAAATCGACTGTAGAACACACACTATTTCAGACATTAAAAATATTGTGTTAGTGACCACGAGATGGCAGCACTTGTTGAGCCCTCTCTTCACTGCGTGCTGCTTAATTTGTGATAGCCTTGGGCCTGCTATCTCTGATTGGGTATACCAGTCGAGATTGAACTGTCACTCAGTCTCCAAAAAGTTAGATAGGGCTAAAATGGCCTCGCCTACTCCCTATACGGGAACAAAAAGGTGTTAGCTGATTTTTTTTTTTTCCATGTTGTTTTTGAGAAACAAGTCTATACATTTTTATGATGTAAACATTATTAATAGTATCATTCATGAGGAAAGAAAGTCAACTATAATGACTGCCATAACGCCTTCTGTTTATAGGATGAACTTGGTGTTTCCCCGTTTCAGACCTTCAGCCGTAATCAGCTAACAGATAATCTTAGATTCATAAACTTCTCGCTGTGTTCATCACTTATGGTCCCAAGATTTTTTGGAAAAAGTCTAGATGCGAGTCCAGAAAGCATATTTTCAAGCATATCATTACATGGGATGTAATGATATGCTTTGAGCATAGAAGAAATGATTTATTTGTAATCTGAAGATTTGGGATTGCCCAAAAAGTTCTCTCCATCTAACTTAAAATGTGTCCATTCATTAGCTTCCTTTTGGTTTAGAACTTGTCCAAATTTAAGATCGTTCATTAACAATCTAATTTCTGGCTCAAAAAATGGCTTCCTTTACTTTTGCATCACTTATTTTTGGGAATATTTGTTTATAATACTGAAATCCTGTTTCTTCCCGATTCACTGCTTTCACAAAGTTTTTCATGAGTCCAAGTTTGAATGCGAAGTCATGGCAAATAGATTTTTTCTGTCTCTATAAGTGGTACATGTTTAACATTCTTTTCTCCAGACATGAAATATGTATGCAAAGGCCACTGCTTATCAACGTAATGATTACTCCTGGTCCTGTTGTCCCATTCACATTGGAAGCAACAGTACTTATTGTATCCTATTTGTAACCCAAGCAAAATGGCAATGACTTTAAGATCAGCACAGATGTTCCTCTTGTAGGCATCATAATGTTACCAAGCACTATTTTCATGTTTTGTATGTTGCTTTCATAGTAACTGAATGGGCTATTGGGATGGATAGATAGAAGCTCCCTCCCTCCACCATTGTGAAGAACAACTTTCAGACTGGATTTTGACAAATCAATAACCAGTCTCCACTCAGATGGTATGTCTTCAGTGCCATAGGACTCCATTAACCCATCTGTGTTAGTACAAAAAGTGTCAGGATATCACTTTCACTGAAATACCTGATTTTCAGACACTTTAGTGGTGTCTGAAATATGTGACCTTAGTTCCTTCAGCTAGGAGATTCCATCCTTGCAGCCATGATGCTAACAGTTCTGCATGATGATCCTTTGTAAGATTAAGATCTCTTACAGCATCATTCAGTTCCTCTTGGGTGATTAAGTGTGGATTATTATTTTCGATTCCAAAATCATGTTTTGTGTCAGATATTTCCTGTTTCTTCACCTGAAGAAACAGAGGAAATGTTTTGTAAGGTAGAAATAATAGTCTGTAAAATGATTAGTTGTCTCTCTCCAAATCACTGGAACAGCAAATGGCATGCAGCATCTGATACCTTTCATCCAAGCCTGCAGATTAACTACACAACTTGCACAACACGCATGTGGAGGACAGCTTTTATCTTGATTATCTACTTTACAACTGAAATAATATTTGTAAACCTCCTTAATTAACTTTAATCTCAGCTTCTTCTTCAGAGTGAACTTCCTGCTCACATAGTAAAACAAATTAGAATTGATACATGCGAGGCAGTTTTCTGTCATGCATAGAATACAACAGAAGCTATATCTGAGACTTGCACACCAAATAGACTGTATAGGCTAATGTGGAACAATGTGAGTGCTACATCCTATTATGCAATAGTTACATATGCATTGCATCATTTCTTGTTAAGTGGATGATGTAGTAATGCGATTGCATCACAACAGGCAACAGTAGCTCATATAGGGCCTATGGTTTTTCTCCGAAATGGCACATGATAGAAAAAATTTTAAAATATATATATTTGAAATCAGTACAAAAAACTGATTCAGAAATACCTTTTATTGCATAGGAAACTGTGTGTGTGTGTGTGTGTGCACGCACTCGCGCACTCTTCTCCTTCGTTTTCAACAATTAAGAAATGGGCTGCCGAGTTTAAACGTGGCCGTACCAGCCTTGAAGATTATCCATGTGAAGGACAACCAAAAAGTGTAACAACACCAGAAATCATTCAAGTGCATGATATGGTATTGGATGACCGGCAAGTCAAAGTGCGTGAAATTGCTGAGGCATTTCAAAAGAACGTAGGATATATTTTGCATGAAGAATTGCAAATGAAAAAGCTTTGCGCAAACTGGGTTCCATCCACGCTTGCTCACAGTAGATCAAAAATGCACTCGCATGAAAATCTCTGAACAGTATTTGGAGCGTTTTAACAAGAATAAAACTGATTTTGTGCTCCGATTTATTACTGTGGATGAGACTTGGATTCACCATTACACACCAGAATCCAAACAGCAGTCAAAACAGTGGACAGAAGCTGGTTGTTTAACTCCAAAGAAGAAGACAAAAGTCGGTTCCATCAGGAGGAAAGGTCATGGCATCGGTGTTTTGGGATGCTAAAGGCATTTTGTTTATTAATTATCTTGAAAAAGGTAAAACAATAACCAGGGAATATTATTCCCATCTTTTAACCAGGCTAAACGAAAAAATTCGTGAGAAAAGAGCTGGTTTGCAGAAGAAAAGAAAATCATCTTTCAATCAGGACATGAAAATCAGGAAACACCTGCTCAAAGGTGTTTTGGCAATGCAAATAAGGGATCTGCACTATGAATTGTTGGAACATCCACCCTATTCCCCAGATTTGGCTCCCTCTGACTTCTGTCTCTTCCCAAAACTAAAACTCTTCCTCGCTGGTCAGCGTTTTTCTTCGAGGTGATTGCAGCTGTAGAGGGGATATTTTGCAGATCTTACCAACAACCACTACAGGGACAGGATAAAGGCGCTGGAACATCGCTGGAATAAATGTACTAGTCTTAAGGGAGATTATGTTGAAAAATAAAAATAATTTTGAAATTATAAAGTTGTTTTTTCATTGTTAGGCCGAGAACTTTTCAGAATACCCTCGTACTTCTTAATCCTCTATCTACACACAACACAATCAAGACTATTCCATCAATTAATAATTATTTTTCTGGGATAATTGTGTGCATATATCCCTTGATGATTTACCTGTATGTATGATGAAAAATTGGTTTATAGGAGATAAAACCATCCATATGAGATTTGTAAACTCATGTGGATGAGTTTACAAATTTCTTTTAATTTGTAAACTCATTTCTTTAATTAAAAAATCCTTTAATTGAAAAAAATTGTTTTTCTCATCATAGCAAGAATCAAACATGGGTCTTTCTATTCAGTGGGATCAATATCCTGTCATTCTTTCAGTTGGACTGTGCAGTTCATCGATTAGAAACCCCCCCCCCCCCCCAAAAAAATGAACAAACAGAGACTATAAAAACAGATAGGAAAACACTGAAAATATCAGCCACATCCTGAATGGAGAACTTAGTCTTTGTCTTTTTGTCTGGTTTTCATGCCAAATGTGGGATATCAATTATTCAGGTTAAAGAATCCTGGTTTTCACTGGATTTATTTAGGATTATAAGATTTGTATAAAGAGCTGAGATTAACATTTCCAATTCTGGTGTCGGATTTGATGCCACTTTCTTTTATAATATAGATGATATTATAAAAGAAATATCATCTATAATATAGATGATAAAAAACTGAAGATGTATACACCCTTGTTTCACACTTGATTTTACATCACACCATCTTATGTCTCCTGCAATTCTGACTCCTTAATTCCAACTCAATATATAGATATATTATTAAAGCATGCATTGCTCTGTACTATGTCCACCATATAATTGCAACAATTTGAACAGCTTTTATCTTGTTACCTTGTCATATGTCCTTTCAGGATTTACAAAACTTAATTACAAATCCTTAAACTTATTCCCATGATTTCTTCACTATTTGTCTTATAGTGAAATTGAAAATCTTAACAATTGCTATTTGGCTTGAACTGAACTTCTTGTTCTTCAAATTTTTCTTTTACAATTTTTCTTAACCTGTTCTCAAATATACTTGTATAAATTTTTTCTGGAATACTTAGTGGAGAAATTACTCTGCCATTACTATATTCAGTTTTATCATCATTATTGAATTCCTAATATGTACCAGTATCATAATATCCTAGAACTCCCTCAGTACTACATTTAAATGTTACATCAATACCAACATCTTTCGAGTCCCCATCGATATTTCTGTCTTCTAAGGCACTTCACTACATCAATAAATCTATATTCTAGTCTTCCTCTTGGTCTTTTTCCTGCCATCCTAGCAAGAAACACTTGTTTTGCTTACCATTCCTCTCCCATTCTGTTTAAGTGACCATACCACCTGAGATCAATTCTGGTAACACATCCTTGAATGCTGACATCAAACTCTGAGAAAGATATGATAGATACGATAGGAGAGTGAACAGATGGCATCAAACTTTATGCCATCTGTTCAGTTTTCTAATCTTTCTCAGAATTCTCATGTCTGTAGTTTCTGGTGTTTGATTAAGAGTTTTATTTCTAACTCGGCTCTCAGATCCTTAAGTTAAAATTGATTTGAACACTGTCTTATATATGGCTAGTTTACTGCTTTGACAAATTTCTTTATTATTCTACATATATTTATTCAGTTGACTTCCTGGCATATCGGCTTTGCTTATTCTGTTGTTTATTTCCATATTGCAAGGAAGGTAGTGGGAAACTGCCTGGTTTCCTGGACCACCTAGACCCAAAATAAATAAATTTCCATATTTATTATATCTCTATTTATTCAAATATATTTATTATATATTTAGTCAAATATATTTATTATATATTTGAATCCACAGATATCTCTGTGGAGTGAAAAGACTCATCGTAGGAGACCCACCCAGACTAACCATTATTCACACAACACCCAGTATGCCTCTCCTTAAACTTATTCACCTTTGAGGCACTCACACTTACCTCTGGAAATCCATTCTACTCATTCACCACTTTACAAGCAAAGAACTTAGGCCACACACCTTTACTATCAATGCTTTTACACAATGTTCAGGCATTATCCCTTGTTCTACCCCTAATCCTCATCTACTGAAAAATTTATTTTATGTCAATATTATAGACTCTGTTTAATAACTTATTAGTTTCTGTCATATCCCCTCTCCTTTGCCTGTCAACTGAACTCTGCATTCGACACACCTTCAGTTTATCTACATAAGTAGCATTCCACAGACCTGTCACCAACTTTACCACTCATCTCTGAATCCTCTCCACCACTATCTCTAATCCTTTGAGCTATTTTGCCATCTTTTGCAATATGTCCTCTGAACTTCAAATTTCTATCCACCATCACCCGAGATCCTTAGCCTCATCAATTTCCTGTAATCCAGTACCATTAGTATGATACAAAATATGTAATCGTTTCATCTAAAAGTGTATTGCCTTACATTTTGCAACATTAAATTGATAACCATTGTCCTGTGCCCATACTGCCAATTTATTTAAATCACACAACAAAATGTACGTTTTGTTGATACTTGTCTGTTATTTTCTTAGAATTTAGAACTAACACACTGGACATAACACAGATTGCATCCAGAATGTTAATATTGTGTTTTCCATTTTTCCGGAATACAGTTGGTCCTATTCTGAATAGGGTCACATGTAGTGGAGAAAGCAACATTCAAACCATAATGCTACTGCTTTCATGTTTAATATGAGATGATTCATTCTTAGCAGCTGCTATACCAATGTATCTGATTTGAAAAGCACATCATGATTTGTCACTCCATACCACAGTTCTCCAATGTTATCCTAACCATTCTCACCTGCTTTGCTCTACACATCAAACCCAAGCATTGTTTGGAATGATGTTTAGTTTGTACAGCAGCCATTCCTGTAAATATTTTGTCGAGTTCTGGCACAAAGCTTTACAGCTACCGATGCACTGTATGGGAGGAATATGCACAGTTTTTTTAGTATTCATCAATGCTTTCCTTTAATGTTACTTTTTGTAATCATATGCTCATTATTTCTTAAGTTTTTCACCAATTGATAACCCATTTCATGTTTTTATTATCAATTTTGATTTTCTTCTTCATCATGGATAATCCAGGATCTTAATTCTAAATTTTGCTGTCCGTTAGTGGCTTCACTTCATTTAAGTAAAATGGAGGTTATTTATATCCCTTAAAGATGGGAGGGGGAGATATTTAAGGGAGATATTCAAGCTGTATAACTGGGATGGGCTTCAATAGTAATACAATCAGGAATACATATTAATACATGAAATAGAAAAAGCTATCAAAAATGGGAAATGCAAAAAGGCAGCTGGAGTACATGACATTAGACCAAAAATGCTCAAATATGGAGATATAAGAGTTTTACAGTGGCTTCACTGCATGATTCAGATGGTCTGGACAGATGGATGAATTCTGGATGATTGGGGTAAAGCTCTCATAGTGCCCATCTTCTCCTTTTCATCCATTTTCTGTCCACTGCTGGACAAAGGCATTTCTTTACTGAGTGCTCCTGGTGAGATTTATTCAAGTATACTTGAGAAACAGCAGAGAAATTGTGGAAGGAAAGCTTGGTAATGAAGAAGATGGATTCAGGCCAAATAGTGGTTGTCAGGTTCAGATTTTCACTTAAAGACAAATAGTTGAGAAATCATGGGAATATAACTTGTCTATAAGTTCTCTATTTAGAAGTAGTTGATGTTTTCAATGTTTCTACCTATTTTCATTGTCTTTTTGTTGCTGATTTTCATACCAAACTTATGACAGTAGTTATTCAGTTTAGTTAGGGAATCCTGCAGACTTGTACTGGATTTATTGTAAAATTTTATATAAAACTTTTATACCACAATATTTTGGCATTTCTGTTTAAATACCATCTACTCTACCCACCTTTCTCTATTTCAAGTTTTTGATTGCTTTTTCTACTTCAATCATTGATATATATTCTTGATTGTATTCCTGTTGAGTATTTTCTGCCACCGTGCTTGTTTCATTTAGCAATCTTTCAAAGTAATCACTCAAGGCATCAAGAGTCCTGCAATTAACTGCAATTATTGCAGTATTAATCCAATATTAACTGCAATTATTGCAGTTAATATTGGATACTCTAATGGTGCTGCAGTTACATGAACCCTTTTGACCATTGGTTGTCTGTGATTTAGAGTGACTGACGACCTTGTTTACTGGTTACTGTAAATCCCAGTATTTTCAGTATTTTACATAATGATGGTCATTTAGCCTGTATCCTTTGCCTTTATGCTTGTGTCATGATGTGTGTTATTGCTATACATCATTTATGAAAATGCTTGTTTGTATAATTTTTGTAACATTCATTATATATTATTGTTCATTATATTCATTATATATTATTATATATTATGTTTAATTCTTCCTTCCTTTTTCTCAGCACTTTATTTTAGATTAATGAAATTTCATTTCATTTCATTATATACGGCTTTTTTTGATGAATCCATAACTCCATAAACAATAAAAGTGGGCACCAGGAATAACAGAAAACTAAGGAGTGTCGTGTATATGCACAGTTTTCTGACATTTGAATTGCCTTTTGTGCATTCAGTGGATTCTATAATGAAAGATTATACATGATTGAATGGCTATATTTGAGGAAAGCAGGGTATGTGAGTCAAATTCACTTTTTCAATAGTTTAAAAACTAATTCTCTTAACTTTCTTAGCAAACAGTATTGGCTGAGACTCCAGCTTATTGGACCGTTTAAATCTGTCATGGATGCTGGCTAATTTCTTCAGAGGCTGTGGAAGAGATATAAGGAGACAGGTGAAGAGAAGATGCATGAAGAGTATAAGACACAGGCCAGAAGAGTGACTAGTATGGTAAGGAAGACGAAACTGAAATATGAGAGGAGATTAGCCCTAAGATTCAAAGAAAATCCTAGGGAATTTTTTAGATATGTGGCCAATAGGAGGAGAAATGACTGTGGAAGAATGATATTATGGGATAAAAATGGGAATAGAGTGACTGATGCAGAGGACATAGTAGAATTGTTCAATGAACACTTTATTGGAGTATTTCATCCTGGAGGAGTCGGTTTTAATGCTAGAGGGATAGGACAGGTTCGAGGTTTAGAGGTACAGGAGGAGAGTGTGTTTCGAATACTGAGTACTCTGGATGTCAGTAAAGCTGTGGGACTGGATGGTATTTCACCAAGAGTTTTGAGAGAATGTGCTAGGGAACTGACAGTGCTTTTGACCTGGCTTTTCAATGAAAGTCTGGCTTCGGCAAAAGTGCCCAGGGAATGGAAGGAAAGTGAGATAGTGCCATTGCATAAGGGTGGTAGCAGACAGGAAGTGTCTAATTATAGGCCAGTTTGTGTAATCAGTAGTTAGTAAGATCTTGGAGAAAGTAGTGAAAGACCGTATACAGCATTGGGCAGATGAGGGTAATGTTATCTGTGAGAGTCAGCATGGATTTGTGAAGGGGCGCTCTTGTTTTAGCAATATGCTAGCCTTTTATGATAAAGTTACAAGAGCATTAGATGAGGGAAAGGCATATACTGCCATTTTCTTAGACTTAATGAAGGCATTTGACAGGGTGCCACATGATAAGCTGATATTTAAGTTGCAGCAGATGGGTCTGGATGTCAGATTGGTCAACTGGATTCAGGATTGGCTGTCTGATAGGTGTCAGAGAGTTGTGTATGGTGGAGCAGTTTCAAGGAGGCAGAGGGTTACAAGTGGGGTCCCACAGAGCTCAGTACTGGGACCTATATTGTTTAACCTTTATATCAATGACATTGTCAGTGGATTGCAAGGGGATATTCAGTTGTTTGCAGATGATGCGAAGCTGGGAAGGATTATTAGTAATAGTGAAGATGTAGTAGCCCTACAAGAGGATTTGAATAAGCTAGATAGATGGGCAAATGAATGTGAGTATCGGTTTAATGCAGCAAAATGTAAGGTCTTGAGGTTTGGGAAACATCGATGGGACACTGCATACTCTATGGGAGGAGTTAATACTGGAGGAAGTAGGGGAGACAAAAGATTTGGGATTGATGATTGATAGAAACCTGAAATTTAGGGGACATATTGCAAAGGTGGTGAAGGTAACACAGAGGATTGCTACAATAATGAGAAGGACACTGACCTGCAGAGATAAAACAGTTATCATTCCGTTGTATAAGACCCTGATCAGACCACACTTGGACTGTTGTTCTCAGATTTGGTCCCCAGGATTTGAAGGGGATAAATTAACTGTGGAAAGGGTACAAAGGCAGATAACAAAGATGGTTTCAGGACTGTACAATGATAGTTATGAGGATCGGCTGAGGGAATGTGGACTGCAGAGTTTGGTGGATAGAAGAAGGAGAGGTGATATGATTGAGACTTTTAAACTGTTGAGAGGTGATTACAGGGTTGACACTGGGGAGTTCTTTCTCTTGGTTGAACAGCAGAAAGGAGTGATGACAAGAGACCATCGAAGTCATGAAAGGAAACTGTGAGCAAGAGGATGAGGAGTTGTTTCTTTGCATGGAGGGTGGTTGAACCTTGGAATGCATTGCCTGAGAGAGTGGTTGGAGTGAGAGCGGTCAATGGGTTCAAGGAGTGGTATGATAAACTTTGTGTTTCCTAAAAACAACCTCCCACGATGAGTCTTTTGACTCCATGGAGGCCTGGATAATAATAATAATAGATAAATTTCCATTTCTCTTCTGCAATCACATATTGTCTAGTACTGCACTAGATTTCATAAATTGTAGTCTTGAATTCCTGCTATCAAGGATTTCCACAGAACCATGTGTTCCATTAGTATTCACTTTTTGTGTTACTGCTTTCTGACCGTGATAAAACTGAACTAGGCATGCAGATTCTGTTGCATATGGACAGATTGCTTCTCTCTCTCCCCACAGTCAATTGTCTAATATTTTGTTTTTCAGTTTCATAACAGCAAGCCAAGCATCAGGACAGAGCACTGTTATACTATGAAATGTCAGAAGGAATTGATTTCCCACAAGCAATAAGGGCAGAATGTATAACATTGAAAAGTCATTTAAAAATGCACATATTTCTAGACATTATTTCCAAGATCAACAGTAGTTGCAACTCACACTATGATGAGTTTGTACAGTCAGTCATATAGCTGTTCACACATCTCTTGTGTCTTTATCTGGTGTGAAATTAAAGTATGAATCACTGAAATGCTAAGCTAAATGAGCATAGGTAGAATCAGTTTTTACATTAGTTGAGTCCTCCTTTCTCTACCGGTGGGCATGTGGGCTATCATGCATTATGTATACATACTTTATTAGTAGTATCCTGTAAATATTGTATTATTAAGTTGGCTGTTAATCACCTGTAGAGATTACTTATAGTTTTGTCATAATACTAAGTTGATACTTTGTGTTAAATGTAATTCATTCATATGCTAATTAAATTTTTGTTATTTACTTTTCAGTATCATTTTTGCTTCACTTTTTCTTTCTGCACTTGCTTGTCATTTTAAGTAGTACTAGTTATAGCCATTCCATACTCAAGCACCAGACATGCTGAAAGCTCATTGACTCCAGTAGCTTATGACATTTCCAAAGCTTGCCATAACTTGCATTATGTCACTGGTTTAGGTATCATAAATGTAAATGATATTTTCTTATTGCTTCTGAAAAGGCAAAAATAGCTGCTTTGTAATTGTTTATAAATTGCAATAATAGGACATCTGGTACTCATGGTGATTGTGGTGGTACATAATTCATAAGGTATTACAGTGCCATCAGTGTAAGAAATTTTAGTTTTTAGTGCAAACGTTAATTTATCTTGGTTAGAAAATAGGATCATTTTTTTCCAAATGCTGTCAGGCACTATTTACTCTTTCGGATCGCATGCTTGGCTTTATGTTGTAATGGCAATAGCATGTAATTTTCTAGAAGAAGAGTAATTGGAAGGGGGAGGGGATAAACTCCTGCATTCTGGATCATTTTATTAATATGGGAGATTGAGGGCCATAGAATTAACTGAGAGGAGTATGAGAGATTATGAAAATAAGCTCTTAGTGTATGCATGCATTCATGCACACACAAGGGATGTAGGTTTCTTTACTCTATTGTAAAAATTTAAGGGAATCTTTTATAATAACGAATTTTGATTCTGTTTTTTGAAATAGGTGAAACATACAAATTTGAGTGGACACTATTATCACATCCCAAAGGTGATGAAACCGGAACAATGCAAGATCAAAATACTGATACATTAAAATTATCAAAAGTAAGTAGCTTATGTTTATTCAACTTTAACTACATCTTCACAAGAATAATGATATGGAACATATATTCTAGCATATTTTTTTTTTTTTTTTTATGATATTAAAATGTGCTTTATCTATTTTCCATTTCATGTTAGGCTCAGTGACCTGTCAAGCAAAATAAAACTTTGCCTTTTAGAAATTGGCTTATGAGATGTCAGTTAATTCTGTTTGTCAGTCAATGCAATCAATACAGATGCTTGCTGTATCTGTAAATTGTGCATGCTCTTCTGGCTAGTTTGCCTGTTCTGCAGGATGAAAAATGAGTTTCTAGAAAGAAAAATCCTGTCTCTTCCCTATGAGACTGGCTAACTCATCTTTAGTTGAAAAGCCCTGATAAATGGTTCTCTGCATCCTAGATGGTATTCAAACCCAGGTCTTTCTTTCCCACTAAAGAGCATCATTGATACTGAATAAGCTATGGAGATGCATGTTGTGATTATACATGTTGGTTGGAAATCTGCAATATTCTTACATTTTATGATAATGTGACGAGTGTATTGGATAAGGGAGATTCATATACAGTGATTTTCTTGGACTTTGCAAAGGCATTTGATAGTTTACCATATGACAGGTTGGTATATAAGCTGAAGAAGATGGTATTAGATAGCAGATTAGGTAGATAGATTGAAGATTGGCTTTCTCAAAAATACCAGCAAGTTGTGTATGGTGGTGCAGAAAAGGAAGGTGACCAGCAGCATGCCTCAGGATTCTGTTCTTGAGCCCTACTTATATATCATATGGACTGACTGGGATATTTAAATGTTTACTGATGATGCAAAATTAGGTAGAGTTATTAGAAGTATTGCAGGAAGATTTGAATAGACCTTTAAGCTTGGGCAGATCAGTGGGGTCATAGTTAGAATATTAATATATGCAAGGTGTTATACTTTGGAGTACAGAGATATAAGACTTCATACTGTACTTCAGGAAGTGGATGAGATTCAGGATCTTGGAGTGATGGCAGACAATGGGCTGAAGTTCTGAGGGCAAATTGCAAGTGTTGCAAAGACTGCACATTATATGCTGGCCTGGTTGGCCAAATGGTTAGCATATCCACTCTCCAGCCAAAAGGCTGTGGGTTCTAATCCCACTATGGGTATGGATGTTTGTGATTGTCTGTGAAAAATACTAGTGGTGGTGGTTGGTGGTAGATGGCATTGGTGTAGTTGCGGTTCATTGTAGTTGGTTTATTAAGTGGTGGAGACGGAGAGCTGTAGAGTAGGTGCCCTCCCTCGATGAGTCCTTGGACTTCCTGGAGGTGTCACTTAATAATAATAATAATAATATTGCTACTACGATAAAAAAAAATACAATGACATGTAGGGATAAGGCGATGGTGGTGCCTCTATATAGGGCACTGGTCAAACCACACATGGATATTGTGCTCAGATTTGGTCACCTAATATTCATTGTGATATAGAAACACTGGATAGGGTCCAAAGACGAATAACCAAACTGATATCAGGACTCTGGAGTGTTGGTTATGAAGCGCATTTGAGAGAAAGTGGATTACAGAGGTTGGTGGTGAAGAGGAGATATGATAGAGACAAGTTAGTTAAGGGATTCTATCAGATTAATACAGAAGGAATTATAAAAATAGTGGATGTTAAGATGGGAAGAACAAAAGGCAACCATCAAAGTTGTATAAAGAGATGTGATGAAGAAGGCTGTGAGGAGTAGATTTTTTGCATGGTGTAATATCATAAATTTTATTTTACCATGTGAAATAAAATGTGTCCTGATTTCTGTTTTCTTATTGTTTGATTTTTTTTTTCTTTCTGTGTTTTATTTAAATATTAATAACATATTTCATATTAAATTTATATTTTTGTTTTTACTTTATTATATCTAGTAAGGGCATGTATTTTTGTGAAACTTTTGTTTCAGTTTAGTGTGTGTAGGTTCTGATGTAAGATGCATTTATTATTATTATTATATGGGCACCTCCATGGAGTCCGAAGACTCATTGTGGGAGACCCAATCTATCCACACAATCTATCATACTTTTCCTTGAACTTATTAACAGACAAAGCACTCACAACTGACTCTGGCAACCCATTCCACTCATTCACAACTCTCCAAGCAAAAAACAATTAGTCCTCACACCCCTATTAACCATATCTCTATTCAACTTCCAGGGATGACCCCTTGTTCTGGTTCCTCTAGCCAAGTGCTGAAATATTTCCTCTGTATCTATCCTATATAATCCTTTAAGCAACTTAAAGGTTTCTATCATATCCCCTTTTTTTCTCCTGTCAACTAACTTCTGCAATCAACACACCTTCAATCTATCCTAATAGGGAACATTCCACTCACCATCGTGGTCACTCGCCTCTGAATCCTCTCCACCGTTTCCTCATCCCCAAAGAAACCCAGGGGACCAGACTTGAGCACAGTAATCTAGATGTTGCTGTGGAGTATCAAGCCCTTATAAAGAGGAATGACAGCTCCTTATCTTTACTTCTTAATATTTTCTTTAATAGTCAAGTGATCTTATGGGCTATCTTAGCAACCGTAGCAATATGTCATCTAATTCTCTAGCTTCATCTATTTCCTGAAGTGCAGTGCCACCAATGTGATACATGACTTGTAATCTCTTTATCCCAAAATACATAACTTTACATTTCTCGACATTAAACTGATATCCATTAACTTTTGCTCATACCGACCGGCAGCCTATTTAAATTGTCCTGCATGCTCGCCACGTCCCCTTGATTAACTATTTCTCTACCTCATTTTGCATTATCAGCAAACAGCTCAACATTTCCTTTCAGGTTATTTCCCATATCATCATCATCATCATCATCAAATTCCTGCCATGTACCCTCAAGGGGTGTACAGGATATGATAGTACTACATGAAAAATTTACATCATTACTACAATTTTCCTCCAAATCAGTCTGTTACTTGTCAAGACTTCAACATTATAAGATCTTATATTTCTATCTTCTAAGGCACTTTGTACCGTATCAATACACCTATGTCTTGGTCTTCCTCTGGGTGGTTTTTCTGCCAACCTGGCAGAGAACACTTGTTTTGCTAATCTTTCCTTGCCCATTCTGTTTAAGTGACCATATCACCTGAGATTAGCTCTGCTAACGCATTCCTGGATGTTGACAATGTCAAGTTCTTTCCTAATATCCTCATTTTTAATATGATATTGCCATTGATGCCATTTGTTCGTGCCCCCTAATCTTTCTCAGGACTCTCATATCTGCGGTCTCTAGTCTTTGGTCAAGCATTTTACTTCTGACCCAGCTCTCAGATCCATAAGTTAAAACTGGTTTGAACACTGTCTTGTATACAGCTAATTTAGTGTTCCGACTAATTTCTCTCTTATTCCATATGAATTTATTCAATTGACTTCCTACCATACCAGCTTTGTTGATTCTGTTGTCTATTTCTATATTTAATTTACCATCTTCACTAAAAATCGTGCCTAAGCAGCTGAAATGTTTTACTTGTTCCACAGATTCTCTGTTCACAATATAGTTGACATTTTCACTGATTCTGCCTATTTTCATTGTCTTTGTCTTTTTATTGCTCACCTTCATACCATATCTATTACAACAGTTATTCAATTTAGTCAGTGAATCGTGCAGACTTGTAGCGTATTTATTTAGAAGTATAACATTGTCCGCATAAAGCAAAGAGCTGACATTAACATCTCCAATTTTGATATCATGTTTAATACCACTTTTTTTCATAATATGATCCATATAAATAATGAATAACAGAGGGGATAATGTACATCCTTGTCTCACACCGGAATTAACATTAAACCATCTTCCTGTACTTCCTTCCATTCTAACTGCTGACTTACAACTCAAATAAAGACTAAGTATTGCTTGATATAATGCCCCTTTGACACCATATAACTGTAGCACATTGAATAGCTTCTCTCTTGGCACCTTGTCATATGCCTTTTCCAAATCGACAAAACTTAAATACAGATCTTTGTTATATTCCCATGATTTCTCCACTATTTATCGTCAAGTGAAGATCTGATCCCTACAGCCTCTGTTTGGCCTGAATCCAGCTTGTTCTTCACCAAGCTTTTCTTTCACAATTCTTCTCAACCGTTTCTCAAGTATACTTGCATATATCTTACCAGGAACATTCAGTAGGGAAATACCTCTGTAATTTTCACATTCAGTTTTATTTCTCTTTTTATATATGGGTACTATGAGAGCTCTACTCCAATCATTGGGAATTCGTCCCTCTGTCCAGGCATTCTGAACTATGCAGTGCAGCCACTGTAAGACTTTTATACCACCATACTTCAGCATTTCTGGTCGAATATCATCTACTCCTGCTGCCTTTCCACATTTCAAGCCTTTGATGGCTTTTTCCACTTCAAGTATGGATATGTATTCCTGACTGCATGCCTGGTCAGTGTTTTTTACCACTGTGCTGTCATCATTGCTTGTTTCATTTAGTAGTTTTTCAAAGTAATTACTTCATACTTCAAGGATATCTTTTTCTCTCGTTTTCATATCACCTTTATCATCTCTAACTCCTTTCACAGCACTCTTTCCTTCATTCCTAAGCTTCAACAACCACCAGAATATTTTGCCACTTTCTTGATATTTATTTTGTATGTTCTTGCCAAAGTCCTCCCATGACGTTTGTTTAGCTAGTTTTACACACTGTTTAGCTTTCTAACATTTGTCTCTGTATTCTCTAAGAGCACAAGCTGACTTATTTGCCAGGAACTTTTGATATGCTTTCTTCTTTTCCTTCACTGCCTCTTTAACTTCCTGTGTCCACCATGGAGTTCTGATTTTTTTATCCTTGCAGTCAACCTCACCACATGCCTCTCTGGATGAATCAATCAGGGCTTTCTTCAAGGCTTGCCACTGAATCTCCAAGGTTTGATTCCCGTTCTCAAACTCTTTCATTTTTTCTTCAATAATCTTTGTGTATTTTAGTCTACAGTTCACATCTGAGAGCTGCTCAACTTTTATTCGCTTTAAAACTTTCTTACATGTTATTCTTTTCAATATGAAATTTTCAATTTTATCCTGCTCAAGACTAAATAGTGATCACTTCCAATTTCAAATCCTCTGTACACTCTGGTGTTCTGCACCAGGGAGAAAACATCATTATCAACAATAACATCGTCAATGAGACTTTTCTTATTCCTTGCCTCTTCTCTCCATGTGAATTTGTGCACATTTTTATGTTGGAACATGGTGTTAGTAATAACCAGTCCATGTTCTGAGCAGAAATCCAACAGATATTTGCCATTATTATTAGCTTTGCTCTTTTCTCCAAATTTTCCCAAAATATTTTTGTATGTCTGACAATCACTTCCTACTCTGCTATTTAGATCCCCAACACGGACCAACTTTTCCTTTTTCATTGTGTCAGTTGCTTTTTCTAAAAGCCTCAAAAAATTCCACCACTTCTACCTTAGCAGAACCTTCTGTGGGACCATAGGCACAAATAAGTCTCATTGTCCAGTTCCCCATTCTGATATTTGTCCACATCACTCTACTTGAGACTGCCTGCCATTCAAGAAGATTAGCCTCGTATTTAGTGTTGAATACTATGGCCACTCCTTCTTTTCCTTGATTGTCATTTCCTGAATATAATATTTTGTATTTGTTGCTCAGAAAGAACTCACCAGTTTTTGTCTTTTTTTTGTTTCAGTCACCCCTATTATGTCGATCTGGTACTTATCTAATTCCTCAGCTAGCTCCATTTCTTTGCCTTTCAGTCTTCTTATGTTGATAGTACCGATCTTTAACTCTGGTGATGTGAGCTGGGGTGTGTTTTCAGATTTCTTATATCATTTATGTACAAATTAAACAGCAATGGTCCCAGCACTGAATCTTGCGCCACACCACTAGTCACCTGTTTTTGAATTGTTCTGCCTCTCCATATACCACTTTTTGATATCTGTCCAGCAGCCACCCTCTTATCCACTTAACCAGTGTCATATCCATCCCCATTTGTTCTAATTTGTGTAACTGTGTTTCATGTGGTATTCTGTTAAATGCCTTTGTAAAATCCAGCAGAATTATTGTGTAGCCATTTCCTTTATCCAACTCAGCTGTTACTCTATTATAAAATGTTAGTAAATTACTAACTTTTTATAGTGTATGAGGGTCAAAGCCATTTTGACCCTCATACACTATAAAATTGAATTCTCTTTTTTACCAATTTTTCTAGTACTTGTACCACCATGCCTGAGATACTGATTGGTCTATAATTTGCTGCTGTAGTCTTAGAACCTCCCTTATGCAAAGGAATTATTTTCCCCTCTTTCCACTCCCATGGAATTCTACCAGAGCTATTATAGATTGCATCAAGAGTTTGATAAACATTGGCCTAGTGATGCCCAGATATTTCAGGAATCTGTTGTAGCTTAGCAGTTTGTGGTTGAAGTAGACAATGAGTTAAACATAAAAACTTATTGTTTTAATACTGACCATATTTAAATATGTACAAATATCTTACATTCTTTGCCTACAAGTCTAGCAAACTGTCTAGCTTTTTCAAGGCATTGAAGAAAAGCATAAAAATACTAGTCAATGCAAATTGAAAGGAACATAAAAACGTTGTAAACAATCTAGTAGCTAAGGTTACACATTCACGTGACAGAGACTGAGATGACTTATTGTTCTTATTCATTATCACGCATGCGTGTTTGTTGTAAATGCATAATGTGATTACTGGCTAGCTGTAGTTCAGATGGATTTAGAGAGAGGATCAGGTTTTTCACGAACTATTCAGAATAGTAACCTGATTTCTGTTGAGGTTTCTGCCAGTTTTTAACACTACTGTGGCTTCCTTGAATAAACGATATCTGTAGTCCTCATCCAAATATGGCATGGAGCTGTTTTGCCACTCTATCGCATGGTTAGACGTACAGAAATGATGTGCTAAGCCAGAAGAAATACTTCTGTTGTGGTTTAAATCACCAACATGTTCTTTTTGTCTGATCTCTAAACTCCGTGAAGTTTGTCCGATGTAGTCATTAGAAATGCAGTTGGCTGTTGTTTTCTCTTCCAGAGTGAACACTGGAGTTGATGATTGATAGAAACTTGAAATTTATGTGACATATTGCAAAGGTGGTGAAGGTAACAGAGGATTGCTGCAATAGTGAGAAGGACACTGACCTGCAGAGATAAGAGTTATTATTCTGTTGTATAAGACCTGACTCTGATCAGACCACACTTAGACTATTGTTCTCAGATTTGGTCCCCAGGATTTGAAGGGGATAAATTAACTGTGGAAAGGGTACAAAGGCAGATAACAAAGATGGCTTCAGGACCATACAATTTTGGTTATGAGGATCAGCTGAGGGAATGTGGACTGCAGAGTTTGGTGGATAGAAGAAGGAGAGGTGATATGATTGAGACTTTTAAACTGCTGAGAGGTGGTTACAGGGTTGACACTGGGAAGTTCTTTCGCTTGGTTGAACAGCAGGAAGGAGTGATGACAAGGGGGCCATCCCTGGAAGTTACGAACGGAAACTGTGAGCAAGAGGGTGAGGAGTGGTTTCTTTGCATGGAGGGTGGTTGGACCATGGAATGCATTGTCTTATAGAATGGTGAGAGCAAGAATGGTCAATGTGTTTAAGGAGTGGTGTGATAGACTTTGTGTTTCCTAGGTGGGACCCCCTGCAATGAGTCTTTTGACTCCATAGAGACCTGAATAATCATAATAATAATTATCTTAGGGGCAATTCTATTGAGGACGAGCCTTTCTATGAGCTTATAACAGGCGTTAAGCAGGGCGATTGGTCGGAAATTTTCTGGTTGGTTGTTGGTTTTTCTTGGTTTTAAGATGGGGATAATTTTTGTCCTCTTAAACTCTTTTGGAAGTCTACCAGTCTGGAAGATGTCAGAGAAAAAAATAAACCAACCACTGTCGAGCTTCTTGGCCTGTCTTCAACAGGAAATCAGGTGAATTCCATCGAAACCTGGAGCCTTACCTGGTTTCATATATCTATTTATATATTAGTATTTATCAGTCTGTGTGATATAAAGGAAAAAATTCATTTTGTCAGTGATATATGATGATTTATTATTGTTTATTTCTCATCATTTTTATACACATTTTCAGTTCTAACACTTCATGCTGTAAGTATGTCTTACATGTCATAGCATGTTTTGGATTATTGTTTTCATAGAAGTCAAAACAATTTCTTACTAATCCAATAATGGCTTTATTCCCTACAGGGAGTAAGTGAGCCTGCATATGTAAGTGATTTTTTTCTCTTGGAAACTTGGTTTTTTCATCCTGTAAATTCAAGAAAATTAACCATAGAACCCACACCATCTCAGATACTAATATACTGCATTAGAGTTAAGGATCATGAGATGGCAGCACTTGTCTATCTGCCTTTCTTTATACTGGATGCCATTTATAATTAGTGATAGTCATGGCCATGCTATTTCTGATTGGCTACCAATGGAGATTGAACTGCCCCTTCAGTCTCTAAAAGTTAGACAGGGCTAAAATAGTCTTACCTACAATTTCTTCTTTGCCATTATAAAATGCTTGAAAGTAAGAATATTTCAAATCATAAACACTCATAATCATAAACATAAAGTAAAACACATGAATTGCTTTAATAAGTAAGTTTGAGTGATGAAACAGTCAGTTGGACATACGATGTATACATGGAGAAGTCATATGATGCAATGGCATCACAAAAGACAGTCGAAACATATTTTGGTTATGTTTTTACAGAAAGAGAGATTGGTGAGAACTAGAATATTAGGATAGGTTTTAACTGGTGACATTCAGCTGTTTGCAGATGATGCAAAATTGGGAGAGCAATGCAAAGTCAAGCAGATGTTAAGGCCTCAGGAGTATTTGAATAGATTGCATGAATGGACAAGTAGGTAGAACTGTCAGTTCAATGTTGCAAAGAGTATGATTTTGAAATTTGGTAAGTAGCAATAGGATGCAACACTTTAAACAACAACGTAAAAGAGGTAGAGAAGATGAGAGATCTGGGAGTGGTGGTGGACAAGGATCTGAAATTTGGGGGGCCACATTGCACAAGTTGTGAAGATGTCATATTGGATAATGGCAATGATGCAGAGGACCTTGACATGCAGAAATAAATAGGTTATGATGCCATTTTATAAGGCCTTGATCAAGCCTCATATTGTGCACAGATTTGGTTACTGGGTTTCATGGTGACGAGTATATGTGAGAAAGGGTCCAGAGAAGATTTGCAAAGGTAGTAATTGGTCTTTGGAATGTGGAATACAAGGACAGATTGAGAGAATGTAAACTGCAAAGTCTTGTGAATAGGAGGAAGTGGGGTGGGTGATATGGTTGAGACATATAAGTTAATCTGGGGTTGTTATCAGTAGAGATTTTTCATAGAATGCAAAAGGGGGGGGGCAGAACAAGTAGCCATTCCTTAAAACTGTATAAGGAGGTTATGAGCAGAGGAGTGAGGAGAAGGTTCTTTACACGAAGAGCGGCTGTGACTGGAGTGTATTGTCTGAGCATAGTGTGAATGTAGACACATTGATTCAGTTTACAGCATGGTTGGATGATCTTTGTGTGTGATAGTGTGTACCTTCCACGATGAGTCTCTGACTCCATGGGGATCATATGTTAATAATAATAATTTAGAAAAATAAAAAAAAAATTCGGATACTTACTTCTTTCAGCTTTTTAAGTTTTAATATCCACTATTAATGGTTCGAATTCTTCATATTCCATCTTTGGGAATAATATGCTAGTTTACCACTGTTCGCTATGCATCTGTTTTAGGTTACCTTGTCCCAATTAGTTGGTTACTTTGAGGTATGACTGAGTACTTTCTGAAGATAAAATGATGCATGCATATACCATCACCTTATTAGTATTGCATTATGACAAAATCAGTGATAATCTACAAGAGGCATTTGTTATGACCAACACACTCCATTCGGCGTGATAAAGAAGACAATAAATAACAAAAATTATTTGACATAACTCATGAAATAGAATTAGTAGTACATAAATAAAGCTCTCGTTTTCTGATTTCTTTATTCATCAGTTAAAAATTCTCACTCATCACTGATGAGCTGACAAGCATTTTTTTCAAGTTCCTGTATTTTTTTATCAAAATAAACTGGCTGAAAATTCAGTTAGCTAAATAATATACTGGCTTTAAGTCCTTGTTCCTTAATATGAGATGTCTTTTCAACTAATAATGTATTAGCTCATGTTTTAAGGAGATGGGTCAGTTTTTCACTCAGAAATTTTCTTTCCATTGCTCAGACACGAAAAGCAGAGAAAGTCGCAATTTATAGGCATAATATGCTTACCTCATAGTCTTTTCTGATTTGGTCCTACTTATTTCCAAAATTAACGAGTATATTTAGTGGATTGTCTTGGATTTTTTTTGGGGGGGGGGACAAGAATATGTCAGAGAGTAAATATTATAAATTTTATATGCATATATTTTTATTTATTTTATTTTTATCTTATGCCTTTTAGTTAAGAGCTGGCGTCTACACCTTTAAAGTTTCTGTGAAAGATAATGAAGCATCTGGAGAAGCAAAAGTCAATGTTACTGTTCTTCCACGTAAGTATGAATATTTGAAACGCATACAAGTTGGTCAGATTTGAGGTTTGAATCATAAGATGAAAAAAAAAAAAAAAACATCCAAACTCCTTCAGGGAGAAGTATTATGGTATTCTGATTATCTTCTTCTGATTTTCATCTTCTGATTATCACAAAACGCAACATTGAGATTTTATCTATGCCACAAGAAACCACCATTACTCTTTTCTTTTCTTTTTTTTTTCCCTTTATGTCAGTCTCTTCATAACGAGTGATTACAAGTATAGATTTCTGAAAGCAGTAAGAGTCAGACTAAACACTGGCAACACATTCACCACGCTACATATAAAACAATCTTATCTTCTTTCCTTTGCCTACCACCCTCCTCATATTTTGCTTTTTTCCTGCTCTCTACCTTAGGGATAATCCCTGCTATAATTCCTTGCAAATTTAAATGTTTATCTTACCACTTCTTCTCTGCCTATCCACACACTTTTTAACTTATTTCTCTTAATCATACCTCATAATAACATTACAGAAATCTCTTATTACCTTAGTTATTTCTGAATCCTCTAGGTTTCTCATCATTATATAAACTTCATGTCAACTATATCTTTTCCAAATTCTGAAGTTGGCCTATAATACAATTTCCCTGTTTCCTTTTAGAACACAGGTCCACTAAGGCCCAGAGCATTTAGTGTAATAATTTTCTTCATGCAAATGTAACAGTGTATCCTTGGATGGCCTAATAGCTTTTATTAAAGCAATTAAACATGCTTTTTCAGTATTTTTTTGACTGGCTTCAGAATTAGATAAGTCTAACAAGTGTTTTTCACTGAGGCAAAATAAATTAGACTTGACAAGAAGCATATTCTTGTTTTCATCTTTTCTCTAAGTATGAGCAAAAAGTTTCCACAAGTTGTTTTCACAACTAGACTATATATATAGAGGAAGTTGGTTTTGGATCATATTTCTCCATTATTCCATAATATACTGCACACTTCCTTGAGACATGTTTATTGCTATGCAGTATAGGAAATGTCAGTACCCAGGCTTGACTGAGATCCAGTTAGTTCAAAATACATAGTCCCATGCATAGGTTTCAAAAGACTTAATAAACTTGGATCTAAAAAGATGAATAAATTTGGATCACTCCAGGATAATGGATCTCTGTATTCATCCAATCAGAGGCACTGTAACAAGCACAAATAATGCACAACCACAGGCAGAAACCAATCACTGTGCTGAACCTCAGCAACTGACAAAATCTATCATGTATAGAACTGCAGCTCTGCTTAGCATGGAGAAAGTGTGCTGGAGATAAATTCAAGCCAGTGACAAGGAATCAGCTGTCAGTTTTCCTCAACAGGAGTTCGGGCTCTTCTATTTGTATGGTGCATCCCATATACTAGCATTTTAATGTTAAGCATTTCCTTGATGAAAACCCACTTTATATGTAACACAAGGCAGATTAATATCCTAGTCCCTAGATTACTATTAGTTACCTATGGGAAAGGCCGTTTCTACATTTTGCGGGGGCCCTGTGCGAAATGGAAAAGCTGGGCCCCTGAAAGTTAGTAACATTTATGGAAATTTTAAATGGAAGAATATCTTGTTAATTAATTAATTAAATCAAATATGAAAAATATTTATGCACATAAATAAACAAGTATGCTCTTTAGCGTCAATTTAAGTAACGTGAAAAAATTAGTTAAACAATAAATGTTTTTGTATGTACATGATATATTATTTTATTATGTAAGTTCACATTATCATATAAATATGCCAGAACAATGATTTATTTAATAATATAAAAATATGAAGAAAATATCCATTTTTACTATAAAGAATGAAATATATGTATAACAACTTATAAGATTTAAAAGAAATCTTAATATATTGAATTTTATTTAACCTAATGTGCTTATGAATAAAATCATTTATGACGCTATCAAAATTCAAATTTTTTTGCAATTTCATGCTCTATAGATATTATTGCCAGGGACGACAAATGTTCTCGAGACATAGAAGATCGCAAATAGGTTTTTATTAATTTTAATTTGGAAAATGACCTTTCTGCTGATGCGACCATAACTGAACTGGTCAATAATATTTTAAATGTCGTAGTAATATTTGGATAAATATCCGACAAATTATTTGCAATTATGAATTTTAAAATATTAATGGCTGCATCTTCTGGAACAATATTTCTAAAAATAATTAATTCATTGTAAAATTCAGATTCATCAATATCTGTATTTAATTTTTGATACAGCTGTTTGCAGCAAAATTTTAATTCATTTTCTGTCATTTTTCTTATTAATTTCATATCATAAAGAAATCCAAATGATTTTTGGTGAATTTCATACAATTAAAATCTTTTTTTTTTGACAGATTGTTGTAGAGCAGTATCTAAAATTACAAAAAAGAAATTTATCCAAAAATTATCTTTGTTATCACCTATGTGTGATTCATCAGGCGTTTCATAATCAAAAAATACTTTTCTTCGACGTACTTGACTTTCTTTAAATTTAATTTCTATTTCTAATAGATTTGACAGTTCTTTAGTAATCTCAAAACAGCTATCAAATCCTGATATTCTCTGCTCTTCAAAGTACTGCACTAACATTTTAATATGCTAAGTTGCTACATCTATGGGAATTTTTACATTTTGTAATACTTTACTTACTAAATTAACTTTTGACAAAAGCTCATAACAAATTATAAGGCTTAGTATAAACTCAAATGAATCTATTTGTTCATATATTGAAACCACTTCTACTTTGATAGTATTATCTGATGCAGTTTTAAATAATTCTTTTAGTGCATTTAAAAATTCTGGAATTTGAAAATGTACAGCTCTAACTGATTCTATTCTACATTCCCATCTTGTATCACATAATAGTTTTGGAGTTAATTGCTTAACAAATTTCCTTAATATCTCCCAACGTGAAGTTGAGGCAGCAAATAATGTATATATATTTTTTTTTGTATAACATTAAAAAAAATTATTGCTATAATTGATGATTTTGTGACATCCCCTAAAATCAAATTTAAATTATGACAGGCGCAAGGAGTATAAAATGCCTTTTCATTTTCATTTAAAATGTAAGCACGGACTCCCTTATATACTCCTGTCATATTCGCTCCGTTATCATACCCTTGCCTTCTACAATCTGACAATTTAAGATTTAATTTATTCAAAAGTGATTTTATATTTTCATATATACCTTTAGCAGTAGTGTCATTAGTTGTTAAAAACATCAAAAAGTGTTCACGAATTTCAATATCTGCTTCAAATATATGTAAAAACCCAAAAATTACTGAAATTTGCTCCTGATGATTAACATCAGGAATACAATCGAGAATTATTGAATAGTACTTTGACTATCCTATCATATTTACAATATTTTGTTGAATTTTGGTTCCCACATCAACAATTAATTCATTTTGCACAATGGGTGATAGATACGAATTTTATTTCTTACCTATAATTTTTTTTTCTGAACATCGCATTAAATGATCTTTTAAAAGTGGATCAAATTCTGCAATTAATTCTATGATTCCAAAAAAATTACCATTATGGGCTGTGTACAAGGTATCAAAATTACCTCTAAAAGCTAAATTATGTTTGGATAAATAAAGAATTGCTGCTATTATTTGTCTTAAAACATTCATTCGTTCTGTTCTCTGGAAATATTTTTTTCACTTATATTTATTACTGCTTTTTCTTCAGCTGCTCTTAATTATATGAAATTCTTACAGGAAAAAACTACCAGAATAAGTCATTTAATTTTTTTTGTTATGTATTGTGATAACCTCAAGTGATTTAGATACCTTTCATATTGCATTAACAGACACTCACGTTTGGTTTGTTATTGTATAGTTGTTATAGGTATTTCATTAGCTTATATTTAGCACTGATCCATTAGCACTAATCATGTACCTTTTAATGTAGCTAAACGAAATAATAAGCCACCAGTAGCAGTTATCCAGCCAGCAAATGTGACAGTTAAGTTGCCAAACAAAGACACAGTTTTAGATGGATCATGTGAGTAATCATGCAGTTGTGCTTTATTGTAATTGTTTTCCCTGAAATTAAATATGTCATCTTAGTTTTACATTTATGCTTTGTCAGAACTCTAACATGACTGCCTATAGATAATATATGACTTATATATTAATTTAAACTCGGGGTCTAGCTGGGTCTTTTCTGGGTCTATCTCCCAGTGAGGAAACATCACAGAGTGTCAACCCAGTCTGGGTAGTGATCCTTCCCATAATGCATAGCAATATACATATCTGAAAGGAAGCATACCTTGCATTATGAGATACTAAGGCAGTTGATATGAAATCATCATGAGCCCCCCCCCCCCCATATACAATGAGGCTTGTCATGAAGATACTTCACAATTTCAGAGTTAATATCATGTTCTCAGAAGTATTTATAGACCAGAAATATTGAAGAGATTGATGTTTAATCAAAACTAATAATGATATTTTCTTCTTCCTATGGCTCTGGAGCTCAATCGAGCCTTGACCTCTTCATTAAAATTTGTTGCCTCCAACCCTCTCAGTCCAGAAACTTAACAAGTCTATCATGTTCTTAATTTTTTTTTGCTTACAGTGCTGATTGCCTTATAATATGCATACTGTGATTGCATACAGCTGGAATTTGGTATGTGTTGGCCTCAGCTTGATTCTCCCCTCCCCCCCCCCTCCCCCCCCGCTACACACACTCTCAAGGTGCCCTTCAGTATGATTCATCAGATTGTGACTCTGGGATGACCAGGAAAATACTGCATTGTCAGTATACTATGCACATATAAATCTGGCTTCATGGGATAAAACATGATTGTACTGTTGCTCGGTTCATATTTTGGTTCACCCCACACTCCCATTTCTGCTTCTTTGTGCTCATCATTTCATCTAGACCATAAATATAACTGAATGTAGGTATCATAGTTATTCAAAATATCAGTGTTCAAGATGACATGAAGGTTTTTGGCATTGACAAATTTGTTCTAGTACATATAACATGATGATTAGTATTTGTTGGTATTCATTTATATGAACCAGCATTTATATGAAGTCACAGCTTTGTTGGCTACAACTTCATATAAACGAGTCATGGTCATTAGACACTTTATTAAAAATAGATTCATGTGTTTGTTAAAATAATTTTTTTTCTTACTATTTTCTTTTAAAGTATAATTTGTTAACCTTTTATTGTATTTTGCTTAAGAATACTAAAGAAAGCTCCAGTTTTTTTGTGATTTTTTTCCTTATGTATTGAAAAGTTAGCTTTTGTTAGTAAGACTGATGTTATTTGCACATCCATTGTAAATGATGAATTGCCATCAGATACAATACATTTATAATGTATTATGTATTTGTTACTTTAAATTAAAATGAACTGATTAATTTTAGTTGTGGTTTCTCAACAAGAAACTGTTCATATTGCTAATTTTAGTATCATTATAATAAAGTTTTGCAAAGATATTATTAGTCAGATTAATTAGTGCTGTCCACCTGTCATTAATATCTTACTGAGTATTCCTTATTTAGCTTTTTTTTAAGCCTTTAAAAATGCAGCCCTTAAGAGATAGTTTTATTGGACCAACACCCAACACCTTTTTAAGCTGAAATGCATCTACTCAGCTTTTTACCTACTATGGTGTATTAATTTGGTATTCAATGTAATTTGGAAGAAATAGCAGCTGATATTTCCACATCAAAGAAAATTCGACATTGCACATTTTAATAAATGGGATGTTAAGTTTCATTACTAAAAGTGAATAAATACTGTGACATATTCATCGTCTGTATTTAAGTTAAGTCACTGTAACAGAAGAATATACAGCATGCAAATAACTTATTAGTTTTCACCTGGATAATAATAAATATTTCAACTTCAATTTTCAGTTTACATGATGTAAACATAGAGGAAATAAACTTAGAGAATTTTTAATTTCTTTGCTGCAACAAAAAATAGACAAATATTGTATAATTATTTGAAGCTGATGAATAATTGATCATTGTTTGAAGAAGAAAAGAAAGGAAAAGAAAGCTAATATATAGCATTTATATTCTGGGTAAAACTAACAGTTTGTAGATTACAAATAATGAAGGTGAAACTATTATGAACAAATAAAAGTGTTCTGGAAAGTTTTTGCATTGAGAAGTTCATAGTGATTATGTTGCTTTTTTCTTTTTTTTTTTTTGTTCTGAATATTACTTGGCTTGTTTCCTTTTTGAAATTCAATGTTTTCCAAATTTGCTGTGGAATGATTTTTATTCTTCAGCTTGGGGGCAATCGTTCATAATCTTATGCATGGTGATGCTGTTGTGTCCCATTCTAGTTTAATTATATATTTTCCTTATACTTTACTTTCAATTATATATCTTATCCCTTTTCTTCGCGTATCGTCACCTCCGTACTAGAAATCTAAGCTCTTGCTCCTCTTAGTATCCTAAAACATTTAGTTTTTAAAGCTGCGCTATTTAGGATATTTAGTTTATAAAAAATTTAAAACAATAAGCAAATTCCTAAATAAGTCTAGAAGTGACATAATCATGCAGTCGTAACTTTGATCTTGTAACTTAACCTTTTCTCTCCTCCCCCCTTGTGCCTAGGTTCGTACATTATAACAAGCGGTGCATTGAGTGGCAATTTCAGACAACTGAATATTTGATAAGCAAAAGTTTATTAAACTCATGAATACAATACAGTACATTAAATTCTAAAAACTACAATTTAATACTAAGATGATACAATGTTAATAAGATAGGCAAAATACAAAATATGATGATTTCACACTAGCATGTGGGATAAACTGTTATGCCTCCACAAAGAACTCTACACACACAAGATAAAGGGACTTTCCTGTCAATGATTAAGTTAGCTTAAATCTTTTACCTGCTTAAGCACAATAATATGACACAATTGGATTACACACATTAATTTACAAGAGTTATGTGGGCTTGGCAATTCCGTTGCTACAATGAACGCCACATTCAATTCTTTTGACCTTTCCCAGTTAAGGGTAAATTACATATACCAGTATCTATACGCACTATCGCTCGTTCAGTAATGCTGATGAACTAGTTTCCTCTTTCTCTATACTATTAAGTGAGCTAAAGTGCTAGTTCAACTCTCATTCAAGTCCTTCAATTGCTTAGTAATACAAACTACATATTAAATTAACAGAATTAACATAAAATCTTTCACAATACTGTTTGATGAAGCTCTTCTACTAGACGTTACTTATCTGCGATTCCTAAAAAAATATTCCTTCTGTAGTGGGTCATGTCAGGGGTACTTCGGATCATGAGGCCATCTCGGTTGCTGCATATCAGGCTTCTTCTAAGGAAACACGATCTATCTGCTGTTCTGCGGTCATCAGATTTGCCATGAGGATATCCACAATTTCTGTTGATAGTCTCTTTCCTTTAGACCAGGGTTGGCTTAGTGTGCTGTAAATATCCTTCCTTCCCGATCATGTGAGCGGCCTTTGTTCTCGATGGTAGGAAAATGAGACCTAAATCCCACTTACTAATATTCCATGTCGTGGCAGACGGAGGAGACTCCTGACCATCACTCAGGAAACTGCATAAGGTAAACTCCAAACGAAAACTGGCAGAACACCTCGTGGGGGGGGATTTCCTAACCCTTTTATATTATGACCCTACCGGCACCTCCTGCAATTAATTTTCTCCCCCCCCACCAACATTAGGATACATTTCTCGTAACCTGTTAGGGTGGCGTCCCCCTGCTGAACCTTCTATCTTTGGTGGGCCATGTGCACACGATTGTCCTGCGGCAGTGTCTAAATTGGGAACCGTGACCTTGGACTTTACTTCGGTTCTAGGTAACCCTATGTGTCAGCTTTATCAAACTCTATCAGCTCACCCAATTTTTCTAAGAATTGGCATAACTTACAATCTCTTGTTTCAAGTGTATAACAAGCAAGTCTTTTGCATGCAAAATTCTTAACTAAATACTGTAAATTAATTATCTAATTTTTCTAATATTATACAATCAACATTCTTATACGAGTTAACAATTATTCTTTTCAATATATTTATTTCATTTTATACTTAGATGCAAGCACGATTTTCTTATTAAAGTTTCTACTTGTTAAATTGTGATCAAGTAAATCCTCTTATGAAGTTTGCCAAGATCACAAATTTAACAGTGTTTTGATCACTGTGTGATGCCACTTCTGGTGATGTGAAATTGTACCGACTACTGGGTCACGTGAGTTTGTTTACATAGTGGGTATTGGAGAGCAAGCTGTGATCATATAGTCATACCATAAATTGCAAGATGTAATGAAGCTAATTTTATGATTGCATGGGAAATACATAATATGTGGTGTGTATGTGATGAAACCCCCCCCCCAAATGCAGCATAGTATGTTGAAATGCACTATTTAGAATAAGGAGTGGAGGACAGCTGCTGCCAAGACAGTCTCAGTGATAGTGTTTCATTTGTCTGCAAAAAAAAAAAGAATGTTTTTTTTTGGATTTAAGATAAATCAAAATTTACATCAATTACCAAACCATCAGCAAAAATTAATTTATCAGCAATGTTAGAATATATACTGACTGATTCGACTGATTTTTTTTTTTTTTTAAAAAGGTTCAGTTTTGATTCATAGCCATTTAAAAAAAGTCGGTTTTTAATTTAAATATATTTACTTTTGATGAATTATAGAAGCATCACAAAATTGTAAACTCGTGTGAATGACAACTGGCATTCACTTTCAAAACACTTCTTACATATTTCCTCATCAGATTAATTAAAGTAATTAATTCATGTCCATTAATTCCATTATTGAATTCAGTTAATGGAAACCAATAATGCCATTAATGAGATTATTGGAATTGATGAAGACAAATTATATAATATATAAGTTCATAAGAAGAAATTTATTGATTGGCAGACAGTTTGAAGTGGAGTTATCTGGGCAAATTTCAAAATGGAGAATTTGAACTTCAACTTTCTATTCAACATTACTCCCCATTTTCCTATTCTTATCAATTTCCTACAATCCAGTACCATCAGTGTGTTAGATAGTATGTAACCTTTTTAACCTGAAATGCATAACTTGAACATTTTGCAACATTAAATTGACAGTCATTATCATTTGCCCACAATTCCAATTTATTGAGATCATCTTGCAGGATATCTACATATTTATTTGCTGTATCATTAATATAAAATTAGAGTAGTGATCCTGGTACGGAACCCTGAGGCACTCCTCTAGTCACCTTCATTCTCCTAGATTTCACTCCATCTTATCTTATACTGATTGGCTGTAGATACTTTATATTTTATATGCAAATTATTTTTTAGCATTTATTGCTAGATAAAATCTATATTTCTTAAGTGGAACTTTCTTGTTAGGCAAAAAATAAAAATTCATTTTGATAATACCAGCGAACAAGGATTTTTCACTAGAATCAGAATTTAAAAAATTGGACCTCCTCCTCTTTATATTGCTCCATTTCCATGATTGAACTTTGAAACTATTAGCCCTATTTGTCACTCACTGCATCAAGATTTCCAGGAAATAAGTTAAGTAGAATGAAGTAGTGAATTTTCAGTGACATTCTGGTCCCCATTCTGTGGTACTTTGTTATAAGGTGATCAGAGCAACTCTTTCTTTATCATTTTCAACTTTTTTATTGCTCCAACAGTATCTCAGAATGATTTCCAGGCTTCTAGTTCTATTTTAGCAAGACTTCTTTCAAATTCATCTTGTAATACTACCCTAATTTGAGATGCAACAGAAATAGATGCCTTAAATTTGACTTGTAAACATTTTGGAAATTTGTAGTTTGGTTTCCTTTTCTGTCAGATGGGTTAACAAAGTTTTTATCGATACCTAGTTTCATATATAATGGCAGAAATATTTTCTGTAGTCATTTTAGGAAGCTTGTTTTTGGTAATTGTTGCTGTTGCCCTCAGCAGGGCAACAGCAACAATTTCTGTGAGATCCCCATAGAAAAGATTATGGAGATTTGGGTAGTGAGATCATTGTCCTCCCTTCCAAAAATAAGGTCATAGGCTGACCTTTTCCCTGAATCTGTAAATTAGATTAACTTTCTAACTGGACTCTTATCTTGCATTATTATTTCACATACGAAGTGATGAAAATAGGCCGTCCTTATCGTGTGCAAGCGATGAAAATCACGCGCGTGCACACACACACACACATATGATAAATGCAGTCTGCACTAGTTTTAACTTTTCATTGGGAGGTAATAATAAATTAAAGAAATGAGAGACTCAAAGATGTCAGAGCACAAGTGATAATTTAAGCAGACTTAATTTGCACTTCATTGTTTCTTGATGTAAGACATAATATTAATTTTTGTTACAAAAGGAAAAAATATAGTCAATCAGTGTGATTTTATTTTTCTAGTGACTGCTTATTAGAAATAAAATCATTTGTAACTTAAAATGTTTTTTTTGTTCAGTTAGCACTGATGATGATAAGATTGCCAGATATCATTGGGAAGTTGTGGAAGTCCCAATAGGTTATGGTTCACAGCTTAATGACACACCAACTCTTCAGCTGAGGAACATGATTCCAGGGTTCTATAGATTTAAGTAAGTCATTCTTTCCAATTCATATCTGCCACTTTAATTGTATTTGCTAAATGAATAGTTGTACTTAGTAGAATCTATATTGTTTTATTGCAAAAAGGTGACCTTAGTAAATATATATCTTTTCATTGTTTGGAAAATTGTTGCTATTTTCTGTAAAATTTATGATTTCTTTCATCTGAGCTTTTGCTTGCTTTGACTTTGATAAAAGAAAATCATTTCTGCATTAGATTTTATAATAATGGAAGATTATACATTTCAGAAAACCTTTTCGTACGAGGGCAGTCTGAAAATTTCTCGGCCTTGACCATAGATGCAACACTATTGGCAAGATTTTTTTTTTCTAAGTTGGTACATCTGTCATAAGCATCCTTGTGAAATTGCAAGTCATTCTATCAAGTAATTTGTTTTATACAGCTGTTTGAAGCAAAAGTGTTGTCTGTATCCCTTGAAATGGATAAAATTGAGTATTGTGTGGTTATAAAATTCTATGTAAAACAAGGTTTAATGCCGAAAGAAATTCATTCGAAGTTCATAAAAGTTCATGGGCACTCTTCTCCTTCGTTTTCGACAATTAAGAAATGGGCTGCTGAGTTTAAATGTGGCCGTACCAGCCTTGAAGATGATCCATGTGAAGGACATCCAAAAAGTTTAAGAACACCAGAAATCATTGATCAAGTGCACCATATGGTATTGGATGACTGGTGATTCAAAGTGTATGAAATTGCTCAGACTATAGGCATTTCAAAAGAACGTGTGAGATATATTTTGCATGAAGAATTGCAAATGAAAAAGCTTTGTGCAAGATGGGTGCCGTGCTTGCTCACATTAGATCAAAAATGCACTTGCATGAAAATCTCTGAACAGTGCTTGGAGTGTTTTAACAAGAATGAAACTGATTTTGTGCATTGATTTATTACTATGGATGAGACTTGGAAAGAAGACAAAGTCAGTTCCATCAGCAGGAAAAGTCATGGCATCAGTGTTTTGGGATGCTAAAGGCATTTTGTTTATTAATTATCTTGAAAAGGGTGAAACAATAACTGGGGAATATTATTCCGATCTTTTAACCAGACTAGACAAAAAAAATTTGTAAGAAAAGACCCAGTTTGCAGAAGAAAAAAATCATCTTTCATCAGCACAATGCACCTACCCACAAAGATGTTTTGTCAATGGGAAAATTAAGGGATCTGCACTATGAATTGTTCGAACATCCACCCTATTCCCCAGATTTGGCTCCCTCTTGACTTCTATCTCTTCCCAAAACTAAAACTCTTCCTCACTGGTCAGCGTTTTTCTTCAAATCAAGAGGTAATTGCAGCTTTAGAGGGGTATTTTGCAGATCTTACTGAGAACCACTACAGGGACGGGATAATGGCCCTGGAGCATCGCTGGAATAAATGTATTAGTCTTAAAGGAGATTGTGTTGAAAAATAAAGATAATTTTGAAATTATAAATTTGTTTTTTCATTGTGAGGCCGAGAACTTTTCAGACCACCCTCATATGTACATAGGCATTCTGCATATAGTAAAGTTTTAGCCAAATTCACAGCTGTTACCAATCTGAAAAATTGTAACTAAAGCTTCTAGCAGTGCTAATTTAAACTCTTTCTGTTAGAAACCAAGATTAAAAAATTCACACTTGGAAATTCTTTATATGCCAACTGTGCATATACATATTCTTAACTTAATGTGGCCATGACATCTGCTGCTGGAGAGAATTGATGCATGCACTGGGATAGATGGAACTGGCTTAAAGGAAACTGAGGGTAATTATCTTATCTCATATAAATGTTGCAGAGTTTTCCCTCATGGAAACTCTGGTTTTTCATCCTGCAAGTTATGTAAATTGTTCAGCACATGCAGTTAACAAATATAATACACCAGCCTCCTACCCTTAGTTTCTTCAGCCATAATTTTAAACATGGCCGAATCAAAGCATGGAAGAAAGATTTAATGTTTGATGCATTTAAGATTCAACATCCAGTCATTAATCATATACTTCATGAAGAGTTTGATTATAATTGGACTATAATTATAATTTGATTATAATTATAATTGCAATGCTTCTCTTTTGCACATTGTATTGTATTTGTTAGTGCTAGCATTTATAAATGCATAAGATGAGACTATTATTTAGCATTATTTGACAAATTTAATATTTTCATGTTTTTATTAGGTTTTTGGTGGTGACTACTCCAGAAAAGAAGTGATTACTTATGCCCTAGTACAAAATGCTTCATAATGTTATTTAACTGTTTCTCATTTACTTCTTATTAGTTCCAAGCTTTGATAAATTAGTTTGTATCAATGATGCTGTATGATTAGAAAGACCTGAGTTCATATCTCATCACAGTTGCAAACAACCTTCATAAGCGCTTTTCAACTGATCGTAGCTGTTTCATATGGAGGTGAGAGAATTTTTTTTTTTTTTTGAAATGGAAAAACCCAGAAACTCAGGTTTTTCATTCTGCAAAACAGCCAGAGAATAAACAATCCATAGACATAATGTGCTGCACCCAGTCTTAGTAATTCCAGAACAACAACAGTTCTGTTGATATCTTCATGTTCCTGCTGTTTTGAGACAATGTGTAATATTTTTTAAATGTGTGTGTGTGTGTTTACTTCTCTTAGCACTAATCTTTATTGATTTTGTTATTAATTTTTATTCGTACTTGACTGTGCCTGCCTGGTTAACTTTGTCTGTGCTACTATTCCGGCTCTTTATGCCTTACTTAGCTCCATTCTACTTTACTCTTAATATAACGTTATTCTACTTAATAAATATCTCTCAGTTAATCCTTCTTAATCTTATCCTCTGTTCCTACTGCAAGTAAACAGACCTTAAGCCTTTAGTCAATCTACGAAAACAGGTTATCTAATTTCTCACACTTCTCAATCCTAAAAATTTGATTTTACGACTGCGCCATTCTAATTGAATTTTATATAGTCTGAGAATTTAGGGAAGAAACACAGGCAAGATCATAATTAAATTACATATATTCATACAGCTAATTTGCACACAGGTTTGCTAAATTTTTTTAGAGATAGTGAATTGGCAAATGTTTAGGCAAATTTGTTAATCAAACATAACATTTTATTTTAACTAGTAAGAGACTACAATTCACATACTCAACGGGAGAAAATATTTCTCTCAGCCTATCTATACTTAATAGGTATAACATACAATTGACTATTTTACATATAACATACACTTAACCTCATCACATTACTAAATTATCTACAATAAACAAGCAGCTGTCCCCTGAGTTACAACTTAAACTAAATACTTCAACCTTATGTACAATTATATAATCGTTTCACCCATACATAACCATAACACAACGTCTAACACTTCACTAACATTTTCCTGTAAGCACCTTTATTATACATGCTAATTCTGATTATACTTATCTTAAACATTAACAAAACATGCTCACTTACAGTACTCTTTTACATTGTCAGTCCAGTCAATTGAACAAAGCTTCAACTTGGATAGCTTGACTTTGCATCTTCATCCTTGGTTACAATTGTCACTTGGACAATGTGGTGGGTCTTATGGAAACTGTCCCGTACAGTCGAGGTGATTTCCCATTGACACGGTCGCTGTGATTTCTCATTGGGTTACTGGGAAGGATCTGACGAAGTCTTCGTTACATCCGCTGATAGTTGCATTCTCCTGGCACGTCCATACATCCTACCAGCAGCTCCCCTGATTACAGCCTCGTCTCCACACATGGAACTGGATCTTCCGAGATAGGGAAAACTAAGAGCCAAAAGTCCCCTTCTGTCCTGTCTCGGTCCTCTTAAATATCTTTTCTAATCCTTTGTTCCATTGCTATGGTATCCGGGATTACCCATCGACATGATGATGTCACTTTGGCCCCCCTCTGTTTGAGTATCTCTATCTTGGTTGCTTATTTATTATTCACAAGACTGCGAATGTTTGTTTTTGCCGATTCATCATACTAATCTCGGTTAATCCCCTCTCTTTGGGTTTACATACAACTTTCAATGGGAATTAATTAATGCATTTTATAAATTTCTATTATAAAAATGTCTGAAAAACTCTGTAAAATCGAGCTTGATAAGTTGATTAATTTAACTTATTGTGTGAGAATTTTACTAACGTGGCATTAGTTGTCAACATAGGTAGGCGAGATACTGCCATCCAATTACTTGAAAAAATTTTTGCAGTTAATTGCTGAAAATTTTGAAAATATCAAATTGACAATAAAATGATTCAGTAAAATTGAAACATTTGAAACAAAAAAAAAGTGTACTTATCCCCAAAGAATTTATTTGAAACCCATTTGATCCATTAAATGCCTGATTTATATTGTTGATGTTAATAAATACAGTTACATCTTAAAGCCTATTTATTTGATCATGGTTGATCATAATAATTTTAGGCATGGAAGAGTTTGTTTCACATTATTCTTTAAACAGAAACATTTATGCTTCACTGTCAATATTTCTGGTTTTGAATGTTTTCTGAAATTTGAGAAAAATCCTTTTGTATGTACAGTTGTGCTCATAAAATGTACTTTCAATAGTTTATCTCTCAGTGTGTCAAATATCAGTTGGTGAATGAAAGTAATGTTTTTGTGAAGAAAGTACAATTTCTCTGCACGCATGCACACACTCAAGTTTCCTCCTGAAAACTTTAATTAATCAAGAAAATACACATCATTTACATACAAAAATAACTATTTGTGTGCAGGACTAACTACCTTATCCTAAAATTATTATTATAAAAGCTATGAATGCTTCGCTGATTGTGGACCTTAAGAGCATGTAAGTACTACGGATTATTATTATTATTAGCAGGCGTCAGCAAATATGCTTGTCCATACATGGCGAGTAGATTTTTCCAGCTGGCAAGTAGCTACAGACTGAACAAAATAGAATATATTTCATTTAATAAAAAAACAGCTTTCTAAATAGTCTTTTTAAGAAAACAGATACAACACCTAATTGACTGAGTGGATAGCATGCCCGCTCTCCAACCAACAGGTTGTGGGTTTGAATCCCAAAACCTGTTGAGAAAAAAAAAAGTGGTGTGTATGGGGGGGGGGGGTTACTGGACAAGTACATTTATTGTGTGGTGAGTTATAGTGTTTGGCATATTTGTTGAGCTCTGATTATTTCAGGTATGAGGGTTGTTTGAAAAGTTTGGTAAATTTCTAATGGATGGCGACACAATACGTTCACTCATACCAGTGTCAGCACATATCATCTTTTTCATGACCCCTGGCAAAATTTTAGCCACATGCAACACGTAGTTCTTGTTTGGAAAACATTTAAAATGACCATGTTCATATTTTTCGTAAAAATGGAGAAAAACGAGTTTCGTGCAGTGATAAAACACTTTTATTTGAAGAAGTGGACGGCTGCACAGATCAAATCCAAGTTAGATGCAGTTCATGGAGACTCTGCACCAGCATTAAAGACTATTTACTTTTGGATAAATGAATTTAAACATGGTCATAAGTCCGTCGAAGATGAAGCGTGCTCCAGATGCCCAACTGATGTCACTACGAAGTAAATGATTAACAAAATCCATGGTATCGTTATGGAAGACCGTCAAGTGTAAGAGATTGCTGAGATTGTAGGCATCTTAACTGAATGGGTGTATAATATCCTGCATGAAAAACTGCACATGAAAAAGCTGTGTACCCGATGGGTGCAGCAATTGTTGACTGTCTATCAAAAACGCATACGAAAAGAGATTTCAATGCAGTGTTTGGTGATGTTTAACCACAATTCACAGGATTTTTTTGTATCAATTCGTGACTGTAGACGAAACTTGTATCCACCACCACTACACACCTGAGTCCAAGCAGCAGTCAAAACCGTGGAGAAAGAATGTCTGGTGAAAGAGCACCGAAAAAAAAAAGCGAAGACTGTTTTGTCAGTTGGGAAGGTGATGACCACTGTTTTTTGGGATTCCTAAGGAATTATCATGATAGACTATTTGGAAAAGGGTAAGACAACAACAAGAGTCTATTATGAGTCATTGTTGGACCGTTTAAAAGAACTGAAGAAAAACTGGCCAAGATTGGTATGCAAAAAAGTGCCCTTTCATCAAGACAATGCACCGTCTCACACATTGGCCGTCACAGTGGCAAATTTGCATGAATCAAGGTTCGAATTGGTTCCACATCCATTGTATTTTCCGGACTTCGCCACGTGTGACTTCTTCTTGTTCCCAAACTAAAAAATTCTTCGAATGAGGATGTCATCAAGGCTGTCAATGACTATTTTGCACAATTTGACAAATCCTATGTTTTAGATGGGATGAAAAAATTGGAAACTTGCTGGACCAAATATGTAGACCTCGATGGAGACTACATTGAGAAATAAAGGTGATTTTTTCCAAAAAATTATGTTTTTAACTTTTTTTTTTTTTTTAACAAACTTTTCAAACCACCTCATATAAGGATACATCACTTTTGTATGATGAAAGTGTTTTCTCATTATTTCATTAGACCACCTCTTGCCTAAATTCATCATAATACACATCTTTGTGGTGCTATAAATTAAGTTGCATGTCACAATGTCTGTACTGAGTATATGATACCATGCTAATGTTATTATTTCCTGCTTGTTTTCATTCTTCTTACCTTCCCTGTTTCCCTACCCAAGTAGGGAAACAGGGAAGGTAAGAAGAAAGAATGGTCTGAATGTCTTCAGACCATTGTAGCATTCTGATAGTTGGTCTTTTCAAGTATGCTCTTCCTAAGGGTTGGGGGAGGGAGACTGTAGAGTCATGATGAAATATAGTTTTCATATGCACCAAAGTTTTAATCTGTGTCAGCATTAGAATAGAATCCGTTTTTCTGTAAGTAACACACTATAGTTGACCCTTTCCTTTACTTGAAATGGAATTCCAAACCATCTGGAGGAAAAAAGAAGGAAATTTGTATAATCTAGTTTGGGTGGAAAGACACTACATCTAGCATAATGAATTCTAACTAGAGGAGGTTGAAATTTAATTATGAAAAAGTTGTTTTATTGATCTGAATTCCACTTAGCATGTTATTTTATCAATAGACATCTTTGTATATTATATCAATATATATAGTATATATTTCAGTTGTAAGTCAGCATTTAGAATTGAAGGAGGCACAAGAAGATGGTTTGATGTTAAATCAGGTGTGGGACAAGGGCGCAAACTATCTCCACTCATATTTATCATCTTTTTACATTACGATAACATTATATCGATCATATTATGAAAGTAAGTGGCTATTAGAATTGGAGACATCAAATTTAGCTCTTTGCTTTATGCAGATGATGTTATGGAGTGTAAGTGTCCTCTAACAAAATCAAATAACAGTGTAACAAGTTTGGCATGGGAATCAGCAATAAAAAAGATCAAAATTATGAAAATTGGCAGGAACATAGAAAACCTTAGCTGTATTCTCAGTGGAGAACCTCTAGAACAGGTAAAATATTAAGCACAGATTTCAGTGAAGATAGCAAATTAAATATGAAAATCGACAAAAGAATAGGCAAAGCTGATATGGTGGGGAGTCAGTTGAATAAATTTATATGAAATAAGAGAGAAATTACCCAAAACATCAAACTAGTAGTGTACAAAATGGTGTTCAAACCAATTTTAAGTTATGGGTCCGAGAGTTGGGTTAGAAATAAAGTACTTGATCAAAGACTAGCGACTACAGATATGAGAGTTCTGAAAAATTAGGAAAGGTAACAGATGGCATCAGTGGAAGAAACATACCACTATAGATTAGCCCTGCTCACACATTCTTGAATGCTACCAACATCAAGTTTTTTCCGTAATATCTTCATTTTTATGATTCTGCCATTGATTTCACTTAAACAGACTTTTCTGTTTGATTAGGGAGAGGATTAGCAAAACAGGTGTTTGATGCTAAGATGGTGGCAGAAAAAAAGATCCAGTGGGAGACCTAGATCTAGGTGAATTGATTTAGTCAGATAAATGACCTAGAGCAATGTTTCTCAAATATTTCTTGCTGACAAAACCAGAAAAGTTTGAGAAACACTGCTAACAAAGTTGGAGAAGTTGGTTGATTCACTAGCCCTTATACCCCATCTTCTACTGATAGGTCAGTACTTCATATGCTGTATGTAAGTGCGAAATTGAGACAGTTGGCATAACTACAACCTTAATATTTTTCAGTGGAAAATTAGCAGGATTTCTTGAAACATTTCTTAGTGTACCATAGTTGCATAGTGGCTGATTTTATGTACCACTACATACTTGTGTATTGAGAAATACATCATGTGGCAAAATATGCATGTTATTATACTGAAATTAAGCAATTTATGTAGAAACATTTTTAATTAATGAGATTTTAATATATCATATTCTAAACTATACCTGAAAATTTACAAACCAAGATTAAAAAAAAAAATATATATATATATATATATATATATTTATTTATTTATTAAGTAATGAAATTCTTTCACAGCTCACCTGGAAAACCACATTGCCCTAGAACAGGGCTGTCCGACCTTAGGTAATCTGAGGACTGCATTAAAAAAAAAAAAAAAAGATTTATCCAAGGGCCGCATCTGAATCTAGTAATTTGGTGAGCAGCAGCAACATAACTTCGAAAGCTGAACAAACAGACAACACTAATCGCGCCTTCACGTTCCCCGTAAGCTCTCGGAGCATGCACGTTGGAATAATACAATGTAAGAATGCCTCTTTGACACATCTAATATTTGAAAAACACGTGGGTATATAGATGTAAAAACACTAAATAAAATTACCAACATCGAGATTATCGATTAGTGATAGAAATAAGAGATATAATATGCATTAGATTCAAATTATTATTTTATTTTTTTGCTCATAAAAATCAAAACCCACAGGTGGGCCACACAAAATCGCACTGCAGGTCGCATGCAGCCTGAGAGCAGTGCTTTGGACAGCCTTACCCTAGAAGATGGGTATGATATGACACTATTGGAGTGCTTTAAAGTAATAGTCTAATGTGGAGAAAAATTTTTGATGGAAGATTAGTGGTAATATAATCTTAATCATGTGGTCATAGTAGCCTATACATAGTAGGAAATTGATAATGATGTTCAGATTTTTGCCAATAATGCCAAAGTGGAGAGGCAGTAGTTAAAGATATAAGAGATCCTTCATGATTATATAAATAGACCTGCAGTTTGTTCAAAGGATAAATGTTACAGGTTGAGATAAAAAGATTCTAAGTTGTATATTACACAGATTGAAGTGGACTTCAAGATAATGATGGATAGAGAGTTGATGTTCATAGGACATATAGCAGAAGTGTGTAAATAACTTGAAGGATCACTTTGATGCTAAGATACACACTGACAAACAGGGACAAGGAAGTTATTCTTCTCTATCAGGCTTTGATATGACCATATCTTGAACTACTGTACTCAGATTTGGTCACCTCACTTTTTTGAAGATAAGGAAATGGAGAGAGGAGCTGGAGTAGAGTGATTAAGATGGTGACAAGTCTGTTTACTACTCCCTGTGAGGATAGATTGAAAGTTGGTTACATGATTTGGCTTTCACATGCATTCTTTTCTACCTAAGTTACTAAAGAAAATTTTCAAATATGACGAATGAAGAGAACAAGGTACCACTCCCTTGGAAGTTGTGTGAGTATAGCAATAGCAAAATGTTTACTAGCTGTGTTTTGCTTGGGGAATGATGAATGAGTGAAATAAGTTACCAGAGGTAGAATGAGATTAAGCAGCAGTATAATAGCCATTATGCAAATATTGGTTGGTGCAGGCATTGGGTATTTAGTTTTTGTACATTAAAATAACTAATTTGAGTAATTTAACATAATTTAATTTATCTTTCATCTCTTGTTTCAAACCTTTTTTGTGAATGTGTAGTAGGTATAACAGTTAAAATTTAGGCTTTGTCACTGTCACATTCTCTCTAAAATTAATTAAATTACAGTCATCCCTCGACTTACATCCGGGTTCCATTCCATCCGGCAGGATGTAAGTCGATACATTAAATCAACAGAGTTATAGGGGTTAGGGAGTTAACCTTAATAAGTGTACTGTCATTTTAATTCTTAAACGTTTTACAAACTTCCAAAATCATGCACAAACCTTTTTAATGTCTTTTTCCATATGCCACTCATACGTTGAGGTCACTTTGTCCCAAGCCACAGCAATATTTTTAATAGCATGATAAATATTGAATGTTTTCCAGAATTGCATGAGAGTCTGGTCATTTCTTTCAATAGCAGAAATGGCTTGCGAAAAAGTTCTCCATAGATAATAAGCCTTAAACACTGCAAGAACTCCCTGATCCATTGGTTGGATCAGTGAAGTAATGTTTGGAGGGAGAAGCATGATCTTGAACTTGGTGAAGATTACCGCTATAAGATGGATGACCTGGAGCATTATCTAGAATTAATAAAATTTTAAATTCTACATTTTCCTTCACACAATAACTTTTTATTTCACTCGCATAACAGTTGATTAAGACATCCTCAGACAATTTTTGAGTCATCCACTTCTTATTGCTCCAATAATGAACTGGGAGTATGCTTCCTAATGTTTTTGAAGATTCAAGGATTCTCACTGTGCCATATCACAAATAGTTTCAGTTTATATCCAGCCACATTACCCATAAGAGAATCGTAATATGGGCATTGAGCTTTGAATCTAGGTATAGATTTTAGCTTTTTCTGGATGAATGTTCGCTTGGGCATTTTTTTCCAAAACAAGGATGTCTCATCCATATTAAATATTTGCTGTGGCAAATAATTTTCCTCTGTAATAATTTTATCCAATTTTTCCACAAACTCCATGGCAGCCTTCTCAGCACTTGCAGATTCCCATACATTTTCACATTATGCAGCTCAAAACACTGCTTGAATCTCATGAACCAGCTGGAAGAAGCTGGTTTCAGAGTCATAATTGGTTCTGCTTTCTCCTTCAACATGCTGAAGAGACTTAATACCTTAGCGGTTATGGTCACTGTTCTAAGGGGTTATGCGCTTTTGGTTCAGGTCCTCTATTCATGATGCAAGTAGCTTTTCCACATCACCAATAGAACCTTGTTGTTGCTTGGTCACTATCATCAATTTAATGGAAGCAGATCCTTTCACAGCCTCTATGATTTTATCCTTATTTTTCAAAATGGTCGTCACTGTAGAATGAGACCATTCTAAGTCATGTGCAATCACATTGCTGGGCTTACCAGCTTCATGTTGCTTTATAACTTGCAACTTCGTTTCAAGATCAATTGCTCACCTCTTTTTCTGTGATTTTTCACTAGGTTTTTTGATTTTGGTTGTAGTCCATGTTGCACAAAACATCGCAAAATATTTAACGATAAATACACAAATAACCCATTTCTCAAACACAAAATCAACAGAGGAACTGTTGAAAACACGTGCCTACTGCCGAGGGAGGTTGCCACTGTGCATGCTTTACCTTATGCTCGCTTGTGTCTTGTTCAAAAGTATAGCCGAAAATGTTATTTATTCACTTATGGGATCACGGATATATCTTCGAGAGGACTTAACTCAAATGGACGCAAGTCGAGGGATGACTGTAATTGGTAATCTCGCTATATGCATATATTAAACCATCTCTAATAAGCTATTTTCATATGAAAAACATTACATTTTCTGGATTCGAGATAGCAAGTATTTTTCACCAATTTGGAATGCTCTTTTTTGTAAAAATATATTCTTGTTTTCATTCATATTTTATCCTAATATAAACAAACAAATGTTTATATGTGTAGTTGCATGCCAAGAGATAGTTCACTCAAACAGTGGGAATCCACTGAGTGAACTCATCACTAGAAATTCAGAATTGATTCTTTGTTCTACTCAATTTATTGTTAACTAACCATCTATCCACGTGTATATTCATCCATCTGGATGGATGGGTAGCTAATTATATCAACCAATTTTATGCTTTGTATCCATGTTATTTCAGTGATATCTGAATGTTACTTTAATGGATACTTTGCATCCATGTTTTGGGTAACATGTAAAATCAACATGCCCAGTAAGTTGGTTAATATGTGCAGAGATATACTTTCCTATGTTAGTTTAAAATATAAATGAAAACAAAAATACAAAAATAAAATAATTTCTTGCCAAATATTCCATTATAAAACTATAACTGGATTTTTGTTGACTGAACTTAGGAGTGGATTACTATCCATATTCATCTGAATAAATTATTTAAAAAAAATGCTTCTAGTTCTGCTGGCAACCTCTAAGTGTTTTTTAATGATTCTTAAGATCAATGTATATGCAGTTTTTACCTTTCCTTGCCTATGTGTTTGACAAACAGAATATTAAGTTTTAATAATGGCAAACCGTGAGCAGACATATAAATACAAAATTAATAACGGAAAAACTCACATAAAAAGGTTATTTAATAGTATAATTTTCGCCTGTGTGTCACAGACATCTTCAGTACATTTTAAGCTCAAATGAGACAATAAATGAGACAATTCCAAAAAACGTCACCTAAGTAGCTAGTGTCTTCTTCTCTCTTCCATCATCTATGTGGATGATGTTGAGGCCGAATGAACTCTTTCCACTTCCGTCTGTCCTGGGAGAGTCCGAACAATTCTGTCCAGTTTGGTGCTGCTTGTTGTGATTTGGTTTTCAGGTCCTCTTTTATTTTGTCTATCCATCTAATTCTGGGCTGTCCTTTGGATCTTTTACCTTCCATCGTTGTATTCAGGGCTTTAGATGGTAGCCTTTCTGTTCCCATTCTGGTCACATGGCCAAGCCATCGCAGTCCTCTTTCTTGGATTTTGTCTATTATTGTTATTTCTTGTTTTAGTCGTTTCCTTATCTCTTCGTTTCTTAGTGGATCAAACAGAGATACTCCAAGTAATCTTCTTGGCCAACCCATTTCAGTAACTAATAATTTTTTCTCTTCAGCCTTTTTGAGATTCCAGCATTCACTTCTATAGAGGAGTATTGGAAGGATCATTGTTTCATAGATTCTTACTTTTGTTACTTGTTTGATGTCTCTTGCCTTCCATATTTTATTAAGTCGTCCAAAAGTTTGGGATGCTTGACTGATTCGTCTGTTTATATCTTTTATAATTTCACCATTGTACTCAATAACTCCTCCAAGGTAGGTGAAGTTTTCTACCTGCTCTAGATTCTTGCTATCAATTTCAATTTTCAGATTGGTGCTTCTTTTTCCTATTTGCATAATTTTTGTTTTGTTTATATTTATGTTTAATCCAGATTTTATACACTACTTTATTTTATCAGAAATTTGCTGTAGATTTTCTTCTGTGCTTGCAAGTAATGCAATGTCGTCTGCAAATTTTAAATCTGTCACATTTTCCCAATATATATTTTGATTCCGGAGTCTTCATTGTTTAAGGCCTTATTGGTTGCTTCTTCCAGTGTAAGATTGAACAGGTCTGGTGACAGATTGCATCCCTGTCTTACTCCGCTCTCTGTGTGGAACCAGTTGGTTAAGGTGTCCTCCATTCGTATTGCACTTTCAGATTTCTCATGCAGATTCTTTATTATTCTTTTGTTGGGAATTCCAAATTCTTCCATAGTTTTCCATAGTTCTCTTTTACAGATTGAATCAAATGCCTGACGAAAGTCTATGAAATTTATGTAGCAACTTTGGTTGTACTCCAGTGTCTTTTCTATTAGCTGCCTTAAGGTGAATAGTTGATCAATTGTGCTTCGCCCTGGTTTGAAACCTGCTTGTTCTTCTCCTAGTGCCAGTTCTATATATGGCTTAATTTGTTTTTGGGGTATTTTCGTAATAACTTTACTTGGAATACTGAGGAGGCTAATGCCTCTGTAATTATTGCATTGTTTTATCTCCTTTTTTGTATATAGGAATTATGACTGATTTGGTCCAATCAGTAGGCAGTGCTTCGTTTTTGTAGATCCTTTCAAATAATGTTTTTAATGGTTCCAAAAGTTGTTCCTTTCCTTCTTTTAAGAATTCTGCATGTATTTGATAAATGACAGGTGCTTTCCTAGTTTTGAGTTTTTCTATGCTATGTGCTATTATTTCTTTGGTAAAGATGTTTGTTTTCTCTTCCATTTCAGTGGCTGGAATCGTAATATCCTGGGAGCTGTTTTTATTATATAAATCTCTGAAGTGTTCTTCCCATCTGGCCATTCTTTTTGTTTTACTTTCAATTAGTTGTCCCTCTTTGTTTTTGATCATTATAATTTTTGTTGTCCGTGTCTTATTAATTTGGTCTATTTGTTTATATAATCCATGAAGGCTATTTTCTTTTGATAGCTTTTCTGCCATTTTGCATTTTTCTTCTAACCAGTTTTCTTGTCTCTTTTAATTAGTTTTCTAATTTCTCAGGTTAATCTATTATATTCATTTCTGTTATAGTTCTGTTTTTGTTTCATGCTTTTCCTTTGATCTCTTAACCTTTTTACTTAATTCTAGATCCAATCCTTTTTATTTTCTCTTTCTGTGTAACCTCTTGTTTTTTCTGCCAAATTTAATATTATTTCCTTTAATTTGGACCAATGTTCTTTGATGTTTATATTCTGTTTTGGTAGTTCCTTCAGATTTTTATCTAGTTCTAGTTGATATTTTCGTAGAATATTGTTGTCCTGTAGTTTTTTATATTTAGTCTCCTTTTGACTTTAAAAGTACTTCCAGATTTTAACTTTATTCTTAGGTTTGCTAATACTAGCTTATGGTCTGATCCACAATCTGCAGAGAAGGATCTGCAATTTAGGATACTTGATTTCCATCTTTAGTTTACAATAATATAGTCTATCATATTCTTGGTTTGTCTGTCTGGTGATATCCATGTCCATTTTCTTTGGGGTTTTGGATGTTTAAAGAGAGTGTTGGTTATTGTTATCTATTATTTGAGCAGAAGTTTAGCAGTCTTTTGCCACATTCATTGCTTTCTCCATTCCCGAACTTTCCGATTACTCTTGGCCAGGTATCCCAGTCTTTGCCTACTTTTGCATTTAAGTTCCTCATTACAATTAGGAGATCTTGACTTGATGTCTGCTGTACTGCTTTTTGCAGATCTATATAGAACTCCTCAATGTCTTCTTCTGATGATGTCGAAGTTGGTAAGCATACTTGAATTATAGTTAGTGATCCGATTGATGTTTTGAATCTTGCTTTAATTATCCTAGATGAGATAGGATTGTAGGACAATAGAGAGTTTTAAGCCTTTGGTTTTAATATAAGTGCTGCTACTCCTTGGTGTTTGTTTTCCTCCCTTCCTGAAGTTAAGATTTTGTACTGTCCATGGTGGAGTTCTCCTTTTCCAGTCCATCTGGTTTCGCAGAGTCCAATCACTTCCCATTGGTATTTGTCTAATTCATGCAGTAGTATTTCCAATGCTCCTTCCTGGTGAAGAGCTCTTACATTGCATGTTTCTATACTTGTTATGTTTTTTTCCTGTCTATTAGGTGATGTTTTGTTCCAATAGCATATTTTTTGCCTTCACTATCTTGGTTCCCTAATAGTGGGCATGACCATTGTTTGACTGGGTGACGGTCGAGCAGGCATGTATCTTTAGGTTGATTAGAATTCATTCAGTTTCAATGGTTAAATTTTTGTCAAATGTCAACCACCACTCCTTGACCTGAATTCAGCTTCTTTTTTTAGTAGATAGTGGAAACTACAATTTGAGAGGAAAGAGTCACTCCCTTGCCCTCGAGTTGCTCTAATAGCACTGGGGGGGAAGGAGTAAGAAGTAAGAGAGAGTAGAGGGAAAGAAGAGTAGAAGACCAGTCTCCAGATATGATATACCAAGTGCATATTGTATGAAGTAAGATCAGGTATAGCTTGGGCATCTCGGGTTTGCCATGACCTTACCAATGTGAGCCCCTGAGAGCTAGTGTAAGATAACTAAAAAGGTCAATAAATTTCCTAACAAAAAAAAAAAAAAAAAAAAATATATATATATATATATATATATATACACACACACACACAATAAAAAGTTAGGAAAGATTAGCTGAATTATAAAGTACTATCTTCCATATCTCCTGATGTAAGATGGCTCAGATTATTCCTACCTGTTGTAAAATAAAAGAAGTTTTTAGGTCTCCAAGAGCTCATCGGATCTATTTAAAAGCTAGTAAGTCTCTTTTGAATTATCAGCTACACGACGCTAAGAAATCTCTAGCCCTCTTAACTAGAGAAATTATGGACATCAAGAACACTCTAGAATGTGTTTTAACATCTGAAACTTTTAACACTTTATTGCGCATATCTTCGGCTTCTTACCTAAAGATCTTTAATGATTCTCGTGATAAGTTAAAGTGCAAGTTTGAATCTTTGGTCAGCCTACCTAGATCCAGTAATATTATTAGTGATACAGATAAAATAGTTATCAATGTTTCCGGACGTCCACTAACAGACAGTGAACGTTTTGTTTTATCAAAAGGACATGATTTCGCCGTTGCGCCGAATAAGGTGCCCCTGATGGATTTTTTTCATAACATAGATGGAGATATTCAATCCTTATCCCAAAAATCAGCCAACAGGTTACGTTTTGAATGTGCGAAAATTCTTTTTAATGCCAAACCTCCACGTCCTAATCTTTCTTACTCCGAATTTAAAGCATTGAAATGACTTAAGAATAACAATAATTTAATTATTACGAAAGCTGACAAGGAGAAGGCTGTTTCAAGATAGAGGAATATGAGAGAAAAATGTCTCTATTACTCTGCGACTATTCAACTTATAGGCCTCTTACGTCGGATCCTGCCGGGAGTCAATTGAAGAAATTTAATTCTCTTATAGATAATGTATCTACATGGAATGAAGATCAAAAGAAAAAACTTAAAACCTTTTTCGGTCATCCACCTAGAATTGTATGGTCTTCCGAAAGTTCATAAACCAGGCATTCCATTGAGGCCCGTTGTAGATTGCATAGGTTGTCCCACTTACAAAATTTCAAAATTTTTATCAAATCTTCTCACTTCTTCAACTAGAAGAACTGATACTTATATAAAAAATACTTTGGATTTCAAAAATAAAATTTCAGATCTTCATTTGGACATTTCGGATATCATGATCAGTGTAGATATTGTTGCTTTATTTACAAATGTTCCTTTATCTGACAGCATTGAATTACTGCAACAGGAATTTCCTTCAGACATTGTAAAAATATTTGATTTTATAATACATTCTGGTTATTTTTCCTTTAAAAATAAGTTGTATCAACAAATTGAAGGAACAGCAATGGGCAATCCTCTTTCTCCTGCTATCTCCAACTTCTTTATGGAACATTTTGAACAACATATCTTTGACAACATTTCTCCTAGACCTATTCATTGGTTCAGATGTATCGATGACATATTTGCTATATGGAATGGCTCTTCTGATGCACTTCAACAGTTTCTCACTAAGTTAAATGCACTTCATCCAAGGATCCAGTTTACCCTAGAAGTGGAATCAAATAAGCAGTTAGCCTTTTTAGATCTTCTAATTCTTTGCCAGTGAGATGGTAACCTACATTTCTCAGTCTATAGAAAGAAGACTCCTACAGGCCATTATATCCATACTGAATCTCATCACCATCCCAGTCAAAAGGCAGGAACTATTAAAACACTGGTTCATCGTGCCCATTCCTTTTGTTCTTCAGACGATCTAACTGCAATATATTACTTCTTCCTTTCTATCTAATGGATATAAGAATTCCTTCATCAAAAGAGCTTTGAGTAGTTTTAATATGTCTTCCTCTTCAAATACAGAAGAAATAACGTGCATTCCTATCCCTTATGTACAAGGCATTAATGAACGTATAGCAAAAGTTTTAAAACCACTGAATATTTTTGTTGCCTTTCGACCATTCAGAAAAATCTCCACCTTTCTCACTTCTCCTAAAGACAATCTTCCACATCTTAATTATCCAGGTGTTTACCAGATTGTGAATTGGTAAACTGCTCTTGTGGATTATCTTATTTCGGACAAACAGGAAGATCTGCCTCTTTTCGGCTAGAAGAACACCAGTCTTATATTCAATACCTTGAACCTGAACAGTCTGGACTTGCAGAACATGCCATCATCACTAGACAGAGTTCATTGGAAAAAGACAAGAGTGCTTCACAAAAGTCGGTTCCTCATGGAACAGCTTTGTAAAGAAACATGTGAAACTTTATTTCACTCGCCTAACTTAAACAGATCTGATGGTTTACATCTATCCCATTTATGGGAGATAGTACTTTATAATTCAGCTAATCTTTCCTAACTTTTTATTGTATATATAATTTTTTTTTTTTTAGGAAATTTATTGACCTTTTTAGTTATCTTACACTAGCTACTTAGGTAACTCTTTTTGGAATTGTCAGTTATTGTTTAATTTGAGCTTAAAATGTACTGAAGATGCCTGTGATACACAGACGAAAATTATACAATTAAATAATCTTTTTATGTGAGTTTTTCCGTTATGAATTTTGTATTTAAACAGAATATTAAATCAATTTGAAACTAGTCATTGAGACTTCAGAATTATTCTTTTTTCTTATAGTTTTATACTAACATTGTTATCACTGAAATTAACTTTTTGAACCTGTCACTGGTTGTTGTTGTTTTATGTTTTTTTTTTTCCTTTTCAAGGCTTACAGTTACCGATTCAGATGGGGTGTCTAACTACACATTTGCTAACGTAACAGTTCAAAAAGGTTTGTGAATTTCATTTACCAAAATTAGTTTAAAATATTTTCTCTCTCTATACATACATATATATATATATATATATATATGTGTGTGTGTGTGTGTGTGTGTGTGTGTTAAAGATACCAAGAAATTTTATAAGCTAGGTTTTAATCTTTTTTCCCAAGTAAGCAAACAGACAAGTAAGTCAAGTTTGCGCCTGCATATAGTGCAAGTCTGAGGTAACTCGTGGTAAAGGTGGGGTCAGCTCTGAACACTTTCCTTAATATTTTTCCCTTAATGCAAAGCACATCCCCTTGCGGAGATGTATGATGCTATGCATTAATGCACATATATATATATATATATATATATATATATATATATATAATTTGAAATAAATAGTTTATATTGCTTTTAGCCAAGCAAATCATTTACCATCGATAAAATCTATGAAACATTGATAGAAACAGTGAGAAGATACTAAGAACTATTGGACACGCACCACTGTGTTACAAAATGAAAAATGCTTACTTTATAACTAAAGCTGTACATAGTTTTTTCCTTTTTTGAAAGAAATATAAAATATAACTAAAAGCTATAGAGTATATAGGGTAAGGTAGTACAACACCGGGCAACTCGTAGCAAAGGTGGACCAAGCTAACATCACTCCTATCTCAGTATCTCCCATAATGCAAAACACATCTCCTTGCAGATATGTATAATGTTATGCATTAAGGGAAGGGCCCCACCCAGACTAGTTTTGACCTTTATTGAGGTCTCTTCAGTGGGAGCCAGGCCCAGAAGTGGAGATACCAGGCAGAAGCAATGGTGAGGTCTTCTTTACCTATAGGAGTTGCCAAATGGTGTGCCACCTTTTTATTAAATTACTTTGGATTTAGAGAAAGATGTTGAAAGTTTAAACTTTCAACAAATTTGTTTTTACTAACATTGAATTGATAGCCATTATTGTTTGTCCACACCTCCAGCCTATTCAAATCATCTTCTGAATGCTGTATATCAGTTGCATCTCTGATTGCCCTGCCTATCTTTGCATCATCAGCAAAAGCTGAAAATCTCCTGTCAGCTCCTTTCCAGTATAATTAAACAACTATGGTCCGACTGATTCCTGGGCACTGGTCACCTTAAAAATCTAGCAGATCCATATACCATTTTCTGATACCTGTCTGTCAGCTCATATTCTCTAGTTTATGCAACAGCCTTTCGTGTGGTATTCTGTCACATGCCTTAACAAAGTCCAACAGTATCGTGTATATCGATTCCCTTTATCCAACTCAGCCATAACATTTTTATAAAATATGAGCAAATTGCTTGGACATGACCTCCCTTTAGTAAACTCATTCTGTTCCTTGCAAAGTATACTTTGTATATCCACCCATTTCTGTATGCAAATTCTTATGAACTGATCAAGTCTTTACAATTACTCCAGAGATGTTGATAGTTAGACACATCATTCTTTGCATCACATTTGCATTAGAATTATCATATATTCCTTCCATTCCTGTGGGATCTTTCCCAAGATGAGACTTGAATTTCAGGCATACTCTGGCCATATAACATGTTAGATTCCAGATCACAGTCATGTAAAGTACGAGATATGAAACAAGCATGAAACTCAATGAAAAATTATTATCGCCTAAAAACAAAGAAGATAGTTTATGCATCACAGTATATGTGTCTTCCTGATTAATGTGCCTTTTGTGATTGTTTTCCCTTAGCCAAATTATCTAGATCCACTTTATAACCTGAGGTGCAAATTTGAATTGAAGCATGCAAATATTCATCTATCAGTCGAAAAGGAAATTTATTTTTTCTAAAACTCATGGCAGAAAATGCTTGTTTGCAAATATATGTGATTCCAAATGCGACTATCATCTTCTTTGCAAAACTGATTAATCCTTCAAATTTTTTTGGTAAGCATCAATAAAATTTTTGGACATTTTCTAATGAAAATGCGTTCTTTAATGTTTCATTGTGTTGTAATTCCAAAACTTCCATCTGTAGTTGGTTTGGTACATCATCAATGTCAACATTAAAAGGGTTCAAAAATAATCGCATTTCAATGCTATTTTTATGAAAATCCACAAATCTTGTTGAAAATTACGTTTGTAAATCTTCAATAGTACCAACAAAAAAATTTCCTTTTGTGTTTGCCATTCAATTGTAGATGCAAATTGCAACAAATATATTGATGTAGATTTTCTTACATCTTGTGTTTCTTCAACAGACATAGTTTGCATTCAAAAGCTTTTATGTTGGAAAACAGTTCTGCTAGTATTTACCTTGGCCCAGCAGGTTCAAATTAAGTTCATTAAGGTACGTTGTAATATCTACCATAAATGCAAGAGACATAATCCATTTTTTATTCGATAGTTGTGGGACAGTATTTTCGTGTTCCGTCATGAAAATATCTATTTCTTCACATAAATTAAAAAAATCTTTTTAGCACAGCACCTCTGCTTAACCTTCTAACAGCTGAGTAGTAGATAACGTCCTCATACTCCAATTCTATTTCTATCAAGATTTCTTGAAATTGGCAGTATTTCAGACTGTTGCATCAGATGTAATTTACAGTTGATATCACAATGTTCATAATATCTTTCATTGATGATAAAATTTTGCTACAAAGTGCTTCCTGATGAATGATGCAATGGAACACCATTGCATTATCATAACCTAAATTCTGTAATTCTGCACAAATTTGACCTACTGTACTTGTGTTAGAGCCACAAATATTTCTTCCACCATCGGTTGTCACACTATATAATTTTTTTCCAGTCCAATTCTAAAGAATCAATAGTTTCTTTTACCTTTATGAACAAGTCATTGTAGTACCTTTTAAACCACACAAACTGTCCGATTCTTCATGAACATCAAAGTGACTATTGATGCTCCGAATAAATAACATTAACTGCACAGTGCCTGTTACTTCAGTACTTTCATCCATTGCCTGAGCGTAACACTCAAATGATTTTGCTTTAAATTTAAGCTGCTTAAATAAATTGATACCGATTTCTTCTACTCGCCTTGTACAAGTCCTGGCAGATAACTAATATTTTGAAATAACGTCTTCTTTTCTGGGCATATTTGTTTATTTTCAGCTAATAAACATCGTTTAATAAATTCTGAATCTGTATAACACCTTCCTTCTTTTGCAACAAGTTTCCCTATGACATAACTAGTATGAACAATCGATTCATTATGAATACTTTGCTTCTTAAATATGTTTTGTTGAGCAGTCAACGAAGTTTGTAATTTATTAATTTGATATTTTCCAAGTTCACGGTTCGAATCCATGTATTAGCTTTCATGTTCATTCTTGTAATGACATCTGATATTATATTTTTTCATAACAGCAACACTTTTATGACAAGTAAGACAAAGGGGCTTACCCCCAATTTCAATAAAGAAGTACTTGCTGTTCCATTCATCATTAAACCTTCTTCCTTCATCTGCAATTTTACATGTCAACCATTTTTGAAATTATTTTTAACAAATATATATCCTCTGAAAATAATAGTTGATGTTATTGGATTATTAAATTATATTAAAAGACGGACCAAGGAACGTGACTGCAAAAGTGCGCCAAAATCTCGGTTGTCGTCGGATGAGGTCGCCTTGTTATCCTCACTCCTGATGACTCGTGCCAAGTTGCACAGCGATATCACGAAGTATAGGTATAAAATTGTTTTAATTTATTATTCACATTATAAAATGTATTATTTAAATAATTCAACATATGTGCCATGTAAGTATGGTCAACCTTTTATTGGGCTGCCAAAAATGCATGTTTGGGCTGCATGCGGGCCGCCGGTTGCCGACCCCTGATCTACACTATTAAGTTTTCCCATTGTCACGTTTATGGGTTACTGTCATATTAACTAGTGCAACACTTTTCACTTCACTAAGAACTTTCACTTTTGTTTTAACCACTCAAATGCCTACACAGATAAAATATAGGCAGTCCTCACTTTGCATGGCTCAGATATGCACAAATTTCAATTACCAAGGTTTATTTAAATAACACCAGTCTTCCTAACAACACTGTTCAAATTTCAACCATGGTATATTAACTATGAGCAATTGCATAAAGTACAAACTTGGCTGCTAGCTCTTCAGTGCACAAATCATTAAATAACAGATGTGCATCATGATTAGTTGATCGATCAATCACCATTTATTTAAAAGTCTGTCAGTGATTGGTCAATGCATATCTCTTCATACATGGACGTGTATGACAATTTGCCTAGGCATAGAAAAGATGCTCGCTTCATATTGTAAGTTACATGATGAGAAAAAGACAAACGCCGTTCAAACTATCGTTGATAAGTTTCTTGCAAAAAAATAAAACGTTTTAATTCTCAATATTATTTTTACTGTTTTTTTTTAATTTCCCTTTACATTTTATTTATAATTAACAGTAAAAGAGTTTTAAATGTTTAGACAAAAATTTTTAAAGGTTATGGAACAGGTGTAATTTTTCCCATTGATTATTAAGATTGCTTTGCAATGTCAGTAACCTGTTAAAGATGAGACTATATTAACGAACAATTTAGAAAAGGTACATGTCAGGAATTTGATGATGATGTTAAAAACTCCTTTGCTAGATTTGTGATAAGACTAATTTGCTAATAATCTTTGCACTATTACTGTTTAAACCATCAATTCTTGGATTTTATTATGGTCTTATTCCTGCTAGAGACTTAAGTTTCTGTAATCATCCTGAGTGGCCATTTAATACAGGCAATTAACAGAGATAATATATTAACAGTTAAAAGATAATTATGAGGAGTTTTGCAAAGTCTAGCAATATCACTGAGTAGCCATTTCCCCTTATTCAACTCCATTGTTACTTGATTATAAAAAGTAATCAAATTACTAAGGTAAGACCTATTCTTCACAAAAACATGTTGTCTCTTATAGAGTATCACGTTCTTATCCACCCAGTCCTGAATTCTATCTTTCACCAATTTCTTCAATACCTTAAACACCACTCCTGAGATGTTGATTTTGCCTTCTTTCCACTACAGTGACACCCTCCCACTATTGAGGCTTAAATTAAACAGCTTGATCAGAGGAACTGATAATTCCCTTGCACATTCTCATAATACATTGGCTGATATACCATCTAATCCCATGGCTGTGTTCATATTAAGGTTCTACAATTTATGCACCTCTATTCTATTATCAGTCTGTGCAGTTAGCTGAGTGGCTATGAACTTCACAACCATATGCCGAGGAAAGGGGTGTCCTGGGTTCGATTCCTGTTGCTGACATGACGAGCTTAGGATCTTTCTCAGACAAGACTGGCTAACAGAGCCAAGTTAGCCAGTGTTGGGTATGGATCACAGGGTTTTTCTCCCCAGTTTATCTGGTGTTTTTTATCCCGCAAACAGACAAACCGGCTTTGAGAATTGAACGCTTCTACAGACTTAGGATACACCGGGAGGCATAGGGCTAACGACCTTATCCTTGTGTACGGTTGCAGTTAAATGAATAGGAAAAAAAAACCTCGACACCGCAAGGTAAAAGAGGGAAGAAGAAGTAGTAGATGAATTCTCCTATCAGTTAATGTCACATCTGCCATTGCAATGTTGCCACCTAGGTGGCACACCCCTACAAAATGCTCACTCAGTAATTCAACTATTTGGTTTTCTTCTGCTAACTCCCGGTCATCAGCACTTTTTAAAGTCATCCTTCCATGGTCATTCCTCCTTTTTCTTGCCACATAGTGAATGAACTCTTTAGGATTTTGGGCTGTAGGTTTAGATGGAATATCAGCTCGGGTGTTGTGTGAATGTGCAAACGAATTGTTAATCCCTCTTACTTGGATATTTAATTTAAGTTTGAACTCTGGTATGGTCCCTAGGGAGTAGAAGTTAGGCAAAGTGGTTCCTTTGCATAAGGGTGGCTCTAAAACTGCGGTAGTTAATTACAGACCAATCATCATCTCAGGAGTAGTGGCAAAAGTATTGGAAAAGTTGGTTAAAGACAAAATTCAAGAATGGGTGGATCAGGATATGATACTCTATAGAGGCCAACATGGTTTTCTTAAAGGTAGATCCTGCCTTAGCAGTCTATTAACTTTTCATAATAGAATGACATCTGAGTTGGACAAAGGAACTGGCTACACAGTGGTACCTGGATTTTGCTAAGGCTTTTGACAGAATACCCCATGGAACACTGTTATGCAAATTGGAGAAGATGGGAATGGATATTAAATTGATGATATGGATAGGAGAATGGCTCAGGGAGAGATACCAGAAGGTGGTGTATGGAGGAGCCAAGTCCAGGATGAGGCAGGTGACCAGTGGTGTGCCTCAGGGCTCTGTGCTTGGACCATTGTTGTTTAATTTGTATATAAATGATATAGGAAATGGCTTACAGGAAGATATTCAGTTGTTTGCTGATGATGCAAAGTTGGGTAGTGCAATAAAAAATCAAGCTGATGTTGAAAGTTTGCAGGATGATTTAAATAAATTGGTAGAATGGGCAAAAGGTAATGGATGTCAGTTCACTGTGGAAAAGTGTAAAGTCATGCATTTTGGGATTAAAAGATTACCAGCTGTGTACTACATTGATGGAACAGTACACCAAGAGATTGATGAGACTAGGGACTTAGGGGTGTTGGTAGATAGGGAGATGAAGTTCAGAGGACACATTGCTAAGGTGTCCAAGATTGCACATAGGATTACGTGGTTGTTGAGGAAGACACTGACATCCAGAGATAAAGAGGTTATTATTCCTCTTTATAAAGCGTTGATACTTCCACGTTTGGATTACTGTGCTCAGGTCTGGTCACCTGGATTCCTTGGAGATGAGTAGGCTGTGGAGAAGGTTCAGAGAAGAGTGACTAAGTTGGTAAGTGATGTAAAAAATGCTCCCTACATTGACAGATTGAGAGCTTGTGGATTGCAAAGGTTGGTTGATAGGCGGAGAAGAGGGGATATGATAGAAACATTTAATAAAGGTTTTTATAGGATTGATGCAGGGGAGATGTTTCAGCTGTGTGATAGTGATGGAAGAAAAAGAGGTCATCCCTGGAAATTAAAGAAGAGTGTGGTTAACAAGGGTGTCAGAACAAGTTTTTTTGCCTGGAGGGTGGTGAATGAGTGGAATTAATTGCCTGACTTAGTTGTGAGCTCTTGATCTGTAAATGAATTCAAGAAGAGATATGACAGATATTTGTTTTGCTAGTTTGGGTCTCCCACGATGAGTCTACTGACTCCATGGAGATACCCGTAATAATAATAATTTCTTTTATCCTCATCAACTTGTTTTCTCTCATAATTAGCTTTGATCTTCTTTATCATTCAGGTCACCCTTCTTGCTTGTGCCTTATACTGCTCATGGGCATGCTGATCACCTTTTTCTTTATAATCCAATCACAATCTTTCTTTGTGTGCAGTTCCTGCTTAATGAAACTAACCAGGATTAATCATCCATCTAACTCCTTCCTGATTTATCCTTCTGACTCTAGGTACATTTAGATGCTGCTTAATAGGAGAACAGTATTAAGAATGAAGATGGTAGGAAGCATTAATTATGAGAGAAATCAGTCAAAACACTAAAACTAGCTGTATATAAGAAAATAGTGTTCAAACTAATTTTAACTTGTGGATCTGAGAGTAGGATTAGAAATGGATCAAAGACTGTAGATCACAGATATGATAGATCTAAGAAAAATAGGGAAGCAAACAGATTCAATCAATGAGAGAATTATATTAAGGATGAAGATGTTAGGAAACATTCAGGAATGTGTGATTAAAGCTAATTTCAAATGAAGTAGTAAAGAAGGTGTTTGATGTCAAGATGGCAGGGAAAAGACCCTCTGTGACCTAGAGTCAGGCTGGATGATGGCTTATTTTCATTAACAAGTGGTTTAGGTGACACATGATTGGTTTTAATGCTGAAACACAAGTTTTTAATTATTTAAGGTATTCTGAATTTTTATTTTGGATAACTATTTTTATATTGCACAGTGTTGAAAAATGAGGACGAGGAGGGTATTCTGACTACTCTCCAAGGTTTTGAGTGGAATGGGAAGTGAATGCCTTCATTCCAGCAAGGATTATTATTATTATTAAGAGAGACCTCGATGGAGTCAGGGATTCATTGAGAGAGGCCACATACAGTTATTTGATTAGATAAGGTGTTAGATTTTGAATCAGGAGAATATAGACATTTAATCAGACAACGGAAAGGGTTAGAAATTCCCATAGTTCATCTCATTAGGCATCAGTGTAGTGACATAGGACAAGAGGCTGAGATTTACTGTCAGTAGGTTAGTCTGTAGAAAAGGAATTATAGACAATGTTATGGTCAGAGTTGCTAAGAGGTGAGCTAACAGCTATAGCGTATTGGAAAAGAGAGATAGCTAGTTTCCTCTAGCTCTCTCAGAGGACACCGTCCACCTTTTGAAGATGGAAACCATGTTGATAATTTGTTGATAGGAAGAAAAGTAGCCACAACCACTTCATCCTCGAGATGGTCGTGGTTGTGAAGTCCACAGCTAAAGAACCTCAATGGTTCATGAAAAAGCTTAAGATGAGACACATATAACAATTCCCTCGTTTCAGCAATATTTTTCAACTTCAAATATTGTCTTATACACTGGCATGTATGGTAATAATAATTAAATACTTAGCATCTGGTTGAGATTCAGTTTCTGATAGTCCTGTTTATGCACTTTGGACCACTGGTTCAGTATCTATTCTTCCTGGTTTCTGTATCCAATATATGGGTTATTCATGCTGGAAAAATTGTTGGAGTTCTTTTCTAAATGTTATGTAGGTTGCAGATGAGCTATCCAAATCCTTGTGACTTTTAAGCTATCATTCTTGTTAAGATGGGTTAGTGGATTAGCATTTTACACATCTTTGAATATGCATTTGTACCAAGTTTTGCTGCAATATAAGGACTGAGTGCTTTTCCACTCTTCTCCATCTTGCATGGTCAGAGAAGCCTGATTTCCCATGATGAAGGAATTTGATGTCCTTTGTGTTCTCCTTTCTGTTCTGGGATTGTATGACCTATTTCACGCATGTAGGGTAAGTTACACGTGCATTGGATCTAGTATATGTCTATGTAAGCAAGGGTAGGAAAGGAGATCCTTAGAGGAGCTGAGTATACTTTTTAATTTTGGAGTAGTTGAAATGTGACTTTCATGTATTTTGCAGTATTCTATTTTTTTTTAGATATTTGCCAAATATAAGGAATGGCTAGGCCTTATTGAAATCTTTATTTTCTTACCCTGATATTTTTCATCTGTAATTATATCCTCCTCCTCATACACCAATCGTGTCTTATTAATGTTCAAAAATTACAAAATTTCTGCATTTTAATTCCTGGTTGTCTGTAATTAGTATACATGAATTGCCCTGGACTCATTGGCTCTTGAAATTTTGAATGACTATTCTCACTGCTTGGAAAGAAGTCAGTAGAACTTCTTCTATTGACTTTTGTTTTTATTTTTGTTTTTGTTTTTAATATTTGTTCCTCACCATATTGTGAGGAACAAATAGTCATGCCATCCACCTTAATAAGATGTAGGACCTCCTTTTGCTGCAGTGACTGCAGCAATCCTATGGGACATATGTTCCACCTGTGTACCATAGAAATCAATGGAAATTTTGGACCATTCTTCCTATAGACGTGTAATGAGGTCTTAGACTGTTGTGGAGCAGACATCCCTCACCCAACTCTCCATTCCATCTCACAGATGTTCAGTAGGGTTGAGATCAGGGCTCTGTGGGGGCCAGTTAAGTGTGGTGATGTTTATGTTCACAAATCTTGCAGTTACAGCAACAGCCTTATAACATGGTATATTGTCTTACTGAAAGAGACAGTGGTCAGTTCTGTAGAAATGCCACAAAGTAGAAAGCATTGCATTGTTCAGAATGTTCAGATACTTCACAGAGTTCAGTCTTCACATCACCATAAACGGGTTTGAGGCCAAACTAGGAAAAACAAGACCATACCATCAAACTACCATTTCTGAATTTCATTGTTTGGGTTAGCATTCTGGTAATAGACATTCACCAGGCACCCACCACACCCAAACCTGTCCATCTGCTTGGTAGAGGGTGTAGCACAATTCGTTGTTCCATAACACAGCTTTCAAAGTTTCCATGTCCCACTCTTTTTGCCACAAGATGATACTGCATATTGGTTTGGGTAAGTAATGTTGGGCTTGCATATTGTGGTCCTGCCATGGAAACCAATATTGTGAGTCTTGGTTCTAAATATTCTTGTACAGATTCGTGTTTCAATGCCTGGAACTCTGCATTCAATTCAACATGTCGACCGAAGCATGGTAGTTTTTACATATTATCCTTTGTAGCACCCTACAGTCATGTTCACTGAGTGTGGTGGGTTGTCCACTGTGGGTAGCACTTGCAGTTGAGTCCCTGTACTCCATCTTAGTAATGTTATTACTGATTGTTGACCTGGGATGGCAGAATTTGTCAACAATTTTCTGAACAGATAGGCCCAACATGGCATCCTCTCACAACACCTCTTTCAAACTTCATTTTTCTCTTCTCACAGCACTGACTTGGAAGCATATTTGTATTCCTACAATTTATACCTACAAACATGTGACCATTACATGGTATGTTGCATCTTGCCCATGGGGGCAAGGTGCATCATACCATGACTATTGACTTCTTTCCAAGTAGTGTATTCAGATTTCAGACCTTAGAAATTACATTCAGCATTCACTGATCTTTCTGGTTCTCACAATACTTACATTAAGGATACCTGCACATTTGCTCACTTGTCCTCTCCCAGTAGTTCTGCTTTCCATGATTTATCATTTCTATTTTCTCATGTAACAATCCTGCAATCCCTAATTCAACATGCATTCAAGTGCACCCCATCTTTTATAAACACAACATAACAACAATGAGACTGAATTCAAAAAAAAAAAAAAAATGCTCCCAGCTGTTATTTAGCATTTACAATGCCATCAGCATACTGCATAATGACATTTCAATTGTCCACTCACATACAGGTTCTTCACTTGCATATTTGATAATATTGTTATTCTTTTGATGATACATGTGCTTTTGCTAGAGGTAAATATTTCCTTATAACATTTGAAACATTATAACTTCATCTCAATCCCTCCCTCCTCTTCAAATATTCACTCATTATGCAGGAATGTTTAGTTGATGGTAAATTAAGTTTTGTGTAGGTGGTATAATGTCCTCCCACAGTGAGCTCCTAGACTCTATGGATATGTCACATAATAATAGATATCTAACACTAGGAAACATGCTAGTGAAGTATACAAATGTTATCTTAACAGTTCCACCAGCCCATATCTTTTGGCCTTAAGTAATGTTAGAAAAGCAACTTATCTAACATTACTGTCATAAACAATAGAATGGAATGAGAGATCAGTATCAGGTTTTGTATTGGGCTGGAGAAAAGTCCTACTGAAGCACACAAGATGCTACAAACATCTTATGGAGATGAGGGTGCTATACTGAGCACAAATATTTTGATGGTTTTAAGTGTTTTTAAAGAGGACAGGATGCAGCAGGCAATCCTCTAAGCAGGTGAAAGCAACCTGCAGCTTTGAATTCATAGACAAACTTTGCAGTTTACTAGTAAGCAAGTTAAATGAATAAGGTATGCTAGGCTTTGGAAAAAAAGAAAAATATGTGCAAAGTTTGTTTCACACTGTTTTGCTTGATTATGGAAAAACTTGGATATTCAATACTTGTGGAAATTTTGCTCAAACAGCCAATAGTGAACCTGGTTTGCCATGCAGCATTTTTTTTGCTGAGGATATGGGTTGGTGCTTCCACCATCCCTAAACAACAGTGTTCACAATAGTGATCACTTAGATCAGAAAAGAATTGTTTCTAAAAATTATGTATTGAAAACCAGATTGCATTCCTTAATCATAAAGCGATAACAACCAGTAAGGAACTTGTTTCAGAAGCAAATATCATCAGTTACTTAGATATTGAAATGTTTGTCAGTGGGAATACAGTGCATGCATCCAGATTTGGAACAATTTTGTTGACATCTGTTGCATGACATTGCACCTGCTCACACATCTCTTAACATATAGATGTTTCTGGCTCATAAGCAGTTTATAGTGCTAAATCACTGTTTACTCCCTGTCTTATCTCCAGCAGATTTTTTTGTTTCCAGTTGGAACTGAGGTTGCAAGGATGGCTGATTTGAGTGCTTATAACATTTGAAGAATGTATTATTAAAACACTTAAGGAATTGAACAACGTAGTTAAGGATATAAATTAAATTATACTTTAATAAATATTTTCCGATATTTCGGCAATGTCACATTGCCATCTTCTAAAGCAACTTACAAAAAAAGCACGTGCACGTAGGCACTACAAACACAGTAACTGGGAATGAAGAGATGAAGCTGTTGTTCTCCTAAAAGTCCTGATGGTGCCCTCTAGCGGGCTAAGTAGGTGTTCTTGGCCGTTTGACTGAAGGTCTGCTGATGTAAGCCTCCCAAATTTGGGGCAGTCGCATACAACCAAATTTGTTGAGGTTTGGAGAATTTCTTAGGGCTGAGGCTGATTCCATAAATAGTCTTTCATATTTGTATTTGCTACGGTGTATTACTGTAGCTTTCTTCCACCGTATTCTGTGGCGTGTATCCAGAGCATGGTCCACAAGACCAGAATGGCTGTACTTGTGAAACCGGATGTAGTCCTTGTGTTCAGAAATGCTGATATTCGCTGTCCTGCCTGTTTGGCCAAAGAAAGACAGATTACAACTGCAAGGGACCTGGTATACACCAGGTAGGTCTAGGGGAAGTGGTTGGTCTTTAGTGGAGCGGATAAGGGATGCCAATTTTCTGTAAGGTTTGTAACAGGAGGTCAGGTCATGCTTTTTTAAGATTTTGGTAATCTTTTCCGAGGTGCCTCGGATGTAGGGGATGGTGATGGATTTAGAGTAATCCTTGTTGTGGAGGGGGAGAAGGGATCTGTGGTTTGTAAGTTCTAATATTTTTTGGACTTTTTTTGGGGGGGTAGCCATTGGCTGAGAAAGTGTTGAGGATGTGATTTAGTTCAGTGTTTAGGGCCAGGTCGTTTGAACAGATAAGTTTAGCCCTGTTGTATAGTGTTTTCACTACTCCATATTGTTGTGAGGGGGGGGGGGATTGTTGGTGAATGTATCTGCCTGTATGGGTGGGTTTTCTGTAAACTGAGAAAACCAAGGTTCCATTAGGCTGGCAGGTGACTAGTGTGTCTAGGAAAGGGAGGCTGTTTTTTTCCTCTTTTTCCAGGGTGAATTTGATTCTGGGGTGTTGGTTGTTTAAGTGTGTTAAGAAGGAGAGAAGTGTTTCAGAGCCATGTGGCCAAATAGCGAACACATCATCAACGTAGCGAAGCCATATGGTTGGTTTTTGTGGGGCAGAGGCTAAGGCTTTTTCTTCAAAGGTCTCCATAAAAAAATTGGCCAAGGGTGGGGAGAGTGGTGAACCCATGGCTGTCCCCTCGGTTGTGTCCCCGAGACAGCTGTCACGTGGCCACAACTTCGCGATTGCTCCCAAAAAAATACCCAGTGAGGATATTATGATCCAGATCGAATGCAGAATCCGCCACCTTCCACATCAAGTCGCCAACAGTGTGAGACTGGATGTAGCTTGTGTCCTTTCCAAAGCAGTCCCACCAAAATCCAACATATCCAACAAAGAATATAAAGCTCTACAGGAAATGAAGAATAATAAAGAAATAGTTATCACCAAAGCGGATAAGGGAAACGCAACTGTAGTCCTTAACCAAAAGGACTACACAGGTAAGCTGAATGCTCTTCTCTTAGATCGGGCTACTTACCTCCCCATCAATTACAATCCCACCAACTCTCAAATTAGAAAACTTCACAAGCTCCTTAAGAGAGTCACTTCTTGGCCTGTAGAAGTTACCAACAGATTAAAGCCATTTAACTCTATACCCCCCCCCCCCCCGTATTTACGGACTCCCAAAAATACATAAAGAAAATGTGCCATTACATCCCATAGTGGATGGCATTGATTCCCCCACATACAAATTAGCTAAACATTTGGCCAAAGAGCTCACACACTATATTGGCAACACACCATCACACATAAAAAACTCAGCCCATTTCAAAGCCAGCAAAGAAAACCTTACACTCCAACATACTGACATAATGGTCAGCTTTGACGTCTCCTCTTTATTCACAAATGTCCCACTCAAGGAAACTCTGGAGCTAATCCAAGCTAAATTTTCTCCCGATATCTCAGCCTTATTTCAGTTCACAATGAACTCAGGCTATTTCGTTTGACAAGGAAAATTCTACAAACAAATAGAGGGGACAGCCATGGGTTCACCACTCTCCCCACCCTTGGCCAATTTTTTTATGGAGACCTTTGAAGAAAAAGCCTTAGCCTCTGCCCCACAAAAACCAACCATATGGCTTCACTACGTTGATGATGTGTTCGCTATTTGGCCACATGGCTCTGAAACACTTCTCTCCTTCTTAACACACTTAAACAACCAACACCCCAGAATCAAATTCACCCTGGAAAAAGAGGAAAAAAACAGCCTCCCTTTCCTAGACACACTAGTCACCCGCCAGCCTAATGGAACCTTGGTTTTCTCAGTTTACAGAAAACCCACCCATACAGGCAGATACATTCACCAACAATCTCCCCCCCTCACAACAATATGGAGTAGTGAAAACACTATACAACAGGGCTAAACTTATCTGTTCAAATGACTTGGCCCTAAACACTGAACTAAATCACATCCTTAACACTTTCTCAGCCAATGGCTACCCCCCAAAAAAAGTCCAAAAAATATTAGAACTTACAAACCACAGATCCCCTCCCCCCTCCACAACAAGGATTACTCTAAATCCATCACCATCCCTTACATCCGAGGCACCTCGGAAAAGATTACCAAAATCTTAAAAAAGCATGGCCTGACCTCCTGTTACAAACCTTACAGAAAATTGGCATCCCTTATCCGCTCCACTAAAGACCAACCACTTCCCCTAGACCTACCTGGTGTATACCAGGTCCCTTGCAGTTGTAATCTGTCTTACTTTGGCCAAACAGGCAGGACAGCGAATATCAGAATTTCTGAACACAAGGCCTACATCCGGTTTTACAAGTACAGCCATTGTGGTCTTGCGGACCATGCTCTGGATACACGCCACAGAATACGGTGGAAGAAAGCTACAGTAATACACCGTAGCAAATACAAATACGAAAGACTATTTATGGAATCAGCCTCAGGCCTAAGAAATTCTCCAAACCTCAACAAATTTGGTTGTATGCGACTGCCCCAAATTTGGGAGGCTTACATCAGCAGACCTTCAGCCCAACTGCCAAGAACACCTACTTAGCCCGCTAGAGGGCACCATCAGGACTTTTAGGAGAACAATAGCTTCATTCCTAGTTACTGTGTTTGTAGTGCCTACATGCACGTGCTTTTTTTGTAAGTTCCTTTAAAAGATGGCAATGTGACATTGCCGAAATATCGGAAAATATTTATTAAAGTATAATTTAATTTATATCCTTAACTACGTTGTTCAATTCCTTAAGTGTTTTAATAATGCATAACCAACGTATAAGCCTGTCTGCGAGAATTTGAAGAATGTGATAACAGAAGTAAATTCCATGACAGCAGAGTTTTACAGGTGAGTTTCAAAGCTTGCACGAATAATGCAAACAAGTGTATTCAGTCCTGTAGATTATTTTGATTTTCAGGGAGAGTAAGAAATGTTTTCCTTATAAATATTTTGGTTTGTTTATATTCAGGTCACTGCATTTTTTTGCTGCCCTGCAAGTGTAGACTTTTGTCTATTGTATTCACATCTACAAACTGCAAACTTATGCTTTGCCTCATTGACAATATTAGTAACTCAGTAAACTATTTATTATGTTAATTTTTCACAACACTTTACACTCACCTGCTCATCATTCTTGCCTTCTACCCACAAGCTTGTCACCTTTTCTCATTGAATGCATTGTATACATGCACACTGCCAGCCTGGTTGGCCAAGTGGTTAGCATATCCGCTCTCCAGCCAAAAGGCTGCAGGGTTCGAATCCTGCCTTGGGAATAGATGTTTGTTTATGAAAATACTAGTGGTGGTGGTCGGCAGTAGATGGCGTTGGTGTAGATGATGAAGGTAGTTGCGGCTGGTGGATTGGTGGAGACGGGAGTTGTTTATTAATAATGAAGTTCCTCATACTAAATTCCTTAAACAGTGATGTCTTTTCAACCACTATTCTGTTAAATACAATATACTATTTTTGAAACGTTAAATTTTTTTTATTTTGCTTTATCTTAATTTTCTGCTTGCAGAATAAATTAATATTTGTTACTTTCATATATAATAGAAATGGATTATCCACCTAAGGTTAATGTTGGAACTGATGTTGTTGTTATCAATCTTCCTAAAAATGAAGTCATTCTAAATGGTAATCTTAGCACAGATGACAAAGGAATAAAGAACTGGGAGTGGATTAAAGATAGTGACAAATCAGTGGATATGGAGGTAAATGCTTCCATTTTTTTTTTTTTTTGTAATGAAGATATATATTTGTGAGATGCCACTTTCCTTGTATTTTAGCTTTATTTAAGGTACATAAATTCTCTGAAGTTTTTCTGTTCTGTATTGTTTTTAAACTAGATATTTTTTATGCATTCATGATCACCAAAAATGATGGTAAAGGAGTGCCTCTTATACCATAAAAATATCATGGATTTCTCTTGTGAACTACAGTAATGTCTTAATTATTCATTGCTTATGCAGCATTCAATTAATCGGGTAGCTCCAATTTTATACTCACTGCACTTTGGAAGTGCAGTGATTATAAACTTGGTGTGTTATTGTGCTTTTAAAGCCATCACATGGATGAATGTACAGATAATCTATTGTATGAGAATCTATGTGAAATATAAAGCCTCATTGTGGGAGGCTCATTTACACAATAATACCCATTATACATCTTGATTGCATTCAGTGACAAAGCACTTACATCAGACTCAAAGCCTTATAAAGAGAAGTAATAGCATCTTTCAGTGTAATACAATGTAATACAATGCTTGTAATCCTTTCAGTCCAAAATGCATAACTTTGCAGAAACTATGTGCCTGTGTGAGTTGGTGGGGTGAATTGATGAGAGGTCATTAATCAGCCGAATTGCAATCTTAATAGTTTGGTAGATTTGTGATTTTGCATAGAGGTGAAGTAACTTCAGTGAAAGAGAAATGAAATCTTAATTTTTTGGGGGTTTTGAGAAAGCAATAGTTGCAATGTGCCTATGCCAAAGAGTGGTCTGATGATAGATAATAATCCCAAGAAATGAAATATCATTTTGTGTAGAGATTTAGGTGTTGTTCAGAGTAAGATTGGATGAAAATAGTTCTTTTATGTGGGAGATAATGCAGATGGCATTGAAACTGACAAGGTTGTCTGAACCCATTGAAAAATAGTATGAGATCAGAATTTAAGGTAGTAAAGGTGATTGTGGTGATTTGTGTGAGACATGATTGTTGAATGAGAAGGAAGAGAGCACACTATAATGTGATCTCTTCCTTCATCAGCAAAACTGCATATTGGGTTGGTAGTCAACTGAATAGGTCAGTGATATAGAAGAAAGAGAGTGGGCAAAAGACCAAAGTCCTGTGGAATCCCAGCATTAGTTGTATAGTTAGAACAATAGGGTATCCTCAACCATCAGATGTAGCATGCATCTAGTCAAAAAGCTGGCAATCCATATGCAGAAGTCATAAGGTGAAACAAATGATGGGTGTTTACTTAATAGACTCTTATCTTTAAAGGTAGTGGGCATAACTATAAATAATAAATTACACGAGAACCACAGTAATTAACACGTTCGCTGCCAACTACGAATATACTCGTAGTTCATATATGAGCTACACAAGCCAGCTACGAGTATACTCGTATGATGCTTACCGCTGGCAATGAGATTACCATACTGACCTTGAAGAAGTGAAAATGCTTGGCTTGTGGAGCTAGCAGCAAAACTGTGTATATTCATAGATGGTATATGCTCTGCACAAGCCAACTACGAGTATACTCGTATGACGCTTACTGCCAGCAACGAGATTACCGTACTGACCGTGAAGAAGTGAAATTGCTTGCGTATGGGAACAGACTATGCTGAAGTAGTGTGGCAGTGAACGTGTTAACTTTAATGAAATAAAGGTACAAATATTTTGTACTGAAATTAACAGTACATCATCAGTAGACAACAAGCAATACAAAGGAATGGAATACAAAATACATAACAGTTGGTAAATTACCAATTAAAAACTGTTCCCGCGTGCTAGAAATTAATATTAATAAAATATTATTAAATAATTCTTAAAAACTATTTCTTTGATAGTTACATAAGATAAGAATCTCCGAAACTTTTGGGGGAAGAGAGACAATCATTTCAATTCAGATTTGGCTGATGTAAAAGGGCTTCTCAACTTTCTTTGAAAAGGCTTTCGTATTTAAACTTGCATCTATGGAGAAGATGAGATTTATCCCACTGGATGTTGTGTTTAGTGTCAATACTATGTTGTGCCAGACCAGACTTTTTAGGTTTCATGTATTCGATGTAATATTGATGTTCATTCATTCTTTTTTCCACAGAATGGCCTGTTTGTTCAAAGTATGTTAAATTACATTCACATCTGGTAAACGCCAGCTAATGATAGAGGTGCCAGTTTGTCTTTTGTAGATGGCAACAGGTGAGAAATTTTGTTGATGGGAAAATATGTAGGAACGAGGTGATACTTCTTCAAAATTCTGCCAATCGGTTCTCAAATGCCAGAAATATAAGGGATTGGAGCCCTGTGGTCTGTTGCAATTTTCTCCAGGTAGATTCTTTAAATCTAAAACTTTTACTTTGATACCTTGATTGGATAAAAAATACCTGATCAGAATCAGGCACAATTTAATATTTCCATGATTAGAACAGTCCAACAACAGTTAACAATTAACTAACCACGGCAACAGAATATGGACTGAAAACATTACAAATGATCGCTTCTGTTTTTGTTCCGGCACAAGAATGCTTTTCGTCAAAACGCGCCTTGATTAATTTTGAAGTGCAGTCATTTGACCGAAATGAGTGATTATGTTGTACAGAATGATAACACTAAGATGCTTCTTTTAGTGCTAACTGTTTTATTTTGTCATTGAAAATTTTGCTAACAAGGAAAGAGTTTAACGACTTACTCAATGAATCTCTGACTTCAGCTTCTTTGTGTTTTGATGTCTGTAAATGCTGTTTAATTGCTGATCTGCCACTGTTTGCAGTATTAAAATTTGCCAAACATTTATTACATATGATGTCACTATTTATTATTCCTCTTTTAAGGAAAGGAAATTCTTTCTCCAATAATGTTTTGTTGAAAATACATTTTCTTTTGAGTGCCATGACAATGGTTCTATAAAATAATAATATGTAATAACGAAAACAATATTATGCTTTACCTGCTCGAACATACAATATGCTTCTAACTACACACACACAGTCAAGCACAATATATACACACACGCACATCAACAATGCAGTCATATATGCCATGCCGCTGGCAAGTCCCGGTGAAATGACACTTTCATGTTTCTGTGGGCCGTGTGCTGCATACCAATATTCATTTTACTATTTCAGTTCACAAAATACAGGACAAAATGGCCATTTTAGAAAAAAAATAAATCTGAAGGACAGAGCGGCGAAATAAAGGACGTATGGTCACAGTGGCCATGCTATAAAAACTAGTAGGATATAGTTTTTTTCTTATCAATAGAACCATATCAACAGAGATCAGACTAGTGGTTCATCAAATCAGTGTCACTTTGGCATACTGTTTTGAATTGTAATGTTCCATGTCTCTGTTTGTCTACCTCAGATGTGATGACCTTAATATCAAGGTCAACATGTTAGGAAGTTAAAGTAATTATTCTTAACACAGTAATAGTCTCCATAATTTATCAAAATAAATGGGTTAGAAATAAAACAATTGATCAAAGACTGGAGATTACAGTTACGAAAGTTGTGAGAAAGATTAATGGAATGAACAGATGTTATTAATGGCTGAATCCTGTTAAAAATGAGGATATTAATGTTGTTACAATTTAGGAATATGTGTGTGGAGTAATCTGAAGTAGCATGATTACTTAATGGAGTGGAAGACTTAATGAGTGTCAGCAAATATGTTTGTTGCTAGGATGGCAGGAAAAAGAGCTAGAGGAAGACCAAGATCTAGTGGATTGATACAGGGTTTTTCTTTCTTTCTTGTGCATGCTGTCATTTGTAGCATCTGGCAAATTACTTCTTTTCCTTTAGTGTTAATCGGTGATCAGCATTCATTTTAGACAAATTATGGACACAGAGTCCATAATTTGTGTTATAAATAACTTTTAATTTCCTGACGTTTCAATCTTCATATTAAGATCATCATCTGGAGTATACACAAATATACAAAGACAAGCTGAATTACATTTCACAGTTCACGGACAATTCCTCTTGGGGAAAATTTATTGCAGGGAAAACTCATCGAGAGGAAAATTTATCGCAGGGAAAATTCATTGCAGGAAAAATTTGCTGAAAGCGTTATTTGCTAGAAAATTGAAGTCAGCTTGGTTTAACACATGTTATGTAGAGGTGTGTGATATTTGGTAGTAAATTGTATCTGAGAGATACTGCAAACTTCTTTTTTCAATAATTTCTAGATTGTAACTGAAAATAAATAAACCATCATGTATTATATTTGTAGTGTTTTTTTAAAGTTTTATCGTATTTCAGCACATACTAGTAATGAATATATCTCTCGAATGCACACGACCTAAGCTGCAATTTTTTGACCACGACCTCTGCAGGGTTAACCTCCGAACCAGCCAGGACATCCAGCAAATCCTGGATACGAGTCAGACCACCTGTTGAAAAAACATGGATATCAAATGCATTCGACTGTCATATCCATTAGAAGGTGCGATAATCCTTCATGCTAACGAGAACACTTAAACAGATTACTGTTATATAAAACAGTTTTACTTCATAATAGCCATTCATTTATTCATTATATGTAATGAATGATTCTAGGAAACCAAGAAAGTTGAAATGCAAAGAACTACAGATTACATTATAAATATTTACATTATAAAAATTATTATAAATAGCAATGCTTTCCCTACAGTTTATCATTTGAAACATGTATAGGGGCATGCGTCAAAATGAAATTTTATTTCCAAAATTTTCACAATAGAATTAAAATTCTATTTAGTCTTTGATGGCTACCCCCCCCCCCCACCACTTCCAAACTATCACACACACAAATACTGCTAGGTAACATGTGTGCACCTTCTTTTTATTTGAATTCGTTATTTTTCCAAAGTAATTCTATCCGATAACTTTTAATATTCTGATACATACTGAAATTAAATTTGATTACTACAAATGAGCAAATTTTGTATATTTTCTCATTTATATTATTTCCTAAGTCTTGATTATTACAACTGCTGGTTGTTGTCAGAAATCTGAGATCTTTAATAATCCTTTCTGGTTACTAGACAGTAATCACTAGGCTAAAAGCTACATGTTAAGATTGATATTAGTCGGGATATTAGTCGGATATAACTATTCTCCCTAACTATTCTTAAATATGGTGCTCTTTCTCCCTCACTATCCTATCCTATCCCAGTTCTGTAACAATTAATATTCCATCTACAGAGCCTGTAGTAAGAAAGAATATAAATAACTTTATACTTAAATTTAAAAAAAAAAATTTTTTTTCACATGTATCCACGATGAATTCTCGTGAGATTAATTTTCTCCACGATTAAATTTCCAGCGATGAATAGTCTCTGCGATGAATATTCCTCGCAATGAATTTTCTTTGCGATGAATTGCCAGCAATCAGTTTTCCCACAATGAACTGTCCCGACACGACATTTCACACAGTATGCTAAAGAGACAATGATTTGATCAACGGTTATTCTACTGGCATGACCTCTAGTGAAAATAAAATAAAAATTAAATTAAATTAATTAAAAAAAAACTACATCAAAGCAATATTCTATTTAAGATAACATCAGAGAAGCATTCTTTCATATAGATAGTTTTCTTACAGTAACAATGATGTCCTAATTTAACATGACAATTGTTATATTAGATTTAAGATCTTGGATTGCCTATGGTCCTATTTATAGTTAACTCTTAGGGAGAAAGGTTAAGTGGGTAGAATATGTGCTTTCCATATTCTTGGGGTTTTTAGACCATCATTATTGTTAAGATTAAGGTGGTTGATAAGAATTTCACAGGCTTCCTTCCTTAAATTTACGTTCATACCATGTTTTTGTGTGATGTAAACAACAGGTGCTTTTCCAGTCAGTTCTATGTAAAGTGTTTAGGGCATGATCAGAAAGGTCAACTTCACCATAGTTATTATATTTAATGTCATTTATGTTCTTTTTGTCTGATAGGAATTGTGTGTCCTGTTTCCTCTATGTAGGGTAGATTACAGGTGCAATAAATACGGTATACTCCAGGGTAAGCCAGCAGAAGGAGTGGGTCTTTGGATGAGTTGAGTAAGCTCTTTAATTTTGCAGAAGGTTTAAAGATGGCTTTAAGGTTGTATTTCTATAGTATTCTGTTTATTTTATCTAATCCCTTTAATGTAAGGAATGGTTATAGTTTTATTGTAGTCTGGTTTATCTTTGTTTTTTATTTTGGTCTTGTAGAGAATTTTGTCATCATCATCATCATCATGAATAGCTGTTGTAATAGATATGGTATGAAGGTCAGCAATAAAAAGACAAAGACAATGAAAATAGGCAGAATCATTGAAAATGTCAACTGTGTTGTGAATGGAGAACATGTGGAACAAGTAAAACATTTCAGCTACTTAGGCATGATTTTTACTGAAACTGGTAAATTAAATATAGAAATAGACAACAGAATCAGCAAAGCTGGTATGGTGGGAAGTCAATTGAATAAATTCATATGGAATAAGAGAGAAATTAGTCGGAACACTAAATTAGCTGTATTCAAGACAGTGTTCAAACCAGTTTTAACTTATGGATCTGAGAGCTGGGTCAGAAGTAAAACACTTGACCAAAGACTAGAGACCACAGATATGAGAGTCCTGAGAAAGATTAGAGGCATGAATAGATGGCATCAATGGCAATATCATATTAAAAACGAGGATATTAGGAAAGAACTTGACATTGTCAGCATCCAGGAATGCATTAGCAGAGCTAATCTCAGGTGGTATGGTCACTTAAACAGAATGGGCGAAGAAAGATTAGCAAAACAAGTGTTCTCTGCCATGTTGGCAGGAAAACGACCCAGAGGGAGACCAAGATATAGGTGGATTGATATGGTACAAAGTGCCTTAGATGATAGAAATATAAGATGTGATAATGTTGGAGTCTTGACAAGTAACAGACTGATTTGGAGGAAAATTGTAGATAGGAAGTTCGTAATTATGTAAATTTTTCATGTAGTACTATCATATCCTGTACACCCCTTGAGGGTACATGGCAGGAATTTGATGATGATGTAACCAATTTTTAGAAAAGTATTGCTGATAACTTTAAATTCATCTTTCAGTGCATGTTCATTGGAGCATATCTTCAAAGCCCTGTTTTATAGAGTATTAATGACACCTAGATTTTGTGCTGAGTGGTGGTAGGAGTTTATGTGTATATATTGGCCAGTATGTGTCAGTTTCCAGTAAATAGTGAAGGAAAATCTGCCAGAAGGAAGACGTGTGACAAGTATATCTAGAAATGGAAGTGTGTTCTGCTTTTCAATCTCAATTGCGAACTGTATGCATTTATGTTGTTTGTTTAGGTGGCTGAGGAAAGCGTCTAATGTCTAGCGGCCATGGGACCAGATAGCGAAAGCATCAATGTATTCAAAAATCAATGTATCTAAGCCAGACTTTGGGTTATAAAGGAGAGGAATCTAGAGCAATTTGCTCAAAATATTCCATGTAAAAGTTAATGATGGGGGGGTGGGGGAATAATGGTGAGCCCATGCCTGTGCCTTTTTTTTTTGTAGGTAAAAAGTGTTTTGCCACATAAAATAACCAGAACGTAATTAATGCGCAAAGAGTGCTGTGATATTGGGGGGAGGGGGGATTTTTCTTGTAAAAGGATTGTGTCATTGATTGGGACATTCGTGAAGAGACATCATAACTGACTAATAAATCATTTTTTCTAATGTAATGTCTTTACGGCACATTAAATATAATAACTATGGTGAAGCTGGCCTTTCTGATCATCCCCTGAACACTTTACATAGAACTGACCGGAAAAGCATCTGTTGTTTACGTCACACCAAAATATGGTGTGAATGTAAATTTAATGAAGCCTGTGAGATTCTTATCAACCACCCTAATCTTAACAATAATGATGGTCTAAAAATCCTAAGAATATGGAATGCACATATTCTACCCTCTTAACCTTTCTTCCTAAGACTTTAGAACTATAAATAGAATAGACTTTAGAACTATAAACCTATGGAACTATAAATAGGACCATAAGTAATCCAAGATCTTAAATCTAACATAACAATTGTCATGTTAAATTAGGACATGTTACTGTAATAAAACTATCTATATGAAAGAATGTTTCTCTGATATTATCTTAAATAGAATATAGCTTTGTAGTTTTTTTTTAATTTATTTATTTTATCTTATTTTCATTATAGGTCATGCTAGTAGAATAGCCTTTGATCAAATTGTTGTCTCTTTAGCATACTATGTGAAATGTAATTCAGCTTGCCTTTGTATATTTGTGTATACTCCAGATGATGACTTAATATAAAAATCAAAACGTCGGGAAATTAAAATAGTTATTTATAACACGGTTGTAGAGTCCATAATTTGTCTAGAATGAAAAATAAATTACTTCCTCATTCATTTCCAAGCTGATAACTCTTAATTCATCATCATCATCAAATTCCTGCCATGTACCCTCAAGGGGTGTACAGGATATGATAGTACTGCATGAAAAATTTACATCATTACTAACTTCCTATCTACAAATTTCCTCCAAATCAGTCTGTTACTTGTCAACACTCCAACATTATCAGATCTTATATTTCTATCGTCTAAGCCACTTTGTATGTATCAATCCACCTATATCTTGGTCTCCCTCCGGGTCGTTTTCCTGCCAACCTGGCAGAGAACACTTGTTTTACTAATCTTTTCTCTCCCATTCTATTTAAGTGACCATACCACCTGAGATTAGCTCTGCTAACGCATTCCTGGATGCTGACAATGTCAAGTTCTTTCCTAATATCCTCGTTTTTAATATGATATTGCCATTAATGCCTCTAATTTTTCTCAGAACTCTCATATCTGCGGTCTCTAGTCTTTGGTCAAGTGTTTTACTTCTGACCCAGCTCTCAGATCCATAAGTTAAAACTGGTTTGAACACTGTCTTGTATGCAACCAGCTTTACTGATTCTGTTGTCCATTTCTAGATTTAATTTACCATCTTCAGTAAAAATCGTGCCTAAGTAGCTGAAATGTTTTACTTGTTCCACAGGTTCCCTGTTCACAACACAGTTGACATTTTCAATGATTCTGCCTATTTTCATTGTCTTTGTCTTTTTATTGCTGACCTTCATACCATATCTATTACAACAGCTATTCAATTTAGTCAGAGAATCTTGCAGACTTGTAGCAGATTTATTTAGAAGTATAACATCATCCGCATAAAGCAAAGAGCTGACATTAATATCTCCAATTTTGATATCATGTTTAATACCACTTTCCTTCATAATGTGATCCATATAGATAATGAATAACAGAGGGGATAATGTACATCCTTGTCTCACACCAGATTTAACATTAAACCATCTTCCTGTACTTCCTTCCATTCTAACTGCTGACTTACAACTCAAATAAAGACTAAGTATTGCTTGATATAATGCCCCATTGACACCATATCACTGTAGCGTATTGAATAGCTTCTCTCTTGGCACCTTGTCATATGCCTTTTCCAAATCGACAAAACTTAAACACAGATCTTTGTTATATTCCCATGCTTTCTCGACTATTTGTCGTAAAGTGAAGATCTGATCCTGACAGCCTCTATTTGGCCTGAATCCAGCTTGTTCTTCACCCAGCTTTTCTTCCACAATTCTTCTCAACCGTTTCTCAAGTATACTTGCATAGATCTTGCCAGGAACACTTAGTAGGGAAATACCTCTGTAATTCTCACATTCAGTTTTATTTCCCTTTTTATATATGGGTACTATAAGAGCTCTACTCCAATCATCGGGAATATCGTCCCTCTGTCCAGGCTTTCTGAACTATGCAGTGCAGCCACTGTAAGACTTTTATACCACAATACTTCAGCATTTCTGGTCAAATATCATCTACTCCTGCTGCCTTTCCACATTTCAAGCCTTTGATGGCTTTTTCTACTTCAAGTATGGATATGTATTCCTGACTGCATGCCTGGTCAGTGTTTTTTTTACCACTGTGCTGTCATCACTGCTTGTTTCATTTAGCAGTTTTTCAAATTAATGCTCTGTACTTCAAGGATATCTTTTTCTCCTTTTTCATGTCACCTTTATCATCTCTAACTCCTTTTACAGCAATCTTTCCTTCATTCCTAAGCTTCTTCAACAACCTCCAGAATATTTTGCCACTTATTATTTATTTTGTATGTTCTTGCCAAAGTCCTCCCATGACTTTTGTTTAGCTAGTTTTACACAGTGTTTAGCATTCTTGCATTTGTCTCTATATTCTCTAAGAGCACAAGCTGACTTATTTGACAGGAACTTTTGATATGCTTTCTTCTTTTCCTTCACTGCCTCTTCAACTTCCTGTGTCCACCATGGAGTTCTGATTTTTTTTATCCTTGCAGACAACCTCACCACATACCTCTCTGGCAGAATCAATCAATGTTTTCTTTAGAGTTTGCCACTGAATCTCCAAGGTTTGATTCCTGTTCTCAAACTCTTTCATTTTTTTTTCAATAATCTTTCTGTATTTTAGTCTTCAGTTCACATCTGAGAGCTGCTCAACTTTTATTCGCTTTAAAACTTTCTTACATGTTATTCTTTTGAATATGAAATTCAATTTTATCCTGCTCAAGACTAAATAGTGATCACTTAAAATTTCATATCTTCTGTACACTCTGGTGTCCTGCACCAGGGAGAAAACATCCCTATCAACAATAACATAGTCAATGAGACTTTTCTTATTCCTTGCCTCTTCTCTCCATGGGAATTTGTGCACATTTTTATGTTGGAACATGGTGTTAGTAATAACCAGTCCATGTCCTGAGCAGAAATCCAACAGATATCTGCCATTATTATTAGCTGTGCTCTTTTCTCCAAATTTTCCCAAAATATTTTTGTATATCTCACAATCATTTCCTACTCTGCTATTTAGATCTCCAAAAAGGACCAACTTTTCCTTTTTCATTGTGTCAGTTGCTTTTTCTAAAGCCTCAAAAAATTCCTCCACTTCTACCTTAGTAGAACCTTCTGTGGGACCATAGGCACAAATAAGTCTCCTTGTCCAATTTCCCATTCTCGTATTTGCCCACATCACTCTACTTGAGACTGACTGCCATTCAAGAAGATTAGCCTCATATTTTGTGTTGAATACTATGGCTACTCCTTATTTTCCTTGATTGTCATTGCTTGAATATAACATTTTGTATTTATTCCTCAGAAAGATCTCACCAGTTTTGGTCTTTTTTGTTTCAGTCACCCATATTATGTCGATCTGGTACTTATCTAATTCCTCAGCTAGCTCCATTTCTTTGCCATTCAGGCTTCTTACATTGATAGTACCGATCTTTAACTCTGGTGATGTTAAGTTGGGGTTTGTTTTCAGATTTGTTACTCTTAATTTCAAAATGGAAAGAAAACAAAACTAAACTCTTAATCAAACTTGCACACAGTTGTGTATCCCAATTATATAACTTGTCCTCTTAAGTTAACCCGTTAACCATTTTACTCATTAAGAGGTTTAGTTTTTGGACACCTTTTAATTTGCAAAAAGAATACAAATATATACAACATAAAATATTATAACTTAACTACACAAGCACTAATATTTTCATCACATTATGCTGCTGCCTTCAGTTATATAAACCAACAGTTATCATCCTTTATGGACAAAACTTTTGGAAGTGTAGTTTCCTATCTCCTACAGAACTTTCATTTTTTTCTTGAATTCACAGCTGAGGGAAAAAAACTCATACAGGAACTTGTTTCTTATATAAAAGCAACATAACTCAGTTGAATTTTTCATGCACCCTAAAATCACAGAACAATTTAATTAACCTTCTCTCTGAAAGTCGTAAGCTCCATTGAATAGATTACTAAACCATATCAACAGTTTTGATCACTTTAGAATGAATTTACTTTTTATATGAAAGTCTCAGCATACGTCCTTGAAGAAATAACCAAAACCATACCAATAGTTTCAAAACAACTTTCATGCTGAGAATCCTAAATAGAAGGCTATGACTCAAACTTTACCATTTCTATATGAAGTGCAAAGCAACATAGTATTTCAATTTTCACTGAATAAATCCTGTATGGGTTTCTTTTCTTCATCAGCTATTTTCTGTCCATGTTTCACTTCCATATGTCATGACAAAAAGTATACAACTGTCGAATATTTTTCTTTAAAGACAGATTGGGATGTTTCCTTTGAATGCTTCATGGTGTTTTCCCAAGACTATCCAACCGAGTTGAATTCTACATATAATTTCTTCTTCACAGCCTTTTCTAGCTGTGTTCTCTTTTTCATCCTTCTGAACAGGTGAACACTTAGCAGCATCTGTTGACATTTTACTTCTGCACATGATCAGAAGTACAGCAGAGCAACTTCTGCTTTAGTCATTACTGTTTCAAACATTATGCTTGAAACAGCAGTAAATTCCATTTCACAGTACAGAAAAGTTAATTAGTTATAATTTAATAATGATACAAGTAGAATTTATAACATTTCTTTGTTTCACAATGTTTTATGCAGTGAGGTGAATTCACCTAATTATTACCACACCATGAATTACAATGGTAATTTGTCTTGTAAGGGACAATATAATGAATTTTTTAAAAAGTTAGTCCAGATACAGACAATACAAACATTTCAAGACATGACAGCTCATGTACAATCATAATTATACTCTAATATGTAATTTTTTTTATATCTAAACAAGACTTCAACAGCCAAAATTAAAAATGACATCTCAAAATGTCTTGCTTGTAATATTCAAAAAAAAAAAAGACATGAAAAAAAAAGAAGTAAATAATTTGATATCTTTCTTTGTCTGGCTCCCACTGATGAGACCTTAGTAAAGGTCAGAACCAGTCTGAGTAGTGACCCTTCCTATAATGCATAGCATCCAAAAAGAAGTGTGCTTTGCATTATGAGATATTGAGCCAATTGATGCAAAGGCAACTTGACTTGTTTGTCTGTTTGCTTATTTGGGAAATGGAGTAAAACCAGGTTTAAAATAGCTTGGTATCTTTAACATTTATTATACCCAAGGTAAAATACTTTCTGCCTCTGTATACAAGTAACAGCCTAGTTATGAAGATACTTTACATGAAAACTTGCACTTGGGTAAAGGATTAAACAAGACAATTTCTTGGCAAGTATAATTTAAATAACAGCTTTATGTAAAAACTTTTTATCTTGAAATTCAGTTGATTTTTAGTTTAAAATTTTTAATTTCTGTGAGATATTTGAATTTTAATACAGATAAATTAATTTGTAGGAAACTTGTCAGTTGGAAATTAGCAATGATAATGATGTAAACTTTTCATGTAGTACTGTCATAATATCCTGTACCCTCTCCCATGAGGGTATATATCAAGAATTTGATGAAGATATTCTTGAATATTAGTAATACTTTTTTTATATCTTTATTTTTAATAGCGGATTTAAAATTGAATCTCATCTGTTCACCTCCCTAATTTTACACAGTGCTTTAATATCTGTGATTTCTTGTCTTTGATCAGTTGTTTTATTTCTAATTTAATTGTCATATTCACATGTTAAAGTTAGTGTGAATGCTACTTTGTATCCTGCTAGCTTATTCTTTCGATTAAGGCTTTTCTTTTTCTGTTTGTATTTATTTAGCTGGCTGCTTACTTAGCCAGCATTAAATATTCTGTTATGATCCATCATTTTCTAGTGTATACCAAAAATCATATGAAGCATACCATCAAGGAGTGTACCATATATTATGATAGTCAAGCACAATTTATGAACAGCTCTTACATATAGTCTTTGAATTTTTTTAAAATATTTTTTTAATACAAGTTCACATGCTAGTGGCCGTGGAACCTATATATATATAGGTTATGGAGAAAGAAAATGGTAATATGTCTTATACCACTAGAGAGGTTGTAGTCATTAGGTTAAATAATGTAACTGTTCCTAAGAACAGAATCGATGGAATGAAAGAGAAGAGATGTTGATTCAGCAAGGTTGAAGTTTAATTGTTGTACAAGTTGACTAGAAGCTTCTCATGTTTATACAGACTTAGGAGAAACGTGGAGGCACGTTTCACAGAAATGGTGAAATTATTCCTCTAAATACTTATAGAGAAGGTACAAGAGAGACACATAATGTCTCTAATGTGGTTTTCAGTGAAAATGGCAAATTAAATATAGAAATAAACAGTAGAATAAGCAACAGTGGTGGTATGACAGGGACCTAACTGAATACATTTATACAGAATTAGAGATAAATTAGTCAAAACAGTAAACTAGCAGTATATAAAACAAATATTCAAATCAGATTTAAATCATTGATCTGAGTATTGGATTAGAAATAAGTTAATCAAACTAGATACCACAGATATGAGAATTCTGAGAAAAATGAGGGAAAAGTGAACAATCACTGGCAGAATCATATACAAAACAAAGACATTAAGAAGGAACTTGACATTGTTTACATTCAAGAAAGTGAGTACAGTGAATCTCAAATGGTATGGTCAGAATGGGAGAGCAAAGGTTAGCAAAATGGGTTTTTCATGCAAAGGTGACAGAAAAAACACCCAGGGAAAATCAAGATTGGGGTGAATTAATGTAGTTAAAAAGATCCAGAAGACTGAAATATAAAATATAAACAATACTGGATTCCTGAAAAGATTAATTTGGAGGAAAATTGTTAATAGGAAGTTAGTAATAACTTGATCGTGTAGTGCTGTTATACGATCCTGTACATCCCTTGGGGGTACATGTCATGAATTTGATGGTGATGAAATCAGTTGATGCCAAATATTGCAAGATATCAGAAAGCCTGCCAAAGAAAGGTTAGAAGATGGAAGCAAAAATTTCATAATTTGTCAGCAAAAAATTACTGTTCCTGATTTTGATCTGCAATTAAGACCTTTCTAATCTTAAGAAACTCGTGGTAGAAATTTACAAATAGCATTGACAGGTAAGAAAATCCATGATTAGAAATTAGTTTCAATGAAAGCAAGCTTAAATTTCAATTATATATTTAAACAGCATTTCAGAAAGAAGTTTGGAAGAAACTGGTATTTGGATACTTCGACATACAGAAGCATACAAACAAATTACAGTATCTGTGATTTGAACAGTATTTAATAGATTGAGTCATTATTATTTGATGTTAATTATCTACAGTGCAATGCTCAGTGAAATTTGAAAGCAATTGAAAAGAAATATTTTGCCTTGATACATATTGTAGCACAAGATAAAACATTTGTTTTCCATCATATTTTGATAAAGATAAGAAAACATTTTAAAATTGGAATTAAAATGATGGAAAGGGTTCAGAGGCGACTGACTAAGGTGGTTTCTGACCTCTGGAATGCTGAATATGAGGAAAGGTTGAGAAGATGCAATTTACAGTCTAGTGGATAGGAGGAAGTGGGGAGATATGATAGAGACCTACCGGTTAGTAAGGGGTTGTTATAGGATCAGTGTTTGGAGAGGTTTTATAGCAAACTGTGGGAGATCAGGGTAGAACTAGAGGTCATCCCTGGAAGCTGTATAAGGAGGGTGTGAGCAGGGGAGTGAGAAGTAGGTTTTTTGCATGCAGAGTTGTGAATGATTGGAATGCTTTGCCTGAGAGTGTGGTATCTTTAAAGAGTTTGAGTGTGTTTAAGGTGCAGTATGATGAGCATGCATGACAAAAGGACCTCCTAGATGACTTTGACACCATGGGGGTCTTGGGTAATAATAATAATAATAGTGCTTAGGATCAGTGTCTTCTGGAATAGCATCAACCATTCTTGCAGGAGGACATATTACTATCTGAATTTTGCTTTTTGTTCTGCATCACAAGGAAATTCCATTGTGTTGATATTAACAGAGGAACAGGGAAAATAATTCTTAAATAGTACTCATTCAAGGTCTGAAAGAAATTCATAAGAAACCAACATACTAGCTGGATTATAGCTAGAGAATTTTCAGACATTTGCTAATTATTTGTCAGACATGCCTGGAGGCATAGTAAATTTAAAGGATGTTTGTAGTAATGAGAGAGAGATAGCCAATCACTCCTCTAAAGCTGTATAGAGAAGCATTCATCTGAATGAAATGATTTTTGCATCACCATTAGCTTAATATAAGAATTGACAACTCAAGTAGTGTTCTCAACACATTTCATCATTACAGATACTGGAGGAACATCTGACCATATTTATTGTATATAACTTATGTATAGTTTCTTTTTCTTCATATTTTACTTATTATGACCTGTATAATTCACAAACCAAAATTAAGCTGTTCTCATTTGTAATGTATCCTAATTTGCTGTAAATAATGTTGTACCACTTACTACTGTACCACTTGTTAGGATACAAAATAAATAACATTACAGAGATCAGAAATGGATCTATGAGTATGCCATATTTACTCCACAACATCTACAGAATGATTGTTGATGAGTTACATTTTTAAAATATAGAGGTTTGCTGACCGAAGAACCCATGACTTACAAATTGTGTGATACTGTTGCCACATCTTTGGGACCATAGGCACAAATAAGTCCCCAGTCTTAATTTTTTTGATGTTTGCTCACATCATTCTACTTGAAATTCCTTGCCATTCAAGAAGGTTATCTTCATGTTTAGTGTGGAAAATACTATAGGAGGATTGTTTTAAAAGTTTGATAAAAAGTAAGTTAAAAACATTTTTTTTGGAAAAAATCACCTTTATTTCTCAGTATAGTCTCTATCAAGGTCTACACATTTGGTCCAGCGAGTTTCCAATTTTTCATCTCATCTAAAAAGTAGGATTTATCAAATTGTGCAAAATAGTCATTGACAACCTTGATGACATCCTCGTTTGAAGAAAATTTTTTCCCACTGAGCCAAATTTTTAAGTTTAGGAACAAGAAGTAGTCACACGGAGCCAAATCCAGAGAATATGGTGGATGTGGAACCACTCGACCTCAATTTGTGCAATTTTGCCATTGTGACAACCGATGTGTGGGATGGCCCACTGTCTTGATGAAAGAGTACTTTTGTGCGCCAATCTTGGCTGGTCCTTTCTTCATTCTGTTCTGCGTTTTAAACTTTTGTAAAGCTTCCGCTACCGATTCCCCACTTACATAAAACAACTTCACTAACAATGCCTTATCCACCAATGTGAGTATCATAGCAGCAAATTTTTGTTTTCACAAAAATAATTCTGTTCGCCCCAGTGACTGGGATTCACATGCATTCATGATGAGCTGCCAGTGGTACACCCTACGTTTTATAGAACTCTCATTTGCATGCATTTGCAAATGAGAAATGAGGTGCAGCACCCTCTGTTGGTGAAATTTTGAACTAAAATTTTCTCCTTGCCAAAAAAAAATCCCCCCCCCCTCCTTGTGATTCACTTTTGTGCAAACTGCACTCTAATTTACCAATTCTGATTTTTATGAATTATTAAAATAATTTGAGACTTATGGGACACCCTGTGTGTGTGTGTGCGCGTGTGTGTGTGTGTGTGTGTGTGTGTATATATATATATACATACACACACACACACATACAGGTATCTTTGCTTAATACAGTTTTGCTTAACGCAGGATTTGATTAATGTGGAATTAATTGTGGCAATCCCTTGATATACGCGGCAAGAGTTTTGATTAACGCACTTTTATCCCTGCAGAGCTCGCAGCTGATCTGACAGATACATGCAATATGTTTAATATAAATATTCTTATACAATTCAGTGTATAGTGTGGAGGTGATGAGTTGCTGTGCATTCATATGTTATGAGTGATATTCCGCACAGTTTTTGCTGTCAGTTTGGTTTAACACATGTTATGGAAAGGTTTTTGATATTTGACAGTAAATTGTATCTGAGAGATACTGCGACCTCTGATTGTAACTGAAAATAAATAAACCATCATGTATTACTGAAATAGAGAGCTAAAGGCTTATTTATCATACATGTCCTCTAGATGTGCTTTACATTATGGAAAATACTAAGGAAAGTGATCTGGAGCTTTCTACACCTTTACTACGAGTTGCTCATAAGGTTGCTTTTGCTTGCATCCACCGAAGCTTTCAGTTTCTATATATTCAGCACGAAACTCTTGTAGTTTCTATATTTGGCTATGAAATAATGTTGGATTCAATATTAAATTAATATGTACCATCATGTATTATATTTGCAGTGTTTTTTCTTTATGTTTCATTGCTTGTTTGTCGAGGTCTGGAGAGCCATTTTGCTTGTTATCGTAGAATTTCTGCCGATAAGAAAAAAACTAAAACTGTTCAAACAACTCTTGATAACTTCTTTTGATAAAAAAATTGCAGTAAATAATGTAGGTACAAGTGTTTATTAAACATTTACTTTGCATTCAATTTTTATCTTTCCTAAAAGAGTACCATATAAATCGAATTATTAATACAGTAATCGATCATGGACGAATTGTACTTTTTACCATTGATTATTAGATTTGATTAACGCGGTAACATCGAGGGATTAATTAACTGCATTAATCGAGGGATACCTGTATGTATGTGTATATATATATATATATATATATATATATATATATATATATGTTAAAGATACTAAGCAATTTTATAAGCTAGGTTTTAATCCTTTTTCCCAAGTGAGTCACGTTTGCGTCTGCATGTAGTGCTAGTCTGAGGCAACTTGTGGTAAAGGTGGAGTAAGCTCCGATCACTTTCCTTAGTATTTGGACAAGGAGCTTACTCCACCTTTACCACAAGTTGCCTCAGACTTGCACTATGTGCAGACACAAACTTGACTAACTTGCTGTTTGCTTACTTGGGAAAAAGGATTAAAACCTAGCTTATAAAACTGTTTGGTATCTTTAACATAGTATATACCCAAGGTAAAAAACTTTCTACACACACACACATATGCACACACAAACACCTCCATTTACTTAAATGACACATACATTTAGAATGAAAACTCCAGATTACTCTTGGCAAAGAAATAATCAAAGGTGAGGAATTAAAAATACAAAATGAGTTATGAGGTCATCAAAAATAGAAAGCAAATACACCGCAACAACTGTTAATACTTGTCCCAATAAACTTATCCTGAGCTGTTTGCGGTTCACTCAAAAACAGTTTATTTTATTTAAAATTTTTTGTATTTCTGAAAAGCTTAGTTTGCACTATAATTTCACTGTAATAAATTACTTAAGTATAAAGAGCTAATAAGCTTCATTTCGGCAATGAAAACAATATTTAAATTAAGGGGATATTAAATCCCACATAGTTTTAAAACCGAATAAGAAACTCAAAGATTGGAATCAGAGAGTTTCTTGTCGAATATAGTAAACTATAAAGTATCGGCGACCACTGGCGTGAGCAAATGCAAGTGACCCTAGCACGTAGTGCAATACCAGAAGTCTCGCAGCAAAGTCGGTAAATTCTGATCGCTATTCTTAGGTATTTTCCATAATGTAAAAACACATTTCCTAGGAATTGTATGCTGTTATTACATTATGGTAGGGAGGTCACTACCCAGACCGGTTTCAGCCTTTTTTTGAGGCTTCATCAGTGAGTAGCTAGACCTAATACCGAAGTGTATAGTGAAAAGAACTTATGTACTCTGCGATGCGAGTTTCCAAACAGGTGCAACCATTAAGTTATTTAAGTATAAAGAGCTAATAAGCTTCATTTCAGCAATGAAAACAATATTTAAATTAAGGGGGATATTAAATCCCACATAGTTTTAAAACCGAATAAGAAACTCAAAGATTGGAATCAGAGAGTTTCTTGCCGAATATAGTAAACTATAAAGTATCGGCGACCACTGCCGTGAGCAAATACAAGTGACCTTAGCACGTAGTGCAATACCGGAAGTCTTGCAGCAAAGTTGGTAAATAAAAACTATGTGGGATTTAATATGCCCTTAATTTAAATATTGTTTTCATTGCTGAAATGAAGCTTATTAGCTCTTTATACTTAAGTAACTTAATGGTTGCACCTGTTTGGAAACTCTCATCGCAGAGTACATAAGTTCTTTTCACTATACACTTTGGTATTAGGTCTAGCTACTCACTGATGAAGCCTCAAAAAAGGCTGAAACCGGTCTGGGTAGTGACCTCCTTACCATAATGTAATAACAGCATACAATTCCTAGGAAATGTGTTTTTACATTATGGAAAATACCTAAGAATAGCGATCAGAATTTACTGACTTTGCTGCGAGACTTCTGGTATTGCACTACGTGCTAGGGTCACTTGCATTTGCTCACGTCAGTGATCGCCGATACTTTATAGTTTACTATATTCGGCAAGAAATTCTCTGATTCCAATCTTTGAGTTTCTTATTCGGTTTTAAAACTATGTGGGATTTAATATCCCCTTAATTTAAATACTGTAATAAATATTATTCTTTAATAATTATTGTAGTTTATTTTTATAACATGTTATTTCTCAAACACTAAAACAGTGAAAATATATGTGCAGAGTGGATGAATAAAAATTCTAGCCATGAACCACTATCATGCATGCATGTTCACACACACACACACACACACACACACATATATATATATATATATATATATATATATATATATATATATATGAGCTTAATTTTGTTAACTTTGATTCACAAACAGTTGTAAACTTATAGTACTATGGGTGGGATAAAGGATATTTATAATTTTTTTTTAATTTTAATTTTTTTATATTTATTTATTGATTGATTGATTTTTACATAATCTAGAGACCAAGATGAAAATTTTCAAACTGCTTCAGGCCTCTTATAATCAGGACTGTGGTCCCACACTGAGCAATGCAATTTATCTTCCACCACAAGCATTCACCATGTTGATAATTCAAGTAGTTTTTTCATTACTTGTATATTATCATACATATGAGATATATATGACTTCTGCATTCCTTCAACCTTGCTATCTCTTCTGGGTCTAGCTCCCACTGATGAGACCTCAATAAAGGTTGAAACCAATCTGGATAGTGGACTTTCCTATATTATTATTATTATTATTATTATGACCAAAGACTCATTCAGGGAGGGCACCCACTCCACAACTCTCCATCTCCACCACTCAATTCACCAACTTCAACTAACTGCAACTACACCAAAGTCATCTACCGCTGACCTCCACCACCACTGGTATTTCCACAGACAATCACAAACATCCATGCCCACGGCCGGATTCGAACCCACATCCTTTTGGCTGGAGAGTGGATACGCTAACCACTTGGCCAACCAGGCCGGCATATATAGCATTATACACACCCAAAAGGATTTGTTCCTTGCATTATGGGATATTAAGGCAAATGAAGTCATTAGTTTGTATATACAAGTACACTAGTCATGAAGAAACTTAATGTGAAAACATTTTTTTCTTACACTTGGATAAAGGATTAAATAAGAATATAATTTCTTGGCATTTTTAGTTGAATTGCAAAGACTTGTGAAAGGCCTTTTAAACTGAAGATGAGTCTTGTACAAGGTTTTTCTTCCCTAGCACCTCTTTGTATGAGAATAGCATACAGAGTATTCCATTATGCTATGCCATTTAATTTTGTTGTATTTCTATACATTGTGCCTATATAAGAAAAGTTTTTTTTTTTAAGAGTTCAAATTAAATATTTTTATAATTTACTTACTGGATAGCTTGATTCATAATGTATTTATATGTGTGTGTGTGTGTGTGTGTGTTTTCATTTATTATAATTTTTTTTTATCATCCAATTTTAAAGGGTACTGGTAGTCCGTATCTCCATCTGTCCCATTTAGAAGTTGGTGTATATAAATTTACCTTAAAAGTTACTGATACAGCAGACCAGATTGCTACTGCTGAGGTACACGTAATTGTGAAACCAGAGAGCAACACGGCACCTGTTGCTGATGCTGGTCAAGACCAACATGTCACATTACCACTGGAAACACCATTACTCTTAGATGGACAAAAGAGCAAAGATGATATTAAAATTATAAAGTGGAAGTGGGAACAAATCAAGTAAGTTATAGAAAAAAAATCTATAAAGCAGAGAATTCATAATTTTTCAGGTTGATTCAAAATTATATTCATTATAATTAAACCACTTTGGTAAAATAATTTAGTAAATGATGATAGGTTTTCTTTTCATGTATATTAAGTATTCAGAAGGAATATATATTATACTTGACAAGAAATATATTTTTGTTTTAATCTTATATCCAAGCATAAGAGTGTAAGCTTGAAATATCTTCACAATTAGTCTGCTTAAGGCTCTTGACCATATCTTGTCAAGTATAATATACATTGTTACTAAGTGGAAACCCTCCAGAGCTATCCCTGATCCAGAGAGTCTAGTAATAGAGTGATGCCCCTTTTAACTTTTTCCTACTTCATCATTATCATCAAATTCCTGTCATGTACCCTCAAGGGGGGTGTACAGGATATGAGAGTACTAAATGAAAAATTTACATCATTACTAACTTCCATTCTACAATTTTCCTCCTAATCAGTCTGTTACTTGTCAAGACTCCAACATTATCAGATCTTATATTTCTATCGTCTAAGGCACATTGTACTCTATCAATACACCTATATCTTGGTCTTCCTGTGGGTCGTTTTCCTGCCAACCTGGCAGAGAACAATTGTTTTGCTAATCTTTCCTCGCCCATTCTGTTTAAGTGACCATACCACCTGAGATTAGCTCTGCTAACGCATTCCTGGATGCTGACAATATCAAGTTCTTTCCTAATATCCTCATTTTTAATATGAAATTGCCATTCATACCATCTGTTCACATCTCTAATCTTTCTCAGGACTCTCATATCTGCGGTCTCTAGTCTTTTGGTCAAGTGTTTTACTTCTGACCCAGCTCTCAGATCCATAAGTTAAAATTTGGCTTGAATACTGTCTTGTATACAGCTAATTTAGTGTTCTGACTAATTTCTCTCTTATTCATATGAATTTATTCAATTGACTTCCTATCATACCAGCTTTGTTGATTCTGTTGTCTATTTCCATATTTAATTTACCATCTTCACTAAAAATCGTGCCTATGTAGCTGGAATGTTTTTCTTGTTCCACAGGTTCTCCATTCACAACGCAGCTGATATTTTCAACGATTCTACCTATTTTCATTGTCTTTGTCTTTTTATTGCTGACCTTCATACCATATCTATTACAACAGTTATTCAATTTAGTCAGAGAATCTTGCAGACTTGTAGCGGATTTATTTAGAAGTATGACATCGTCCGCATAAAGCAAACAGCTGACATTAAAATCTCCAATTTTGATATCATATTTAATATCACTTTCCTTCATAATGTGATCCATATAGATAATGAATAACAGAGGGGATAATGTACATCCTTGTCTCACTTCAGATTTAACATTAAACCATCTTCCTGTACTTCCTTCAATTCTAACTGCTGATTTACAACTCAAATACAGACTAAGCATTGCTTGATATAATGCTCCATTGACACCATACGCTACAGTTATATGGTGTCAATGCTCCATTGACACCATATAACTGTAGCGTATTGAATAGCTTCTCTCTTGGCACCTTGTCATATGCCTTTTCCAGATCGACAAAACTTAAATACAGATCTTTGTTATATTCCCATGATTTCTCAACTATTTGTCGTAAAGTGAAGATCTGATCCTGACAGCCTCTATTTGTTTTTCGCCAAGCTTTTCTTTCACAATTCTTCTCAACCGTTTCTCAAGTATACTTGCATATATCTTACCAGGAACACTCAGTAGGGAAATACCTCTGTAATTCTCACATTCAGTTTTATTTCCCTTTTTATATATGGGTGCTATGAGAGTTCTACTCCAATCATCAGGAATTTTCCCCTCTGTCCAGGCTGTCTGAACTATGCAGCGCAGCCACTGTAAGACTTTTATACCACCATACTTCAGCATTTCTGGTCGAATATCATCTACTCCTGCTGCCTTTCCACATTTCAAGCCTTTGATGGCTTTTTCTACTTCAAGTATGGATATGTATTCCTGACTGTATGCCTGTTGAATGTTTTTCCTACTTGTATATGGAAAATATGACTTCTGCATTGTTTAACCTTGGTATCTTTTTTTGGGACTTGCTCCTACCGTTCAGACCTCAGTAAAGGCAAAAACCAGTCTAGGTACTGATCCTTCCCATAATGTTCTTGCATTATGGAATACTATGACAATTGATACAAAGTCAAACAACCTGAAATACAAGTAGTTATGGGATTAAAACAAGAATGTAATTTTTTGTCAAGTATAATAAGTTAACCAAAGCAAGAAAGCTTTGGTTAACATATATCATAAGCAGTAATATAAGGATAAGCAGATACCATAAGCAGTAATATAAGGATGTATTAAGCCAGATGCAACAATATACAGTATTCTACTATGTATCTGAGCTTCAAAGAGAGAGAGACCTCTCTCTCAACTAAAAATTGCTTTTTTGAGATTTATAGCAATTTCATTTCTTTTTATCTGATCCTTCACAAGCTATGTATGTCCTACTAGGCATTTTTTCCAGTATATATACAGACCTGTCTCATCCACATTAAAAACCAAGCCAAGGGTGTAGCCAACTTCAGTTATTTTCTGGAATTCAGTTGGATACTATTTGCTGTAGAAACATCAGCACTAGCTGCTTCACCAGAAATTATAACATTATGGATTTTTGTCAGATTTTCGAATTGGAAAAAATCAACCCTGCTTGCCACAAATGACTCTTTTCACCAGCTTCTTCACTTAGTTCATTAAACAAGGAATTCATTACTACTTGAGTTACAGAAATGTTGTTTTGATTCATATCGCCAGTCCACAGCACTATTAATTTTTTCCATTACTTCATTCCTTGAATATGATGTTTTTTACACTTTTGGCACTCACCTCTTTTAATGTGCTGAATCACTTTGATTTTTTTCTCACTGGTAAATGATTTTCTGTTTCTTACCTGAGGAAGACATTGAATAGGTTCAACATTTAGATGACATTTTAAATTTATTATTTAAATACTAATATTAATAAAACTTTTTTAGCAGTCCTTATAATGTGGTTCATGGATGGACCAAAACATAAACAAACTGTTTTGTAAAATCTGCTCACAATAGAATATGCCATAGAATATAAAATAAGACAGTTGTGAATGCTGATGGCATGCTGTGTTTATGCTTTTGTTTTTCTCCTTTGCTTTGTTCTGGTTTTTTAAAAAAATTTTTTGTGTTGATTTTGAAATGTTTGTTAATTTGAATCTGAAGGCATGGCTTTATGGGTATTTTGGATATACACTTGGGTCTCTTTTAATGAGGATTTGAAGTTATGCAGTGCACGCCTGCAGATACGAGACCTTTCGACACTTCTGCGCATGTCAACAGAAGGAGAATTCATTCCGATAATGGGGTAATCCAACATTTCCCAAACTTTTCCTATAATGAAAACACGTGACAAATCCTGAAATTTTCATGGAACACCTTGGTTATCTTGTAATGTATTCATTAATAATTAATTGTTAATTTAGCTGATTTGTTATTATTAATTAATAATTGATCATTATTATTAATTAATAATTAATTAAATTTGGTCCAATGGAGAAAAACAAGCACCAAAGAAACTGCTTTTCTTTGGAAATGAAAATTGCAATTTTAGATTGCTTAGCAAAAGGAGAGGGATCTACAGTGATTGGTAAACATTTTAATTTAGGCAAATCTACTATAAGAGCAATTAAAAAGAATGAAGTCACAATAAGAAAATCTGTCATTTCTGGCACAAAACTAAGTGCCAAATTATCATTGTACTCAAGAGATGCTTTATTAGAAAACATGGAACAAGCGCTTCTAATTTGGATTGAAGAATTAACTCAAAGAAGAATTCCTATAAGTGGTTATTTAATTAAACAAAAAGCTCTTCTGTTTTATGAACAGATGAAGCAATTGGAGCCGTATGATAAAGAATTTTCGGCTAGCAAAGGATGATTAAACGGGTTTTTAAAAAGGAATGCACTTCATAACGTGAAGATTATAGGCAAGGCAGCTGCAGATAAAGAAGCAAGCCAAACATTTTCAAGAGAAGTTAGCCAAAATTATTAAAGATGGGGGATATTGTCCTGATCAAGTGTTGAACGCTGATGAAACAGGATTGTTTTGGAAGAAAATGCCTAGTCGAACTTACATCGCAAAGTCTGAGAAAAATAGCAAGTGGGTTTAAAGCAAGCAAAGATTGAGTAACATTGTTACTTTGTAGCACATCAGGAGATTGAATGTTGAAACCCCTCCTAGTAAATCGATTTCTAGGACCACGTGCTCTAAAAGGCAAAGATCTAAAACAGCTGCCGGTACATTGGATGGCTAATACAAAGGCCTGGGTAATAACTGCTGTATTTACTGAATGGTTCAATAATTGCTTTGTACCAGAAGTGGAAACATTCATGAAGCAAAAAGCTCTCGATTTTAAAGTTTTATTAACTGTTGGCAATGCACCCAGTCATATGCATTTAGAACATCCAAATGTACAGGCAGTGTTTTTTCCACCCAATACAACAAGCATTATTCACCCATTAGATCAAGGCATAATTGCTACTTTTAAAAAATATTACATTAAGCACACTTTTCAATTTATATTGAATAAACTAGAAAATGAATCATTAACAGTAACTGACATTTGGAAAAAATTTTCTATTTTGGACTGCTTAAAACATGTTGCATCTGCTATTGCTGAAATAAGACCATAAATTTTAAATGCTTGCTGGAAAGCAACTTGGCCCAGATGTATTGCAACCATATACATTATCAGATGAAATCATTATATTGGCACATGAAATCGGTGGAGAAGGTTTTGTTACATTTAGCCAGAATGATGTAGATGAATTGCTTGTGGATAATGCCTTAAGTGATGATGATATTATTGGATATCGATTAACTTTAGATATCGTCGAAGATCCAGAAAATGATAGTGAAGCGGAAGAAAAACCTGTCCCCCTCACTGCAAATATAATTCGGTCTTGAACTGTGCAATAAATTGGAAAATCATTTTCTTGTTAATGACACAAATTCTGAACGAGCCTTTAAATTCCAACATGAGTTGAAGATCTGTATGTCTGGATATCATGAGCTGTATAAAAAATTAGTGAAATCATCAGCACAAAGTTTAATCACTGATTACATTGTCAGAAGAAAAAAATCAGCACAGAACGAGGGTGAAGCTAATTCTGCTTGTGAAGAACCATTGCCTTTACCATATAGATCTGATGCGCTGACTATCTCCTCTGGTGATGAAAGTGATCTTGCACCAGTTCGCAAACGTTGCCAAATATTGTGTAATAGTGATGATAATTCTCATGATAAAATGTTAAAAAAAAAGTTACTTTTCAATAAAATTAAATGAATAAAGCTTTAAAACAAACTTAGGCATTCTTATTTTCCTGTGAATTTTTATAAACTTTTTTTTATGCAATTTTAGGTATATTTTAATTAATTGCTTCAGTTTTATGCGGTTTTAGAAAATTATGGAACATATCCCTGATTTTGCAACGTAAGTTAGGCTTTGTTGTGCTATTTTTTATATGTGGTTTTCTGTGGAATGTATCTACTGCATAAGAAGAGACCCGACTGTATATCAATTTTAAGCTATTGAATTTTTTCTTGGATGGAGGCAGTACAGTTTTCTGCATAATGAATAATGTATGTTTGTTATAGTTTCCTGGTGTAGTGCTGTGGTAGAATATTTGTAGTTACTGATAAACTGTGCTAGAATGGCATTTTTATATGGTATGGGTGATGAGTAAAAATGCAAGTAGTTTCCAATATTAATGGATTTGTGATATCTTTTGGTGCTAATATAGTCATCAGATTTTTTTTATGCGGTTTCAACCCACGGAGGGTTAATTGCAGACCTATAGTATGTTTGTATTATGAGTTCGCTAAGGATCTGGTGAGAGTTAATTTAAAAAGCTAATGGACTTATATTTTTCATATTTGTAAACTATAATCACTGGCTGAAATTAGTGATTAGGTACACTGTCTGATCAAAAATATATAAACACCCCTTCATAGCAGTGGACATGGCTATAAACATATCACAACTATGGTTCATATAGATATAAAAGGAAGCAAATTCTTCCTTTTTATACCTGTCTTGCAGTGGGTCTTACAATCTTTATAGACCGACATTGAAAGTAAAATGGGCCATATTAAAGAGCTCAGTGACTTTCAACATGGAACTATCATAGGATGCCATCTTTGTAATAGGCTCAGTTTGAGAAATTACTGTCTTTCTGTAGTTGTCTCGATCAACTGTAAGTGATATTATTATGAAGTGGAAATGCCTAGGAGCAACAACAGCACAATTGTGACCTGGTAAGCCACATAAAATCATTAGAGTGGGATCTCCAAGGGCTGAAGTATGCATTGTGAAAAAATCGCCTGCTCTCATTTGAAACACTATCAAGTTCCGAAATGTATGCAGCACCAGAACTGTTCATCAGAAGCTGAAGAACATGGGTTTCCATGGCTTCATAGCCACACACACACACACAAACAAGCCTAGCATCATCAAGGGCAATGCATAGCATCAGGTAGGATAGCGTAAAGCTTACTGCCTTTGGACTCTGGAGCAGTGGAAAATCATTTCCCACTGCTCCAGAGTCAGAAATGAATCATGCTTCACCATCTAGCAGTCCAATGGACAAGTCTGGATTTGGTGAATGCTAGAAGTGCGCTATCTGCCAAAATGTGTTGTGCTGACTACAAAGTTTGGTGGAGGGGGATCATGGTCTGAGGCTGTTTTTCATAGCGTGAGCTGGGATTCCTAGTTCCAGTAAAGAGAAACCTTAGCATTGCAGTCTATAATGACATTCTTGACAATTCTGTATTTCCAACTTTATGGGCAACTGTTCAGTGAAAGTCCTTTCCTGTGTCAACACAACAATATGACCAAACATGAAACTTTTTTTTCCCTAAGCCAACCTGAAATAAGTAGATTTTTTACCAGGTGATGCAATTCATCTACTATCGAAAGACATTCACAAACATTCATTCCTGCAGCAGAATTCAAACCTAGCCTGTTGATTGGAGAGCAGAGAAATCATCCACTTGACTAACCAGGCCATTTTTAACACGTTCACTGCCAACTATGAGTATACTCGTAGTTGGTATATGAGCCACACAAGCCAGCTTCAAGTATACTCATATGACGCTTACCGTCGGCAACGAGATTACCCATACTGACCTTGAAGAAGTGAAAATACTTGGCTTGTGGAGCTAGCAGCAAAACTGTATACTCGTATATGGTATATGCTCCGCACAAGCCAACTACGAGTATACTCGTATGTCGATTACTGACGGGAACAAACTATGCCGAAGTTGCGTGGCAGCGAATGTGTTAATATTGAGCCATTTATGAACATTATATTCATGCTTCTCCATAATTATAACTTGTCCTTAAAGAAATATAGAGCTACCCATGTATTACCTAACCCTCAAAGTGCGAAATTAAATAATTATGTAATATTTATAATTAATGTAATAATTATAATTATATTATAATAATATAATTTATAATTATATAATAAGGTTTAGTGTATATATGGGGAGGTAGAAAGAAGGAAGTTTTTTTTAAAACGTCTTGGGACTGTAGGCTTCAGGGAACACTGCATGAGAAAGATTGTTTTCACACAGTCAATAGAAGATAAATGGAATAAAAAATTATGCGAAGTTGGTTCAATATGTCCAAAGCTGGACAGTGAATGGATGTAGATTAGTACTTTCTCATGTGTTTATTGGCTTGAGGGAAAGTGAAAAAATGGTGTCTGTCAGTTAATTGGAACAGATCCAGAAAATACATCTAGAGAAGCCATAAGGCAGAAACACTATGTCTAAGAGATAATGAATGGAGTGAGTCTGTGAGAGGGGAAAGTCAGTTAGCTTGTAGTCTTGAATAACTACAAGCATTTTCAGAGAGAAAGAGAGAAGTTTTCATACATCACCCCACAGAAATGTAGAAAGTACTACAAAATGTAAACTACAGTTAGGCATTCAGTGAGCATTTTTTTTAGTAAAGTGGGAGGTACTGTATCTTGATTACTGCAGGAGTTGGAGAAGAATGATGCCAAGTCTGCCTTGCACCAAATGGCCTTGGCAAGAAAGAAACCAGAATGCTAGACTACCACCATTTGATCAGCAGGCAAGTTTTGTGCACTTGGCCCATAGAAAGTCTGATTTGAATTTGCTTGATGGTCTCTGCAGTGCAATGTTAATTGGTACTAGAAATTTGGTTTAAGCCACTTTCAGTATGCTGAATTATTTTTTTGGACTGCTTTGGCTAACTTATTGGAAAACTAAGATTTGTATAGTGGTTCTAGGTTTTTGGATGTAATAGGTGATGAAGGCATTTATTTCAGTAAGAATTGTTTATTATTTGTTTGAAGCAGGTGTTTGGATTAGAAGAAGGGAGTAGAAATTCTAAAAGATCATACCATTTGTCACTATTGTAGTGCTGAAGGACATGAGAGATAGACCATGAGGACAAAGAACATTCAGCAGGAAAAGGAGACTTAGATGAGTTCATGATTTTAGTTATCAGGATGGAGCTGAAATATAGTATTCATTAGAACTTCTTAAGAAGAAATCAGATGTGTTGGGGAGACGGAAAGGATGATCAGGTATTGTGATGGACAATTTGTGAAAAATTGTTGATGATTGCTTATGTCTCTAAATCTCATTTACAAAGGTGAAAGAAGACTCGCAGGAATGTGTGCACAATTGAGCATATACACACCCACCCATAGAGAGAGAGAGAGCACCCAGTCTCCAGTCCAGTGCATGGCTTTTACAGTTCTTCTTGCACATTACTATTTGGACTTTCTTCAGTTATTATCTGGCAAAAGTAAGTGGCAGCGAGATTATATGCTAGCCATTGACAAGCTTCTCAGTGAGTTACAATTAGGTTCAGTCATATGTCTTCTCAGTGAGTTACAATTAGGTTCAGTCATATGTCCATCTTTGCTTTGCTTTGATTAATAAAAGACATGTGGAACTATAAAGTAGGTGATTATAATCAACTGAGAAGATCATTGAGAAACTGTATGGTAGAGCACTCAACAGTACATGGGAATTAGAGTACCTATAGGAAGTTACATCTGACTATATCCCTAGTTAGGAGAATTGATTGCATTGATTATTAAAAGGGTGAATTGATGAATAGCATTTTAAAGTAATTGCTGCATAAAAAGAGGATATTTTGAAATCAGAAACACTGTAAAGTTCAGGCTAGGAGAGATGATCATGGTGAGAAGGTAAAATCATATTTTACTTTCTGATGAAAAATTAGACAAACTGCCCAAAGGAAATCTGAGAGAATTTTATTGCTATGTAGCAAATAAAAAGAAGAATGACCAGGAAAAATTATTATAATGAAAGTGGATGGAAGAAAATGCCAGATGCACAGCCGAGTCAAGTAATTACTTGAGTAAGTTATATATATATATTCCAGGCTGACCATGCTCTGGATGGCAGGAAAGAACTGGACAAAAGTATAAAAGCAGATGAGTCAGAAATATAAAGCTCTTACAAGCTTGGCTGAGATACAGCAGTTGGACTGGGTGAGATATCAGCAAAAGTATTATTAGTGCTTTTGATCTGGTTATTCAGCTTGAGTCTGCAGTGAAATTATAGATAATTTAATATCTCTGATGTGGTCATTAGGGTATTGGAAAGGCGTGCAGGCAACGGCTTGATTTATTGAAGGTAGGCCTTGCTTTTCAATCTGCTCGTGTTCTATAATAGATCACATATCATGATATATGTATTTGCCAAGCTATTTTACAGGATTTCGCATTGGAGGTTGTATACAAAGGAGTTTGGAAAATACGTTTGACATGGATTAGAGAGTAGCTGACTAACAGGCATGAAAGTGATATATGGCGGTGCTATGTGAAGAAGAAGGTGATCAGTGGTGTACTATTTGGTTCTTTCCTTGGATCATTGTTGTTTACTATATGTATTAATGATACTAGGGAGGGTCTCGAGTGTGATATTTAGTTATTTGTTGATAATGCTTAGGGTGAGTGATAAGAAATGTGATATAGAATTCATGCAAACTGATTTGAACAGATTGGTTACATGGGGAAATGACATTCGATATCATTTGGTAAGTGTATAGTTATGCACTTTGGATAGAGGACACATTATAAACAGAGTATTATATTAATGAGGACTGGTTGGAAGTAGTCAATGAAACTAGAGATTTGAAGGCTTTTGTGAACTGTGAGTTTACAGTTCACAATGATCCTGAAATCTTTAACACTGTTAAAGAGAACACTATTAAGAATAAGAAAGGTATTCTCCCACTTTACAAGGCTTTGATTGGACTGCATCTGGATTACTGTGCACAGATATGGTCTCCTGTGTCAGGGAATGGAGATTGTGGAAAAATTATAGCAGTGGGTAATCAAAATGACAACTGGTCTATCATGGACATTAAAAGAATTAAACCGCTTGACCAGTAAAATATTAATTAATTATCACCTGTGTTTCTCCGTAAGTATCACTGCAAGTACAAATAAAGAGGGACAAGTAATTTCGAGAGCCTCCATAGCTCATAGTCCTCAAAGTTTGAGAAATACATGGATGAGATGAGATAGAAACATATAAGTTATTATTATTACCCCAAGACCTCATGGAGTCAAAGACTCATCTGGGAGGTCCTTTTATCACACACACATCTCATGATACTTAAACACATTCAAACTTTGCAGACACCACACTCTCAGGCAAAGCATTCCAATTATTTACAACTCTGCACGAAAAAAACCTGCTTCTCACTCCCCTACTCACACCCTCTTTATACAGTTTCCAGGGATGACCTCTGGTTCTCCCCTGATCTCCCACTATTCTCTGTAGAACTTCACTACCACTGATCTTATAACAACCCCTTACCAACTTGTAGGTCTCTATCATATCTCCCCTCTTCCTCCTCTCCACCAGACTCTGCAAATTACATCTTCTCAATCTTTCCTCATACTCAACATTCCAGAGGTCAGAAACTACCTTAGTCAGTCGCCTTTGGACCCTTCCAGCATCTCTTTATTCTTCTGAAAACCCGGTGACCAAATCTGGGCACAATAGTCCATGTGTGGCCTAATCAAAGCCTTATAAAAGAATCTCCCTACTTCTACACGTCAGTGTCCTCCACATCATTCCCAGAAGCGTTTGTGTTGTCTTCACAATTTTGGCAATGTGTTCCCTAAATTTTAGATCCTTATCCACTATCACCCCCAGATCTCTTATTTCCTCTACCTCCAACAATATATTCTCACCAAGCATAAATTCTGCATCCCATCTTTGTTTTCCAAATTTTAAAACCTTACATTTTGCAACATTGAACTCGCATCCCCATTTCCGTGCCCAATCACTCAATTTATTCAAGTCTTCTTGCAAGGCCACATCTTTACTATTCTTTATGGTTCGTCCCAACTTTGCATCATCTGCAAACAACTGAATATCTCCATCCAAATCTTTGTCAATATCATTAATATACAAGTTAAACAGTAATGGAACCTAAAACAGACCCCTGAGGCACTCCACTAGTGACTTTCCTTTTCCTGGATATCGCACCCCCCATACACAACTTGTTGATACCTATCAGATAGCCAGTCTCCAATCAAAATCTATAGTTAACAAGGGCTGCATCTTGTTAACTATAGATAAAAGTGACATTTTGCAGTTTATGGATGTGGGAAGTAGAACTTGATGGTCTCTATTATTCTTTATAATCTTGTTTCCCTAAAACTTGTGTTTCTGGTTTGGAACATAGTTACATAGTTCTAATATTCCATTTTGCAGTTAGTTTTTTCATTTAGGTGAAAGTGGTGATCTTGTGTTTCAGAGTCCAGTACTCTTTATTAATGCATTATCTTTTGCCATCTTAAATATCAGTTCTCTTGAAATTATGCAGGTTACCACACCCAACACTTTGCATACTGAATTGCTTGAACTCAGCTTCTATAATTTTATGGGGAAGGATGATTAGCAATTTGCTCAACCCTACCTCCTTTAATTAGGCTTGGAGCCAGCATGGCCTAGTCTATCCCAGGACAGAGCTATATATACTCTCTAAAAGGAATCCAGTACATCAGTAGTGAAGTACCAGTAATTCCAAGGCAAATTCCAAGTATTTGCCTTGGAATTGTTAGCCAATTTAACCGAGTTTTTTTTTTTATTTTAATTTTAATTTTTTTTTTTTTATCAACACACAAAGGATGGAGTGAATTAGATATTCTCAAATATTGATTGGTGATTAATAATTAGTAATAATTAATAATAAACTTTAATTAGTAATAAACTAACACTTTATAATGTGCAAATATTTCAAAGAAAATAGGAACTACATTTTTATCTATTCATTGTCAATGAAGTTTAAATGAATTAGTTTATAATTTATTTATGATTTTTTTTTCCCCTTTCAGAGGACCTCAAACATCAGTTATAGAGGATAGTGAAAAAGCTCTGGCCAAAGTGAGCCATTTAATTCCTGGAGAATATCAGTTTCAGTTAACAGTTTTTGATGAAAAAGAAGCTAATAGCTCTTCATTAATAACAGTGTTTGTGACTCAAAGTATGTATATTATTATTATTATTATTATTATTACGGGTATCTCCATGGAGTCAGTAGACTCATCGCGGGATACCCAAACTAGCAAAACAATATCTGTCATATCTCTTCTTGAATTCATTTACAGATGAAGATCTCACAACTGAATCAGGCAATGAATTCCACTTATTCACCACTCTCCACGCAAAAAAACCTTGTTCTAACACTCTTGTTAACTACACTCTTCTTTAATTTCCAGGGATGACCTCTTGTTCTTCCATCACTAGCACACAGCTGAAACATTTCCCCTGCATCAGTCCTATAAAAACCTTTCAGTAATTTAAATGTGTCTATCATATCCCCTCTTCTCTGCCTATCAACCAACGTCTGCAATCCACAAGCTCTCAATCTATCAATGTAGGGAGCATTTTTTACATCACTTACCAACTTAGTCACTCTTCTCTGAACCCCCTCCACAGCCTCCTCATCTCCAAGGAATCCAGGTGACCAGACCTGAACACAGTAATCCAAACATGGAAGTATCAACGCTTTATAAAGAGGAATAATAACCTCTTTATCTCTGGATGTCAGTGTCCTCCTCAACAACCACGTAATCCTATGTGCAATCTTGGACACCTTTACAATGTGTCCTCTGAACTTCATCTCCCTATCTACCAACACCCCTAAGTCCCTAGCCTCATCAATCTCTTGGTGTACTGTTCCATCAATGTAGTACACAGCTGGTAATCTTTTAATCCCAAAATGCATGACTTTACACTTTTCCACAACTGACATCCATTACCTTTTACCCATTTTACCAGCTTATTTAAATCATCCTGCAAACTTTCAACACCAGCTTGATTTTTTATTGCGCTACCCAACTTTGCATAATCAGCAAACAACTGAATATCTCCCTGTAAGCCATTTCCTATATCATTTATATACAAATTAAACAACAATGGCCCAAGCACAGAGCCTTGAGGCACACCACTGGTCACCTGCCTCATCCTGGACTTGGTTCCTCCATACACCACCTTCTGGTATCTCATCATCATCATCATCAAATTCCTGCCATGTACTCTCAAGGGGTGTACAGGATATGACAGTACTACATGAAAAAATTACATCATTACTAACTTCCTGTCTACAATTTTCCTCCAAATCAGTCTGTTACTTGCCAAGACTCCAACATTATCAGATCTTATATTTCTATCATCTAAGGCACTTTGTACCGTATCAATCCACCTATATCTTGGTCTTCCTCTGGGTCGTTTTCCTACCAACCTGGCAGAGAACCCTTGTTTTGCTAATCTTTCCTCTCCCATTCTATTTAAGTGACCATACCACCTGAGATTAGCTCTGCTAATGCATTCCTGGATGCTGACAATGTAAAGTTCTTTTCTAATATCCTCATTTTTAATATGATATTGCCATTGATGCCATCTGTTGACACCTATAATCTTTCTCAGGACTCTCATATCTGCGGTCTCTAGTCTTTGGTCAAGTGTTTTACTTCTGATCCAGCTCTCAGATCCATAAGTTAAAACTGGTTTGAACACTGTCTTGTATACAGCTAATTTAGTGTTCCGACTAATTTCTCTCTTATTCCATACGAATTTATTCAATTGACCTCCCACCACACCAGCTTTGCTGATTCTGTTGTCTATTTCTATATTCAATTTACCATCTTCAGTAAAAATCTTGCCTAAGTAGCTGAAATGTTTTACTTGTTCCACAGGTTCCCTGTTCACAACACAGTTGACATTTTCGATGATTCTGCCTATTTTCATTGTCTTTGTCTTTTTATTGCTGACCTTCATACCATATCTATTACAACAGCTATTCAATTTAGTCAGAGAATCTTGCAGACTTGTAGCGGATTTATTTAGAAGTATAACATCATCCGCATAAAGCAAAGAGCTGACATTAACATCTCCAATTTTGATATCAAGTTTAATACCACTTTCCTTCATAATGTGATCCATATAGATAATGAATAACAGAGGGGATAATGTACATCCTTGTCTTACACCAGATTTAACATTAAACCATCTTCCTGTACTTCTTTCAATTCTAACTGCTGACTTACAACCCAAATAAAGACTATTACTTGATATAATGCCCCATTGACACCATGTAACTGCAGCGTATTGAATAGCTTCTCTCTTGGCACCTTATCATATGCCTTTTCCAAATCGACAAAGCTTAAATACAGATCTTTGTTATATTCCCATGCTTTCTCGTCTATTTGTCGTAAAGTGAAGATCTGATCCTGACAGTCTCTGTTTGGCCTGAATCCAGCTTGTTCTTCACCAAGCTTTTCTTCCACAATTCTTCTCAACCGTTTCTCAAGTATACTTGCATAGATCTTGCCAGGAACACTCAGTAGGGAAATACCTCTGTAATTCTCACATTCAGTTTTATTTCCCTTTTTATATATGGGTACTATGAGAGCTCTACTCCAATCATCGGGAATTCGTCCCTCTGTCCAGGCTTTCTGAACTATGCAGTGCAGCCACTGTAAGACTTTTATATACTTCATATACACTTCATATATACTTTATATACACCATACTTCAGCATTTCTGGTCGAATATCATCTACTCCTGCTGCCTTTCCACATTTCAAGCCTTTGATGGCTTTGTTAAAGATACCAAGCAATTTTAAACCTGGTTTTACTGCATTTTTTCCAAGTAAGCAAACAGACAAAATGTCAAGTTTGCGCCTGCAATTGATGCAAGACTAGCTGATCCCACAGGTAGTGCAAGACCAAGGCAACTCGTAAAGGTGGAGCAAGTTCTGATCACTAATCTTAATATTTACCCTTAATGCCAAAACACATCTCCAAGAAGGGGATGTATGATGTTTTGTATTAAAGGCAAGGGGCCACTACCCAGACCGGTTTCGACCTTTATTAAGGTCTCATCAGTGGGAGCCAGGCTAGAAATACCAAGATTTAGTAATGCAGAGCTTGTAAGTATTTTACCAAAACAAGTTACCATAAGGTGTTATACTTTCTACATTTATATCTCCTTCTGAGATTTTTATTTAATAAGGTTATAACACCTTATGGTAACTTGTTTTCGTGAAATACTTACAAGCTCTGCATTACAAAATCTTGGTATTTCTAGCCTGGCTCCCACTGATGAGACCTCAATAAAGGTCGAAACCGGTCTGGGTAGTGGCCCCTTGCCTTTAATACAAAACATCATACATCACCTTCTTGGAGATGTGTTTTGGCATTAAGGGTAAATATTAAGATTAGTGATCAGAACTTGCTCCACCTTTACCACAAGTTGCCTTGGTCTTGCACTACCTGTGGGATCAGCTAGTCTTGCATCAATTGCAGGCGCAAACTTGACATTTTGTCTGTTTGCTTACTTGGGAAAAATGGAGTAAAACCAGGTTTAAAATTGCTTGGTATCTTTAACATAACTATACCCAAGTTAAAAATACTTTCTACTTCAAGTATGGATATGTATTCCTGACTGCATGCCTGGTCAGTGTTTTTTTATCACTGTGCTGTCATCACTGCTTGTTTCATTTAGCAATTTTTCAAAGTAATTACTCCATACTTCAAGGATATCTTTTTCTCCTGTTTTCATGTCACCTTTATCATCTCTAACTCCTTTTACAGCACTCTTTCCTCCATTCCTAAGTTTCTTCAACAACCTCCAGAATATTTTGCCACCTTCTTGATATTTATTTTCTATATTCTTGCCAAAGTCCTCCCATGACTTTTGTTTAGCTAGTTTTACACACTGTTTAGCTTTCTTACATTTGTCTCTGTATTCTGTAAGAGTAAAAGCTGACTTATTTGACAGGAACTTTTGATATGCTTTTTTCTTTTCCTTCACTGCCTCTTTAACTTCCTGTGTCCACCAGGGAGTTCTGATTTTTTATCCTTGCACACAACCTCACCACATGCCTCTCTGGCAGAATCAATCAATGTTTTCTTCAGAGTTTGCCACTGAATCTCCAAGGTTTGGTTCCTGTTCTCAAGCTCTTTCATTTTCTTTTCAATAATCTTTCTGTATTTTAGTCTACAGTTCACATCTGAGAGCTGCTCAACTTTTATTGCTTTAAAACTTTCTTACATGTTATTCTTTTCAATATGAAATTCAATTTTATCCTGCTCAAGACTAAATAGTGATCACTTCCAATTTCAAATCCTCTATACACTCTGGTGTCCTGCACCAGGGGGAAAACATCACTATCAACAATAACATAGTCAATGAGACTTTTCTTATTCCTAGCCTCTTCTCTCCATGTGAATTTGTGCACATTTTTATGTTGGAACATGGTGTTAGTAATAACCAGTCCATGTCCTGAGCAGAAATCCAACAGATATTTGCCATTATTATTAGCTTTGCTCTTTTCTCCAAATTTTTCCAAAATATTTTTGTATGTCTCACAATCATTTCCTACTCTGCTATTTAGATCCCCAACAAGGACCAACTTTTCATTTTTTTGTGTGTCAGTTGCTTTTTCTAAAGCCTGAAAAAATTCCTCCACTTCTACCTTAGTAGAATCTTCTGTGGGACCATAGGCACAAATAAGTCTCATTGTCCAGTTCCCCATTCTCATATTTGCCCACATTACTCTACTTGAGACTGACTGCCATTCAAGAAGATTAGCCTCGTATTTTGTGTTGAATACTATGGCTACTCCTTATTTTCCTTGATTGTCATTGCTTGAATATAACATTTTGTATTTATTCCTCAGAAAGATCTCACCAGTTTTGGTCTTTTTTGTTTCAGTCACCCATATTATGTCGATCTGGTACTTATCTAATTCCTCAGCTAGCTCCATTTCTTTGCCATTCAGGCTTCTTACGTTGATAGTACCGATCTTTAACTCTGGTGATGTTGAGTTGGGGTTTGTTTTCAGATTTGTTCCAGTAGCTGACTTTTCGCTGTTCGCCCTGGTTCCCTGGCAAAAACAACGGGGGCCTTGTTTAACCAGGTGACGCCCCAGCCGGCATGAAATTTTGTCATGTTGTACCATCATTTTTTTTTATTTTGGTTTAATCAATAAGAATACAATTTGGTCGGCTAAATCCCAAATTTCCAGCCCATCCTCGTTCATTCAGTATCAAAGTAGATACCCAACAGGGTGCACCATGAGAAGGTGAGGATTGGACATTAGGTCAGAAGCCCTGGTCGGTTCTCCGCATTCCTTTAAAGGCTATGTGGAGGTCTCCTCTCAGTTATACAGCTTTGACCTTTAAGCACCCCCTTCTGGTATCTCTCTGTGAGCCATTCTCCTATCCATATCACCAATTTAGTATCCATTCCCATCTGCTCCAATTTGTGTAACAGTGTTCCATGGGGTATCCTGTCAAAAGCCTTAGCAAAATCCAGAAGTACTACTGTGTAGCCAGTTCCTTTGTCCAACTCAGATTTCATTCTATTATGAAGTTAATAGATTGCTAAGGTAGGATCTACCTTTAAAAAAACCATGTTGGCCTCTATAGAGTATCATATCCTGATCCACCCATTCTTGAATTTTGTCTTTAACCAACTTTTTCAATACTTTTACCACTACTCCTGAGATGGCGATTGGTCTGTAATTAACTACTGCAGTTTTAGAGCCACTCTTATGCAAAGGAACCACTTTGCCTAACTTCCACTCCCTAGGGACCATACCAGAGTTCAAACTTAAATTAAATATTCAAGTAAGAGGGATTGAAAATTCATTCACACAACACCCGAGCTGATATTCCATCTAAGCCTACAGCTGTGTTTGCATTTAAATTTTGCAATATATTAAATACCTCTGATTTCTTAGCTTCAATTCTCCCATTAGTTATTGCTACAGGTACAGAGATATCCTCACTTGGGTGATAGACTTTTGAAAAGTGATCACTCAGTAACTCAACTATTACATCTGATTTTGTCACCTCAATACCATCAGCACCCACTAAAGTTATCCTTCCGAAGTCATTCTTCCATTTACTTGCCACATAGTGGAAGAACTCTTTGGGATTACCCTTGATCTCTTTGGCTAAGGTCTTCTCATAATCTAATTTAGCTTTTCTTACTATGCTGGTAACCTTCCTTGCTTGAGCCTTGTACTGCTCATGGATGTACTGATCACCTTTCTCCTTGTAAATTCTCCATAACATTTTCTTTTTTTTGCAGGTCAAGCTTGATACTACTGCTCATCCATCTAATGCCTGCTTTGTTTGATTTCCTGACCATGGGGATACAATCTGATATTGCTTTCCTCAGATACCTGCTGATTTTATCCCATGCACTGCTAACATCTTTCCCCTGCAATATGTTCTGCCATGGGATGGCTGCAAGCTCACTCCGAAGCTTGTTATAATTGCCTAACCTGTAGTTCCGTATATACTTAACAGAAAAATCCACAGATTTTGCAACCTCCCAAGTCAATACCACATGATCGCTTTCACCAATTGGAGCTAACACCTTACTTATGCATATATTCTCTGAACCAATAACCAGGTCCAACACTCTCACACCACGTGTCCCTTCAGGTATGTGCTGTTTCAAGTAATTATCTCGTAGAAGATGTATGAACTCCATTTCCTTTTTGTTACGTGATATTTCCTCCTTCCAATTTGTATCACCAAAATTAAAATCCCCATAATAATCACTAAACCTGCACTCATTGCACTAATTTGTTGATGCATGAATTCAATCCCCCCCTGTACTCCCTGGCCTATAGCAGCATCGAACTGTATATTTGGTTGCATTGGTCACTATTTCACACCAGACCGCCTCAAATGACCTCTCATTTACATGTCTATCATCTTGATATACTACTTTCTATATTATGATATGTAATGTTTTATTTACTTATTATGGGTGATATTTAATTTAGCAAGCTTGGTTTTCTTGGTCATTAGTATCTCAGCTATCTGGCTATGGGCTATGCATGAGATTTTTCATGGGGAAGTATAAATACTCTAAGTGAACAAAATCTTGCTTATTTAGAGGTCCTTAAGTGTACTGTTATGTCTTCGTACTGGCCCTGTTATTATTAGTTATATTATTTACTTATCTTACTTATTCTCAGCTATTCCGTTGCCGACAAATTTATTTTCTTTTAAGTCGACTGCGCCAGCCGGCAACTGAATTCTGGCACACAATTTAAAACTACTGAAAAAACAATATAGGGATCAAGTGGTTTGCAGTCGTGGTCCCCCTTTCTTAGTTGCTAATAGATTCCCCTATTACTTATGCGTGGTCCGAAATTTAATAAGTGGTAATTCAATTCTCAGAACAATGACAGACTCATGAGGTTTGAATTAAAGAAATACATTTATTTAGACAAATACATATATACACTTTAGTTAGAAATTCCAATTCTAAAGAGCCTTAACCCCCCCCCCTTTTTAAGTTAATATCCAAGAGGTTTACTTCTAAAATCTTATTCTAGCAATTTCATACTCTTCTTTGTGTAACTACGTTCAGGCTCGGTTAATTCTTACAGAGTTGCCCAGTTCCTATATATAGGAATAACACATATGCATAGATACATTCTACAATCCTAATATGGAGCATATCAGACGTACTCCGTCTTGCAAAATTCACATGGGACAATATTCTCTCTTATGCTCAGGCTTTATCTTCCCCCAAAATTCAGTTAATATTCAAATTTAAATTTAACACAATGATATAAATGTTTCTTCCAACATAAACAGTTCGAAATCTTGGTTCCCAGCTCAGTTTAAGCTTAGGGTGTCACTTGCTCTTTAGATATAGACAGAAATGTCTAAAAAAACAGTTCTTTAGATCCCAAAATGGAAGTTGACTATATGGAGCTCCTTAACCCTCTGTTTCTTATACCCTCTTTGGTTATTATTCAATTTTAATACGAAAACTTGCACCTTACCGTTCTTGCTTTTTCTGATAGTTATTGGGGCTTCCTTAATTAGACTTCTGGGTTTCCTTACTGAGCATTTCTTATGGCATCTGCGACATTCTTTTCGAAAAGATCACCTCTTCGCTGATTTATACGTTGGCATGACTAACCAACGGCTCTTTTCTGGAACTCTGGCCGCATTCCTCAGTTGTGGCTACGGTCGACACGGCACGCATAGCAATGGGAGAATGTTGCTGGGTATGGTGGCAAGCTTCACAGCTATCCAGCACTTGGATCAGGATCCAGGAACAGAAAATAAGGGAGCGATCGATTGAATTACGTGCCGAAACCTATATAGTCAATGTGAGCGCCCTCTCTTGGTGACTACGTCATGCACATAGCGGCGGCCGATTGGTCACCACAACTCCGAACTGTTTTTGACATGGCTCAATACATATCTCATCTTATATACATCTTTTAGCATTTATACATAATTTTCCTTTGTTAAATAATCCACAAGCATTATCTATTTAAGTTATGGGTTTCTCAAAATTCACTTAATATCTACTAAAAAAATGGTTAGACATAGTTCTGAATTATCAAGATGCACATTTTCTTCTGGAGGCATAAGCATGTCCATATCCATGGTTTTTAACGTTACCTTATGTTGGGTTGGAAATAGGATGACTCATTAAAAGTGAATCGGCACTTTTTCCGACACAACAGTACTCAACAGTATCAAACATGTTATTAGTTGACACTCTTTTATTAGGTAGGATTGCCATGCCTGTCTTGCATGTATTGTCATTGATTGAGAGAGTGTTTTCTTTTTACTACATTTTACAGCATTCAAATATATCATAAGTTGGCCGCTTATTTGTTTTTATTTAAAATGAGGTTAATTTCAGAATATTTATTGAAATGGATACATTCATTGCATCCACTGATTTTTTTTTAAAGATTTAATTATGCCCATGATCTGTCCTAAAGAAAAACTTTCTTTCCTCTATAATTTCCTACTTATTATGCTGCAGAAAAAGATGCAAATTATTTTCCTGGAAATGTGTGTGTTGAAAGGTTTTTATTTTTACCTTGGGTTTATTATATGTTAAAGATACCAAGAAATTATATACTTGGTTTTAATCCTTTTCCCAAGGAAGCAAAACAATGTTTTGCACGTGAAATATACTGATGTCTAAGCTACTTGTATATAGAGGCTAATGACTTTGTATCACTTGTCTTAATATGTATCCCATAATGCAAAGCCCCCCCCCCCCCTTTCAGGCATGTATAATAATATGCATAATGGGAAAAGTCACTACCCTGACTGGCTTCGACCTTTGTTGAGGTCTTATCAGTGGAAGCCAGACCTGGGAGAGATACCAAGGTTGAAGTAATGCGGAAGTCATATATATCTAATATATATAAGTAGCCAAAAGGTGCTTGACCTTATTAATAAAAATCCCTGGATGAGAGAATATTAATAAGGTTGAGCACCTTTTGTGTTGTGTGACCAGGATATGCCTGTGTTTAAGGCCTTTAAAAGCCACAGTCTGCTCACTAGCCTTCGTAACTATAATTTTAGGATAAAGTGGTTAAGTGTTATACCTAAATACATATTGAGTCCAAAAATAATTGTGTCCAAAAAGATAAGAATGACTAAATTTTTACCTGTAGATGAAAAATTTGATTACAGCCAAATGTGAACATAAATTTATTCCCAGCGCACTAATAAATTATATTACACAAAAAATGTGTTAAAAATTTCATACAAAATTAAATTGCAATAGGTTTTTAGCAAAAGTTACAAGTTTCCTAAGGACATAGTTAATGAATTAACAAACAGTACTTAAAGAAAACTATGCAGAAAGACATTTCTATATGGAACATGTTCACCCAGAACTACAATGCATTCTCACAATGTCATCATTTTGCCTAAGCAAGGAGTTCTTGAGGCAAAATGGCCCATTCCTCCTTCATAGCATAAGGCCTTGTTTGTTTTCTGGAGGAGAATTTCAGCAGCAATGCATCTCCCTATTGCTTACCAAATATGTTCTGTGGGCTTGAGATCTCGGGAGCATGCTGGCCACTCGATTTGATTAATATCTTTGGTCTCCAGAAGTATCTCCACTATCGTCCATAAAATATGAATTCTTCACCTACAATACAACGGAACAACTGAACATGATGTTGAAGAACTTCGTTGCAATATTGTTCACCAGTCATAGTTCCTTTTTCCAGCATTTGTAGCTCCGTGGTGCATCCATTAAACATAATGCTTCCCCATACCATGATCCCAGCACCACTGTATCTATTCCTTTCAAGAATATTCTCACAATGGTAAGCAATACCACTTTCACAACAGATCCAGTCTTGTCTAAAATCGTTGGAAAGACAAAAACAACTCTCATCTGTAATGAGTATGTTAGCCCATTGGCATCTAGTCCAATTTTGATGGATACTCCACCACTGAAAATGTGCTCTACAATGAGCTGTGGATAAAAGAAACTACAGGCATAAAGGCCTACTTGTCACAGACATCTTGCCACAGTTTGTAATCATATCCACATACCTGCGCTTGAATGGAGCTGACCTGTGATGCATCGATTAGGTTTTGCTGGTAACCAAAAATCTTTCAGCTCTGTGGTTGAGTGAGTGACCTCTTAGCAAACATCTGGAACACATTCCACTTGTTTGTAACACTGCCCAGAGCCTGGATACAACGTTGCATGAGATTCCAAACTCTCTGGCAATATCAGTAATTCTGCAGCCTTCTTCAAGCTCTCCAATAATTCTTCCTCACTTGCAATCATTTAGATCAGTGGTTCTCAAAAGGTGCGCCCTAGAAGATTTCCGGGTGCGCCCTGTGGTATTCCAGAGAAATATGTGTCCAGATATAAAAATAAATATAGTTACTCTATTATTATACCTTTTCATTACGGATATACCGCTCTTTTTGTCAACACACCATTATTATGTTAATTAACAGCGGTTTTTCTTGCAAAGAGAACAAGAATATGGTTTATTCTTGTTGTGTATATTACTTATTTTAAAAGTGTTGGAAGTGGATGTTATGTGCATATTACTTATTTTTATATAAATACACCCAAATAAAATGGATAGATTTCTCAAAAAGAAGTGTGATATTGAAGAATCAGATTCTGGAAGTGAGAAAAAGTTAAGTGCAAGTAAGAAAGCAAAATCGTGGCCTACTCGCAAATATGATGAAAGTTATTTAAGCTTTGGTTTCACTTGGACCGGAAGTGAAGATCATCCTTTGCCGCTATGTTTAGTATGTGGATGTAAAATGGCAAATGAATCATTGCTTCCTAGTAAATTGAATAAACATTTTAAAACTATACACACTAATTTACAAGATAAATCTGTAAGTTTTTTTAAGAGATTGTCTGAACAGCAAACAAAAGCGGCAAATTCTTTTAAAAGTATAATGACTGTTTCTGATAAAGCTCAAATCGCTTCTTATCAAGTCTCAGAACTGACAAAAAATATGAAAGATCATGCTTTAGGTGAGTCACTTATTTTGCCTGCATGCAAAAAATGGTCAGGACAGTGCTAGGAAATGAAGCAGCAATGAAAATAAGCAAGATTCCTCTGTCCAACGATACAGTTCACAGGCGTATTATAGAAATGTCTTCTGATATCGAGAAAAATGTATGCAGTAATAAACTTCAGTATTCAAATTTTGCATTGCAAGTTGATGAGTCAACAGACATTACCAACAAGGCGCAACTCTTAGCATTCGTCCATTTTATTAATGAAGATCAAATAGTAAATCAGTTTCTTTTTTGCAAAGAATTAAGTGTGTCTACAAAAGGTGAGGATGTTTTTAACATTTTGAATAGCTATCTTGATAAATGGCAATTAACATGGAAGTCGTATGTAGGCATTTGTACAGATGAAGCCCCTTCCATGATAGGCTGTGTTAAGGGCTTTATATCTTTTGTAAAAAAACAAAATGAGAATGTTATCGTAACTGACTGCTTTCTTCATAGGGAGGCCTTGATGGCAAACACATTGAGAGAAAAATTAAGAGAAGTTTTAGATCAAGTTGTTCAGATGGTAAACTTTATTAAAACAAGACCTGTCAAATCGCGTTTATTAGAAAAGCTTTGTATCGATATGGATTCACAACACAGACGACTGCTTTTACACACTGAGGTGAGGTGGCTGTCAAGGGGGAAAGTACTTACCCGTGTACACGAGCTACGACAAGAACTGGTTGCGTTTTTTGAAGAGATGAAACAATTACATTTTTGTAACCTCCTTTGGTGCGAATTTTGGATTGCCAGGTTACAGTATTTTGCCGATATATTTCAGCAGCTCAATATTTTGAATACTAGCATGCAAGGGAAAGAAGAAAATATTCTCACATCCACTGACAAAATGAAAGTGTTTTAGAGAAAACTACAGATTTGGAAAAGAAAAGCTGTTGAAGATAATTTGGAAATGTTTCTATTGGTAAGTAACACTTGCATAAATGAAACACTTCCAATAATAGTTGAATATTTAACAAGCTTAGAAGAAAAATTGAGTTCTTATTTTCCATCACTTAACACTGAACAATACGATTGGATTAGAAACCCATTTATGGAAACTTCAAGTGATTTTGGTTTAACATTAACAGAAGAAGAAGAAGAACTGGCAGCTATATCCACTGATCGTGGATTGATGATTAAACATAAGGAATTGTCTCTTGAAGCCTTTTGGATTTCTATAAAAGAAGAATATGTGTCAATATCTAAAAAAGCTTTGAACATTTTACTACAATTTTCAACATCATATTTATGTGAATTAGGATTTTCTACCCTCACCACAATTAAGTGTAAAAAGAGAGGAACTCTTCAATGTATTGACGAGAAAATGAGAGTGCCTTTCAAATATATGCCCAAACATTGAAGCAATCGCTAGGACACATCAGGCTCATGTTTCTCATAAACACAAGAATGAATAAACTTAAGGTACGTTTCATTTTTTTTTTATCGCATTATTTTTTTTCTGTAATATTTGACTTACTGTATATTATTGCGTATAATGCTATCCGCGTATAATGCGAACTAGAAATTTTGTTTGAAAACTAGCCCTAAAATGCCATGTCCACGTATAATGCAATCTGTTAATCTTGTTCCATAACATTATAAATAATACAATACGAATTAACGAAAGAAATATTTATTTGAAAACAAAATGTCAAAATACAAGACGAATTAACGAAAGAAATATTTATTTTAAAACAAAATGTCAAAATCGTTTAAATTCTTCTTCATCTTTTGAGTCGAAAAACATTTCATTTATAAATTCATCTGTAGGGATTGCATCATCAGTGTAGCAGTTGTCGTCATCGTCTTCATGCTCTCCAATTTGATGTGCGTCATCCTTGCTTTCGTATATGATGTGATCATCGGATCCATCCATTGAATTACTTATTCCACATTTAAGAACTGAGCATTGAATCATTTCAGATGGTATCAAATCCCATGCTTCTTTAACCCAGCTGGTGACTAGGGTGATCTCAGGCTTCTGAAAATTCCCACCTTTTGTCATCTTCATCAAACCAGATGACATCCATTCTCTCCATTTTTCACGTAAGTGATCTTTAAATGGCTTATTCAAGCTGACATCAAGCGGCTGCAAAACGGAAGTTAGACCACCCGGTATGACTGCTAGGTCTGTACGTAGCTCTCGTGCTTTCTCTTTGCTTGCCTCTGTTAAATGTGCCCGGAACATATCCCAGACTAGCATGCTTTGTTGACGTAACAAGCTACTTGGACGTATGTTCCATGCTTGATCCAGCCACAATTGTACACCTTCTTCATCCATCCAACTGATTGGCGCGAACAATTACACCTGGTGGAAATTTCATATGCTTCGGAATTTTCTTCCTTTTAAATATCACTGTTGGCTTTAATTTGATTCCTTCTGCCATGCATGCTAGAACAATGGTAAAATGCGTTTTTTCATGTCTCATTTTTATGAAGACACCCTTTTCACCAACTCAGTTTACTGTTCGATTCCCAGGCATATCAAAGTACATGGGCATCTCATCCATATTGCCAATTTGGGAAAGTTCATATCCATGACACTTCCGTAATTTTATGATAAATTTATGGAAGGACTGCATTTTTTCTTCAGGCTGCTTTGGTAACTTCTGCACAATTTTTGTTCGGTGTCGTAATGTTAATGCTTTGCATTCCATAAATCTGTTGCACCACCCAGGCGAAGCAAGAAAAGATGAAATACCTGGTGTTTCCTTGAATTTACCATTCTTGAGTTGTAGAGCTCGAAAACGAATTGCATTTCTTGTTACTATAATGCCATCTTGTCGTTGCATCAAAATCCATTCATTTAGCTCTTCTTCGAGTTCTGGAAAGGATGCTACATCTCCACGACGGGAACGTTTCGTTTTGGGGATTTTTTCAAGACTGTCTTTTTGCTTATGCCAAAGTCTAATATTACTCTCTGCTACACCAAATTCTCTCATAGCAACACTGTTATTATGTTCTTCTGCAAACTGCACGACACGCAATTTAAATCCTGCTTCAAAAGATGAACGTTTACGTTTCTGTTGGCTCATTTTCAGGCTAGGTTTGTTTAATGAATAATATTTAAAATGAACTGTAGTTAAACCGATATACCTGACTGTGCTCTATCTATCTCACTGTGCTCTATCATTCGGCGACGGAGAGCGCATGCACAGATACGATGCGTGCTCGGTTGCCGAATGCGAGTGGGTCAAGTAGATTTGGTTTCATAAGCATTAGGTAGTATATATTGTGTGTGCAAGTCTAATAAGATGTTATATTTTTTAGGATCCGCATATAATGCGAACCCCTAACTTTAAGTAGTATTTTTTACCATAAATTTTTCGCATTATAAGCGATAATATACGGTAATTATTATAACATATTTCTCAGAAATTTGTATATAGTGCGCCTACAATTATTTGTAGGATTTTAAATGCACCCTGACTTCAAAAAGTTTGAGAACCACTGATTTAGATAGTCTTTGAGACATTACAAGACTTAGTTTGCAACTTCATTCCTTCAAGAAAAGAGCTTTCTGAAAACAAGCTTCCTTCACTTAGTGCAGCCTTTGCCTTTTATCCTGTTGAGTGCTACCACGTGACACCTTTGTGTGTAATTCGAAAATTTTCATGTATACCTGCTTTTTGCTCTAAATCTTTAGTTATTGTCAAAATCAAGGATTAAAATTTCATTTAATTTTCTTCATCTTGAGTAGAATTAATTACTTTATATAATTTCCACCTGTGTAGAGCCTGTGTATCTCAGTAGAAGTATCATTTGCACTCTACAGCTCTTGACTGCATGAAAAAAGACTTACAAGTTTGAGTCTAGTCGCTGACTGAGAAACTTTTTCTAAGCCTTTTTTAGACCGGTTCCTGAGTTAGTCAATCTCTGGCATGGGCAAGCAGGTTTTTCGTTCCGTAAACTCAAGAAAATCGGCCGTCGAACCCACACTATTTTCAGATATTTAAAAAAAAAAATTGTGTTAAGGTTAGGGAGCACGAGATGGTGGCACTTGTTAGCCATCTTCTTCACCACATACTTAATAATTAGTGATAGCCCTGGGCCAGCTATCTCTGATTGGCTACCAGTGGAGATTGAACTGCCCACTCAGTTTCCAAAAGTTAGATAGGACTAAAACAGTCTCGCTTACTCCCTATACGGGAACAACAAGGCATTAGTTGATTTTTTTGAATGGAACTGACCTGTGATGCATCGATTAGGTTTTGCTGTTTTTTTTTTTTTTCTAATTTCCACATATGGAAAAGGTTAATAAAGGGATAAATGAACAAAATATGCATGCATAAATTGTCTGTTTGTACTTATAACATTATTATTTAAAATGTTTAAATTCATTGTTTCTTAATAAAGAAAACATAACTGCTATACTAATTTTACATTGTTCATTAAACAATATAATTTTATTCACCATTAAATGTTCTTTCTATTTATATTGTTACTGAAAAACCAGATAATAATATTAATTGGGTGGGGAATAAGCAGGTCTGGGAGAGAATTAATAACAATTTTTTTATTTTTTATTTTAATGTATATATATATATATATATATATATATTATATAAACCTGAATCCCATCTTTCAAAGGGTTGCATTCTTATAATACAGTAATACCGTGGATGGGGTGATATTTAAATAATGTAGAAACCCTGCTCCAGAGAATTGAACTTTTTTTGACTCAACTTCAAGCCATGTAGTGTAATGCTCTCACACTGGACAATGAAATTCATTGAGCTCCTAATCTATTTAATTAATTTATACATTTTAATATAGCTTTATAAATGTTGGAAATTGAGGCTGGGAAAAGTAAGAATGTTAATAAAGGTGGAAGTTTTTTTTGCAAGATTAGAAAGTACAGTAAACCCTTGCCGAGCGCGGATTTGCAGAATGCGATTTTGCACATATGCGTTATCTTAATTGTTTCCATTTAATTTGTCCAACATTAGAATTTCATTCATACACAGTACGCTGCAGAGCATTGCCCGGCAATCCTGCTTGGCGCTGCCCGCTAGCCGAGTGACCCAAGCCGAGTTGCGATCATTGCACTCACGTTAGCAGAGCTGTAATCACTATTTATCAATGTTTATCCTCTTCTCCTTTTGTATTTATATTTCTTTTAATTTCAAAAATTCAATATGACATCTAAGAGGAAGAATGAAGATTATAAAGCAACAAAAAGATACAATACGGGAGAATGAAGAAAAGATTCAGTCTAGTGTCAAAGCTTCAGGCGATACTTCGGCAAAGGTTGCTCAAGTTTCAAGAAGAATTCTGCAATTGGAAAAGATGAAAAAAATATTAATAGCTTGGATTGACAAGTAAACGAAAAAGGCTCCATTATGGATGGTGTTGCTATCGAAACAAAGCTTTCGATTTGTTTTCTTTCGTTTTAAATAAAGATGGCCAATCGTCAGAGAAAATTGACTTTCAAGCAAGCAAAGGTTGGCTTGAAAACTTGAAGTGTCGTTTTAATTTGCACAATGTAAAGCTGCAGGGAGAAGCTGGCTCTGCAGATAAAGAAGCAGCAGAGAAATTCAAACCCCAATTTTTGAAATTCATTGAAGAGAGGGGTTACGTTCCGCAACAAGTTTTCAATGCGGATGAGACGGGCCTATTTTATAAGCGAATGGGACAATGAACCTACATCACAAAAACACAAAAGATTGCCCCAGGTTTTAAAGCTTTTAAGGATAGACTCACTTTGCTTTTTAGTGGAAATGCATCAGGCGACTTCAAGTGCAAACCTTTGCTTATTTATTGATCTAAAACACCTCGTGCATTGCAGGGAAAAAATTTTGAGCAATCCCGTTGTGTGGAAGTGGAATAAAAAAAGCTTGGGTAACAAAAGCCCTCTTTAATAACTGGTTTGAAAATTCATTCGTTAAAGAAGTCAAATATTATTTAGAATAGCAAAACCTGTGCTTTAAAGTTCTCCTAATTCTTGATAATGCTCCAGGACACTATGCTGAAGCCCTCACAACACTGTATCCAAATGTAGAGGTTTTATTCCTCCTACCTAACACCACTTCCTTAATCCAACCAATGGATCAAGGGATCATAAAAACATTCAAAGCCTATTATTATTATTATTATTATTATTATTATTATTATTCGTGACACCTCCAAGGAGTCCAAAGACTCATCGTGGTCAAAGACTCATTATGTCAGGCATGTTTATACCTCTGCAAATAAAGCACTAGACGAAGGAAAGCATGACACACTAATGGCATTTTGGAAGCGATTCAACATAAGCCACTGCATATAAATGATTAAACTTGCATGGGAACAAGTGAATTCATCAACATTGAATGCTTACTGGCATCAGCTCTGGCCAGAAGTTGTCAACAATTTTAAAGGATTTCCATCGATTGAAAATGAAGCCAAAGAAATCGTACAAATTGCAAAAGCAATTGGCGGCAAAGGATTTTCAAATATGGAAGAAGGAGAGCTCAAAGAATTAATCGAGAATGACGATCGAGAAATGATGAATGAAGAATTGGATGATCTTGTAACACCAGCTGACAATGAAAGCAGCGATAGTGAAGAAGAAGATAAAGCGCCTTTAACTTACAAGAAGTTAAACGAATTGTTAAAAAAGGCACAGGAACTGTCTGATTTTGCAATGGAGATTGACCCAAATGAAGAAAGAAGAGGACACTTTATGAAAGGCATTGAAAAACTCTGCGCTCCTTACCGCAAAACTTTTAAAGAGTTGCGTCAGTCATTGTTCCAAGCAAAAATCACTAGCTTTTTAAAAAAATAATTGTATCGTGTACCTACTTATTAAGCAGTAATAAAAATCCTTTCAATTAACATTTGTTTCATTTTTCCCTTTTAATTACAACAATATTTAGGTTGGTTTAAATTATACATACATACTTTCTTAATTTGAACTATACCTAACATTTTTTTCCATAGAAAGTTAACTTTGCGGAACGTGATTTTGCCGTGAGCGCAATGTATTAATGACATAACCCCTGCGTTTGGCAAGGGTTTACTGTATATCATAATTGATAAGAAATTATATTCTTCTTTTCATCCTTATTTTACCCTGTTATAAAAAAAAAGCAAATATTTGTTTGTGAAACATCTTTTGTATTCAGGCTACTTGTATAGAGAGAACACCTGACTTCACATTATGTTGCCCTTTGTATTATCTCACAGCATGGCATGCTTACTTCTCAGCCATTTCACTATAATGCTCACTAAATACTTATCAACAGGCACTAGACCTTTGTAGATACTAAGAACTATCTTAAAAGCAACAATTGTATAACCACTTAACCATAATGCAAATTTGCAACTTTACTTTTATTGCCAATTCAAGCCTGATTGCTTCAGAATGCTTTCTATCTAATAGGCTATGAGTTTAAATCCCACTGTCTAAATTGATTGACGAATATCTCAATACGAGACTTACCATGCTTATTTTAGTCTCTAGAGTAAGTTTTTAGATTATATGTTAGCGCACCACCATACATCTGTATGATAGGTTTAAAATCGTTTGTGGATTTTAAACCTATCATTAAAATCGTTTGTGGACACAGAATGAGCGAGAATTAGATTCACGCTCGTTCTGTGCTGATTTTTTTCTTCTGACAATGTAATCAGTGATTAAACTTTGCGATGATGATATCATCACTGATTTTTTATACAGCTTGCGATATCCAGACATACAGATCTTCAACTCATGTTGGAATTTAAAGGCTTGTTCAGAATTTGTGTCATTAACAAGAAAATGATTTTCCAATTTACTGCACAGTACAAGACCTTCTCGAATTATATTTGCAGTGAGGGGGACAGGTTTTTCTTCTGCTTCACTATTGTTTTCTGGATCTTCGAAGATATCTAAAGTTAATCTATATCCAATAATATCATTGTCACTTAAGGCATTATCCACAAGCAATTCGTCTACGTCATTATGGCTAAATGTATCAAAACCTTCTCCACCAATTTCCTGTGCCAAAGTAATGATTTCAGTTGATGATGTAGATATTTGCATGGTTTTGCTGTTTGGAACACATCAAGGCCAAGCTGCTTTCCAGCAGGCATTTAAAGTTTGTGGTCTTATTTCAGCAATAGCAGATGCAACATGATTTAAGCAGTCCAAAATAGAAAATTTTTTCCAAACGTCAGTTACTGTTAATGATTCATTGTTTAGTTTATCCAATATAAATTGAAAAGTCTGCTTAATGTAATATTTTTTAAAAGTAGTGATTATACCTCGATCTAATGGCTGAATAATGCTTGTTGTATTGGGTGGAAAAAACACAACCTGCACATTTGGATGTTCTAAATGCAGATGACTTGGTACATTGTCAACAATTAATAAACTTTAAAATCGAGAGCTGTTTTGCTTCATATATGTTTCCACTACTGGTACAAAGCGATTATTGAACCATTCAGTAAATACAGCAGTTGTTACCCAGGCCTTTGTATTAGCCATCCAATGTACCGGCAGCTGTTTTAAATCTTTGCCTTTTAGAGCATGTGGTCTTAGAGATCGATTTACTAGGAGGGGTTTCAACATTCGATTTCCTGATGCATTGCTACAAAGTAACAACGTTACTCGATCTTTGCTTGCTTTTTTCTCAGACTGTACGATGTAAGTTCGACTAGGGATTTTCTTCCAAAACAATCCTGTTTTGTCAGCATTAAACACTTGATCGGGACAATATCCACCATCTTTAATAATTTTGGCTAACTTTTCTTGAAAATTTTTGGCTGCTGCTTCATCTGCTGCTGCTGCAACTTCACCTGTAATCTTCACGTTATGAAGTGCATTCCTTTTTAAAAACCCGTTTAATCATCCTTTGCTAGCTGAAAATTCTTTATCAGCCTGAGAAGCAGAAGTGGACGGCTTCAATTGCTTCATCTTTTCATAAAACTGAAGAGTTTTTTGTTTAATTAAATAACCACTTATAGGAATTCTTCTTTGATTTAATTCTTCAATCCAAATTACAAATGCTCGTTCTGTTTTTTCTAATAAAGCATTTCTGGAGTGCGATGATAATTTGGCACTTAGTTTTGTGCCAGAAATGACAGATTTTCTTATTGAGACTTCATTCTTTTTAATTGCTCTTATAGTAGATTTGCCTAAATTAAAATGTTTACCAATTGCCGTAGATCCATCTCCTTTTGCTAAGCGATCTAAAATTGCAATTTTCATTTCCAAAGAAATTGCTTTTCTTTGGTGCTTTTTTTTCTCCATTGGGCAAAATAAATGTTTAAAATAAAAATTAGCAAAATTTAGACTTTCGATAATGAAAAGACAAACACTTACTCACATGCAAAATTAAACTTCACGGACACTCACTGCTTACACATTACTCATGCTACGGCAGAATATCTGCAACACGCTGTTCATTATTTACAACGGTACATAAGTTTTGAAGTTATGCACCACATAACTTCAAATCCGCATAAAAAAGATACGTATAAAAAGAGACCCGAGTGTGTGTGTGTGTGTGTGTGTGTGTGTGTGTGTGTGTGTGTGTGTGTGTGTGTGTGTATCCAACAAGTATTGTTGCTATGTTGTACTGCTCCAAACACATTATACTTAATGTCATGTTCAGATAGAACACTGAATATTCCAGTTTACTGCAAATGGCATTCAGTGCACATCAACAAGAAACTTGTTTACTAGGAACAAGAAATTACTGTTTGTTTTCAATAATGAAGTAGATGGTCATCTCAGTAGCATACAAATACACTGTTAACAATTATGACATTTTTCCACATTTTAGGTATAGAAAGTCCATTGTAGTTGGGATTTGGGTGATATAATAAGGCTTTTGAACTTAAATGTTCATATTTGAATTTAATTCTGTATCAACTTGGTATTTGGCCAAAAGATCCAATTAATATCCACTTTTTGAGATTTTCCTAGTCCAGTGTAATCCTAGTACATCTTACATGTGAGGCAGATCTAAGATGCTGAAGGAAGAGTATTATGGAGGGATGTGGACATAAGAAACAGATGGAAAATATACTTTGAAGGACTTTTGAATGAGGAAAATGCAAGGACTCACAGAGGAGATGGGCAGCCTTCTGAGGGGATGGTGCAGAACATCAGCAGAATGGAAGTGATGAAGAGGATGAGGAATGGAAAATCGGTGGGCCCCGACAGAATTCCAGTGGAGGCATGGAAGGCACTGGGGGAAGAGGGAATTGACCTGCTGTGGGACCTGTTCATGAAAGTTTGCCAACAGGAAAATATACCCGAGGAATGGAGGGAGAGTACTCTTGTTCCCATCTACAAGGGTAAAGGGGATGCACAAGACTGCAAAAATTACAGAGGAATAAAGTTGATGTCCCACCCAATGAAGATCCTAGAAAGGGTTCTTGATGGTAGATTCAGGAAGGAGATGGAGATTGCAAAGGAACAATTTGGCTTCATGCCTGGTAGATCAACAACAGATGCTATCTTTGGGTTACGACAGATAATGGAAAAATATCGAGAGAAACAAAGGGAGCTACATCTGGTATTTATTGATCTGGAGAAAGCATACGATACAGTGCCAAGGCAAGAAGTCTGGAGGTGTCTGAGGGAGAAGAAGGTGCCGGAGAAATATGTCAGGTTGATGTGGGAAATGTAAAGACAACTGTTCGGACCTGTTTGGAACAGACAGAAAGTTTTCAAGTAACAGTTGGCTTGCATCAAGGGTCAGCATTAAGTCCGTTTCTGTTTAATATTGTGATGGAGGTGGTAACAGAGGAGGTGAGAGAAGATGCACCTTGGACAATATTGTATGCAGATGACATCTTTCTGTATGTAGATTCAAGAGAAGAAGCGAGAACTAAACTGGAAAGATGGAGAAAAGTACTGGAAGAGAGAGGTATGAGACTGAGCCGAAGTAAGACAGAGTATATGTGTTGCGCAGTGGGCGGCGGCCAGGAGACAGATCTGGAGCTGGAAGGAAATGTCATCAGGAAGGTGAGAGACTTTAGATACTTAGGTTCAACAGTGGAAGAAGATGGAGGAGCTGAGAAGGAAGTGGGATGCAGGATACAAGCGGGTTGGAGGAACTGGGGAGAGATGGCTGGAGTGTATGCGATAAGAGGGTGCCGATCAATCTGAAAGGCAAAATCAATAGGACAGTAGTGAGGCCAGCTGTGACATATGCTATAGAAACTGTGGCCCTGAGGAAAAATAACATCAGCAGGATGGAAGTAACAGAGATGAGAATGCTTAGGTGGATGTGCGATGTGACCAGAAAGGATCGTCTGAGAAATGACTATGTCAGGGGAACAGTGAAAGTTACAAACTTAGGAGCGAAAATACAGGAGGCAAGGTTGAGATGATTTGGTCATGTGATGAGGAGGGAGGACGAATATGTGGGAAGAAGGGTCATGCAGATGGATATGCAAGGAAGGCGGAAGCGTGGGCGGCCAAAGAAGAGATGGATGGAGCTGTTAGAAGAGGACTTGAAGGTGAAGAACTTGGATGTGGTGAGAGCCCAAGACAGGAAGGTGTGGAGGAGACTCATTACAAACAGTGACCCCACTTAAGTGGGAGAAGCTGCAGAAGAAATGTAATTCTAGTGATCTCTAATCCTTCTCTTTGCTGAACCTATCAGTCAGGTCACACTATCACAAATGGCACAGACACAGGGACTTGGATACACTCCAGGTGGAGAAAGTGGTGTTGATTTATATTTGAAAGGATGGTAGGAGTAGTAGTAGTTAGTTGATTGCAATAGGTTTAGACATTGTATCTTCCTTTTTTGTGGTTTGCTGAATGACCTGTCACAGCCAAGAAACCTGATTACTGCATATGACAGGGCAGTTAATTTTATATGTATCATCTGCTGTGTCTGTTATTTATGGCTGGTTTGTTTTGCAGGATGCAAAATCCAAGTTTCTCAGAAGGAAATGCACCACCACCACCACTCAGAACAGCTAACTCACCTTCAGTTGGAAAGCCTAGGAAAAGGTTCTTTGAACTCTAGATGAGATTTTGAACCCAGGTCTTTTCACCTAAAGGGTATTTGGTTGGAAAGACCTAAAAAAAAAAAAATGCAATTTAACAATTATATGCCCATACGTAAAGGGCATCCATTGCTTATTCAGTTGTCAGTACTGACTTAGCTATGGTAACTGTTTTAGGTATGCACATATAATTGTTAAACCGCTTTTTTTTTCTTCTTTAATCTTAGGATTTTAACACAGTTACAATTTTCTTGGAAAATTTTAGTTGAAGTAAATCCTGAGAAGAATAGCTATTATGTACTTGGATTAGTAAAGTCTTGATAAAATTATACTGTATTTGGGAGAATGGCAGAAGAGTGATAATATGTGAACATGATTTTCAACATATAGAGGTAGAAGTAAGCCATCAATTTTACAATGAATACCAACATCAAGAATGGATAATGCACCTACTTTTTATTCCTTTCCAAAGAAAAACTGATTCTGGGATGGAGCAGCTTGATAATTTTCAGAAATTTCTCATTTGATACCACCAAATTGCAAACACATTGTCAGTATAATGAAGCCATAAGGAAGGTTGAGATGAACAGGCAGTAATTAACTAAATGTGAGGACACAATGGATTGTGTAACCTTCTTCATATTGTAAATTAAAGATGCCAATAAATTATTATATATTCTTGGTTTCATCCTTTATCCAAGTGTAAGCAAACAATGTTTGTGCGTGAAGTAGCTTCAAACTAGGCTACTTGTATATGCAAAGCACACATCCTTACAGACATTATAATGCTGTGCATTATGTGAAGGGTCACTATCCAGACTGGTTATCAATCTTTATTTGAGGTCTCATCAGTAGCAGCCAGACCCAGAAGTGATACCAAGGTTGAAGTAATGTAAAGAATTAAGATACTAAGGCAATTGATATGAAGTCATTAACCTCCATATACAAGTAGTTCAGTTGTGAATTTACTTTACGTATGAACATTGTTTGCTTACACTTGGACAAAGGATGAAACCATGAATATAATTTCTTGGCATCTTTAATTTATAGTATGACCAAGTGAAAAATTTTCAAAATCTATCTCTAATCCAGATTATTTTAGTAATAAGATGGGACACTTTGATGTCACAGTTACCATTTTGGATCTGGCTCTCACTGATGAGACCTCAAATTAAGATCAAAAGTGCTCTGGGCAGTGACCCCTTCCTGTAATGCATAGCATTATACATGTCTTTAAAGGATGTGCTTTGCGTTATGGGATACCAAGGCAATTGATGTGAAGTCATTAGCTTCCATATATATGTTGCTCAGTTGTGATATTACTTCACGTGCAAACATTATTTGCTTACACTTGGATAAAGGATGAAACAAAGAATCTAATTTCTTGGCATCTTTAATTTATAGTATAACCAAGTGAAAAAACTTCTAATTTCTTCATATTTTTTATAGATTTTCATTGAAGAGTTTTTCATTAAAATAACCTGACTATAGAGCCTCCATAGCTCAATTGGTATAGATGAAGCCCTTTAGTCGGAAAGATCTGGGTTCAATTCCTGTCTGTGACATGAGAAGTCTTTATCTGGGCTCTTTCGATGAAAGGCGAGTTAACCAATCTCATACGGAGTTAGTTTTTTTTTACCTGAAACTTGGGTTTTTCATTCCCCAGAACAGGCAAATCAGTCCTGTGAACAACACTGATTACAGTCAGGAATACTTAAGATCCAGTCATAGGGCTGATTCATCAGCTGTGCTGGTCCCAAGCCCAGATAAAATTAGCAGGGATTGAGATGGTGCCATACCTCCCTTTAAAAGGGACTCATGGCTGTTGTATCATCATATGAAATAAAATAAATAAATAAATAAATAAAACACTGATTATTTGACATACATAGAAAAAAAAATTAAGATTAAAATATCTCCCAATGTTGGTAAAAAGAAGTAATATTGAAATGGACTATGATTTCAGAGGAATTTTTAATATATGATCCTGTATGATTCATAAATAAGAGTTAGGAAACCCAGTAAATATTTGGCAATATGGTAGATAGGTCTGCCATCCATTTTGATCTGCTGTGAGATTTAAGTAAACAAGTAACTAGGTGAATTTAGGTAGATTCTTGGAACTATTCCTTGATATGTTAATTAACATTCTTGGTTCAAAGAGGTAACTTAAGCCAACAATTTGGAAAGATGTTAGTTGGATCTCTGCTGATAACTAGATAGATGTGTTAAAAATTCCTCTGGTTTCATGAATGTGAAAGAGAGTTCTGATTGTTATGGTCAATTTCAATATCACTCCTCATTTCACCAACACATACTTTTATAATTTTATGTTTATTATACATTTAAGAAAAATTGCAATTTTTTGAATTGAGGATTTTTTTCTTATCAGCATTTTAAATCTTTGGATTTACCTCCTGATATGGTTATTTGGAAAGGGGGGGGGGGAAGAGATTTATAGATCATTTGAAGGAATTGCCATGGACATTCATTTTCTTCTTTAGCTTACCACCTTGAAAACTAATTTGAAAAACAATAAGTGGGGAGGGAGGAAAAGACTGTATAAAAGAGAATTATATTAATTCTATATTAATATTGAAACACAGTTTGAAAGGAGAGAATTTGTTGAAGAACATATGATAATGAAAAATGAGGTGATATTGGCAGCAGAATAGCTGCCAAAGGAAAATCTCTTGAAGCTGATGGAGCTTCAGTGGAATTGCTGAATGCATCTGGGAATGTAGTAGTGAATGTATTAACTGAAATCTTTCAACAGATTTGGAAGAAACTATACTGGCCTAGAGATTGGAAAACATCAATGTTCATCCTAATTTCAAAAAAGTCAAATCTCAGAGAATGTGCAAATTATAGAACTGTTGCTTTAATTTCCCATGCATGCAAAATTATGTTGAAAGCAATCCAAAAAAAAAAAAAAAAAGGCTGGAGCCATATGCAAATAGAGAAATGCAAGAAGAACAGACAATTTAGGAGAGGCAGAGACCATATAGTAAACATAAGATGCTTTCTGCAAAGCATGAGAGAATTCCAGAAGAGGGTGAGTGAGAGTACAGAAACTTGGGTTACTTCAGCATTGATAAAGAAATTTGATGCAATCGTCCACCACTACAAACCAGAATGAACAATCAGAGAGAGTGAGAGAGCTGGTGATCCGCTCACAAAGTGCAGGTTGAAGACCATTAGGGCCTTGATGCCAGATGTGTTTAGATTAGGGTGTCCATAATTTAAAACACAGAAAAATGGGACATCAGACAGAGGAGAGGGTCAAGACTTCCTCAAAAAATTTTATAAAAAATATTTTCAGCAACTAATATTCACTATTATGATTATAGAAATTGTTAATGCAGATTAGAACAAAATTAGAGATTTTTAAAAGTATTGGCCTCTTAAGATGGATTTTGTTTGTAGAAGATAATTATGTAATAAGATTAAGATAAATAGATAATAAATAAAACAAAAAATTAAGTTGGCATTAATTGTTTAATAAGAATATAAAATTTCAAATAAAATGCATAACAAGTACTTCGAAATTTACCTTCGTGAAGTCTCAGCAGTTTCCATGTCTTGAAATTTTGCTCGTGGCTGATGCAGCTGGCATGTTCTTGTATCTTATACACTTTCAGCAGAATGTTGTTTTTAATATATTTTTTTCTTTATGCATAAGTCATGAAATGCATCGCACTTCATTCTATTATGTTTTTATAAATATCGTTGATTTTACTGTGTTAATATATTCAATTGATTTTTCTCCTTGAGCCATAATAAATTCACTAAAGAGAAAACTCCTGCTGCAGCAATGGAACTAGGCATTGTCAAAACAGTTTCCCAACTTCATATTAATTATGATAGTGTTGGGAAAAAAAGAAGAAGAAAAAAAAAAGCCTAACATTTTGGTAATAGAAATAAAATCCATATATGCCTTACAAGTTTATCATAATATGATAATACTCCATTTTTGCAGTAGTTGTTTGTTTTATGAATGTTACATGAAAATATTTCATCTTGGAAATCTGATATTGAAAACTGGAAATATTGGCATCCCAAAAACACGCACCTGGAGATGCTAGGACAATTTTTATGAAAATGGGATGGATAAGCATCCTACATTAGATGCCTTTTGAAATATCAAGACCAACCAGAGTGGATGGAAAAGAGAATGACCTGTTGGAGAGAAGAGAACACTAAGTTATCTCCACTCCTCCAGAACTGGGATAGAATGCAAGGACAAGGAAAACTTGGTTTTCAACCTTCAGTTTCTTGGCTCTACCTGAGGGGGAAAGAGAGAGAGAGAGAGCATACTCAGCTTTGTCACATTGATGTTTAGGCCTCGAAAACTTGAGAGAAGTCAACTGTTTGGTTGGGTTCCTGCAAGCCTTCTTTAGTACAGGCTATGAGTATAAGGTCATCATATGGTTGTGTCAGAGTAGCTAATATTGATGTGGAAGAGAGAGCAAAAAAACTCATCAGTGACACAATTGAAGAAAATGAGAGAGAGAAAACGAGAGAGAGAGAGGATTTCCTTGGCACGCATTCCTAAGTGCGAGGATGAATCGGTTTGGAGCCCAGGATGATAGTAAGAGAATTTGCAGAGTAAATCTGATATGTAAGTTAGGATAGCTTGAAGGGAGACACTGTCAGAGGCCTTGCTAACATTGTTAACAGATTTAAGTGTTGTGTGTTGTTGTTTTGATTAATTACTACATGACATTAATAAGAACTAACTATGGGGAATAGTTCTGCAGTGGAATGTGGGTTTTCAGAAGTTTCCTGAAATCAGGAGTTTTTGTAATCTTGCATCTACTATATTTGACATTGTTTCTTTAAGATGCTTATGTATTTAAGAGTGGATAGCATATTATAAGGATTAATATGAAGTGGGGGGGGGAGATCTGGAAAGTTCTGATAAACACCTAGAACAAAAATGATATTACAGCAACTGATATAACTACAAGAAAGAACATATGAGGATATGAGGAACATAAGTTACCTTTATAACTCTGGCCGAGTGGTTAGCATATCCACTCTCCAGCCAAAAGGCTGCGGGCTTGAATTCTGCTATGGGCATGGATGTTTGTGATTTGTGATTGTCTGTGAAAATACTAGTGGTGATGGTGGGTGGGTGGTAGATGGCATTGGTGTAATTGGAGAATTGGGTGGAGACAGAGTTGTAGAGTAGGTGCCCTCCCTCGATGAGTCTTGGGACTCCCTGGAGGTGTCACGTAATAATAATAACTCTGCTACTAGTATGTTCTTTCTTGTGGTTATATCAGTTACTTTAATATAATTTTTGTTCTAGGTGTTTATCAGAATTTTCCAGATCCCTCCCGTCCTCTTAATTGCTACCTATATCTTTCATTTAATCATGACATATTATTAGATTGTCTGATATTCTTATGGCTTCTCATGTTTTTTCTATAGCTCAGAATTTACCTCCAAAAGCTAATGCAGGTGGTGATAAAACAATTCATTTACCATGTGATTCTGTAATGATGAATGGTAGTTTGTCATCTGATGATGTAGGAATTGACAGTTATTTATGGACACGAGATGGATCTTCATTGGCTACTGGTGTAAGTGTAATTTGTGATTCCGTTTGTTGTAATATGTGTTACTTCTTTTGACATTTTTTAACACATTTCATGACTTAGTTAATTGAAGCTTACTTCAAAGAGAAGAATAATATGAATCTTTGTTTTATACAAGTAAACAGTGTTTATGTTTAGAAATTAATTTGAAAGTGATCGATAGCATACAGAGTTTCATAACTGTCTGCATGACTTGCCTTATATATGTTCAGTAGTTCCTTTTAATTATAATTTTAGCATATATATATATATATATATATATATGGACCTTTCAGAGATTGTCTTTTAAGTAGTGCAATATCAAAGTAATTTATACCAATGTTATAAAATCTCTTCCATTCCATTTCACTTTTCAGCACAGTATATTTTAGTTGGAATTCTGAAACTAAGTTGAAGATAGAGATATGGTACATTATTGAAGACAACACAGCATTGTGAAGTGTTGGTCTTGCCTTTAGTAATCACTCACTTTTGTGTAGGATGAATTGACATTGAGTTGGGTAAAGAAAATGGCTATACTATAATACTTGGAAGAATACTTTGTGGAGCATTCGCTAGGATTCTATACAGAAATCTGTTATGTAAATTGGAGTAAATGGAAATGGATATGCAGCTAGTGACATGGATAAGAGGATAACTGGCAGACAAACATCAGAGTACAATCCAGGAGAATGTCAGTGACCAGTGGAATGTTGCTGGACTCTGTATTGGAGCTGCTGCTGTTTAAATTTACATTAATGTTATAGGGAATTTGCTGATGATGCAAAACTGGAGAGGACAATAGTTAATATTGGTGATGTATGGATCCTTCTGGATGATTTAAATAGACTGTGTGTGCTATATTTATGGAACTAGACTGCAGAAAATGATGCTACAGATTTGCAAATAGCAGATAAGGTGTGAAAGTAAAAAGGCATATCACAAATGTGCAGAATAGCTCAAATGATTACTTGGATGTTGAAGAATACATAGACAAATGAAGAAGGTAGGTAGGTTATGTTCTTTGGTCAACTGGGTTTCTTGGCAACTGACCAAGATGGTGAAAGATCTGTGTAATGCTCTCACTGATCATAGACAAAGGTTGCAAAGTTTTCAGTTGGTAGACAAAAAGAGGCAATGTGATAGAAGCTAAAGTTACTAAATGAGTTTTATAAGATTGATACAGAAGAAATTCTTCAATATATGTCAAGTAAGGAGAGAACAAGGTATCACCCTATGGTGGTTGTGTATGAATGGGATAAGTAAGGACATGAGGACTGGGTTTTTTCCATTTTGCCAGAGGTGATTGGATTGTCAGTGATTAAGATAAGGATAGGCATGACAAGCTTTTTTTATATAATGGTTATTGTGAGCCTCTTGCAAAAAAGTCTTCTGACTCCATGGAGATGTGCATATAATAATAAAGTTCCAATGAAGTGCTTTATTCATTGTAAACTTTAAATGCCTATCTCTTTATTGCACAGTAATCTTCTACTAGTGGTAGCAGCAGTAGTAGTTTAATACTGATTTAAAAAAAAAAAAAAAAAAAAGGCCAGAATTATTACGTACTGCTTAGAGCTTCATTTGGCCTATTGTAACCTCACTTATATACAGTGATAGGACCTACCAAAACATCAGTTGGCAGAACCCAAGTGAATCGCATCTAGTACACAAGAACAAATTTAAGTTTTCAGCTAATGCCAAGTATTATTTAACGACTCTACCGGCCAGGATGTATATATGCATCCAAGTTTCCATGGATGCGAAGTGCATATTAAAATTGTAATATCATTGATATTACATTGAAATATATGATGGATACGAAGTGTATGAGGATACGTATTTGATCCATAATGGCTGGTAAAGTGGTTAATCTCCAGCAGACAGTTGGGACTTTCCTTTCCTGAAACTTTGGTTTTCATTCCTTAACAAAACAGATAAATTAGATGGAGAACACACAGAATTGACTGGCATAATATGCTTATCTCATGGCCTTAACTCACCTGGTGTAATTCTAAACAGTAACAACTTTTATACCGAAGAAAGTTGACCTCACTAATTAGTATTATTATATGGGCTTCTCAAGACATGGAGTTCGAAGACTTATATGGGAGGCCCATGTTAATCATTATTCACACAGTGCCTGCCTGCTATACCCCTCCTTAACTGCATTTGCCTACGAGACATTCATGGCAACTCATTCTATTCATTTACTGTTCTATGCAAAAACTGGTCCTTATGTCCTTGTCACTCTCTCTTGTCTAAGTTACTAGCTTCATATCCATCATCATTTTCTCCATCTTATATAATAGATGTCATACAATATTCTGTCAAATGCCTTCCTGTTGCTATTTCCCTTATCCAACTCAGCTGTAACTTTATTTTAGAAAGTAAGTAAATTGCTTAGACAAGATATTTCTCATTTTGAGAAAACGTGCAGCCCCCCTCATAAATATAATATTGTTATCTGTTCATTCCCGAATTCTGCAGTTAACCAACTTTTTAAATAATTATTCTTAACCGCTATTCCTTGAATACCAGTTGCTCCATAATTTGTTGCCTCTATTATTTAGGTAAGGAGACTCAAAGAGTCTCCTTTATGGAATAGGACTTGTCATGAGAGTGAAATAGCTCTCTTCTATTTCTTTAGGACTCTTCCAATGCTAACATTGACATTAAATTTTCTATTTAGAGGCATTTCCATTTCTTTTGCTCTCTCCTGTCAAATGTTGACTTCTCATCCAGTCCCTTGGCTCTCTTACTATTAAGATTCTTAATATCCTAAACACTTTGAGTTTATGTATCTTATTCTCATATTGACCTCTGTTGCATCATTGACTGCATTATCTCTGTCTGGATGGTATACATTTGCACTCAGTAATTCAGCGAGTTCTTTTTCTTTTGTCATCTCCTACCATCATTATCATCATGTCATCTCCCTAAATATTCATTAAAGTTAACAATAACAAACTATAAAACAGAAGAAAACTCATGTTAAAACTTATTTATTTGTAGAATTTTCACCTACGTTTCACAGACAGCTTCAGTACACACCACACACACAAACACACAAACACACACACAAAACAACAACAACAACAAAAAAAAAAACTGCAATTAAACAACAACAGAAAATTCTAAACACCACCACCTTAGTAGCTAATGTAAGACAACTAAAACAATCAATATTTTCCTAATTGAAAAATAATAATAATAAAAAATAAAATAAATAAATTTACAAAATAAATGTGTGTGTGTAAAGTTAGTGCTTTTTCAATCTGATAATCTTTTCTATTCTCTCATAAAGGGGATAGATGTGGACCATCTATCCCCTTATAGACCCTTTGATCTATTTAAGTTAGGACAGTGGAGTAATGTTGCCAACGTTTTTTTTTATAAAGAAGTTCTATAAGGAATCGATTTTTATGAAGGATTCGTGTCTTTTTCCAGTGAACTATGTTTAGTGGTGATAGTGTGTTCAGCAAGTCCACACTGTTCAGGCTAATGAATATAAGCCACAGGAGCAAGGAATCTTGTAGATGCTTGGTAAACAAAGAGGCAGAAGTTATCCTTATGAGACTTATGTCACTCCACTGCTACAGAATTTTTCTCTGAGCTTGTTGTGATCACTGCTTTGTAGTTTCACATACAGCCTTTCCAAATCGAAAATTCCACTTGCTTAGCCACTTCTCCTATCAAAACTGGTTTTAGACAAATTCTGACTCTATTACCAGATCTAGTATTCTGAAATCCCAAGTAGTTCCATTAAGCAGTTTTAGGTAATTATTTCTTAGCTACATAAATTTCATCCCTTCTCTCATTTTCTTTCCACCTCCAGATCTAGTCCTCACAGTTGAAGCCCCCAAAATGATTACTTGCCTTGTGCTCATTGAGTTAATTGAGCCACTGCATATCATCCACATCTCCTATTTCTTCCCTGGCTTATGGCAGCAACCACTTCTATTGCCTTATTGACTTTTATCACTTTTGTCCAAATAACTTCAAATGCACTGTCTCTCTCTCTCTCTCAACTATCCTCTCTTGCTGAACTTCTTTTGGTGATTGCATTTCTTCTGCTTTCATCAACAGTAACCTTCACCCAGTCCTATTCTTTCTCTGGCCTGGAAAATACATCCCTTGCTATGTTATTACACATCTTCCACTATCCACTAAATCTCACTAATGCTTGTATTTTTGGTCTTTCAAGTTAACCAATGTTAAACTCCTTGCATCTCTTCCCGATACTTGTGGCATTAGCGTACAAGCATTGAAATATACCCATGAATATTTTAATAAGTGTCTCATTCATATTTGAGACCAGAAAAACTGCACCTAGCATTCTTGAAGAATCAGAAAATGCTGGATGCAATTTTCTATGACCTTTCATAGAATGCTTTATTTTCCCTAATAGCTTTAGTTTTTCCAATTTTTCATGTCCATTCTCTCACTGAAAAAAACTTCCTCCAGCCATCTAACTTCAAATCTATTTAAATGCAATCAAAACATATGTGTCCTTTTGTCCATCAAATCCACTCTGAAGATTAAAAACTTTTCACCATTTCTCCTACACAATTTACACATTGACTCATTTGCAATCACTCTTCCCCATTCTTTCCTGTTATACTTTAGCAAGAGACTTACTGACTCCTTATCTTATTGCTCTTGTTTTTCACTCATCCAGTATCTCTTTCATATTCTCTGCTTTTCAGCTTTTAAATCTTTTGTCCAGAAAATATTATTAACAAATTCCTGTTTGAAATGTGATAGTGACTATTAAATTATTTAAGGAATTTGCAACGTATACCGGAATATTAATTAAAAGAAACTTTAATGAATACTTCCTATATTTCGGCAATGTGACATTGCCATCTTCATGGGAACATACAAATATGACATGTGCACACAGGAACTACAAAAAACAAATGAGGTATTTAAGGAATTTACAACATATCCTCATTTGCTTTTTGTAGTTCCTGCGTGCACATGTCATATTTATGTTCCCATGAAGATGGCAATATGATGGATTTTCCTCTATTTCTAATATATTGAATCTGTTCTTTATCTCCAAAGCAAAAACTTGTTTTTGTTTTGGAGATAAAGAACATAAAGAATATAGAAAAGGAGATAAAGAATTGTTTTTTTAATTTTTCAATATCAAATACAGTTCTTGAACTTCTTTTCTTTCTTAATACACTTTGAAGTTTTAATTTCAACTTCGTCACTAACAAGAAGTGGTGAGAACTAATATCAGTGCCATGTTTGACTCTCATATCAAGCATGGATCTTACAAATTTACTATTGACAGTAACATGGTCAATTTGGTTTCTTGTACCGCTGTCCATTGTGATCCAAGTCAATTTATGTGTTTCTTTATGCTTAAATTTACTTCCTCCTATGACAAAGTTGTTCATTGCACAAAAGGATACAAACATCATGCTGTTTTCATTTCTATCTCCACAAGCCTCAAAACCTAAGGAGTTTTCTTCTACACATGACCTTTTACCCACTTTTGCATTAAGATCGCCAATGAGTATTATCATATCGTGTTTTGGAATTATTACTTTTTGGAGTTGTTCATAAAAGCATTCTTTTATTTCTTCATCTGCATCATTAGTAGGTGTGTAAACCTGCACAACAGAAAGTTTGATAAATTTGGAATAGAACCTGGATTTTATAATTCTCTCGTTTGCTGGTTCCCATTCCATCAGGCTTTTAGTTACTTTTGGGTTCAGTATTAGCGCAACTTCTTTTCATGCTTCTCTGATCCAGAGCACAATATTGTCTTGTTGTCATGTTGGAGGCTTAATAGATTGTATACAGCACTCAGAAAGGATTAAAACGGAATTTAATACTTCCTATATTGCGTCTGTCACTGAGACATCTTCAGCGATTATAAAAAAAAAAAACTAATGTAACATATACACAAATACCACACAATACTAAGCCCAACCACTTTAGTGTCACATGGGTGACACTAAAGTCCTATCCAGGTAGGGTGCCCTCTAAGTGGGGTTGTAGGTGACCTGGAATGTAAGGTGGACCTCTGGTGATAAGTGTTTCCCAAATCTTAGGAAGCTTGATGCAACCATATTTATTAAGATTTGGTTGATTTTTGAGACCTGCTGCTGATTCTAAGAATATTGGTCATGATCAGGCCTGGCTGACCATGGTCATGGTTGCACATGTATGACTTGTGTTCCTCCAGGTGGATGGTTGCTGATCTGCCTGACTGTCCAAAGTATGCCAGCTTACAGGAACAGGGTACTTTTTTAAACTCGTGGCACTGAGAGAGGAGGGAGCTGATCTATTGTAGAACGGATAAGAGTAGCAAGTTTGCGGTGGGGCTTGAATGCTGTGTGTAGGTTGTACTTTCTTAAATTAGTTTTTTACATTAGTTTTTTTGTAATCCCTGAAGATGTCTCAGTGACTGAGACGAAATATAGAAAGTATTAAATTCTGTTTTTAATCCTTTCTGAGCTGTATACAATCCATTAAGCCTCCAACGTGATGTCCTCGCAGCACTTAAGCCTCTACACATGGATTGTCTTGTTGTCTTTGGTTATAAGTCTACCAGAACCAATCCATCTGAGTTTGCTGATGCCTAAAATGTCTAACTTATAATGGTTATACTATAAATGTCCATTTCATTTGTTACCTGCCTAGTTTTTCCTATCTGGTACAGTGTTCTGTACCAGATAAGAATGATCCAATCTTTAAAATATTTTGTGGCTTCATAAGTGACTCTTTCAACAACAAGGGTTCTGAAATGCTTTCTTCTTGGTGTGTCATATATACATTATCTACATCAGACCAGGCTAGATAACTGTCTTCTGGGGTCTTGCAAGTCACATCTGTCGCCAGGAGCATTTGTTCATCCAGATTTGCAGCTGCCATAATCAGATACTTTTTACAGGAAGGGGTGATTAGCCCTTTGCTTTAACCCCAAAGGGGACCCAGCTATACCCCTGGGGACTGGGTCTCCATTTATCACCTCTTAAGATATGCAGGAGGTGTGGTTGGGGTATTTTACTACCCTCCCCAAACACTGGGACCATTTATGGTATAACCAAGTGGAAAATCTTTCAACATGGACTGTCGTATGATAGGTAAATATTATATGACAGTCAAAATCAATTCTTGTAATTAAATTCAAATTTACTTAAATCATACCTTTATCAAGGTTTAACTTCTCTGTTATTCTCTGTGTGTGCATGCTATAAAGATGATTAAATTATTTAAGTTTCTAATTTTAAGATCCTCAGAAGTTAAGCTTATATTAATTTTCTTTCTAGGATGTTATAGAAAATTCTGATCATAAATCCATATTAAAGCTTACAAATTTAATCCCAGGACGTTACCTTTTTCGGCTCACTGTAACAGACACTCAAGGAATGTCATCTTCTGATACTGCTTCTCTTATTGTAAAGCCACCTGCCAATCTTATGGATCAAGTGGAGATAATGGTTAATGCTGATATTAAAAGCTTTACTCAAGAGCAGCAGGTGAGCCTTAATATTAATGTATGAGAGAGTCTACCCCCCACTATTGTTGCTGTATAATATGTACTTTGATTTTTTTTCTTTTCAAAATGGAATATAATTATCAGTTACATAATAGAATAAAATATATTGAAATTTCACACACCTTTGAAATTTGCAATGCTATTAACTATATTGCATTAATTTGTGAAGAAGCATACAACATAAAACTCTGATACATGAATTTAAGCAAATGAGATCAATGTGAAGTTGGTGATTTATATAAGAGAATAGCTGATGTACAGTATCTGCACTAGTTCAGAATTGCCTTACACATTTGCGACATTCATGTGCTAACTCCATTGCTTTCCAAATTCTTATAACCATGCTGATCTCTTTGATTACTGTTGGTACCACATGGCTCAGTACTTAATCCATTGCTATTTAATTTGTATATCATTGATATAGGAAATGATTTAATGGGAAATATTCATTTGGTTGCCAATGATGCAAAACTAGGAAGAGTGGTTATAGATGAAAATTATGTAATCCTGCAGGATGATTTAAATAGATTGGCAGTATGGGCAAAGGATAATTGTTGCCAGTTTAACACCAATTCTGAATTCATCCACTTTAAGGTGAAGAGATAACAAGTTGATAGAACTGAAAGATACACATCTTAGTTTGGATAAAATATCAAAATTATGGTAAAAATTAAAAAAAAAATTAAACATGAAGAAATATTGTTTATTATTGATAAAATTATATTGGTATAATTCAAAATTACTTAAAAATAAAATCCATTCTTCTTGTTTTTTTTCGAGCAAAAAGGTCAATAACTTTTTCTTTGATATTTGTGTGACTGTTAAAGAATTTTTTTCTCCGTTGAAATCATTGCAAGTGCATTTAACCCATCCTGATTCATAGTGCTCCTCAGAAATGTTTTTATTCTCTTTAATGTTGAAAAATAGTGTTCAGGCTCTGATGTAGTCATAGCAATTATCAAGAGAATTTTTATCAATACAGTAATTTCACTAAGAACACAATCTAAATTATTTTCTGTTATAAATTTTAACAAGTCAATTAATTTACAATAATCATGCATGTCGTGTCTACTGTAGAATACTCGAAGTTCAGTTTTAAGTTTTTCTTTGTTGATCATGGGATATATTGTGTTTATGGAGTAAACACGATAAACACTACGAACACTCTACTACTGCCGCAAACTGCATATAAACAACATTGGAAATGCGTGACAGACAGTGCCACATCACGCTAATAGCTTGCATCTCACTATGACATGCATATGCTTGCGCGCGTAGCAATATGACACTGTGGTAAACACGGTGCTGCTAGTTTCCTTCGCCCACCTAAGTGCTACAAGATGGATTTTTATTATTTTTTATACAAAATAAGAGAATTGTATATGATTGTTGATGATAAAATTAAATATTACAAGCAAATATAAATAAATGAATAAATATATTGATATATCGAGAAACATTGGGGATGCTGCAGTTCCGTAGTGCCTATGCACTAGCCGCCCCTGATTGGCACGATTTTTTTTTTTTTTTAAGGTTGGTACATCTGTCATAAGCATCCATGTGAAATTGCAAGTCATTCTATCACATAGTTTTTTTATACAGCTGTCTGAAGCAAAAGTGTTGTCTGTATCCCTTGAAATGGATAAAATTGAGTATCATGCGGTTATAAATTCTTTGTAAAAGAAGGTTTAACACCAAAAGAAATTCATTTGAAGTTCATAAAAGTTTTTGGACACTCTTCTCCTTCTTTTTCAACAATTAAGAAATGGGCTGCCAAGTTGAAACGTGGCCGTTTCAACCTTGAAGATGATCCACGTGTAGGACGTCCAAAAAGTGTAACAGCACTGAAATCATTGATCAAGTGCATGATATGGTATTGGATGACCGGCGAGTCAAAGTGCATGAAATTGCTGAGACTATAGGCATTTCAAAAGAACGTGTAGGATATATTTTGCATGAAGAATTGCAAATGAAAAAGCTTTGTGCAAGATGGGTGCCGTGCTTGCTCACAGCAGATCAAAAGCGCACTCGCATGAAAATCTCTGAACAGTGTGTGGAGCATTTTAACAAGAATAAAACTGATTTTGTGTGTTAATTTTTTTACTACGGATGAGACTTGGATTCACCATTACACATCAGAATCCAAACAGCAGTCAAAACAGTGGACAGAAGCCGGTTGTTCAGTGCCAAAGAAGAGAAAGTCTGTTCCATCAACAGGAAAGGCCATGGCATCGATGTTTTGGGATGCTAAAGGCATTTTGTTTATTAATTATCTTGAAAGGGGTAAAACAATCACTTTACTACAGTCATCAGGAAATCAACCTTCTGATCATACATTCTGGGTTATGCGGTGTAGATGTAAAATATTATCTACTATCTAAAATATTAAAAGATGTGAAATATTATCTACTCCAGCTGCCTTTCCACATTTTAGTTGATTCATGACTTTTTTTTGCATCAAGTACTGATATGTATTTCTGATTGGATTACACTTAAATGGTTCTGTCATTGGTGGTTTCATTGAAGTCCTCAAAATAATTACTCTAGCTATCCAGAATATCTTTACTTTTTATGTCACTTTTATTATCTCTTATCATTCCTTTTTTTATTCTTTCTTCCATTTTAAGGTTTTTCAATGGTTTTCAGAACATTTTACTGCTCTCATGATATTTGTCTTTTGTTTCTTTACCACTCTCTCCCTCAAGAGAGAAAACATGTTACACATAGTACCATGTTGTGCAAAACCAGACGTTTGCAGTTTAAAGTATTCTATATAGTACTGATGTTTGCTAATTCTCTCTTCCACAGATTGGCCTGCCTGTCCAAAGTATGTTAGATTACATTCAGAAAAAATCTTGTAAATACCAGCCAGAGACAGAGGCAAAAGTTTGTCCATTGTTGTTGGTAAGAAACTAGAAATTTTGTTATGAAAATATGTTGGTATCAGTGAAACTTCAAGATTCTACCTTTAGGTTCAGAAATACCATGTTGAATTGGTACTCGGTGTCCTGTCGAAGTGTGGAGGTTGTATCCATTTGCTTCTTTCAGAGTTTTAATAGTGAGAATTTCTTGTATTGATGAAAGAGAAGAACAAATTTTATGTGCTCTGTTCATTAAGGATTTGACAATCCTAAAATTTCTGGAAGGTATGATGAGCAGAACTTTGTTATACTTGCATATATCTGCCAGCAAATGTTGGTTTTCAGTACACACTGGTTAACTAAGCATCAGATAGTGCAATAAGGAGGATGTCCAAGAAGGGTAAATTTCTGGAACTCTCCTTTCCATTGTGAACTGAATACATGAATGTAATCTGTTAATTCTATTTTTTTGCTGTAATTCTGCAGCTATCATCAGCAATACCCCCCACCTCGTGTCCTGTTCCTTCTATCCTCCCTGAAAATACAATACCCTTTACATTCTATCCCTGTAACTATATCATTTTCGGTCAACCATGTCTCAATGATGCATATAATTTTTGGCTAAGTTTAGCTCGCCATTGCCAAAAACTCCTCACTCTTATTCCTGATACTTCTTGCATTCATGTACATGCATTTTAATGTCCCTTTGTCTGCACGGTTAGCCTAGTGGCTGTGCGCTTCACAACCATATGACTGGGGAAGGAGTGTGTCTCAGGTTTGATTCCCGTCGAAGACGTGAGAAATTTGAGGATCTTCCTCAGCCATAGCCAAGTTAGCTGGTTTTGGGCGTGGGCAGTAGCGTTTTTTCTGCCAGTTTATCTGGCATTTTTCATCCCACAAGCAGGCAAACCGGCCCCGTGAACACACACGGATCTACAGCCATAAATACTTAACCCCCCAATGAGGGGGCTCAACTCGCCCCAGCAGGGACGGGGGAGAAAAAGGGAGGAAACTCCATACGAATAAATAACTGTCCCTTTGTACCTATAGTTACCTTGTATAATGTCATTACCAACCCAGGGACGCACCGGCCATATGTGCAATGTGTGCGATGCACATAGGTGCCAGGATAGTAAAGGCGCCAGAGAGGAGGAAATACTTTTAAAAAAACGTTTTTTTTAAGTGATTTTTTTATTGGAGGGGGGGGGGTAGGGGCGCCAACTAAAGTTTTGCACACAGGCGCCGGACACTACTGCTGCACCCCTGTACCAACCCATTCAAATTGGAGACTTGTGAAATCCCATTTGTCATTGTATAATCATTACCATACCTATGCTCATTTATCACAGGAGTGGCCAGACACTTGCTAGATTTCATCCTCTCTAATATCTCTAGTTTCCCTGATTTTGCACTATTAAACTCTCACTAAATAAAACTTTTTTCAAACATCTAACTCCAAAACCATTTAAATGCAGCCCATCAGGCATATATACAAGTTCTTTTGTCCATCAAACTCACTCCATACATCAATAAACTGCACACCATTCCTCCTGCATAATGTTTGATTGGTTATTATGTGGCCCTTCTTCTCATTTCTGTCCTATCATACCGAGGCAGCAGACTCACAAGCTTTACTTTCTTGCTCTTCATTTTTGCTTCCACTAACAGTTCTTTCATATCTTCTCTCATCGCATATTGAGAAATATGCAATGAGATCCAATACAATCAACTTGTTAGCGCCATTCTTCTGCATACTTACAGCAACCATCCTTTATCTTTACACCTGGAAAACATGCTTTTGTGACTTTCTCATTAAGTACACCTCTTATCACTGAATCCCTATACAATACCATCTCTTCTAGAGTCTCCATAGCTCAGTCAGTATAGACAAAGCCCTTTGGTTGGAAAGACCTGGATTCGATTCCCATCCATGATGTGAGCAACCTTTATCTGGTCTTTTCGACTAATGGTGAGTTAGCCGGTCTCATATGGAGGTAAAGAGTTTTTCATCTGGAAACAGGTTTTTTTGTCCCTCAGAACAGGCAAACCAGCCTGTGAACACACACACACACAGCTCTACAGTCATTAATACATACTTAATCCCTCACTAGGAGGGCTCAACCATTCCTAATGGATGATGGAGGAATGGTGAGAACTCCATACAAATAAATAAAATAAACTCTCTCTTGTCTCGCATTCTCTTGCACTTTTATGCTTTTCCCATTCACTTTTTCTTTCATGCTCCATCCTTCCTTACCACTTGCCAATCATTTCTCCAGTTGCTTGAGCTCACGTTTTGTCCTGTGGAGGAGTCTACATAAGCGTACAATTTCTTTCCATGCTAGCATCTCATTATCCGCATTACTTTCAACCACTTCCTTCAAACTCTGAGCCATATTTTGTGCACTATCTCTCACTGCTTCTGCTATTGCATTCTCCATAACACCTTGACAATCCTGTCTTATATCCTTATTATCAGTCACTTCATTCTTTTGTGACTCGCATTTCTTATATTCATTTACAAAACATTTCTGACAAATATATTCTCCATTCTCGCTCTAGTACCATAAACCATTCACTCTTGGCAATGAATACATCAAACACACAATATATTGAGCTAAATCCTGTATGTTGATGTTGGCTAACATTGATGTCTTGGTCGCCATTTTTCTTCTGTGTATTGGTGATATAATGAAAAATGAATTTGAAAAGAATATCACTTAATAATAGATGACTAAAACAACATGACTTAGCTACACAGTCAAAATAAACAAAATGCCACCCAAATATATATAACAATTTCACTAATATCTACTAAAAAATAATAACTTAGCTGATAATAATTTATCAGCTAAGTTATTTTCAGCTATTTATCTACCCCCTTTGTTTCTGATATTCCAGGCATTCACGTATAGACATAAGTTACATGTATACTTTTTTGTATATTCACTTTTGTAGTCTGTGTGACCCAGTTTGTCAACTTTCAGATGTCCATTCTTATCTGAATACTTTGCTTATGCTTATATCCTTGCACTTGCTATATAATTGGCTGAACTGGTTGAACACACGGTTTTTTTTTTCTTTGCAATCACTTCTATGATAATGCATATTCTTCTCACCAACAACACATTTACATAACACAGTTGCTCTTTCTTGCAGATTCTCAACATTCCTCCCATCATAATTTTGTTTCCTTTACTCTGTGTTAAGTCACATACCAATCAATAATTTTTCCAGACTCTTGATACCAAATGAATTCAAGTATAGGCCATCCCTCTTATGAAAATCCATTCTTATTTCAAATTCACTCCACATATCCAAATACTTGTAGCCATTCTTTCTGCACAGCCTACCCTACACATAGAATCATTTGCAATCATAGCTCTTCTTCTTGATTCATTTTTATCATATCTAGGTAATATGCTATTTTCACTTTCTCACTCTTCACTCTCTCTTTTTCCAACAGTCCTTTCATATACTCTCTCCAGAGAGATCTTTTATTCCAAAACTACCATCTCTTTTAGTTTTGTTTTCATCAATTACATTAATTAATTTGTGATTTTAGTACCCAGAAAACTTAAGTAACCATACTCAATTGCATGTTTTATGATTGAATTTCAATACCATATAACATCCTTCTTTTTATAATTGATTTTACCTACCTGATTATTCTTACATGAAATATTACCTGATTCAGCACTGTTTTGTTTCTTCTTGTGCAGCTTATTTTTTTGTCCTTCCAATGTCTGTCTAATCGCTTTTCAACTTTTTCCAATTTCCTTGTCATCCGTCTGATGATTTCCTTTACTTGAGATATTTTCAAACTTAATTCATATTCGATATACTCAGTAGTTTTTATGGCATGATTCTGTTAACCATCTTGTTAATTTCAATAGCACTCTTCTTTGTTGCTGCTCTATTGTTCTTATGAGGTTTGGGCATTGTTTTCAGTACTACTTTAATATTAACAGTATTCTAACCAAATCAGGAAATATATCAAATACTGTATAAAGAAATGAAAATCAGCAGTAATATTACTATAAAAACTAATTATTCTAAGCAAAATAACAAAATAAAACAGATAAAACTCGCTAATTTTACAGGAATGTCAAGCACATTCCAATATACACACCAAACCAAACTCCTCCTGTATGCTTTTCATGTCAAAACATGATAATTACTAGTTCATGACTTGAACAGAGATCCAACAGTTACATGCCTTTATTATTAGTTTTGCTCTTTTCTTCAAATTTTTCTCAAATGCTTCTATATATGTCTAATATTCATTTCCTGTACATTTTCTGAGGATTAATTATCTGAGCTGATAAATAGCTGAAATTTACCTTTCTTTTTATCAGTGTCCTTCTCTAGTGGAAAATCTAGTAGAACCTCTGTATGCACATAGACAAAATAAGCTTTTGCACTATTCATGGTATTTATCAATATAAATATTAAATACCAGGTTTTAATTTGTATATGTTTTTTTTATTTATACTAGATGTATTTCCTCTACATGTTTTGCTCTCTGCCTGGCTAACAGCATCACAATGAAGTTGCTTAACAGAAGTAAAAACTGACAAAAAAAATTAAATGTTTTCCAACAGCAGTTAATATGTATAAGTTGAAAAGACCAGAATGATAGTTTATCACGAGTATCATTAGGCATGTTACATGCAGTTTCTACATTGTTGTGTAAACTCTTTATGCGATTGCTGGAATAGGAGAGATTTTTAATATTGTGAAGCAGGGCTGGATTTAGACTTGCTGAGGCCCTAAGCTATACAAAACCCAGAGGTCCCCTACTGTTTTAAATGACATCAGCTGGTCTTTTTGTTTTTTTATTTGAGGCCCCGGCAGATTGCGAGGCCCTAAGGCTGTAGCTTTTTTAGCTTATATGTAAATCCGGCACTGTTGTGAAGGATCATTCCTTGATTTCTCTTTAGTGTGCCTTTTGAGTGAATGACCTCAGAGCACTCCTTGAATGACCTGTTGAAATAATTCTCTTCTAAGTAGGGCATGGAGATCATTTGCTCAAAAGGCACACTAAATAGAAATCAAGGAATGATCTTTTGCGACATCTGGAAGTAATTAATTAACATGTGTAATCTTTAAAGGTACCTGTGGCATGACTTTAAACAACAAAATTAAACGATACTACAGTAATTAACTTGAATAAAATGAAAGTATAGATATTTTGTACTGAAAATAACAGTACATCATCAGTGCATAGAAAACAATCAAATCAAAGAAATGAGGTACATACAACAATCAGTTTATCAATTAAAAACTGTTGCTGCATGCTTAAAATTAATATATTAATAAATAATATTTTTAAAACTATTTTTGATGGTTACATAAAATGAGAATCTCCCAAACTTTTGGGAGAGAGAGAGAGAGAGAGATAAATTTTCCGATTCAGATTTGGCTGAAATAAAAGGGCTTCGCAACTTTCTTTGAAAGGTGTTCATATTTAAGACTGCTTCTATGGAGAGATGAGCTTCATCCTACTGGATACTGTGTTTAGTGTCAATACTATGTTATACTTTTATATCGGCCAAATCTGAATCGGAAGCACAACATAGCATTGACACTAAACACAGTATGTGTGGGATGAAGCTCGTCTTCTCCATAGAAGCAGTTTTAAATATTGAATGCCTTTTCAAAGAAAATTGTGAAGCCCTTTTACGTTGGCCAAATCTGAATCAGAATGATTGTCTCTCTTTCAAAAGTTTGGGAGATTCTCATTTTATATGACCATCAAAAATAGTTTTAATAATATTATTTATTAATATATTAATTTCTAGCATGCAGCAACAGTTTTTAATTGGTAAAACGATTGTTGTATGTACCTTGTATTCCTTTTCTTTGATTTGCTTATTTTCTACGCACTGATGATGTGCTGTTATTTTCAGTATGAAATATCTGTTTAAATTTCATTAAAGTTAATTACTGTGGTTATCATGTAATTTTGTTGTTTAACATGTGTAACATTAAAGACCTATCCTATGCCAGCAGTCACATCTGAGTTTACACATCAATGTACATACTGCATGTAACTTGCCTAATGATACTCGTGATTAAACTATCATTCCAGTCTTTTCAATTTATAGATATTAACTGCTGTTAGAAAACGTTTAATTTTTTTTTGTTGGTTTTTACTTATGTTAAGCAACCGCCTGATGGTGCTGTTAGCCATATAGACAGCAAAACACGTGGAGGAAGTACGTCTAGTATAAATAAACAAATAAGCTTTGTTATTCCTATGATCCCACAGGATTCTAAGGGAAATCCATATATAGATACATTTTTTTTTTTTTTTAAACACTAAAAATATTATGGAGATACTTTTGTTCTTGTACCTACATATCTTAAATTTATTTTTGGAATTCAGAAATTATTAATTCCATGATTCCATCAAAGAAAGAAAAAAAAAGGCTTGCTTTTTTAATTTTAAATGAGAAACTCTTTTCAAGAGTTTGAGTCCCATTTTCCTCATTATAATCAATTCTCACAATAGTAAATACTACTATTTAAACTTGCTCACTATAGTTAACACTGCTATACAAACTTGCTCACTATAGTAGACTGCTAAGAAGTTCTGGCTAAATCCATCATAGGTACAATAAATTAATATAAATTCTATAAAATGCTAAAATAAATTCACTATTACAAACTCTCCACTATAACTCTACAAGTTTCCTATAATTAGAGTTGTGCACACACACACACATACACCACTAAATATCAAATATGATAGCTTAATTCAAGTTGTTGTCTTTAAATCGGACTAAGGAAAAATAAATGAATAGTTTAGTTAAAAAAATATATGTAAGACTATCAATATCACTTCAGCAGCTGATTTTCAACAGTACTCTTTTATTTAAGTTTACTTAAGAGAAAAATGAACATTCACATATCATCAAATTCCTGCCATGTACCCTCAAGGGGTGTACAGGAAACATTCACATATGGTATTCTAAAAAAAAAAACAAGCTAGACATAGAACTGTTTGCTGATTGATCAGTTTTAGTTTATTTTTGTTTTGTTTGGATTTATTTTGGAATGCTTTGTTTGGACATTTCTTTCATTTGATGAGCTGTTCCTTTATTGTTCCCTTCCTTATCTCCAAATTACTGGTCAGTACATGTTATACACTTTTGTCTTAAATGCTTGAAAACTAGACATGCAACACTATTAAAGGGAAGTATTTTTCAATGACTACACGCAATTAATAGAAGCTCGACACACAAAAAAATGGAATGCACTAACAGACATCCAATACAACAAACACGCAGCTTCCAATCCTTCGGATATTACTGCTTCGCAACCCACACAAAACAATTCCATCATCAATCTATCACATCACAACCTCTCACCCGACGAAATCACCATCCTGAACAAATGATTAAACTTTGCTGTATCCCCAAAATACATACCAAACAAAAACATCATTATTCCAAAAAATAAACATCATCATAAATAGTAAAATAATAATAAAACCAACATTACCCCCAACTTACACAAAGCTCTGTTATCATTAAAAACAAACCTGAACATAATGATCACAAAAGCAGACAAAGGGGATACAATAGTCATCGTAAACCAAACCAATTATCACAACAAAAGAACAGCTATCTTAAATGAACAACACACCTACCAAAAAATCCAAAATGACCCCATCCCAACCTCATAAAACAAATCAAAAACACCCTACATGCCCTAAAAATCAAAACAAGATAGACAAAACCACAATGATAAACACAACACCCCACACTACACTTACCCCTTGTATGTTTGGACAAATCAAAACCCACAAAGATGGTTGCCCGATACAGCCAGTAGTCTCCTACAAAAACAGAACCTTTATCAAAATTCGTAGCCAAACTACTCAAACCATTAATTACGACATCACACTCTATGATAAAAAATACGGATGACCTTTTCCAAAATATAAATAGCATAACCCTATCCCAGGAAGACATCCTCACTTCATTGTATGCAGCTTCATTATACACTAACGTGGACATTCCCAGAACATCAGACATTGTACACACATTACTCACAGAAGACCACACCCTACACTCTCGTACAAAATTAACACCTAGTGATATTATAAACTTAATCAAACTAATAATCTCAGGAAACTCCAAGTTCAACAACAGCATGTATATTCAAATTTTTAGACTCCCTATGGGCCAAAACATCAGTGGACCACTAGCAGAATTTTTCCTAGCACACATAGAATTACTCCTACTTCACCCTTCTCCCCCCTTACATCACCTTTTATGGCAGATACGTGGACGATATTCTATGCATTGGAGAGCCAACGCACACATCACCACCTTAGAAGCATCTTACAGCAACAGACTAAAATTCACCATAAATTTCTTAAACCTGACATTAATCAGAATGAACAACAAAATAGCCACGAAAATATACCACAAACCTATGCATATCAGAAACTACCTTCGTTTCAACTGATACCATCCATATTCTGTTAAAAAATCTGTCATCCTACCACAGTTTATAAATGCTTACAAGTTTTCAACCAACCATAATTATCTCAACACAGAAATAAAAAACTAACACAGATCTTCAAAAATCACAACTATCCCATACAACTAATAAATTATGCAAACAGGACAGCAAAAAACCGTCAAAACAACACAACGCAAAAAGTTATCAAACTACCATACATTCAGAACACATGCAAAGCCTACAAATACATTTTCAAATATACTGAAATATACTATAAACTGGTATTCACCACAAACCAAAAATTGGCAACACTTCTAAAACCCACTAAATCTCGCACACACACACAAAGAAATATTAGAACACCACAACATAGTCTACAAATTTCCTTGCCAAAAATACTGTGATATCACCTACACAGGTTCTACTATCAGGTCTGTATGGGCAAGACTATAAGAACACTTCCTTGACTGTAACATCCCTATTCCAGAACATTTAAATACTAAAAAAACACAACATCAAAAAGAAAAATAGAATACAAAGTACAGGAAAAACAGAATTGGCAGTTCACACCCTTGAACAGAAACATACCCTGCAAATCTACAAGGCCATCATAATAGACAGGCAAGACAATGAAACAATGCTTAGAATATCGGAAACGATAGTCATAAAATGTGACGAGAACTCGATCAACGTCCACCAACCCTATATAATCTCTGAGTGTTGGAAGCTCCATAACATAAAAACTAGGTCACAACTCCAACCAATAGGCGATAATTCAAGCACTTCAAAGGCAGAAACACCAAGCTGACAAGACATAGCATCAGGGGCAAATGCTGGTCTTGAAATTCACGCTTGCTCTTGTTATCATTCAGGGAGTAAGAGGTGTGATAGAAGTCTTATTAGTGGAATAATGAATTACTGATCATTGAAAACTATAAGTATGCAATGAGAATTATACAAATGATGTCCAAGACATTTCAAGTGATGACAACGTCTGGCCACATGTAAATAAAGAACATCTACGAAATGTTAGTTTTGAAGAGAGTGATGACGATTAAAATATACACTTTATTTTATTTTGCCTAAAACATTTATGTATTATGCGCAATGAAGTTTACGTACAATTTATAATTTTTTATAATTTTATACTATGTATTTATTTCATAATTTATTTGTTTTCTTAACTTACATGAATTACCTGAATTAAATAAAAATATTTTTTTTTGTTGGATATGTCATTGTTTATATAATCTTAAAAAAAAAAACGATTTCGGAACCTAACCCTACTTTTTCTATGCGATCTGAGTCTCGCATAACGCAATTTATATAACACGCCATTTTTGTGGAACCTAACATCCACGTTATACGAGGATTACCTGTATTTAGAAATATATGTACATTTAATCATACAAATACAACATTTATTTTACAAATGATATTCTATCTTTTTCAATTTAGCTACTTGTATACAAATTCTACCCTACGGTTTCTTCTTTATGAACTGGTCAATAACATCATCATAAAAAGTTGGTTGTAACTTAATTTTCCCAAGTAAATGCACACTTGTAAAGGCTGGCTGAAGCTCACTGGCTAGAGCTACATTGACTGCATATGGCCTTGTGTTTAAGACGATGTGAAGGGAGCGGAAATGGCAAGTCGGCCTAAACACAAGGCTAAATAAAGGCCTAAATGGAATGCTTATAAATGCATGCATTTATTAGCAAATAAATATTACTTCTTTCTCAATTAATGAGCTTGCACAGCAAGCATAGCAAGCATGGAGAATTCGGCACTGCATAGCATCCATTTCCTCCATGAGTTCAGACAACGACACACATGGTCGAAACGGCTTGCACCCCGTTAACCCTCTCCCCAGCCCCCTTTTCCCATAAACCCTTCCCCTTCCTCAAAAAAACAGTTTCTATTTTCAGCCCCCTCTTTCATCTCTTTCCCATCCTAGAAAAAAAGCTCTCTGCCCACCCTTAAAAATAATATATGTATATATTATACAAAAAAAAACTAGGTTTTTTTCAAATTAATTCTCCCACATTGTCTAATCCCCCCCCACTTCCCTTTTAACACCATAACAGCAGAAGTATGCATATCGCAGAAATAAGACAGGCAACAACATCCAAGAAAAGGTATGTGCAAATTTTCTTCTGTTATGTTACATATATTTGTCTCTAAAATACATTTGCAATGCCCTAAAAATTCTTGAGTAAAAAGCCAATGACATTAAAAAAAGGGCACTCCTAAATGAAAGCAGGAAAAATAGCCGTAAAAATAATAGTATGACTTTTTATTGTTATTACTACGATAACAAGCCAAAAGGCTATTTTACCAGTGACATAAGTTATTATTCTACAGCTGGGTACAAAACTCTGATCGAAATCCATCAAAATCCTAGAGTTTCATGCCGAAAAAACTATCGGCGAGCCCAAGTGTAAGTAATCACTTGGGTAGTACAACATCAGGGCAACTCGGAGTAAAGGTGGAGCAAGCTCCGCCACTATCCTTAATATTCTCTCATAATGTAAAACGAAGCTCCTAGGAGATGTATTACTCCTAGGAGTAATACATCTCCTAGGAGCTTCGAGGAGATGTATTACTGTTTTACATTATGAGAAGAGGTCACTACCCAGACCAGTTTCAACCCTTTTTGAGGTCTCATCAGTGAGTGGGTAGACCTGGAATATCAAGGTTTTAAGTGAACCGAACTTACATATACCGCTACTAACGAATTGCTAAACTGGTGTACTTATATATTGTTATTACTACGATAACAAGCCAAAGGCTATTTTACCGGCAATATAAGTTAAGTTTAGTATGACTTTTTCCTTCCTGAAATATTGAGTAATGTGCAGTCTTCACTGCTAATCATATGCTGGCATTTCCAGCTGTCCATTTGTAAAATGAAATGACTTTTATCCAAACTATTGTAGTTTAAACTTTAAAAACAGTAATTAAGAGGGTTTCTTTAGTTTTGTCTTCTGATGACTGCTGATCTTCAAAGAAATCTCATTTAGATATAAATCTCTGTTTTTCCATGTCTTGCACATCATCCCCTAAAAACATTCCATTCAGATTCATGCATGCACAACTGTTAGAAATTTAAAATAGTTTAATTTTGAAAGTAAGTTATTATCAAAATGTGGAGTCTCTAATGATTATATACTGATAATCATCAGCTGCTTCACTCTCTTCATAGGTGAATTATGATGAGGAAGAATCACTTTCTCTTACTATCTTCTAACTTGTATTTTAGATTTGTGCTTATCTATTAAATTTCTTGTTTAAGAATAAATGTGGGATGAGGATTCTCTGTCATGCTTTAGCAGTCTGTTCTCATTTTATTAAAACATTGTGAATGTTATTTTGTAATAAAATTATATGGACAACTCATATGCTGTAATATAAGCATGTCGTTGTATAGTTTGGTATTCAAGTTGGTGATGGATTTTTATATATAGCTCTCTTCAGTGAAAGGTAAACATTTAGTACAATAGGCTGGGTGGAATAAGATTTTTTTTTGTAATAATAATAATAGATAAGTCAGATATAAAGATAAATGCTTATCAAGAAAGATGCTGGCAAGTTGTGAATGCGGGGAGGGGGATTGAGAAATTATCTTGAAAGGAAGGCAACCAGTGTATGTCCCCAGGGTTCTGTTCTTGGACTACTGCCATTCAGCTTAATTGTTAATGTTTTGTGTGGATTGAAAATTGAAAACATAATACACACACACACACACACACACGATATATATATATATATATATATATATTTTATATATAGTGATACCTCGACTAACGAAGATAATTCGTTCTGGAATCACATTCATTAGCCAAAATCTTCGTTAGCCGAAACGTGATTTCACGTAGGTTTCTATAGAAAATCATTTCATTTGTTCTGGATGCTGCCTACTATTTAAAGATAAGTTTTATAAAATAGTAAAAAGCACACTATAAAAGGACAAAACTCACCAAAGGCTGAGATGAATAGCTACCCAATTGGATGAAGGAGAATGGAAAGTAGAATGAAAAACTGATGATCTTTGCACTATTATATACACTTTATTCAACTGAAAATATCTACACAGTGTTTTTACTATTCTTCAAAATTGTAGCTATTGATGATGATGCTATGCTAGACTGCTAAATCCACAATTCTGACTCCTCTTTCATATGCTGAAATTATTTTTTTATTTTTCTCAATTGTGAGCAACTTTCTGCTTCCCTTGGTGTCGCTTACTTTTTTTTTGACCCAGTGACAAGAAAATTTTTTCTGAAAAATATAAAAGAAATATGACATATAGCATATTATTTATTTAATTATATAAGAATAGAATTTACTAATTATAAATTAATCTCTCATAGTAGAATTTAGCCAAGTAAAGAATAAATGCTATCACACTTACCTCTCGCATTCACAGCCACACAGATGGAAAAGATAAGCTCCTGGAATGGCCCAACCATTCATGTTTTCCTGCTTTATGTTAGTGCGCGCATCCACTAAAATATTCGTTAGCTGAGTCCAAAAAACAGCAAAAAAAATCTTCGTTAGCCGAGGTATCACTGTATATATATATATTTTTTTTTACCTGGATGAGTAATGGATGAATGGGATGTATTTATTTCTATGTTGTTCTGTGAATGCCAACAATGCAAATGAGTTTAAAGTTCAGTGATATGTTGCTAGTTGCATGTTGACCTCCTGCAGTAAGTTTTTTGCAGCATGGAACAACCAACTCTGCAATCCACATCTTCAATCTTTTCTCATAGGGAACATTCCACAGACTTGTTATCAGCTTTTGTCACTCACTCTCTCTCTCTCTCTCCCTCCCTGAATTCTCTCTGTCACTTCCTGATTCATTTGTAATACCAGGTATTTCCATGCAGTTAAAACTCATCGTGGAATATGTATCATTCTTCTCCTTAAAGTTTTTCAACACTCTTCAAGCAAAAAATCTAGCCTGCACACATTTACTAACCATACGCTTACAACTTGCAGGGGACTAACCACTTGTTCTCTCCCTGCTTCTCATGTATTAAAAAATTTCTTTTGTGTCAGTTTTATAGAATCCCATTAGTAACTTATAAATTTCTATCATGTCCTTTCTCCTCTGTCTGTCAAGTGAACTCTGCAACCCACACATCTTCAATCTATCATCACATCTATCCTCGTAGGGAGCATTTCACAGACTTGTTATCAGCTTTCTCTCTCTCTCTGAATTCTCTCCATCACCTCCTGATCCCCCCCCCCCCCAAAAAAAAAAACCTGGTCAATTCATAGCTTTATAATCATCTTTACTGTCAGTGTATTCTTCAGCATTCAAGTAATCCTTTGAGCTATTTTGCCCACTTTTGCAATATGGCCTCTGAACTTAATTTCTATTTATCATCATTTTCAGATCCCTAGCCTGCCAATTTCCTGTAATCCAGTACCATAAATGTGATACAAATTATGTAATGTTTTTCATCTAATTTCCATGTATTAACTTTACATTTTGAAATTGGCAACATTATCCTTTGCCTTTACTATCAATTTATTTAAATTATCCTACAGTATTTAAATCATTCATCTATACATCACCTTAATCAACTATTAATGTGGGAAATAATAAAAAGAATGGTTTTTCCTCAACATGCCATCAGGTTGATAGCCAACTTGTACAGGGAGCAAGAAGCCACAGTAAGAACAGGTGTTGGATCGGCTGATTGGTTTCAGGTGGGAAAAGGAGTTAGGCAAGGATGTTTACTTTCTCCTCACTTGTTTAGCATATATGCAGAGGACATCATGCATGAAGCATTGGATAAGATCAAGACAGGAATTAGTATAGGCAGTAGATTGATCCGTAATCTAAACTATGCTGATGATACCGTACTCCTCTGTAATGACAAGGAAGAACTAGGACAAATTCTTGATAAAGTTAACATGATCAGTAATAACAGAGGACTTCAACTCGATCCTAGCAAGACAAAGATTATGCTTCTCAAAGGAAATTCAAGCAGGGAAGCTCTTGAGGGTGTACCTTAATGGAGAAAGAATTGAGGAAGTCAGCAAGTTTGTGTACCTGGGATCCATTATTAATGTGAAGAATTGCTGTTCAGAAGACATCAGAAGAAGATTAGGAATGGCTAAAACAACAGTCAGAGACTTGTCTAAAATCTGGAAGGATGGATCTATCTCCATGGGAACAAAGTTGAGGATTTTGGATGCAGTTGTTTTTCCAATAGTGACTCATGGATGTGAGACTTGGAACCTAAAGAAGTCAGATAAGAAAAGAATACATGTATCCCTTGCTTAACGCGGTTTTGCTTAACCCGGGATTTGATTAACGCGGTGAAATTAATTGTGGTAATCCCTTGATATACGTGGCAAGAGTTTTGATTAATGCGCCTTTAACCCTGCGGAGCTCGCAGCTGATCTGACAGATACATGCAAATGTTTAATATAAATATTCTTACACAATTCAGTGTATAGCTTGGAGGTCATGAGTAGCTGTGCATTCATATGTTATGAGTGATATTCCTCACTGTTTTTTTGCTATCAGTTTGATTTAACACATTATATAAAGGTTTGTGATATTTGACAGTAAATTGTATCTGAGAGATATACTGCGACCTCCGATGTTAGTTGTTGTTTTTTTTATTCTTTATGCAATAATTTCTAGATTGTAACTGAAAATAAATAAACCATCATGTATTACTGAAATAGAGAGCCGAAGGCTTATTTATCATGCATGTCCTCTAGGAGACGTGCTTTACGTTATGGAAGGTGACCTGGAGCTTACTCCACCTTTACTATGAGTTGCCCATAAGGTTGCTTATGCTTTCATTCGCCAAAACTTTTAGTTTCTATATATTCGGCATGAAACTCTTGTAGTTTCTATATTCGGCTATGAAATAATGTTGGATTCAATATCCATTTAATTTGTACCATCATGTATTATATTTGCAGTGTTTTTTCTTTGTTTTATTGCTTGTTCCGAGGTCTGGAGAGACATTTTGCTTGTTATCGTAGAATTTATGCTGATAAGAAAAAACTAAAACTTTAAATGACTCTTGATAACTTTTTTGATAAAAAAATTGCATAAATAATGTAGGTACAAGTATTTATTAAACATTTACTTTGCATTCATTTTTTATCTTTCCTAAAAGACTACCACATAAAACGAATTATTAATACAGTAATCGATCATGGACGAATTGTAATTTTTACCATTGATTATTAGATTTGATATACGTGGTAACATCGAGGGATTAATTATCCACGTTAATCGAGGGATACTTGTAGCTGCTTTTGAGATGTGGTGTTACAGAAGGCTGTTGAGGATATCATATACTGAAAGGCATACAAATGAATGGGTGTTAAAAAAAGATCAGTAGAACTTTAAGGCTCCTTAAGGATATTGTTAAAATATTTTGGACACATTGAAAGGATGGAAGGAGCACCTCTCAGAACAGTAATAGAAGGTAAAGTTCCTGGAAAAAGAGGAAGGGGGGTAGACCGTCAGTGAGATGGATGGTTGGTTGTGTGGAGTGACTGATCTTCAGAGAGTTGAAGCCTCCAGAAAAGATACAACAGAACTACATGGTGAAGCCTGGTGTGGCACATCACCGAGCATCGGAGACCATATGGCATCTGTGGATGTCCAGTGAACATATGATATGATGAATCATTGTCCTTTGCCCACACTACCAATTTATTTAAATTATCCTACAATATTTAAATCATTCATGCATACATCACCTGTATCAACTATTACATTCCCAGTTTTTCATTGTCAGCAAACAACCAAATGTTCCCACCCCCTTAAATCTTTCTCTTTTAATTTGTATATTATTAATATACAAATTAAAGAGTGGCAGCTTACACAGCCCTGGGGCACTCCACTAAGCACTTCCACTCTGCCATGCACCATCCTCTGATGTCTGTCAGCCTATCCATAACTACAGGCAATGATAACAGCTACCTGTTATCATTGCCACAAGCCTCATATCTATATCCATTTGCTCCAACTTTTTTACTAGATTTCCCATGAGGTATTCTGTCAAATGCATTTGCAAAGTCCAGCAGTATCATGGTGTAACTATTTCCTTGATCCAGTTCTGCTGTCACTTTATTATAAAATGTAAATAAATTACTGACCCTGTATATGCAATCTGATACTGACACACACACACACACACACACACACACTCTCTCTCTCTCTCTCTCTCTCTGTCAAACAATCCATGACCATTTCCCATGTACTGCTGTTATTCCTTTTTTGTAGCTTCTCATGCCATGGCACTGCTCCAAGGCCACCACCTAAGTTTGTCATAATCAGCATAAATTCTTTCTTGACTTAGAATTCCACATGTTGAGCAACCTACAGAACAAGACTGCATGGTTACTTTCCTCGATCGGAGATAGAGTTGCCTGTAGTTATGGATAGATAACCTGTTGCTGTTACCAGATCCAACCTACTCAAATTCCTGATCCCTCCATCACATGCTGTTCCAGGTAATTATCCCTTAGTAAACATATAAATTCCATTTTCATCTTGCCATCTTCATTTTACTACTTCCAATAGTCAAGTAGATTTAGCCTAGACAGTTGAGTAGGGATTGATACTTTAATGAGTGCAGTTTTGCACTTTTTGAATGATGCAGAATTGTAGAGTTGTTATTAGATGTGACGAGATGTTAGTAGATGAGATGATTTGGAGATAATAGTTGATAGACCTAACGTTCAAATACATGATGGAAAAGATGCAGATTACAGAATAAATTTCTATAATAAGGGGAGCACTCAAGTAGAAATAAGCAAATAGTGCAGTACTGTGCCTTCATCAGGGGCCTGGATTGTGTGCAAATTTGGTTTCCATTCTAATGGAAAAATTCTAAGGGCGCTCCAGAGACAGGTAATTAATCTTGGCAATATCAGTCCTCTTGAGCATTGGCTAATGAGATTGGCTGAGAAAATATAAATTGCTGAGTTTAGTGACTGGGCAGAAAAGCAGTGATATGAATAGACTTAAGTAGATTGGGGAGGGAGATTATATATGCAGCACGTACTGAGAGGAGGAGAATAAGTAACCATCCTGAAGTAGTTTAAAAGTGTAATGAACAAGGATGTGAGAGCTTTATGAGAGCTTAGAGAAATATGCCCCATTCATGGCTGAATGGGGCATATTTCCATGTTGTGCTGTGAATGCCAACAATACAAATGAGTTTAAAGTTCAGTGATATGTTGCTGGTTGAATGTGACCTGCAGTAAGTGTTTGCCAGCATTGAAGTTGCAAACAATAATATACTATGATGATACACTATTTTCCTACTAGTTATGATTTATTATCTGTTATGATCTATTAACTGATACCTTGGTAAAGACCAAAATGCCGTATAACATCATACATGTCCTTGAAGGAGTGTGCTGTGCATTACCGGATATACAGAGCAACTTAATATTAAACAGAGCACCTTATATACAAGTTTAGTTGCAAAGATACTCTACATGCATAAATTTTTTGTTTGTTTACATTTGTGTAAAATATGGATGAAAGCAAATATAATTTCATATTAAATATAGTTTACTTTCTAGACTAGTGGAAGCATTCACTACATTATAAGTCTGCCATCATCACAGTAACAACTTACTGTTAACAACCAATCAATGGAAATTGACTTGACAATAAGGGTTATAGGTTATGTATAACCCTTGATTAGTAGGCTGCTTTGAAATTTTACTGTTATGCTTCCATCACACAGGAGGAATTGGGGGAAAAATATCATTACAAATCTGAAAGATTATTATTTGAGTTGACAGCAACAATGAAACACATCTGTAAACACAACAGATTGTTGCATTGAGTTACCCAAAATTGGAAGAAAACTAATTTTAAAATTGTTTACAAATATTTGAGGAACGATCCTCTTCAGCTTAAATTGTGTGAATGGCTTCTACTATCTCTAGTCCCTGGAGAGTTCTTGTCCTTTTGCAATTTGTTTTCCATACATCTTTGATTAGTAGTGCTTGCCTGTGTGTTTCTATATATATCTTTTCCAGAAGTGTGGTTTTAATCTAACAACATATCAGATGACTTATACTTTTAGTTTATATTAATTACTTTAAAAACTTATAAATGGATTATACATAGGCCTTTATAATTTTTTTAAGAATTTTCCTACTTTGCGTTAAAAAAAAATCCAGCTTTTTCTAGTTACTTTTGAAAAAAGTATGTAGACAACAAAAAATGTTAAATAATGGCATACAATTATATTTTTTTCTCTTTAAAGGATACCTTATTGAGACAGCTGGAGCTTTTACTGCATGAAGGAGATCCAGTTAAAGTTCACCTCTTGAAACTAGATGCAGACAGACATTCCCATAGGTAGTGATTGCTTCTAGCTATCTTTTAAATGCGTGTAACATGTGACAAGATTTTCTCTGTGTAGATGTTTTTGAACTTTTTAAACACCTTCTACTGAACACCAGCATGATGGAAAAATTGCATTGTAACAAACTATAGAATGATCTGAAAGGTCTCTTCAGCTGAACTGCTATCTTTATCCCAGTGTTGTAAACATAGGGTTTTGTTATAAAGTTTTAAACCTAGAAACCAGATCATCTGGTTAAATATCATTGAAACAATTTTAACTGGTATTGGTATTAAGTAGTTTATTACTATTTAGATAAAAAATCCATAGGAGTTTGGTTTTGCCTTTTTCCCCATCCCCAACTACCAAAGTTGGTAGCAACTGAATCCTTACATCTCATCTCATCTCATTTTCCTTTTACCCTCTTTTACCTTGCGGTGTCGAGGGTTTATTAATCATTGGACCTAACTGTTTACAGGATAAGGTGGTGAGCCCTATGCCCGTGTATCCTATGTCCTGTAGTGTTGAGTTCTCAAGGCATGCTTTGCAGGATGAAAACCCCCAGAATTTATGACCAGTAGGGTTTTCCCCTTGGGGGGGGGGGAACCCTACTGTTCATGCCCAAGACCAGCTAACTTGGCTATGGCTGAGGAAGATCCTTCAGCTCCTCATGTCACTGACAGGAATTGAACCTAGGACACTCCTTCCCCAATCATATGGTTGTAAAGCGCACAGCCACTAGGCTAACTGCGCCGACAGTCCTTACATTACTTTAATAAAATGGAAGCTATGCATACCATATTTTGGTTTGTAGTTAACATTTATTTAAAATTACCATATTTTTCAGACTATAAGATGCACCTTTTTACATAGAAAAATCGACTTAAAATTGGGGTGCGTCTTATGGTCCAAAGGCAACATTAAAATACAAATCTTTACACTGTGCCGAAGCTGTTAGCAAAGTCCAATTACTGGCACAATGTGTTAATAAAATTAGTAAGTACACCACTGAAGGTAGTTACCTAAGTTATCTCGCTGCATGTGAGTGAATCATTTAGAGTGTCAATAGTCATTAGTGTGTAAACATATGTTATTTTGTATGGTTCATTTGAATTATTTTTTTATAAGTCATTAAAATTTTTATCTTAAAATTAGAAAAAATGAGTATAAAACAAAAAAGACTTTCATATAACGTGAGTTATAAATTAAATGTGATAAATTATGCAAAACAATATGGAAACAGAGCAGCAGAAAGACATTTTGGTCCATCACCAACAGAAAAAATGGTTCGCAAGTGGAGAAAACAAGAGGAACAATTAAAACTGCTATGTAAACACAAGAAAACATTCTGTTCGCACCTAGAAAAATGGCTAGAATTAGAAGTACAAATGAAAAATTGGGTAACAAATCATCGAAACATGGGAATATCTATTTCTACGAAAATGATAATTTTTGAAGCGAAACGATGGGCAATGACTAATGGAATTTTAGATTTTACTGGATCACCGTCTTGATGCTTTAGATTTATGAAAAGACACGGGTTATGCATGCTTACAAAAACCACTCTAGCCCAAAAAATGCCGGCTGACTATGAAGCTAAAATTATAGAATTCCATAGATTTGTCATATCAGCGAGAAGGAAATTTAACTTTGAGCTTAATCAAATTGCGAACATGGATGAAGTGCCTCTAACTTTTGATGTTCCTTCAAATCGGACAGTAGATTCAAAAGGCACCAAATCAATAGTGATCAAAACAACAAGTCACAAAAAACCTCACTACACTGTAGTTTTAGCTTGCTGCACGGATGGAACCACATTACCCCCATGTTAATCTTTAAGAGAAAAACGTTACCAAGAGATGAAATTCCTCGTGGCATTATTATCCATGTTCAAGATAAAGGCTGGATGGACAAAACAGGAATGAAATTATGGATACAAAAGATATCGGCAAAACATCCAGGTGCGTTGTTTAAAAAGCTTGCAATGTTAGTGTGGGATCAATTCAGAGCGCATAAAACAGAATCAACCAAGAAGCTTCTAAAAGAAATGAATATAGAATTAGCTGTCATTCCTAGAGGCCTTACAAGTCAATTACAACCCTTGGATGGATCTATTAATAAACCATTCAAAAATTTTATGCCAGAAGAGTGTAACAAATGGATGGAAAAGCCAAATCACGATGTTACAGCAACAGGACGTATGAAACGGCCAACAATTTCAGAAGTATGTACCTGGGTGAAAAATTCCCATGAATTTTTCACCCAGAATCAACCAAGCTGTGAAAGAAGAGACGATTATAAAGTCATTTAAGAAATGTGGGATAAGTAATGCGATGGATGGTACCGAAGATGACGCAGTTTTCGAAGGGAGTGACAACAGTAGTTCAGACGAAAGTAATACGAACGGTGACATTAACAAGACGTGTGATAGTACCAAGAGTGAAAATGAACTGAATATTGCTAATACAAATGATTGTAACAATAAATAAAAATTAAGGATTTGTAAATATCTTTATATAATAATATATTTTTTCTAAAAATCGTCTCATAAATTTGGGGTGCGTTTTATCGTCCGAAAAATACGGTAATTTAGATAAAATTAACTATGCAAGTCTTAAAAATAATCAAGTGGATTTATTGAGTGATGACCAATCTTATTTGAAGTGCCTTTGATTCCATCGGTCTTTTTTGTCCACTCCTCTAGAATTGCTTTATTTGTTTTTTGGTCTTGCAATGAATACCAAGGATACCTCTGAAGCTGTTGATTATTCTCATTGTCCTTGAAGTTGATATATTCCAAGTCTGTGCTCCATAGAGGGAAATAGTTTAGCTAGTGGTTTTGGTAGTATAATTTAAGTTGGGTATCTGTTGAAATAAGTTGAGATTCCCAAGTATACTTTTTAAAGCTATTGTGAAAAATAAATGTTTTCTTGTGATTACATCATTTTGGATTATAGTATGAGTGAATCCATATACTAGAAGTTATTTGCATGTTCAAGCATTTCTTCATGGCTGATGAAGAAATTTCCTTGTAATCGGTTTGTTATTATCTGAGTTTCTTATATTTTCAAACCATAATTTTTAGCTATAGAAACAAGTTTGTCAAAATGAAATTGAGCAGACTAATATGTCCATTACAATGATGTCTGTAAAGTCCTCATAATCTTCACACACCAGTTTGAAAATGTAATATGTTATTATAGCGAATAGGTAAGGTGCCAGTAAGTACAGCAGGTAAAGTTGTCCATTTTGTTTCTATTTATCAGAACATATGTTTGAAAGTCTTCATTTTTTTTTTTTTTTTAAAGAACACAGCAAGCCTTGCAAACTTGGAGTTATACAGACTCTTCTCTTAGTTGAAGAACAGGTACATTCATTTAATGGTTGGTTTATGAGAGTAGAAATATTCACATTTGTCTGGTAATTGAAAATTTTCACTTCTGTTAATCAAGTAGGATCTGGCATAAACCTGTAAAATTGAGAATAACTCATATTTTTTTTGGTTTTGAATTCAATAAGACTTTTTCAATAGGTTTAAAAAAAAATATATATATATATATATATTTCTATACACACACACACATATATATGCACAATATACACAGGCAGTCCCCGGGTTATGAACGAGATACGTCCCTAAGAACGTCTTTAAGTCAGATTTGTACGTAACTCGGATCCCTGATGAACAACGCATATGCAGCAAAAAAAAAATTAAAAAATCAGCTAACGCCTTTTTGTTGCCGTATAGGGAGTAGGCGAGGCTATTTTAGCCCTACATGTGGTAATAATAATAATGGCTCATATGTAGCAATAATAATACAATGTGATACTCTAATAATACCCCAGTACTGTAATAATAAGTTACAGAAAATATTGCGCTCTTTCTTTTAATTCAAACAAACAGAACATAAAAACAAACTCATACAAAACATTTAGATAGGAGACAGTTTAGATGGAGAGTTAAAAAGAATATTAAAGGTAGCATCAATGTCTTGTTTACTGGAAGGGGCATTTTTGAGGAAAGAAGGTAAGCTAACATTAATCAGAAGAAGATGGTGGAGATAGTGTTAAAGAGAAGATGGAACTAGAGAGAGAGGATGGTGCTGGAGAATCAGGATTTGATTCTGTTTCTGGAGGAGGGGAGCTTACTACTGAAGTCGGTTTCTTGAAAAGGTATCTAAGGTTGTTTGCACAGCCTTTTTCTTTTTTTTTTTCATCATAAATGGTCTTGTAGCAACTGATGTTATCACTAATTGCATGATAAACCTTTGTAAACCGCTGAAAGTTAGGATCTTGCTTCAATGAGATGAAAGGCTTTAGCTAATTCTTTTGTTGTAAATTTTCTTGGCTCTAGATTTTTTGATTCTTCATGTTCATGTGTTTCTGTCAGCTGCTTCTCTATCTCTATAAGATCTTCATTGGTTAATTCTTGCGAATGGGACTCTAGTAATGATATCATTTTCATTGATGTTCAATTGTGCATTGCCACTATCCACCATAGCTTTTCTGGCTTCGACGATGTCTTCTGTGAAGCCGCGAAAATCATCACAGAATTGACCGCACAGTTTGTTCCACATCCCTTTAATTGCTGATCGCTTCACTTCCTCCCAAGAATCAGCAGTGTTTTTGATAACATCATGGATGCTATAATTCTTTCAGAATCCTCTTAAGGTCATGACATCGTATTCCGTTGCCCTGACTGCTTGCTGGAATGTACACCATAAGTAATAAGCCTTAAATGCAGAAACGACTCCCTGGTCCATTGGCTGTAGTAATGATGTAGCATTGGGTGGTAAAAATACAATCTTTACATTAGGGTGAAGGCCATCTAAAGATGTTGGATGTCCAGAAGCATTGTCCAGCGCAAGCAGAATTTTAAAGGGAAATTTTTACGAACAATAACATTCAACAGCAGGAATAAAAGTTCAAGAACTAATCTTCAAACATGGCAAGTGTGACCCATGTCCTTAAATTTGACTTCTAAATAATAGGAAGAGCTGCTTTAATAATGTGGCAGAGTGTGGATTTCTTTACATGCGCGAAAGAAACTACTTCTTGAATTATTAATTTAATTATTTACTTATGAATTATCCTTTTGGGGAGCCTGGGGATCCCGTTCATAAGTACAAAACTCCGTAAGTTGGGTCAGCTGTAGAGGAAGCCACAGGATCAGATCTGATCTGATCTGATCCTGTGGCTCTTTGAGAGGGTTGCAGCTGATTACTAGGGAGATAGTGATGCAAGGTGGTTTCCCATTGCCTTCCTTGCCATATATATATATATATATATATATATATATATATATATATATATATATATTAGGGTTACCAAGTAATTTTATAAGCTTGGTTATTTAACTCCTAATCCCAAGTATGCAAACAATTAAGTTTGCACCTGAAACATAGTTCAAGTCTAAATATGGTACAACACCAGGGCAACTCATTGTAAAGGTGGGTAAAGCTCTGATCACTATTCTTAGTATTTTCCCATAATGTAAAGCACATCTCACTAAAAGATGTATACTGCAATACATTATGGATGGGGTCACTACCCCGACCGGTTTCAACCGGTTTTTATATATATATATATATTATATATATATATATCCTTATTTATCTGCAGTAGTGGTAAAATAGAGATTCTATTTTAAATCTTTTTTGAGTAATTGTTGGGAGACTGACTTCTCTCCAATTTTTGACTTTTTCACTATTCCAAATAGATATATATTTATATATAATTTTAACATATATATATAAAACTGAAGATAAAGATATTCTAGATAACTTGAGGAATTGCTTTGAAAGATTGCTAAACAAAACAAGCAACCATGGGCCGGCTAAGGATTTTTTTTTTTTTTTTTTGTATTTTTAATTAATTTTTTACATAATCTGGAAACTGCTCTGTAGACCAAACACGAAACTTCTTCAAGCCATTCAGTCCTCTAATAAGCAGGACAGTGGTCTCGCATCGAGTGATGAAATTCATATCCAGCCTAAAGACAGTTGCATACATCCATGACCACAGTAGGATTTCAATCTGCAGCCAGCTTGTTGGTGGGAGAGTGGGTACACTAACCAACTAGGCCAGCAATATCTGCTGTAATAAATTTGGCATGAAAATTAGCAGTAAAAGACTATGAAAGACAAGAACATGAAAACATCAACTCATCCTGAATGGAATACTAGAACAAATGAAACATAATTTTAGCTATTTAGGCACACTTTTTAGTGAAGATTGCAAATTAAATATGGAAATGGACAACAGAATTAGCAAAGATGGAATTATGGAAAGTTAACTGAATAAATTTATATGGAATAAGAGAGAAATTAGTCAAAACATTAAACAGTGTTCTTGTGACAGTGACATTGCTCAAACCAATTTTAACTTAGTGATTTAGAAATAAAACACTTGATCAAAGACTGGAGACCACAGATATAAGAGTTGGAAGAAATATCAAGGGAATGAACAGATGGCATCAAGGGAAGAATCATTAAAAACAAGGATATTAGGAAGAAACATGATGTTATCATGGAATGAGCAAACTGCTAACAGTGTCAAGTTCCTTCCTGACATATTAGGAACAGAACTAACCCCAGGTGGTATTGTCACTTAACAGAATGGAAAAGGAAAGGTTAGTAAAACATGTCTTTTTTTTGCCAGAATAGCTGGAAAAAAAGATGCAGAGGAAGACTAAGATCTGGATTGATACAACAAGAAGTACCTTAAAAGATCTAAATATAAGATCTGACAATGTTGGAGTCCTGACAGATAAGATTAATTTGGAAGAAAATTGTTGATAAAAAAGTTAGTTATCATGTAAATAAACTTTTCATATAATACTAGCATAATATCTTGTACTTCCCCAAGGCTACATATCAAGAATTTGATGTGAAGATGAATGAATGAATGAATGAATGAATCAATTTACTTATTTATTATATATTTATTTCTTCTTAAATCGAATTCCTGCTTGTATTCTAGAAAAAAGTAAATAGCCTTGTTTTGATTTCCAGTCCTCCATTTTTGAGGCTTCAATAATAGTTATTTGTGTCGGTGATTTTTCTTGTTTCAGTGGGCTGTTCAGTTCTTTGATTATACGTGGTGACCCATAAGTCATGGAACATTCTGTAGAAAGGGCCTGTCTTTGTGAAGCTGAAAATGGAAGGCATTTACATGATGTGGTTTTTCATCATCAAATTTCTGTCCTGTACCCTCAAGGGGTGTACAGGATATGATAGTACTGCATGAAAAAATTACATCATTACTAACTTCCTATCTACAATTTTCCTCCAAATCAGTCTGTTACTTGTCAAGACTCCAACATTATCAGATCTTATATTTCTATCGTCTAAGGCACTTTGTACCATATCAATCCACCTATATCTTGGTCTTCCTCTGGGTCGTTGTCCTGCCAACCTGGCAGAGAACACTTGTTTTGCTAATCTTTCTTCGCCCATTCTATTTAAGAGACCATACCACCTGAGATTAGCTCTGCTAATGCATTCCTGGATGCCAACAATGTCAAGTTCTTTCCTAATATCCTCGTTTTTAATATGATATTGCCATTGATGCCATCTGTTCACGCCTATAATCTTTCTCAGGACTCTCATATCTGCAGTCTCTAGTCTTTGGTCAAGTGTTTTACTTCTGACCCAGCTCTCAGATCCATAAGTTAAAACTGGGTTGAACACTGTTTTGTATACAGCTAATTTAGTGTTCCGACTAATTTCCTCTCTTATTCCATATGAATTTATTCAGTTGACTTCCCACCATACCAGCTTTGCTGATTCTGTTGTCTATTTCTATATTTAATTTACCATCTTCAGTAAAAATCGTGCCTCAGTAGCTGAAATGTTTTACTTGTTTCACAGGTTCTCCATTCACAACACAGTTGACATTTTCAATGATTCTGCCTATTTTCATTGTCTTTGTCTTTTTTATTGCTGACCTTCATACCATATCTATTACAACAGTTATTCAATTTAGTCAGAGAATCTTGCAGACTTCTAGCAGATTTATTTAGAAGTATAACATTGTCCGCATAAAGCAAAGAGCTGACATTAACATCTCCAATTTTGATATCATGTTTAATACCACTTTTCTTCATAATGTGATCCATATAGATAATTAATAACAGAGGGGATAATGTACATCCTTGTCTCACACCAGATTTAACATTAAACCATCTTCTTGTACTTTCTTCAATTCTAACTGCTGACTTACAACTCAAATTTAACATTAAACCATCTTCTTGTACTTTCTTCAATTCTAACTGCTGACTTACAACTCAAATAAAGACTAAGTATTGCTTGATATAATGCCCCGTTGACACCACATAACTGTAGCATATCAAATAACTTCTCTCCTGGCACCTTGTCATATGCCTTTTCCAGATCGACAAAACTTAAATACAGATCTTTGTTATATTCCCATGATTTCTCGACTATTTGTCGTAAAGTGAAGATCTGATCCCGACAGCCTCTATTTGACCTGAGTCTAGCTTGTTCTTCACCAAGCTTTTCTTCCACAATTCTACTCAACCATTTCTCAAGTATACTTGCATAATAACTAATATTTAAGGAATTGACAGCGTATACTGGAAATATAGATTAAATAAACTTTAATATACACTTTCCGATATTTCGGCGAACGTTACGTTGCCATCTTCTTGGGAACTTACTAAAAAGACACGTGCACACAAGTACTAATATAACAAATGAGACTGAGGCTAGGACGCTAGCGTTTTCCTAAAGTCCTGATGGTGCCCCCTGGCGGGCTATATTGGTAGTTCTTGGCCTTTGGGCTGAAGTTCCATGAATAGTCTTATGACTATTCATGGAATCAGCCTCGGCCCTTAGGAACATGCCAAACCTCAACAAATTTGGATGCATGAAACTGCCCCAAATTTGGGAAACTTTTATCAAAAGAACTTCAGCCCAAAGGCCAAGAACTACCAATATAGCCCGCCAGGGGGCACCATCAGGACTTTAGGAAAACGCTAGCGTCCTAGCCTCAGTCTCATTTGTTATATTAGTACTTGTGTGCACGTGTCTTTTTAGTAAGTTCCCAAGAAGATGGCAACGTAACGTTCGCCAAAATATCGGAAAGTGTATATTAAAGTTTATTTAATCTATATTTCCAGTATACGCTGTCAATTCCTTAAATATTAGTTATTATGTCTAACCAGCATATAAGCCTCTCAACAAGAACAAGTATATTTGCATAGATCTTGCCAGGAACACTCAATAGGGAAATACCTCTGTAATTCTCACATTCAGTTTTATTTCCCTTTTTATATATAGGTACTATTAGAGCTCTACTCCAATCATCGGGAATTCATCCCTCTGTCCAGGCTTTCTGAACTATGCAGTGTAGCCACTGTAAGACTTTTATACCACCATACTTCAGCATTTCTGGTCGAATACCATCTACTTCTGCTGCCTTTCCACATTTCGAGCCGTTGATGGCTTTTTCTACTTCAAGTATGGATATGTATTTCTGACTGTATGCCTGTTGAGTGCTTTTTTACCACTGTGTTATCACTGCTTGTTTCATTTAGCAATTTTTTGAAGTAATTACTCCATACTTCAAGGATATCTTTTACTCCCATTTTCATGTCACCTTTATCATCTCAACTCTTTTTACAGCACTCTTTCCTCCATTTCTAAGCCTCTTCAACAACCTCCAGAATATCTTACTACCTTCTTGATATTTATTTTCTATGTTCTTGCCAAAGTCTTCCCATGACTTTTGTTTAGCTAGTTTTACACAGTGTTCACTTACTTACATTTGTCTCTGTATTCTCTAAGAGTAAAAGCTGACTTATTTGCCAGGAACTTTCGATATGCTTTCTTCTTTTCCTTCACTGCCTCTTTAACTTCTTGTGTCCACCATGGAGTTCTGATTTTTCTATCCTTGCAGACAACCTCACCATATGCCTCTCTGGTTGAATCAATCAGGGTTTTCTTCAAGGCTTGCCACTGAATCTCTCAAGGTTTGGTTCCTGTTCTCAAACTCTTTCATTTTTTCTTCAATAATCTTTGTGTATTTTAGTCTACAGTTCACATCTGAGAGATGCTCAACTTTTATTCGCTTTAAAACTTTCTTACATGTTATTCTTTTCAGTATGAAATTCAATTTTATCCTGCTCAAGAGTAAATAGTGATCACTTTCAATTTCAAATCCTCTGTACACTGGTGTCCTGCACCAGGGAGAAAACATCACTATCAACAATAACATAGTCAATGAGACTTTTCTTATTCTTTGCTTCTTCTCTCCATGTGAATTTGTGCACATTTGTATGTTGGAACATGGTGTTAGTAATAACCAGTTCATGTCCTGAGGAGGAATCCAACAGGTATTTGTCATTATTATTAGCTTTGCTCTTTTCTCCAAATTTTCCCAAAATATTTTTTATGTCTCGCAATCATTTCCTACTCTGCTATTTAGATCCCCAGCAAGGACCAACTTTTCCTTTTTCATTGTGTCAGTTGCTTTCTCTAAAGCATTAAAAAATTCCTCCACTTCTACCTTAGTAGAACCTTCTGTGGGACCATAGGTACAAATAAGTTTCATTGTCCAATTCCTCATTCTGATATTAGCCCACATCACTCTACTTGAGACTGCCTGCCATTCAAGAAGATTAGCCTTGTATTTTGTGTTGAATACTATGGCCACTCCTTCTTTTCCTCGATTGTGATTTCCTGAATATAACATTTTGTATTTATTGCACAGAAACATCTCACCAATTTTTGTCTTTTTAGTTTCAGTCACCCCTATTATGTCGATCTGGTACTTATGTAATTCTTCAGTTAGCTCCATTTCTTTGCTATTCAGGCTTCTTATATTGAAAGTACTGATCTTTAACTCTGGTGATGTTGAGTTGGTGTGTGCTTTCAGATTTGTTCCAGTGGCTGACTTTTTGTTGTTCGCCTTGGTTCCCTGGCGAAAACAACTGGGGGCCTTGTTTAACCGGTGATGCCCCGGCCAGTATGAAATTTTGTCATGTTGTACCATCATTTTGTATATTGGTTTAAGCCAGTAAGAATACAATTTGGTCAGCTAAATCCCAAATGGCCAGCCCATCCTCGTTCGTTCAGTATTCAGATAGATACCCAACATGGTGCACCACGAGAAGGTGAGGATTGGACATTAGGTCAGAAGCTCTGGTTCGGTTTTCCGCATTCCTTTAAAGGCTATGTGGAAGTCTCCTCTCAGTTAAAAATAGTATAACTGAGAGTTAACAGACTGACCATTTATGTAACTCTCAGTTATATAAATAAAATTAGTTAGTAATTATTCTCGAGACATATTTTCTCCATTAAACTTCAACATGTGTAAGGAGAAAGAAGCAATTTATTAATATTTTCTTAAAAAGTTGGAGATCGTACTCGTTACGAAAAACTGATCTTGAAAGGGTAATGGAATGTTATCAAAAGTAAGTATATCTGTGAAGTAGGATCTTTCTTGCAGGCAATAAAACAGGCCCAAGTTTTAATACCATTTAAATTTGCTAAGTTGTCTTGTCTTCACCCCACTTGAGAACGGAGAGATCAGTAATTGTCATTAGTTATGGAAAACTTGAAACATCAATCATTTCAGTACTACAGAGATACTTGAATCAAGAGGAGGAATGGAGAATACTTATAATCAGAAAAGCTATGGATAAGGTTTGAATATATATAGAGAGAGTGAGTCATCAGTGTAAAGAGGAAGAGTGTGGGTGAGACTACAGAATCCTAGAGTACTCCAGCATTTGATAAAGAAATCTGATGAGATAAATTAAAGATACCAAGAAATTATATACTTGGTTTAATCCTTTATCTAAGTGTAAACAAACAATGTTTGAGCTTGAAGTATTTTCAGGACTGGCGCAACTCGTGGTAAAGGTGGATGACTTTACATCACTTGCCTTAGTATCCCATAATGCAAAGCACATCTCTTGTGGACATGTATAATGCTATGCATTATGGGAAGGGTCACTACCCAGACCAATTTCGACCTTTATTGAGGTTTCATCAGTGGGAGCCATACCCAGAGGTGATACCAAGGTTGAAGTAATGCAGAAGTCATATTTTCATATGCTAGTTGCCAAAAGGTGTCACACCTTATTATTATAATACTCTGGATTAGGGATAGTTAGTTGTTGAAAGTTTTTTTATTCAGAAGGGTTTAGAAAAACTTGCAGGAAATTCAAAATAGTTTTTTTTTTAAAATTATATTAAGTGATGTTTTTTTCTTGCTGAAACATAGCAGGGTAGCGACCCTTCCCATAATGCAAAGCATTATAGATGTCCGCACGAAGATGAGCTTTGCATAACGGGATACTAAAGCAAGTGATATGAAGTCATACCACCTTTACCATGAGTTTCCCCAGTCCAGAAAATACCTCAATGCAAAGCACATCTCCATTAAAATGGCGCACACTTTGTTTCCTTACACTTGAATAAAGGATTAAACCAAGCATATAATTTCTTGGTATCTTTAATTTATAGTATAACCAAGTGGAAAAACTTTCAACAACAAATTTGATGAGAGGAAGCTATCTACCATGACATGCAACAAATGACCAGAGAAGCTTGCAATCCAGTCAAAAAGGCAGGAGGGAGGCACTAAGATAGTAGCTTGTTAATAAGGCCTCGATACCATATCAGTCAAATACATTTGAAATATTAAGAGCAACCACATGTTTCTACCAATCTTTGCATGGTCAGTGTCCAAAAGTGGGTAAGGTTAATGAGGTCTGCTGTAGAATGAGAATGGCAGAATGCATATTGGTGATTGATAATTAATTGGTGGGATTCCACAAAGTAAACAATCTGGTTGTTGATGACCACCACTTTCAAGAGTACTGAGTAAGAGTAATGGGATAATAGTTTGATGGCTAACTTATCTCCCGTTTTAGGTGACTAAAGGTTTGCTTCCATGCTGTTGATAGATGTTAGATGAATATAATAGCTCATATGGGTGATACAGGATGGGTGTTAATTTGAGGGCACAAGTCTTAACTGAAATAGTACAATCTGGGCTTAGGAGCCTTAGTAGGATTAATTAAGATTTTTCTGATATCCTTCTGATGAAAGATCAGAGGGGACATATGGTGAACAGTTTTTTTGGTAGTGCAGGAGGTGATTTGCCTTGTTTAAACAAGTGGAGGAAAAGATTGATGCCAAGAGATCTGCCTTATCCTTGGGTGAGGTTGCCATGGTACCATCAGGATGTGAGAGAAGACGGAAACAAGGAAGGGCAGAAGTTATTATTATTATTATTATTATTATTAAACAAGACCTCATGGAGTCAAAGACTCATCTAGGAGGTCCTTTTATCTCACACACATCTCATCATACCGGGTCTTAAACACATTCAAACTCCTTGCAGACACCACACTCTCAGGCAAGGCATTCCAATCATTCACAACTCTGCACGAAAAAAACCTGCCTCTCACTCCCCTACTCACACCCTCTTTATACAGTTTCCAGGCATGACCTCTGGTTCTCCCCTGATCTCCCACTATTCTCTGTAGAACTTCTCCACCATTGATCCTATAACAACCCCTTACCAACTTGTAGGTCTCTATCATATCTCCCCTCTTCCTTCTCTCCACTAGACTCTGCAAATTACATCTTTTCAATCTTTCCTCATACTCGACATTCGAGAGGTCAGAAACTACCTTAGTCAGTCGCCTTTGGACCCTTTCCAACATCTCTTCATCCTTCTGAAAACCAGGTGACCAAATCTGGGCACAATAGTCCATGTGTGGCCTAATCAACGCCTTATACAATGGAACAAGAATCTCCCTACTTCTACGCGTCAGTGTCCTCCTCATCATTCCCAGAAGTCTTTGTGTTGTCTTCACAATTTTGGCGATGTGTCCCCTAAATTTTAGATCCTTATCCACTATCACTCCCAGATCTCTTATTTCCTCTACTTCCAACAATATATTCTTACCAAGCATAAATTCACCATCCCATCTTTGTTTTCCAAATTTTAAAACCTTACATTTTGCAACATTGAACTCACATCCCCATTTGCTTGCCCAATCACTCAATTTATTCAAGTCTTCTTGCAAGACCACAACATCTTCACTACTCTTTATGGTTCGTCCCAACTTTGCATCATCTGCAAACAACTGAATATCTCCATCCAAATCTTTGCCAATATCATTAATATACAAGTTAAATAGTAATGGCCCTAAAACAGATCCCTGAGGCACTCCACTAGTGACTTTCCTTTTCCTGGATATTGCACCCCCATACACAACTTGTTGATACCTATCAGATAGCCAGTCTCCAATCCAATGCACTAACCTAATATCCAACCCCATCTGCTCTAGTTTGACTGTCAACTTATCATGAGGTACTCTGTCAAAAGCTTTTGCAAAATCCAAATATATTACTGTGTATCCTTCTCCTCTGTCCAAGGAAGCAGTCACTTTATTGTAATAAGTAAGTAGATTACTAAAACACGACCTCCCTTTAGCAAATCCATGCTGTCCATCAAAGATTATACCATTGTTGTCAACCCAACTCTGGATCCTAGTTCTCACAAGCTTCTCCAACAACTTAACCACAACACCTGACACACAGATAGGCCTATAGTTTGATGCTTGAGTTCGATCACCTCCTTTATGAAGTGGCACAATCTTGCCCTCCTTCCACTCTTTAGGGATTTGACCAAGTGCAAGACTCGTATTAAAAAAATATGTCAAGGCAGGTGTCAACTCTCTGGCACATTCCTTCAGAATACGCGGTGATATATTATCAAGTCCCACAGCCTTATTTACATCTAGTTTACTCAACTCCCCAAACACCTCTTCCTCACTTACAGTCAGTCTCTCCTCCCCATCATCAACTGCTCTTAATCTCTCCATGAAGTCACATTCACAAGATTGAAAGATCTTTATGAACTGTTCATTAAGTATCTCCACCACACATTCTGCAACAGCTGTCTTTATACCATTTCCTCCAATCAATGTCATCCTTCCATAATCATTCTTTCTTTTGCTGGCTACATATCGAAAGAACTCCCTAGGATTCTTTTTAGCTTCATTAGCTAACTGCTGTTCATACCTCTCTTTAGCTACTCTCACCAACCAAGTCACTCTCCTTGCCTGGTCTTTGTAGAACTCATGAAATTGGTTACTTCCACTTCTCTTATGCTGCCTCCACAATGCCCTTTTTCTCTGTATTGCATGCTTAATCTCTTTATTCATCCATCTCACACCTAACTTATTTAAACTTCTCACCCATGGTATACATTTAGACATTGCATCCACTAAATATTTTTTGAAAATCTCCAAGCTGCATTGATCTCTTTTCCAGCTAACTCCTCATTCCATGCTACACCTGCAAGCTGTCTCCTGAGCTCTTCATAATCACCCCCCTTGTAGTTCCACATATACCCTTTTTTCACTGGGGTCCTTGCACTGCTGGCAACCACCCAAGTAATCACCTCATGGTCACTTTCACCAATTGGTGGATGATTTGATACCTCATTGATAATTACATCCTCCGATGAGATGACCAAATCCAAGACCCTTAATCCTCTTGTGCCCTCTGTTACATACTGTCTGAGGTAGTTATCCCTCAAAAACTCAAGAAACTCATTTTCTTTACTTCCAGTTGCTATCTCTTCATTCCAGTCTATATTGCCATAATTAAAATCACCCATAATGATCACCCTTTTCTTATTTGCTTGGCTTATTTGACTATACATTTCACTATCACCACCATCCACATTACCAGGTCTATAACAACATCCCACCAAGTATTTGATTCTATTCACCTCTATCTCACACCATACTGCCTCAAAACCACTGGCCCCATTTCCCTCTTGCATCTCTACCTTGTATGGACATAACTCTTTCTCTATCATCAATAGCACTCCCCCTCCCTTTTTACCCCTTCTATCCTCACGAAACACATCATACCTTTCCATCTCTATTCCTGTCAGGATGTCATCCTCATCTAACCATGTCTCACTTATTCCGACAATCTCTGGGTGCACAGACGCAATTAGTGCAACCATTTCATCCGCCTTGTTTCTTATACTTCTAGCATTGGTATACAAGCACAACAACTCATTTCTGGATCTACAGCTAGTTCCACTGATACCACTCACTCGATGTGATCTCTCCATGCTGGACTGGGGCCATTTCCCTTTCTGCTTCTTCATTTTAGAACCCTTTGCAATTCCATCTGTTTCCTTTTGATCCCTGATCATCCCATTACTTTCCTGCCTACACATTCTCTCACCTCCTCTTGGAGCATCCACCTTTCTCACGCTGTGTATCCCTGTCCACCCTGAGCCTCGCCGTTTCCCTGCTCCTCTTGCACACCCATTCTCTCATTTTCTATACTCATACCACTCACTTCCACATTCATTTCCACTCCTTCTTTCTCTCCTGTCTTACTCTCCTGCTCTTCCACATCACTCCCCTCTCGATCTGATTCATTCTCTCTATTCACTTCTCTACCTTCCAGCAGCAGTCTCTCCAAGCGACTCACACCATAACCACTCAAATGCAGTCCATCGCTCCCATACAGCTCACTTCGTCCCTCAAACTCATTCCACACATTAACAAACTCTACTCCCATCTCCTCCCACATTTCAGCCAGAATATCATTCATAATCCTTGCTCTCCGCCTCATTTCACCACAATCATACCTAGGCAACACACTGACCACCCTTCCTGTCACACTATTCTCCTTTATCTTTCCAAGCAGTCTCCTGACATTCATTTTGACATGCTCTTTGTTCTCTCTCAAATCATTCGTACCAATTAATACAATTAACTCTTTTGCTCGTTCCCGCCTCATATTCAATGCCTCAATCACTCTACTCATTTTACCGCCTGGAAAACATACCTTGTGCATTTTATCCTCTAGCACACCTTTAATAATGGAGTCGCCATACAACGCCACTCGCTCATCTTTTGTTATCTCTTTCATGCCATCATGATTTATTTTAATAGTTTTGACCTGAATTCTCTCAATTTCATTCCGCATCCATTTCATTTCTTGCTTCATCCAATCCAATTCACCTTCTGAACCTCGCGACACATTCACTCTATCATTAAATCTTTCTAACTTTCTAACTCTCGACCCCCTCTTCTCACTTTCCCTCTCATTCATCCTTCTTTGTTTCCATACATTCGGTCCAACATACGTCCAACTTTCACTATCATTCTTCTCACTCTCACATATCTTTCTTTGTTTCCGTACTTTCGGACTAACATGCGTCCAACTTTCGCTATCATTCTTCTCACTTTTACTGTCATTCATCTTTCTTTGGTTCAGTACTTTCGTTCCAACATGCGTCCAACTTTCGCCATCAGTCATTCTTTTTTCGCTATAATTCATTCTTTCGATTTTTTTTACTTGCGATTTCTGCACCACGCCATTTCTACTTTCATTCGTTCTCTCAATTTCGTTTCTTTCCGCCTTACTTTCGTCCCTTTTAACATCCGTTACGGTTGTCAAATCGCTCTTTTTCTTTTTTCCTGATTTTTTAACATTTTTTCGCCTGTCTTTCCCGCCATCCGTCTCTTTCAAACGTGCACTCGCGACACTATCGGTACTAGCACTTTCTGTCATCAACTTCATATTCGCATTCATCAATTCCTCGTTCAGGTCACATTTCGCACACACCCTTCTTCCATCCGCACTAAACATCCACAAATCATTTATGTAGTCGAAGGAATACATATAACAGACCTCACACTTAACGAACCGACTGAAATCCAAATTAAAATCATGGAATGACAATGCCGCCGCCATTTTTTTTTTTTTTTTCTCTGCAGGGTATTAGGTCTAATATTAACGTTTTCGTATTTAGTTTAAGCAAGAAAAAAAACCCCACACTAATAATATCGGTAGCATACAACGTTTACAGCCGCTCTTACTTAAACAATTATGCATATATACTTAATTATTCCTAGTAAAACTTATCTGAATCAGGAGCTCTTCAAAAGACGTTCGTAGCGCTTGACCCGCTAGCGCCCCCTCCATTCTATTTCATTATGCTTGAAAGTTATGCTTGAAAGCCTTAGCTAAGGAACAGATTTGACTATCAGTTGAGCAGAAGACATTGCATTTCATTCTTATGAAGTTTTGGAATTGTTGATAACTAATTTATATATGTTTTGGGATATAATGTAAGCTGTATGAGAAGCTGGAATTTTGATCTAAGGATTGAATAAATGCGTCATTTTTATTATGGATTACAGAGGCACACTTTTTTAGATAATAGAACCAGGGCTTGGATTAAGGTTGGGAGTTTGCAGTTGAGTGGGGAATGAAGGCCTTTACTGTAGTGAGGATTATTTTGGTTATTAGTTCATTGCTGATGTTTGGTTCAGGAGAGAACAAAAACAGTGATCTAACCATGGAAAAGGGGCATACAAATTTCAGAGATCATCCTATTAGTTACAATTGCAGTGCCATAGGTATGAGGCTAAGATTAGTAGAAAACAATCTGTAGAAAAAGAAACTTTGAAAAGATTATGGTCTGAAGCCAAGAAGAAAGCAGATATATGCAGTGTATTTGGAGAGCAGGTGTGGTTTTGGAAAAATGGTGAGGTTGTCTTTTGGTTGGTAGGTTAACTATTTGGGATAGATTGACTGATGGTAAATGATTCAGCTTTCCTCATCTGTGAAGTTACAGAAGGGGGGGGGGAGTGTGTGTGTGTGTGTGTAAAGTAACATGGCAATATCACTTTTTTTTCTTTATATCTTAACATTTCATTTGGAACTTGACACAGTATATGAATAAAAAAAAAAAAAATTAACATAATAACATTTTAGACAGTTTTCTCTTAGCATTTATCTACTTCAAGACTTTAATAAAGATGTTAGTGCACAATACTTTATCTTGACATATTTTTCAGCAGTGCAGAATTCACATGAGAATAGCAAGTATTAATGTCATTATAAAAATGTCATGAATGTCATAAATATAGCTGAATGAATTGGATAATTTTATATCTTTCTTATAGGATCATTCTCTTCCTGTCAGTTTTCTATTCCTGAAGTTGAATGTGCTTCGAGGAAAATCCACACTGATTTTACTGTTACTTTCAGTATGAAATGTTTGTGCCAATTTCAATAAAGTTCTTTATTGTGTCTAAGGTGTTTCATTCTCAGTTTGTTCACTTGAAAGACCACAAGATTGCGTGTGTTTTTCATACATGTTATGTCATGTGAATCATATCATCATGGGCTTTGTTATACTTAAATGGAATTTCATGTTGTTTATTTTGACATTACTATAATTTGTCTTATATAAGAATATAGATGTGATTATTGTAATCTCATGTAATTATGTTTCAAGGTTACATAAGATGGCCTTGATATGTGGCTAAATTTTTGTAAGAAATATTTAAATAAGTTTTATCATATAATAACTTCATTATCTTTAAATGTCATTAAATCTGCTCGTAGCATGCATGACAGTGATCAAACCACTTTTTACATTTAGCTCTGAGAGCTAGATTTAAAATAAAATAGTTGGTCAAAGTCTGGAAACCTAAGATATCGGAGTTCAGAAGAAAATTAGAAGTTAAACAGATTTCATTAATTGTAAAATCATATTTAAAATTAAGCTATTTGAAAAGTACTTGATATCATTAATAATCAAGGAACTGTAAACAAATGTTTCATATAGCATGGTCACATAAAAGGAATAGGAGATGAAAATTGATATATATGTATAAATGTGAAGTTTGAAGGAATATTTGTAGAAAACAAAGTGGATTGATGTAATTAGGAGATAGAAAAGTATGAACTACAAATTTGACAAATAATAGATCAGTTTGGAAGAATGTTGATGATAATTGTGAAAGCTTCTGTTGGGTATATCAGATATTGTTATAGTAATGTTTGGTACAATTATTGAGGAAATATAGCAGAAAATGATGATAATAATTTAGATTCTATAGTGATCCTTTTTTTTCAGTAAAGATTTTCTTTACTGAATTTTTTTTTTTTTTTTAATTAATTGGAGGCTAACTTGCTATTCACTTGTGACACTAGGTTGAACTTTTTTTTCTTTTTTAGAGTATATATAGAATTTGTGGTGCAGAAAGGATCTTCATCACTAGTTCCAGGAGTAGAAGCGGTTACAAAATTGAAAAAGAAACTTCGTACCGATAGTAGTCTCTTGGATTTCGAAGTTCTTGCACTAGACACTATAGGTGAAGTATAGCAACAGTGTATATGTTCTTATTTAGTAACTTAGATTAACAATCGAAAAGATTTCTTCAATTGTAATGAATACTTACAGTGTGAATTTTTTAATGCCACTTGTGCATTAACATAATCATAATGTGAAACAAAGAGTGTTAATCCTATCTACAGAACTGAGCCATGTGCCAGATGCCACCTAGTGCATGGTAAATAGGATTAATGTTCTTTGTTCTAGCTTCACCTTGTGATTATGCTGATGCACTGATGATGACCGGTTAGTTTCTGGTCAAAATATTTGCAGTAATAAAATAATAAAATTATTGTATTATTGTGAATATATGTTTCTAATAAACTTAAGAGTGTGGTGACAGTCTATAATAACTTATTATAGGATAAGTTACAACTGATATATAACCTTCCAGTTATTCTACCTTTCCAAATTTTAACCTAATGTGCAAAATAGATTATTCCAATGTTTGTTATTTATTTTTTACCAACTACTATAACATTAAAGTACTAACTAGCATTAGAAAAATTGATCATAACAGTGTGCATTATTTATAGTTTTTATCTGCTTGAATCATGAAGATTAGAAAGTCACGAAAAGCCCTTATAATCAAGAAATCAAATATAGTATAACTCACTGTATAACTTTAACCTGAAATATAATACATTTTACTGTTTAACTTTTTTTTTTTAATACTTTTAGTTTGCCAGAATGAGTGTTCAAAACATGGTTCCTGTGATCCCTATAACAAAAAGTGCATGTGCGAAGCATTTTGGATGGAAGATGTTTTTCGAGCTCACTTTGGCGATCAAGAAAGCAACTGTGGTATGTATTTGTATGCATATGCACTGCTTGAAAAGAAGTTAACGAACACCATAGTGTGAGGAACAAACAGCCATGTCACTCACCTTAATAAGATATAGGACCTCCTTGAGCTTCGATGACTGCAATGTTCCTACAAGGCTTACTTTCAACAAGTATATGATAGCAATCTATGGGAATTTTTGGACCTCCCTTGACTTCATTTGATGCTCCAGTTCATCCCACTGATGTTTAGTAGGGCTGAGATTAGGGCTCTGTGGAGGCCAGTCAAGTGAGGTGACATTCATATCTACAAACCACACAGTTACAGCAGCAGCTACCCTATGTGATATGGTGCATTGTCTTTGCTAAAAGAGACGATGGTCAGTTTCATAGAAATGCCACAAAGTAGGAAGCATTGCATTGTCCAGAATGTTCAGATACCTCTCAGATTTCGTTGTTTTTGGCACCACAAACAAAGATCCAAGGCCAAACCAGGAAAAACAGGGCCATACCATCACGCCACCACTTCTGAATTTCATAGTTGGGATTACACACTCTGGTAAGAGATGTTTCACTAGGCATCTGCCATGTCCACACTTGTCCATCTTCTCAGCAGAGGGTGTAGCATGATTTGTTGCTCCATAATACAGCTTTCTAAGCTTTCATGGCCCACTGTACATGCTCTTTGCATCACTGAAGATAACATTGCATATTGGTTCGGGTAATGTGGAGCTTGCATATTGTGGTCCATGGAAACTGATGTTGTGAACCTTGGTGCCGAATATTTTTGTGCAGAATCTTGTTCCAGTCTATGCCTGGAATTCCACATTCAAGGTGTTTCCAAAGAATGGCAGTTTTTACATATTATCCTTCATAGCACCCTACGATCTCATTTGGTAAGTGCGGTGGGTCATCCACTGTGGGTAGCACTTGCAGTTGACTCTCTGTGCTTTTGTGTCAGTATGCTATCACTGATTGTTGTCCTAGGATGGCTCAGTTTGTCAACAATTTGCCATACAGATAGGCCTGCAACATGGCATCCTATCAGAATGACTCTTTCAAACTCCATCAGTTTTCTTCTCGCAGCCATTTCACCCAGATAAAGTTGCACTGACTTGAGAGCATCACATCACATCACTGAAATTTATACCGGCTACAAACATGTAACTCATTACTTGATACGATGCACCTTGCCCATTGAGGATGTCCGTTGACTTGTTTCCAAGCAGCGTATGCATGATTTGAATTTCCTGATGAAACAAACAAGCATATTAACACTTTCATTGCCAAGCTGAAAATTGGAATTTCGTGTGGTGGCCAAATTTTTTTTATTTTTTTATTTAGTTACCGACATCCACGCGATAATGCGTGATCGGCCGTCTGGTGAGAACTCGCATAACGTGATGTCGCGTGATTGGCAATGAACGTGTTAATAGAACTATTAATATGCTGATTTTTATAATTTAGGTTTATTTTTTAGTTTATTACTACTACGATGTTAAGTTTTACAGGGAAAATTTGGAGGAAATGATGGAGCCATTAATAATGCTAAATGCTATTATATGCTATTATTATATGGTCAGTTTCATAGAAACATCACAAAGTAGGAAGTAGGACACTGCATAAACAGTATCATAAAAATTTGGAGATAAGCTTTGTTTGATATTTCAGAGGAAACAATAGGAATATGCGAAATCTGCCTGCTTCCTACTTTTTTTTTTTTTAAATAGGATTCTTAATCCTTTTCTTATAATACCAAAAAACAGTTTAACTAAAAACAAAACATCAGATTGTTTTCAAAGTTATCAAGTTATCTAGGTGGTAATCTATCTCTAGCCCTAATTTTTGGAAATCTCTTGACGTGTCCATTTCATTTGCCAGTAGATATAACATGATCTCTTAACTTAAACAAACATGCGCACAAAGATACAACAGATGACTGCCATTATCTCACAATCCTAACCCTAAACCAGTATTATTGTGGGAAACGGTGTATATTCTGTGGTTAATTTTTTTACGTTGACATGTTCGTCACCATCAGTTTCCTGATATGTGTACCTCATGGAGTGCGCAACCTATTATAATAACACCACACAATTAATTTTACATTATTACTAACCTCCTGTCAGCAAATTTCCTCCAAATTAGTATATCATTTTTTAGCACTCCAGTATTGTCAAATGTTATGTTTCTGTCTTCTAGGGCAGTGTTTTTCCAACTGTGGGTCGCATTACATTGACTTGGTCATCAAATCAGTTTAGCAGATCAAAACCATCATTTTTTTTAACATTGTTCTTCTAATAATGAAACAGAATTGAAAATATCAGTGGGTCTCACAGATTTCGTGATTTTAATAGGTTCTTCACATCCTCGGTGTGTACTTCAAACAGGAACTGCTTGATAGTATATTATGTTCCTTCCTTGTTGAGCGGGTGCATTTTTACAAATTCTAAATATATATGGTATGCTAGTCTAAATGTTTTCGATTACATTTTATTTGTAAAACTAATACCAGTGAACTGTATTAATGATGCATAAGATTTCAAATGCAGTTCTGAGATTTTTTCAAGTTTTATATATATATACACTCATGTTCATTAGAAACCACATCACCTGCTTTGTGTATGGAGGCTTAAGTGCTGTGAAGACATAATGTTGGAGCTTTAAAGGATTTTTTACAACACTCAGAAAGGATTAAAAAGAATTTAATACTTCCTATATTTCGTCCTAGTCACTAGGACATCTATGGGGATTACAAAAATAACTAATGTAACATAACACAAATATCATACAATACTAAGCCCAATCACGTGGGTGACACTAAAGTCCTATCTAGGTGGAGCACCCTCTAAGGGCGGTTGTAGGTGGCCTGGAATATAAAGTAGGATCTCTGGTGATGAGTGTTTCCCAAATTTTCGGAAGCTTAATGCAACCGTATTTATTAAGATTTGGTTGATTTCTAAGAGCTGCTGCTGCTTCTAAGAATAGTCTCTCTTTCTTGAATTTGCTGTGATGGAGCATGGTGGTTTTCTTCCATGATACTCTGTGGGTGGTGTCCAAGACATGGTCAGCCAAGCCTGAATGACCATAGTTGTGTTTACAGATGTAGGACTTGTGTTCCTCTAGGTGGATGGATGCTGATCTGCCTGTCTGTCCAAAGTACGCCAGCTTACAGGAACAAGGTACTTTGTAAACTCCAGGCAGAGAGAGAGGAGGGAGCTGTTCTTTTGTAGAACGGATAAGGGTAGCAAGTTTGCGGTGGGGTTTATATGCTGTGTGTAGGTTGTACTTTTTTAGAATCTTGGCTATTTTTTCGGATGTGCCATGATGTAGGGTATGGTGATGGCATTTTTAAATTCTTGTTGACGAGAAGGACCGGGAATGGGAGAGGAACTAATTATTTTTTTGATACTGTGATCGCTGTAGCCATTGGAGAGGAAAGTGTTGTGCATGTAGTTAAGCTCAGTAGTGAGGACGGTTCCACTGGAACAAAGATTGTGGGCTCTCTTGGTAAGAGTTTTAATAATGCCATATTGTTGAGAGGGGTGGTGGTGTGAGAGTTTGTGAATGTATCTGCCTGTGTGTGTGGGTTTTCTGTATACAGTGAAGGCAAGTGTATCATTAGGCAGGCGTGTGACTAAGGTGTCTAGGAAGGGTAAACAATTGTTCTTTTCCTTTTGCATAGTAAACTGGATTCTTGGATGTAGGCTATTGAGATGACTGAGGAAGGAGTGTAATGTGTCTGGGCCATGAGGCCAAATAGAGAACACATCATCTACACATCTTAGCCAGATAGAAGGTTTGAGTGAGGCTGAGTCTATGGCTCGTTTTTCAAAATCTTCCATATAGAAATTGGCAAGGGGGGGAGAGGGGGAAACCATGGCAGTTCCCTCTATCTGCTTGTAGATTTTTTTCTTCCAAGAAAAATACCCAGAGTTAATGGCAAAGGAAAAGAGATCTAAGATGTCAGAAGGGAAAACTTTTTGTAAGAGAGATAAGGTGTCAGTTAAGGGAATATTAGTAAACAAAGAGGAGATATCAAAGCTTACCAATATGTCTGCTTTATTCAAGGTTAAATTTTCTATGAGGGCTTTAAAGTGGGTCGAGTTTTTTATATAGGAAGTGGACCTTCCAGTGAGGGGGGTCAGAGAGTTGGCTAGCTGTTTAGACAGTCTGTAGCAAGGTGCATTGGTGGCATCTACTATAGGTCTGAGTGGGGAATTGGCTTTGTGGATTTTTGGTAAGCCGTAAATTCGGGGGGGACGGGAGCGGAAAGGTTTAAGTTTTTTCGTGATGTCGGGGGGGCCAGGAAGATACTTTTTTAAGTAAGATTTTTAATTTTTTAACTTGTGTTTTTGTGGGGTCATGTTCTAGCGGGATGTAGGTAGCGCGATCGCGGAGGATAATATTCATTTTGCGATTGTAATCACTGGTATTAAGAACGACTGTGGCATTACCCTTATCCACTCTGGTGATGATGATACTTTTTTCTTTCCGTAATTTCAGGAGAGCTGTGCGTTGGGCATACGATAAATTACTTTTTGGAGGCAAAGAATGAGCAAGGATGTTGGCTACGTCAAGTCTGATGTTGTTGGCTATCTCCGACGGTATGCGACCGATCCCATGTTCGATGTTAACCATTACATCAAGCACCGGCACTTCCTTTGGAGCGACGGCAAAATTACGGCCGAGGCTAAGTGCGCTGACGGCATCGTCATTGAGCCTTTTGGAAGAGAGGTTTACTACTGTCTGGAGCGGTTGAATTTGTGGTTGTGGTTTGTCTTTAATGAGGTTGTTATATTTCTTGACGTGTTTATTTTTTATTTTTTGAAATTCTTTCTGTGCAGAGGTTTCAGAAATGCCGGAGAGAATCGACCAAAGTTCAGGGTTAAGAACTTTGGAAAGCTCTGAATGTAAGGAGCCAATGGCGGCGTTCGTCACTGAGAGGGTGGCATGAGTAGAAGCGATTTGCTCGCGTAGTAATGCCAGGCTGGCATGGTTATATATCCGGGGTGCTTTTTTGGAATGGAAATTGGTCTTTAGTTTAATGCAGTTCGGTATCACTCTTGTATCCTGACATCTTTTTAAAAAGGCCAGCCTATTTAGTTGCCTAGATAGTCATAGTTTTGACTTACCGTATTGCTTGGATTTGCGTGCTAAATCTTCTCCATGAATGATTAGAATTCGTGTAACTGACACCATATCTCTCTTACAAAAAGTTTTCCCTTCTGACATCTTAGATCTCTTTTCCTTTGCCATTAACTCTGGGTATTTTTCTTGGAAGAACAAAATCTACAAGCAGATAGAGGGAACTGCCATGGTTTCCCCCTCTCCCCCCCTTGCCAATTTCTATATGGAAGATTTTGAAAAACGAGCCATAGACTCAGCCTCACTCAAACCTTCTATCTGGCTAAGATGTGTAGATGATGTGCTCTCTATTTGGCCTCATTGCCCAGACACATTACACTCCTTCCTCAGTCATCTCAATAGCCTACATCCAAGAATCCAGTTTACTATGCAAAAGGAAAAGAACAATTGTTTACCCTTCCTAGACACCTTAGTCACACGCCTGCCTAATGATACACTTGCCTTCACTGTATACAGAAAACCCACACACACAGGCAGATACATTCGCAAACTCTCACACCACCACCCCTCTCAACAATATGGCATTATTAAAACTCTTACCAAGAGAGCCCACAATCTTTGTTCCAGTGGAACCGCCCTCACTACTGAGCTTAACTACATACACAACACTTTCCTCTCCAATGGCTACAGCGATCACAGTATCAAAAAAATTATTAGTTCCTCTCCCATTCCCGGTCCTTCTCGTCAACAAGAATTTAAAAATGCCATCACCATACCCTACATCATGGCACATCCGAAAAAATAGCCAAGATTCTATTTTTTCGGATGTGCCATGTGATGGAGTTTATATGCTGTGTGTACAACCTACACACAGCATATAAACCCCACTGCAAACTTGCTACCCTTATCCGTTCTACAAAAGATCAGCTCCCTCCTCTCTCTCTGCCTGGAGTTTACAAAGTACCTTGTTCCTGTAAGCTAGCGTACTTTGGACAGACAGGCAGATCAGCATCCATCCGCCTAGAAGAACACAAGTCTTACATCTGTAAACACAACTATGGTCATTCAGGCTTGGCTGACCATGTCTTGGACACCACCCACAGAGTATCATGGAAGAAAACCACCATGCTCCATCACAGCAAATTCAAGAAAGAGAGACTATTCTTAGAAGCAGCAGCAGCTCTTAGAAATCAACCGAATCTTAATAAATATGGTTGCATTAAGCTTCTGAAAATTTGGGAAACACTCATCACCAGAGATCCTACTTTATATTCCAGGCCACCTACAACTGCCCTTAGAGGGCGCTCCACCTAGATAGGACTTTAGTGTCACCCACGTGGTTGGGCTTAGTATTGTATGATATTTGTGTTATGTTACATTAGTTATTTTTGTAATCCCGTAGATGTTCTAGTGAGTAGGACGAAATATAGGAAGTATTAAATTCTTTTTAATCCTTTCTGAGTGTTGTAAAAAATCCATTAAACCTCCAACATCACATCACCTGCTGTAACCATGTTTTGTCTGTAAATTTGATTGCCTATTTGAAAAGGAATAATAACATAATAATTGTCACAAATAATGAAGAAGGTAATATAACAGTTTCATTTTTGATTAATATTTTGCTCTTTTTAAGTACAAGATATGACATAATTTGGAAATGACAACATACTATTGACAAATTTGCAAATATTTCAAACTGGAGTGGACAGTGATATTTTTGGTGGAAAAACAAATACCGGTATCAAAATACAGTTTTACTACCATTCAAAGCTAAAAATTCACTTTTTGCTGTATAATACTTAATGGGTTCTACTCTTGCCTTTATTATTGCTTGGAATTGGTGGAGCATTGACAAAATCAATTTCCTGATGGATGCAACTGCCATTTCATGGGTCCAATCCCTTATAATAGCTTCTTGCAGCTCCCGAAGTGTTTTTTTGGCTTCTTCTTCCTGTGTATTTCAATCTCCATTTGGTACCAGAAATTCTCAATGGGATTGAGATCTGGGCTGTTTTCTGGCTGCAGTAGTTGATGAATCAAGTGTTCATTGAACCACTTATTAACCTACAACAAAAGCTAAAACTTTTTAAAGTACTAAACTCAATTCATATGATACATTTTAGGGTTATAATAGCATTACTTACTAATTATATGAAGAGCCAAAGGCTTCAATTCGGCGACATGAACTTATTTAAGTTAAGGGATATTACATCCCATATTGTTTCTTAGCCGAATAAGAAACTCGAAGAGTTTCATGCCGAATATAGAAACTATATAAAGTTTGGCGATTCCAAGCTTAAGCAAATACCTGGATAGTGCAACACCTGACCCATTTGGTAGTGCAAACTGAGGCAACTCATAGTAAGGGTGGAGTAAGCTCAATCACTATTCTTGGTATTTACCCATAATGTGAACTTAGCTCCTAGGAGCTGTATTACTGTTCTACATTATGAGAGAAGGTCACTACCCAGACCGGTTTCAACCGGAGCTTGCTCCACCCTTACTATGAATTGCCTCAGTTTGCACTACCAAATGGGTCAGGTGTTGCACTATCCAGGTATTTGCTTACGCTTGGAATCGCTGAACTTTATATCGTTTCTATATTCGGCATGAAACTCTTTGAGTTTTTTATTCGGCTAAGAAACAATATGGGATGTAATATCCCTTAACTTAAATAAGCATTACTTACACTTTTTGCCCTATGACAAGGGGCCAAGTCACCCTGAAAAATGCAGCCATCGATATGGTAAAGTGGTTTCTAATAGTAGGCAGCAATTCTTCTAAAATTTTCTGGTACACTGAACCTTTTGTGAAATACAACCAACACCATGTTATGACATCATGCATCCCCAGACTATCTGACTGTTGACACCAGACAGTCAGGGTTGAATTTTTCTCCGATTGTCTTTGAACTGTCTAGTGTCAGTTCTCTGCAGGTTAAAATTTTTCTCATCAGAAAAAAAATATACTCTTTTCAACTGATCAGGTCTATTTGGGATTCTCTTTGCACCAATTTAACACAGCCAATCTCAGTTTTTTGGTTAACAAGGGCTTTTTTTTTTTTTTTTAAGGGAGCCTGGGCCATCAGTCCCTGTCGAATGAGTCTTTTCTTGACAGTTACATAGCTTGCTATAACTTCCTTTGTTCTTCCCAGTTCCCATTTCAGTTCTCTGGATGATGCACAGTGATTTTTCAGGTAGAGGCCACTTTAGAACTTGTGTAAATGGTTGTTATTTTTGCAGCATTGTATACTATGACTATCTATTTATGCTGTATTATTTAATTCCTTATTTTTGGTTCTATCTCTTACCCTACCTTCCGTGACTATATTCTTATACCTGTGAGAGCACTAGAAATTTATTTGTTAAGCTGCGCCACCAGGCCTCCTTGTGGTATAAGAACAGGTAGTACTTTCAGTAGGTCCTAATCTAACACAAAATCCTCTCTTAATCAAATTACAGTCGTGGCTTTCTATGTGTTCCTTATTTTATCTATCATTTAGTTCCCCACTCACAGGATTGTATTTATTTGGAAACAGTGCATTGCATATTAAAGATCAGGCGGTACTCATTGAATATAAATAACAAGCATGTTTATTAAATACTAAGACTGAATATACAATACATGCAGTAGGGAAATTGTTCTTTGTGATCTCAGTTTCAGTTACACTAAATATGACAACTCTTAAGGTAATTTCCCATGATTATTCAATAAACCTACAATAATCACCTCAACTTAAATTTCAACTCCTAGTTTAAGCAAATCATCATAAAATATAACTTGTATAGCAATTCTACAATTTAGCTATATAAACATTGGGGTTCCTTACAATTAACAGTTTAACCTTTTAGGCCAATTACTTCTTAGGAAATAGCTATGCTCTGGGCTATGCACTTAACAATTCCACCATAAATTTGCATCAATTCACTCTCAGACATAAATATCTTAGCACTATTAACTTAGCAGTCCATCTAAGGCAGTTCTCTTACACTACATATACAATAACTTATAATAAGCAACTCACATTAATTCTTTACTTCTTTTTAGTGCTCCTCTTCACAGTCCGTTTCATACCACAGTTTCTTCTCTATCTCGGGTTTTTGGATTTTTTTTCCTTGAGGTTCTCGGAGCACCGACGAGTCCGTCAGGTCAGTTGGCAGGGTTTGAGGAGCGATTTCCCGGCATCTTGAACTTTGGGCGAAGGGTTACAGCTGTCGGGGATGGCGCAGACTCGTCTGAGTGGCAAAGCATCTGTTCTGGATCGGCTTGGTTCCTCCGTGGCTAATCACTTCTGGTTACCCTCATTTCTGATCTTGAGCGACCTCCGTTTTCCTCCTTTGGACTTCTCCGTGTCCTAGCCGAAATTGTCGATCTTTGATGATTGAAGATGCCTTATATTCAGTCTTTTCTGGAACCTTGGGTTAAGGATTGAAATCCCCGTACTCTCCTGCACAAACTCTGGATGTCGGTTTGGGAACCCCAGATATTTCCTCGTGACTCTCTTGATCTAAAATTTCCGCTGACTTCTCTTTTCTCCCCTTTCGTATCTCTTTAATCCATTTTACCGGACTGCGGAATTTATGTTTAATTCTTGCCACCCCTTTCTCCACTGACCTTGAAGGTCGCCTAAGACTGAACTTGTAAACAAAAGGCCTCTCTTACACTTTAATCAGAGCACTAACATCAAAATGACCTTCCGATGGCAAGGCATTGCCCTTGACTTTACCATTTTAACATTCTTTGTTTATGTGAGGAGCAAGCTAATTCCCTTTGGGCTTTATACATAGGCTTTCAGTATTCTATTTACAATAACAACTAAAAGTTAATTTTACAAGTTTTTCTAGATGTGACTTCTGTAAAAGTCGATGCAATAAAAAATATAAAAATTTACGCTGCATCGAATTTTACACTTGATCTTAATGTGGTGTACACAGTGGCTTTCTTCCTTTCCCCTTCTTCCCTTCAACAGATCCAATTTCCTTTACTTTCAACAGCATCTGTACCACAGTAGATTGACTAGAGGACACCCTTTTAGCTATTTCACAGGAGGAACAGCATTCTCTATTCAAAGCTTGAATCACACTTTTTCTGATAGATGTTAACTGCACATAACTAGCCATAGTGATCTCAGTACAAAAATGCAAAAACTAGCTCTTGCTCTCTGCTTATAGCATAAAAAATTCTGATGCAATAGCAGCAACTATTACATTATACAGAAACTTGTGGGAATGATAGATGATGCAATACAATGAAATATCTAATGATAAACCAATGAAAATGACCATTTAACTACTAAAAACTATTTATGTATGGTTTCTGTGAACGTGTGTGTGTGTGTGTGTGTGTGTGTGTGTGTGTGTGTGTGTGTGTGTGATTTAACAGCAACTTTTCAAAACCAAATAGAGATATAGAGAAAAGTTGTTGTTAAATCAGTTGGTTTTTCCCAAACAATATATATACAGCATGTATTTTATGTATATTACTAGCTTTTACAATATGCCTTCAACTTCACCTCTCTGTCCACCATTATCCCCAAATCCTTAGCCTCATCAATTTCCTGCAATCCAGTCATGTCACTATAATACACAGCATGCAACCTTTTCAACCCAAAGTGCTTAACCTTACATTTTGCAACAGCAAATTGATAATCATTATCCTTTGCCCACAATGCCAATTTATTTAAATTATGCTACAGGATATTCACATCATCTTTATCAAATATTTCTCTTTCCAATTTTCTATCATCAGCAAGCAACTGAATTCTTCTTCTTCTTCTGCAGCTTCTCCCACTTAAGTGGGGTCACTGTTTGTAATGAGTCTCCTCCACACCTTCCTGTCTTGGGCTGTCACCACATCCAAGTTCTTCATCTTCAAGTCCTCTTCTACCAGCTCCCTCCATCTCTTCTTTGGCCGCCCACGCTTCCGCCTTCCTTGCACATCCATCTGCATGACCCTTCTTTCCACATATTCGTCCTCCCTCCTCATCACATGACCAAACCATCTCAACCTTGCCTCCTGTATTTTCGCTCCTAAGTTCGTAACTTTCACTGTTCCTCTGACATAGTCATTTCTCAGACGATCCTTTCTGGTCACACCGCACATCCACCTAAGCATTCTCATCTCTGTTACTTCCATCCTACTGATGTTATTTTTCCTCAGGGCCACAGTTTCTATAGCATATGTCATAGCTGGCCTCACTATTGTCCTATTGATTTTGCCTTTCAGATTGATCGGCATCCTCTTATTGCATAACACTCCAGCCATCTCCCTCCAGTTCCTCCAGCCCGCTTGTATCCTGCATCCCACTTCCTTCTCAGCTCCTCCATCTTCTTCCACTGTTGAACCTAAGTATCTAAAGTCTCTCACCTTCCTGATGACATTTCCTTCCAGCTCCAGATCTGTCTCCTGGCCGCCGCCGCCGCCCACTGCGCAACACATATACTCTCTCTTACTTCTGCTCAGTCTCATACCTCTCTCTTCCAGTACTTTTCTCCATCTTTCCAGTTTAGTTCCCACTTCTTCTCTTGAATCTACACACAGCAAGATGTCATCTGCATACAGCATTGTCCAAGGCGCATCTTCTCTCACCTCCTCTGTTACCACCTCCATCACAATATTAAACAGAAATGGACTTAATGCTGACCCTTGATGCAAGCCAACTGAAAACTTTCTGTCTGTCCCAAACAGGTCCGAACACTTGTCTTCACATTTCTGTACATTTCCCGCACCAACCTGACACGTTTCTCCCACCTTCTTCTCCCTCAGACACCTCCAGACTTCTTGCCTTGGCACTCTATCGTATGCTTTCTCCAGATCAATAAATATTTAAAGGGGAATATTCAGTTGCAGCAAGCAACTGAATATTCCCCTTTAAATTCCTCCCTATATCACTGATGTACAAATTAAAGAGTAGTGACCCTAGTACAGAATCTTGAGGTATTCCACTAGTTATCCTCATTCTCCTAGATTCCACCTCACCATATACTGCTCTCTGGTGCCTTTCTGTCAGCCACTCCTCTATCCATGCTACTAACTTCGTATCCATTCCCATTTGTTTCAACTTTTTTCCCATGTAATAGTTTCCCATGTGATGTTTTATCAAATGCTTTTGCAAAGTCCAGCAGTATCATGATGTAGCCATTTCCTTTATACAATTCCACTGTTATATTTATAATAAAATGTGAATAATTTAAAATAGGACATACCCTTTACAAAGCTGTGCTACCCACTATAGAGTATTGTATCCCTATCCACACACTGTTGGATTTTACCTTTAACCAACTTTTCCAATAGTTTAACCACCACTCCTGAGATATTAATTGGTCTATAGCTTGCTACTTCTGTCTTGGCGCCACCTTTATGCAGTGGAGTTATCTAACCATCTTTCTGTTCCCTTGGAACCTTTCCAGAGCTGAGACTTCATCAGAGGCAATGCCAGTTCTCTTGCACAGTCATGTAGTACACTGGCTGACATGCCATCCAATCCTACTGCTGTATTCACATTGATATTTTTCCGTATGTTTGAACACCTTCTCTTCATCATCAATTTTGACATGCATCTCTGTCACATCAACTGCAAAATCTCTACCTGGATGATACACCTATATTCAAGTTGAAGCAACTTTACAGTTCAGTATGCTTAAAGAAAATGAACATGTGTAGGTATCCACATGCTGCATTGCATTTTCACCACCATCATGATCAGAAATGAGGTGTCATCATTGCCTTGAGGTACAGAGTATATGCTGTATCAAGATGAGGGGAAAACAAAGTAGCTGGAATACCTAAAGGATATCTTAATTATAATGGTTACAGTACAAAAATTGTCATATTTTAACAACCATATCTTAACAACAAATACTACTTTATATAAAAAAATAATAAATGACCAACAGAATTGCTCAAGTCTTGAAAACAACATAACATGAAAGTTGCCTTCATGTTCCTAAACAGTTATCCATCATTTATGATTGTGTAAACTGCCTCATTTGCTATTAAAGAGGCAATGCATTCATGAAATATATTGTTCTTGTAGCATATTTTATACCTGTTATTATATCTGTATACCTGTATTTATATCTGTTATTTTTCCCCATGCAAAAATCAATATTCTGCATGTGGAAAGAGATGTACAGAAAATGAGCACACATCTGGTACAAGTAAGGAGAATCATAGAACTAAAACCTTAACTAAATTCATTCACTTCATAAAACCTTAAAAATGTGGGTGAGAAGATGATTTCGATAAAATCATTGAAATCTGTTTGCTCACCTACATAGCATAGTAAGAATTAGTTTAACATGGAACCATGATGGCCTGTTCTTATGAATCACTTTAACTTAGCAGATATGAGATGTGAGAGATGTCAGTCTGATCAACAATAATGACACTTTGCTATTTTTTAATATAAACCCCACATGTGAGAGGTTGCAGAATAGCACATAGTTGCTGTATGTGGAGCAACAGTTGATGTATATATGAACAAAAGTAAAGAGCAAAGTAATCGGCTGTTATTTTTTTAAAGAGCTTGTAGGTCTTGGGGAAGGCTGTTCCACAGAACTGATGTAGAGGAATAAAAGAAAGGTGTCCCAGGAGCAGTAGGTTCAACTGTGAAAGAATGTTGGACAGCTGTTGTTGCTCATGTTCCTGTAGATTTGGCAGAAATACAGGGCATAGTGGATTTTAATTCTCTTGAACAGTACCTGGAAATATCTGTAGAAACACAATGCAGAAACTAACAGTTTATACAACAGTGGCTAAAGAAGGTCTACTAGAGAGGGATCATCAGTCAACTGAACTGCAACAAGAATTTTTGAAGGTCTCAGGTGCATCACTTCAAATATGAAATTAGTATTCCAAGTTTAGATAGATTTCAGATTTGTACAGAGTAAGTTGTAGCATGTATAGCTTACTTTGTACATGTATAGAAAAGAAGTAGCATCTTGAGTGAAAAAGGATGCCCAGTTTTTTGGAAGCTAAAGATGCTATAGAAGTAAGTGATTAAGCCAGGAAAGGCTAGGAGTTGAGAATCAGTATGAGAACAGTGATCTGATCTTGGCTGTTGTGTTAAGCATGATCTAATAATGGAGAATATCAGGCAAAACTGTTTTGGAAGCATTGAAGATGACTAGAGGATGGTCTGGAGAGCAGTATTTAGGGCTCTTATAAATCTTGAAAACTTAGGTGCTTGAACACTGCAAGGCTGGTTGTATGAGTAGGATGAGTAGAGAGAAGGTTCTGTCATCAGCAAAACTGAATGGAGTTTCGGTTTTTTGTATTGTGTGTGGGGGAGGGGGAAGAGGGAAGGTGAAATTACAGAGCCCTGATGAATGCCTGCATTGACAGGAAACTCTCTAATGTGCAACCTAAGAGAAAACTGACAATCCAATTATACAGGAAAAAAGCGGTCCATAGGATTGCAACTTGCTGAGAATTCCTCCATGCCAGACCAAATGTCAAGTGCAGCAGCACAGTTTTCTCTAAAGTTTTCCAGGTTGTGTCTAGAGGTGAGTGATGTAGGCCAGGAGATCTGCTGTGGAGCTTGATTGGAGAAATACATACTGGTGATTGTTGATTAGTTGACAGTTCTCCAAATGTCAAAGAAGTTAATTGTTGATGACATTTACCATTACTTTGGACAACATTGAGGTGAACATGCTAGGACGATAGTTTGGTAGACACTTATCACCTTTTTTGGAGTTGGCTGTATATGGGCTTGCTTCCATGCTATAAGGTAGATGCCAACTGAGTTTGATATAGTGTATCCATGAAAAAGAAGTGTTAGTTAATGAACACATCTCTTGAGCAAAACTGGTGAGATTCCATCAGGTCCAAAAGCTTTTGTGATATCCAGGTTGTCAAAGATTCTTCTGACATCTTTCTGGCAAAAGGGTGAGTGAGGAATGCAATGTAATTCCAGGTAAAGGAGGAGATGATTTTCCTTCACCCATGTAAGAATTTGTGAGAAGATAATACCAGAAAGGCAGCCTTATCTTTAGATGATGTTGTAATGCTACTATTTGGGTGAGAAAGAGGTGGTAGCACAGATGGAAAAAAGTTATGCACAAAGGATCAGAAGGCTTGGTCAGTGGCAAGTTTTCTATATTTGACTCTGTCAAAGTGTCAGCCCTTTTAAGGATGGTTTCATTATATGCCTGATGCTATGGAGTTCAGTTTTGAAAGGTAAATTTTACCATCATACCAAGAAAGATCAAGTTATATTTATCAAATCTAAAATCGTTTTGAGATCACTTCCTTTTTATGCAGCAGTTAAAATACTTTAAAATACTCTTAGAAATAATGAACATAATATGGAAAGTTAAACAGCAACTTCAGACCTTTTGATCTTTAAAAATGTAAAACATCAGTAATGAAGGGGGTGCTCTGTTCACTTTAAACAGAAATAGTTATATAGAAAAAATGACCAGTTTTAGTTTTTCTTACATCTACTTATAATGGAAGAATTGGAAGGAAACTGCAGAATATTGGAAACAGTTATTTAGATAATTCAGAAATTAATATATTATCCTCTTCCACTCCTCTGAAGAATTTACAATATACTAAAAATTCATAAAAGAAACATTTCTATGCATCCATTTATAGATGGAATAGAAAGTTCAATATGCTATTTATCAAGATACAGAATCAGAGCCAAGAAACTGCTTGCAGTTTACACATTTCATTAATAAAACCAGATCTGACTTAATCTGAATGAATCAGACATCTTAATCAGTTCTGATGCAACTTCCTTCTGCACTGATATCCCATAAAAAATACTCTTGATGTTAAGGAATAAGTTTCCACTAGGTATTTAGAGCCAATTTCATCTCTCAGGCTGTTTTCTGTGACAAGGTAAATTCTGTCTACAAACATGAAGACAACCATGGGCTGACCATTCATGCTCTCTCACTTACCACAGCAGATGCAGATGTTTTATTGGAATCCTTTGAAGAGAAACAGAAATCTTTACATACCAAATAATAAGGTCTAGCTAACTTTTTGGATGAATGTATGTGATTTGGCCCCATGTTTGGTTTCCCAGACTTATACACTCAGCACTTTTTGATATAGGTAAATTATCAGCCTTAGCAGATAAGTGCATTTAGTTCACACTTGATAAAAAAGCAACAAACACACACACTGAGGAATATAGTCAGCTCTCTTATAGTGTATTTGCTATAACAGAAACTGTTATAGCTTCACTCACCATAACTGCTGAAAATTTTCAGCCAAAGCCTTGTAACATTAATACTATCATAATGGAAAGTCACTATAGCGAAAGCTTTTCACTATACTTTTCTTGTGTCTGTAAGTTTGTTCACTGAAAGATGACTGGATAATAGACTGGTCACTTTGAAAATATGCATCAGATAACAAAACATTAAGAAGGAATAGTGTTAAGAGAATGAAATTAATCAGGAAGGGGAAGGTAGAAAGCATATCAGACCTTTGGGATGGGGGACGCTGGTGGATAATGCTGATTCATATCTCACTGTAGTCAAGAGGATCCCAATCAGGACCTAGTACCCAGCACTCAGACCTGTAATTATGGCATTTGTTTACTAAGTGGTGGGTGATTTTATTTTTTATCTGTGGTGCCTAGCATGAGACTAACAAAGTGACTAATATTACAGGTAGTGGATGCCAGTTTAATGTTCCCATATAAAGTTACTCATTTAGAGTTGAAGCTCTTGTTGACATATGATAATAATGAGATAATACTTTCATGAAACAAATGAGGCTATGGATCTGGTAATGGTGGACAGGGAATTGCAGTTCATAGGCCACTTTGCTAAGGAAATTAAAACAAACAAGAATAACAGTAATGCTGAGAAAAGCATCAACATTTAAGAATAAAAAAAAAAAAGTTGTCTTTGCTAGGCCTTATAGACACCACATCACATCAAGTCTACTACATTCATATCTGATTTCTTAGGATGAGTAAACAATGGAAAAGATCCAAAAGTGAGTATGGGGGACAGATTTAGGGAATGTGGACTACAAAACCTCTGCAAAAAAGGAAAGCTGATACGATAAATGTAGAACTACATTTATCAGGAGAGGTGAGGTGATAAATGTAAAACTGTACTAATCGGGAGAGTTAAGGTGAGTTAAGTTCTACATATGCTACATGTAGAACTGTAATCAGGACTTGAATCTAGTAATCAACTTTCTAAATAGTGAATCTGTTTAATCTAGAATCCCCTCCCTCCAATTGGTAGTCAGATCATTGTTGAAATACCATTGCTTTAATCAAGGCCTGAAATGGCCGATGCCATTAAATTATGTAGGTTGTAATCTTTCCCTGAATATGCTTATTTAAAAACTCCACCCCTTGTCAGGGACTGATCTCCCCCCCCCCCCCACACACACACACGCACACGAAATCAATTTCTAGGCCTGCACAATGTCTCAATTCCCTTACCAGTACTCCTCAACAACACTTCACTTGTCAGCATCACAACAACAGCAGCAGTATTTGGTGACTGCAAGTAATGTGGTTTGTTCCTTCCAGTGAGAAATATATATATTTTATCTGTAATTGACATACGCCTACAAATTATGATTTGATTTAATTCTGTTATTATTATTATTATTAAGAGAGACCTCCAGGGAGTCAGAGACTCATCGAGGGAAACTGCATACTACACACACACACCAGCTATCATACTTATTCTTGAATTCATTCACACTGCTTGCACTCACCAATTGCAATCCATTCCAATCACGCACCACCCTCTGAGAGAAAAATCTAGCCCTCACACCCTTCTTGGCAGCCTTCATTCTCAGCTTCCAAGGATGCCCTCTTGTCCTTTCCCCACCCTCCATAAATTGAAAAATTCCATCAATTGAAATCCTCTATAACCCTTTCAGAAGTTTGTAAGTCTCAATCATATCACGCCTCTTTCTCCTGTTTGCTAGTGTCTGCAATCTACAAATTCTCAATCTGTCTTCATAATCAGTATTCCACAATTCTGATATCATTTTTAACACTCTTCTTTGTACTCTCTCTCTCTCTCCAGTATATTAGAATCACTATGGAAACCAGAAGACCAGACCTGCGCACAATAGTCCAAGTGAGGTCTTATCAAGGCCTTGTGAAGAGGCAAAATAACATCCTTATCTTTACACGTGAATGTTCGTTTCAGCATTCATTGCAATTTCGTTTCAGCATTGCAAAGATTGCAAATGCAACCTTTGTTGCAATCTTTGCCACATGGTCCCTAAACTTCAACTTCGTATCTATTAACACTCCAAGATCCTCATCAGTTTCTTCTAGCCTAATCCCACCAATATAATACGACATTGGATATCTAATCATGTTAAAGTGAATGACTTTACATTTACTGACATTGAACTGACACCCATTTTCCCATGCCCACAATTCCAGCCTATTCAAATCATTCTACAAAGACTGCATATCAGCAGCATTCCTGATTACCCTACCCATCTTTGCATCATCAGCAAATAACTGTATGTCACTTGTCAAATCCTTCCCAATATCATTAATGTACAGATTGAATAACAGTGGACCAAGCACTGATCCTTGTGGTACACCACTTTTTTTTTTTTTTTTAATTAATCTTTGTACTGGTTATGGCAGTACTACCCTTATCACATCCAGACTTGATATAGGCCTAAGCCTTTACAAGTGTTTTACCCTATGCCTGTTCTAGTTATCATTGTAGTCATTGATACAATGATAACTAGCCATGCCACCAGTGTGCCCTGTAGGGTCCTCAAGGAAAGGACTTTTATATCCTTCTGCGTAAGCCCAAGCTGTTTTAAGTCCTTATAATTATCTGCGCTCCATACACCATGTAAAGAGATGGTGGTGTTCGTAAACCTCGGAGTTGCCCCATGCTACTCCTGTATCTTACTAACTAGATCTTGGTTATTTTTATAGTAGTTCACTTTATTATTATGGCTATAGGCTAGTGGGTGCCCTGTTCCCACCACCTGGGCATCAACTACCCAAACGTAACCATATCTTTTAATCACTAAGTCTGGCTTATGCAAACCTGCGGAGGTCCTATAATGTGGTTCCACCGCAATCACCCAACCTTTGTTCTTAAAGCGGTTTTTCAGAATGAAGACCACAGCGTCATGCCTCCACACGCAGACCCCATGGGTGCAGAAGCAACACTGGGCTATATGAGACAATGTCTCACTGTAGTGGCAGCCAGCCCTACAGTTTGAGTTGTCACTACCCCATCGAGCTGTGCAGGCTCAAGTAGGCAGGGCATTGTTCCTCATTCTGATAAGGTCAGTATACTCAAACCCAGCGAGGAGTCTGGTGCCATCCCTTACCCAATCATGCTGGGGAGGCACCAGATATGACTCTTTTAAAGGAGCACCATCTACAGAACAGTGCAACAGAGATGCCCACCTCTTGTGTTCTGCGGGTGCTGACTCAATTAAGGTATCCTGATAATGGGACCAGCCTTTAGCCCACCTAAAGGCTGGTCCCATTATCCTTGACCCTTGCAGGCTCAGATCCCCGTATACCACTTTTTGATATCTATTAGTCAGCCATCCTCTTATCCATGCTAATATTGTATAACCCAAACCCATTTTCTCCAATTTATGCAGCAGTCTGCCATGCTGTATTCTGTCAAAAACCTTAGCAAAATCCAAAAGTATCATGGTGTATCCATTCCCCTTGTCTAGTTCAATGGTAACATTGTTATAGAATGTGAGCAAGTTGCTAAAACATAACTTTCCCTTAGTAAACCCATGTTGTTGATTGCAAAGTAGAGATTCACTGTCAACCCATTTCTGAATGCAAGCCCTAACCAATTTTTCCAAAATCTTCACCACCACTCCTGAGATACCAATTGGTCAGTAGTTGATTACATCGGTCTTTGCACCACCCTTGTGCAATGGAATTACCATACATTCCTTACATCCATATGGAATCCTCCCTGTTCTGAGACTCATATTAAACATCCTGGTCAAAGGAATGGCCAGTTCAGCTGAACACTCTTTTAGCACACGTGCTGATATTCCATCAGTCCCTATTGCTGAATTCTTATTCAGTTTGTGCAATAGCTCTAATACCTTGGCCTCGCACACCTGTGTTTCTTCATCTAGTGAAGAGGTAACAGTGAGCTCAATGTTGCGTTCACCAAGTTGATAGCTTTTAACGAAATGGGCACTCATTAACTGAACAACCTCTTCTGCATCTGTAACCCTCATGCCATCTGGATTTAATAAGAGTTATTCTTTCATATTCATTCTTTCTTTTACTTGCAGCATATCGATTCTTGTGGGTTGTCTTTGGCACGCAGAGCCAGTTTCTTTTCATACTCAGACTTTGCTTTCCGTACAACAGTTGTGACTGTTCTAGCCTGCTGCTTATAACATTCATAATGGACCTGTTATACGAAGAAATGTTACAGATTTTTATATTGTATACTTAGTGCATAACTGACTGAATAAATAACTGAAGTTCACTAAAATTTCATATTTAGTCAAAATAGTTTTTTAAAAAAAGAACATTTAATTCGAGAAGAATACACTTCAGTCATTCCTAAGAATCAAGATTATATAGTGATTTGACTTTAGCATAACTTGCATAAGTTTTACCTTCATTTTACCATATTCACACTGCGCAGGGGTGAAATCATCTCATGGTATTATACTTGACTTTTGGGACAGGACAGCACAGAATTTCTCATACTGTTGTATTTTGGGTGGGCATGCCACAAATCATGGTATGCACCAAAACTGTATTGGGTTGGGGGGGGGGGGTATTTTTATATTTTATTATTTTTTTCCAGGATTTATTAGAAACCAATAATTAAGGGAAATAATATGTTTGGTTGGTATATTTAAATTACTAAAAGATATAATTATGTGAACCAACATTAATGAGGCATGAACCATGTGAGATGTTTGTCACATACAATGGACAGAATAAATGTGAACAGAAATACTTTCATTAGAGACAAATGAATTATTAATAATTTATAGTGGTGGTGATATTATCTATGCGTCCAATTAGTTGCTATAGGGTGGAACAATTACACGAATTTCCTATAACCGCTAAACAGGCATGTTTGCATTTATTATGGGCATAATTAAAAAAAAAAAAGTATATGTTTCACCAGAGAATATAGTAGTGAAACTCGTGTATATAATTTCTCACATACATTCTTGAACTGTGCTGAGAAAATAGTCTGTAGCTTTTTTCCATATAATCTTTTTTTTTAAGGCTGGATCTAGGTATTCTTCAGTGATGTTTGTTATCCTAATTTTGTTGGTTTGTGTTCTTACATCTTATTTTACTATTAGCATTAGACATTCTGAAAATGACATCCATAAGGAAGTACATGCCAACAGCATGGAAAGCTTCAGTAAAAGATCAAGTTTTGCTCTGAATTTTTCTTACTGGATACATTGCAAAAATGGTTTTATTTTATATATACATCAAAAATGTAAAACGTTTGTAGACTGTTAGGGCAAGTGAAAGAAAGAAAGTATTAATGTATGAAAAGTGTGATGATGCAATGTATCAAAAAGCAGGGTAAGGTTAGGGGTAGTCAGGAATTGGATGAAAGTGCTAATAAGGATTGTAAAGGAAACAGACTCAAAATGATTAAGCAAGAGTTAATGAAAATAAAGAGTGAAATGAACTAGGGGGAGGAGGAGATTGAACATCTAAAGAAAATATTGGCTGATGTATGTGAGAAGGAGGAATTTATAAAGCCAGACATGAAGTAGGTGTCAAATGATAATTGTATAGCATTATATGCAGATTCAATCATCAGAAGTGTTATGAATAACAAGGTACATAAAACTTGTTTTCCATGAAGAACACTGAAAAAAATAACTGATGCTTTGAATGGAAAGAATAGGCATCAGAATTAATAGTAGTTGTGGGTGCAAATTACTTGAATGATGAAAAAATAAATGCAGATAAGGATTTTAGGAAGTTCTTGCAGAAGGTAAACGAAAATAATGTTGGAAAAGTGGTTAGCGTGATGCTCAGACATGATAATATTTTATGATAATGAGTTGAGAAGGAAAGCAAAGATAATGAATGGTAAGATGGCCGAGTTGTGTGAAAATCAAAGGGAGTTAAATTTGCTAATCTATGGAGGAAATTTATGGAGACAAGGTGGAAGATGTGATTATGGCAGGACAAAGTGATGGAATTAATAAAAGTCAGGATTAAGGGAAAGATTTTTTAATGATACTTGTGACATAATGATTAGAAATATATACACATTAGCACAAGAATAATGTTTAATTTGCCAAATATTTCGGTCTGAATATTACAGACCATCTTCAGTTTGCTACATAGGAATAGTTTTTAAAAAACAAAGTGAAATATGAACAATCGATCATTCATACATAGAACACGCCACATTATGTCATATCGCTAAGTATTAGAAGAGTAAACATTTTTAAAAAAACATAATTAAAGATATTAATTCAGAAATTCATATAAGGATCTTAAATAACATTATACTGATTAAAAAAAAAAAATAATGTGTTATCCTGATTAAACTTTCCCAGTTTTTGATACAGTCATTCCGATTCAAACATCACATGAAACTAAATGGCTTCTCCGAAAAGAGTACACAACATCGTTTCGATTCTTACAAACCAACACAGAACAACCAAGATTCAATACGTCGAGTTCCAATTCCTTACATTTCCGGGATTTCAGAACCAATTTCAAGAATTCTAAAGAAATATGATCTAACAGCCACTTATACACTTATTAACAAATTATCCACCCATTTTCCTTCATCTAAAGATAAATGCTCAACCTTATCTCTGCCTGGTGTATATCAAGTTCCTTGTCGTAATCTTGCTTACCTTGGACAAACTGGACGTTCCATAGAAAAAAGAATTCAAGAGCATCAGTCATCAATTAAACACAACAAACCTGAGAAATCTGGATTAGTTCAGCATGGATTAGAAACAAACCACAACATCCTTTGGTCCAAGACTGTCCTCCTACACAAATGTCGCTACAAATTTGAACGTTTATTTAAAGAAAGTGTAGAGGCCTTACTTCAAAGTCCTAACTTGAATCGGAATGACTGTATATCTATATCAAAATTTGGGAAAGTTTAATCAGGATAAGACATTAAATTTTTTTTTTATCAGTATAATGTTATTTAAGATCATTATGAATTTCTGAATTAATATCTTTAATTATGTTTTTTTTTTAAATGTTTACACTTCTAATACTTAGCGATATGACATCACACGGCGTGTTCTATGTATGAATGATCAATTGTTCGTATTTCACTCTGTTTTTTAAAAACTATTCCTATGTAGCCACTGAAGATGGTCTGTAATATTCAGACCGAAATATTTGGCAAATTAAACATTATTCTTGTGCTAATGTGTATATATTTCTAAGGGAAATAGAAGTTGTCAAACCAGAGAGAGAGAGAGAGAGGGAGGTATAGTACAGCAGCTAGAATAGGGAGTTGGGATGTTGGTGGAATGAACTCAGAGAGAGCAGGATTGTTATGGTATACTAATGATTGAAGTATTTAAAATAAGCAAGCTGAGTTTGTTGTATTGATTGATGCATTGTGCTTAAAGATTGGTTGTCTGAGGTCCTGTTTCAAAAATGTGGACATGTCAGTTGAAGACTAACCACGATCTGGCTGACCTTCGACAAGCAGAAATGAAGATAACATCGAAAATGTTTTCCAGGCAATCAATGGAGATCATCGAAAGATCATTGAGCAAGTTTCTGAAGAGATGAATTTGTCATGGACTTCATATTTTAACAGAAGATTTGAAAATGAAATGCACGTCCACTAAATTTTTGCCTTGTTTGCTCACAGAGGATACAAAAATAAAAAAATCGTGTGAATGTTTGCTGCAATTTGAGGGAGCAAGTACTTAATGACCAGAATTTTCTTTCAAAAGTTGTGACCAGGGGGCGAGTCTTGGTGCTACAGTTATGATCCAGAAACAAAACAAACATCACGCCAACGGAAACATGCAAATTCAGCAAGGCCCAAGAAATCACGTCAAGTTTGATCAGACATCAAGACACTGTTGTTGTTGTTTTGATGTGAATGGAATTGTACACAAAGAATTTGTTCCTCCTGGACAGACAATGAACCAACATTTTTATCTCAACATTTTGAGACGACTGCATGATAGTGTGCAATGAAAATAGCCAAAAATGTGGAGTAACGGAGATTGGTTGCCGCACCACAACAATGCTCCAGCCCATATGGCCTTGTCTGTCCAACAGTTCTCGACGAATAACAACATGGTGGTTGTTCCCTACTCGCCTGATCTCTCTCTTCATGTGACTTTTTTTTTTTTTTATTTCCACAGATAAAGAAAACCATAAAAGGGCAGCAATTTGTTGATGTGGATGAAGTGATAGAAAAGTCACTGAAGGCCATAAACAGTATTCCAGTTGAACAGTTCCAGAACTGTTCCCAGCAGTCGAAAAAATGTTGTGACAAATGCATTGATTCACATGGAGAGTACTTTGAAGAAGACTCGAATGTGGTATTATAAATTTTAATACATTTTTTTTAAAATGATTCCGGTTATTTTTTGCCCTTGTATTAAGAGAATTAGAGGTGAAAGAATTGGAGGAGTATCAAGTGTTGATTGGGTAAAATGTTAATAAGGCTGTGGGAATGGATGATATCATCACATATTTTTAAGGAATGTACAGAAGATTTGGCTCTGTCCTTGACTGATCTGGTTGTTGAATGAAAGTCTTGCAGTGGGGATAGTTCCTAAGGAGTAGGAAAGCAAAATAGTACCACTCCACAAATGGTTCTAGGACAGAAGTTTCCAATTATAGACCATTCTGTAAATCTGCAGGTTTAGGTAAGATATTGGAGAAGTTGGTTATGAATAGAAAACAGGACTGGGTTGATCAGCATAGGATTCTTTGTAATGGTCATCACGGGTTTGTAAAGAGCAGTTCTTGTTTTAGTATTCTACTTGCATTTTATGATAAGGTGGCAAATGTATTGGATTAAGGAGATTCATATTTAGTGATATTCTTGGACTTTGCAAAACATTTGATGGCGTAGATGGAGATGATTCGTAGTAGTGGTTCGGTGTAGTGGTTGAGACAGTTGTAGGTGTCCTCCCGCGATGAGTCTTCGGACTCCTTGGAGGTGTCAGGAATAATAATAATAATAACCTACCTCATGATAGGTTAATGTACAAACTGCAGAGGAAGGGAGGAGATGGATAATGGATTGGAGATTGGCTCTGAATGATACCAGAAAATTGTGTATGATGGAGCAGTGTCTAAAAAAAGTAAGATAACTAGTTGTGTGCTCCCCCCAGATTTTGTTCTTGAGCCCCTGCTGTTTTATTTGTTAATGATATTTCATGCGGACTGATTGGAAATCTTCAGGTGCTTGCTTATGATGCAAAGTTGGAGGGAATTATAAGGAGCACTGCTGTAATTCCTTTCAGGAAGATCTGAGTAGACTTTTATCTTGGAAAAAAGAGTAGTGCTGTAGTTTTAATATTGATAATTTAATGCCAATAAGTACAAGGTGTTGCATTTTGGAGTTCAGAGTTTATAAGGTGTGTACTGTATTGATGGAACTGTGCTTCAGGAAATGGATGAGATTCAGGATCTTGATGTGATGGTTGACAGCAAACTGAAGTTTAGAGGCCACATTGCATTACCACTATGATAAGGAATACACTGACATGTAGGGATAAGAGTTGGTTGTGCCACTGTATTGTTTATGTGAATAATAATGAATCCTATGTTACACAGGGAGGAAAAAGAAGACTCTAGTATTCTCCAACAAAAGTTTATCATATCCAGGTTTTGTTATTATGTAAAAATAAAAAAAGGACACCGATCATAACCATTACTGAATAAAAATAAATAAATAAATAAAAACTCTTCTTAGAAAACATTCTTAAAAGAAATAGATATAAATGCACAGAACATGCACAACAAATTGCACAGGATGATATATTTGTGTAGCACTATCACTGTACACATATGTTGACTAATTTTGATGGTAATATATCAGAACACAGAAAGATAAGTAAATAATTATTTATTGACTTATTGCTGATATTTTGCTGGAGTTATAACTAGCATCATCTTCAAAGTTTGTCACAGTACGCTAGACTACAACAACATGGTGTAATAAGACCATGTTGTTATAGTCTAGCGTACAACGTTGTAGTGTTGTAATATGAGACTAGTTTGAAAAATTGTAGCAACAACACAAAGACTAAAGTCCTAATTAGGTGCTGTCTATGTTAAAAAATAAAAAAAAACAGAGAGAAAGAAGGTACTAGTTATGTCTTAAGATGACTGTCTCCCAAATCTTTGGCAAATTTATACAGCCATATTTAAAAAAACTTCATTGGATGAACATTATTGGCTCAATGGATATGTCCTTTCTCACAGGCATTTATTTATTATTATTATTTTTTTTAACATAGTGGGAGCCTAATCAGGACTTTAGTCTTAATTTTTCAAAACTAGTCCCATTATTACACCATGTTGTTGTAGTCTTGCATACTGTGACAAACTTTGTTTTGTGCTCTGAAGATATAACACCAGCAAAATATCAGCAATAAGTCAATAAATAATTATTTACTTATCTTTCTGTGTTCTGATATATTATGTCAAAAGTAGTCAACATGTGCGACGAACACATAAGCTTTTCTACACACTGTACACATAATTTATGCTATGCTAGATTTAAAAAAACATCTGATAAACATTATTGGCTCAATGGATATGCCCTTTCTCACAGGCATTTATTATGCTATCAATGCACACAGGGTGGCTGTTTATTATTATCACAGCAGCCTCCATGCAGTCAGGAGACTTAATCATAGGAGGTCCACACAACCAACAACATATTTATCATAATGAACCTTAAAATGCTTAACACTCCCTGCACTCCCAATATATTCTGGTAGTATGTTCCATTCACCCACAATTATCCATGTAAAAAAATCTAATCCTGACATCCTTCTTCATCACAGCCCTATATAACTTCCAGGAATGGCCTCTTGTTCTGCTCACCTTTTAATATTTCTCATAATCCCCTTTGTATATCCAGTAAAATCCCCTCACTATCATATCGTATTGTATATCATCTCTTTTACTCTTATCCACCACTCTGTATTTTACATTCCTTTAACCTCTTTCCATAACCAACATTCTAGAGTCCTGATATTGCCTTAGTCACTCATCTCTAAAATTTCTACAATGTTTCCACATAACAATGAACACTAGGTGATCAAATTTGAGCACAACAGCCCAAGTGTGGTCAGACCAATCCGCCAACTACAATGAACTGCAATTTGAGACAAATAGAATGAAAATGACCCTCTGTAGTGGAAAAACACTGCCTTCCCTACCACGGATACCATTTTGCATAGATGCAAGCAAAACAAAGTAGTTTTATTGTAGCACTAAATACAATGTCCTAACAACCTATTTCAAATTTTCAGTTTTGCTGAAAATATGTAGTCAGTCATGCCTGTTCATAATAAAATCAAATTTGTCAAAACCAACTGATTTATATAAAACAAATAAAGATTTGTGTATATGTATAAAATTAGAAATCAGATACAGTAATTCTCAAATATAATTCTATCATTAAGACAGTTTAAAAGTAACCAAAAAAAAAATTTAAACCAGCATGTCATATTGAAAAAATTTGTAAAAATGCACCTGCCCAATGTGGAAGATACAACACTATAACATACATCAATAATAATTAGATTTCTCTCCTACATTGCAGTAGAGTAGTATGATCTGATATATTAAGAGTAGGGTAATATAGCACTTTAGGTCCAGACTATTCAGACTAAACAAAATGCCTTTAGCATCCCAAAACACCAATGCCATGACCTTTTCTGCTGATGGAACAGACTTTGTCTCCTTTGGTGCTCAACAACCGGCTTCTGTCCATTGTTTTAACTGCTGTTTGGATTCTGGTGTGTAATGGTAAATTCAAGTCTCATCCATAGTAATAAATTGACTCACAAAATCAGTTTTATTTTTATTAAAATGCTCGCACTGTTCAGACATTTTCATGCAGGTGTGTTTTTGATCTGCTCACAGCAGATCAAAAACACAGATCAAAGGCACCCATCTTACGCAAAGCTTTTTCATTTGCAATTCTTCATGCAAAATATACCTTACACGTTCTTTTGAAATACCTATAGTCTCAGCAATTTCATGCACTTTGACTTGCCAGTCATCGAATACCATATTGTGCACTTGATCAGTGATTTCTGGTGTTGTTACACATTTTGGATGTCCTTCATTTTGATCATCTTCAAGGCTGGTACAGCCATGTTTAAACTCTGCAGCCATTTCTTAATTGTCAAAAACGAAGGTGAAGAGTGCCCATAAACTTTTATGAACTTCGAATGAATTTCTTTGGCATTAAGCCTTCTTTTACAAAGAATTTTATAACCACATGATACTCAATTTTATCCATTTCAAGGAATACAGACAACACTTTTGCTTCAGACAGCTGTATAAAACAAACTACTTGATAGAATGATTTGCAATTTCACATAGATGCTTATGATGGATGTACCAACGTAGAAAAAAAAATCTTGCCGATAGTGTTGCCATCTATGGTCGAGGCCGAGAACTTTTCAGACCACCCTCGTAGAAATGAGGAAATCTTAGACAGGTGAAATGCCACTTGAATATCAAGTGACCTAAGAACCTTTGAAATACATTCAAATATGCCATTAACATAAGAAATGGCTATATAGAGATTGAAAAAGGAAGAGCCCTATACTTTTATTGTATTGTTGATGGACTTGAAGCCATTAGACAAGATAGACAAGATAGTGAATTCAATGTATTGCATTTCTTTTGCAGTAACGCATCACGAAATACAACAAAGATGGAACAAAGGAAGTGAGTTCAGTAGATGTTAGTTCTTATACCACTTGATTTCAATTTTTGTAATCCTTGATTAATCTACCATTCTGAAGAAGTCACTAGTTCTTAGTGCACAAAATTAGTCAGTACATATTTATTATATTGCTATTAATGACTGATGAACCTGCTCCTTGTAATGCTGAACTCTTAGTCATAAAATTCCATTGTTAACTTTAAATTGCTGTTGTTTCTTATATTGTTCAAGCCCCCCTCCCTCCCCGCCTACAATTTCTGTAGTACTGTAGACCCAAAATGAAGGGCAAGATTGTAAAGGTGGGGGGGGAGGGGGATGCCACAGACACTCCTACAGGTTACATCTTCAATTTTCAGCACTTTATCCCTTGAATACTTCATTGGGGGAAATGGGGGGAGTGGATATGTAAAAAAAGTGAGCCAAGTACCAAGCAAGCTGAATAGCTGATATTTAAAAGCATCTATTTGGTTGGCATATTGTTTTAATTGTTTAATGTATGTATATTCTTAGAAATGAGAATTTCTTAGAATTTAGACCTTGTAATGAAGCTTAATTCTATTTTGAGCACGTATTCTAGACTCATATTCTCCTCCACACAACTTCAACGATTATTCTGGATATATCATTGGTATCAGATGATTTGAATCCAGTTAGAGTTGAGACCTATGACTGTAGTAACACTACTAACAATATTTCATGTGGCAGTGAGTTTGAAGCTATCTGGTGTGAGGTGGAATCTAACAAGACTAATTACATAGTGGGGGTGTTGTTACAGACCTGGTGGATCAGTTGCTAATGATGAAGAAATGCATCCCCAAATAGAAAATATGAGCACAAAAAGAGTAATCATAATGGGAGACTTTAATTATCCAAATATTGATTGGGTAGCAGTAGAATCTCATGAGAAAAATGAAAATGCATTTATTGAGCTGTTGCAGGATAACTTCCTAAAGCAGCATGTGACAGAAGGAACTCGAGGGCAAACAATGTTAGATTTGATTATAGTGTCAGAGGGCATTTTAGTTAAAGACGTAACTATTCTGCCTCCTCCGGTTGGCGAGAGTAATCATGCGATACTCACTTGGGAAGTGACTAAGTTTATGAATGTTCCATTCAGAAAAGGTTACCTCCTGAACTACAAAGCAGGAAATTATGACCAACTGAGGAGTATATTGAGTTCAGTGGAATTGGATCGGTTAGTGGATGGAAAGAATATCGACAGTGCATGGAAAGCACTTAAACAATACTTGAATGATGCGAGAATGTGTCCCGAGAGTTCAGAGAATAAATAGAGTAGGAGTCAAATGGATGTATAATCTTATTAAGCAAGAGATTCGTAAGAAAAGGATGATGTGGAAGGAATACCACGTGCATAAGAATGATGTCCATTATGAATGTTATAAGCAGCAGGCTAGAATAGTCACAACTGTTGTATGGAAAGCTAAGTCTGAGTATGAAAAGAAACTGGCTCTGCATGCTAAAGACAACCCACAAGAATTCTATCGATATGCTGCAAGTAAAAGAAAGAATGAATATGAAAGAATAACTCTTCTAAATCCTGATGGGATGAGGGTTACAGATGCAGAAGAGGTTTATGAGTGTTGTTTTTGAGTGCCTATTTTGTTAAAAGCTATCAACTTGGTGAACGCAACATTGAGCTCACTGTTACCTCTTCACTAGATGAAGAAACGCAGGTGTGTGAGGACAAGGTATTAGAGCTGTTGCACAAATTGAATAAGAATTCAGCAATAGGGATTGATGGGATATCAGCACGTGTGCTAAAAGAGTGTTCAGCTGAACTGGCCATTCCTCTGACCAGGCTGTTTAATATGAGTCTCAGAACAGGGAGGATTCCATATGGATGTAAGGAATGTATGGTAATTCCATTGCACAAGGGTGGTACAAAGACCGATGTAATCAACTATTGACCAATTGGTATCTCAGGAGTGGTGGTGAAGATTTTGGAAAAATTGGTTAGGGCTTGCATTCAGAAATGGGTTGACAGTGAATCTCTACTTTGCAATGAACAATATGGGTTTACTAAGGGAAGGTCATGTTTTAGCAACTTGTTCACATTCTATAACAATGTTACCATTGAATTAGACAAGGGGAATGGATATACCTTGATACTTTTGGATTTTGCTAAGGTTTTTGACAGAATACAGCATGGCAGACTGCTGCATAAATTGGAGAAAATGGGTTTTGGTTATACAATATTAGCATGGATAAGAGAATGGCTGACTGACAGATATCAGAAAGTGGTATACAGGGGATCATTAATGTACAGATTGATAATGATCAATCTGTACATTAATGATATTGGGAAGGATTTGACAAGTGACATACATCTATTTGCTGATGATGCAAAGATAGGTAGGGTAATCAGGAATGCTGCTGATATGCAGTCTTTGCAGAATGATTTGAATAGGCTGGAATTGTGGGCATGGGAAAATGGGTGTCAGTTCAATGTCAGTAAATATAAACTCATTCACTTCTGCATGTTTAGATATCCAATGTCATATTGTATTGGTGGGATTGAAACTGATGAAGCTAGGGATCTTGGTGCATTAATAGATGGGAAGTTGAGGTTCAGGGGTCATGTGGTAAAGATTGCAAATACAACTCAAAAGATAATTGCAATGCTGAAATGAATGTTGACATGTTACAAATAACAAAAGGATGTTATTTTGCCTCTTCACAAGGCCTTGATAAGACCTCACTTGGACTATTGTGCGCAGGTCTGGTCTCCTGGTTTTCATAGTGATTCTGATATATTGGAGAGAGTACAAAGGAGAGTGTTAAAATGATATCAGGATTGTGGATTACTGATTATGAAGACAGATTGAGAATTTGTAGACTGCAGTCACTAGTAGGCAGTTGAAAGAGGTATGATATGATTGAGACTTACAAACTTTTGAAAGGTTCATACAGGATTTCAATTGATGGAATTTTTCAATTTATAGAGGGTAGGGTAAAGACAAGGGGGCATGGAATGAACAACATGGGTTTACATGTTGTTCATTCCATGCTTGGAAGCTGAGAATGAAGGCCTCTAAGAAAGGGGTGAGAACTAGATTTTTCTCTCATAGGATGGTGCATGATTGAAATGGATTGCCATTGAATGTTGTGAGTGAGCAGTGTGAATGGATTCAAGAATAAGTATGATAGCTGTAGTATGTGGCCTCCCTCAATGAGTCTCTGACTTCCTGGAGGTCTCTCTTAATAATAATAATACACCCTCTGTCCAAAAAGAAACTGAACTTTTCAAAAATAGAAGAAACTAGTGGTGTGGTGCCACCTGTTGTATCTTTTTGTTGTTGAAAGCGGCACCCTTCATTAGTGTTATGTCAACTGTTTATGACATTTGTTTCATTGGAAGCCAAGATATAGTGCCAAGAGTGACAGTGTGTTTTGACGAACAGTCGGAAAATGAGTTTTTTCAAACAGAGAGCTGCAATTGACTTTTGTGTTAAACTTGGTAAACGTTTTACTGAAATGCATCAAATGCTTCAAAAACATACGGTGATGAATGCTTATCCCGTACTCAAGTTTACGAGTGGCTTAAGCAATTTAAAAGTGATCGTGAAACACTTTAGGATGACGAAAAACTGGGCCGTCCAAAAACTGGACTGAGTGAAGTTAACGATTTTATTAAAGAAAATGCGAAATCGTCTGTGAGATTGATTGAACATGAATTGGGGATTCCAAAATCAACTGTGCACAACATTTTGACCGAGAGTTTGGGCCTTCGTAAATTGAATTTGCGATTTGTTTCCCACAAGTTGACTGACGACCAAAAAATGTATCGAATTGAACACTGCAAGGACCTCATCAAAACCACTCATAAGTACTCAGACTTCTTTGAAATGATCATTACTGGTGGCAAAACGTGGTGTTTTGAAACAGAGTACTGAGTGGAGACCACCAGAAGAGGGCATCCAAAAAAAAGTCGCTTGGAGAAGTCAAAAGTAAAGACAATGCTGATTTGTTTCTAAGATTCCAAGAACATTACCCACAAAGAATTCGTTCTGCTTGGCCAAACGGTCAATGGTGACCTTTGAAGCAATTGATAGCGAGAATTCGTCACGTATGGCATGAATATCATGATGACCGAGCGCTTGTCAAAACACTGTCACTCTTGGCACTATTACTCGGCTTCTAATGAAACAAATGTGATAAACAGTTTATACAACACTAATGAAGGTTGCTGCTTTCGACAACAAAAAGATACAACAGGTGGCGCCACTAGTTTCTCCTGTTTTCGAAAAGTTCGGTTTCTTTTTGGAAAGAGGGTGTAATTATATGGATGGATGACCTACTCTTTTCTCACTAAACTCAGCAACCTACACACTCATCAACTTCACCATGGTGATAGGAAAGAATGGAAAATTTACCTTACACATCCCCCCCCCCTCTCCTATCGCAGACTTGCCTTCACTGACTGCTATATACAGGGAGATTCTGCACATCATCTGTCTCAGAAATGGGCATAATCAAAACCTTACTGAATATACCCATTTCAGGAAACCCTTATCTGAAACTAGAACTTGCAAAATCCTATGCATTATGCAACAGAATGGCTTTTTTCCATAGGAGATCCAACTCGTTTTCAATTCTTAGACCTCTTTCTGAGAACTATGGACATAGATGGGGGGAGGGGTCCATTTCCTCATTGCTCCAATCTCTGAAACCAATTTCAGAGATCTTCCAGAAATATAATCTAGTGCTCACATTTTTATAGTCAACAAATTCTTCTCTTCATTACCTTCCAATAATAAAATAAGCTACTTTCTCTATTCCTCTCAGGTTATTTGTCAAACAATAGATTCTATCGAGAAAAGACTATAGAACACCAATCTTTATATCATCCATAATAAACCTGAGATGTTTAGTCTAGCATAGTATGGAGTTGACACTGGCAACAGAATCATCTAGACCAGGGGTTGGCAACCTGTGGCTCCGGAGCGACATGCGGCTCTTTTCGTTATTAAACAATCTATTTTTGAATAATGCAAAATGAATGTTATTTATTAAATTAGAAATTAAAAACCCTAAATTTACCATTTGCAATAAATTAAAGACATTTTACATTGTCAAGTATATTTTACAATTGAAAATAGTACATGCGATGCTGAAAAATTTAATACTTTTATGTTTGAAGTCTTTGAAATTATATGCAATAATCCTTCTTTACATTCTATTTACATTTTACAAAAATATTACTTTATGGTGGATATGACTTCCCATTTAGACGCACTAAATAAGAAACTACAGGGAAAGGGAAATACAGCAGTTTTGCTTTTAGAAGAAGTGATTTCGTTTGAACAAAAATTATGTTTGTTTGCGACAGACTTAGAGAAAGGCACATTATCACATTTTCCTACGTTGAAGAAATATCAACAGTAACAAGCTGATAATAATTCCATAAATTTAACCTTTTTCAAAGAAATTGTGGTAAATATGTGATCTGCATTTAATGGGAGATTTGAGGAATTTAGAAAGAACAAGGCAACTATGTCATTTTTATTGCGACCACTTGAAATTAATCCTGCCGAATTAAATTTTTCAACTTTTGCTGGAATTGATGAGGCTGCATTTCAACTTCATTTAGAGGACCTGAAAACCCAGGATTTGTGAAATTCAAAATTTAGAAATCTTAAAGCTGACCTGGAGAGTTGGAAAGACAAAAAATCTACCCTTGCAATACAAAAAAATGGTCTGAAATAGAAGATCTTTAAAAGCAAGATCAGATTGTATTTGACACGTGGAATTGTTTACCGGACACTTACATTCGGTGATTTCAAACATATGCATTTGGATTTCTTTCGATTTTCGGATCAACATATTTCTGTGAGCAAATATTTTTTAATATGAATTTTATTAAAAGTAAGTTGAGAAACCTACTAAATAATATGAGTCTTTCATCATGTTTGAAAATGAAAATTACGGCATATATGCTGCATATTGAGAAACTATCCCAAGAAGTTCAACAGCAAAAGTCTCACTAAGAAGATATTTTAAATTTAAAAAAAAAATGAAAGAAATAGGTATGTTATTGGATTTTATACATATGTTTTTGTAAGGAGGAGCAAATCTTTGTTTTATTATTTAATATTTAAAAATAGCATATAATTTCATGTGACATGCCACCCCTGTGTTTTACAAGTATGAAAACGTGTTACTGTAAAAAAAAAAAAAAAAAAAAAACTGAATAAATAATTTAATTATAATATTTTTCAATGTAGTTTCTATATTTAAAGCAGTGATGAGCAATTAAATAGTAAATCAAATACTCGGTTCGATCTGCATAAAGAATATTTTATTTTTCTTTGATAAGAAAGTATTAATTTATTTTCCATTATTTAGCTATATTTTAATTTTTTAACCTGCACAAATAAATCCACATGTAAAAATCAACATTCATAAAATAGATTTTTAATTAAAATATACTAATTCTGCCATACAAAACGAACACCGTGAACCACACAAAATACCTGAGAGGGCCGTATGCAACCCGCAGACCATTGGTTGCTCATCACTGTGTGCGGCTCCCTAAATTTTTTTTAACAGATATAATTTTAAAAATGGCTCTTCAATCTAAAAAGGTTGCTGACCCCTGATCTAGACTAAGTTTTATTCACATTCTCTCTTCAGGTGTCAGCATTTGTTCAAAGAGTGATGAAACGTTACTGCATTGTCCCAACCTGATCTGTAATGATGGATTTTCTTTATTTAAAATTTGGAAGAGTGTTATTATTAGTTACAAGCAGTAGTTTATTTTTTATCATATCTTACAATCTATCAGTTTTGAAATCTGTTTATTTTGTGTGAATTGTCTACTCACTTAAAATGAATTGTTATATTCAGATTGAAATATTTTATTTAATAAATTATTAACTTCCTTGTGTCCATATTTTTTTAGACTTAATTATTTGTATGTACTACAGCTAAATTTTTTTTGGAAAAAGTGGATTTTTGTGGTTTGATGGATCATAACCACTTTTTTTTTGGTATAATACCATAAAATTATATATCAATGGAAAGATAATTTAATCAAGAATGTAATGCAATAACTTTTATGAAGGATTTTTTTATTAGAACAGCAATTATAAAGAAGAAAAGTGAAACATAGAAAAAATGAGGTATATAAAAATTCTCACAACGTGAGTTAATACTTAGTTGGGTAACCTTTAGCATTAATTACAGCCTTACAACGCCTTCCCATGGAGTGAAGCAAATTTTTTAGTTCTGCAGCTGTTATAATGTGAAACCAAGATTGAATTATTGCTTCTATTAATTGGGTTTTATTGGTGGGTTGCTTCTGACTAACAAGTTTCTTTAGTCGGCTCCATAGATTTTCGATTGGGTTAAGGTCTGGGCTATTCCCAGGCCATTCCAACAGTGGAATATGATTATCTTGAAACCACTTTTTTGCACACAGCAGCAACATGAAATGGAGCTGAATCCTGTTGAAATATAAATGCTTCATTATTTTGGAAAAGATCACGTGCAGAAGGCTTCAGTTTGGGCTCAAGTATTTCATTTATGTATTTTTGGGCTTTTATATTCCCATAAATCATACAAATTCTACCCACACCTTTTGATGTCATACAACCCAAGATCATAACACTAAGTGGGTGTTTCACAGTAGGTGTAATGCAATTAGGATGCAAATCTCCGATTCTTCTCCTTATGTATTTTTATGCCATCACTACCAAACAGGGAGATTTTGGTCTCATCACTCCAAATAACACTGTCTCATTGTTCCGCTGCCCAGTTAACATGGGTTTTAGCCCAGTTTAATCTTTTCAACCTTTGTTTGAGAGATAAAAATGGCTTTTTTCATGGAATTCTAGCATTTAGACCAAATTCCTGCGCCGAACAGTCCTTGCACTCAACTTCACATTGTATTGCGCCATTTCATCTTGTATAGACCCAGATGATTTTCTTCTGTCACGTAGGCACAGTCTGAATTCTTCTATCATCACTTGCTGTTGTGCATCTTTTCCTGCCTTTACCAGTCTGGTTTTGTAGTGACTGAGTCTCCTTATACCTCTTCAAAAATTTAGAAATGCCACCTTTGGTTAAATTTTCACCAATTTTTCTTCTAATTTCTTCATAACTGTAGCCTTGTTCACTTAATAGTACTATTTTACATCATTTTCTGGTGACCAGTCAACTCTTTGCACCATTTCTTTAATTTTATTATGTTTTACAAGCTCACTAAATGAAAGAACACAAAAAAACCCAACCAACTTGATAGCAATCACATAATACGCATTTGATAAATGTCCTCCTCTCAGCTCCAATACATGACATCAATAGCTGAATCCTACTGTGACCTTATTGCCAAAACAAGATGACACCTGATTGGCTCTCTAAACACTCATGCTCATTGGCTACATTCAAATGAAGGAACGCTACTTCATATCAACCTCAGCAAGTTGTGCTTCTTTTTTCTGGTTATTTGGCTATAACTTTTCATAGAATACAGATAATTGAACAAACTTTGTTGCATTACATTCTTGATTAAATTATCTTTCCATTGATAAATAATTTTGGTATTAACACCAAAAAAAAAGTGGTGTTATGAGCCATCAAACCCCAAAAATGCACTTTTTCCAAAAGGTTTCCACAATTTTGGCCACTAGTGTAGAGGAGGAATATGAAAAACAATAAGTCAGCCAAGTGAACATTGTGTACACATTTGATAACATTAATATGAAGACTATTCGGTGTTATAACCTATTTGTACCTTTTGAATGAAGTAGAAATCACTCTTTATATTTAATTTCTTTCTTTGATTAATTTTTGATAATTCTGAAGAAGTAGACTGAAGAGTCCAGGAAAACTACTAGATCCAAAATTTTATATACATTATTCAAGAATGGAAAACAACCACCAAAGCTTGTAGAGAAGGTATGTGTGTGCATGCGTGCGTGCATGTGAACACACACAATTTTATTTGTATCCATAGATCATATAGTGGTGACTGGCGTTTTTACCCATCAACCATTTTCACATGTAGTTATTTGCATATAGATTTCCACACAAAATGAAACTTCTACCTAATAAGATGCAGGATACAGGTTATTGAATTAATCTGCCTGTGTAGCTCAGTGGAAGTGGCACTTGCGTCCTCTGCGCTTAATCATCAAAGTTTCACTTAAGTTCAAATCTAGTCGCCGAAAAAAAAGGCTTAGAAAGAACTTTTTCTAAGCTTTTCTTCAACCGGTTCCCGAATTAGTTGATCTCTGGTATGGGCAAGCTGGTTTTTCCTCCTGGAAACTCAGGTTTTTATCCCTTATATTCAAGAAAATCGACCGTAGTACCCACATTATTTCAGACAGTGACATATCTTGTTAGGGTTAGGTAACAAGAGATGGCAGCACTTGTTTGCTAGCCTCTTCATCAGTGTCTGCTATAATTAGTGATAGACATGGGCCAGCTATCTCTGATTGGCTACCAGTGGAGATTGAACTGCCCACTCAGTCTCCAAAAACTAGATAGGGTATAAAGACCTCGCCTACTCCCTATAAGGGAATAAAAGACATCTGATTTTTTTTTTTTTTTTAAATGAAATAGAAAAATCAGTGAATGTTTGAATTAGAAATTAAAATAAGCAAGGTAAAAAAATACAAATAAAAGCTGCTTTTTCTTCAAGTATCACTTTGGCTTCATGCAGCCCATGATAAAATTCACTGATTAGCTTACTTAACAGTTGAGTACGCAGAGGACGCAAGTGCCACTTCCACTGAGCTACACGGGCAGATTAATTCAATAACCTGTATCCTGCATCTTATTAGGTAGAAGTTTCATTTTGTGTGGAAATCTATATGCAAATAACTACATGTGAAAATGGTTGATGGGTAAAAACGCCAGTCACCACTATATGATCTATGGATACAAATAAAATTGTGTGTGTTCACATGCACGCACGCATGCACACACATACCTTCTCTACAAGCTTTGGTGGTTGTTTTCCATTCTTGAATAATGTATATAAAATTTTGGATCTAGTAGTTTTCCTGGACTCTTCAGTCTACTTCTTCAGAATTATCAAAAATTAATCAAAGAAAGAAATTAAATATAAAGAGTGATTTCTACTTCATTCAAAAGGTACAAATAGGTTATAACACCGAATAGTCTTCATATTAATGTTATCAAATGTGTACACAATGTTCACTTGGCTGACTTATTGTTTTTCATATTCCTCCTCTACACTAGTGGCCAAAATTGTGGAAACCTTTTGGAAAAAGTGCATTTTTGGGGTTTGATGGCTCATAACACCACTTTTTTTTTGGTGTTAATACCAAAATTATTTATCAATGGAAAGATAATTTAATCAAGAATGTAATGCAACAAAGTTTGTTCAATTATCTGTATTCTATGAAAAGTTATAGCCAAATAACCAGAAAAAAGAAGCACAACTTGCTGAGGTTGATATGAAGTAGCGTTCCTTCATTTGAATGTAGCCAATGAGCATGAGTGTTTAGAGAGCCAATCAGGTGTCATCTTGTTTTGGCAATAAGGTCACAGTAGGATTCAGCTATTGATGTCATGTATTGGAGCTGAGAGGAGGACATTTATCAAATGGTATTATGTGATTGCTATCAAGTTGGTTGGGTTTTTTTGTGTTCTTTCATTTAGTGAGCTTGTAAAACATAATAAAATTAAAGAAATGGTGCAAAGAGTTGACTGGTCACCAGAAAATGATGTAAAATAGTACTATCCTAGAGTGATAAAGTCACTTTCATTTAAAAGTTAGAACCATTTTCATGTGTTTAAACAACTTGGTGTTGAAACGTATGAATTTGAGATTGACCTGGAAATCGATGTTTTAGAAACCAAAGGAAAATCCAAAGAAGAATTTTTTTTTTTTTTTTTCTGAGTGGAAGGGAGTAGTGAGATCCACTTTGGATGTATATGTCAAATTAACAGAGGTCAAACGAATGGATTTTATTCTATGCACATATGGTGGTCTGAAAAATTCTTGGCCTCGACCATAGATGGCAACACTATCGGCAAGATTTTTTTTTTTTCTAAGTTAGTACATCTGTCTTAAGCATCCATGTGAAATTGCAAGTCATTCTATTAAGTAGTTTGTTTTATACAGCTGTCCGAAGCAAAAGTGTTTTCTGTATTCCTTGAAATGGATAAAATTGAGTATCATGTAGTTATAAAATTCTTTGTAAAAGAAGGTTTAATGCCAAAGAAATTCATTGAAGTTCATAAAAGTTTATTATTATTATTCTGGGAAACTCCAAGGAGTCGACAGACTCATCGAGGGAGGCCCTAACATTATGTCAAGAACAACTATTCGATATTCACACAGTATCTATCATACCTCACCTTGAACTCATTCACGGTCGTAGCACCCACAACAGACTCTGGTTGCTTATTCCACTCATTCACCACTCGCCAAGTAAAAAACCTAGCTCTAACACCCCTGCTAACCACATTCTTGCCCAGCTTCCATGTATGGCCCCTAGTCCTCCCACCACCAGTCCTATTCTCAAAAATATCTTCTGGATTAATCTTATAGAAACCCTTCAGTAATTTGAATGTCTCAATCATATCACCCCTTTTCTGCCTATCAACCAATTTTTTGCAACGCCCAAATCTTCAACCTGTTCTCATAAGGTTCATTCCACAGACCTGCTATCATCTTGGTCACTCGTCTCTGGATCCTCTCCACTTCCTCCCCATCAAGAAGAAACCCTGGCGCCCATATCTGGGCACAGTAGTCTAGATGAGGTCTTATCAAGGCTCGATACAGAGGAACAATAACTTGTTCATCTCTGCTTGTTAAAGTATTTTTCAGAAGTCAAGTGATTTGATGAGCTGATTTAGCCACTTTTGCGATGTGCCCCCTAAACTTCAACTCCCTATCCACCAACACTCCCAAATCCCTTGCCTCATCAATCTCCTGGAGTACGGTTCCACCAATGTGATATACTGCTGCTATTCTTTTCACCCCAAAAGGCATAACCTTACACTTTGCCACATTAAATTGACATCCATTTTCCCTAACCCAGTCCTCCAAACTATCCAAATCATCCTGTAAAATTTTGACATCCTGTGCACTCACAATTGCTCTACCCAACTTTGCATCATCAGCAAACAAGTGAACACTTCCTCTCAGATCCTTTACTATATCATTGATGAACAAATTGAAAAGTAGTGGTCCAAGAACAGAGCCCTGCGGCACACCACTAGTCACAAGCCGTCTTTTGGACTCACCTCCTGAATAAACCGCTCTCTGGTATCTCTCCACCAACCACCCTCCTATCCATCTCACCATCCCCATCTGCTCCAGTTTACTGATTAGAGTTCCATGTGGAATCCTGTCAAAGGCCTTGGCAAGGTCCAGTAGAATCACTGTAAACCCATTACCATTACCCTTATCCAGTTCAGCCGTCACTGTGTTATAAAACGTGAGCAAGTTACTGAGGCATGACCTACCCTTCACAAAACCATGTTGTCCCCCATACAATATCCCATTTTCATCTATCCAATCCTGTATTCTTTTCTTGACTAATTTCTCCAAGACCTTAACAACGATTCCTGATATGCTAATTGGTCGGTAATTTACAACAGCAGTCTTGGAACCTCTTTTATGCAGTGGAACTATTTTCCCCTCTTTCCACCCCCTCAGGACTAACCCAGACCCGAGACTCAAATTAAACAAAATGGTCAAGGGCACTGACAATTCTTTAGCCGCTTCATGTACAACACGAGCTGGTATATCATCCAATCCTACAGATGTATTGACATTGAGGTTATGCAATAGACTACTCACCTCCACTTCATTCACCACAATTCCCGTATAATCTATTGGTTCATTCATTTCTGCAATGTCACCACCAGGATGATATATTCTTGCAAAGTGCTCACTCAGTAACTCAACTATATCAACTGATTCAGTTACCTCCCTACCATCGGCATTCTTTAAAATCATTCTGCCATATACATTTTTTCATTTACTTGCAACATATCGAAAAAACTGTTTAGGATTCTCTTTAGCCTGCATGGCCAATGTTCTTTCATAATCCTTTTTTGCTTTTATTACCACACTCGTTACCTTCTGGCCTGCGCTTTATACTGTTCATGTGCCTGCCGGTCACCTTTCTCTTTAAATTCCCTCCATAGTTGTTTCTTTTTTTGTATCTCAAGCTTAATGGTGTTATTCATCCATTTAACCCTACTTGATTTATTATTCGGACTCTAGGTATACAGTCGGCCATTGCTTCATGCAAACACTTCTTAACTGCCTCCCATGAGATATCAACTTCTAGCCCTTGCAGTTGTACAAGTCATGGTACCGAACCAATCAAACTCCTAAACTTGTCATACTTTCCAGCCCGATAATTCCACATGTACCCTGTCTTAATTGTAAATTCCACACCTTTAGCCGCCTCCCAAGTCAAGACCCTGTGATCACTATCACCAATTGGTGGCAATGTGGTCATATTTGTCACAGCCAAATCCTCAGATGCAATTACTCAAGCACTCTCTGACCCCTAGTATTTTCCATTACATGCTGTCGCAGATAGTTATCCCTTAATAACCACATAAAATCCAATTCCTTCCTCCCATGTGTCCTCTTCTCACTCCAATCAATGCGACCATAGTTGAAATCTCCCATATTAATTACGCTCCTTCCACTCATTTCTTCTATTTGCTTGTGCTTACTGTCTCCACCATCTTTTCCATCACCTGGTCTATAGCAGCACCCAATTGTATATTTTGTTCTGCTAGCCACAATCTCACACCAAATGGCATCAAATGTGCTCTTTTCTCTATCCTGCAATTCAACATCTATTCTCCTTGGCTGCAGCTCATCAGCTATCATCAACAATACTCCTCCCCCCATTTTATTCTCTCTGTCATTCCTGAACACACTATACCCATCACATTCAATCCCTCTAGCTATATCATCTACAGTCAGCCATGTTTCACTAATGCCAATAACCTGTGGTCTGGAAGTGCCAACCATGGCCAAAAATTCTTCCTTCTTGTTCCTAATAATCCTAGCATTAGTGTACATGAATTTCAGACCCCCATTAGCCTGATCCCTACCTTGATGCCTTATACTAACTATCCCATTCTGATTTGTTGTCCTTATTCGCTCGGGCATATTATACTCATTCATACACTCAACTGCTTCCCTAAGGTCTGCATATCTACTTCCTCCCCCCCCCCCCCCTTAATAAATCTAGTTTCCCTGATTCTGCACATCCACTTCATTCAACAACACTTTTTCAAGTCTCCTTACACCGAATCCATTCAAATGCAAACCATCCATCTTATATAGATCCTTTCGCCCATCGAACTCACTCCACACGTCCACAAATTCCACACCACTCATCATAAATAACCGATGCATAAATTCATTTGCAATTATGGCCCTCCTTTTAAACACTTCACTGTCATACCGCAGCAAAAGACTAATCATCCTAACTCTCTCACTCTTTTCTTTTGCTACCTCAAACAATTCATTCAGGTCCTCTATCATTTCCATTTTATCTCCTTTCAAATCATTCATACCTGCCACAACAATCATTTCTTTCACCCTTTCCTTTTGCTCTCTAATAGACTCAGTTACGTCCTTGATGGTCGCACCAGGTTGGTACGATTTTGTCAAATCCTCTACTAACAGACCTCGTACTAACGAATCTCCATACAGCACTCTCTCCTTCATTTTGTTTACGTTCACACTCATATTCTTATTTTTCCTATCATACTTTTTATTATTGGCTGGTACACTCAGTAGACTTTTGTTCATATGCTCTAGCTGCCGCTTGGCTCTTTGTATCGCTCCGCTCAACAACGCGATCTCACTCATTGCATCTATCTCATCTTTTTTATTTTCTGTTAAACTATTATTTTGCTCTGTATTAATACCATCATTCATACTTTCTACATTCACACCCTCGCAGTTCTCTGGTACAACCTCGCCATTTCTTGTCATATCACTATTTTCTTCATTCTGAAGTTTGACAAAAATATCACAGTCACGACCTGAAATACACATTTTGTACACACATTCACTCCTTTATTATCATCTAACAATACTCCAACCCACTCTGCAAAGCATACATTTCGCAGTTAGTACACTGAATAATCTCCTTAAATTTATGGGTACTCTTCACCTTCATTTTTGACAATTAAGAAATGGCTGCAAGAATTTAAATGTGGCAGTACTAGCCTTGAAGATGATCAACATGAAGGACATCCAAAATATGTAACAACACCGAAATTCATTGATCAAGTGCACGATATGGTATTGGATGACTGGCAAGTCAAAGTGCATGAAATTGCTGAGACTATAGGTATTTCAAAAGAACGTGTAAGATATATTTTGCATGAAGAATTGCAAATGAAAAAGCTTTGCGCAAGTTGGGTGCTGTGCTTGCTCACAGCAAATCGAAAACGCACCCGCATGAAAATCTCTGAACAGTGCTTGGAGCATTTTAATAAGAATAAAACTGATTTTTGTGCATCGATTTATTACTATGGATGAGACTTGGATTCACCATTACACACAAGAATCCAAACAGCAGTCAAAACGGTGGACAGAAGCCAGTTGTTCAGTGCCAAAGAAGACAAAAGTTGGTTCCATCAGCTGGAAAGGTCATGCCATTGGTGTTTTGGGATGCTAAAGGCATTTTGTTTATTAATTAGCTTGAAAAGGGTAAAACAATAACTGGGGAATATTATTCCAATTTTTTTATCCAGGCTGGCAAAAAAATTTGTGAGAAAAGATCCAGTTTGCAGAAAAAACAAATCATCTTTTATCAGGACAATGCACCTGCCCACAAAGATATTTTGGTAATGGGAAAATTAAGGGATCTACACTATGAATTGTTGGAACATCCACCCTATTCCCTAGATTTGGCTCCCTCTGACTTCTGTTTCTTCCCATAACTAAAACTCTTTCTCGCTGGTCATTGTTTTTCTTCAAATCAAGAGGTGATTGCAGCTGTAGAGAGGTATTTTGAAGATCTTACTGAGAACCACTACAGGAACGGTATAATGGCACTGGAGCATCACTGAAATAAATGTATTAGTCTTAACCTGGCGTTAGTAAGGTGGGGTGCCACAGATCCCAAAGATTTTAAATTAACTCTAACTTTTTAACAATATGTAGCAGTGAGTCATGCCTCAGCATTGCTTTCCCTCCTGTAACCTGCTACTTGACGCCATAGATGACAGGCTGTTGCACGCAAGCAAGTTGAGTGTGTAGAGGTGTAAACTGGGGTCCACTATACCCCACCTTAGCAAAAGTGTGACTATATTTACTTCTATAGCATAAGTTGTTTTCATGTATATTCTATTAAAATATTATCGTTACTGCTTTGTCTTCTATATTTTTACGTACCAACTATAAGCAAATACGTTTTTTGCAAATATTTAGAGGGTATTTTGAGAATAATATCTTTTTTTTTTTGTCAGATGAGTTATGAGCAGGAAGAACAGAGGTTACATAACTTATAGACGATGCTAAAAGTAAAAATAAAGATGTTCAATTAGTTAAGTATTTTTGGGTAATAAAAATTAATTTTGAGGATCTGCATTCCTATTCTTTAAAAGTACAGGACACTTAAACAATACGTAATCTAATATTGATTAAAAAGATATGGATTTCTATAACCCACTACATTATTTGAGTGGGTCTGTGGGACGCCACCTTACCACTTTTGTTACATTTTCCTACCTCACCGAGTTAAGGGAGATTATGTTGAAAAATATAAATCATTTTGAAATTATAAATTTGTGTTTTCATTGTTAGGCCGAGAACTTATCAGACCACCCTTGTAATATATAATATACTTCTGAGAATGACATTAATGTGAAAGTGTAAACATTGTGTTAGTGGTTTTAAGTAAAGTTTTTATTTATAAATAGTATAGTCACTTCTCATAACAAGAAACACTGTTACAGCATGATCACTCACTATAATGAACTACTGAAAAAAGTGCCAACATCAAACCTTGTAATCATCAGTGCTATTCTAGTGGAAATTCATTGTGGTGAGAATCGAGTGTTATTTGTTGAATAAGTATTTTATAAATGAATGTCATACATCGTTTGAAAGAAAATGATGGAAAGATTCTCGTATATATAATGAAAGAGAAGCTTAATTATTCATATTGAATATTTCATTATTAATTAGCAACAATTAAATATTCAACAAGTTAACTTTTATATATATTTTTAACTAATTTCAGATTGGAGCATCTTATATGTTATCATTGTTTCCTTCATTGTGATTACCTCGTTGGCAGGAAGTATTTGGGGTATAGCTTGTTGCTGTACCAGGTAAGTTATATCATCTATATGATCTGTATTTCAAATAGACGTAACTTATAAGTGTTAAATTTCAAATTAGATATGAGCTTTCATTCAGAAAAGTTATTTTATGATTTTGTGAATCAAATTGAAAGTCTCGCTTTCTCTTCAATAGAGAATAAATGTGAATGAACAGTCCAGAATTTTGGAATTAGTCACTTAAGAACCTGGATGTGCTGATTTTTAATTCTTCTTGTGCAACTTAAGTTTTTCTGTCACTCCTGAAGTGAAATTGAATGAGGCCTTGTCCTATACATTTTCTTAGAATTTTTAATCAGTCCTTTAATGCTATCATGACAAATTGTGAGCTGCAGTAGTGTATTGTATCTGTAGAATTATTCATTCCTCACTGTAGGAAATCTGTAGAGATGAAATGGGCTCTTTAATAGAAGGTTTACAGGGTGAATTTTCTTTAAAATAAGATTGAGAAATTAGAAGGAGCATTTTTGAGTAGTTTCTTATAACAGTTTTAGCTATGACATGAATTAACCATGGCTCTCATTACTTATTGTAAGTTAAATAAGACTTTGTTAACAACACTAGACTGTATGTGCAAGCAAATTCTGAAAGGGTAGTATATCATATTTTTAAGATATCATTTGAAGATATTTCCCTTGATGTCTGAGTATGACACATAGATTTATTGGTTAGGTATAATGGTATGCATTTGTATATTACTTACCTGCAGTCACAATTGCAGTGTAATTATTGAATGTGAATCTAGTTTATTAATATAAAATGTTGGCAGTGTTGGCATAAAAAAAAATTGATTTTTTTTTTTTTTTTTTTTTTTTTTTTTTTTTTTTTTTTGTGATTGTCAGACTGGTATTTTAGCCTGACAATTTTACATAATGATATACATGATGGAGTAAGTGGTTCTCCATGTAAAAAGTGTAGATATCAATCACTTACACAGAATTTCTCCTGCTTTCCACTTGAGCTTTAAAGAGTTTATAGAAATCATTAATATAATTATTATTATCATTAATCAGAAATCATATATATTTATAAACTGCATATAATAATATTTTTAGATCTACCAAGTTAGGTTGTTAAATATCTATATAACAACAATAACCTCTTAAATACTAGAGGTAACACTTTCTTCTGTATGTTCATTGTATGCTTTCCATTGTATTTGTAGTTCATCCCTTTTCCTCATTCTCATACTTCAAGTGGAAAGTAGGATAAATTCTGTGTGAGTGATTATTTCTTTGATAGCTACACTTTTTACACGGAGAACCACTTATTCCTTCATGTTTATCATGATGTAAAATTGTCAGGCTGGAATACCAGTCGGACAATCAATGCTGTTAGCAGAATCGAATTTTGCTTGGTATGATGTTAGGTGGGAGAATAAAACAGTGAATCATGTTGGTAAAACCAGTTGGTTTCCATATTTCCAAAAGAACAATAGTAGGACTCCAATTTCCCAGTAAGTAATAAAGCCCAAAACTTAGCTTGGGGAACTTTGGGATACCCCAAAATTATGGTAATTGCTTTTTGGTAATTATAGTAATTGTTGTATTTGAAAACCAGCACATTTAAAAATGTGCTGGTTTTCAAATACAATAGATCAGACATCACAGTTGAAAAGAGGCTCGGATCTAATTTGAAACCTTTGATAACCAAAGCAGTCAACACTATAATAATCCATATAAAGATTTAGAAAATAAAGAATAAATATACTTCTCACTCTTCTTCAATTGTGGAACATAATAAATATTCACTTTCTGACACATAGGCAGAAGGAAAGAACTTTCCAAAACTATGGCATACTTATTAGAAAAAACAATAGCTTTATATTAACAGAATTATTGGTCCTCAAAAGAACACAAGAAAAGCAGACCTGACCATTTGAGAAAAAACCACTTGTTTTTTTCTCAAATGGTCAGGAAGCATATAACAGGTCAGAATTAATAATAGCACTAAGCCTTCATTCAAAAGCTATAGAGCTAGGAGGAAGGGGGGGAAAGGTGGGGGTTCCTTTCTTTGATAAAGGGAATACACACACACACACAGAGAGAACCAAAATATGAATGCAGCTTGAACTAATATACCAAATATCTTAAATTCTTATCATTCGCTAATCAAGATAATTGAAGTTTTAAGGTTGGCAGGAAAACGACCCAGAGGAAGACGAAGATATAGGTGGATTGATACTGTACAAAGTGCCTTAGGTGATAGAAATATAAGATCTGATAATGCTGGATTCTTGACAAGTAACAGACTGATTTGGAGGAAAATTGTAGATAGGAAGTTAGTAATGATGTAAATTTTTCATGTAGTACTATCATATCCTATACACCCCTTGAGGGTACGTGGCGGGAATTTGATGATGATGATAAACTTCAATGATATTTGTAACCATAATTTTACATTATGGATTAAGCCAATAAGAATACAATTTGGTCAGCTAAATCCCAAATTGCCAGCCCATTATTTGTTCAGTAAGGTAGAAACTTAATAGGGTGCACCACAAGAAGTTGAATATTGGTCATTATGTCAACAGTCCCGACCGCTTCTCTGCATTCCTTAAAAGGCTACGTGGAGGTCTCCTCCCAGTTATACAGCTTTGACACTTAAATGAAGGGTGCACATTATGAAGGAAAGTGGTATTATATCTGATATCAAAATTGGCGATGTTAATCTTAGCTCTTTATTTTATACAGATGATGTTATACTTCTTAATAAATCCAGTACAGGGCTGCAAGATTCCCTGACTAAATTGATCACCCGTTGTAATAAATTATTACAACGGATTCTAATAAATTATTATTAGAATGATTAGTCTTTTGCCACGGTATGACAGTGAAATGTTTAAAAGGAGGGCTATAATTGCGAATGACTTTATGCGTGGGTTATGTATGACGAGTGGTGTGGAATTTGTGGATGTGTGGAGTGAGTTTGATGGGCGAAAGGATCTATATAAGATGGATGGCTTGCATTTGAATGGTTACGGTGTAAGAAGACTTGAGAAAGTGTTGCTGAATGTAGTGAATGTGCAAATTCAGGGAAACTAGATTTGTTAAGGGGGGGGAGTAGAGATACAGTCCTTATGGAGGCAGTTGAATGTAAGATTGACTATAATATGCCAGAGCAAATAAGGACAACAAACCAGAGTGGGATAGTTAATATAAGGCATCAAGGTAGGGTTGGGGCTAATGGGGGTCTTAAATTCATGTACACTAATACTAGGAGTATTAGGAACAAGAAGGAAGAGTTTTTGGCCATGGTTGGCACTTCCAGACCACAGGTTATAGGTATTAGTGAAACATGGCTGACTGTAGATGATATAACTAGTGGGATTGAATGTGATGGGTATAGTGTGTTCAGGAATGACAGAGAGAATAAAATGGGGGGAGGAGTATTGTTGATGATAGCTGATGAGCTACAGCCAAGGAGAATAGAAGTTGAATTGCAGGATAGAGAAAAGAGCACATTTGATGCCATTTGGTGTGAGATTGTGGCTAGCAGAACTAAATATACAATTGGGTGCTGCTATAGACCAGGTGATGGAAAAGATGGTGGTGACAGTATGCACAAGCAAATAGAAGAAATGGGTGAAAGGAGGGTGATTATTATGGAGATTTCAACTATGTTCGCATTGATTGGAGTGAGGAGAGGACACATGGGAGGAAGGAACTGGATTTTATGCGGTTATTAAGGGATAACTATCTGCGACAGCATGTAATGGAAAATACTAGGGGTCAGAGAGTGCTTGACCTAGTAATTACATCTGAGGATTTGGCTGTAACAAATATGACCACATTGCCACCAATCGGTGAGAGTGATCATAGGGTCTTAACTTGGGAGGTGGCTAAAGGTGTAGAATTTTCAATTAAGACAGGGTACATGTGGAATTATCGGGCTGGAAAGTATGACATGCTTAGGAGTTTGATTGGTTCAGTGCCATGGCATGTACAACTGCAAGGACTAGAAGTTGATAGTGCATGGGAGGTACTTAAGAAGTGCTTGCATGAAGCAATGGCTGACTGTATACCTAGAGTCCGAATAATAAATCAAGTAGGGGTTAAATGGATGAATAACACCATTAAGCTTGAGTTGCAAAAAAAGAAACAACTATGGAGGAAATTTAAGGAGAAGGGTGACCGGCAGGCACATGAACGGTATAAAGCGCAGGCCAGAAGGATGACGAGTGTGGTAAGAAAAGCAAAAAAGGATTACGAAAGAACATTGGCCATGCAGGCTAAAGAGAATCCTAAACAGTTTTTTAGATATGTAGCAAGTAAAAGGAAAAATGTACATGGCAGATTGATTTTAAAGAATGCCGATGGTAGGGAGGTAACTGAATCAGTTGAGATAGTTGAGTTACTGAGTGAGCACTTTGCAAGAATTTATCATCCAGGTGGTGACATTGCAGAAACGAATAAACCAGTAGATTATACGGGAATTGTGGTTAATGAAGTGGAGGTGAGTAGTCTATTGCATAACCTCAATGTCAATACATCTGTGGCATTGGATGGTATACCAGCTCGTGTTGTACGAGAAGCAGCTAAAGAATTGTCAGTACCCTTGACCATTTTGTTTAATTTGAGTCTCGGGTCTGGATTAGTCCTGAGCGGGTGGAAAGAGGGGAAAATAGTTCCACTGCATAAAGGTGGTTCCAAGACTGCTGTTGTAAATTACCGACCGATTAGCATATCAGGAATCATTGTCAAGGTCTTAGAGAAATTAGTCAAGAAAAGAATACAGGATTGGATAGATGAAAATGGGATATTGTATGGGGGACAACATGGTTTTGTGAAGGGTAGATCATGCCTCAGTAACTTGCTCACGTTTTATAACACAGTGACGGCTGAACTGGATAGGGGTAATGGGTTTACAGTGATACTACTGGACCTTGCCAAGGCCTTTGATAGGATACCACATGGAACCCTAATCAGTAAACTGGAGCAGATGGGTATAGATATAGGGTTGGTGAGATGGATAAGAGGGTGGTTGAAGGAGAGATATCAAAGAGTGGTTTATTCAGGAGTGGAGTCTAAAAGACGTCTTGTGACTAGTGGAGTGCAACAGGGCTCTGTTCTTGGACCACTGCTTTTCAATTTGTTCATCAATGATATTGGAAAGGATCTGAGAGGAAGTGTTCACTTGTTTGCTGATGATGCAAAGTTGGGTAGAGCAATTGTGAGTGCACAAGATGTCAAAATTTTACAGGATGATTTGGATAGTTTGGAGGACTGGGCTAGGAAAAATGGATGTCAATTTAATGTGGCAAAGTGTAAGGTTATGCACTTTGGGGTGAAAAGAATAGCAGCAGTATATCGCATTGGTGGAATTATACTCCAGGAGATTGATGAGGCCAGGGATTTGGGAGTGTTGGTGGATAGGGAGTTGAAGTTTAGGGGGCACATTGCAAAAGTAACTAAAACAGCTCACCAAATCACTTGGCTTCTGAAAAATACTTTAACATGCAGAGACGAACAAGTTGTTGTTCCTCTGTATCGAGCCTTGATAAGACCCCATCTGGACTTCTGTGCCCAGCTATGGGCACCAGGGTTTCTTCGTGATGGGGAAGAAGTGGAGAGGGTCCAGAGACGAGTGACGAAGATGATAGCAGGTCTGTGGAATGAACCTTATGAGAATAGGTTGAAGATTTGTGGGTTGCAGAAATTGGACGATAGGCGAAGGAGGGGTGATATGATTGAGACATTCAAATTACTGAAGGGTTTTTATAAGATTGATCCAGAAGATATTTTTGAAAATATGACTGGTGGTGGGAGGACTAGGGGCCATGCATGGAAGCTGGGCAAGAGCGTGGTTGACAAGGGTGTTAGAGCTAGGTTCTTTACTTGGAGAGTGGTAAATGAGTGGAATAAGCTTCCAGAGTCTGTTGTGGGTGCTACGACTGTGAATGAGTTCAAGGCAGGGTATGATAGATACTGTGTGAATGTTGAATAGTTGTTCTTGACATGATGTTAGGGCCTGCCTCGATGAGTCTGTCGACTCCTCGGAGTTTCCCGGAACAATAATAATAATAATTATCATCATCGATTTCCTGATATGTACTCCCAAGAGGTATTCAGGTTACTATAACTACACCAAATGATTAAGTTTATATTATTATTAATCTCCTCATCAATTTTACTCCAAAACAATCTATTACTTGTGAAAATTTTTTAAAAAATTTTTTTTAGAAAAAGGAAAAAATAATTTATGCAGTATTGCCTTTAAGATAAAAGAACATAAATTGTCTTGTTTCATTGCACTGATTTGAAGAATAAAAGATGGTAAATTTATTATTACTAAATGAATTCATTGCTAAGGTTATGATTCACATTTAGAATAGATTATTTTCACACAATAAATTCATTTTTATCTTTGGGAACTGACACAATAAATAAATTGTGCAGTAAAAGTTCAAATTCAAAGGACAATGAAGGAAATTCCAAATAGAACAGTGACACAAAGGTTGCTCCATTACAGCTAATCCGCTAATGGCTCTACAACCATGACTCATGTTTTGATGACTGTGGACAGTATCAACAATCAGAAAGACATGGGATTTCTCCCTTCAATCTTTTTAAACCCTCCTGGCACCTGCTGAGTTGCATGATATGCAAATTCCATGCATTTGGTGTTTTACAAAGCTACTTGGTGGTGAATTTTGGAACTGCGTTTTTCATTTCAGATACTGTTTCTGCATGATGCTCAATATATTCCTGCAAAGTTTTGCAGCATTTGGATCACCCTGTACATCAAGGCTTTCATGGTGTTGTGTAACTTCAATATAAGGAGATCAATGAAATTTAACAGATGAATTACCTAAATCTGAATCCTGCATTGTAATTTTTAGCAACTTTGTTCCTAATTAAATGTATTTTCAAAAACAAAAAAGAAGAAAATCTTACTCTATTTTCAAAGTACTTACTTGAACTATAGACCATAATGGTGACTTAAAGCTACTTCCATGAGCTGAAGGAAAGAAACCAGAGGCATATGTATTCTGAAATAGGAATCAAGTAGTACAACTAGTATTATTGCATATTTCAGGGATATTTGTAGGAAGTAATTGAAGTGAAGCCTGTTGGCTCTTTATATTTAAGTAATTAGGAAGTAATTGTTTATTTTGAGAGGGAATGTTCAAAGATTGGTAGTTTGTTGTAAAGTTTAAGTTGTAAGATAGTAAGAAAGAGTAAATGACATTTTTATTATGTTAAGTTGAAGTTAAACACTGCAGTGATAATTCAAGAGACTTTAGTTGTCCATAAAGGAAATTCATATTTTATAACATATTTGGAAAAGAGAAGGGGGCTGAATCTGAGACAAAGCTAACTGTATTTGTTGAAATATAACAAAGTCATAGATATAATTTTTTTTTTCCATGCTGATCCAATATACAAGAGGTTGAAAGACTTATAAGCATATCAGTGCCCTGGATTGGGGATGCAGGTGAGGACTCAAAAGTTTTTGACTACTTTTTTTTTTCCTGAAGAGTTGTAGGCTGTAGTTGTTTAGTAATACTTCTTGAAAAGGGTTGTTCCAGAGGAAGAAGGTAGATGAAATAAAAGAGGAAAAGCAGATTTGGCAAGTTTGCAGCTGCCCAGTAAAGAAGTGCTGGCCGTTACTCTTCTTGTAGTAAAAGGTGCAACATAAAAGTGCAGGAATGCTAGTTACCAGTTCAGTGGAGCAATAGTCATTGCAGTACTTGTAGAATAGACACAGAGCCAAAACACTGAGTCTGTGATAGAGATTGAAGTGAATCTGTAAGACAGAGAGAGAGAGAGGGGGGGGGGAGGAGATCATCTATGAGCCAAATTTCTCTCCTCTGGACAGCATAAAAAATTTTTAGAGAAGTTTAGATGCTCTATCCCAAGCATATGAGCATTATTCTAAGAATGAGTGGATATGGGATTTGTAATTTCAAAGTTATTTCAGAAATAGATATAATACATTTCTACTAAATCCCAAGTGGTTGTACTTGATATCTCTAAAGCCTTTGACTGGGTCTGGCACAAAGACTTACTAAGCAAACTCCCATCATTTGGACTGTCTCAGGACTTCTGCAGATGGATTGCCAGCTTCCTGTCTGGACACACACTATGTGTGATGGTAGATGGCTCCCTACCCACTCACCATCCAACTAATGCTGGGGTCCCACAAGGCTCAGTTCTCTCACTGACCCTCTTCCTTCTGTCTGTATATCAATGACCTATTTCAGTTGACCTCCAACCCAATACACAGTTTTGAAGATGACAGCACATTGCACTCCTCCCTTTCATTTGATAAACCTTATTCTACACAATTCACTTCAACCATTTTCCTCCAGTATTATTTTTGATAATACTCAAATTCCCAGACAAGATGAGATTTCTCTTCTCAGAATTACCCTGACATCAGGCCTCTCCTGACATAAACACATCACTACCATTGCATCCTCAGCTTCCAAAAAACTAGGATTTTCTCTTCTGCTCAAGACATTACTTCACCTCTGAACAGCTGTTAACCTTATACAAATCACAAATCTGCCTAGCTATCAAATGCTGTTCTCACATTTGGAGTGGGGCTTCTAAAAGCTCTCCCTCAGAATGCTTGACTCAATACAGAGGAGAGCAATTAGACTGATAAAAATGACCCATCTCTTACCAACTCACTTCCCTCACTTTCACATAGACTTTGGTCTCTGCAGTTTGTATATTCTATAAATATTTCCATGGGAAATGTTTCCGTACAGCTGTTGCTCAACATCCTTTCACATACACCTTGAAACTCACGGAACAATTTCTTTTCCTCCTCCTTCATCTCTGCTACTGCTGTACTGTAGCATAGTCTCCCCCCCCCCCCTTGAGTAATATGTCAGTGGTGAGCTATGAAAATTTTAACAGAGGGCTCGCATCGTCAAGCAAAAAAAAAAAAAAAAAACCCTACACCAGCACCATCTATTGCTGACCGCCGAAGGATCCATTGGCGGGAGGATGTTTGTGAACACTAAATGGATATTCACAGGATTTTTATGACAAACAATCTATAAATAATAGATAAATATTATCTAAACACAATAATATTGAAATACGTTATAGTTCTCTTTTGTTTTTATACTTCAAGTGATAATCAACGGTACCAATCAAGGGACATTATTTAATAGTCCTATTTATTTATATGAGACTACCAAAAGTGAATTCTTATTTGTTAAATGGTAGTAACAGTAACTATAATATTTTATTTAATAAAATCACTTTCGAAGCTATGAGACGATTTTACATGGAAAAAAAAAACAACCTCTGTCTGGTGCACATTTACCCAGAAAAAAACTCTCTCCTTTACAGGTTAACATTTACAAACAATTACTTGAAGGAAATACTTATGACAACAGCTGTCACACCTTATTTCCTCCTTCACGTCTCGTGTTCTTCTAGGAGGACCTATAGCCGAGCGATGATTTTCTAGAAAAGATTTGACATAGGGATTCGGATTAAATTCATTCAAGGGTTTCCCATTTATACATATTGTCATTAAATCCAAAATATGTTATAATGAGAGAAGATCTCTTCATCGTTACGATGTTATTCATCACACTAAAAGCTCGTTTGGCTTCAGCGCTGCAAACTGTAATTGTTGCCATAATTGCTTTGGCTTTTTTCACCGTGCTGGGAATTTCGTTTTGTAACTTTCCAGTCAAAGCCATTTCCACTAAATCTCTAAAATCATTAATTTTAATTTCATATTTCAAAATAAAATTTAAAGATCTTATCTTTTTTTTCCTTCTAACCATGGACATGTAACTTCTTCCATACTCCATGTTTCAGGATAATAACATACATTTAAAATGTTTTTGAGTTCCTTCATCTTCCAAATCCTCATAATTTTCATTTTTAAGTTTAAAATTTCTTTGCTGCATTAATCTATCCTTTAAAGACATTATAAGAGAGTTTAGTAATGTTTCTCACTGTAGTTTGTGAAATCTGATTTTGCTTTCAATTGCTATTCGTTCAAATTGTTTTGATTTTAACATGGTATCAATTTTAGATTCACAAGAACCTACAGAATTTTTAAAATCATTACTTGCATTAATTGTTTGCATGATTAACACGTTCGCTGTCAACTACGAGTATACTCGTAGTTGGTATATGAGCCACACACGCCAGCTACGAGTATACTCGTGTGACGCTTACCTCCGGCAACGAGGTTATCCGTACTGACCTTGAAGAAGCGAAAATGCTTGACTTGTGGAGCTAGCAACAGAACTGTGTATATTCATATGGAATATGAATATACACAGATGGAATATACTCCGACTACGAGTATACTTGTATGTCGATTACTGCCAGCAACGAGATTACCGTACTGACCTTGAAGAAGTGAAATTGCTTGGCATATGGGAACAGACTGTGCCGAAGTAGCATGGCAGCGAACGTGTTAAGGAGTTAGCCCTTATAATGCTTATATTGCGACTTTGTAGAGCTTCTGACAGATATGATAATTCCTGTAGGATATCAATCATTAATGCTAGATCTTTTAAAAATTCAAATTGAGAAGTCGGTTTAAAAAGCCCTTATATTTATTGTTAGATGCAAAATGCTTGCATAAAGCTGGGTAATTTCTTTACACAGCAAGAGCCGTTCGTAAACTGCAAGCAGCCCATCATGGTCCAAACACATGGCCGATCTTTAAAATGTCGATACCAAGGTCTTTTGCAGTTGTATTTAATTCTCATTGATGTTTTGGTGATTGATGATGAAAAGCATATAATTTATCCATAAATATTTCAAAATGATTTATTTCTTTAATGTTTTTTATCAAATCGTCTAATGCTAATTGTAAACGATGAGCTACGCAATGGCAAATCACAATGTCAGGAAATTTTTGTAGAAGTTTGATTGCAACACCTGATTTGTTTCCTGGCATTACACTAGCTCCATCAGAACAAACTGCAATAAGATGATTTTTTAAATTGTTATCAGAAAATCCATATGAATTTAAAGTAGCATGTATACATTCTGCAGTGGTATTTTCTAGTTCTATAAGATCTACAAAAAGCTCAACTTGTATGTGAATAACTAAAAAAAAATTTTTTTCTATAATAGCAGATGAATTGACAACATTATCGATTCATCTGCAATTATAGAAATTTTGCATTTTTTTTCCCTATTATTTTGGAGAATATTTCCAATTTTATTTGTTTAGAAATATGTTCAGCTATTCTAATTCATGAGAATCTAGAATGCAACGATAATCCTAGAACAATACCATTTTTAATTTGGAGCTCAATTAAATCTGGTAAATCAGACTTAGGCCAAATTCTCTTCACCAAACTGTAAACAGAATTAAACATTTTTGACATTATCAAAATTTCTTTTTCATTTAGTTTGTCAATTAAATTTGGTAATATAGATTTGCTACATTCTTCATATAGTTTTATGATTTTATTATGATCAAATGATTCATTATGTTTGGATAACTTTTTATGCAAACATGCAGTTCTTGAGTCTGTAGTGTTTCCATTCGGTTCCATTTTCATTTCTACCCATTCCTTTGATGATAAAACAACTTTTTTCTCCTTCAACACCTAAGTTTTTATATTTTGAACAAACACGACATCCTAATTTACCATTTTAAACTTCTAACCACTTATACACACTGCGTTTAGAAATGCGATGCTTGCTTCTCGTTCCAGCAATCAGGTAAATTATTTTCTTTTCTCCTCCAGCTTGTTGCATATTCATTGAATCAATGTACGTATTTTCTTCGAATTTCATCTTCGACTTCATTTTCAACAGCAGTAGAATCAGCAGAATCACTTTTCATTATTTTTTTTCCCAAAAAAATTTAATATAATAAATTTCACTGTCTTTTTATGTTTCATAGGTAAAAATACTTTTACAATTATAAAAATAAAATTAGCTGAATATACAGTTTTTAAATTTATTATTATTTTTAAATTTTAAACACAAACAACTATGTTATACATCAGTGTACTAACGAACACAGAACTAATGTCCAGTGGAACAACCTGCTGATGACAGTTTTACGAACATCTGATTATCTAGTGGTTTTACCATGTGATTGTATATTTATTTTCAAACTTTCGTTATAGAGGCGTTGAAACAATAATTCCAAATAATCTATACACTGCCAAATAGACTAATTTTTGTTAGGTTACCGAATGAGTTTGTGGCTTAATATATTTCAAAAAATTATGTTTTTTTTTTTTAAATAAAAAGTAAAGAAGAAGAATAAGAGGCTCGCAAATTTCAGAAAAATTTAACAAAGGGCTCGCACAAGCCCCTTATAGCTCACTACTGCATATTACCCATGGAATACAATATACATGCTTTTAAATCGAATGTCAGGTTTCTCCTTTCCCAACCCACTACCCATATACGGTACTAAAGGTTGATAAGCCAATCTCTTGTATATGGGCCCAGCATAAAAAAAAAAAAAAAAAATTGATAAAAAATGATATTCTCTCTTGTAAATTTCTCGATTTTTTTATTTTTATTTTTTTTTTGAAAATTATAGATATCATCATCATCATCAAATTCCTGATAGTACTATACGAAAAAGTTACACTATTACTAACTTCTGATCAACAATTTTACTCCAAATTAATATTTATATGTTAAGACTCCAATATTATCAGATACTAAAAATGTATCTTCTAAGGCACTTTTTACTGTATCCATCCACCTACATCTTGGTCTTCCTCTGGATCTTTTTCCTGCCAACTTAGCAGAGAACACTTGTTTTGCTACTCCGTTCTCTCCAATTCTGTTTAAGTGACTATACCATCTGAAATTAGCTCTGCTAAAAATTTGGGAATGTTAACAATGGCAGATTCTTTCCTAATATCCTAATTTTTAATATGATACTGCCATTGATGCCATTTATTCACTCCATAAATCATTCTCAGAACTCCTATATCTGTGGTTTCCAGATATCAGGTGTTTTACTTCTAACCCAGCTCTCAGATCGATAAGTTAAAATTGGTTTGGACATATCTTGTATACAGATAATTTTGTGTTTTGACTAATTTCTTTCTTATTCCATATAAATTTATTTACCTTACTTCCTATCATACCAGCTTTACTAATTCTGTTGTCTATTTCCATATTTAATTTCCATCTTCACTAAAAATTGTTCCTAAATAGCTGAAATGCTTTACTTGTCCTAGAGGTTCTCATTCAGGATTTGTTTTCAATATTTCTGCCTATTTTCATTGTCTTTGTCTTTTTATTGCTGTTTGAACTTGCAGAAGAATTGGAGAAGTACCACATGGACATAATTGCCATTACTGAGACAAAGAAGACAAAAACAGATGAGATCTTACTAAATGATAAGTGTAGGATGTAATTTTCAGGCAATAATGATCAAGGAAAGGAAGGAACTACCAAACACAAAGATAGACTTATTGATTAGAAGGCTGCTTCAAGCAGAGTTATGTGGGTAAACTTCAAAATGGGGACACAGACAATGAAACTAATTTGTGCCTATAGGCCTACAGAAGGTTCAGATTCTTCAATGAAGAAGTGAAGGAATTTTTTGAGTCATTAGACCAGGCAGCTGAAATAAAGAAAATGGAAAAAGTGGTCCTCGTTAGAGATCTGAACAGCAGAGTAGGAAATGAATCCCACCAAGCATATAGGAACATTTTGAGAAAATTTGGAGAGAGGGCAAAGCAGAGGTCCAGTAAATACCAATAATAATGGTATTTACTGGACTTCTGCTCAGGATGTGAACTAGTCATTACTAACACCATGTTTCAGCATAAAGATGTGCACACATTCATGTGGAGAGAAGACACAAGAAAAGCCTCATTGACTATGTCATTGTTGATAGTGATGTCTTCATGCTTATTCAGGATTCAAGAGTGTACAGAGGATTTGAAATTGGAAGTGACCATTACTTAGGATAAAAATGGATAATAAAAATAAAAGAACACTATGTAAGAAAGTTTTAAAAAGAATTACAGTTGAGCAGCTTTTACAAGTAAATTATAGACTTGACTATACAAACATTATTGAAGAAAAATGAAAAAATTGAAAACAAGAACCAAACCTTGGAGTCTCGGTGGCAAACTCTGAAGAAGACATTGATTGATTCAACTAGGGAGGTACACCATGGTAGACAAAGAAGCAGTCATTAAAAAGAAGAAAGCATACCAAAAGTTCCTAGCAAATAAATTGGCAAATGCCCTGAAAGAATACAGAGAAAAGTAAGAGAGCTAAGCCACGTGTAAAAGTAGCTAAACAAAAGGGAAGACTTTGGTAAGAATATAAAAAATAAATATCAGGAAGGTGGCAAAATGTTCTGGAGGCTATTGAAGAACCTTAGGAATTGAGGAAAGAATCAAAGATAACAAAGGTGACATAAAAACTGGAGATAAGGATATTCCTAGATGCCTGAAGTAATTGCTTTGAAAGACTGTTCAACGAACCAAGCAGTGACAGAACCGTACTAGAAAATTTTCGCAAGGATTGCAAAGAGGAGTACATATCAATACTTGAAGTAGAAAAAGCCATCAAAAATTTGAAATGTGGAAAGGCAGCTGGAGTAGATGATATTTGACCAGAAGTGCTTAGGTATGGAGGTAGAAAAGTTTTGCAGTGTCTATACTGCATAAGTCAGAGGACCTGGTCAGAAGGTCGAATTCCCAATGATTGGAGTAGAGCTCTCATAGTACCCATCTGTAAAAAAGGGAATAAACTGAATAGGAGAATTACAAAGGAATTTCTCTACTAAGTGTTCCAGGTAAGATTTATGCAAGCATACTTGAAAAGAGGTTGAGAAAGATTGTGGAAGAGAAACTTGGAGAGGAACAAACTGGGTTCAGGCCAAATAGAAGTTGTCAAGATCAGATTTTTACTTTAAGACAAATAGTTGAGAAATCATGGGCATGTGATATGGATCTGTACTTAAATTTTGTCATCATCATCATCATCAAATTCCTGCCATGTACCCTCAAGGGGTGTACAGGATATGATAGTACTACATGAAAAATTTACATAATTACTAACTTCCTATCTACAATTTTTCTCCAAATCAGTCTGTTACTTGTCAAGACTCCGACATTATCAGATCTTATATTTCTATCATCTAAGGCACTTTGTACTGTATCAATCCACCTATATCTTCGTCTTCCTCTGGGTCGTTGTCCAGCCAACCTGGCAGAGAACACTTCTTTTGCTAATCTTTCTTCGCCCATTCTGTTTAAATGACCATACCACCTGAGATTAGCTCTGCTAACGCATGTCAAATTCTTTCCTAATATCCTCGTTTTTAATATGATATTGCCATTGATGCCATCTGTTCACGCCTATAATCTTTCTCAGGACTCTCATATCTGCGCTCTCTAGTCTTTGGTCAAGTGTTTTACTTCTGACCCAGCTCTCAGATCCATAAGTTAAAACTGGTTTGAACACTGTCTTGTATACAGCTAATTTAGTGTTCCGACTCATTTCTCTCTTATTCCATATGAATTTATTCAATTGACTTCCCACCATACCAGCTTTGCTGATTCTGTTGTCTATTTCTATATTTAATTTACCATCTTCACTAAAAATTGTGCCTAAGTAGCTGAAATGTTTTACTTGTTCCACAGGTTTTCCATTCACAACACAGTTGATATTTTCAATGATTCTGCCTATTTTCATTGTCTTTGTCTTTTTATTGCTGACCTTCATACCATATCTATTATAACAGTTATTCAATTTAGTCAGAGAATCTTGCAGACTTGTAGCGGATTTATTTAGAAGTATAACATCATCCGCATAAAGCAAAGAGCTGACATTAACATCTCCAATTCTGATATCATGTTTAATACCACTTTCCTTCATAACGTGATCCATATAGATAATGAATAACAGAGGGGATAATGTACATCTTTGTCTCACACCAGATTTAACATTAAACCATCTTCTTGTACTTCCTTCAATTCTAACTGCTGACTTACAACTCAAATAAAGACTAAGTATTGCTTGATATAATGCCCCATTGACACCATATAACTGTAGCGTATTGAATAGCTTCTCTCTTGGCATCTTGTCATATGCCTTTTCCAAATCGACAAAACTTAAATACAGATCTCTGTTATATTCCCATGCTTTCTCGACTATTTGTCGTAAAGTGAAGATCTGATCCTGACAGCCTCTATTTGGCCTGAATTCAGCTTGTTCTTCACGAAGCTTTTCTTCCACAATTCTTCTCAACCGTTTCTCAAGTATACTTGCATAGATTTTGCCAGGAACACTCAGTAGGAAATACCTCTGTAATTCTCACATTCAGTTTTATTTACCTTTTTATATATGGGTACTATGAGAGCTCTACTCCAATCATCAGGAATTCGTTCCTCTGTCCAGGCTTTGTGAACTATGCAATTGCAGCCACTGTAAGACTTTTATACCACCATACTTCAGCATTTCTGGTCGAATATCATCTACTCCTGCTGCCTTTCCACATTTTAGGCCTTTGATGGCTTTTTCTACTTCAAGTATGAATATGTATTCCTGACTGCATGCCTGGTCAGTGTTTTTTACGACTGTGCTGTCATCACTGCTTGTTTCATTTAGCAGTTTTTCAAAGTAATTACTCCATACTTCAAGGATAACTTTTTCTTCCATTTTCATGTCACCTTTATCATCTCTAACTCCTTTTACAGCACTCTTTCCTCCATTCCTAAGCTTCTTCAACAACGTCCGGAATATTTTGCCACCTTCTTGATATTTATTTTCTATATTCTTGCCAAAGTCCTCCCATGACTTTTGTTTAGCTAGTTTTACATAGTGTTTAGCATTCTTGCATTTGTCTCTGTATTCTCTAAGAGCACAAGCTGACTTATTTGACAGGAACTTTTGATATGCTTTCTTCTTTTCCTTCACTGCTTCTTTAACTTCCTGCATCCACCATGGAGTTCTAATTTTTCTATCCTTGCAGACAACTTCACCACATGCCTCTCTAGCTGAATCAATCAGGGTTTATCAAGGCATGCCACTGAATCTCCAAAGTTTGATTCCTGTTCTCACACTCTTTCATTTTTTCTTCAATAATCTGTGTATTTTAGTCTACAGTTCACATCTGAGAGCTGCTCAACTTTTATTCGCTTTAAAACTTTCTTACATGTTATTCTTTTCAATATGAAATTCAATTTTATCCTGCTCAAGACTAAATAGTGATCACTTCCAATTTCGAATCTTCTGTACACTCTGGTGTCCTGCACCAGGGAGAAAACATCACTATCAACAATAACATAGTCAATGAGACTTTTCTTGTTCCTTGCCTCTTCTCTCCATGTGAATTTGTGCACATTTTTATGTTGGAACATGGTGTTAGTAATAACCAGTCCATGTCCTGAGCAGAAATCCAACAGGTATTTGCCATTATTATTAGCTTTGCTCTTTTCTCCAAATTTTCCCAAAATATTTTTGCATGTCTGACAATCATTTCCTACTTTGCTATTTAGATCCCCAACAAGGACCAACTTTTCCTTTTTCATTGTGTCAGTTGCTTTTTCTAAAGCCTCAGAAAATTCCTCCACTTCTACCTTAGTAGAACCTTCTGTGGGACCATCGGCACAAATAAGTCTCATTGTCCAATTCCCCATTCTCATATTTGCCCACATTACTCTACTTGAGACTGACTGCCATTCAAGAAGATTAGCCTCGTATTTTGTGTTGAATACTATGGCTACTCCTTCTTTTCCTTGATTGTCATTGCCTGAATAGAACATTTTGTATTTATTGCTCAGAAAGATCTCACCAGTTTTTGTCATTTTTGTTTCAGTCAACCCTATTATGTCGATCTGGTACTTATCTAATTCCTCAGCTAGCTCCATTTCTTTGCCATTCAGGCTTCTTATGTTAATAATACTGATCTTTAACTCTGGTGGTGTTGAGTTGGGGTGTGTTTTCAGATTTGTTCCAGTAGCTGACTTTTCGCTGTTTGTCCTGGTTTCCTGGCAAAAACAATGGGGGCCGTGTTTAACCGTGCGACGCCCCAGCCAGCATGAAATTTTGTCATGTTGTACCATCATTTTTTATTTTGGTTTAACCAATAAGAATACAATTTGGTCGGCTAAATCCCAAATTGGCAGCCCATTCTCGTTCGTTCAGTATCCAAGTAGATACCCAACAGGGTGCACCATGAGAAGGTGAGGATTGGACATTTGGTCAGAAGATCTGGTCGGTTCTCCACATTCCTTTAAAGGCTATGTGGAGGTCTCCTCTCAGTTACACAGCTTTGACCCTTAAGCACCCCCTTAAATTTTGTATATCTGGAAAAGGCATATGACAATGCTATAAATTTTTATATATATATATATAGTACTTTGCTTTCTCACACCCTACTTATCCTACTGGTTGACTGCACCTTTGTTATATTTTATTTATGTTAATGAGTTTGTTATTGTGAGATTCTTATACTATAATAAGTATATGTGTTAATCTCTCTTACACCAAACCAATAATTAGACATAGTAATGCAGTAAATTAACAATAATTTAAATTTTAATCCTTTGTTGTTAAGATTATTCCTGATTCGTATCCTGGGATAGTGCATTGACTTCAGTATCGCTATGTTGCTGCACATATTAATGGAGCTCAATAAAATTTCATACTATTTACTTTTTACCATAAATTTCTGTACAAGATATTATTAATCACAAAACATTTTATATGCTGTTTTAAATTGACAGTAATGAATTCAAAAAAATCTCCCTTGTATTCTATTCATTGCTTAGAACAAATACAGATTAATTCTATCAATAAGTTTTAACATTCAATTCATCATGTGTAACCTCACTTAATATATCTATCTTTTGCCTTATCTGAAATAGATATTGGGAAAGAAGGTCTCATAAACAATAGGAATATATATAAAAAAATAAAATAAAATAAAAAAACAGGAACATATTAGTTGATTAATCCAAATGCAATTCCATTTTCCTGAGCTTTCATGATGGATTCCGCATTAGGTTGGTCGATTGGTAGAGCCTCTGCTACCAATGGCTCAGTTACGTAAGTTTGGGTGTGGTTAGTAGTTGGAAGGGGACCAATCGTTCGATGCTGTTGGCACACTCTCCCTCGATGAGTCTTCGAACTCCCTGGAGGTGTTAAATCATAATTTTTTTTTTATTTCTCAGATATATTACATGCATTATATGAAGACAATTATGCATAACAAATACTTTCTCGTACATAAAGTTTTTTTTAAAATAATAATAATAACAATAACTGTTTACAACATATATTATTATAATATTCATAATGATGATTATTACAGATGTTTCTTTGCAATTTTACACTCTATATATACAATATCAATGGATATAATCACTCTATATTGCATACTTTTGTTACAGTTATTATATATATTACATATGATACATTACTTACATTTGTTTACATATGATACATTACTTACATTTGTTTACATATGATACATTACTTACATTTGATACTTACATTACATACTTTGGTTTACATGTGATACATCTTGGATGAGAACTAATTTCTCTGCTTTCATCCTCGAAGTTTATATGTAAGCTTATCTGAGGATGACACCAGTTAGTTATTATTGATTGGGTTCTTTTTTTTTTTTTTTTTTTTTTGCTGTGTTGGGAAGCTACGAAATCTATGATTGAGAAATTCGCACGCATGCACACACACACACACAAATAACTTTTTTGTGTATAATAATAATAATAATTTTTTTTTTTTGTGTCTCAGATAAATTGCATACAAAGATGCTGTAATAATTATATATATATATATATATATATATATAATATTTATAACACATTACAATTGTGAATAACAGATACTTGTAAGTTTATAATTTTCTTCCTCGAAGCTTAGCAGAGCTTATCTGAGGAAGATAATAGATGATAGATGGTGGTGGTTTCATGGTTATGTTCCTATACTGATCACAAGCCAGGTGTTGATTTTACTGTTTGTTGATACGTGCTTGGAAGACTTCGACTGCTATTACAGTTTAACTTTTTTTTTTTTTTTTTTTTTTGTGCAAATAGGGTTGGATTTAGATATGGTATGTTTGTTTCTTTGTGTTCTTGTAGTGATGGTTTTTGAGAGTGGCTTTGTCATAGGTTTGTGTGTGTGTGTGCATGTGTGTGTGGGGGGGGGGGAGAAGGAATTGCTCTAATTTTCATTCTCACTATAATATTATATAGCACCTGTTTCAGCTCTCTGTATGTTCCTAGGTTTCTGTTGTCAAACGGCAATTTGTTTATCACGTCAGGTACGTAGAAGTTTCGGGTGGCTTTTCCGTAGTGATTGTTGTACTTATATGTTATGTAGTTTGTTGACTGTGGTCTTGTTATTTGATATGTTGTTCTGGTTACTCTATATGTTGGGCTGTAGTAATGTTTTAACATGACTGTGTAGTGGCATAAGTGTTTCACCTTAAATATTTTGTGTTTTGTCCGTGCTTCCTGCATAAGAGTGGGTTGCTCCCAGAATATCAGTTTTACCATTTTATCTTGCAACCATTGTAGCCTGTTAAGTCTGTAGTCTGTACAGAATGCGTATGATGTGATTGCATATCTTAAAATGTTTTCACATAATGCTTTATAGATTAGTATTTTTATGTAGGTTGGGGCAATGTCTTTTAATCTGTATAGTTTGCTTGCTATTATCCTAAGCTTGGTATGTAGGTAGTTTGTATGGCTATTCCAAATTTGAGCATCGAAGTAAAGTCCGAGATAGCGTGTTGTTTTCACCTGTGTAATGGTTGTGATTTTAGGTTCTGCGCTTTGTGTATAGGAGGATGAATGTTGGATAGTGAGATATTTCGTTTCTATGGGCAGGGTTTGGGGGTTTTTGAATACCATTAGCTTTGTTTTTCCAGGGTTTATATATATGCTGTTTTCGGTTAACCAGTTAGTGATTTGATTGATGTCGTGTTGCATATTTGTGTAAGCGATATTTGCATTGTTGTGAATGGATACTATGGCGTGTCGTCTGCGTACTGGAAGATTTTACTTTTTAGGGGGAGCTGGCTTATGTTGTGTGTGTATATGTTAAATAGAATGGGAGATAGGACAGCTCCTTGTGGTACTCCACAGGTTACATGTACCTCTTTGCTGTATGCTGATCCTATACGTGTGATGTGCTGTCTGTTTTTCGTGTATGCTTTAAACCACTGGTGTAGACGACCTCCAATTCCGTTATGGGTTAGTTTCGTTAACAAGGTTTTTTGTGTTAGTGTGTCAAATGCTTTTGTTAGGTCACTGAATACCACTAATGTTATTCTGTTTTTATCCAATGCAGCGTCTATTAGATCTGTGAAATCTTCCAGGAGTGCTGCTGTTCCTTTATTTTTTTGAAAGCCATATTGTGTTTTGGGTATAATTTGAAATTTTTCAACTTATGTGGAGAGTTTTTGATGCACGATGCGCTCCATGATTTGGTTGATTACAGACAGCGTGGCGATGGATCTGTAATTACTTATAATGTTTCTTTTTCCCCTGTTTGTGTATGGGCGTGATTAATGCAGTCTTCAGTGCTTCAGGTATGTGTCCCATTTCGAAGATTTTATTTAACAGTTTTTGTATAACTGGAAGTAGGTTGGTTGAGTGTTTCTTGATGTCTTTTGGTCTGAATCTGTCTATCCCCGGTCCTTTGTTAGTGGTATGTTGAATTGCCAGTGATAGTTCTTCTTTTGTTACTGTGGGGAACCACATCGACTGGGTTGCTCGTGGACCTAGTGGAGAATGTTCGTATGTGTGAGGAAAGGTTGTTTCTTGTAGCTTTTGGACAGAGTTCACGAAGTGCTGATTAAAGTTGTTTGCCAACTGTTTGAGGGATTTGGGGTCGCAGGCAAAGCTGTGTTTTATTGTTTCTGAGGCAGTGGTTCTGTGTATATTGTCCAGCATTTCATTAATCAGGTGCCAGGTTTCCTTTATGTCATTCTGAGCTGTTGTTAATTTGTTGCTGTAATAGTTTCTTTTTGCCGTTCTAATCTGGGTTGTTAGGAGATTCCGTTTTCTTTTGTATTCAGCTTTTAAAGCGATATTGTTCGGCGACTTCTCAAGTCGTTTCCATAGGGCATCGTTTCTTTGTATGTCTGTTAGTATGTTGTCTGTTATCCATGGATTTTGTTTTGTTTGGGGGGCGTATTTTTGTTAATGCTTTGTTATATATTTTGTTAAATGCAATTTTAAGATTATTGTATACAGCTTCAGCAGAGTCTAAAGATGCCATCTGCATCCAGTCTGTTTTTCTGATTTCATTGTTTACTATTGTTTCATTTAGAATGCTATAATACTGTTTTGTAGTCTCAGTGATTTTTATGGGTTTTGGTTCAGTGTGTAACTGTAATGCTGTGAAATAATGGTCTGCCAGTTTGCATGTTATAATGGCTGCTGTGTGGCTGTTTGGAGGGGCCCTAATATTTATATGATCAATGCAGGATGAGGTTGTTATGTTTCCGACTATTTCTTCTCGTGTATACGACTGTATGGATGGGGTTATGTTATATGCCGATAATAGGTCTAGGTATTGTTCTGTGTTATTATTTATGTTCCTAATGTTTATATTAATGTCTCCTATTATTATCAAGTATGCTGAGGTGCCTACTTCCGTGGCTGAAAGCCATCTGTTTAGTTCTTCTAGGAATTTTGTGGTGCTTACGTTGGGTGGTCTGTATATTGCATTTAATATCAGGGAGTTTTCTTGTTTGATGTTTTTAATTTCGATGCATATGTTTTCTGTGTATTTTAATTTATAGTTTATTTCTGTTAATTCTAGTTTATGTTTGGTAAATATTATTATACCACCGCCTCGTTTTGTTTGTCTGCAGTGTTTGTGTTGTTGGAAGTGTGGCATTTGGTAGGTGGATGCCTCTTCGTTTGTCGTAGATACTTCAGTCAGTATTAAAATGTCTATTTCGTCTATATCTTCCTTCAGATAAGCTTGCAGGGTCAGCCAGTATTTTTGAATGCTTCTGATGTTGATGTGGAGAATGGATAGTCCTTTTTTGGGGGTTGTCACTTGTTTCCATTCTGTTATTGATTTCAGAATGTGGCAATTATCATGTTCAGGGGTGATTACGTCTGCTTGATGGTCTGCATTCGTGTTGGTTGGTGTGCTGTTCCTTCTTTACGAGTTGTCAATATTCCTTTCAACGTGGCAGCCCAAAACCACCAGCCTGATGGAACCGTGGTTTTCTCAGTTTATAGAAAACCCACCCATACAGGCAGATACATCCACCAATAATCCCCCCCCCCCACCTCACAACAATATGGAGTTATTAACACACTATACAACAGGGATAAACTAATCTGTTCAAATGACAATGCCGCTGAACTAAATCACATTCTCAACACTTTCTCAGCCAATGGCTACCCCCCCCCAAAAAAAAAAAATCCAAAAAATATTGAAACCACTAAACCACAATGCCCCCCCCCCCATTCATAACAAGGATTACTCTAAATCCATCACCATTCCTTGCATCTGAGGCGCCTTGGAAAAAATTACCAAAATCTTAAAAAAATCATGACTTGACTTCTTGTTACAGACCATATAGAAAATTTGCGTCCCTTATCCACTCCACAAAAGACCAACCACTTCCCCTAGACTTACCTGATGTATACCAGGTCCCTTGCAGCTGTAAGCTGTCCTACTTTGTCCAAACAGGCAGGACAGCAAATATCAGAATTTCAGAACACAAGGACTACATCCGTTTTCACCAGTACAGCCACTCTGGTCTTGCAGCCCATGCTCTGGATACACGCCACAGAATACGGTGGAAGAAAGCTACAATAATATACCATAGCAAATTCAAATTTGAAAGACTTTTCATGGAATCAGCCTCAGCCCTAAGAAACATGCCAAACCTCAACAAATTTGATTTCATGAGACTACCCCAAATTTGGGAGACATTCATCAGAAGACCTTCAGCCCAACGGCCAAGAATACCTACATAGCCCTCTATGGGACCATCAGGACTTTTAGGAAAAACAATAGCTTCCTTGCTTCTAACTCATTTACTGTGTGTAGTGCCTGCATGCACGTGTCTTTATTTTAAGTTCCTGTGAAGATGGCAACGTGACGTTGTTAAAAATTTGGAAATATTTATTAAAGTTTAATTTCATTTATATTCTATCGTACTTTGTCAATTCCTTAAGTTGTTTAGTAAGTATAGTATACAAATGTGATAAAGACATAAATGCCTTTGAACGTGATTATATATGTGGCAAAAGGGTGGAAAAATATGCTTTGGGTTCAGACCTTTTAAGTATGTCCAGGAAGGAATAAGAGAAAATTCTAGAACAAGACCAAAAACATTGAATATCTAATTATAAGAATAGGCTAGGTCATAATTTATTATGTCTATACACAAATGCCAGGAGCATTAGAAACAAAGGGATTGAGTTTGTTGCTTTATTGAATATGATGTGGCCTAAGATTGTTGGCATTAGTGAAACCTGGCTATCAGAATCAGATATAGTAAGTGGGATCGAGTGTAATGGATATACTATTTTTAGGAATGACAGAAGAGATAGGAAAGAAGGAGGAGTGCTACTGATGGTATGATGACATAAGTCCAGTTAGGGTAGAAATACAAGAAAACAATGATGGTAAAGTGTCCCATGTAGTGATGAGTTTGAGTCTATTTGGTGTGAAGTGGAGGTTGACAGAATGAAATATATGGTGGGGTGTTGCTACAGACCTGGCAGCTCAGTTGTAGGGGACAAAGAAATGTATTGACAATTCAGCCTTATGGGTACCAAGCGAATGATCATTATGGACGACTTTAATTTTCCAAATATTGATTGGGTAGAAGAGAAATCTCATGATCAGAAAGAACAGGAATTTATTGAATTGTTGCGAGATAACTTTCTCAAGCAGCATTGAAAGAAGGAACTTGAGGTCAAAGAGTGTTGGATTTGCTCCTAGTGTCAGAAGGGATCTCTGTCAAGAATATGGCTATTTTACCACCAATTGTTGACAGTGATCATGCTGTTCTTTCTTGGGAAGTATCTACTTGTATTGAAGCTCTGATTAAATCAGGCTACATGCTGAATTACAAAGCTGGAAATTATGATCAACTTAGAAGAATACTATCTTTTGTCCAATGATATCAGTTACTGAATGGAGAAATGTCAGCAATGCATGAGAATCTTTGAAAAAGTGCTTGAATGAGGTGGTATCTTAATGTAGTGTTCGAAGAATAAATAGGTTGGGAGTGAATTGGATGTGCAGCCTTATTAAGCTAGAGATCCACAAGAAGATGATGTGGAAAGAATATTGTGAGAATAAGAGTGAGAGGAGTTATGAAATATATAAAGCTCAGGCCAGAAACGTAACGAGTATTGTGAGTAAAGCTAAAACGGAATATGAAAAGAAATTGGCCATGCAAGCTAAAGGCAATCCAAAAGAATTTTATCATTATGCCACAAACAAAAGAAAGAACGAATGTAGAAGAATAACTTTATTGAATGCAGATGGTACACGAGTGTCAGAAGCTAATGATATTTTTCAGTTAACGAGCGCTCACTTTGCTAAGATATTATCAACCAGGTGTGTGTAGCATGGTGCTACTGCTACATTGGATGAAGAGTTAGAGGTTCATGAAAATAAGGTTGAAGAGCTCTTGCATAACCTGGATAAGAATTTGTCAATAGGGACAGATGGAATATCTGCCAGTTGGTTAAAGGAATGTTCAGCTGAATTGGCTAGCCCTTTCACACATTTGTATAACTTGAGTCTCAGCTCAGGAAGGATACCACAGGAATGTATGATCGTTCCATTGTACAAGGGTGGTGCAAAAACTGATGTATCTAAATACCTCCCTATTAGTATCTCCTGGTGTAGTAGTGAAGATTTTAGAGAAGTTGTTAAGAACTCGCATGCAGAAATGGGTAGACAAGCATTCTATACTCTGCAGGGAACAGCATGGGTTTACTAAAGGAAGGTCATGTTTTAGCAATTTGCTCATATTTTATAACAATGTTACAGCCGAGTTGGATAAAGGGAATGGATACACTATGATAATGTTGGAGTTTTTTAAGGCATTTGATAGGATACCACATGATAGGCTGTTGTGTAAACTCGAGAATATGGGATTGGAACATAATCTATTGACTTGGATCAGGGAATTATTGACAGACAGTTATCAAAAAGTGGTATACAGTGGGTGTGAATCTGCCAGATTTAAGGTAACCAGTGGTGTACCTCAGGGTTCAGTCCTTGGGCCATTATTGTTCAATCTATATATTAATGACATCAAGCAGGGTCTATCATCAGATTTGCAATTGTTTGCTGATGATGCAAAGATATGCAGGGCAATCAGGGATGCTACTGATATTCAGCAATTACAAAATTATTTGAATAGACTGGAAATCTGGGCAAACAAAATTGGCTGTCAGTTTAATGTTAGTAAGTGTAAAGTTATGTACTTTGGTGTGATTATAGTTCCCGCGGCATATTATATTAGCGGGGTTATGCTACAAGAAACTGAAGAGGCAAGGGATCTTGGTGTATTGGTTGATAAGAATTTAAAGTTCAAAGGTCACATAGCAAAAGTTGCAAATACAACTCAGAGGATAATTGCTATGTTGAAGCGAACCTTGATATGTAAGGATAAGGAAGTAATTTTGCCTCTTTATAAGGCTTTGATAAGACCACACTTGGATTACTGTGCGCAGATTTGGTCTCCCAGGTTCCAAGGGGATAAAGAAGCTGTGGAAAAAGTGCAAAGAAGAGTTACAAAGATTATATCCAGATTATGGGATTTAGATTATGAGGACAGATTGCGAGTATGTGGTTTACAGACTCTGGTTAACAGGACAAAGAGAGGTGATGTGATAGAGGGTCTATAAACTTTTGAATGGATGTTATAGCATTTCAAATGATGAATTTTTCATTATATGGAAGGCAGGGAGAGAACGCTGAGACATCCATGGAAGTTAAGGTCGTTCTAAGTCAAGAAATGGTTAAGAGTTAGGTTTTTTTCTCTCAGAGAGCAGTGAGTGAGTGGAATAATTTGCCCTTAGGGGTAGTGAATGCATCTAGTGTAAATGAATTTAAGGGAAGGTATGATAGCTGGATTAGGTAATTTACAGCCTCCCTCAATGAGTCCTTGACTTCCTGGAGGTCTCAGATAATAATAATAAAAACTAGTTTGAATAAATTTTTTTTTTTTTTTATGGTGGTTATACTTTAAATCACAGATGTTTATAGTCTTAGATGACATGCTGAAAAAATACGGGAACATTTAGGGATGAGAACATTAATTCCTCTCCTGCAGGAATGTCTCATGTGAAGGTAATTGTCCACAGATATGATTACCTGAGTTGGATGGGAATCCTCATGTACATGAATGTCCCAAAGGTGAATTACTATATAATATATGGACTATAGAATGGTGCTTGTGAGAAGTAAATGTTGGCTTATAAATAAATCGAAGAGATGGAAGGAAATGTGCAAATTAATATATATGTACACGCACATTTACAGGAGAGACTTTTATTAAAAACTTTCTTTCGCTACCCCAGGGTTAGATAAGTGCAAGTACAAGAATAATTGAGGAGCTGGTGCAGTTTCCCAGGTTTTGAATCAGAATGGACAGGTAATGACATTATGTAAGGGTAACTGTGGGCCCAATGGATGTTGAAATGCATGCACAATGCTCAAAGCATCAGAAATAAAGGAAAGGAGTTTCTAGCATTGGTCAGCTCAACTTGACCAAAAATTATTGGCATCAGCAAGACCTGGTTGTCAGAGAATGATGTAGTTACAGAGAGAGAATTTAATGAATATTGTATTTTCAGAGAAGATAGAAGAAATAGGACAAGAAGAGGAGGGGTATTATTAATGATAGCTGAAGAACTTCAGTTGACAAAAATAGACGTTAAGGCAGATTGTAGATCTGATGGAAATGGTTCATTTGAGGCTGTCTGGTGTGAGATAGAGGCCAATAAGACAAAATATATTGTTGGTTGCTGTGATTTCAGAAGAAAATGTGGACAACGTGCATTAGTAGATTAGCACAATGAGTGAAGGCCAAGCAATATCATGGGAGACTTCAACTATAGTGATACAGATTGGAAGGAAGAAAGGGCATATGGCAAAATGGAATTTATTCAGTTACTAAAGGATAATTAGTAGCAGCACGTGATGGAAGGGACCAGGTCTTTGAGAATATTGGATCTAGTAATGGCATCAGATCTATCTTAACTTCAGTTAGATAGATCACAATTCTACCTCAGATCGAGGAAAGTGACTATGCAGTCTTGTCCTAGAACAGTGGTGGCGAACCTTTTTATGTGCACGTACCAAAAATTTGCAAATCAGGTTGCTGACATAGTGGCGCATGCCAAAAATTTACCAATCGACTGGCTGACATGTCAGGCAGTTTTTAATAGGGGAAAATTAATAGAAAATTAATCTAACTTAATTTCTTTATTTATAATATAAATTAGGGGTGCTTAAGGGTCAAAGCTGTATAACTGAGAGGAGACCTCCACATAGCCTCATAGTTTAAGGAATGCGGAGAACCGACCAGGGCTTCTGACCTAATGTCCAATCCTCACCTTCTCATGGTGCACCCTGTTGGGTATCTACTTGGATACTGAATGAACGAGGATGGGCTGGCAATTTGGGATTTAGCTGACCAAATTGTATTCTTATTGGTTAAACCAAAATAAAAAATGATGGTACAACATGACAAAATTTCATGCTGGCTGGGGCGTCGCACGGTTAAACAAGGCCCCCATTGTTTTCGCCAGAGAACCAGGGCGAACAGCGAAAAGTCAGCTACTGGAACAAATCTGAAAACACACCCCAACTCAACACCACCAGAGTTAAAGATCGGTATTATCAACATAAGAAGTCTGAATGGCAAAGAAATGGAGCTAGCTGAGGAATTAGATAAGTACCAGATCGACATAATAGGGGTGATTGAAACAAAAAAAGACCAAAACTGGTGAGATCTTTCTGAGGAATAAATACAAAATGTTATATTCTGGCAATGACAATCAAGGAAAAGAAGGAGTAGCCATAGTATTCAACACAAAATATGAGGGTAATCTTCTTGAATGGCAGTCAGTCTCAAGTAGAGTAATGTGGGCAAATATGAGAATGGGGAACTGGACAATGAGACTTATTTGTGCCTATCCCACAGAAGGTTCTACTAAGGTAGAAGTGGAGGAATTTTTTGATGCTTTAGAAAAAGCAACTGACACAATGAAAAATGAAAAGTTGGTCCTTGTTGGGGATCTAAATAGCAGAGTAGGAAATGATTGTGAGACATACAAAAATATTTTGGGAAAATTTGGAGAAAAGAGCAAAGCTAATAATAATGGCAAATATCTGTTGGATTTCTGCTCAGAACATGGACTGGTTATTACTAACACCATGTTCCAACATAAAAATGTGCACAAATTCACATCGAGAGAAGAGGCTAGGAATAAGAAAAGTCTCATTGACCATGTTATTGTTGATAGTGATGTTTTCTCCCTGGTGCAGGACACCAGAGTGTACAGAGGATTTGAAATTGGAAGTGATCACTATTTAGTCTTGAGCAGGATAAAATTGAATTTCATATTGAAAAGAATAACATGTAAGAAAGTTTTAAAGCGAATAAAAGTTGAGCAGCTCTCAGATGTGAACTGTAGACTAAAATACACAAAGATTATTGAAGAAAAAATGAAAGAGTTTGAGAACAGGAACCAAACCTTGGAGATTCAGTGGCAAGCCTTCAAGAAAACCCTGATTGATTCAGCCAGAGAGGCATGTGGTGAGGTTTTCTGCAAGGATAGAAAAACCAGAACTCCCTGGTGGACACAGGTAGTAAAGAGGCAGTGAAGGAAAAGAAGAAAGCATATCAAAAGTTCCTGTCAAATAAGTCAGCTTGTGCTCTTAGAGAATATAGAGACAAATGCAAGAATGTTAAACACTGTGTAAAACTAGCTAAACAAAAGTCATGGGAGGACTGGCAAGAATATAGAAAATAAATATCAAGAAGGTGGCAAAATATTCTGGAGGTTGTTGAAGAAGTTTAGGAATGGAGGAAAGAGTGCTGTAAAAGGAGTTAGAGATGATAAAGATGGTGTCAATGGGGCATTATATCAAGCAATACTTAGTCTTTATTTGAGTTGTAAGTCAGCAGTTAGAATTGAAGGAAGTACAGGAAGGTGGTTTAATGTTAAATCTGGTGTGAGACAAGGATGTACATTATCCCCTCTGTTATTCATTATCTATATGGATCACATTATGAAGGAAAGTGGTATTAAACACGATATCAAAATTGGAGATGTTAATGTCAGCTCTTTGCTTTATGCAGATGATGTTATACTTCTAAATAAATCCGCTACAAGTCTGCAAGATTTTCTGACTAAATTGAATAGCTGTTGTAATAGATATGGTATGAAGGTCAGCAATAAAAAAACAAAGACAATGAAAATAGGCAGAATCATCGAAAATGTCCACTGTTGTGAATGGAGAACCTGTGGAACAAGCAAAACATTTCAGCTACTTAGGCACGATTTTTACTGAAGATGGTAAATTAAATATAGAAATAGACAACAGAATCAGCAAAGCTGGTATGGTGGGAAGTCAATTGAATAAATTCATATGGAATAAGAGAGAAATTAGTCGGAACACTAAATTAGCTGTATACAAGACAGTGTTCAAATCAGTTTTAACTTATGGATCTGAGAGCTGGGTCAGAAGTAAAACACTTGACCAAAGACTAGAGACCGCAGATATGAGAGTCCTGAGAAAGATTATAGGTGTGAACAGATGGCATCAATGGCAATATCATATTAAAAACGAAGATATTACTGGTAATTAGTTTACGGAATTAACAACGCATATAAAGTATATTAATTAAAGGTAACTTTAATGAATAACTTCTATATTTCGGCAATGTCACATTGCCATCTTCGGGAACATAAAGATATGGTATGTGCACTCAGGAACTAACACAAAGCAAATGAGGAAGAAAGCAAGAAACTAATATTGTTCCTAAAGTCCTAATGGTGCCCTCTTGTGGGCATTTGAAGAGAAAGCCTTAAACTCCGCCCCACAAAAACCCACTATTTGGCTTCGTTATGTGGATGATGTGTTTGCTATTTGGCCACATGGCTCAGACACACTCCACTCCTTCCTAACACATTTAAACAACCAACATCCCAGAGTCCAGTTCACCTTAGAAAAAGAGGAAAACAACACCCTCCCCTTCCTAGACACTTTAATCACCCTCCAGCTTGATGGATCTTTGGTTTTCTCTGTTTACAGAAAACCCACCCACACTGGCAGATACATTGACCAGCAATCCTGTTATATAGTGTTTTTATCACTATATAACAGGGCAAAATTAATCTGCTCAGATGACAAGGCCCTGATTATTGAACTAAACCACATCCTCAACACTTTCTTAGCCAATGGATGTAACCCCAAAAAAATCCAAAAAATACTAAAACCAGTAAACCAACCCCCCCTCCACAATAAAGATTACACCAAGTCTATCACCATCCCCTACATCCAGGGCACCTCTGAAAAAATAACCAATATCCTCAAAAAAAATATGACCTTACTTCCTGTTACAGACCATATAAAAAGTTGGCATCCCTTATCTGCTCTACCAAAGACCAACCACTTCCTCTAGACCTACCTGGTGTATACCAGGTCCCTTGCAGCTGCAAATTGTCCTACTTTGGCCAAACAGGCAGAACAACAAATATCAGGATTTCAGAACACCAAGACTACATCCGGTTTCACCAGTACAGCCGCTCTGGGCTGGCAGACCATGCCTTAGATACCCACCATAAAATTCGTTGGAAGAAAACAAAAATAATCCATCGCAGCAAGTTTAAATACGAAAGATTATTCAAAGAATCTTCAGCAGCTCTAAAAAACGTTCCTAACCTCAACAAATTTGGGTGCATGAAACTGCCCCAAATTTGGGAGACTTTCATTATGAGAACTTCAGCCCAACTGCCAAGACTACCAAATTAGCCCACAAGAGGGCACCATCAGGACTTTAGGAACAATATTAGTTTCTTGCTTTCTTCCTCATTTGCTTTGTGTTAGTTCCTGAATGCACATACCATATCTTTATGTTCCCGAAGATGGCAGTGTGACATTGCCGAAATATAGAAGTTATTCATTAAAGTTACCTTTAATTAATATACTTTATATGCGTTGTTAATTCCGTAAACTAATTGCCAGTTATGTCTAACCAACGTATAAGTCTTACTACTAGAATCATGATCATCCACGAAGATATTAGGAAAGAACTTGACATTGTCTGCATCCAGGAATGCGTTAGCAGAGCTAATCTCAGGTGGTATGGTCACCTAAACAGAATGGGCGAGGAAAGATTAGCAAAACAAGTGTTCTCTGCCAGGTTGGCAGCAAAACGACCCAGAGGAAGATGAAGATATAGGTGGATTGATAAGGTACAAAGTGCCTTAGATGATAGAAATATAAGATCTGTTAATGTTGGAGTCTTGACAAGTAACAGACTGATTTGGAGGAAAATTGTAGATAGGAAGTTAGTAATGATATAATTTTTTCATGTAGTACTGTCATATCCTGTACACCCCTTGTGGGTACATATCAGTAATTTGATGGTGATGATGATAATATAAATTATATTAAAAGGAACTATGAGAACTGAAATTTTTAATGTGATATACAGTGGAGTCGACAGAGACCAAAGAGCACAAGCAGGAGTCATGATTTGGATTCATAACTCCCTTTCAAAACAGTTAAAACATTATAAATTATGGAATGAAAGAATAATAGAAACTAGAATAAAAATAGATAGAGGCTATTTAACAATAATTGGTTTGTATGCCCCAGAAGAAGGAAGAGAACAGGATAATATTGATTTTTATGATCAGCTATAAAACATATATAATAAAACAAATAAAAATGATTACATAATTTTAGCAGGAGACTTAAATGCAAGAATTATAAACACGAAAATTAATAATAATATAGGAATACATGGGGAACACACTCTAAACAGAAATGGTAAAAAATTGATTGACTTTGTAGTTTATAATAACTTAAAAATAATGAATTCCTTCTATAAACATAAAGACATACATAAATATTCTTGGGCAGCAAGAGGATGGAAATCAATATTAGATTACTTCATATTAAATGAAAAGACATGAAAATTTTCACTAGATGTTAGAGTTCACAGAGGATATGAAATAAACAGTGACCACTTCCTTGTTAAAATAAAATTAAGATTACCACCTAAATGTCTATAAGTAACAAGAACAGAAAGAAAAATTGAAACATTTATTAATAAAACTAGACTGTTGAATGACAAATGTACAATGGCTATATGAACAAAGAATTAACCACTATCTAGATAAAATAAAACAAAATGAAGAAATAGAAATAGAATGGCTTAATATAAAAACGATACTAAATGCAGCAGCAAATGAAAGCTTAGGAAAGACAAAAAATTCAATAAAAGAAAAAACTGAAGATCTGGGATGATACAATCAAAGAAATAATCAAAAAGAAAAAAGAAGCCTATCACAAATGGTTAAGCAGTAAAAGATTAGAAGATGAAATAGAATATAAAAGAATAAGAGCCATAGCTAAAAGAGAAGTCAGAAAAAGACATAGAGAATCATGGAATAAATTTGTTTCTAATTTAGAACATGATTTATATAAAATATGACCCAATGTATATAAGATTTTGAAACACTTTTTAAATGCAGATACCAAAGAAAACATAAAATTAAACACTGAATTGAAATTAGAAGAATTTCTAAATTACTACACAGAACTGTGGACAGACAAATATTTTAAAAATGACAACTGGCAAACAATTAACAAAAATGAAAAGGAAATAACTGAAGAAGAATTAGAAATCAGCCTGAAAGAAACAAGAAACGGAAAATCACCTGGAGAAGATAAGCTAGGTTCAGAACTATATAAATACGCAGGAACAAGATTCAAAGAAAGAATCTTATTATTTTTAAATAAAATTTACTCAACTGGTATCCCCCCAATAGAATGGAAAAAAGCGATCGTGATTCCTATCTTTAAGAAAGGTAATGGAGATGATATAAAACTATAGAGGTATACTAAATTCCTGTTACAAAATATATAGCAGAATCTTAAATAACAAACTAATGAAATATTCCGAAAACTTTATTCTAGAAGTACAGAATGGATTTAGAAAAGGACGATCATGTATCGACCTGGCCTTTTGCCTAAAATTAATAATAGAGAAAAGAAGAGAATATAATTTAGAAACACATATTGCATTTATTGACTTTGAAAAAGCATTTGACAAAGTTAAAAGAAACATATTATTTAACATATTAAAAGAAAGACAAATACCAAATAATATCCTAAAAGCTATCACAAGTATATATGAAAATAATCAAATACAAATAAGATTAAATCACGAGCTATCATATATGAGAGAGATAAACCAAGGGGTCCGACAGGGATGTCCCCTCTCAGCAACTCTTTTTAAAATCTACTTAAATGAAATAATAATAAAATGGAATAAAAATTTACATCAAGGAATTAAACTTTCTCCTACGGTTAACTTAAACACTCTCCTCTTTGCCGACGACCAAATAATAATTACAAATTCTGAAGATAACTTACAGAAAGCTATTTTAGATCTAAATGAGATATCCAAAGATTATGATATGATAATATCAACAGAAAAATCAAAAACTATGGCCTTTAAAGCACAAGATTCAGCAAGAACTAAAATAGTAATAGATAACAAGATCTTAGAACAGGTGAATTCATTTAACTACTTAGGATGTATGATCACATATGAAAGTGAAAATTGCAAAATATTTAAAAATAACAGGTGTAATTAACTCTATATTTAAACCAAACCTAGTTCGAAAACAAACCAGACTAAAAGTATACAATACATTAGCCCTACCGGTCTTAATGTATGGAAGCGAAATCTGGACAATAAAACAAAAAGACAAACAAAGATTAACAACAGCAGAAATGAAGTTTATGAGAAAAACTGCAAAGTATATGCTATTTGATCACAAAAGAAACGAAGATATTATGAAAGAATTAAACCAAGAACCAGTAATAGAAAAAATTAAAAAATATAAACATAAATGGATGGAACACGCTCAAAGAATGAAAACAGAAAGATTACCAAAACAAGCCTTAAAGTACAAACCATTAGGAAAAAGAAACTTCTTAAACGATTTAACGATGACTTCGCCAGAGCCTAAATCCTTGATATGCATGATGATGATGATGAATTTATTTATTTTATTTATAATATTTATATATAAATGTATAATATTATTTAGTGTAAAATTGATTATTGTATTATTAAATTGATTTTAATGATGTTGGTTTGAAAAAAAACAGTAGTGAGAAAAATATTTATGCATTATAACTCACCATAGAAGTCAGCTGAGCAAGGGAAGCAGCAGAATGATGTCAACTTGTCGGCGAAACGCTTACTGTATTAACTCGAATATAACTTGTCCTCGCGTATAACTCGCACACCTGATTTTACTTCATGAAAAAAGACATTAAAAACGTTTGCATACATCTCGTACACGAAAAATGTTTTAGCATTGGAACTTTTTTCACCTTGGTTTGACCATAAATTATATATTTAGTTTAATCCTTTATCCAAGTGTAAGCAAACAAAGTTTGTGCCTAAAGTATCTTCAGGACTGGGGCAACTCGTGGCAAGGGTGGACTGACTTCACATCACTTGCCTTAGTATTCCATAATGCAAAGCACATCCAGACCGGTTTCGACCTTTATTGAGGTCTCTTCAGTGGGAGCCAGATCCAGAGGTAATACCAAGGTTGAAGTAATGCAGAAGTCATATTTTCCTATACCAGTTGCCAAAAGGTGTCACAGTTTTTATTAAATTACTCTGGATTAGAAAAAGATGCTGAAAGTTTATTCGCTTGATTAGACTATAAATCATATATGTGTCTTCTGAAAAGTTCTCGGCCTAACAATAAAAAAACGAATTTATAATTTCGAAATTATTTTTATTTTTCAACATAATCTCCCTTAAGACTAATACATTTATTCCAGTGATGCTCCAGCACCATTATCCCGTCCCTGTAGTAGTAACCAGTAAGATCTGCAAATACCCCTCTACAGCTGCAATCACCTCTTGATTCGAAGAAAAATGCTGGCCAGCGAGGAAGAGTTTTAGTTTCGAGAAGAAATAGAAGTCAGAGGGAGCCAAATCTGGAAATTAGGATGGATGTTCCAACAATTCTTAGTGCAGATGCTTTAATTTTCCTATTGCCAAAAACACTTTTGTGGGAAGGTTGCATTGTCCTGATGAAAGATGATTTTTTCTCTGCATACCAGGTCTTTTCTCACGAACTTTTTTTTCATCTAGTCTAATTACAAGATCGGAATAATATTTCCTGGTTATTGTTTTACCCTTTTCATGATAATTAATAAACAAAATGCCTTTAGCATCACAAAACACTGATTCCATGACCTTTCCTGCTGATGGAACCAACTTTATGTCTTCTTTGGCACTGAACAACCGGCTTCTGTCCACTGTTTTGACAGCTGTTTGGATTCTTGTGTGTATCAATAATGGTGAACACATTTGGATTCTGGTGTGTAATGGTGAATCCAAGTCTCATCCAAAGTAATAAATCGACACACAAAATCAGTTTTATTCTTGTTAAAACGCTCCAAGCAGTGTTCAGAGATTTTCATGCGAGTGTGTTTTTGATCTGCACGGCACCCATCTTGTGCAAAGCTTTTTCATTTGCAATTCTTCATGCAAAATATATCCTGCACGTTCTTTTGAAATGCCTGTAGTCTCAGCAATTTCACGGGTCATCTAATATCATATCGTGCACTTGGTCAATGATTTCTGGTGGTGTTACACTTTTTGACGTCCTTCATGTGGATCAACTTCAAGGCTGGTACGACCACGTTTAAACTCGGTAGCCCATTTCTTAATTGTCGAAAAAGAAGGAGAAGAGTGCTCATAAACTTTTTTGAACTTCGAATGAATTTCTTTTGGCATTAAACCTTCTTTTACAAAGAATTTTTTTTAACTGCACGAGACTCAATTTTATCCATTTCAAGGGATACAGACAACACTTTGGCTTCAGACAGCTGACTAAAACAAACTGCTTGATAGAATGACTTACAATTTCACATGGATGTTTATGTGACAGACTAACTTAGAAAAAAAAATCTTGCCAATAGTGTTGCCATTTATGGTTGAGGCCAAGAACTTTTCAAGGCTACCCATGTATTTAATTTAATCCTTTATCCAAGTGTAAGCAAACAAAGTTTGCACTTGAAGTATCTTCAGGACTGAGGCAACCTTTGGCAAAGGTAGAGACATCACATCACTTTCCTTAGTATCCCATAATGCAAAGTACATCTCCCCTTGCAGACATGCATAATGGAAAGGGTCACTACCCAGACCAGTTTCGATCTTTATTGTGGTCCTTTCAGCGAGAGAGCCAGACTCGGAGGTGATACCAAGGTTGAAGTAATGCAGAAGTCATATTTTCACACCTTATTATTAAATAACTCTGGATTAGAGAAAGATGTTGGAAATGTGACACCTTTTGGCAACTGATATAAGAAAATATGACTTCTGCATTACTTCAACCTTGGTATCACCTCTTGGACTGGCTCCCACTGAACAGACATCAATAAAGGGCAAAACCGGTCTGGGTAGTGACCTTTCCCATTATGCATAGCATTATACATGTCCGCAAGAAGATGTGCTTTGCATTATGGGATACTAAGGCAAATGATGTGAAGTCAGTCTATGCCATGAGTTGCCCCAGTCCTGAAGATACGTCAGGTGCAAAATTTATTTGCTTACACTTGGATAAAGGATTTAACTAAATATATACTGTATTTGCCCAAGTATATGCATCACCTTTTTTGTACACATTTTTTATGAAAAATACTTTATCACTGAATATTATAATGAATTTACAGTTGAAAGTTTATTTTTCACTTGGTTAGAATATAATAAATTTAGTTTAATCCTTTATCCAAGTGTGAGCAAACAAAGTTTGCGCCTGAAAGTATCTTCAGGACTGGTGTTGCAGTCCTGAAGATAGGTGTTAAGGTGTTGCACCACCTTACCCCAGTCCTGAAGATACTTTCAGGCGCAAACTTTGTTTGCTCACACTTGGATAAAGGATTAAACAAAATTTATTATATTCTAACCAAGTGAAAAATAAACTTTCAACATCTTCCTCTAAATCCAGAATAATTTATTAAAAAGGTGGCACACCAATTGGCAACTCCTATAGGTAGAGATGACCTTGCTAAATGCTTCTGACTGGTATCTCCACTTGGGCCTGGCTCCCACTGAAGAGACCTTAATAAAGGTCAAAACTAGTCTGGGTAGTGGCCCTTCCCTTAATGCATAACATTAGGCATATCTGCAAGGAGATGTGTTTTGCATTATGGGGGATACCGAGATAGGAGCGTTGGTAGCTTGCTCCACCTTTGCAAGGAGTCGTCCTGGTGTTGCACCACCTTACCCCAGTCCTGAAGATACTTTCAGGCACAAACTTTGTTTGCTCACACTTGGATAAAGGATTAAACTAAATTTATTATATGAATTTACAGTATTTCAAATATAAAATAATAAGTAGGTCTACTTTCCATGTTCTTTAGCATACGCAATCGCACGTAGCTTGTATGCAATATTGAAACAATGCTGACGTTTTTCAGCCATAATTTGCCAAGAAATTTAGAGAAAATTTAACGGCAGAAATTTATCACCATTCACAACAACCGTGACAACAATTGGAAAGTTTTAGCGAACAGGAACACAGCTGTGATCGCTGATGACAGGGAATGTGCATCCACTGAACTCTACATAACTGGAATTCTCTCACACACTGCAAGGAAACAAGAAAGAAACCACGTAACTCAGAACAGAGAAAATTTCCAGAAATGAAAGTAATAATGTTATGTCGTGATATTTCCTTAATTTTATTGTGTTCTTCTTCCTATTTATTTATCTTAAATTATGACTGTGTAGTGTTATCACTTTAGTTATGTACTTTTATGGTCTGTACTCATGAAATTAACATAACACTACACTCTTGCATTCACTGTAAAATCTATCCAGACAATTGGCCAATTCTTAGAATAATTTAATATATTAAATAATTAACAAAGGGTAGACCTCTGAAAGGAGCCCTATCCTCAGTAATAACTGTCTGGAGTCACCTCCTAAATCAGGTTCTGGCAATATTTATTTGATCAAGCTGTGCCAGCCAGATCCCTATGTTAGAAATTGCTCTTAACCAAGGAGTAACCCTCAGAAAATATACTCAGCTGATCAATTTGCTAATTGTTTCTTATCTCAGTTTTATCTATATCACTTAATTTACTTTAGTTTGCAGTTGTGGTCTCTGTCACATAATTCTATCCTGCTTAGATTCAGATATTAGCAAGCGGTGCATTGGATTCAATTCAAGGCACAAATCAGGTTAAGATATTCAAGATTCGTTTATTAAATTCCTAAGATTACACATTTGCAAGAGTAAACTCATTTGGAATATAGGTATCCTATATTAAAGATTAAGCATAGCAACTGTATTTTACACAACAATTTAAGCATAGGTTAATTCCGTAGCACAAATTTGTTAGCATCTTCCAAATATCCTTACTAATCTACACATTCTCTCAAATTAATTCAATCACATCGGTAACTTTATAGATCATTACTCACAACAATTCATATAACAATTCATTCAATTAATTACTTGAGAAATAGCCCTAAGAATTAAAACACTGCTATCCAATATTCGCTATAGTCCTTTTCCTACAAGTATAGAGTTCTGAAACATAACATCTCCTTTCTTCTATATTACAATATTCCTCTCTTTCTTAACAAAGAATTACAAAAGGTTTTAACATTACCATATTCCTGGAAGTATATTAATTCTGTCATCTTATCCTTACTTCGTCCCTTGGAATGTCCGGCCTTCTTCTAGATGATTGTCTCACAGGCTAGGCTTTCTGTTCTGCCTTTCTTTCCCATCGTGGACTAGAAACAGCATGGCTCGGATCAATCCACGTAGACGTATATGGCGGTCAGTTCCTTCAAGCTTGCTCGGGATGCTGCCGATTGTCTCCTCGTCGATTCCTTCCATACGACATCTCGAAATGATGACCGTGAATAACTACATGCTATTGATAAGATCCTGAACTTGGACTCGCCCCGACTTCACAAAAAAATCCAAAGCAAAACAGACAAAAGACTAAGACTCCTTGAAAGGGGGACAAACCCCTTTTATATCCACTGCCTTTGGCGCCCTCTTCACTCCCATACCTTTCTGCCCGGCACCTTCTTTTTGTGCAGATGTCGTTTTTTCTATTCGCATCTTCCTGGAGAATTCTGTGCACGTGCTGCGTCTTCCTGGAAAACACCGAGTACGTGCCGCCCTGCATGTAGACAATTTGCCGTAGGCTATGCAATTCACCTAAGGTTTTCGTTAGTGGGCTTTGAACTTCTGTTACATGCCTTAACATATATCGTACAAAGAATGCTTCTTCCATTATAAATTCTTACAAAAAAATGACATTGTTTACTTAAATACACCTTTGCAACAAGTTGCCCGTGTTTGTATTACGTTCTAGGACTACTTGCATTCAGCTCATGCTAGGATTCACCGATACTTTTATAGTTTTTTATACTATATACTATATTCGGCATGAAACTCTCTGATTCCAATCTTTGAGTTTCTTATTCGGTTTTAAAACAATGTGGGATCTAATATCCCCTTAATTTAATTAATTTACATTGTTTACCTTTAAGTAATATCACATAAAATAGTATTAGCATATGATTCATTAAACAATTTGTATCTTTACCTATGTACAAGCATTTTCGTTGTTGTTTAGCTAAAACTTGTTGAATCCTGAATAAATTATTTCTTTAAGGAAATCTTTTCATTCAAGATCCAACAATAAAAAACTGAGTATCGGCATATAAGACATACCCTGTTTTTCAGACCTATTTTCAAAGAAAAAAGTGCTTCTTATACACAAGCAAAACCATATGTTACATCTGAAACATAGTATCTAACTAAAAACTATTGTCCAATTTTTCAATTACATGAAATAAGTGTTTGTTTTATTGCATTTGAAATTCTGGATGTCATTATGACAGATCACAAAGGCTAACTTCAAATAAAATTCTACCACGAATTGAAACAAGCTATATAATGCATGTGTGAGTTCATCTGCCAGCTCAAATAAGCAATAAAATTCAACCAAGAATTGAAACTTCGTGTGAGTTGAACCTGCCGGTAATGAGAAGTTCCATCGGAAAGATAAACGACACTCCTTCGTGAATGTGTTAAAACTAAGAAATATATAGTGAATGTTGTTATGACAGTTTCAGATGTTATGGAATTTGGTTGAAGAGAATTAGCATTTTAACTCAAGAATTGTCATTTGTCTTTGGGTTGCAATTTCACCAATCATATGCACATCTTCATAGCTGCTCTCTCATGTAAAACGAAATTTAACTTGTACATGTTGTAACAATTAAAATAAAATGGCTGAATAATTTATAGGCGTATAAAAGGATATCACCTGTAAATCGTTGACGTGCCAGCAAAATTCTCGGATGTGCCATAGGTTTGCCATCTATGTCCTAGAAGATTGCTCAACATGTGGAAATTTCAGTCAAGAAAGGGTTTATGCAGAATTACAAAGCTGGTGATTATGACAGACTTAGGAGACAACTTAGAGCAGCGCCATGGCATAAGAAACTATGTGGAATAAATGTCATTAGTGCATAGGAAGTGGTCAAGGATTGTTTGAGTGAGACAGTATCAGAGTGCATATCCAGGACCAGGAGGATAAATCAAATAGGGATTAAGTGAATCACTAGCAATATAAAGCAGGAGCTGCAATAAATGAAAGCATTGTGGAAGGAATATAAACAACAAGGTGATCACATGCCCATGAGCAGTATAAAGCACAAGCAAGAAGGGTAACTAGTATGGTAAGCAAGGCTAAATCACATTTTGAGAGAAAATTAACTAAGCAGGCCAAAGTAAATCCAAAAGAGTTTTTTTGCTACATAGCAAGTAACAGAAAGTATGATTATGGAAAGATGACTTTACTCAGTGCTGATAGTAGGAAAGTGACAGAAGCAGAAGAAATAGTTCAGTTACTAAGTGGTCACTTTGCAAGGGTATATTATCCAGGTGGTGACTTCGTAATTACTGAGGTAACAACAGAGACTGATATGAGCATTGAGGTAGATGAACAGGAGGCACTCAGTATATTGGAAATTATCAATGTGAATACAGCAGTGGCTCTAGATGATGTGTCTGCTCATGTTCTATGAGAATGTGCAAGTGAAGTGGCAGTGCCCCTGATGAAGTTGTTTTAATCTAAGTCTCAGCTCTGGCAAGGTTCCATGGGAGTGGAAAGAGGGTAAGATAGTCCCACTACGTAAAGGTGGCTCCAAGACAGAAAGTAGCAAATTACAGGTCATTTAGTATCTCTGGAGTGGTAGTTCAAGTATTGGAAAAGTTGGTTAAAAGTAAAATTCAGGAATGAGTCAATAGGAATATGTTACTTTATAGGGGCAGCATGGCTTCGTAAAAGGTGGGGCCTGCCTCAGTAATTTATTCATATTTGATAATAAGGTGACAGCAGAATTGGATAAGGGAAATGGCTACACCATAATACTGCTGGATTTTGCAAAGGCATTTGACAGAATACAACATGGAAAACTATTGCATAAGTTGGAGCAAATAGGAATGGATATGAGGCTGGTGGCATGGATAGGGGTGATCGATAGACAGGCATCAGAGGATGGTGTTTGGTGGAGTGGAATCAAGGCAAATGAGGGTGACTAGTGGATGCCCCAAGACTCTGTACCAGGACCACTACTCTTTAATTTGTATATTAATGATATAATAGAACATTTGAAGGGGACATTCAGTTGTTTGCCGATGATGCAAAATTAAGGAGGGTAATAGTTGATAAAGATGATGTAGATATCTTACAAGATGATTTAAATAAATTGGCAGTCTGGGCAAAGGACAATTCTGGTTGTCAATTCAGTGTTGTAAAATGTAAGGTAATGCATTCAGGATGAAAAGATTACATACTTTGTATCATATTTATGGTACTAGTTTACAAGAAATTGATAAGGCTAGGGATCTGGGGGTGATGGTGGATAGAGTTGAAATACAGATGACCTATTGCAAAACTTGGCAAAATAGCTGAGAGGATTATTTGGATGCTGAAGAGCACATTGACAAGTAAAGATAACCTGCATTTCTTGGGGACTGGGAGGTGGTGGAGAAGATTCAGAGACAAGCGACTAAGCTGGTGACAGGTCTGTGGAATATTCCCTATGAGGGTGTAATAATATGTTAAGAGAATGCTTAGTTTTTTTTTAGGCTATAATGTTATTTCTGACCAACAGTAAACCAACTGTCATAAGAACAAACAACCTACCAAAAAGTCTTGATGAAATCCAACTGACCTTCAGTGCTTTTCTAATTAAAAATACACTGGTGTCAAACTGTTCCTTTGGTTCATAGAAAGTATTGTAGAGAGAAGTGGGGAGGACCACCTGTAACATTATAGTTTCAGTGGCTATGATTAAATTAATTATGTAATTAGCTTAATTTTTCTATTACTTTCGATAGAATTAAGGTTTCATTTCAATATAGAGTTGAGATTTTATTTCTACTCAGTGTTATTTATTGATTTTTTTCACAAAATGATGATTACTTTTTTTTTACTCAGTTATTTGATATTCTGATTATGGTATAATCAATAAAAATGAATGTTGTGAACTCTTTATTTTCGAAATGTACCAGTTGCTTGCTTAAGTTTATTGATATTTTTATTTGTTAGAATGAGGATGCATAAGCCTAGGAAAAGACACCGATATACGCTTTTGGAAGAATTCAGTGACAAAGAAAAAGAGAGCATTAAACTTTTAGCAAGAAGTAAGTGTTTGTTTATTTCCAGCAGTCTAAAAGTTGAATTGATGGGATGGGGTTAATCGTGTAAAACTTTGTGTTAAAAAAAAAAAACTGAATTAATGGTATTGAGTTACATACTAGCAAGAATTTTTAGTATATCTGTATTGAAAATAGAAATCTGCAATAATGAAGAAAATTTGAGAATGCAAAATACAAAACAGAATTCATGCATCATCATCAAATTACAGCAACTAAAGCTCTGTTTGTATTTAACTGATAGAAGCACAAGGGGGAAAAAAATCAGACATTTCTTGTTTGGGAAGGGGAACATTTAGGACAACAGCAATGTTTCTGAGGACATATTAAGGTTCTGATGGCGATAAATGAAGACTTTCACATAACATATAAGCAATGTGGAGAACCAACTTGGACTTCTGACTCAATATCTGGTTCTTCCATTTTCCTTTAGTATATTCCCAATTACATATTCACTTAGATGAAAAAAAAACAGTGGATTGGCAATTTGAGTGACTCTTTGTATTCTGTGTTAAATTAAACTATATAAATAAACTATATTAACATTAAATTAAACTATATAAACATTATGGTTGATGATTAGACACCCTAATCAGATATCATACCATCTGAGATATCTTCCAATTATACACAACCCCACACACACACATTGTTTTTTTTATGTTGAGCCCATACGCGATTTGTTCACATTGGAGATGAATGACTGCCTATTGTATTCCTCAGGGAACACATCAAGGGGAAGACTGTTCCAAAGTATAGCAGTTGCAGGGATAAAGGAGGAGGAGAAGAAACTTGTTCTGTGGGTTTTAAGGTTCACTGTTTAGGGATGTTCAGCAGCAGCTGCATGTGTTCCAGCAAGCTTAGTACTAAGTGGGGGAAATTATTGATGCTATTTCAGGTGAACATTTTCCATGGAAATATTTGTAGAAAACACATAGTGCAGAGACCGATCGTCTGTGCAAAAGTGGGGGGGGGGAGTTGGTAAGAGATGGGTCATTAATAAGTCTGATTGCTCTCCTCTGTATTGAATCAAGCATTTTGAGGGAGCTTTTTTTGGGGCCCCACCCCATATGTGGGAGCAGTATTCGATGGTTGGGCAGATTTGTGATTTGTATAAGGTTAACAGCTGTTCAGGAGTGAAGTAACATCTTGAGCAAAAGAGAAATCCTAGTTTTTTAGAAGCTGAGGATGCACTGGTTGTTATGTGTTTATGCCAGGCGAGGCTAGATGTCAGGATAATTCCAAGAAGAGAAATCTCAGATTGTCTGGAAATTTGGGTGTTGTCAAAAATAATCCTGGGAGAAAATGGTTCTTTTTTATAAGAAATGAGACAGTACTGGGTTTTATTTGCTTTGAAATTGACTAGGTTATCTGAACCCCATTGGAGGACGGCTTGGAGGTCTGAATTGAGGGCAGTGGTAGTTGCTGTTCTGTAGGTTGAGGTGAGTTGTATGGAATAAGGTTTATCAAAAGAAAGGGAAGAGTGCAATGTGCTGTCGTCTGCAAAACTGTGTATTGGGTTGGAGGTAAGCTAAAGTAGATCATTGATATATAGTAGGAAAAGGGTTGGCGAGAGGACAATCTTGAGGAACCCCGGCATTAGATGGTGAGAGGATAAGGAACCATCCACCACCACTGGCAATCCAGCTACAGATGTCTTGAGATAGACCAAATGATGGCAGCTTGCTTCGTAAGCCCTTGTGCCAGACCCGGTCAAACGCCTTGGAGATATCAAGTCCAACTGCTTGAGATTTGCCATTGTGTCACCCATCTATGGCATTTGTCCATAGATGGGTGACATATGTGAGCAGATCTCCTGTTGATTGGCAGTGACAGAATCCATACTGGTGGTCGTTTATTAGACGGGTAGCTTCAAGGTAGTGTAGAAGTTGGGAATTGATGATTTTTTCCATTACTTTAGACAGGACTCAGGTGAGCAAGCTGGTGCAGTAGTTGGACGGCAATGACTTGTCGCCCTTCTTGGGAATGGGTTGAATATAGGCCAATTTCCAGGCTGTGGGATAAATACCAATGGACTAAGACAGTATATATAAGCGACATAGAACAGGAGACAGTTCCGGTGTGCAAACCTTCAGGACAATTGGAGGAATGGCATCAGGGCCTGGAGACTTTTTTGTGTCTAGTTTGGACAGTATTTTGCTGATCTCTTTCTGGCAAAAGAATATAGTGGACATTATATGTTGAGCATCTGGATGGTTGGGGGGGACTTGCCATTGTCAATTATGCGTGCATTGGAAGCAAAGTGTGAGGCCAGGAGATTGGCCTTTTCTGTAGGTGATGATGCATTGGCCATCTGGCAAGGTGTAAGATAGAGGTGGGATTAGTGTTGGGCATAAGTTACGACCGATTGCTTTAGCGAGGGACCAAAAGGCTCGGCTGCCATTTGGACAGGCTGCTAATTTCCTGCTTTTTGCTCTTTTGAACTCTGTTTTGGAAGCATTGATTGTTTTTTTGCATTTATTTCAGGCTTAGGTATAAGCTCTAAAGGAAGATGGGGTTCTTGATTTGAGCCAGTAATGGTATGTTTGGTTTTTCCTTTGTACAGTCTTGGTGCATCTTTTAGAAAACCAGTTTAGTTAGGGAATGGCAGGTTAGAGTACTGTGGGGAATGTATGATTCCATGACAGTGAGGATTACTTTGGTTATGAGTTCAGTGCACGTGTTTGGGTTGGAAGGTCGGAAGCAATAGTCTAACCATGGGAATGAGGCATAGATGTTGTGGAGGCTGTCCCACTTGGCACTGTTATAATGCTAGACTACTCTTGTATGGTAGTGGCTGTGTAAACGTTGTTGCATGGGGGAGGAGATGAGCACTAAGTTAGTGGTCAGAATTGCTCTCTACATTCACTGTGTATTTGGAAGGGTCATTGGTCAGGAAGAGGTCTAGAGTATTTGGAGAGTGGTTTGGGTTATCGGATATTCTGGTTGGCATCTGACCTAGTTGTGTAAGGTTATTGGTGATGGCGAATTTTCAGCATCTCTGCCTGCAAGATCTATACAGCTGGAGGAGGAAAGCCAGTTGGTGTTGTGGACATTAAAATCTCCTAGGAGAATGATTTTGCTGTTGGGAAAGTAGGACTGGAGAAAGTCAATTTTTAAGGAGAGAAAATTGAAGAGCTCAGAGCGGTTGGTTGCATTAGAGGAGCGATAGAGACAGCATATAAATTTGACTGAGTTGAGTAGGGATATTTTCATCCAAAGTTGGGCGATTCTAGGTTGGGTGCTCTCTGGCAAAGTATGTCTGAGCGGATGTATGCACAGACGCCACCTTTGGGTCGAAAGGAATTAAAGAGTGTGTAGTTTGGAAGGTTGAGGTGAATAGTGCTGGAGGAAGGTGAGATTTGAGTTTCTGCCAGAAAGAGTAGGTGGGGTTTGGTAGACTGCCATGGTAATGGATGCTGTTAAGGTTGGAGTTTAGGCCACGGATGTTGGTGAAGTGAATTTGTAGGATTTTGTGAGTCATATGTTTGACCGCAGGGGTCTTGCACATTTTCCTATGTAGTGCCTGCATACTGGTGGCTGCTAGTGGCATCACTTGGTTTTTACACCAATTTAGCTTGTCTGTAGTCGAAGGTCTAGCTGTAGTCACCATTTTGACGTTTTTCTGCAAGTTGTCTTCAGAACTGGCGTCCTTGTTCTCTTTGTGCAAATGGTCTGGTCGAGCACGTATACACGATTGTAGAAAGTGTCTTTGAACTTGCTGTTGATCACTGTTATTAGTTTTGATGTGCTTGTCGACGTGGAAAGTTCATTCCATTCTTTCTTTTGTTTATGGGTCCAAAACAATGGCACCTGATGATATGTTTAGGATCAATGTTGAATTCTTCTGCTAATTTGATGATGTCTTCTTTCACTGCTTTTCCGTTTTCTTTTGGAAAGTTCAAAAAGACTGCGTTGAGTTTTTTGTTTTTGGCCTCTATCAAGTCGTGCACCATTGACATGATTATTTCATGGAGTTCATTCGCAGGGAAGGGTGAACTTGTGTTGCGGTGTTGATTCAATTGATTCGAGCTTGGTTTCTAGTGCTCATATTTTGGTGGAAAGAGTTTCATTTATAGCACTAATGTGCTGTTCAAGGTTTTCAGTTTGTTTGCCTGAGTTCAGGAGCTGTTTTACAGACGGGAAGCACAGCGAACAGAAATAGGGCTGGTTCAGGTCGATATATATCTTGTGTGCTGATTCATCCATTTTTACACAGGAAGCGTGTATCCAGTGGCAACAGAATTCGCACATTATACTTTTTTTTTTATCACTGATATCAATTTTGCAGCTGCAGCACTTTATGGGTTTGTCTGCAATTGACAGCGCTACGCTGGCTAGGCATGGGGTGCTTGTTCGTCGTTGGCTTTTGTTGCCGCTTCCATTGCTTCGCACGGTAGACATAGTGGGCACTTGCACGTGGCCAATTTTTATATCGAAATATAACTGGTTTAATGCACTAAAAGTACTTCCAGGTTGTGCTGGAGTTTTCTGCTCCTTAGTACCTGCTGTTAAGATTTCCGTTTGATGTTTAATTTGAATGGGAAATTCTTGCAATAGCAATAATATGCGGGAACACTATTATATTTGTATTTGTATACAATATTTGCGTTAATGACTCTGTGGAAAAAGACACACATGCTCTCATATACAGTATATACCAAACGAAGAAAAACTGCTTCTCATAGACAGGCTTATACGTTGGTTATGCATTTCTAAATCACTTAGGGAATTGAAACAACGTAGATCCGAAGAAAAACTGCATAGTCTTGTCGAAGTTAACAAAAATAAATAAATAAAATAAAACATTTTGAAAAGGCCTTATAAAGAACTTGGTCCACATAATTATTCTCTGTAGTGTTTTGCTATGTGAGATACTCAGTCTGGTAGAGTAATAGTCTTCCACTCAAAAAGGTTGTAAACCTAGTACATCAGTACCTTGGGTGAGCTAAGTAATTTTATCATTTATAATTTTTATTTATTTTTTACATAGTCTGGAAACTCTGCTGTAGAGACCAAACAGAATTTTTTTTCAAGCTACTTCAGGTCTGTAATGCGCAGGGTGGTGATCTCACACTAGGCAATGAAATTCATCTCACACCTAAAGATAATTATAAAAATTACGATAGCAGGATTTGAATCCATAGCCTACTGGCTGGAGAGTAGATATATTAACCACTTAGATAATCAGGCTGGAGAATGTATTAATAATAATCATTAATTTAGTCAGTAAATTAATGATTGATTTTCTGTGATTATAAACAGAAGATCTCAAAGATATTTATTTACTCCAGAACTACTTATTTTTATACATATATAAACTTATAAAGCTGTTTGGATCAATCTTAGCATTCCTAACTGTAATTCCTTTTTTTTTTATTTCTTTTAATTAACAATTTAGTTAACTGTATTTGTTTATATCCATCAAATTAGCTGATTTATCAGAGTTATACTCTTTTCATAACTTTTGCTTATAATATATTTCTTTCAGAGTTTGATGCTTCATCGTACTACAGATCAATTATGAAATTTACTTTTCAGAATAAATAACCTTGGACATAAAATTATGCAAGATGGTCTTAGGAGTTACCTCTTATCCAAAGATAAGAGATAACACGCTTATCTTTTTATTTTTGTATAAAAATGTTATCCAAACTCTCTGGTCAGCAAATTAGCACCATGAGTGCATATTGAATAATTATTATGTGAAACTTCAACTACAGAGATTGGAAGGAAGAAAGATCACATAGCAGGAAGGAAATGGAATTTATTCACCTGCTAAGAGATAACTACTCGAAACACCATGTGACGGGGTTTGAAAGTGTTGGATCTAATTTGTTTACAACTAAAGTAGCCATGTTTCCTTAACTAGAAGGAGTTTTTACTAGAAGTTTGGAAAATGTGAAATTTTTAGTTTAGAATGGGTATATGTGGAAATACAGCACAGATGACTATGGCAAAATTAGGAAGCAGCTAAAGCATACCATGGCATAAGAATCTGCATGAGAAGGATGTTAACAGTCAAGAGTATCCGAAGGAAGCAATATAGGACTGTATACCCAAATTCAGGAGGATAAATCAGATAGAAATTAGATAGAGCTCAAAAAAAAAAAAAAAAAAAAAAGAAAAAAGAAAAAAAGTAAACTGTGTAGGATATATAAGGAGAAAGATGATTTAGCAAGTTCACAAGGAGTGCAAGGATCAAGCAAGAAAGGTGACAGGATGGTACTCTTATTATTATTGTGCGTGCACCTCCATGGACTCCAAAGGTGGATAGTTTGGGTCTCCATCGGAGACCCAAACTATCCATACAATCTGTCATACCTCTCCTTGAATCCATTAACAGACAGAGTGCTAACAACTGACTCTGGCAACCCATTCTATTCATTCACAACTCTCCAAGCTAAGAATCTAGCATTACACTGACCACTCACCATCTTTGTTGCTCATCTCTGATTCCTCTCCATCACTTCCTCATTCCCAAGAAACCCAGAAGACCAGACCTAAGCCCAGTAGTTCAGATGCTGATGTGTCAAGGTCTTATAAAGAGGAATGACAGCTTCCATATCGCCACTTGATAGTATATTCTTCAATAGTGAAGTAATCTTATGAACTACCCTAGCAGTCTGTCCTCTAAACTTCAACTGTCTGTCTACCATCATGCCTAAATCCCTAGCTTCATTGATTTCCTGGAGTACCTTGAAAGTTTATTTTTCACTTGGTTAGAGTATAATAAATTTAGTTTAATCCTTTATCCAAGTGTGAGCAAACAAAGTTTGCACCTGAAAGTATCTTCAGGACTGGGGTAAGGTGGTACAACACCAGGCAATCCTTGCAAAGGTGGAGCAAGCTACCAACACTCCTATCTCTTATACTCTAACCAAGTGAAAAATAAACTTTCAACATCTTTCTCTAAATCCAGAGTAATTTATTAAAAAAGGGTGGCACACCATTTGGCAACTCCTATAGGTAGAGATGACCTGCTAATGCTTCTGCCTGGTATCTCCACTTGGGCCTGGCTCCCACTGAAGAGACCTCAATAAAGGTCGAAACTAGTCTGGGTTGTGGCCCTTCCCTTAATGCATAACATTAGACATATCCGCAAGGAGATGTGTTTTGCATTATGGGAGATACTGAGATAGGAGTGTTGGTGGCTTGCTCCACCTTTGCAAGGAGTGCCCTGGTGTTGTACCACCTTACCCCAGTCCTGAAGATACTTTCAGGCACAAACTTTGTTTGCTCACACTTGGATAAAGGATTAAACTAAATTTATGATACTCTAACCAAGTGAAAAATAAACTTTCAACATCTTTCTCTAAATCCAGAGTAATTTATTAAAAAAGGGTGGCACACCATTTGGCAACTCCTATAGGTAGAGAAGACCTGCTAATGGTTCTGCCTGGTATCTCCACTTGGGCCTGGCTCCCACTGAAGAGACCTCAATAAAGGTCGAAACTATTCTGGGTTGTGGCCATTCCCTTAATGCATAACATTAGACATATCCGCAAGGTGATGTGTTTTGCATTATGGGAGATACTGAGATAGGAGTGTTGGTGGCTTGCTCCACCTTTGCAAGGAGTGCCCTGGTGTTGTACCACCTTACCCCAGTCCTGAAGATACTTTCAGGTGTAAACTTTGTTTGCTCACACTTGGATAAAGGATTAAACTAAATTTATTATTCCTGGAGTACAGTTCAATCAATGTGGTACACAGCTTATAATCTATTTATCTCAAAATGCATATTGTTACATTTCTCCACTTTAAATTGATACCCATTATCTTTTGCCCATACTTACAGTCTATTTAAATCATCCTACAAGCTCTCCACCTGGAATTGATTCACTATCACTGTACTTAATTTTGCATGATCAGCAAATAACTGAATATTTCCTTTTGGGTTATTTCCAATATCGTTTATGTACCAATTAAACAGTGGTCCTAGCAATGAACTTTGCAGCACACCTCTAATAACCTTCTTTTGCCTGGATTCTGCTCCTCCATATATCACTTTTTGATATTTGTCCAGCAGCCATCCCCATATTCACATAACTGGTGTCATATCCATACCTATTTGTTGTAATTTGTATAACAGAGTTACAGAGTTCCATGTATTATTTTGTCAAATGCCTTTGTAAAATCCAGTAGAATCATCATGTAGCCATTTCCTATATCCAACTCATCAGTCACTCTATTATAAAAAGTTAGTAAATGACTGTTACATTTCTCCATGAGTAAATGACTAAGGCATGATTGACCCTTGACAGAGCCATATTCCCCCTAATACAGTACCATATTCTTATCCACCCATTCTTGAATTCTCTTTTTGGCCAATTTTTCCAGTACTTTTAGTACCATGCCTAAAATGCTGATTGGTCTATAATTTGCTACTGCGATCGTAGAACCTCCCTTATGCAAGGGAATTATTTTGCCCTCTTTCTACTTCTTTGGAACTCTACCAGAGCTGAGACTTAAAGCATTTAATCAGAGGCATTGCCAGTTCCCTTGCACATTCTCACAAAACCCGAGCTGATATTCCATCTAATCTCACAGCTGTATTTACATTCAGATTCTGCAATATCCTGAGAACCTCTAATTAATGAATATTAATTGGAGGTTCTGCTGCAGCATATGAGACATATGTTGCAGCAGGAACCTCATTGGATGATATACCCTTGCAAAGTGGTCACTCAGTAACTCAACTATTCTATTTGCTTCTGTCACCTCGTGACCATTAGTACTCATTAAGGTTAATCTTCTATAGTCATTCTTCCTCTTACTTGCCATGTAATGAAAAAAACTCTTTGGGATTTCCTTTGTCCAGCTAGGCTAGTTTCTACTCATAATCTGATTTTGCTTTCCTTACTATACTTGTCACCTTTCTTGCCTAATCCTTGTACTCTTCATCAGTTTGCTGGTTACCTTATATACCCTCCACAGCATTTTTTTTTTTTTCCAGCTCATGCATAATGACATTACTAATACATCTAACTCCTACCTGAATAACCCTCCTTACATTAGTTATACAATTTAATAGTGCTTACTCTAGATGCCCTTAACTATGCACTACTACCATCTTTCCCTTGCAGGATTTTATGCCATGACACAGCTTCAAGCTTGTCATAAGCACCTGACGTAGTTCTACATATACCCCTTCTTGACAGAATGTTCCTCATGTTTTACAGTCTTCCAAGTCAAGACTGCATGCTTACTTTCCCCAATTGGAGACAATGTCACCTTGGTTATGGATAGCTCTTCGGATCCTGTGAACAGGTCCAGTACTCTTGCACCCCAAGTCCCCTCCATCACATGCTACCTCAAATAATTATCTCTCAGCTGTATAAATTCCATTTCCTTTCTGCCATGTGATTTCTCTTCATTTCAATCTATATTGCCATAGTTGAAGTCCCCCATCATAATCACTTGACCTGTACACATTGTTATTAAAAACAGCACGTGAGTTCACAGTAATAACTTTAATTAATAAATAAGGTAGATATCTAGTACTAAAATAAATAAGGTATATATTTTGTACTAAAAATAATAGTACATATTCAGTGTTACAAACAGACTGTGAACTTACGTGTTGTTTTTAATAATTATACTATGCCACAGGTCCCTCTATAAATAAGAATCTGTACACATTGTACAAATTTGCTGATGCATATCTTCCAGATAATCCCTGGAATCTCCTGGCCTTATATCACTGTATATTTTGCCCTATTTGACTTAATCTTGCACCAGACTATCTCAAATGATCATTCACCCTCCTGCTTATCTCTTATTCTTTTTTGGCTACAGTTCATCAGCATTACTCCTCTCCCCATTATATATTCTCTATCTTCCCTGAAAATACTAAACCTTTCACATTCTATCCCTGTAACGACATCATCTGTTGTTAGCTTCGTCTCACTAATGCCTATAACTTTTAGAAAAGTTTAATCAAATACTCCTCTCTCTTGTTCTTGATACTTTGAGCATTAATATATAGAAACTGCATCATCCCTTTAAGCCTCCAACCACCTTTATTTCCTGAATTGACTAACTTATTCAATATTTTTGCTTGAGAGACTAGATTCTGCACTTGGTTATTCTCACACTCACTAACCTCATGGATGTCTTCACACACACATTCATCTGCATCGACCATTAATTGCATAAGTTTTCTTGAATTTGCGCTTCAGCATGCTCAGTGAACAAAACTCTCTCTGGACACCTGACACCAAAACCATTTAGGTGCACTCTGTCAGCATTATATAAATCCTTGTTTCCATCAAACTCAGACTATAGGTCCACAAATCCCACATCATTCCTTCTGCACAATCTTTGTTTATTATTGTAATATTGTTTCTTGTGCTATCAAGGCAAAATCATATTTTGGAAGGCAAATTCAGATTATGGAAGATTATACAAATTCAAATTATGGAAGATTATTGCAGACAAATTCAAATTGTGAGAAGAAATTAGCTGAGCAGGCCAAAAGAAATCCCAAAGAGTTCTTTCACTGAGTAGCAAGTAAAAGGAAGAATTACTATGTGTGAGTAACTTTAATGTGTGTTGGCAGTAGCAATGGGACAGAAGCAGACAAAATAGTTGAGTTACTGAGAATGACTTTGCAAGGGTCTGACATCCAATTAGGCTATTGCAGAATCTCAGTGCAGATGACATGAGATGAGATATCAACTCATATGTTATGAGAATGTGCAAAGAAACTGGCATTTCCTTTGCCTAGGCTGCTTAACTTAAGTCTCAGCTCTGGTAAAGTACCAAGGGAGTGGGAAGAAGGCAAAATAGATCTTTTTCCTAAAGGAAGATTCCCAGACTGCTGTAACAAATTAGAGACCAATCTCGGGAGTGGTGGTACAAGTGTTGGAAGACAGAATTTGAGAATTGGGATGGGGAGCAGTGCTTTGTGAAGAGTAAGTCATGCCTTAATTTACTAACTTTTTTTAATAGCTAGATGTCTGAGTTGGATAAAAGGCAGGCTACATGATGGTACTGTTGAATTTTGGAAAGGCATTTGGTAGGATACTGCATGGAACTCTGTTACGCAAATTGGGACAAATGGAGATGGATATGGAACTGGTGATATGAATATGAGGATGATTGATGGACAGATACAAAGAGCAGTATATAAATGATCAGAATCCAGACCACAGTAGGTGACTTTCAGTGTGCTGCAAGTCTCTGTGTTTGGACCACTACTTTTAATTTATAAATTAATATAGGAAATGATTTGAAGGGAAGTATTCAGTTGTTTGCTGTTCATGATGCAAAATTGTGTAGGGTAATAGTTAATCATGGTGATTAGAAAGCTTGCTTGTAAGATTATTTAAATAGCCTGGCAGTATGTACAAAAGATAATGGATACCAGTTTAATGTAAAAAGATTGTAAAGTTATACATTTTGAGATAAGACAATTACATGCTGTGTACTACATTGATGGAACTGAAGATAGGGATTTCGGGGTGTTGGTAAACAGAGAGTTGAAGTTCACTCTATGTTTACCAACAAGGTAAAAAGAGTTTACCTTGTTGGTAACTTCTCTGTTTATGAAGGGCATATTTTTAAGGTGACCAAGGTAGTTCATATGATTACTTGGGTTCTTAAAGAATACACTAACAAAGATAAGGAAGTTATTCATAAGTCTTGTCACCTGAATTTCTCATGGATGAGAAAGTGGTGGAGAGAATCCAGAGGCAAGGATCTTCTTTTCACCTATCAACCAATAATTGTCTGGACACCCTTGTTCTTTGAAGTTATGGAACATTTCAGGTTTGTTAATAACATAAAAACCAGTGTACAGATTGTAGAAAGCAGTATTTCATTAGTGAATGCATAGTAGGAAGCAGTATTACAGTTGTCATCATGGGCTGTCACATCTGTGGCATGTCCATACATGTCATTGCTGCTCAACTGAAGCATCCAAAATCAATGGTTGGTGATGTGATCAACAAATTGAGACATTATGGCATTATTGGTGCAGAAAAACACCAGTAACACCAGTAGTTATTGGTGCAGGAGAGCACCAGTAACACCAGTAGTTATTGGTGCAGGAGAGCACCAGTAATACCATGGTGAGCACTAATACTGTATGAAAAGAACCCCATTTACTGAGTTTCCAGACAAGCTGAACATCACAAAAACGAACAAGGTGGCTCGTCTGGCCTGCTGCAAATAGTGTGTGAACTGGACAATTGACCAGTGGAGAAATGGTACTCTGGAACAATGAATCAAGGTTCACCTGTTTCCAGTCTGATGGCAGGATGTGAAGGCAGTCTGGTGAATGCTTGTTACCACAGTGTATTGTACACACAGTAAATGTAAAGTTTGGTGGTGGAGTAGTAATGGTGTGGGGTGCATTTAACTGGTTTTGAGTGGGACCACTGGTCATTGTCTATGGTTCCATGAAGGCAGCTCAGTATCTTGATATTCTGGATAATCAGGTGCTGCCTACACTGTGGAGTTTTTATGGAAGGAACCCGTGTTACTATCAAAATGACAATGCCCGATGCTGGCATGTGCAGAGTTCTGACCTCAACCCCATCGAACACCTTTGGGATGAATTGGAATGATGATGGATGTCCAGAGCAGCATGTCCTCAATGTTGCTGAACTCAGTGCTGCGTTGATGGAGGAAGGAGACAAATTCAACCTGATGTCTACCGCACATTGGTGGGAAGCCCTCAAAGAGTGCAGGAGGTGATCAAAGCCAAAGATGACATACCTGATATTAAGGTTCACTTGATGGTATCAGTTGTAAATTACTAAAGAGTCTGGACAATTATTGGTAAATAGTATTTCAGCACTTGGCTGGCGTGGGGGGGGGGGGAGCAGAACAAAGGGTAATTTCTGGAAATTGAGCACAAGTGTGGTGGTTATCAGGGGTGTGAGGAGTACATTTTTTACTTGGAGAGTTGTGAATGAATGGAGTGGGTTGCCAGAGTCTGAGTACTTTTTCTGTCAATGAGTTGAAGAAGTATGACAGATATTGTGTGGATAGTTTGGGTCTCTCTCAATGAGTCTTTGGGCTCCATGGGATTACTTGTGCAGTAAAAATAATAGATGAAAAGTAATCAGATATACGATAGTGATCAAATTATTACTATCACATGAAGGCTCTAGGCTATTAATATTAATCACTCACCAATTCTTCTGATGTTATGAAATCTAAAACTCTCCAAAAATTTACTGTCTACTGTATTATTAACTGTTTCATTCTCTCACTCAGTATTTCCCATATCAAAATCCTCCATTAATAATACTTTGCTTTTCCCTAACTTGTTGATTTAGTAATCAGCCCATAATATTATATTACTTCTCTCCACTATGGTAACATTCTTGTCCTTATGTGTACAGCCTCCATGCTTAATAAGTATATATTCTTAAAACATCTTCCTGAATAGCAATTCAATAGATCACCAGTCTCATAGTAAATCTTTTCTGATGAACAACACACCCCTTCTTTTAGTTTTCTTATTCAGTTTTTTCTGAGAGCATTATTATTACCAATTATTATTATTCATGTACAGATTTGATTCATAAATACTATAATGTACAGTTTGATTTATCCAGTTAATACTTGCAATCATAATATTATTTAAGCTGCATGTGTTAGTATGTAAGAATGTAATGTGATTATTTTGTTCTTTGGTTCAACCTCTACTATCATTTCCTATCAGATTTTATCTTGTTTTCTAGATTATTTCTTCTCGGTATTTATATAGTTCCCTTAATTCTCTTTCTAGTTTTTCCCTATCAAAGTCACCTTTCTGGTACCTCTTTTTTATTTTCTTGGGAGAATTCGAGTTTTCTAAGTTATATATTTTTCTGAGAACATTCCCAATCTATTTGCAGTTTCTAATATACTAATTATATAGTAGGTTTTATCCTTTATCCAAGTGTAAGCAAACAAAGTGTTTGCACCTGAGTACTTTCAGGACTAGGGAAACTCATGGTAAAGGTGGTATAAGTTCTCATCATTTGCCTTAGTATCTCCCATAATGCAAAGCACATCTCCTTGCAGACATGTGTAATGCTATGCATTAAGGGAAGCCAGACCAGAGCCAGACCTAGAGGTGGTCTGGCTCCCACTGATGAGATCTCAATAAAGATCGAAACCAGTCTGGATAGTGGCCCTTCCCTTAATGCATAGCATTACACTTTGATAAAGGATAAAACCCACTATATAATTAGTAGCATAGCCAAGTGAAAAAACTTCCATAAAGTTTCTAATATAATTTCTTTATTAGTTTTCAAGTTGTTAAATTTCCTGGTTTATTTGTGATTATCTTTGCCCATTATATTTTTAAATGAGATATTTTATGTGATATTTGTATGACATTTGATTCGATTTCCACATTTTTGTTAATATATTAAAAAGCTCTATGCATTTTGTTGTTATTTATTACTGAACCTTAAAGTTTTAGATTTTCTTTATTAATTTTTAATGAATTTACAAGGGTGGTCTGAAAAGTTCTCGTCCTCGACCATAGATGGCAACACTATCGGCAAGATTTTTTTTTCTAAGTTGGTACATCTGTCATAAGCATCCATGTGAAATTGCAAGTCATTCTATCAAGCAGTTTGTTTTATACAGCTGTCTGAAGCAAAAGTGTTGTCTGCATCCCTTGAAAAGGCTAAAATTGAGTATCGTGCGGTTATAAAATTTTGTAAAAGATAGTTTAATGCCAAAAGAAATTCATTCGAAGATTCATAAAAGTTTATGGGCATTCTTCTCCTTCGTTTTTGACAGTCAAGAAATTAGCTGCCGAGTTTAAACGTGGTCGTAGCAGACTTGAAGATAATCCATCTGAAGAACGTCCAAAAAGTGTAACAACACCGAAATGATTGATCAAGTGCATGATATGGTATTGGATGACTGGTGAGTCAAAGTGCTTGAAATTGCTGAGACTATAGGCATTTCAAAAGAACGTGTAGGATACATTTTGCATGAAGAATTGCAAATGAAAAGGCTTTGCACAAGATGGGTGCCACACTTGCTCACAGCAGATCAAAATAACACTCGCACAAAAATCTCTGAACAGCTCTTGGACCATTTTAACAGGAAGAAAACTGATTTCGTGAATTGATTTATTACTATGAATGAGATTTGGATTCACCATTACACACCAGAATCCAAACAGCAGTCAAAACAGTGGACAGAAGCCAGTTGTTCAGCGCCAAAGAAGACAAAGTCAGTTCCATCAGTAGGATAGGCATGGCATTGGTGTTTTGGGATACTAAAGGCATTTTGTTTATTAATTTTCTTGAAAAAGGTAAAAGAATAACCAGCGAATATTATTCAAATCTTTTTACCAGACTAGACAAATAAATTTATGAGAAAAGACCCTGTTTGCAGAAGAAAAAAATCATCTTTAATGAGGACAATGCATCTGCGCACGAAGGTGTTTTGGCAGTGGGAAAATTAAGGGATCTGCAGTATGAATTGTTGGAACATCCACCCTATTCCCCAGATTTGGTCCCTCTAATTTTTTATCTCTTCCCAAAACTAAAACTTCCTTGCTGGTCAGCGTTTTTCTTTGAATCAAGAGGTGATTGCAGCTGCAGAGGGGTATTTTGCAGAATGGATATAAGGTTGGCGAGATGAATAGGAGGGTGGTTGATGGAGAGATATCAGAGAGTGGTTTATTCAGGAGTAGAGTCCAAAAGACGGCCTGTGACTAGCCGTGTGCCGCAAGGTTCTGTTCTTGGACCACTACTGTTTAATTTGTTCATTAAAACTATAGGAAAGGATCTGAGAGGAACTGTGCATCTGTTTGTGGATGATGCAAAGTTAGATAGAGTAATAGTGAATGCTCAGGATGTCAAAATTTTGCAGGATGATTTGGATAGTTTGGAGGACTGGGCTAAGGAGAATGGATGTCAATTTACTGTGGAAAAATGTAAGGTTTTGCATTTTGGGGTGAAAAGATTAGCAGCAATATATCATATTGGTGGAACTGTACTCCAGGAGAGTGACAAGGCCAGGGATTTGGGAGTCTTGGTGGATAGGGAGTTGAAGTTTAGGGGACATATCGCAAAAGTGGCAAAATCAGCTCATCAAATCACTCGGTTGCTGAAAAACACTTTAACGAGCAGAGACAAACAGGTTATTGTTCCTCTGTATCGAGCCTTGATAAGACCCCATCTAGACTACTGTTCCCAGATATGGGCACCAGGGTTTCTTCTCGATGGGGAGGAGGTGGAGAGGATCCAGAGACCAGTGACCAAGATAATAGCAGGACTATGGAATGAACCTTATGAGAACAGGTTGAAGATTTGTGGGCTGCAGAAATTGGTTGATAGGCGGAAAAGGGGGTGATATGATTGAGACATTCAAATTGCTGAAGGGTTTCTATAAGATTAATTCAGAAGATATTTTTGAGAATAGGACTGGTAGTGGGAGGACTAGGGGGCCATCCATGGAAGCTTGGTAAGAGTGTGGTTAGCAGGGGTGATAGAGCTAGGTTTTTTACTTGGATAGTGGTAAATGAGTGGAATAAGCTGCCAGAGTCTGTTGTGGGTGCCATGACTGTGAATGTTGAATAGTTGTTCTTGACATGATGTTGGGCCTCCCTTGATGAGTCCGAGGACTCCTTGGAGCTGCCTGTAATAATAATACCATTTTATATTTCTCTTCTAAATTCTGGTTTTAAGAGTGGAGCTAACATAATTGAACTTCCAATGTTCTCTCTCTCTCTCTCTCTCTATATATATATATATATATATATTATATATATATAACCATTATGTCTTGGTTTTATTGATTATGAGAAAGCCTTTGATTCAGTATTTAAAGCATTACAGAACCAGCAAGTGGAGGAGCCATACATCAGGACCATCAAATCAGCACACACCAATGCACAGCAGCAATTCATTTCAATGGAATTGAAATGAATTGGTGTGTGCTGATTTGATGTGTGTGCTGTGCACATTTCATTTCAATGGAATTGAAATGAAATGTGCATTGGTCTGTGCATCTACTGTGGAAATACAGAATGGTATAAGGCAGGTATAAACTTCTTGATTGGGAAAGGAAAGATATGAAGATAAATGGAAAATATTTAAGCCATTTACCTTTTGCAGATGACATAGTTATCTTTACTTCAACTGCTCATGAATTACAGACTCGTATCCAACAACTTCAAATTGCTAGCAAAACAGGTGGACTAAAAATAAATCTAAAGAAGTCCCAAGTTATGTTCAATAGCTATGTCCAACCAGAAATAATAAGAACCAATAATGATGAAATTAAACAAGTAGATCATTACATGTACTTAGGACAACAGATATCAATGGAACAAAATATCATGGATGAAATTAAAAAATGCAGGATGCTTGATTGGAAAACATTTGAAAAACTACATTCAATTTTCAAAAGCCAACTACCATTATGCCTGAAAAGAAAAGTTTTTAACCAGTATATTCTTCCTATATTGACATATGGCTGTGAAACATGGACACTAAATGCAAAGGAAAATCAAAAATTAAGAACACAATTTAGTATGGAAAGAAGTATGCTTGGTATCACAAGACTGGATCACAAAAGGAATCGTGGATAAGAAATCAAACCAATCAAAGTCTCTGACATCATAGGGAAAGTGAAACATCTGAAGTGGGAATGGGATTCCACGAAAGGAAAAACGACCATGATGCTGACCTAAATCACAGTGGATTGATGATATTATCAGATTTGCAGGAGTGACATGGGAAAGGAGAGCCATAGACAGACAGTTTTGGAGTAATCTTGGAAAGGCCTTCATCCAGCATTGGATCGACAATGACTGATGATGATGATGATGATGATATATATATATATCAGTGGCGTATATTCCTGATGTACTAGGTGTGCAGTACACACCCACAGAATAGCAATATCACCGATATTATATTTTTGCATTTATTCCTGTTAAAGACTCTCCTAATTGTTTCCTGACTTTGCATGATTCCTAAATGTAAACACAATATACTAATGCTTCACGAAGAGGACACTTTTCGACGTGTAAACTTTGCATCACATTTGCATTAATAGGCCAGGTGTGCAGTTACAAATATGGACACCTTTGAGCCATTTGAACAGACGTACAGATGGTGCAGCGGGTCAGATTCTTAGCGTTCCAGTGGTTTTAAACCACCCAGAATGTGAGGGTGTGTGCACAATAGCACCCAGAAATCAGTGGCTGTGATTGGTTATTGTGTCAACCAATCCAAGTAAGTGCTGTTATTGAGTCTCAGAGAAGGAAATATATATATAAGGAAGAAGTAAAATAATGACCTAGATACTGGTCTGGGTGTTGTGCTAAGAAGAACAGCCACCATACTGTGATCTATTGAGACTCATCCTCTGATGAGTCACAAATTTTCATTTGTGCTTTATGCACTCTCCAGGCTCCCTCTCACAAGAATCAATTGAAATTAATTGAAATTGAAAAGGCATTATCTTGATTTTTCTTTTTTTCAGTAGCACAAGTCATTGGGGTGAGTCCATTGATAGCTGCTGGAAATCACCAGGGGGATGCCTGGTGAGTGCAAATAGCACACTTGATAATTCCTAATGACGCTCACGCCATATCAGGTCCTGCTAGCCTCAGAGAGAGACCCTGAAGGAGTATGCCCTAAGAGCTGCTCTTAACATGGGGAATTGCCATCCCACCCGTGCACCTATGCACATGAGCTCTTTCGTAGGGAATTTGGCTATCTGCCTTCCATTATCTTGAGTTGGGAAGAGGTGAGAGTGCCCTAAAGACTCTCGCTGCTCCCCTATGAGCATATAACTTAGGGAATCAGTCTTTTATCCCAACCTCAGTGGCATTGGGTTTCTCATCAGATTGTGGAACTCGATAAGTCGACATGTCTAATAATGAAGTACTCTGTATTGAATGTAGAATCATATGCAATAATTGAATTGATTATAATATTGAAGAAAATTGAATTAGGAGGTCTTCAAGTTCACTCATAGGAGTAGGGGGAATTTAATTTTTAGTTCTAAGCTAGTTTAAGTTAGTCAGTAAGTTAGTGGGTAAGATGTGAGCTAAGAAGTCATGTGCTTGATCAATAAATAAGAGAAAAGAATGAAATTCAGAGGTGGGGAGATTTCTCCAGGCCAGTGCTTGTCCTGACATTAGCGACAGCACAAATAATAAAAATAATACAGGTCTGTAGATTTAATAATAGTGGCAAGTATGGCTATTAGCCATACTGTGGTAATTGCATGAACTGAACGACTTTAGGTTCACGTACCACAGGCAATTAAGGACTGAACGGCTTTAGGTCCTTAATGCGAGACAGGGACACATTGCCAAGAGAGTCTGAACAGATTTTATAATAGGTGAAGTTGTGGTGATGAACTTCAAGGTTGATGCAATTGTATACTATAAGAGACGAAGAGATTGGATGTGATGAAACTCAAGGTTGATGCAGTTGTATACTGTAAGAGAGTCTAACCTGATGATAAAGATTACAGGTTAGTTTTACCCTACTGATGATGGTCGTTGCGATAATAATCCTGCTCAGTATGAGAGGAACCGCAGGTTCGGACACTTGGTACATGTGCTTGGTCGAGTGACCAGTGGTGCGAAGCTACCATCCGTGGGATTATGACTGAACGCCTCTAAGTCAGAATCCCGTCTAGCCACTGCAACGACATCGTGCCTCGCGCGTTAAAAGGCAGCGCTAGCCGGAGTTGCTTTCGTACCATCATGGCAATCGCTCTGGCGATCAGGCCACTAAAATGGAAGGTTCAAGGCAGCCGTTGAGACTATGCGGCAGCTGCTTCCTACGCCGCACCATTCAGGTGCGACGTGCGGGCACCAAATTGTCCTCAGACGACCTAGATACTAGTCTGGGTGTCATGCTTAGAAGAGCAGCCACCATACTGCGATCTATTGAGACTCATCCTCTGAGGGTGTTGCACAATAGCACCCAGAAATCAGTGGCTGTGATTGGTTATTGTGTCAACCAATCCAATTGAACGCTGTTATTCATCGTGTTTTCTAAGTTTCATCTGTTTTGCATGCATGAAGTGTGAACTTCTTTCTCTCATCCAGAAATTTTTATTAATAAGGTCTAGCATCTTCTGGCTATGTATATATGAGATATATATGACTTCTGCATTACTCCAACCTTGTATTTCTCCCGAGTCTAGCTCCCACTAATTAGAATTCAATAAAGGTTGAAACTGGTCTGAGTATTGGCCCTTCCCACTATGAATAGTACTTTACACGTCCGAAAGGGATACATACTAAGACAAGCGATTTAAAAGTCATTAGTTTCTATATACAAGTAGCTCAGATGTGAATATATTTCACATGAAAAACATTGTTTCGCTTCCTTGGTTAACGGATTAAAACCAAATATATAATTTCTTGGAATCTTTAAAATATATATTTATATAAACTCTAGTTAAATTAGTTCATTTAGTGGTTTCTTTTTTTTCAGCATGCTAAAAGTTATTTTTTCAGATTTATCATCCAACGTATAGCTAGTATAAAATGATCATTGGTGAAAAAAATACTACCCTATCTTATGCTAGTCATTGTTTCAAAAGTTTCAGAAAGTATTCCATTATTTATAACTTGTTTTATATCTTACATATTTAAGTTAATCCTTTCTTTTAAAGTTACATGGTGATCAACATTCATTTTGACAAAATTATGGCTACCACTGTGATAAGAATAGTTACTTATTTCCCTACATTTCAACCTTCATATTAAGGTCACCATCTGGAGTATGCATGTATATATACACACAGACAAGCTACATTACAGACAGTATGGGTATCAAACATTTAGAGATGTGACACTAATTTGATCAACGATTATTCAAAAAATCTCCATCAAAGCTATATCCTATTTTTACATGGCTAAAGAAAACAAATTCATATTATCTTTTAATTCAGAAAAAATGACTAAATCAATTATTTGCGTTTGTTATATTAGGGTTAAGATCCTGGAGTAGTAGTCCTAATTATTAATTATAATGACTTCTTAGAACAAAAGATTACGTGGGAGAATATGTGCCATCCATATATTCTTGAGATGTTTGCACCATTGTTATTGTTGTGATTAAGATGGTTGATTAGAATTTCACAAGCCTTCTTAAATTTGTGCTCATACAAAGTTTTGCTGTTTTTTTAGGAAAGTACTGCTGATAATTTTTAATTCAAGTTTAAGTGCTTGCTCATACCAGATAAAATAAACAGAATACTACACAAATACAACCTTATTGCCACCTTTAAATCGCTTAGGATCACCTCCCCTGGCCTATCCTGCAGTATACTACAGTGCATTTAGTGCACTGTAACTTGCCTTATATAGGTGAAACTGGATGCACAATTCCTGTCTGAAAAGAGGAACATAAATGACACATTAAATTTAATAACTATGGTAAATCTGACCTTTCTGATCATGCCCTTGGATACTCTACACAGAATTGACTGGAAAGGTGCCGGTTCAGTACATCACACCAAAACTTGATGTGAGTGCAAATTTAAGAAGGCCTGTGAAATTCTAATTGACCACCCTAATCCCAACAATAATGATATTCTAAAACTCTCAAGACTATTCTATCCACATAACCTTTTGTTCTAAGAGGTCTTTATAAATTATTATTATTAATTGATGTGGCACTAGGAAGTCAGGGACTCATCAAGGGAAGCTACGTATTACCTGCACTGGGTGTCATACGTGCTCTTGAACTTATTCGATTCACACTACCTGCACTCACCACATTCACTGTCAATCCATTCCAATCCCAGATCACTCTATGAGAGAAAAATCAAGCTCTCACTGCCTTCTTGATGACATTCATTCTCAACTTCTAGGGATGCCCACACTAAAAAAATAAATAAAATAAAATAAAAACATCTACTGATATCCTGTATGATCCTTTCAGGAGTTTGTAAACTCGATCATATCACCCCACTTTCTCTTGTTTGCTAGTGTCTGCACAAAGAACTGAGAAGTAGATTTGGAGAGTGGTGGATGTGTAGAAGGTAGTAAAGAGTATAAAGTGAAAACAGAGTATTAAGGATTGGTACAACAGATTTTTATGGCCTCTAAAGTGAACCTCTTGTGATGAGTGTCATGGCTTCATTAGGTTTATGTGTGGATTTTGTTGCATGACAGTAGATGAAAATATGAATCATAACACAAATGAGTGCAATCATTATTTTAGTAACTTTCATAATCTGTCTGAGCCTTATATACTCAGGCAGATTTTATCAGACTCATCGAGTGTCACCGCAGTTTTTAAATGTTTACTGAGCATTAATATTTATCATATCATATAAAATTATATAATTATTATTTTAATTCTATTGTATATGTTTTTAAAAACCTGTTTTTTTTAGGATTTGAAACTGGAAGTGATCACCATTTAGTCTTGAGACAGTTGAATTTCATATTGAAAAGAAGAACATGTAAGAAAGTTTTAAAGCGAATAAAAGCTGAGCAGCTCTCAGATGTGAACTGTAGACTAAAATACACAAACGTTATTCAAGACGAAATGAAAGAGTTTGAGAACAGGAACTAAACCTTGGAGATTCAATAGCAAGACCTGAAGAAAACATTGATTGATTCAGCCAGAGAGGCATGCGGTGAGGTTGTCTGCAAGGATAGAAAAATCAGAAGTCCATGGTGGACACAGGAAGTTAAAGAGGCACTGAAGGAAAAGAAGAAAGCATATTGAAAGTTCCTGGCAAATAAGTCAGCTTGTGCTCTTTGAGAATACAGAGACAAATGTAAGAAAGCTAAACACTGTGTAAAATTAGCTAAACAAAAGTCGTGAGAAGACTTTGGTAAGAACATAGATAATAAATATCAAGAAGGTGGTAAGATATTCTGAACGCTGTTGAAAAATGTCAGAAATGGAGGAAAGAGTGCTGTAAAAGGAATTAGAGATGATTAAGGTGATATGAAAACTGGAGAAAAAGATATCCTTGATGTATGGAGTAATTATTTTGAAAAATTGCTAAATGAAACAAGCAGTGACAGCTCAGTGGTAAAAAAACATTCAACGGCATACAATCAGGAATACATATCCATGCCTGAACAAAGAGGCGATTTCCAGATGATTGGAATAGAGCTCTCATAGTACCCATATATAAAAAAGGGAAATAAAACTAAATGTGAGAATTACAGAGGTATTTCCCTACTTACTGTACTTACTGTTCCTGGTAAGATTTATGCAAGTATACTTGAGAAATGGTTGAGAAGGATTGTGGAAGGGAAGCTTGTTCAAGAACAGCTGGATTCAGGTCAAGTAGAGGCTGTCAGGATCAGATTTAAGACAAATAGTTGAGAAATCATGGAAATATAACAAAGATCTGTATTTAAGTTTTGTAGATCTGGAGAAGGCATATGACAAGGTGCCAAGAGACAAGCAATTCAAAACACTCCAGTTGTATGGTGTCAATGGGACATGATATCAAGCAATACTTAGTCTTTATTAAAGTTGTAAGTCAGCAATTAGAATTGAAGGAAGTACAGGAAGATGGTTTGATATTCAATCTGGTGTCAGACAAGGATGTACATTATTCCCTCTGTTATTCATTATCTATATTGATCATATTTAACCTTTATATCAATGACATTGTCAGTGGATTGCAGGGGGATATTCAGTTGTTTGTGGATGATGTGAATGGTTATAAGTAATAGTGCAGATGTGGTGGTAGTCCTGCAGGAGGATTTGAATAAGCTAGACAGATGGGAAAATGAATGGGGGTCTTGCTTAAAGGAAACTGTGAGCAAGAAGGCAAGGAGGGGTTTCTTTGCATGGAGGGTGATTGAACCGTGGAATGCATTGCCTGATAGAGTGGTGAGAGCGAGAACAGTCATTGAGTATAAGGAGTGGTATGATAGACTTTGTGTTTCATAGGAGGGACCTCCCACGATGAGTCTGGATAGACTTGTGTTTCCTAGGAAGGACCTCCCACAATGAGTCTTTTGACTCCATGGAGGCCTGAATAATAATAATATTATTATTATGAAGGAAAGTGGTATTAAACCTGATATCAGAATTGGAGATGTTAATGTTAGCTCTTTGCTTTATGCAGAAGATATACTTCTAAATAAATCTGCTACAAGTCTGCAAGATTCCCTGACTAAATTGAATAACTGTTGTAATAGATATGGTATGAATGTCAGCAATAACAAGACAAAGACAATGAAAATAGGCAGAAGCATTGAAAATATCAACTTTCTGAATGGAGAACCTATAGAACAAGTCAAAGTTCCGCTACTTAGGCATGATTTTTAGTGAAAATGGTATATTAAATACGGAAATAGACAACAGAATGAACAAAGCTGGTTTGGTAAGAGCTCAACTGAATAAATTTATATGGAATAAGAGAGAAATTAGTCAAAACACTAAATTAGCTATATACAATACAGTGTTCAAACCAATTTTAACTTATGGATCTAAGAGCTGGGTTAGAAATAAAATACTTGACCAAAGACTAGAGACTGCAGATATGATAGTCCTGATAGATTAGGGCAGTGGTTCGTAACCTGGGGGTGCGAGAGAAGTTTCTAAATTTTCGATGGAAACTACCGCCTGTGAGAAACTAGCGAACACTACGTCAACTTTTGGGACCCCCACTCCTACCCTCTCTACCTTTGCCTCAGCGCATCGCACTTATCAGCACAATAAGAAACTGGTTGATCCGTGCACGTGTTCGCATACTCTGAGTACGAACGTTAACAAGGTGGTTTGATGCAGAAACGAATACTAATTTTCTTTAATTTACCAACATTAATCAGTGACTAAAGCCTATACTGGATATGATCAGTTGATTACATAAAGGTTTTCTGCAAATTTTGAAAAATTATAATTATTATTTTATTGATTGTAGTAACCCTCGTTATGTAGAAAAAATGCCGATGGAAAGACGATTATGGTGCTTATGGATTCACTTGTACAACAGAAAAAGATGGTATGCAATGACCACAGTGCATTTTATGTTGCAAAATATTTTCAAACTCCAATCTTAAACCGTCAAAGTTGTGAGAGCATTTCAACAATCAGCATGGTGGTGAATCTGCAGGACATATTCTTAACATCTTGAAGTATAAGAAGGCACAATTTGATACCAGTGGTACTATCACAAAATTTGATGTTACGGCAGTTCAAAAGCCCTTGTTAGAAGCTTCTTATCAATTGACATATCTGTGTGCTAAGAAAAGGTCATACAATAGCTGAGGAATTGGTAAAACCATGTGCACTTGAAATTGCAAAAATTGTATTGGGTTTGAAGCACAAAGGAAAATTCAGCAGATTTTGTTATCGAACAATGTGATTCAATCGCGCATTCATGATCTCAGTGTTGATATTTTACTGCAAGTAGTAGAAGATATCAAAGCCAGTCCTCTAAAAGTGAGTATTCAACTGGACGAGTCAAGTGATGTTGATAATTGCAGTCAGTTGTTGGTATTTGTGTGATACATTAAGGAAAAAGAAATGTTGAAAGAATTTTTATTTTGTGAGCCACTGGAATTGACAACAAAAGGAATTGATGTTTTCATTCATATTAAAAACTTTTTTTGAAACATCAAATACCCATGAATGTGATAGGCGCAATTTGCACTGATGGTGCCCATGCAATGTTGGGCAAAAATTCTGGATTTTTTTCATACATCGACAGAAATACCGCAAGGTACAATAACGCATTGCATGTTGCACCGGCATGCACTTACATCGAAAGAATGCAAAGAATGAAAGAATGCACTTGCCAGAGAATTTAAAACAACACTTGACTATTGCAGTAAATGTAGTAAAGTATATCCAAGGACAAGCGCTTAATCATCGTATTTTTCATGCTTTGTGCGAAGAAATCGGTGCTGTTCATACTGTGCTTCTCTATCACACTGAAGTACGGTGACTCTCCAAGGGCCACATGCTAAGCAGGGTTTTTGAATTGCACAAGGAAATTATATAGTTTCTTACTAACCAAAATTGTGATTTAGTTAAAGCTTTTGAAAAAAGAGAAGCAATACTTCGACTAGCCTACTTAGCAGATATATTTAGCTACCTGAATGAATTAAACACATCAATGCAAGGATTTGGTAAGAACATAATAACAGCTAGTGAAAAATTATCTTCATTTATTGAAAAACTAAAAATTTGGAAACGTCGAGTTGAAAATGAGAATTTTGCAAACTTTCCTTTGCTTGATTCAATCGTTCTGGAAAATGAGAAAATAATAATTATACTTGAAATTGCAATACACCTCCAACAATTGAGTGAATCATTTCATGGATACTTGGCAAAGTTCAGAGATGGATACTGGATCCATTTCTGTTTGACCTATCAATGGACGACAGCTATTTAATAAAATACGATCTTATTAAAATACGAGCCAATGCACGTATTCAAATGGAATTTGAAAAACTGGACTTAGAACAATTCTGGTGTTAGAATTGTTACACAGTTAGAACCTTATCCACAGCTGGCAAAAGCAGCATTGCAGACACTTTTACCATTTGCCACCACCTACCTGTGTGAAATGGGATTTTCATCACTTTTGCACATAAAAACAAAAGCCAGAAATCGCTTAAATGCCAGTGATGACTTACGTGTGGTTCTTTCAAAAAAGGAGCCTCGCTTCTAAAGTATTATTATGAATAAACAACAACAACATAGCCATTAAAAATTGAGATATTGTTTTGTATGTATATGTAAATGTGTGCGTTTATTTTTCAATAAATAAATTATCTTGCAATAGATGTAATTTCCTAAATAAAGAAATAGAAACACATTTTTCAAGGGGGGGGGGGTGCGAGAACTTATTTTTAGATTCAAGGGAGTGCCGATCACTAAAAAGGTTAAGACCCGCTAGATTAGGGCATGAACAGATAGCAGGATGCAAGTTTCCTACCTTAAGCTTTCTCAAAATCAGTTTTTGAAAAAAAGCAGAAAAAAAATTTCATTTTTTTTTTCAGCTATTCTCAGCTTTTGTGTAAGCAGTATGAGAAGATGGAGTTTTGGATGCAAGCCAGTTATGTTATGCATGAATCTTCTTCTTCTTCTGTGTACAGCCTTGGCACCATTGTTGGTGCCAAGGCTGTATACATTTCCTCCCGATATCTCAACCCTATTTCAGTTCACCATGAACTCAGGCTATTTTGTTTGGCAAGAAAAGTTCTACAACCCGATAGAGGGGACAGCTAGGGATTCTCCATTATCTCCACCACTGGCCAACTTCTTTATGTGGACCTTTGAAGCAAAAGCCTTCAACTCTTCCCCACATAAACCCACTGTCTGGCTACACTACGTGGATGATGTGTTCTCCATTTGGCCACATGGCCTGGATACACTCAACAATTTCTTAACACACACCTAAACAATCAACACCCCAGGATCCAGTTTACCTTCTAAAAGGAAAACAACAACAGTCTCTCATTCCTTAATACTGATTACATACTAGCATGATGGATCCCTGGCATTATCCATTTATAGAAAACCTACACATACAGGTAGATACGTTCACCAGCAGTCACTCCCTTTTCCCAACAATATAGGATTATAAAAATCCTATATAACAGGGCAAAATTAATCAGTTCTGATAACAGTGCCTTAATTGCTGAACTTGATCATATCCTTAATACTATCTTAGCCAATGGCTACAACCCCCCCCCCAAAAAAAAATATTAAAAAACATGCAACAGCAACCCCCCCCCCTCCCATTCCATATATCTGGGGCACATCTGAAAAATTGACAAAATCCTAAGGAAATATGATCTTACAACCAGTTACAGACCATATAAGAAATTGGCATCTCATATCTGCTTTACCAAAGACCAGCCACATCCCTTAGACCTACCAGTATACCAGGTCTCTTGCAGTTGCAAACTATGGCCAAACAGACAGGACAGCCATTATCATTATATCTGAACACAAGAACCACATCTGGTTCTGTCAATACAGCCACTCAGGACTTGCTAACCATGCTCTTTGGACACCCACCACAAGATATGCTGGAAGAAGGCCACTCTATTACACCATAGCAAATACAGGTATGAAAGGCTATTCCTCAAATCTGTGTCAGTTCTGAAAAACTTTCCAAACCTCTACAAATTTGGGTGCATAAGATTGCCCCAAATTTGGGTGCATAAGATTGCCCCAAATTTGGGAAGCATACAATTTAAGATCTTCAGCTTAATGCCAAGACTACCCAATTTAGCCCACTAGGGGGTACTTTAGGACTCTAGGTCCAACTTCTATTGCCTTTCTTCAGCCTCATTTGCCCAGTTAGTGCTTGCATGCACATATCATTGTTTTTGTGATCCCTGATGATGGCAGTGTAACACTGTTGAAATATAGAAAGGTATTAATTAGTCTTTTATAATTAATATTCTAATATATGTTATTTCCTGAAAAATTAATAATTAATAGCAGGACTCAGATAGGAGATGGGAATTTAGGGTGGAGTGTGTTTCCATGCTGATAAGTATTATTTTGGCGAATTGTTCTGCACATAGGTTTGGCTTGGATAGCCAGAAGCAGTAATTTGACCAACAAAATGAAGTGTAGAAGTTGTGAAGATGATCCTACGTGGCATTTTTTATAATGCCATACAACACATGGATGTGAGTTGTTTGTTTTGCTCTATGAGAAGAGAGATCTGAACTAGATTATAGTCTGAACTGCCTAGAGGACAGACAACATTCACAGTGTATTTAAATGGGTCACTAGTGAGGAAGATATTCAGGGTGTTCAGGGAATGGTTGGGTTTGTTTGCTATTCTGGAGCATGTGGGCAATTTGTATAAGATCATAATTTGGGATAACAAATGTCTTAACTTCTCTACCTGCTTGATCTATGCAGTTGGAGGAGGGTAGCCAGCTGGTGTTGTAAACATCAGTCTCAGAGGAAGATGAATTTGCTGTTAGGACAGTTTGGATTGAAGAAAATCAACATTAAGATAAAGGAAATTAAAAAGTTCAGAGTGGTTGTTGGCATTAAGAGAATAAAGACAGCATATGAATTTGATAGAATGAGGTAGAGGTATTTTTAGCCAAAGGAGGTCAAAATTAGGCAATTCTGTTGGATACTCTTTGACATGTTATTCTGAAAGGAACATATGCACAAAAACCTTACTTATGTGGTAAAAAGAGTCAAAGTGTGTAATTTGGCAAGTAGAGATGAGTTGTGTTTGAGGAGGTTGGGATTTGAGTTTCTGTCAAAAAAAGTAGATGAAGTTTTGCAGAGTGGAAGTAGAAGTGAGCATCATTAATGTTGAAACTGAGACCACACATATTTTTGTAATGAATCGGGAAGTTTTCGTGATGTATGCCATTGAGTGCATGTGTCCCACACACACTCCCTATGCAGTGTTTGGGTTCAGTTTTCCATGCTGGTTATTTGCAGAATTTGATTTTCTCAAATTCTGCAAATAACCAGCATGGAAAACTGAACTTTTAATTAATTGTCTGCTTTTTCTCTACTTGAACATTTCTCCAACAGTTCTTGTCAGAGTTGCTACCTTTGTTCCCACTGCATGTAGGTTAGATCTGAGTGGGCTGGTAAATATGATGGGGGGGGGGGGTAAGCTTCTGATGTTGTTCATAGCTGAAATGAATGCAGAAGATCTGCTCATCAAGGTATTGCAGGTTATTTTTATTAAGCACAGAGGTTCATGTTATCCCTTTTTGTAATTGTGGGCCCAAAGCAGTGACACCTGACAATTTCCTTTGGATCAAAGTTGCATTGTTCACTAAGCCTGCAAATATCATAATTTAGCATTGCATTGGTTTCAGAATGAAAATTCAGTATGATGGCATTATACTTTTTTGTTTTCTACCTCAATCATGTCTTGAAATGACAAGACAGTAAGATTGTGAAACTTGTTGGCATAGTTGCCAGTAGATATGTATGCATTAGGAGACTGATCGTGAATTGCTTCAAGTTTTCTCTCAATTGCATTGTTTTTCTGGGAAAAGGTTTTGTCATGCATGATGAGGTGCCGTCCATGTGCTTTCCAAGGTTTAGGATCTGTTTAACAGTAGAGGAGGCACAGGGGACAGAAAAATGGCTGGCTGTGGTTGTTTAGGAGGTTGAGTGCCAATTTGTTGATCTTGGAATGAGTCCACTGGCAACAAAAATTGCATAGAAAGCTCTTTTTCTTTTCCAAAATATACAGTTTGCAGCTTTAGCACTTTAAATGCTTCAAGAGGTCTGCCTGCAGTAGTGAGATTCGAAGTGCTTTGTCATCACTCAGCTTTGTTGCTGCCATATTTTCTTCATGCTGCAGCATGGCTATATGTTGTCTGCTAGTGCCTGCTATGGCTGATGTTGAGAATAGAGAAAAGATTTTTTTTGAAATGCTCAGGTTTACAATTGGTTTAGTTTTTTCAGTCCCTAGAACCATTGCTGTACTTTTGGGATTGAGCAAAATTCACTTCTAAAATGATAAATAACAGAGTACAAAATGCCAAGTTGCAGAATCCAAAACAGAACATAGTGGAATGACGTGATTGATTCCTGACCTTTAATTCCCTTTCAACTAAAGTACCTAAATCCTTATATTCATTATGGTTGTGCTGTTGAAGAGAGTACTAATGTATAAAAGAAGGAAATTATTCTATAACTTGTTGAGGCCTTGATAAGACTACATCTGTGGTACTGTGCTCTGAAATAGTTATCTGGATTTTATAGAGATGGGGAGATGATAATTTTTAAAAGATCCAGCATTGGGTTACCAAGATGATATCTGGTCTGTGGAATTGTGCATATGAGAACAAATTGAAGGAACATACTCTTCATAGTTTGAGAAAGAAATGGAGGATATAAGAGAAAATATGATAAGACAAGTTGGTAAGAGGACAGGTGCAGTATTGATACAAATGAGATTTTGCAGCTATAGCAGGTGGGGGCGAAAGAACTTGATCATCCTTAGAAGGGTTGTGTACAGTGGTGAGCTATAAGGAGCTCGTGGGGACTCGCGCGAGCCCTTTGTTAAAATTTTCTCAAATTTGCGAACCCCTTATTCTTCTTGTTTACTTTTTTTTTTCCAAAAAAAAATTCTTTTTTGAAACATTAAGTGATAAACTCATACGGTAACCTAACAAAAATTAGTCTATTTGGCAGTGTATAGATTATTTGGAATTATGGTTTCAACTCCTCTATAATGAATGCACCCAAGTTTGAAAATAAAATAAGTGCTATCATTACCTTCTCCCTTCTGGTAATCAATCGTATGGTAAACCAGTAGCTAATCAAATGTTTTATAAAAGATTATAAAAGATTTCATTATTATATTTTGATAGTTAAAAAATGTTTTTCTTATGTAAGATAAATTAACACAGTTGATTGTGTGCAAATATTTCATGTTTAGATCATGAAATATTTGTTTAAAAATGATAGCCTTTAGAGGTTGATTGTCCTCTCATTATAAGTCCTCCCATACATAAGCTGCATTAATAAAAGTTTTGGTGTGAAATACAGCTTTTTTTGCTGGACGATGCGAGCCCTTTGTTAAAATTTCCATAGCTCGCCACTTGTTGTGTAGTCAGGGAAAATGTAGAGCCCATATTTTTATTGTGTTTGTGTGGAATGGGCTGCTAATATGTGATGTGAGTGCATGTTCAGTGAACATATTCAAGGAAACAGATGTTAGATTTAGGCTTTGTGTGGATAGAAGTAACCTTGTCTTGATGATTCTTTGAACTCCCTGGAGAAACGAGTATAACAATAATAAATCCCCTGTGTACTCATCTTGTATCATCCAGTATATTCATACTCATTTTCATATCTTAACATACAGACCTCTCTTTTCCTATCCATTCTTTGAAGATCTTCCACAAAGTGCCGATTATGTTATATCCCACAAATTATATTCTAGTGTCAGTCCTTACCCAAGTATAAGCAAAGTTTGCATGTGAAACATCTTCATTTCTAAACTAGTTCACTTCACCTCAACAGCTTCTATAAACAAGGTAGCAATATATCAATGTTTTTCATAGTGATGTAGGATTATAGGATTTTAAATATGTACATAATATGTAAAGCATGACTATGCTTTACATATGCTACCATACATATTCCTGCTTTATGTTCATATTATAATAAATTTAGTTTAATCCTTTATCCAAGTGTGAGCAAACAAAGTTTGCACCTGAAAGTATCTTCAGGACTGGGGTATGGTAGTACAACACCGGGCAACTCGTTGCAAAGGTGGAGCAAGCTGATATCACTCGTATCTCAGTATCTCCCATAATGCAAAACACATCTCCTTGCGGATATGTATAATGTTATGCATTAAGGGAAGGGCCACTATCCAGACTAGTTTCGACCTTTATTAAGGTCTCTTCAGTGGGAGCCAGGCCCAAGTGGAGATACCAGGCAGAAGCATTAGCAAGGTAATCTCTACCTATAGGAATTGCCAAATGGTGTGCCACCTTTTTATTAAATTACTCTGGATTTAGAGAAAGATGTTGAAAGTTTATTTTTTCACTTGGTTAGACTATATAATAAATTTAGTTTAATCCTTTATCCAAGTGTGAGCAAACAAAGTTTGCACCTGAAAGTATCTTCAGGATTGAGGTACGGTAGTACAACACCGGGCAACTCGTTGCAAAGGTGGAGCAAGCTAACATCACTCCTATCTTGGTATCTCCCATAATGCAAAACACATCTCTTTGCAGATATGTATAATGTTAGTGTTTATTTTGATAATGGACAAATTCACTGATACATATACTGGCCACTGAATTAGAAACTTTTATTTTACCTATAGGCATGCAACTGCCATTACTAATCCTCTTCAATTCCCTGTGCATAGTTCAGTGAGATATGGGTCAGGAACAGCCTTCATGAAATGCTTCAGTCAACTGCTGCACACTAGAAGTTCTGTTTGTCTGTACAAGCCTTCCCAGACAATGGTGATCTCGTTCCTGGCAGTATTATTTATCCACTGATTAAACACCGTGATTATCTCACCTTTTGAGCAACCAGTTGCTGTGCTGTTTTCATAATCGTGGCTTCAGCCAGATGGGCACCCACAATAAGCCCTTTATCAAACTCTGAAAGATCCTTTGTTTTTACCATTGTGATCACCACTATTGACAATTACTGACCAGCAACATTCTTAAATAGTTGCCAAGAACACATGGTGACACATGACCGAGTATTTTGCATATACGCTGCGTAAGTGATGTTTATGTACATCTGCATAAAAGTTTTTAATTCAGTGGCCAGTATGTGTACTATTACCAGATCCAGTATTGTCAAACCTCTGGTGCTTTCCATCACATGCAGTTTTCCGTAATCAGCTTGGGCATTTTTATAGTCTGTCAGTATCGTTTTATGAGTTTTGCTCTGATTGTCATTATTTTAACATATTTAGTTTAGTCTTTCTGTGCATTGCTAAATTAGCTCAATGAGCATAGCTTGAACATAGACTGGAAGGAGGGAATGGGACAATGAGAAAAAGAAATAGAATTTGTGTAGCTATTGAGAGATAATTACCAAAACAACATGTGATGGAAAGTATTAGAGAATTTGTCCATAGTCAAAGTGAACTTTGCCTCAGACTGGGGACTGTGAACATACATTGTTGACTTGTGAGGTGACCAAGCATGTGAAGAAGGGAGTATATATGGAACTATAAAGCTGGTGATTATTCCAAACTCAGGAAGCAAATTGGAGCAGTGCCATGGCTTAAGACACTACATAGAAAGAATATTAATGAATGGGGAAATAGTAAAGGGTATTTAAGCAAAGCATATCAGGTAGCACAGCTAGAGTTGGAAAGATAAATTTGGTGGGAATTAAATGAATAAGTAGTATCAATAAGCAGAAGCTGCAAAAGAAGAAAATGTTATGGAGATTATATAAGGAGAAAAAGTGATTAGCAGGCTAATTAGACTGCAGAGCATTGACTAGTATGAGGAGGATTGCAAAATCAGATCATGAGATAAAATTACCCCAGCAGGTCAAGGGAAATCTCAAAAAGTTCTTTTGCTACATTTTGAGCAAAATAAATGATTATGTAAGGATAATGTTAATGAATGCTGATGGTAAGGAGGCAACAGAAGAGGAAGAAGAAATGCTAAATTACTGAGTGATCACTTTGCAAATGTGTATCATCGGGTAGAAATGATGCAATGGATGATTGACAGGGATCAAAACAAGAATAGAGGTAGATGAACTCAGAATTTGGATAACAAGAAATCTTAACATGAATACAACATTAGGGTTGGATGAAATATCAGCCCATGTGTTATGGGCAAGTTCAAGGAAAATGACAGTGCTGGTAGAGTGCAGTTGGAATGAAAAGAGTACAAAGTAGTTCTGTTGTACAAAGGAGGATTGAGGACTATGGTTTCATATTATAGACCAATTAGTATCTCAGGAGTGGTGGTTAAGTTATTAGGTGGAATGATGGAATTCAGGAATGGGTAGATGGGAATATGATTAGGGACAGCACAATTTTGTGGTAGAGAGGTTCCTGTCTTAATAATTTGCCCACTTTCTATAGTAAGGTGACAGCTGCAATGGATAAGAGAAATGGCTAAACTATGATATTGCTTGACTTTGTAAAAGCATTTGATAGGATAGTGCATGAAGCCCTATTATTATTATATAACACCTCCAGGGAGTCCAAAGACTCATCGTGGGAGGGTACCTACTCTACAACTCTCCGTCTCTACACACCAGCTGCAACTACCTTCATCATCTACACCAATGCTATCTACCACTGACCACCACCACTAGTATTTTCACAAACAAACATCCATGACCACAGCTGGATTCAAACCCGCAGCCGTTTGGCTGGAGAGCAGATACGCTAATATCAGCCCATGTGTTATGGGCAAGTTCAAGGGAAATGACAGTGCTGGTAGAGTGCAGTTGGAATGAAAAATCCTCAATCCTCCTTTGCACAACAGAACTAGCACAAAGTAGTTCTGTTGTGCAAAGGAGGATTGAGGACTATGGTTTCATATTATAGACCACTCGGTCAACCATAAGTTGTAGCATTTGGGGATGGATATGAAGCAGATGACATGGAATAAGAGTAGGATAGCTGATGGAAAGACATCGTGAAATAGTTTGATAGAGTTGAATCAAAAAGTAGGTGACCAATAGTGTGCTACAGGACTCCATATTAGGATCTCTGCTGTTTAGCTTGCACATCAGTGATGTTGGGGAATGATTTGAGAGGTTTAATTTGTAATATCCAGTTGTTTGTCAGTGTACCTCATTAGCAAACATCTGGATCACTGTCAGTTATGCACATTGGGACAAAAAAGCTACAGGCTGTGTATTACATAGATGTAATATACTGCAAGAAATTGATGAGATTTAGGGACAATAGTGGATCAAGTTGAAATGAAGGTATATTGCAAAAGTTGGCAAAATATCTGAAAGGATCACGTTGATGTTAGAAACACATTCCAAGCAGGGATATGAAGATTATTTTTCTTTATAAGCTTTATATGACTACATATGGACTATTATGCATAGATTTGGTCATCTAGGTTTCTTGGGATTCAGAGGTAAGTGACCAAAAATGGTTACAAAAAATCCTGGTTTGTGGAATGCTCCCTATAAAAATAGGCTGAAAGTTTGTGGGTTACAATGTGTTTAGGTAATAGGCAGAAAAGAGAGGGCATTAAAGAGGATTTGAGAATGAGTCAAAGGCTGAATCTAATCCTATATGTCTAGTACACTTTCAATTCAATAAAGTTTACTACAAAATTATTTTCTCTGATAAACTAAAAAAAATTTTTTTTTTTTTTTTTTTTTTGGAAAATAATTTGATTGTAAATAAATTTTAATTGGTGAAAATTTAATCGATACTTATTTAGTTATATTCTATTTTACATGTTCACACTGTTTTTTCATCGCACTTTATTTTTAAATATGCATATATATATATATATATATATATTAAAACCCACAATTTAAATAAATGGTACCACAATAAAGATTCAGAATGAACACTGGATTATCCTTGGTGACAAAATAACTGAAAATTGGTGTAAGAACGCATACTCATTTTGATAATCCAATAACTAAATAAGTTATAATAAATTTAGTTTAATCCTTTATCCAAGTGTGAGCAAACAAACTCCTTGCAAAAGTGGAGCAAGTTACCAGAATTCTATCTCAGTATCTCCCATAATGCAAAACACATCTCCTTGCGGATATGTCTAATGTTAATGCATTAAGGGAAGGGCCACAACCCAAACTAGTTTCGACCTTTATTGAGGTAGAATGGGAGTTCATGTCTCTCTCATCATTGGCCTTTGGAGAATAAAGCATGCTGAGGATCAGCAGACAGTAAGAGAGGAGGATAATGCAAGATAGAGTAGGATAGTAGGAGGTAAAAGAGGCCTCAGTCAACCTGTTTAGCCATTTTAGGCTAATTGGTCTGTAACACAATCTCAATTTATCTGTTCAAAAAAAGGTTAACCATAAAATTTTGTCTAAAGTTCGCATATAAATTTATCCAATTTAATGATTTAATCAGGTGTCTATGGAGGATATCCATTGACCCTGTTTTGGAACAGTATTTTACAGTTTAAATGTTTGTTCGTAATTTTTGTTACTAAGTATAATATCCTTATTTGTATTCTGGGTAATTAAAATTTACTGCTGTTATTGAAAATCTAAGGACTTATGGTCCAAACTGGATATGTAAATTTACCATAAAATTTGAACTTAAGGTCCAGACTAGATTTTTTCTTTTTTTTTTAATAAGGACTGAAGGTCCGTTAAGTTGAAATGAATAAGAACGTTTTGAAGAACTTGTAGACCTGGTACCATTGGGACTTAAAATGGGGTAGAATCTGGCCCGGGAGATGCCGCTCACAGGGAGCGGCACTGCCTCGCTGTAAGCCTTCGCAGCCCGGGTTCTCAGATCTATCCCCCGTTATTTGGAGTAAGAGAATCCATGCCAGCGAAAGCTTTGTGGCAAGGAAGGACAGAATAGTTATTACTTTTCCTAGGAAGAGTTAGGTGGGGTTTTGTAGATTCTAAAGATATATACAGGGCTTGATGCGTCCCCGTATGAGAAAGCATATTTTCGGTGGTTTGCAGTATTTGTTCACAAATTTAAAGTCTCCTAATAAATGTCTCTCTTGCGCAAGAAATTTACGTAGATAGAAAAAAAAACCTTTCCTTATTCTTGCGTACATTAAATTTTCGTCCTGTACCTGGGATTTTTTCCATACCTTCCAGATGTGATACTTTAAGACGTTAATTAAGAAGATAGCAAACTTTTGGGTCTTGTTGATCGGTGGAGGGAATTGTAGACGTACAACCTCTTCTAATGACAGCATTGGGATTCCCGATGCTGTGCTCAGTCTTTGCCAGATGCGTTGGGCTGGTGGGCAAAAATAAAAAAAATGCTCCACCGTTTCCACGCCTCAGCAGACATCACAGAAGGGGTCGCACGGACTGGGTACATACCTGGATTTAACCTGTTTCACCGGGAGCCGCCTGTAGGCTATTCGCCAGGCGAGATCCCGATGAAAAGGCTGTCCCCAGCTATTTTTAATGTTTCTAAAAAGAATTTCGTTGTTGGTCCTGAGATTTGGTGTATCACGCCTGGAGAGTTGGACGAAATCCCAGTATACTGCTTTGGGTTTGTGTGTGAGGATTTCTGTTCCTTTGTCTCTGAGTGTTGTGAGCGATTTCACTAGTGTGCAGTACCACTTAGGCACAACCCTTGTGCAGGGTCCAGCATAGTGCGTGATCCCAAAGAGGGGAAGGAAAAATCCTATAAAATATCTTATGAGGAGGCCTGAAGTGTGGTTTGAGTTTAAGGCTTTCCGTACGGTTTTGAATGTGTTTGCATGGAGCAAGCTTTTGAGATCGGGCAGAGCGTACCCCCCCCCCCTTCTTCATGTTTTAGTTGTAGGTATTCTTTTTTTACCTCGTATTTTTTCTCATTCCAGAAGAAGTCTATGAGTTTTTTTGATAATTGATTTTCTTGTAGCAGTGTGATGCCTGTGATGTTGACTGTATGCATCAGCATTGGGGTAGTGATTGTTCTTATTACTGTGGCTCTGCCATAAAAGCAGAAAAAGGTTGGTTTGAACAGCTTTATCCTTTCCATGCTTGTTTCCTGTAATTTTTGAGTTGGTAATGCTAGGGTCTCAGAAAACGGAACGCCTAGTATTGTTAGGGGCTGCGTATGCAGCGTTAAACCGTAGGGAAGTCCAGTGTTATGGAATTTCCAAAATTTTTGATTTTAGTTTTTTGTGCGTTAACTCAGAGACCACTGACTATGCTGAAGTTTTGCAGTATGTCAAGATAGATGCAGATGGACTCAGAATCTCTGAGTGTAGCCACTACATCGTCTGCATATGCCACTATTTTGCATTGTCTGGAGACTTGGGGCAGTGGAATACCGTTAATTGCGGGGGTGTTCTCAATTCTGTTGATGAGGGGTTCTAATGCTAGAGAAAAGAGGAGGGGGGCTTAGCGGGCAGCCTTGCCTAACCCCTCTCTTTATGAGGATCGGTTCTGTCAGAAACCCATTAATAGACAGTTGTGTCGAGGCCTCTGCATACATATTTTTAATTGTATGCCGAAGTCTCGGGCCCACACCTATTTTTTTGAGGGTGTCCTGCAAGTATATGTGGTTGACGCTGTCAAACGCTTTTTCCAGGTCGGTGGAGAGAAGTGCCAGGGGGTATTTTTTTTCCTTGGCCAGTCTGATTAGGTCTCTTAACAAGAAGAGATTAAATTCCATAGATCTACCCGGGATTCCGTAGACCTGTGAGCTTGTTATTATAATATCTATTCCCCCCTCAATGCGCGTGCAGATAATTTTTGCAAAAAGCTTGTAGTCTAAATTGGTTAAGGAGATCGGATGCCAGTTATTTGACAAAGTCCGATCTCGGTCTTTCTTGGGGATAAAGATTGTATAGCTCTTAACGAATTCCTCGGGGATGTTTCCCGAAGTGAGGAATTCGTTGAAGAGATCTATCTGGGATTTTGGCAGTGCAAAATCCCAGATAGATCTATAGAATTCTATCCCCCAGTCTGTCTAGCCCTGGGGTCTTTTTTGTCTTCATTGTTTTGCACGTTGCCTTTATTTCCGCTGCAGTTATCGGCCTTCATGCAGGGCACTAAGATGATCAGGAAAACGTTTGACGTCCCACTCGCTGAAGCCATCCGTGCCCTGCTGGTCAGAGAAGATGCCGAGATACTGCTGATGAAAATGACGGAGTATTTCATGGGTTGAGTTTAGAATCTGGCCCTTCTCTTCGATCTGGTAAATCGTTCTCTCATCATTTGCCACCACCCTTTGTTGATTGTAGAATGCGGCAGAAGGCGTTTCCAAATTTTTGAGATAGAGTCTCGTTCGAAAGTTGAGGTCATCGACTCTACTCTGCAGGGTACTCCGCTCCGTTCGTTTATCTGGTACCAGCCGAGTTCCCTGTAGAGATCCCTCAGCCGTTTGAAACAGTTCCTTAGTCTGGCACTTGAAGCGCAGCCAGTTTTCCCAGTCCCAGTTGGTGTTTGTCCATCTGTCACAAAGGTTCTGTAGCTGGTCGCTAAAAAGACTGGGAAAGGTAGGAGGGAGCCTCCAAGGACCTCTGGCTGTTTCCATAACCTCTGGGAGTGTGATTTTGAATATGACCATTTTGTGGTCATATTCAAAATCACATTTTGTGATTTTGAATATTGAACATGTTGTGTACTGCAGTGTGACGTATTCTCTGAACATGTTGTTCCAAGTTTTGAGATACGTACACCCTGTCTAGTCTCGTCGATATCTGGCTGCGGCACCACGTTGTCTCTACTTTGAAGGGGTTATTCCGCCTCCAGAAATCGACGAGATCAAAGTTTACACAACATCGTTTTAAGGCGGCAATGCCGCCTTAAAACGATGTTGTCTAAACGTGTGTCTTCCACAGAATTCCAATCTCCGGCTACTATGAGGTGGTCTGCTCTCAGGAGATAGTTTTCAAGGGAAGAGAAGAAACCACTTCTGTGGTGTGGGTTGTTTGGGGCGTAAACTGCAACAAGTCGGATGGTACGGCCACCGTACTTCCAGTCCACCGCTACTAGACGTCCTGTGGCATCTTTCTGGAGGTTGAAGACCCCCCCCCCCCCGAGATTAGTATCCCCACCCCTCGCGAGTGCGCATCCCCGAAGCACCAGTAGCTGGTGACTGGGTAGCTTCTCGAGAAGTTCTCCACATCCCAATGCTTATAGAAATGGGTTTCTTGGATCAGGAGGATATTAATTTTGTGCGTTAACATTAGCTTCCAGACAGCACTTTGTTCAAAAGGGTTGCGTAAACCATTAGTGTTTAGAGTGGCAATTTTAAATTCCATGTTGGTGTTTAGAAGAAGGGGGTTTTCATCTGTTAGTGGGTCTACATGAACCACATCTGGTTCTTCGTCAGAGCTGTTTGCATCCGTATCAATAATGAGGTTGCCTTCATATTCCATATCTGTGTCGCTGGCGATGTCCGTTCCGTGGTTATGTGTTTAGGGTTCTGTAGGTTCGTTTGTTACCGGGGGAGGGTTTCCCGGCCTTGTTGCGTCTATGTCGAGGGGCTTTGTACCTGTTGCTCCACGTTGGCCTGTAATTTGGGTGTTATCTGATTCGTCCTCTGACGACAGTAGGCTGCTTTGTTTAGCTTTTTTCTTTTTCTCTGTTTCTATTTCTCTTGTACGCTTTGTTGGAGCGCTGGTTGTGACAACTTCTTCCTCTTTCATGTGCGTTTCGGTGTTCGCAATCTCGATGTTGGCAGTTTTGTCCTTCGTGTGGCGGGTTGCCTTGGGTATCTTACCCATTGGGGTTTTTGTGGAGGTTATGTTTTCCGCTGTTTCCCCTTTTTCGGCCTGATGGCGGAGCTCCGGAAAATCGCTCCTTGGTAATGCCTCAGGTTTTCCCGTGGGTGTAGCCCTGACCGGTGTTATGGTCCCTCCAATTACTTCTGAATGCATTTTGTGCGAGCATGTGTCAACTTTGTGGGTCAAGTCCCCACATTTAAGACAAGGTTCTGTGCAGCTTTCTAATTTGTGCTTCGTTGATTTGCAGTTTCTACATTGTATTCTCGGGCAATCTGCTCCGAGGTGTTCAGCAGAGTCACATTGAAAGCACAATCTTTTGACACCCGGGTAGTTGACCATAACCCTTGTTTGGCCCAACTTAATGAAGTTGGGAACATCTGTTTTCATGTCCATCTGGATTTCTACTGCTCCTGTTTTCCAGCCTTTGTATTCGGCGTGTTCAATCGCTTTGATATCATGAATTTCAACCCTTTGACTAAAGAATTTCTTAATGTCGGCTTCGTTCTCCAGGTATTCTAGGGGAAATCTGGTTATTTTTAATGTTCTGCGTAGACTCCCTACTAAAAAAGGCTTGATTGTTTTTCCCAAACAAGGGAAACCCTCTAATAATTTTCTTCTTGTTTGGTGTTTTTGACCACGATTTGAAATCTCTCGTAGTCGAGTACGGTGTGAAACCGTATATGTTTGCCGCCCCTACTGTCTCTATCAGAGCTTTCACTAACGCCCGCTTGTTTATGGGCTACTTGACCTCGATACCAAGCGTATTAGTTCTGGGCAAAAAAAGTGGCATTGTTAAAGGAATTCCTAACTACTGGCTGTAGAAAGGGGATGTAAAGGAGGGAAAAATCGAGGAACGCCCAGAGTTCCTCGCGGCAAGCAAAAAGATATCGGAAGGGATAGATAAAACAACAAATAAAGAAAAAAGAGGTCTTACCAAGGCTGGGGTACCATAGTAGAACCTGAGCATGGAGCTCTCTATTCAGGCCACTGGAACTGGATCTTCTTTTGGACTGAGAGGCACAGGCTGTCTAGCTGATCCTTTGGGTAGTACAACACCAAAATGCTCTTTCTCTTCGATCTGGAACTGGAACTCTCTTTTAGGTCCTAGTTGTTGAGGTCTCTTTAGTGGGAGCCAGGCCCAAGTGGAGATACCAGGCAGAAGCATTAGCAGGTCATCTCTACCTATAGGAGTTGCCAAATGGTGTGCCACCCTTTTTTAATAAATTACTCTGGATTTAGAGAAAGATGTCGAAAGTTTATTTTTCACTTGGTTAGAGTATAATAAATTTAGTTTAATCCTTTATCCAAGTGTGAGCAAACAAAGTTTGCACCTGAAAGTATCTTCTACTGGTAGCTTGCTCCACCTTTGCAAGGAGTGCCCTGGTGTTGTACCACCTTATCCCAGTCCTGAAGATACTTTCAGGCGCAAACTTTGTTTGCTCACACTTGGATAAAGGATTAAACTAAATTTATTATACTCTAACCAAGTGAAAAATAAACTTTCAACAACTAAATAGGTTTTTGGATTATCAAAACTAGAAAGCAAATTCACCACAACTTTTATGCTTGTTGCAATAAGTTTACTCTAAACTGGTCTGCAATGTTTAGAGAACAAGTATATGCACTCTATTGACATATAATTAAAACACATTTATTTACATTTTAAAATAAAGTACATTAAATAAGCAATAGGGAGGTTACTCTTCTCTACCTATCCTTTATGCTTTTGGTATAAAGAAACAAACTTTCCCTTTTCAATATTAAATGACTATACAATATAATTACTCTGTTACTTCTCTGCTTAAGAAAACCAATTTGTCGAGACTAATTTTCTCATAAAGAGATTAACTAGCTATGGCAAGTTATCTTACAATTAATATTCCAGTTAACAACAAATCAGAGGACTCTTATAGATATTTCTTATTACTATTTCTTATCAGTCCATCTATGACATATCTCCTAGATTACAAAAAGAATGTACATTAGAGGTTGGAACACACTTATGGAGGTTCTTTGTCATGACACCTTCCAAAAGTTCTACATCAAAGTCACTATGGTTCTTCTTTCATCTCAGGCCTTGCTTCAGGGGGCATTTAGTCGGAGTATTAGCGGTTCTTGGACTGCAATTTTCCCGTTACTCAAAAGCTCAGGCAAGAAGTTTCAGCATACAGACTTGAAGATCGTTCTGCATCTTTTGGCTTCAGTTGACTTCCTAATTTTTTTCCTGTAGCGTGGGTTCGCCATAAAGTCTGTTTCTCTGGGTCAGTATGCTCCTGGTTCAAGGCCGACTGCCTCTGGCTCTCTTCAGTAACAGCGCTTCGGCTCCCCTCTGTCAGCAACTGGACCTTGCCTCTCCTTCTGTCAGGCTTGAAGATCGTTCTGCGGCTTTTGGCTTCGGTTGACTTCCCAGTTTTTTCCCTCTGGCATGGGTTCGCCATAAAGTCTGTTTCTCTAGGTCAGTATACTCCTGGTTCTCCACCGACTGCCTCTGGCTCTCTTCAGAAACAGCGCTTCAGCTCCCCTCTGTCAGCAACTGGACCTTGCCTCTCCTTCTGTCAGCAACTGGACCTCGCCTCCTCTTGACTGCCTCTGGTTCTCTGCCAAAAACTGTCCTAGTTCTCTGCCGGAAACTGCCTTAGTTCTCTGCCAGAAACTGCCTATGATGTTCGGCTCAGTCCTCTTTTATTTTCGCCTTCTCGGGACCTTGCACCAAGGGTTGTAAACCCCAAAGAAATCAGCAGTTCTCTTTGATCCTTTTGTTAAGGCCGGCCCATTCTTTCTTCTCCTCGGTGCGCTCTTTTTTCCTTGTCTTGTCGGGCAGCAGAAACTTCTCTGAAACTAGCGGACCTCTTTGATACTAGCTTTGAAGGTGTTCATGCGCAGAGCTTACAAACAACTTTCTCACATGCTTAATCATAAACAACTTTCTTGTGCTCTTATACGTAGCTATTATACAAAGTTCTGATGGCAAGGCATTGCCTTTGTTTTTGACATTCTAGAAACTTTAGTTAAAACAGTAAATACAATCAATTCCTATAGGGTTATTTACATTAATAAAATACATAGATACAAACAAGGTAATTTTTGTAACAGTTCTCATGAGATTTGACCTTAGTAAAAATCGATGTAAAGAGCTTTGGTATTTCTAAGCTACATCAAGTTTTACAGTCTAATACACCATCACATAAGTTTTACATGCTGATACATCATCATATTAGGGTTTTTTTTTTTTTGTCTTCCTTTTCTGGATGTTCTCATTCTACATCAGCCAAATGGTAGTCTACAGTTTTCAGTATATAGAAAACCAACTCATACTGGTAAATACATTGATTCTGACTTACATCACCCTTGTTCGAAATATGGTGTAATCAAATCTTTACTCGACAGAGCTCATAAAATATGTTCTACAGACTTTCTTCTAAACAAGGAACTGTTTATTTTCAGAACTACCTTTATGTATAATGGTTATAATTATTGAAAAAAAAATAATGTATATGGCCGTTGTGTTAACTCGCCTAAAGAAGAAATAACCAGAATTTGTATTCCATATGTTAAAGAACTTTCAGAAAAAATAGCAAGACTACTTTGACAGATTAACTTACAAGTTTCTTTCTATCCAGTTTACAAACTTAATACCGTCCTTATCTCACCCAAAGACAAATATCCTCCTCTTTCTTATCCTGGAGTTTACAGAATTCCCTGCTCTTGCAGCTTATATTATTATGGACAGACTGGTCATTCTGCACATTTTATTTATTCACAGTATATGTTTGTCCTATTTATTATTATTTTTTTTTAAACATTATGCACAAATTCATCTTGAAGAACATCGGGAATACATTTCACTTAAAGAACCCGACAAATCCAGATTAGCAAGTTACACATTATCCACAAAACACAAGATTCAGTGGAACAAAACCATAGTGTAACACAAAAGTTGTTTTCTTCTGAAAAGACTGTACAAGGAAAGCTGTGAAGCATGCATTCATAACCCAAACCTGAACAAAAATTACTGTCTAAAATTTCTAAATTTTGGGAAGTTATACTGACCAATACTCACCATTCATGCGTTCCTTAATTTGTAATTAATTTTTTGGTTTATATATTATTTTAAAAATAATTAACTAATTTATTTAAGTTAAGGGATATTACATCCCATATCGTTTCTTAGCCGAATAAGAAACTCAAAGAGTTTCATGCCGAATATAGTAGAAACTATATAAAGTTAGGCGATTCCAAGCATAAGCATATACCTGGATACTGCAGCAACTGACCCTTAAGGTAGTGCAAGCAGAGGCAACTCATGTCTAAGGTGGAGCAAGGTCCGATCACTATTCTTAATATTTACCCATAATGTGAACTTAGCTCCTAGGAGCTGTGTTACTGTTCAACATTATGAGAGAAGGTCACTACCCAGACCAGTTTCAACCTTTATTGAGGTCTCATCAGTGAGTAGGTAGACCTAATTAATATCAAGTTTGTAGCGAACAGAACTTACAACCCTTCTATGAGTATTGCCGAGAGGTGTCCTAATAAATTATTAGATTATCTAATTATCTAATTAATTAACTAAATTATTTTATTGTAATATATTTTGAATATTTATTATTATTATTATTATTTGACACCTCCAGGGAGTCCAAAGACTCATCGAGGGAGAGTGTGCCAACAGCATCGAATGATTAGTCCCCTTCCAACTACTAACCGCGCTCAAACTTACTTAATTGAGCCATTAGTAGCAGAGACTCTACCAATTGACCAACCTTTGCCGGCTTGAATATTTATTGATGCAGATGGAGCTGTTCTCCTGTAGCGAATAATGCACATAGTATCAAGTGCTTTCAATTGAATTGTGTTCTTTTTTTTGTTTGTTTGTTTTCCTATGAATGTATTGATAATGGCTATAAAACTTAGCAGAAAATTTTACAAATACAGACACTTAAATAAAACATAAGTGATTCCGATAATATTTTATGATGAATTCTTCCTCTTACATCTTGATTTTTAGAGCAATTCCTTCCATTTCTGTTTCTCTCATGTTTCACTTATTCTAACAGTTTTTGTGCAAATTAACTCAACGTTGACACCATTTCATCTCCTTTATTTCTGACTCCTGTAATTTATAAACAAACACAGCAGTTCATTTTTAGGTCGATAACCAGTTCTGAATGGTACAGTTTTAAGCTGGAAAGAGCTACGGGTGCTTTTGAAATATTACTATATATAAATTTCTGATATTTTAAAAATTAAAAAAAAAAATATATATATATATATATATATATATTAGTATAGTTTAACAGTGTTTGTTCTTAAAAGCAAAACGATTATCTATTAACGAATTCTTATGCTTATTATGCTTATAAACGAATTCTATAAGCATATATCCATATATATCAATTTTGAATGAAAAGAATTAAAAAGAAAGGATGGTTCATATCATAACTGTTTCATTGATGGAAGTTTTTTCACTTGGCTATGCTACCAATTATCTATTTGGTTTAATCCTTTATCCAAATGTAAGCAAACAAAGTTTGTGCCTGATGTATTTTCAGAACTGGAGCAATTCATTTGCATTATGGGATACTAAGGCAAGCGATGAGAAGTTATACCACCTTTGCCACAAATTGCTCTATTTCTGAAAATACTTCAGGCACAAACTTGTTTGCTTACACTTGGATAAAGGATTAAACCAAATATATTATTATTATGAGTATCTCCATGGAGTCAGTAGACTCAAACTATCAAAACAATATCTATTATATCTCTTCTTTAATTCATTTACAGACAAAGAACTCACAATTGAATCAGGCAATGCATTCCACTCATTCCCCACCCTCCAGGCAAAAAACCTCATTCTCACATCCTTGTTAACCACACTTTTCCTTAATTTCCAGGGATGACTCCTTGTTCTTCCATCACTATCACACAGCTGAAATATTTCCCCTACATCAATCTTATAAAAACCTTTTAGTAATTTAAATGTTTCTATCATATCTCCTCTTCTCTGCTTATCAACCAACCTCTGCAATCCACAAGCTTTCAATCTATCAATGTAGGGAGTATTTTTTCCATCACTCACCAACTTAGTCACTCTCCTCTGAACCCTTTCCACAACCTCGTCATTTCCAAGAAATCCAGGATCCAGACTTGAGCACAGTAATCCAAATGTGAAAGTATCAATGCCTTATAAAGGGGAATAATAACCTCTTTATCTCTGGATGTTAGTGTGTTCTTCAATAACCAAGTAATCCTATATGCAATCTTGGACACCTTAGCAATGTGCCCTCTGAACTTCATCTCCCTATCCACCAACACCCCCAAGTCCCTAGCCTCATCAATCTCTTGGAGTACTGTTCCATCAGTATGGTACACAGCTGGTAATCTTTTAATCCCAAAATGCATAACTTTCCACTTTTCCACATTGAACTGACATCCATTACCTTTTGCCCATTTTGCCAGCTTATTTAAATCATCCTGCAAACTCTCAACATCAGCTTGATTTTTTATTTTGCTACCCAACTTTGCATCATCACCAAACAACTGAATATCTCCCTTCAAACCATTTCCTATATCATTTATGTACAAATTAAACAATAGCGGCCCAAGCACAGAACCCTGAGGCATACTACTGGTCACTTGCCTCATCCTGGACTCTGCTCTTCCATACCAGTACTTTCTGGTATCTCTCCATGAGCCATTCTCTTATCCATATCACCAGTTTAGTATCCATCCCCCATCTGCTCTAATTTTTATTCCTTGGGGTATCCTATCAAAAGCCTTAGCAAAATCCAGTAATATCACCGTGTAGCCATTTCCCTTGTCAAACTGAGATGTCATACTATTATAAAAAGTTAATAATAAAAGAAAGATTGACCTTTAACAAAACTCTGTTGGCTCCTATAGAGTACCATAATCTGATCTATCCATTTTTGAATTCTGCTTTTAACAACTTTTCCAATACTTTTACCACCACACCCGAGATTGTGATTGGTCTGTAATTAACTACTGCAGTCTTAGAGCCACCTTTATGCAAAGGAACTACTTTGCCTTCCTTCCACTCCCTAGGGACCATACCAGAGTTCAAACTTAAGTTAAATAACTAAGTAAGAGGTGTTGACAATTCCTTTGCACATTCATGCGACACCCGAGCTCATATTCCATCTAAACCTACAGCAGTGTTTGCTTTTAAATTCTGCAATATACTAAGTACCTCTGATTTATTGACTTGAATGCTCACAGTTATTGCTACAGATACAGAGATATCCTCACTTGGGTGATAGACTTTTGAAAAGTGATCCCTCAGTAACTCTACTATTACATCTGAATTGGTCACCTCAATACGATCAGCACCCACTAAGGTTATCCTAGATTGTGATTCATTCTTCCTTTTACTTGCCACAAAGCAGAAGAACTCTTTGGGATTACCCTTGATCTCCTTGGCTAAGGTCTTCTCATAATCAGATTTAGCTTTTCTTACTATGCTGGTAACCTTCCTTGCTTGAGCCTTGTACTGATTACCTTTCTCCTTGTAAATTCTTCATAACATTTTCTTTTTTTGCACATCAAGCCTTATACTGCTACTCATCCATCTAACGCCTACCTTGTTTGTCTTCCTGACCAGGGGAATACATTCTGATATTGCCTTCCTCAGATACCCACTGATTTTATCCCATGCACTGCTAGCATCTTTTCCCTGCAATATGTTCTGCCATGGGAAGGCTGTAAACTCACTCTGAAGCTTGTTATAATTACCTAACCTGTAATACCTCTTCTTAAGAGAAAAATTCACAAATTTTGCAACCTCCCAAGTCAGTACCACATGATTGCTCTCACCAGTTGGAGGTAACGAGGACACATTACTTATGCATATGACTTCTGAACCAATGACCAGGTCCAACACTCTCACACCACATGTCCCTTTAGTTATGTGCTGTTTCAAGTAATTATCTCTTAGGTGTATGAATTCCATTTCCTTTTTGCCATGTGATGTTTCCTCCTTCCAATTGATATCACCATAATTAAAATCCTCTGTAATAATCACTAACCCTGCACTCATTGCACCAATTTGCTGATGCATGAATTCAATATCACCCCTTTACCCTGTGGCCTATAGCAGCAACCAACTGTATATTTGGTTGCATTGGTCACTATTTCACACCAGACCGCCTCAAATGAACTATTATTCACGTCTGTCCTTTTGATATACTACTTTCTTTGGCTGCAACTCATCAGCTATCATCAACAGTACTCTCCCCCTCCCTTTGTCTTCTCTATCCTCCCTGAAAATACTGTACCCATCACATTCAATTCCAGTAACCACATCTTCTGCTGACAGCCAAGTTTCACTAATGCCTACAAAGTTTGGTAAGATTGCACTGACTACTGCCAAAAATTCTTCCCTCTTATTTCAAATGCTTCTTGAATTAGTAGACAAAAATTGCAGATTCCCTTTAGTTCTTATACCAGCTTTAGAACTGATATACATGTCACTAATTTCAGTAGTCCCATGCCAATTTTTATCCACTCTATTCTGCAATTTATTCTGTGAATAAGGATCAACAGATATACATTCACTGCATAATTGGTAGCATAGCCAAGTGAAAAAACTTCCATCAACTTATCTCTAATCCAGAGAATTTTAATAATTAGGTGTGACATCTTTTGGCAATGGTATATGACTTCTCCATTACATCCACTTTAGTATCACCACCTCTGGGGCTGGCTCCCACTGATGAGACCTCAATAAAGATCAAAACTGGTCTGTGTAAGTGACCCTTCACTTAATGCATAGCGTTATACATGTCCACAAGGAGATGTGCTTTGCATTATGGGATACTAAGGCAAGTGATGAGAAGTTATACCACCTTTGCCACAAGTTTGCCATCCTGAATATACTTCAGACACAAACTTTGTTTGCTTATACTTGGATAAAGGATTAAACCAAATATATAATTGGTATCATAATTGTTTCATAAATGTTATTTGAAAAGGGTTTTTTTCCTCATAAATATTTAAGATAATTATTTTCAGTGAAAACTTTCAAAAATGATACACATAATTTTTGCATTTTTCAGTAATATGAAGGGATCTTGAAAAATTGATATGAAAAATAAGACTACAGATATTTCCAGTAATAATAAATTTATTGTAGGCTTGATCTGATATCATCTTTTGCAATAGATAAAATTTTAGTAATTTATTTTTTGTTTTTCAGAGATCTTCCAAAGTAAAATTCATTTCTTTTTCTCTTGTGAACAACAACAAAAAAAAAATGTATAGAAGATATGTTAAATTGATTGATTATCGTATGATGATACAGCGACCATGAGTTCCCTTTGTGAGAATGTACAGCACCATCTCAGTCTTTCCCCCCCCCCCCATTTTATCTGGGCTCCGGAACCAGCATAGCTGACGAATCAGACTTATGGCCAGGTCAGTATTCCTGACTGTAATCTCTGTGTGTTCACAGGACCCCGGTTTGCCTGTTTGCGGGATGAAAAATCCCAGATAAACTGGTGGGAAAAAACCCTGCTGTCCATGCCCAAGACTGGCTAACTTGGCTATGGCTGAGGAAGATCTTTAAGCTCCTCATGTCGCTGACAGAAATGGAACCAAGGACACTCCTTCTCCAGACATGGTTGCGAAGCGCAAAGCCACTAAGCTAACCATGTGGACAGAAGATATGTTAAAATATATTCACTGACATTTCTTAATACAAAAATGTCAGGTAGTCTCAAAGGTTATGGCATTAACAGATTATATGCTATTCTGTTGCAAATAATCCATTAATGGCTACTAGTATAGTAAGGGATTAAATGTGGAATCGGAGTAATTAATTGATTTTTTTTTTTTTTTTTAAATTGTTCGTATTTTTATCCTAGAAAAATCATAAGGTATATTTGATCCACTACAGCTAGTAGCAATGTTAAACCAAACTTCACACTAATAAGCATTATCTGTCCTTGGAAAGATGATTATCAAGATATCTTGTGCCTGCAAATTTGTCTGCTTTGAGAGAACAGGGAGAATAATTACTCTCTGGATACTCTGTGCAGAATTAAATAGAAAATGATTATTCTGTATACAAAATCCAAAATGCTGTGTTTTGAGTCTGCAGCTGCATCTGGTTACCCAAAATGTGGGAAAACAGTTTATTGTAACAACCCTATTCTTAACTTAGGTCTAAGATTGTAGGTCTCAGAAGATATTCAGCGAATGTCTTCTGAGACCTCCAGTCCTTGTTGTTTCAATTAGTTGCAACTCCATTATGAGTCTTGCTACCTTGTGTTATATAGCTGGTAAGTATAATTTTTCAAACATGCTAGTTTTGAAATCCAGCAGAATATCAACTAATCTAATAAATGTTTATTTTTCTGCTTGTGGTTTTCTAATTATGTTTAAACTCAAAACGAGGGTTAGGAATAATGCAAATATCTAACTTTGTATGTGATAATTAAATCCTGAAACTGTTAACTCTAGGTTGAAAGTTTATTTTTCACTTGGTTAGACTATAATAAATTTAGTTTAATCCTTTATCCAAGTGTGAGCAAACAAAGTTTGCACCTGAAAATATCTTCAAGACTGGAGTAAGGTTGTACAACACCGGGCAACTTGCAGCAAAGGTGGATCAAGCTCTCAACTCCTTGTCTCAGTATCTCCCATAATGCACAGCACATCTCCTTGCGGACATGTATACTGCTATGCATTAAGGGGGGAGCACTACCCATACCGGTTTCGGCTCCCACTGACGAGACCTCAATAAAGGTCGAAACGAGTATGGGTAGTGCTCCCCTCCCTTAATGCATAGCTCTTCTGCAAGGAGATGTGCTGTGCATTATGGGAGATACTGAGACAAGGAGTTGAGAGCTTGATCCATCTTTGCTGAGAGTTGCCTGGTGTTGTTACTACCTTACCTCAGTCCTGAAGATATTTTCAGGTGCAAACTTTGTTTGCTCACACTTGGATAAAGGATTAAACTAAATTTATGTTAACTCTAGGCTTCAGCTGTCTCACAAGATTTCAAGTCTTAAGGCTGTTTTGGATCTTGGGCTGTTCTTTCACACAAGATACTTTGTAGGTAAATGTTTGGATATCTCTCGACATCCAGAAGTTAAAGACACATATAGTTAAAACACTACAAAGAGAATCGTTCACTAATTCAGCCCTGCAACTTGGATAATCTTCTGTATCTACTGTGCTTGTTTGACCAACATTGATCTGGTGTTGGCATTATAAGGATAAATCACATGAGATAGACATAATTGGTGTTCATTCCATATAACAAGTAGTATGCATGAAATGACAATGTTTTCTGTTGTCTGATTTCTATCTCTAGCATAAATATAACAATCTTCATTACAGTCTGTTTTCCAATGACTGTCTCATTGGAATACTCCGATCTTTGAAATCAGCATAAGTTCAGAATTTTGTAAGTGTATATAATAAAAGGATTTATTGCTGAGTCTAGCTATTGTAGCATAGATAGTTTTATTTAGATATGTTTAATGTAAAATAAGACTTAACTTAACTCCCCCCCCTTTTTTTTTTTTTAGGTAAGTCACAGAAGAGCAGTTTAATGACATCAGAGTCTGAATCAGAAACACTTTTTGAATCAAGGAGGCTTCCTCTATCATTTAAAACTTCAAATGGGCATAGTAGGCCCAATGGTCTAGTCAAAGATGTACATAAAGTTGAAGCCTAGTTTTTTGGTGCTAGTGATAAACATTTCTATAACAGCATATAGATTCGTAAAAATCATCCTTATATTATATAATATAGCTCTTCAAATTAGAGCATAACATTCCATTGCTGGTAATAGTCAGGGCAGAGTCTTTGCTGGAATGTCCGTCTTTTTGTACAGTGTTTGCTTTGATAAATGGGATTTCTTCATTGCCAGGGAATAAAATGTGATAGCTTGTGATTCAGTGCAACAACACAGTTAAAATAATTTTTTTATACTTTATTTTTATGGCTGTTAGGAATTTTCAAGTGCTGTTCTTGATTTTAATTAAAACAATACAGTGAATGTTACTGAACATGTTACTCTTTGTGTACTTCGAAGAAATGTTTAATAACAGCTACTTTTTAAGACATCATTGAAATTTATTTCACTGCATATTTGAATATGTAGTAAAATGTTTTCTACAATAGTGAATATGTTCTCTTGTGTAAGTTATTTTGGAATTTAAGTGCCAATGTTGTACAGAGAAATGAAATTTGTTCCTGCTGCATAGTTTTACAGTGAAATATAAATTTTTTGAATAAAGTTTTAATTTTTGTATCAGCAAACATCATCATTTTATATTTAAAATACACATCTTAAGTAAAAAATTTGGTTGAATGTAAAAAAAAAAAAAAAAAAAAATGTAATATGCACTCATTGTAATAACATACTTTTACAAAAAAGAATAAGCAATTGATTCTGAATGGGAAAAAAATGTCCATTTCATGACTAAATGATTAATAAATTTTTTAAATAAACTCTGGAAAGTTTTCAGTAATATAAAAGTTTTGTAATAAAAAAGATCTTTCAGTTGTACATATAAGAATGTTATTAATTACCACATAAGCCAACTAGATGTTTAATGGCTAGTATAGTTCACCAGTTATATGTTACACCAAGTTTGTTATAAATATCAATTTTTTTCACTATAATTTTGTGTCAGATTTTAACAGAAGTCCAGAAACAGTTTTCTATTTCATTTTATTTTTATGAGAATCCCACCACAAAAGGTTGTAAACCTCTATAATGTGTTAATATTAATAGAGGTGGATAGGCTGAGGACCAGATAATCTGGAATCCTTGCTTTATTTCCAATAAGAGTGATGTGGTTTCGTATCATGTGATGAAATTCATCTTTCACATAAAGACATTCACACACATATGTACCCATGGTGGGATCCGAACTGACAACCTCTTGGTTCAAATCAAAGTACACCAAACTTTTGCTAAATATACAAGGCGACTGAAGTTTTCCAGAATTTTTTTATTATCGTATTCTATAATAAATTTAGTTTAATCCTTTATCCAAGTGTGAGCAAACAAAGTTTGCGCCTGAAAGTATGAAAGTATCTTCAGGACTGGGGTAAGGTGGTACAACACCAGGGCACTCCTTGCAAAGGTGGAGCAAGCTACCAACACTCCTATCTCAGTATCTCCAATAATGCAAAACACATCTCCTTGCAGATATGTCTAATGTTATGCATTAAGGGAAGGGCCACAACCCAGACTAGTTTCGACCTTTATTGAGGTCTCTTCAGTGGGAGCCAGGCCTAAGTAGAGATACCAGGCAGAAGCATTAGCAGGTCATCTCTACCTATAGGAGTTGCCAAATGGTGTGCCACCCTTTTTTAATAAATTACTCTGGATTTAGAGAAAGATGTTGAAAGTTTATTTTTCACTTGGTTAGAGTCTAATAAATTTAGTTTAATCCTTTATCCAAGTGTGAGCAAACAAAGTTTGCACCTGAAAGTATCTTCAGGACTGGGGTAAGGTGGTACAACACCAGGGCACTCCTTGCAAAGGCGGAGCAAGCTACCAACACTCCTATCTCAGTATCTCCCATAATGCAAAACATCTCCTTGAAAGTTTATTTTTCACTTGGTTAGAGTCTAATAAATTTAGTTTAATCCTTTGTCCAAGTGTGAGCAAACAAAGTTTGCACCTGAAAGTATCTTCAGGACTGGGGTAAGGTGGTACAACACCAGGGCACTCCTTGCAAAGGCGGAGCAAGCTACCAACACTCCTATCTCAGTATCTCCCATAATGCAAAACATCTCCTTACGGATATGTCTAATGTTATGCATTAAGGGAAGGGCCACAACCCAGACTAGTTTCGACCTTTATTGAGGTCTCTTCAGTGGGAGCCAGGCCTAAGTAGAGATACCAGGCAGAACCCTTTACCCCAGTCCTGAAGATACTTTCAGGCGCAAACTTTGTTTGCTCACACTTGGATAAAGGATTAAACTAAATTTATTATACTCTAACCAAGTGAAAAATAAACTTTCAACATCTTTCTCTAAATCCAGAGTAATTTATTAAAAAAGGGTGGCACACCATTTGGCAACTCCTATAGGTAGAGATGACCAGCTAATGCTTCTGCCTGGTATCTCTACTTAGGCCTAGCTCCCACTGAAGGGACCTCAATAAAGGTCGAAACTAGTCTGGGTTTTGGCCCTTCCCTTAATGCATAACGTTAGACATATCTGCAAGGAGATGTGTTTTGCATTATGGGAGATACTGAGATAAGAGTGTTGGTAGCTTGCTCCACCTTTGCAAGGAGTGTCCTGGTGTTGTACCACCTTACCCCAGTCCTGAAGATACTTTCAGGCGCAAACTTTGTTTGCTCACACTTGGATAAAGGATTAAACTAAATTTATTAGACTCTAACCAAGTGAAAAATATACTTTCAATATCGTATTCTAATCTAATTTTTTTCTGTCATAATAAAGTAATTTTTTAATTATATCTATCTTATGATATTATGAATATATCTAAATTGTCTTCAGATTGAAAGGTCAGAATACTATAAAGAAGAGAACTTTATTAAAAAACAACAACTCAGGACTGGTAACATCATTCACAAACCAGCTTTGTTCTGGATAGCTATTTGCAGTTGAAAGACTGCATCAAACTATTGAAATGAAGTTACTGAAGCACACACACCAATACTGATTGGAAATAAGTCAGTGGACACCCTCCCCCCCATGATGCAAGGTGCATCATGCCATGTAACGAATCACATGTTTGTAGCTGGTATAAATTCAAAGAATATGATGCTTCCAAGTCAGTGCGACTGTATCCAAATGAAATAGCTGCGAGAAGAGAACTCATGGAGTTTGAAAGAGGCATTGTGATAGTTGCAGTCTTATCTGTTTGGCAAATTGTTGACCTGGGATACTACAAAGAATAATATGTAAAAACCACCATGTGTTGGCTGACATGTTGATTGCAGAGTTTCGGGCATCAACTGGACATTAACATAAATATGCACAAAAACATTCAGGACAGACTTGCAACATGGGTTTTCAGAAGTCAGTCCAGAGACAGTTTTATATTTCTTTTCTTTTGGTGTTACACAGTGATCAGCATTCATTTAAAAATTTTATGGAATTTACAACCATGTTAAAAATTTTTTAACACGGTTGTAAATTCCATAAAATTTTTAAATGAAGTTTTATATTTCATTTAATTTTTATGAGAATCTCACCACAAAAGATTGTAAACCTCTATATGTTAATATTAGTATTGTGGATAGGCTGAGGAACCAGATAATCTGGAATCCTTACTTTATTTCCAATAAGAGTGGTGTGATTTCACAGTAGGACCACAGTATGCAAGGAGCGTGTACAGTGGGCATGAAAGCTGTTATGAAGCGACAAATCATGCTACACACTCTGGCGAGCAGATGAATGGATGCCCAGCGAATGTCTCCTATCAGAGTGTGTAATCCCAACTATGAAATTTGGAAGTGGTGGTGTGATGGCATGGTCCTGTTTTCTTGGTTTAGCCTCAGACCTTTGTTTAAGGTGCCACGAACATTGAACTTTGAGAGGAATCTGAACATTCTGGACAATGCAATGCTTCCTACTTGATGTGTCTATAGAATTGACCATTGTCTCTTTCAATAAGACAGTGACTGTGTCATAAGGCTGCTGATGTAGCTGCATCGTTTGTGGACATGAACATCATCACCACCACACCTGACTGGCCTCCACAGAGCCCTGATCTTAACCCTATTGAACATCTGTGGGATGTTCAGTCTTACTGTCCAGGACCTCATTACATGCCTACAGGTAGAATGGTCCAAAATTTCCATTCATTGCTATCATGTACTTGTGGAAAATATGCCTGTAGGACTACTGCCGTCATCACAGTGAAAGGAGGTCTTACATCTTATTGAGGTGGGTGTCATGGCTATTTGTTCCTCACACTATGGCATCTGTTGACTTCTTCCTAAACAGTGTACATATAGATTGGCAGCAGATCTTAGTTCAATAAGAAAAACTGTGGACATCCTGGTTAGCATGGTTAGATCATTAGAAATTATTGAAATGTTCTGCATTAACTGATATGCAAGCACATCACACCAATATCTAGAGATCTGCTCACCAGTTCTCAAGATATATTTCATGAAAGAAATTGTTGCATGCTATTCATAGTGAACTATCTTGACAACCACACACATTCAGTAGTTCAACCTAAACGAAACAGCATTTTCAATCCCTGCAGGTTGATTCATGAACACAGAGATATGCATTTGATATAGTTATGCAAGACATTTCACCTTAAGCTCATTCCAGAAAAAGCATGGCTTCATTGTCATCTGTTTATATTAACTAGGGCGAATGTTTGCTGTTCTGCAAATGCTACCAGGTATCGGTCAGCAATCAGATGCATCTCCAACACGATTATGTGAGACCACATACACTATAGCAATTTGTTTTCAAGGGGAAAAAAAATTAGAGCTGGCAATGGAGCTTCTTCCCTATTCAAAATAGTTTAGACTTGGTGCTGCTGCCTGATTATCACTAGTTTGAACCAAAGGCACACTTATTTCATCAATTGTGCTTCTTCAATGTTGAGAAAAACTCAGTTCTCTAATCCATATGTTAAAATTGGTTTTAACATTAATTTGTATATTGCCAGCATGTTTCTTTTCATATATATATATGTATGACTGATTTCCATATAAATGTATTCATCTGGTATCTTCCCATACCAGTCTTGCATATTCTGTTATCTGCTTCCATATTTAATTTACCGTGTTTATTAAAATTCATTCCTAAATTATTTTGTAGGCTCTCTATTGAGAATGTGATGTTTTCTATGGTTTTGTCTTTTGATTGATAATTTTCAAATAATTGTTGAAGCACTTATTGAATTTACAAAGAGCCCTGATGAATTTAATATCTCTTTTTGATACTATTATTCTTAAGAGAGACTCATCGAGGGAGGCCACAAACTACACACACACACACCAGCTATCATGCTTATTCTTGAATTCATTCACACTGCTTGCATTCACAACATCCAATGGCAATCCATTCCAATCACGCATACCCTCTGAGAGAAAAATCTAGTCCTCATCCCCTTCTTAGAAGCCTTCATTCTCAGCTTCGAAGATGCCCTCTCGTCCTTTCCCCATCCTCCATAAACTGAAAAATTCCATCAATTGAAATCCTGTATGACTCTTTCAGCAGTTTATAAGTCTCAATCATATCATCCCTCTTTCTCCTGTTTGCTAGTGTCTGCAGTCTACAAATTCTCAATCTGTCTTCATAATCAGTATTCCACAATCCTGATATCATTTTTAACACTCTCCTTTGTACTCTCTCCAATATATCAGAATCACAACAGAAACCAGGAGACCAGGCCTGTGCACAATAGTCGAAGTGAGGTCTTATCAAAGCCTTGTAAAGAGGCAAAATAACATTCTTATCTTTACATGTGAACGTTCGTTTCAGCATTGCAATTATCTTTTGAGTTTTTATTTGCAATCTTAGCTGCATGGTCGCTGAACTTCAACTTACTATCTGCTAACATGCCAAGATCTCTAGTGTGATCAGTTTCTTCTTAGCATAATCACAAATATAATATGACATTGGATATCTAATCATGCCAGAGTGCATGACTTTACATTTACTAACGTTGAACTAATAGCCATTTACTCATGCCCACGATTCCAGCCTATTGAAATCATTCTAAAAGTCCTATTGCATATCAGTAGCATTCCTGATTACCCCACTTATCTTTGTATCATCAGCAAATAGCTGTATGTCATCTGTCATATCCTTTCCAATATCATTAATGTACAGATTGAATAAAAGTAGACCAAGAACTGATCCTTGTGCTACACCACTAGTTACCTTGAATCTTGCAAGCTCACATCCTCCATATACCACTTCTTGATATTTGTCATTCAGCCATCCTCTTAACCACACTTTTTCTTCTGCTGCTTGTCCCACTTAAGTGAGGTTGCTATTTTTGATGAGTCTTCTCCACATTCTCCTGTCTTGGGCTAACCACATCCAAGTTCTTCATCCTGAAATCCTCTTCCACCAGCTCCCTCCTCTCTTCTTTGGCAGCCCGTGCTTCCTCCTCCCCTGCACATCCATCTCCATGACCTTTCTTCCCACATATTTGTCCTTCCTCTACATCACTTGGCCAAACCATCTCAACCTTGCCTCTGTATCTTCGCTCCTAAGATCGTAACTTTCACCATTCCCCTCACATAGTCATTTCTCAAACAGTCCTTTCTGGTCACACCGCACCTCCACCTAAGCATTCTCATCTCCACTACCTCCATACTGCTGATGTTATTTTTCCTCAGGGCCACAGTTTGCATAGCATACGTCATAGCTGGTCTCACTACTGTCCGATAGATTTTGCCTTTTAGATGATTGGCACTCTCTTATCGCATAGCACTCCAGCCATCTCTCTCTCTCTCTCTCTCTCTCTCCAGTTCCTCCATCCTGCTTGTATCCTGCATCCCACTTCCTTTTCAGCCTCACCATCCTCTTTCATTGTTGACCTTAAGTATCTAAAATCACTGACCTTCCTGATGACCTTTTCTTCCAGCTCCAGATCTGTCTCCTGGCTGCCATCCACTTTGCAACACATATACTCAGCCTTACCTCTGTTCAGTCTCATACCTCTCTCTCTTCCAGTACTTTCCTCCAACTTTGCAGTTTAGCTGCCACTTCCTCTCTTGATTCTGCACACAGCAAGATGTCGTCTGCATACAACATTATCCAAGGTGTGTCTTCTCTGAATTTCCTCTGTCGCCACCTCCATCACAATATTAAACAGGAATGGACTTAATGCTGACCCTTGATCCATTAAGTATAACATAATATGTATAACATATATATGTTGCTTTGCATACTGTTCTGTCCCTTATAATTGCAACATTATGAACAAATTTTTCTTTGATATTTTCATATTGACAAATAACACACAAATCCTTATATTTCCATAATTTCTTGACTATTTATCTTGACAATGCATCTGATCCTGACAATCCCCATATTTGGCCTAAATCCAACTTGTTCTTAAAGTTTCTCTCCCACTTTTTTTTTTAGTCTCTTCTCAAGTAAGCACTTGCATAAATCTTAAGCCTTTATTTTCTCTCCCTATTTATAGATGGATGGTTGTGAGAGCTTTGCTTATCTGGAATTTTCCCTTCTGATCAGGACTTATGAATTATGCAGTGCAACTACTGGAGAACTTTTGTTTGGTTATTTTTGTTGCATGTTCTGTTTTTTTTTTTTTTTTTTTTCAGATATCTGACAGCTTTTTCTGTCTCCAGTAATGACATGCACTCCTGATGGCATTTCTCATTTTCTCAATTCTCATATCATTTAACAGTTTAAAAGTAATTACCCCTTCATCTTCGAGTGTCATCTCCTAGAAGGAGGTTGGCAACCATGTCATGGAACTTTTTTCTTTCTTTTGCTGCTCTGGAACATTTATGGTAATTCAAGCTAGTCCAGTCTTTAATGTCTTCAGACCACATTCTCCTGGATCTACCTCTCCCTTTTTTTCCATCCAGTAGTTTCCCTTTTAATAATTTCTGAATAATGTCTAGTTAGATGTCCAAAATGTTTTAAGTTTTCATTCTTTAATTATTTCCATTATTTCTTTTCATTTTTGCTTTCTTTAAAACATCTTCATCTTTCATTTTCTCTGTCCATGATATTTCCAACATTCTTCTGATAGTCCACATTTCAAAAGCTTCTAATTTTTTCTCTGCTTCTTTATTGATAGTCCAAGTTTCACTGTTGTAAAGAAGGCTTGACCAGATATAGCATTTTATTAATCATTTTCTTTAGTCTATGTTAATGTCTAAAGGCTTTTCTTACCATCTCTATTCTTCTTTATTTCTTTAAGGGAATTTCCTCCATCTGTAAACATTTGTCCAAAATATATATATAAAAGACTGAACCTGTTTGATTTTCTTTTGGTTAACAGTTATATTTAGTTTATTATTTATTGGTTCTTTTGATATAATCATGCATTACTCCAGACATACAGAATATTCTGATGTCATTTCTCATTTTCTGACTATTCAAGTCCACCTGCAAAGCTATAGTATCCATTCTACTCATCCTAGCTCTTCCCAGGTGGACTTGAATAATCAAGTTTGGGAACCACAGATGGGATGCAGAGTATGAGATTGGTGGGGATATCTTAAAGGAGGTGGATAAGAGCCTGGCATTTTGCTAAAAGTGTGAGGACAGCACAGTGCAGTATGGCAATGATGTGGAGAACACTGACATGTAGGTGTTATGATTCCATTGTATAAGACTTTAATCAGACCATGTATGAATTTCTGTGTACAGATTTCGTCACCAGGTTTTTAAAAGGATGAAAACATGTTGGAATGAGTTCAGAAACAATTGACTAAGGTGATTTCTGGAATGTTGAATGTGAAGACAAATTGAGGGAATGCAAATTGCAGAGTCTAGCGGATAGATGGATTGGGGGGGGGGGGGACATGACCAAGGCATATAAGTTGGTAAGGGGTTATTACTGGATTAACGTGATCAGATTTTTCATAGAGTGGGTGCAAACAGGAGGCTCTCCCTGGAAGTTGTATAAGTAAGCAAAGGGGTGAGGAATAGGTTTCTTGTGTGGAAAGCTGTGGGTAGCTGGAATGCATAACCTGGCAGTGTGGAGACAGTGAATGCATTCAAGTCACAGTGTGATGGAGGACCTCCTGCACTGAGTCGTTGACTCCATGGAGGTGTCACTAATAATAATATTCTCTAAGAGCACATGATGATTTACTTGCCAGTAACTTTCCACACAATTTGTTCTTTTCAGGGACTGCCTCTAACTTGAATCTACAATGAAGTTCTGATTCTTCTGTCATTGCTCCTGGTTTTCAGTGTTTTATTCAGATTTTGCCACTGGATCTTGTTTTCAAATTCTTTCAGTTTTTATTTGAATAATAATTGAATCTACAGTTCAATAATCATAGCTGCTTCACTTTGATTCCTTTTAAACTTACATACTTTTTTTTTGTCATTGCGATGTTCATTTTTATATTGTTCAAAAGTACTGTTGTTCTTTTAGAGATACTTGTTCCATATGGTTTCTTCAATCCACATGATAACACAAGGAAAGGAGTGAATAATATTTATTCAAAGGCCATATATTTCAACCTGAAAATTATAGGCCATCATCAGTAGCAAACAGTGGTTTAATACAAAGTAGAATGTAAACAACAGATTGATGTGAAACAGTGAGAGCCATGTGATGATTTATATGAAACAATGCAAAGACATAACTGAAAGATGTGTTATTAGTTATTAACTATGTTAGTAATTAAAACTTTAATGATGCGATTAAAATAAGACTATCCAATAGCTTTAATAGTGAGAAAATGAGTCATCGGAATGACTGCCGATTCAAGTTTGGATGATGAAGTAAGGTTTTGGCACTTTCTTTAAATAAACGTTTAAATTTATAGTGCCAGTGGTAGAGTGAGGATGTTTCAGACCATAGGATATTGTGGCGTATATCTATTTTATGTTTTGTAAGGCCAGATTTCTTAGATTTCCTATTGATGATATAAGACTGGTGTTTTTGAATTCTTTTTTCCACTGAACATCCAGACAATTTGTCCAAAAGAAAAAATGTGACAGTCACAAGGGAACTTGGTAGATGTTGAGAAGAGCAAGAGGGGAACATTTATCTTTAGAAGATTGGAACCATCATAATAGTTTGTTTAACTAGAATAAATATAGTCACTAGATTGTACTACTACAGAATTCTAGAAATTGATTCTAAGATGCCAGAAATGTATTGTATATGTACTCTACATATTATTTCCTTGTTATTTGAGCTAGAAATATAGGAATCAAAAGGATATCGTGTGGTCTGCTTAGAGAAGCCATTGAGTTTCATATATCATTTGATGTTTAAAATTCTTGTTGTAGTTGTTGGGGCATAGAGCAGTGGCAGCCCGTGAAGTTTTAAGTGGGGGTGCTGCCTATACAAAATAATTTTAAAAAAAATTCTTTTTTTTCTAATCAGTAACCAAGAGCATATAATGTGAGCATGTTGTAATAAAGTTTTGATAATTCCAATCTTCTGAGAGGCATGGTGAGCTGATTACTGTTGAACATAGTGTCCATTGAAGGTAGGCTTTTGATAAATGACAGTAATTGGTTCACCTAACAATGAGCAGAGGAGTAGGATGTCTAAGAAGGATAGTCTGTTTTCTTTTTCCATAGTAAAATTAATTCATGGATGCATAGTTTATGTTTGCTAGAAAGGCAGGTAATGTATCTTCGTTGTGGGGCCAGATTTGGAATTATCAAAACTTTATTATGCTCTATGATGTGACTGCTACATCAAGAAACCTTTAAACATCAAACAGTATATAAAACTTCCCTTCTCTGAGTGGATCACACAACGTCTTTTTGATTTCTATATTCCTAGCTCGTATAACAAGGAAACAGTATGAAGAGTCCCTATCCTATACTTATCTGGTATTTGAGAACCAATTTCTAGAATTCTTAAGAAAAACAGTTACTGGCTACATTTATTCCAGTCAACAAACTATCATGATGGTATCATCTAAAAGAGGGAAATGTTTATCTAAAGATAAACATTTCCCTCTTGCCCTTCCTGACATCTACCAAGTTCCTTGTGATGTTCAGTGGAAAAAAAGAATTCAAGAATACCAGTTTTATATCATCAGTAGAAAAATCTAGCTTTGCAAAATATGGATGGAATAAATATAGACCACAATATCCTATGGTCTGAAACCTGCTTACTCTATTGTTGGCACTATAAATTCATGTTTATTTAAAGAAAGTGCCGAAGCCTTATTTCATCGTCCAAACTTGAATTGGAATGGGTGCCTCTTGTTATTAAAAATATGGGGGGGGGGAATACAAGAATGGTATTAAATTATAGTAAAATAACTAACTCCCAGGTCTAACATTATTGTATTTTTTCCCTTGTATATTTAATAGATGGAATAAAGAAATGGAAGAATAAATATAAAAATCAACATTTAAACTTGATCATGGAACTACACTTGATATTAACCCTGTTGTTTGTAGATGACCAAATAATCATAGCAAGAAGTGAAGTTGAACTCTAGATATCGATATTTTCCTTAAATATAATTGCTAAAAAATTTGGAATGCAAATATTGTTTATATGGGTACTCCATGGAATCAAAAGACTCATCACAGGAGTCCCACTCTATTCATTAACCTCATCTCCTCACAAAATCAGCCATACAGCATCCAACTCCAAAGGGCTCACGGCCATTGTATCATCATGCGAAATAAAGCAACTCCACTAGAGCAAGGAATGTTAAAGCGAATGTCAGTCAACTTTCAAAGTCTTGCGGGTGCAAATTCTACAACGGCAGTAGTAACTTCATTAACTTGTTGTGAACTAATTGCTTTGCAACCTCTCCCATTGATCCTGTTTTTTCAAAGACTTATCATTCATCACAGAATGGAAATAGTGAAACATTTGTTTTCAGGCAATGAAATTCATGGAGTGCCAGCAGCATTGCAGTTGTTTAGGTAAGACAGCTTCATGAGCAAAGCACATTGGGGCAAGGTTAATGCCATCGCTGTGGATGGTATCAGAATGAAGGGAATTCAGGTCTATTTTTTTTAAGCATCCTGGCACCTGATGAGTTCCGTGATATGAAAATTCTATGCATTTGGTGTTTACACCCCTGGTGATGAATTTTGGAACTTTTTTTTTTTTGGATCAATGGATGGCACTCCACAAGGCCTTAAACAGGAATACTTTAATTTTTATCACCCTGTATATGTATGTATAAACAGGAATACTTTAATTTTTATCACCCTGTATATGTATGTATATATGTCCATGCAGTTAGCCTAGTGGCTATGCGCTTTGCAACCATATGCCTGGGGAAGGATCTTCCTAAGCTATAGCCAAGTTAGATGGTCTTAGGCATGGACAGCAGGGTTTTTTCCACCAGTTTATCTTGGGTTTTTCATCCCGCAAGCAGGCAAACCGGTCCCATAACACAGGATACAGTCATAGGATATAGTATGGCAAGGAAGGCAACAGGAAACTACCTTGCTCATAGTCACTTCCCTAGATGGTGGTGTATATATAGTTGCCCCTAAACAGCCAAAAAGGCTATAACCGCACAACACAACATATGTGTATATATAGAGAGAGATTTTTTTTTTTTTTTTAATATTTATCCCACACACGAGAGGTACAAGAACCTATAGCACATTAGTGCTGTGTGTGAGGTATAATTGAAGGTTATCACACTGGAGAGAGAGTGATGGCAGAACCCATACTCTGGAGGCCTTTGCCACTTCAGGCTCCCATTAAAAAGGGTGTGTTTCATCAGGCATTGAATGTCATCTAGGAAGATATCCTTTTGCAGCAGGAATGCTCGTTTTGTGTGTGTGTGCATGCTAAAGCATCCTTTTGGAAGAGGTCACATCACAGGAAGGTGGGGTTGACTTGACAGGCTCTATATATATTTTGCTCATTAGTGGCCCAAATATGAATATAGAAAGAAATGATTTCTACATATTGAAAGAATAGACAATTTGAGACTACTCAGTTGAAGTCAGGGACAACCAGTGAAAAAGATATTATTCATGACACCTCCAAGAAGTCTGAAGACTCATCGCAGGGGGGAGACACCTATTGTACAACTCTCTGTCTCCACTACTACAGTGAACCTCTACTACCAATCATCTACTGCCCACCACCAGAGCTAGTATTTTTTGTCTGTAAATTGCATATGTTCTGAAGGGCTGATTTGTCTGTATGCAGGATGAAAAACCCGAGTTTCCGAGAAAGAAAACCCTGCTACCTCTGTATGAGATTTGCTAACTCTGATTTGCTGAGAATGAAGTATTTTCTGTTACTTGTGGTAATTAATTCTTCGAAATAACATATATAGCCAACACATGTTTAAATACGCATTTAGAATGACTAGTGACTGGCACAACATGAATCATATAAATAAGTAATACTCGAGAAATAAAAGTAAAATAATTTTAAATCATCAGTGAAGAGAGTAACTAATGGAATCTGAACTCAAATACACTTGGCTATGAAAAAAAAAATTTTCTTCCCCTACATTGATGGGGAAAAACGACATTGGCATATATGCCAATGACAATAATGTGCATATTCTTAAAGATGCAGAGAAATGCAAAATTTGCTAAATTAAGTGTAAAAAATTTAATTCTTTTGCTAAATTTGTGTCCATTTTGGTAGTGGTAAGCAAGATTTAAACTTTCAAAGTCATTTTTATTTCAATAATTGATCACAGCACAACTGGTAAGAAGAAAAAAAGCAAATGCATTATTACCAACAATGCAGCCTGATTGGCCTGATGGATATCATAACCACTCTCCAACAAGTTATATTTTGAATCCCACTGTAAACTGGTGAGACCACCACCTATTGGAAGCTTAAGTGGCTTGGAAAAAGTAGAATGTTAGGTCTCCAGAATAAGGGAACACTAGATTATCTACCCTTAGCCAATTCACCCACAGTACTGAAATGCAAGATAGACTTTAATGGGAGTTCAAATAAAAATTTTAAATTGTAGCTAAATGAATAGTTATGGTAAGACTGGAAAGCACATTGTTCTATAAGTTACTTAACACCAGAGCAAGAATAACTCATCAAAATGACCTTGCTAAATCATATAATGCATATTTTTCAGTAATTTTGTTAGGGATTGTTAACTGAAATTCCTAGTATCTTCAAATGGTATCTAGTAATTGTGAACAATTTTTTTGGGGGGGGGGGGGGGAAGCTACCTAGTGCATTGCAAACAGTGGTCTGTCGGGGGGGGGGGGGGCAAAGAAAAAGGGGAAAAACACTAGAAAATTTTCCACAAATCTTTTCCTAATTAAAAATCATTTTTTTTATTGATGTTGTATCATGTTTTCTATTTCTATACTACTAATGAAAGTGGTCACATAAGATGGGAATATCCTATAGCTCTCGGGAATCATGGCCGCTGTGAACGAAGTAGTGCTCAGGCAGACTGAGCTCTACTTTGTTTGCCAGAGCCGGGCAAGGGAGATCACGGGTAACGTATTGGCGATCACACACCCATGTACAGGGTGGGCATAAAATAACTTTCCCTCTTTGGGGGCATCTGTAGCTAAAACCAATAAACGGAATGAGACCAAACTTTATATTGAGACTTCTGAAGGCATGGGGAGATGAATTCCGTGAAAAAAAATTTTGTACCAAAAGTCGCCAGTAGGGAAATTTTGGCACTGGTGGAGCCAAAAGCAGTCAAATATTTGCAGTAAATGCAGGTAAAAAAGATTATGCAAATTTTACTGTGCGTACGTGACAGCAGCACCACCAATTCCATTTAAAAAGGGATTGGGAACGTTCAGGCAGTTATTCAAATGACTGACAAATTGTGCTCAGTATGCATCCTACCTTGCCTCAGTGTGCTTTACTTGTTAAGTTGTTTTACCTTAAATAGTGCAATGCCATAGTGTCCCTTCGGGAATTTAGAAGGCTTTGTAACCTGCATACAGGTCCTATGTCAGCTGTAGCACAGAGCTATGATTAAGAAGTTTGAATTTATTATCATTGTAACCCGTCACGTATCCAGCTGGAATGAGTGACGCGGCTGTCGCTTACACCGCAAAATGTTATTCCATTTTATCTGCCTTTAATGTAATTATCTGCTTGTTTTCTGCTCTGCCAGTGCTAAAATTTCCCCTATCGACGACTTTTGGTACTAAATCTTTTTTTTTACAGAAATCATCTCCCCATCAAAAGTCTCAATATAAAATTTGGTTTCATTCCGTTTATTGGTTTTAGCTACAGATGCCTCCAAAGAGGGAAAGTTATTTTATGGCCACCCTGTACATTTATTAAACTCACTAATATTTCACTGGTTTTCTACCCATCATCAGAGCACAGTGACAGCCACACAACGCTAAACCAAACCATTGTGGGAACAATTTAAATTGTAACTGACAATATCCTTAAGTGGTGCCCTCTATGGGTCACATAACTACAAAGTTAATTCACAGAACTCTGGCTATTAGGTCTTAAAACAATAGTCTCCAGATCTTTGGTAAATTAATACAACCATACTTGATATTGAGAGAGTGCTTGGGAGCTGATGCTGATTTTAAGAATAGCCTCTCAGACCTGTAATGACTATTATGTAATGAAGTTTTTTTCCTTGAAGGACATAAAATTACATCCCAGACCATCTGTATGGCAAGTCAGGATTGGCTGACTGGATACTCCTTTACATAGGATCAGATGATCCCAACTTGCCACACAGATGATCTGGGATGTAATTTTATATCCTTCAAGGCATATGTTAATTGATCTACTAGTCTGTTCAAGATAGACTAACTTATAGGTACAAGGAACTTTATACACTCCTGGATGTTCAAGAGGAAGTAGTCACACTCTAGGAGAATGAATAAAAGTAGCTAGTTGATTGAAAGTGGTATGGAGATCATATTTCAAAGAACTTCGGCTATTTTCTTTTTTCTGATATACCCTTAACATATGAAAAGGTTGCTGTGATCATTGGCAAAAAAGGTGTTGCAAAGGTCTCTAAGCTCAATTTCAGTGGCTGTGTCATATGAACAAATAGCCCTGGCTCAGTAAGTTTTGAGGATGCCATACTGTTGGGAAGGGTGCTGGTGTGATGGGTTTTCTGTAGATAGAGAAGGGTAATGAGCTATTAGGAAGTCATGTCACTAGCATAACTAAAAAGGTGAAAACTATTGTTGCTTTCTTTTCTATGGTGAAGTTTATTTTAGGATGTTAGGTGTTAATATGTCCCCCAAAAATGTATCTAATGTGTCTGGACCATGAGGCCAAACCACAGAAACATTTTATGACCTAATAGCTGGATTTCTCTGAATAACTTTGTAGTTACCTGATCCATAGAGGGGTGTCATATAAGGATATTTATTAGTTATCAGTTACAGTCTGCGCAGTTAGCCTAGTGGCTTTGCGCTTCGCAACCATATGCCTGGGGAAGGAGTGTCCCAGGTTCAAAGATGTGAGGAACTTGAGAATCTTCCTTGGGCATAGCCAAGTTAGCCAGTTTTGGGCACGGGCAGTAAGGTTTTTTCCGCCAGTTTATCTGCCGTTTTTCATCCTGCAAACTGGCCCCATGAACATATGCTACTACAGTCAAAAAATATATCCCCCCCCCCTAGCAGCAGACCAGGCAACAGGTTGGTTGGGAGTGGTACTAACAAGAAGTCACAGCTAAGTAACATGCAGACCCTGCATAGGAAGCGGGAATAACTCGTGGTAAAAGAAGAAGATTAGTTATCAGTTACAATTTATATTCTTTTTAGAATTACTTGGTTTAGAGTTGTGTTTGTCACAGTTTCATTGTGCTCTGATGATGCTGGGTAGAAAACCAGTGACTTATTAGTGAGTTTGATAAATATATATTTTTCTTTTGGTGTTAGTCATATCGTTAAACTTTATTATGGATAATGAGCAACACTTAAGCCTTTCTGCACAAGTATCTGTTATAGTAGGGAAGACAGAAATATGAAAAGAGATACTGCAGTCCTAGGAAAATCCTAAGGAATTCTTTTTGTTATGTGGTCAGAAGTGGTGGAGTGTAACCTATACCAAAGTTAGTTTCAATTCTGTTTGCTGAAACATGCACATAACACCACTTAAATGTATTTGTAGATAATTACAAAATAGAAACATGCATTTTTAAAACCTGTATTTCTTTTTTTTACAGAAAAGCTTTGGCTAAAAAATGAATTTATTAATAAATTTTCTACTAAATTCTTTTCTGCATTATAATTTTTTCTATTACAATAACCAGCAGCAGGCACACTCACCATAATGTAGTTTTTGGAATCAACTGCAGTATGCTGTTGTACCACTAGTGTACTGCAGTTCACATAAATGCACCCTCTCTTCGTGTAAGCCTCAGACAATTGTCTAACAGGTTTTGAAAGCATATATTTTGATCTTCCACATAGCACTGTTCATTGAATGTGCTACTTGTATATATTCAAATATAATGTAACATATAATCCAACGTATGCATTGCCTTTGTTTCCAGAATTAGAAATGGAGTTCAAGTGACCAATACTGAATACATGATTGGAATGTTTAATGATCACTTTGTTGGGATATTTCATCCTAGAAAATTAGATTTTATTCCTGGAGAGATGGGGAGGGGTGAAGGATTGGAAGTGCATGAGGAAAATGCATTTCAAGTACTAAGTACCCCAACAGTCAGTAAAGCAGTAGCACTGGATGGGATTTCATTATATGTAAGGAACTGAGAGCTCGTTGACCTGGTTCTTCAATGAAAGTCAGCCACTGGGAACATGCCCAGTAGCCAGAGTTTCAGTGCCATTGCATAAGAGAGGTGGTAGAATGGAAGCATCGAACTACATACCAGTTTGTTTTTCTTCTGTAGTTACGATTTTGAAGAAACTAGTGAGAGATTGCATACATAATTGGATTTTATGCAGTTATTAAGGGATAACTATCTGTGACAGCATGTAATGGAAAATACTAGAAGTCGGAGAGTGCTTGACCTAGTAATTGCATCTGAGAATTTGGCTGTAAGGAATATGACCACGTTGCCACCAATTGGTGAGAGTGATCATAGGTCTTGACCTGGGAGGTGGCTAAATGTGTGGAATTTTCAATTAAGACAGGGTACATGTGGAATTACCAGGCTGGTAAGTATGACAAGCTTGGGAGATTGCTTGGTTCAGTGCCATGGCATGTAAAACTGCAAGGGCCGGATGTTGATACGGCATGGGAAGTAGTTAAGGAGTGTTTGCAGGAGGCAATGGCTGACTGTATAACCTAGAGTCCAAATAGTAATTCAATTAGGGGTTAAATGGATGAATAACACCATTAAGCATGAGCTGCAAAAAAAAAAAAAAAAAAAAGTGTGTGTGTGTGGGGGGGGATTTAAGGAGAAAGGTGACCTGCAAACACATGAACAGTATAAAGCGCAGGCCAGAAGGGTAACAAGTGGTAAGAAAAGCAAAAGCGGATTATGAAAGAAAATTAGCCATGCAGGCTAAAGAGAATCCCAAACAGTTTTTTTGATATGTTGCAAGTAAAAGAAAAAATGGATATGGCAGAATGATTTTAAAAAATTACGATGGTAGGGAGGTAACCGAATCAGTTGATATAATGGAATTACTGGGTGAGCACTTTGCAAGAGTATATCATCCAGGTGCTGATATTGGAGGAATGAAGGGACCAACAGCTTATATGGGAATTGTGGTGAATGAAGTGGAGGTGAATAATCTCTTACAAAACCTCAAAGTGAATACATCTGTGGGATTGGATGGTATACCAGCTCGTGTTGTACGTGAAGCGGCTAAAGAATTGTCAGTGCCCTTGACCATTTTGTTTAATTTGAGTCTCGGGTCTGGGTTAGTCCCAAGGGGGTGGAAAGAGAGGAAAATAGTTCCACTGCATAAAAGAGGTTCCAAGACTGCTGTTGTAAATTACTGACCAATCAGCATATCAGGAATCATTGTCAAGGTCTTGGAGAAAAGAGTCAAGAGAAAAATACAGGATTGGATAGATGAAAATGGGATACTGTATGGGGGAGAGCATGGTTTAGTCAAGGGTAGATCATGCCTCAGTAACTTGCTCACGTTTTATAACACAGTGACGGCTGAACTGGATAAGGGTAATGGGTTTACAGTGATTCTGCTGGACCTTGCTAAGGCCTTTGACAGGATACTGCATGGAATTCTAATCAGTAAACTGCAGCATGTGTGAAAATTTCACACCAGTAGATAACCAACTCTGTTGCATCTATATTTCTGGTTGTCTGTTTGATGTTGCAATTATCTATGTTTAAGTACCAACAGAAGATAAGGATGATGATGTCAAAGATAAATTTTATGAGGAACAAGAAAGGATATAGGATTCTTTACCTGGTCACTGTATAGAATTAGTTCATGGGTGACTTTAATGCTAAAATAGGAAAAGAAATAAGATATAGAACAACAGTTGGATCAGATAGTCTGCATAGCATTAGAATGACAATGGGATTAGAGCTATTAATTTTACATCCTCTAGAGGGCTTGCAGTTAGTAGTACATACTTCTCCAGAAAAAAATATTCATAAACTTCTCTCCCCAGATGGAAAAGTAAGCAATCAAATAGATTATGTAATGATAAATGATAGGCAAAAGACATGCATAAAAAACGTCCATACTTATTGAAGAGCTGATGCAGATACTGTTCATTACTTTATAACAGCAGATGTCAGGCTAAAACTTTGTCATGTGGAGAAATGTTAACTGAAGTAGAAATACAATATTCAAACCTTCCTATATCCAAGAAAAACAAAGAAAATAAATTTGAATGACTTTTTATTATTATTAATATTCAGGCCTCCATGGAGTCAAAAGACTCTTCGTGGAAGGTCCTTCCTAAGAACATAAAGTCTGTCAAGACTCATCGAGGGGAGGTCACCCCCAAGAAACACAAAGTCTATCATACCACTTCTTAAACTCATTGACCGTTCTCGCTCTCACCACTCCATCAGGCAATGCATTCCACGGTTCAACCACCCTCCATGCAAAGAAACCAATCCTCACCCTCTTGCTCACAGTTTCCTTTCGTAACTTCCAGGGATGGCCTCTCGTCATCACTCCTTCCCGCTGTTCAACCAAGCGAAAGAACTCCCCAGTATCAACCCTGTAACCACCTTTCAACAGTTTAAAAGTCTCAATCACATCATCTCTCCTTCTTCTATCCACCAAACTCTGCAGTCCACATTCCCTCAGCCGATCCTCATAACTATCCTTGTACAGTCCTGAAACCATCTTTGTATCCTTTCCACAGTTAATTTATCCCCTTCAAATCCTGGGGACCAAATCTGAGAACAATAGTCTAAGTGTGGTCCGATCAGAGACTTACACAATGGAATGATAACCCTTTTATCTCTGCAGGTCAGTGTCCTTCTCATAATTGCAGCAATCCTCTGTGTTACCTTCACCACCTTTGCAATATGTTCCCTAAATTTCAGGTTTCTATCAATCATCAACCCCAGATCTCTTGTCTCCCCTACTTCCTCCAGTATAACTCCTCCCATAGAGAATGCAGCATCCCATCAATGTTTCCCAAACCTCAAGACCTTACATTTTGCTGCATTAAACTGATACCCCCATTCATTTGCCCCTCTATCGAGCTTATTTAAATCCTCTTGCAGGGCTACCACATCTGCACTATTACTAATAATCCTTCCCAGCTTTGCATCATCTGCAAACAACTGAATATTCCCTTGCAATCCTGTGGGACCCCACTTGTAACCCTCTGCCTCCTTGAAACTGCTCCACCATACACAATTCTCTGATACCTATCAGACAACCAATCCTGAATCCAGTTGACCAATCTGACATGTGCTGCAACTTAAATATCAGCTTATCATATGGCACTCTGTCAAATGCCTTCACTAAGTCTAAGAAAATTGCAGTATATGCCTTTCCCTCAGCTAATGTTCTTGTAACTTTATTATAAAAGGTGCTCTTTCACAAATCCATGTTGACTCTCACAGATAACATTACCCTCATCTGCCCAATGCTGTATACGGTCCCTCACTACTTTCTCCAAGATCTCATCTACTGATGACACACAAACTGGCCTATAATTAGGCACTTCCAGTCTGTTACCACTCTTATGCAATGGCACTATCTTACCTTCCTTCCGTTCCCTGGGCACCTTTCCTGCAGCCAGACTTTCATTGAAAAGCCAGGTTAAAGGCACTGTCAGTTCCCTAGCACATTCTCTGAAAACTCGTGGTGAAATACCATCCAGGCCCAAAGCTTTACTGACATCCAGAGTAAAATCAAAAATATTATTACTTCTGCTGAAAAGATCCTTCAATTCACAAACAGAAAGAAAAACGAATGATTCAATAATATATGTAATTAAATTGCTGTTAATTAAATTGAAGGAGATGGGATTAGATAACAGACTTCTGTGTTGGATCAGTGACTGGCTGTCAGATAGGTATCAGAAAGTTGTATATGGGGGATGCAGTATCTCGAAAGAGAAAGGTCACCAGTGGTGTGCCACAGGGGTCAGTTTTGGGGCCATTGTTGTTGATCAATTTGTATGTTAATGATATTGGGTTTGGTTTAACTAGCGATATCCAGCTGTTTGCAGATGATGCAAAACTGGGGAGAGCAATGTACAGTTAAGCTCATGTTAATACCTTACAAGAGGATTTGAATAGATTGCATGAATGGGCAGGTAAGTGGAACTGTCAGTTCAATGTTGCCAAGTGTAAGGTTTTGAGATTTGGTAAGCAACGATGGGATGCCAAGTATATACTTGGTGGGGAAACTTTAACAGAAGTAGAGGAATTGAGAGATCTAGGAGTGATGGTGGACAAGGACCTGAAATTCAGGGGTCATATTGCACAAGTTGTGAAGACATCGCATCGAATAATGGCAGTGATGCAGAGAACCCTGACATGCAGAAATAAAGGTTATAATTCCATTGTATATGGCCTTGATCAGGCCTCATATGGATTATTATGCACAGATTTGGTCGCAGAGTTTTCATGGTGACGAGGATATGTTGGAAAGAGTACAGAGAAGATTCAAAAAGGTGGTCAGTGGTCTTTGGAATGTGGAGTACGAGAACAGATTGAGGGAACGTAAGTTGCAGAGCCTCGTGAATAGGAGGAAGATGGGGGGGAGGGATATGATCGAGACAAACTGGTCAGGGATTGTTATGGTAGACATGGAAGAGATTTTTCATAGAAGTGGAGAAGGAAGTAAAACAAGAGGCCATTGCTGGAGGCTGTGTAAGGAGGGTGTGAGCAAAGGAGTGAGAAGCAGGTTCTTTGCATGGAGGGTGGTTGGTGAGTGGAATGCATTGCCTGAGTGTGTTGTGGATGTGGACACATTGAATCAGTTTAAGACTGTTGGATGAGCATCGTATGCAATAGTGAGTATCTCCCACGATGAGTCTCTGACTCAATGGAGGTCGGGTGTTAATAATAATAATAATGTAAAAAGGCTATAAAGAAACATAAGATGAGGTTAAAAATGCTCATCACCAGAAACTACTGAGAATTATAAGACCAAAAATCTAACTAGTAAAAATACTTTGAGAGAAAGTCTGGCAGAGAAAAAAAGAAATTGAAAATAATACAAATTATTTGTCCTTCAGATGCAGTAGGATACTTAAAAGAGGATATAAACCATAAACTTTAATTTTTTTTTTTTTTTAAATAACGAAACTTGTGGTGCAATCATAATTAAAAGAAATACACATATTAACCACAGAAATTTTGAATTGTTCAAAGTTTGCTATTGCATCAGGTTACTTCACTTGGAAAGGTCAAATTTACGAGCAAGAAGGAACTTTAAGACCAATTATAAGAATTATAAGACCAAAAATCTAACTAGTAAAAAGAAAAAAAGAAATTGAAAATAATACAAATTATTTGTCCTTCAGATGCAGTAGGATACTTAAAAGAGGATATAAACCATAAACTTTAATTTTTTTTTTTTTTTTAAATAACGAAACTTGTGGTGCAATCATAATTAAAAGAAATACACATATTAACCACAGAAATTTTGAATTGTTCAAAGTTTGTTATTGCATCAGGTTACTTCACCTGGAAAGGTCAAATTTACAAGCAAGAAGGAACAGCAATGGGATCTCCTTTATTACCAAACCTAGCAAACTTGTTTCTAGAACACCTCGAGAGAAAAAATATTCACTTTTGAACCCAAATCAAAAATTTGGTTAAGATATGTTGATGACGTATTTGTAGTCTGGGATCATCCCGAACATGAATTATTACTGTTTCTAGATAAAATTAACCTTCTTCATCATCGCATCAACTTTACGTTAGAAAAAGAATCTCCACAGGGTATCTCCTTTTTGGATTTACACATCCAAAGAAAAGAAGACAGTTCCATTGCCACGTCTGTCTTTCGCAAGCCTACATTCTTAGGTCACTACATTCACAATTCATCCATCTCAGAAATCTGGCATTATTAAATCACTAGTTTCCAGAGCACACAAATTCTGCTCCTCTGAAGAATCTTTAAACCAGGAATTAGAAGTAATCAAAAATACAGCCATCCTAAATGGATATAATCCGAAAACAACTCAAAAAATTATCGGTCACTTTTCCACACATCGAACCACACAGGAAGAATTCCATATTCCTATACCTTACTTCAAAGGCATCTCCGAACATCTTTCTAAAATTATGAATACAATTTTGCCACAACTTACAAACCTATCAACCAAATTTACAACTTGTTACCTTCTCCTAAGGACAAACTCTCACCTTTGATGTTGCCTGGCGTTTATGAAATTCCATGCTCATGCAAATTGTCTTACTTTGGACAGACAGGTAGGTCTGTTCAGAAAAGCATCTCGGAACATCAAGACCACATTTGTCTTTTTAAATCGCAGAAATCTGGCCTCTCTCAACACAGAATTGAAAATCCAAACCATAGGATCCATTGGGAAAAGTCTAAACTTTTACATAGATCTTTATATATAAACATGAACGTTTATACAAAGAAAGTTCTGAAGCCCTACTACATAGACCAAACTTAAACCGCAATGACGTTCTTACTATTCCAAAAGTATGGGAAATTGTCATACAAAATTGTGTTATATAATTATTTTATTTTATTTTTTTTTTGTAACACGTTATGCACGTTTAATGAGATTCTATTGTAATTATTATTATTCAGGCCTCCATGGAGTCCAAAGACTTATCATGGGAGGTCCCTCCTAAGAACATAAAGTCTGTCAAGATTCATTGAGGGGAGGCCCCCTTAAGAAACACAAAGTCTATCACACCACTCCTTAAACTCAACTGTTCTCACTCTCACCACTCCATCAGGCAATGCATTCCACGGTTCAACCACCCTCCACGCAAAGAAACTACTCCTCACCCTCTTGCTCAGTTTCCTTTCGTAACTTCCAGGGATGGCCTCTTGTCATCACTCCTTCTCGCTGTTCAACCAAGCGAAAGAACTCCCCCAGTGTCAACCCTGTAACCACCTCTCAACAGTTTAAAAGTCTCAATCATATCACCTCTCCTTCTTCTATCCACCAAACTCTGCAGTCCACATTCCCTCAGTCGATCCTCATAACTATCCTTGTACAGTCCTAAAATCATCTTTGTATCCTTTCCACAGTTAATTTATCCCCTTCAAATCCTGGGGACCAAATCTGAGAACAATAGTCTAAGTGTGGTCTGATCAGAGACTTACACAACGGAATGATAACCCTTTTATCTCTGCAGGTCAGTGTCCTTCTCATAATTGCAGCAATCCTCTGTGTTACCTTCACCACCTTTGCAATATGTTCCCTAAATTTCAGGTTTCTATCAATCATCAACCCCAGATCTCTTGTCTCCCCTACTTCCTCCAGTATAACTCCTCCCATCAATGTTTCCCAAACCTCAAGACCTTACATTTTGCTGCATTAAACTGACACCCCATTCATTTGCCCATCTATCTAGCTTATTCAAATCCTCTGCAATTGGTGTTCCCCCTGGCACCTACTGCCGTAGGTGCCAGGGGGAACACCAATTTCGAGTCATCAGAATTCAAGGAGAACCGGCCTACCAGTCTGGAACTTGGGGGGGGCATAGGTGCCAGGGGCAGAAAACTCCTTTCGAGTCATCAAAATTCAAGAACCGGCTTAGCGGTCTGGAACTGGGGGGGGGGGGGAGAAACCCCCTTTCGAGTCTTCAAAATTCAAGGAGAACTGGCCTACCAGTCTGGAACAGGGGGGCACCAAGGGGCAAAGCCCCCTAGTGTGATATAACTTTGTAATTGCCATTACTTGTGCAAGGTAATTTCCTATGAGAATAATAATCAAGTTTTGAAATAAAATCTAGATTCCACCAAGGAGATGATCTGTCACCAACCCTGTTCAATCTAACACTGGAAAAAGTGAAATCAAAATAAAGGATGGAAATTAATGGGAATATCCTACTGGCTTATACTAATGACATAAGGCCTTGATATATTCACATCTGGATTACTGTGCTCAAGTCTGGTCTCCTGGGTTTCTTGGGGATGAGGAATCAGTGGAGAAGATTCAGAGGTGAGCGACCAAGATGAGTGGTCTGTGGAATGTTTCTTATGAGAATAAATTGGTCTATGGATCACAGAAGTTGGTTGATAGGAGAAAAAGAGGAGATTTAAGTTGCTTAGAGGGTTTTATAGGATTGATGCAGGGGAAATGTTTCAGCACTTGGCTAGAGGGGGGGGGGGTCATCCCTGGAAGTTGAATAAAATGTATGGTTAATAGGGGTGTGAGGACTAGATTTTTTGCTTGGAGTTGTGAATGAGTGGAATGGGTTACTGGAGTCAGTTGTGAGTGCTTTGTCTTTCAATGGGTTTAAGGAAAGGTATGATAGATTGTGTGGATAGTTTGGGTCTCCCAAGATAAGTCTTTGGACTCCATGGAGGTGCCTGTACAACATTTCAATGACTTATCAAGATTGATCCAACTTGGTTGTTGATAATTATATCTTTGAGCAAGTGGATAACTTCATTATCAAATTCCTGACATGTACCCTCAAGGGGTGTACAGGATATGATAGTACTACATGAAAAATTTACATCGTTACTAACTTCCTATCTACAATTTTCCTCCAAATCAATCTGTTACCTGTCAAGACTCCAACATTGTCAGAGTCTTGACAGGTAAGGCACTTTTTACCATATCAATCCACCTATATCTTGGTCTTCCTCTTTTTTATATATCTAATCTACACACGAAAGGCCAGATGATCTTTATATAACACATTAACACCCTGTGTAGGCAAGAGAAAAAAAAAGGAGGAATCTGGTCGCATTTTGCTGAACAGCTAAGGGTTGTAATGTTTGGGGAAGGCAGAGTAGGGGAGACTGTTCCAAAGGACAGAAGTGGAAGTGAAGTTGGTTCAGCAAGTTTCAAGATGGTCTGCACCAATTTAGTAGAGTATTGTCCATGAAAGTATCTGTAGAAGAGGCACAAGGCAGAAACTGAATGTCTGTGAGAGAGAGAAAGGTCATTAATTAGCCAGATTGCCCTTTTCTGGACAGAATCGAGTAATCTTAAAGATTTTGGTGCACCACCCCCAAATATGGGAGCAATATTCCATGACTAGGCAGCTTTGGGCTTTGTATAAAGGTGTGAAGTAGTGTCTTGTAACACCATTTTTTTTTAGGAGTGAATGATGCATCAAGAGATAGAGGAGAGAACTGAGAAAGTCAATCGTGAACATTCTGCATTTTTACAACTACTGAAGTCTAGAATATTATCAAGAAAATCCTCCCCCCCACCTCAAAAAAAAAAAAAAAAAAAAAAACTTTGTTTACGCTATCCATGACTGATATATTAACCTGCATTTGTAAACATGGTCAACAACAAAGGAAACATTCAAAATACTGAACTGTATAAATGATGATATGAGGAATTATGAAACCTGTTTCGAAGACCCAACATCCTGTCATATATAAGAAGCAAGCAAATTGAGTGGTTTAGTCATGTTTGGAGAGCAGATGACCAGTTAAGCAAACAAATACAATAGGAACAGTAGAAGAGAGGGAATGATAGAAGAGGAGAGAATAGGAACAGTGGAAGAGAGGGAATGAGAGAGAGTTATGGGAATGATAGAAGAGGAGAGAATGGAAACAGTAGGAGAGAGGGAATGAGAAGAATGCGAGAGAGAGCACTGGAACCAGGGATAAAGTGATGACAGGAAGGCAGGTAAGTAGAGAAACAGAGAGAAAGTGGAGAGAGAGAGTGAGGGATGCATGAAAGCAATCGAGGAACAGGATAGTAAGAGGAGTAATGTATAGGGATTCTATGATCTGTGGCATTTAAGATGGGATGCGAGGGGTGTTTGCCTGGAGGAACGATAGAAAGTGTGGCTATGGCAATTAAGAGGGGTGAAAGGGTGGATGAGATGATTGTGATGGTATGAACAAATGACTTGAGAGGTAATGTAAATTGGGCAGCGAGAGATGCGAGATTCTTGCTTGAGGTTGTACAAAAGAAAACACAGAGAGGAAAGATAGTGTGATTGTTGCCTAGGTATGATAATGACGAGCTGAGCAGAAGAGCAGTAATATTGAATAACATAATAGCTAAAATGTGTCAGAAGAGAGGATTGGAATATGTGGATGCTTGGAGGGCATTTGAGGACTGAAAGGAATTGTATGCGAGAGACCTCCTGCATTTGAATGAGGAAGGACATAGGCATCTGGAGAGATTGCTGTTTCCTGAACGAGTCGGTGTGTCAATACAGGGGAAACTAGAATACCCAGCGTGGATGGTAGCAGGGACAGCCTCTTGTGGGAATGGGTACTTGGGAGAATGGGGACAACATCAGGTAATGCTGAGCCCAGTGGAGTCTAGAGGGGATAATGCTAGGTATAGAAACAGTGGCAGTTTTACGCTTTATACTAATGCCAGGAGTATCCTGAATAAAGGAGAGGAATTGTTGGCGTTGACAGCATCAGCCTGGCCAAAGATTATTGGGATCACTGAGACATGGTTGACAGAAGAAGATTTAATAACAGGAATAGAAGTAGTAGGGTACAGCATTTTTCAGCAGGATAGGAAGGGAAAGCATGGTGGTGGAGTACTGATTATGATAAGTGATGACTTATGTCCTCTAAGAGTGGAGTCTTTGGAAGGCAGTGACACTAATGACTTTGAGAGCATATGGTGTGAGACAGAGGTGGACAAGACAGGATATTTAGTGGGATGTTGCTACAAACCAAGCAGCACAGAGGGTGGGGACCAGGAGATGTTTAGACAGTTGAGCTTGGCAAGTGCAAGAAGAATGACTGTTATGGGAGATTTTAACTACAGCAGTATAAACTGGAGAGAGGAAGATGCATGTAGCAATAAGGGAATGGAATTTCTAGAATTCTTGAGGGGGAAAATGTCTTAGGCAACATAAAATAGAGGGAACAAGAGATTCAAGAGTTTTGGATTTGGTGATAGCATCAGAAGAGTTGATAATAACTGAGATGACATCTCTCCCACCAGTTGGAGAGAGTGACCATGTGGTTTTGACTTGGAAGATGAATAGACATGCAGGAGTATCAAAGAGATGGGAACGTATGTGGAATTATAAGGCAGGTGATTATAATAGTCTTAGATATCAAATTGGGGAAGTTTAATGGAGGGAGTAATTGGAAGGTCAGGATTTCATTAGTGATTGGGAAATTGTGAAGAAATATTTGTTAGCAGCAATAGTAAGCTGTCAACCAGTGAGGAAGAGAACACAATCGGTGTAAAGTGGATGACAAACAATATTAAACAGGAACTGCATGTGAAAAAGAGGCTATGGAAGAGATATAAAGAGACAGGTGAGGAGAAGATGCATAAAGAATATAAGACACAGGCCAGGAGAGCGACTAGTATAATAAGGAAGGTGAAACTAGAATATGAGAAGAGATTGACCCTAAGATCCAAGAAAATCCTAGGGAATTTTTTTGCTATGTGGCCAGTTGGAGGAGAAATGATTGTGGAAGAATGACATTGTGGGATAAAAATGGGAATAGAGTGACTGATGCCGAGGACATAGTTGAATTTTTCAATGAATTTTATTGGAGTATTTCATCCTGGAGGAGTAAATTTTAATACTAGAGGGATAGGGCAGGTTTGAGGTTTAGAGGTGCAGGAGGAGAGTGTGTTCCAAATACCGCGTACTCTGGATGTCAGTAAAGCTGTGGGACTGGATAGTATTTCACCATGAGTTTTGAGAGAATGTGCTCAAGAACTGATGGGAAAGGTGCCCAGGGAATGGAAGGAAGGTAAGATAGTGCCATTGCATAAAGGCAGTAGCAGACTGGAAGTGTCTAATTATAGGCCAGTTTGTGTGTCATCAGTAGTTGTTAAGATCTTGGAGAAATTAGTGAGGAACTGTATACAGCATTGGGCAGATGAGGGTGATGTTATCTGTGAGAGTCAACATGGATTTGTTAAGGGGCGCTCTTGTTTTAGTAATATGTTAGCCTTTATAAAGTTACTGTTCTAGTAACTTTATAATAAAGTTACAAGAGCAGTTGACAAGGGAAAGGCATATACTGCCATTTTCTTGGATTTAGCGAAAGCATTTGACAGAGTTCCACATGATAAGTTGATATGTATATGTAAGTTACAGCATATGGGTTTGGATGTCAGGTTGATCACAACTGGATTCAGAATTGGCTGTCCGATATGTATCAGAATTGTGTATGGTAAGGCAGTTTCAAGGAGGCAGAAAGATACAGATGGGTTCCAGTACTGGGACCTATATTGTTAAGCCTTTATATCAATGACATTGTCAGTGGATTGCAAGGGGATATTCAGTTGTTTGCAGATGATGTGAAGCTGGGAAAGGTTATTAGTAATAGTGCAGATGTGGTAGCCCTTCAACAGGATTTGAATAAGCTAGATGGGCAAATGATTGCGGGTATCAGTTTAATTCAGCAAAATGTACGGTCTTGAGGTTTGGGACACATCGATTGGACACTTCATACTCTATTGGAGGAGTGTACTGGAGGAACTAGGGGAGGCAAGAGATCTGGGGGGTTGATGATTGACAGAAACCTGAAATTCAGGGGACATATTGCAAAGGTGGTGAAGGTAACGGAGAGGATTGCTGCAATACTGAGAATTACGTTGATCTGCAGAGATAAAAGAGTTATCATTCCGTTGTATATGACCCTATCAAGCTGCTCTTAGACTATTGTTCAAAAATTTGGTACATAAGATTTGAAGGGGATAAATTAACTGTGGAAAGGGTACAGAGACAGATAACAAAGATGGTTTCAGGACTACAATGTTAGTTATGAGGATCGGGATGAGGGAAGCTAGACTGCAGAGTTTGGTAGATAGAAGAAGGAGAGGTGATATGATTGAGACTTTTAAACTGTTGAAGTGGTTACAGGGTTGACACTGGGGAGTTCTTTCACTTGATCGAACAGCAGGAAGGAGTGATGACAAGGGGCTATCCCTGGAAGTTATGAAAGGAAGACACTCTGAGCAAGAGGGTGAGGAGTGGTTTCTTCGCATGGAGGGTGGTTGAACTGTGGAATGCATTACCTGATAGAGTGGTGAGAGCAAAAACGGTCAACGAGTTCAAGGAATGGTATAACAGACTTTGTGTTTCCTAGGAGGGACCTCCAGTGATGAGTCTTGATAGACTGTGTTTCCTAGGAAAGACCTCCCTCGATGAGTCATTTGACTCCATGGAGGCCTGAATAGTAATAATAATAATAATAATATTAATAAATAAAAAACCGACAAGAAAAGAAACAAGAAGACTCCCAAACACGATGGATGGATGTGGTAATGAAAGACAGGAATGAACACTTGACATCAAATGTAGCTTGTCACGGACAGATGGAGAAACCTAGTGATGGCAGCATTAAACCTAAATGGTCCATTAAGTTGCTGAATACGATTTGGGTTAGGTCATTGCTTTTAGCAAATACTTCTGCATTTTGTGTAGATTAATCAGTAGAATTGGAAAAGTAAAGTCATTTGGAGTTATGGGCAATAACGTCACCTAGGAGATGGAGAAATATTTGGATTGCAGAATGAAGCATCAGGGATGAGATGAAGGCAGTGGTTTTTGGAATTTGGAGAACAGTAAATACAGTAGATGATTATAAACAGTAGATCATTATAAATTTGACTTTCTATGGTAAAAGGAATCAAGGGTGTAATTTGGATGATGGTGGACTGTGATTTATAGCCGAAATTCAGGTTTCTGTCAAAAATAGGTGGGCTGGATGTTTATTCTAAATGAAATTAATATGTAATTTGCTGTATATTTCTTTCTTCCTCTTCATAGTATAGCTTCTTTTTTTTTTTTTTTTTTTTTTGATCATTGCTGCTGTTGGTTGTGATAATTTTCTTTAATAATGAGGATAGTGCCATTGCCATCAATGGCAATATCGTATTAAAAACGAGGACATTAGGAAAGAACTTGACATTGTCAGCATCCAGGAATGCATTAGCTGAGCTAATCTCAGGTGGTATGGTAATCTCAGAATGGGAGAGGTAAGATTAGCAAAACAAGCGTTCTCTGCAGAGTTAGCAGGAAAAAGACCCAGAGGAAGACCAAGATATAGGTGGATTGATACAGTAAAAAGTGCCTTAGAAGACAGAAATATAAGATCTGATAATGTTGGAATCTTGATAGGTAACAGACTGATTTGGAGGAAAATTGTAGATAGGAAGTCAGTAATGATGTAAATTTTTCATGCAGTACACCCCTTAAGGATATATATCAGGAATTTGATGATGATAGTTTCCCCCTCCACACACACACACACTCCCCTACTAGTTCCTTCTTTAATAATGTGTTCTCAGGAATTTATCTCAGTAAACTTCTTTATCCATTACATTTTTATTCATATGATGCTTAATTTAAAAAAAATGACAAAGTCAAACACCAAGAAAACAGTTTTATATTCAGCATGTGTTTACTTTTCATGAAATTTAAAAAATCTACATTTTGCATTGGTTTACATTTTTTTCAAAGAAAAAAAGGTTATATGAACATATTTAGTGAGCATTTAAAAGTGAATTCAGGAATTTGTGTCCTCCTACTTAAAAAAGACATCTTGCTGACTAATGCTCACCTAATAAGCATATAGAGAACTGAGTATGCTGCAGTAATTTTCAGTTCTACATAATTTAGGTGTTAACAGAGGAAGTATTGACACAAAAACATAGCACACTCCATTCTCTGCATGCACAGTTAAGAACAGCCACTCATTGGCTAAGGATCTTCTTTTATGTTTCACAAAAACTGTTGCACTGGCTGGTATTTTAATAAAAATAGCTACTAGTTACAATAACAAATGAACAGAGATAATTTAGAAAATATTTATGTATTAATCATAAACTACACACCTACACAATAAACAATACACTATTTTAATAGAGCAGCTGATTAATAAACATTGCATCTGATTTCATTATAAAAATGAAACAAAATCTATTATTATGGATATCTACAGTATATGTTTCACAGGATCGGGTTACTTTTTTGAACATTAAATTTGACATTTATTAAAACTAGATTTAGTTAGGGATCATGACAGTATATGATCCTATGCTCATTTTTCCTTCTATTCTTCAGTTCATATAACTTGACACCTCCATATACAGGCAAAGCAAATATCCCAATTCCAACAGCAACTACTCCTGCACACAGAGCTAGAGTTCCAAGCACTGGAGCAGCCATTATTTTACTTCCTATAAAAAAGAAAAAAAAAAAGAGTCAGTACTTATTTTACTATCATCATTTATTCAACACTTTTACTCAATCCTCAGGAGTAACTCGTTGTTTCTCCTCTCCAAGTATGTACTGAAAAATTCCCCTTCGTGTAATTTATAAAACCCCTTTAGCAACTTATTCTTGTCACATCCTCTTTCTTCTGTCTATCAATTAATTTTTGTAACCTACAAACCTTCATGTGATATAAGAGGTATCTGTAGAAAAGTTTTCTATTAAAATCTAGAGTATGAATTAAATCCTGGGTATAGCACCTATGGATGAGGTCTCAAAGGTCAAAACTGGCCTGAGTAGTGATCTTTCAATAATGCATACCATTATGAATGTCTGAAAGTGTGCTTCTCATTATGATGGAATATCAGCATGTTTGCTAAAGGAATGTTCAACCAAATTGGCTATGCCTTTCACATGTGTGTATAACTTGAGTCTCAGCTCAGGAATGATACCACAAGAATGGAAGAAATGTATGATAGCTCCATTATACAAGGGTGGTGCAAAAACTGATGTATCTAACTACCAACCCTATTAGTATCTCTGGTGTGGTAGTGAAGATTTTAGAGAAGTTTGTAAGAACTTGCATATAGAAATAGATAGACCAACAAGCTATACTCTGCAGGGAGCAGAATGGGTTTATGAAAGGAAGGTCATGTTTTAGCAATTTGCTCATATTTTATAATAATATTATGGCCAAGTTGGATAAAGGAAATGGATAGTATAATGATGTTGGATTTTGCTAAGGCATTTGATAGGAGATCATATGAAAGACTGCTGCATAAACTGGAGAATATAGGATTGGAATATAAACTCTTGGCTTGGATCAGTGGATGTGAATGCCATATTTAAGGTGACCAATGGTGTACCTCAGGGTTCAGTCCTTAGGTCACTGTTTAATGACATTAGAAAGGGTCTAAAAGAGATGTGAAATTGTTTGCCGATAATGTGAAGATAGGCAGAGCAATCAGGGATTCTACTGATATCCAGCACTTACAAAATAATTTAAATAGGCTGGAAATTTGGGCATACAAAAATGGCTGTCAGGTTTAATATTGGTAAGTATAAAGTTATGCACTTTGGCATGATGAATTTCCAGTGGCATATTATATTAGTGGGATTATGCTACAAGAAACTGATGAGGTTAGGGATCTTGATGTAATGGTGGATAGGAATTTGAAGTTCAACAGTCACATAGCAAAAGTTGCAAATAGAACTCAGAGGATAATTGCAGATAATAATATAAGAGGATAATATCAGAGGATAAGGAAGTCATTTTGCCTTATTATAAGGCCTTGATAAGACTTCACCTGGATTTGTGTGCAGATTTAGTCTCATTCCAAGGGGATAAAGAAGCTGTGGAGAGGATGCAAAAAAAAAGAGTTACAAAGATTATATCTGGATTATAGTATTTAGATTATAAGGAGAGATTGCAAGTATGTGGATTACAGACTATGGTTATAACAGGAGAAAGAGGTGATATGATAGAGGTCTATAAACCTCTGAATCGGTGTTATAGGATATTGTTTTTCTCTCACAGAGTAGGAGCAGCAAGTGAGTGGAATAGTTTGCCTTTAGGGATAGTGAGTACATCTAGTGTGAATGAATTTAAGGGAAGGTATGACAGTTGGTTTGGGGGATTTATAAGCTCTCTTGATGAGTCTGTACAGGACTCATCAAGAGGTGGCTACACATTATAATAATTTCTTGTCAATTAAAAGTCTGTTGACTACATGGAGGCCTATTAATAATGATAATAATATACTAAGGAAATGGAACATTATGTTCCATAGCCAGCCTGGTTGGCTGAGTGGTTAGCGTATCTATCTGCTCTCCAGCCAAAAGGCTGTAGGTTCGAATCCTGCCGTGGGCATGGATGTTTGTGATTGTCTGTGAAAATACTAGTGGTGGCAGGCGGTAGATGGCGTTGGTGTAGTTGCAGTTGGTGGATTGAATGGTAGAGATGGAGAGCTGTAGAGTAGGTGACTTCCCTCGATGAGTTTTTGGACTCCCTGGAGGTGTCACGTAATAATAGTAACTAAATTATAGAATAATGGCTTATCCTGCTAATTTTTTTTTTTTATTTGCTGGCCTGGTTGACCAAGTGGTTAGCATATCCGCTCTCCAGCCAAAAGGTTGCGGGTTCGAATCCTGCCATGGGCATGGATGTTTGCGATTGTCTGTGAAAATACTAGTGGCAGTGGTGGGCAGTAGATGGCATTGGTGTAGAAGATGATGGTAGCTGCGGTTCTTTATATAGCTGGTGGATTGAGTGGTGGAGACAGTTGTAGAGTAGGTGCCCTTCCTCCCTTGATGAGTCTTTGGACTCCCTGGTGGTGTCACGTAATAATAATAATAATTATATTTTGAATAAATATTAACTCTATATTATACTATATATAGTTAATATACTCTATACTATACTATATTAATAAATATACTCGTTAATATTAACTTTGTTTATAAGCTTAAATATTATTGAATACTCAGAGGGATGAAATTAAAACAAATTTGTTTAATTAAATATAAATTAGTTTGATGTTTCCAGCATTTTGTCTCATTACAAAGATATTGTAATTTTAACCCACTAAAAAGACTCATGAAGATAGTAAACGGACAAACTTTTTTGGGAACGAACTGGCTTGGAATAAGGATTTGAGAAGAAAATTACCGAAAACAAAAAAAAAAGCAGAAATACACGTATTAGTGTATTTCTGCTTTTTATATATAGCCACCTGGAATGTTAGAAGTATCCACCACAAAATCATAGAACTGGACCAAGCACTAGAAGAAAGAAATGTAAAAATAGTAGTAATTACAGAATCTAAAAAAAAGCAGTGAGGAACAGACAAAACTGAAAATTATATCTATATATACAGTGGGGTAAAAGAAGAGAGAGCTAAATCTGGTGTAATGATCTTTCTACATAAATCTCTTAGAAACAATATAATCCATTACAACTTTTGGAGCGATAGAATAATAGAAATGAGAATTAAAATAGACAGAGGCTATATGGTAATTGGAACTTATGCACCTGAAGAAGGAAAAGAGGAGGACTCAGAAAACTTCTACACCCAACTGCAGAACATATGAAATAAGACCAATCCTAAGGATCACATTTTGGTAATAGGAGATCTCAATGCAAGAATTGGCAATAAACCATATAAACCAAACATAGGACCTATCGGAGAACTTAACTGAAATGGAAATAGATTAAGAGATTTTACTATAAGCAATAACCTTAAAATAATGAACACCTTCTTCAAACATAAAGACATCCACAGATACACCTGGGAAGCAAGAGACACAAGAAGCATTATTGATTACATAATCAGCAATATCAAAATGTCAGAAATGATAATAGATACAAGAGTATATAGAGGATCTGAAATAGAATCAGATCATTACCTTTTAATTGGAAAAATAAAATGGGAACCAAGATGGAAAACAACAAAAAAGCATAAGGAAAATAGAAATTTTGAATCTTTCAAAGTTAGACTTTTGGATGACAGTAGTATTAAAGACTTGTACCAAAAAAGAATAAAGAACTGGATGACAGGTATAAAACAAAATCAGAACATAGAAGAAGAATGGTCAAACCTAAAAACCATAATGACAAAAGCTGCAAAAGAAAGTTTAGGAACAAAGAAAAAGTGGAAAAGAAAAAGAGGCCTTAGGGACTGGGATGATGAAATTAAATGCATTATTGAAGAAAAGAATAAAGCATATAAACACTGGCTCAGCCTAAAAACAATAGAATCAAAAATGGAATACAGCAGAAAAAAAGCAATAGCAAAAGCAGCATGCAGGAGAATAAACAGAAACAGATGGAACAATTTTGTAACAAAATTAGAGAGATTGTATGCTCAAAAGACCTAATGCATATAAAATCCTTCAAGATCTAAGCAATGAAACTAGAGAAAAAGCAGATATTAATACCATTAAAATAGAAACATGGCAAAATTACTACCAAGGTCTATGGTATGATGAAAACATTCAAAACAGAAAACTACCCTTTGTAAACATCTCTCTACAACAGTGGTTCTCAAAGGGTGCACCCTAGAAGATTTCCAGGTATGCCCTGTGGTATTCCAGAGAAATATGTGTCCAGATATAAAAATAAATATAGTTACTCTATTATACCTTTTCATTACGGATATACCGCTCTTTATTATTATTCTTTAATAAAGAATAATCATTATTATGTTAATTAACAGCGGATTTTCTTGCAAAGAGAACAAGAATATGGTTTATTCTTGTTGTGTATATTACTTATTTTAAAAGTGTTGGAAGTGGATGTTATGTGCATATTACTTATTTTCAAATAAATACACCCAAATAAAATGGATAGATTTCTCAAAAAGAAGCGTGATATTGAAGAATCAGATTCTGGAAGTGAGCAAAAGTTAAGTGCAAAGTAAGAAAGCAAAATCGCGGCCTACTCGCAAATATAATGAAAGTTATTTAAGCTTTGGTTTCACTTGGACCAGAAGTGAAGATCATCCTTTGCCGCTATGTTTAGTATGTGGATGTAAAATGGCAAATGAATCATTGCTTCCTAGTAAATTTAGAGATTGTCTGAACAGCAAACAAAAGCAGCAAATTCTTTTAAAAGTATAATGACTGTTTCTGATAAAGCTCAAATCGCTTCTTATCAAGTCTCAGAACTGATAGCAAAAATTATGAAAGATCATACTTTAGGTGAGTCACTTATTTTGCCTGCATGCAAAACATGGTCATGACAATGCTAGCGCCTCCGTAGCGCAATTGGAAGAACAACGGTACATTGCGCCCTTCGATTGGAATAGGCCTAAGTTCGATTCTCGTCGCGACGGGAGGAATCTTTATCTGGTCGATTTCAATCGAAGGTGAGTTAGCCGATCTCATATGGAGGTAGCAGGGTTTTTTCTCCCGGAAACTCGGGCTTTTCATCCCGCATACATACAAATCGGCCCATCAGAACACACGCAATTTACAGACAAAAATTACTAGTTGTGGTGGTGTTGGAAGTGGGCGGTAGATGGCGTTGATGGAGATGATTCGTAGTAGAGGTTAGGTGTAGAGAGAATTGTAGATGTCCTCCCACGATGAGTCTTCGGACTCCTTGGAGGTATCAGGAATAATAATAAATTGAATAAACATTTTAAAACTATACACTCTAATTTACAAGATAAATTTGTAAGTTTTTTCAAGAGATTGTCTGAACAGCAAACAAAAGCAGCAAATTCTTTTAAAAGTATAATGACTGTTTCTGATAAAGCTCAAATCGCTTCTTATCAAGTCTCAGAACTGATAGCAAAAATTATGAAAGATCATACTTTAGGTGAGTCACTTATTTTGCCTGCATGCAAAACATGGTCATGACAATGCTAGAAATGAAGCAGCAATGAAAATAAGCAAGATTCCTCTGTCCAACGATACAGTTCACAGGCATATTATAGAAATGTCTTCTGATATTGAGAAAAATGTATGCAGTAATAAACTTCAGTATTCAAATTTTGCATTGCAAGTTGATGAGTCAACAGACATTACCAACAAAGCACAACTCTTAGCATTCATCCGTTTTATTAATGAAGATCAAATAGTAAATCAGTTTCTTTTTTGCAAAGAATTAAGTGTCTCTACAAAAGGTGAGGACGTTTTTAACATTTTGAATAGCTATCTTGATAAATGGCAGTTAACATGGAAGTCATGTGTAGGCATTTGTACAGATGGAGCACCTTCCATGGTAGGCTGTGTTAAGGGCCTTACATCTTTTGTAAAAAAACAAAATGAGAATGTTATCGTAACTCACTGTTTTCTTCATAGGGAGGCCTTGATGGCAAAAACATTGGGAGAAAAATTAAGAGAAGTTTTAGATCAAGTTGTTCAGATGGTAAACTTTATTAAAACAAGACCTGTCAAATCACGTTTATTCGAAAAGCTTTGTATCAATATGGATTCACAACACAGATGGCTGCTTTTACACACTGAGGTGAGGTGGCTGTCAAGGGGGAAAGTACTTACCTATGTACACGAGCTACGACAAGAAATGCTTGCGTTTTTTGAAGAGATGAAACAATTACATTTTTGTAACCTCCTTCGGTGTGAATTTTGGATTGCCAGGTTACAGTATTTGGCCGATATTCAGCAGCTCAATATTTTGAATACTAGCATGCAAGGGAAAGAAGAAAATATTCTCACATCCACTGACAAAATGAAAGCGTTTCAGAGAAAACTACAGATTTGGAAAAGAAAAGCTGTTGAAGGTAATTTGGAAATGTTTCCATTGGTAAGTAACACTTGCATAAATGAAACACTTCCAATAATAGTTGAACATTTAACAAGCTTAGAAGAAAAATTGAGTTCTTATTTTCCATCACTTAACACTGAACAATACGATTGGATTAGAAACCCATTTATGGAAACTTCGAGTGATTTTGGTTTAACATTAACAGAAGAAGAAGAACTGGCAGCTATATCCACTGATCGTGGATTGATGATTAAACATAAGGAATTGTCTCTTGAAGCCTTCTGGATTTCTACAAAAGAAGAATATGTGTCAATATCTAAAAAAGCTTTGAACATTTTACTACAATTTTCAACATATTTATGTGAATTAGGATTTTCTACCCTCACCACAATTAAGTGTAAAAAGAGAGGAACTCTTCAATGTATTGACGAGAAAATGAGAGTTTGCCTTTCAAATATATGGCCAAACATTGAAGCAATCGCTAGGACACATCAGGCTCATGTTTCTCATAAACACAAGAATGAATAAACTTAAGGGATGTTTCATTTTATTTTATCACATTATTTTTTTCTGTAATATTTGACTTAATTATTATAACATATTTCTCAGAAATTTGTATATAGTGCGCCTACAATTATTTGTAGGATTTTAAATGCGCCTCGACTTCAAAAAGTTTGAGAACCACTATTCTAGAAGAATTAACAGAAGCTTTAACCCAAAGCAAAACAGGAAAGGCTCCAGGAGAAGACAATATAAACTTGGAACTTATCAAATATGTAGGACTTGAATTCTCACTCAGGTTACTTAACTTTTATAATATGATCTGGAAAGAAGGAAAATGCCCACAAGATTGGACCAAAGCAATAGTTATTCCCATCTAACACAAATCTGATTGTAATAATTATGGTGGAATCAGCTTACTTAGTACCTGTTATAAAGTATATGCAAAAATCTTAGCATATAAACTTAACGTATAGTAGATCCAAAATTAATAGAACAAAATGGATTCAGAAAAGGCAGGTCTTGCATAGACTCTGCATTTATGTTAAAATTATTAATTGAAAAACACAGAGAAATGAACGTAAAAACACACATAGCTTTTATAGATTACACCAAAGCATTTGATAAAATTATCAGAGAAAAACTATGGGAAATCCTAGAAGAATATGAAATACCAAACCAACTCTTTAGAGCCTTATATAATATATATCAAGATAATAAAATATCTGTGAAGTACAATCATTCAACATCAAGCTGGAAACCAATAAATAGAGAGTACGTCCGGGTTGCCCTCTCTCACCAGTTTTATTTAATATATACATAGATAAAATCAAAAGAATGGAAGATAACTAATGAAGGAGGATTCAAAATAAACCGTAACACCAGATTAGCTACTCTTCTTTTTGCTGATGACCAAATAATCCTTGGAAATAATGAAGAAACTACAAAATTCATTATGGAGTCTAAATAATCTGATAAAAACATGGTATGGAAATATCAACAGACAAAACAAAAGTCATGGCCTTCAAAGGTGCTAATCTAATAAGAAGCAAAATAGTATAAACAACAAAATAATAGAGCAAGTAAATACATTCAGATATTTAGGTTGCACAATGTCATATGAAAATGAAGCTGATATAGAACCAAAGATATCAAACTTTTTAAAAGTAACAGTTATCATAAATAAAATTTTTAAACCCAATTATGTACAAAAACACACACAAATAAGAATCTACAATACAGTAGCTAAACCAACCTTACTTTATGGCAGTGAGATATGAGATATGAACAATAAAAAAAGCAGATGAAAGAAGAATTTAATCATCCGAAATGAAATTTCTGCGCAGAACTGAAGAAGTCACAATAATGGACAAAACGAAAAGCAGCGAAATCAGAAAAAAACTTGGAATTACACCCTCCCTAAATGAAACAGTTATTTGCTATAGAGAAAAATGGAAAGAACACATACTAAGAATGAATAGAAGCAGAATACCTAAACAAATTCTAAATTGCCACCCAAAAGGTACTCGATGCAGAGGAAGACTCTTAAAAAGGTGGAATTGAGTCCGGAACAGGCCACTTGGCCTATAAGCCTGGAAAGGAAGAAGAAGACAAAGATATTGTAGGAACAGTGTAAAACAATAATGTGCACACAAGCAACACAAAGTGGCCATTATTACTACCTTTCCTAGTCCTAGAAAAGGAATCCTCTGTGGGATAGTTTCGACTGTTAAGCAGGAAGCCTAAAAATTGCAGTTTGCCATATCATAAGGAGTTTTATATGCATGTTTATTTTTGTTAGAAGTTTATTTATTTTTTTTTTTTTTTATTTAGTTCTGTGGATAGTGTCCATGACATGATCAACTAAGCCTGACTGGCCATAGTTCTGAAAGTAAATTGTACTTTGGCTTGAGTATACTAAAATTGGGCAATATTGAGAATAATTGGATGGTCTCAGTGCAAGGATGATATGAAAACTCATGAAGCATTCCAATTTGTGTGTGTGTGTGTGTGTGTGTGTGTGTGTGTGTGTGTGGTGAATGAGAAGGTGCACACTCCAGGAAAATAAAGTTTATTTTCCTGGAGTGTGACAGGAATGGAAGTGAGTGTGTCGCCCAGCTATGACAGTGGAGAGTTGAGATAGTTAGAAAAGATATGTGAGAAGAAAGGATGTGTGAATAAATGTGGGATAAGTTTGAGAGATGAATGCAATTGTATTAATAGTGATGGATTACATTTCAATGCTTTTGATGTGACTCAACTAGAAAAGCTATTGCAGGAAAGGAGGACAATAACTGCTAAGAAGAGAAGATTTAAAGAAGTTAGAGATAATGTGGAAGGGCAAGAGAACTGTGTTGGAAAGATTGGGGAAGTGCTTGTGAAGAAAGAGGTAAGTAATGTGAGTAAGGGGAATGAGTTGTAGAAAGCTTTCACTTGGTTACAAAGTAAATTATACTTGCCAAGAAATTACATTCTTGTTTGATCTTTATCCAAGTGTAAGCAAAGTTTGCACATGAAGTATCTTCATGACCTAGCAGGCTGATGACTTCACATCAATTGCCTTAGTATATCATAATGCAAAGCACACTTTCTTTTCGATGTGAATAATACTATACGTTGGGGGGGGGGGGAATCACTATTCAGACTAGTTTTGATTTTTATAGGTGAAAAAGTAAAGGATGTTTATCATAGGCCTAGTACAGAGCAAGAGAGTCATAGTATTAGGGGGGGGAAACATTTAAGTTCCAAGGACATATTGCAAAGGCTGTGAAGACATGTCAAAAAATTGCTGCAATGTTAAGGAGGACATTGACCCCATTAGATAAAAGTTGGGTGGTCCCATTGTATACAGCTTTGATCAGACCACATCTGGATTTCTGCGCTCAGATCTGGTCACTGGGATTTGAAGGGGATGAAATAACCTTGGAGATGGTGCAGAGACGGATAACAAAAAATGTCATCAGGACTGTACAATGTTAATTATGAGGACAGACAGTGCATGAAGACTGCACAGTTTGGTAAATAGAAAACAAAGGGATATGATCAAGACATTTAAGCTGTTGAAGGGTTATTATCGTATTAACACCGAGGAGATTTTTCATACCATAGAACAAGCAAAACGAGCAAGAAGAAGGGCCATTCCTGGAAGTTGCAAAAGGGAATGATGAGTAGTGTCCACGCAGTTAGCCAAGAGGCTATGCACTTCGCAACCACATGCCTAGGAAAGGAGTGTCCTGGATTCGATTCCTGTTACAGACATGAGGAGCTTCGGATCTTTCTCAGACATAGCCAAGATAGCCGGTCTTGGGTATGGACTGCAGGGTTTTCTCCCCAGTTAATCTGGGGTTTTTCATCCCACAGACAGGCAAACCAGACTTGAGAATTCAATGCTTCTACATACATAGGATACACCGAGAGGAATAGGGCTAACCACCTTATCATTGTGTATGGTTGCAGTTAAATGAATAGAAAACCCTCAACACTACAAGGTAAAAGAGGAAAAAAGGAAGAAGAGTAAAAGGATAAGAAGTAAGTTTGTGCATGGAAAGTGATAGGAGCATGAAATGCATTGCCTGAGAGAGTGATGAATGTGCAGACATTGGATGAGTTTAAGGAGTGGTATGATAGACTTTGTGTTGACCTTCCACGATGAGTCTTATGACTTCATGGAGGTCCAGAAATAATAATCATAATAACAATATGAGAGAGAAAGGCCTCAGCTTTTTTTATATCATCATCATATAGCCAAAGGCTATCTTTTCTTTTTCGCCAGTCTCATGCAGCTGAACAACTAACAGACCAATTGAAACTAAAATCCCGAGGATAATTAGTACCCAGGTGGTTAGCCTTATCTAGAGTAACTTAGATAAGGCTAACCACCTCAGGCCAACTGCCTTGAGTTGGCCTGAGAAAGTTTGCCAGTCATCAACATTCCTGCTGTTGACAATAACACCATAGTGAATTAAGAGGATGGAACCATGCCAGCTTGGTTGGTATATCTGCTCTCCAACCAAAAGGTTGCAGGTTCGAATCCCACCGTGGGCATGGATGTTTGCGATTGTCTGTGAAAATACTAGTGGTGGTGGTCAGCGGTAGATGGCATTGGTGTAGATGAAGGTAGTTGCGGTTGGTGGAGACTGAGAGTTGTAGAGTAGGTGCCTTCCCTCAATGAGTCCTTGGACTCCCTGGAGGTGTTATGTAATAATAATAATATTAACAAACCTCTCATAGTAATAAAAATAAACAAAATTTTATCTCCCCTGGTGAATGTTGCATAATGTTGGTGGTCTATACCACCTAGCTAAAAATTTGTTATCTCCAGAATGCTTCTTTCTAAATACAATAATCAGACTGAACAATCAAATTTCCATTATGCAATATTGTGAAGCATTTGTATGTCATATTGCTTTTCAAATCCATGTTTTTTTCCTAACTTTCTATGAATGATATTTCAACTCAGTTATAAAAATCAAAATTCTCTTCCCATTGCTGACAAGTGGGGAGAAGGGGGGTATGCAAAAAAAAAAAAAAAAAAAGAACCCATTCTGCTGTAAGTAATGGAATGCCCAATACATTACATATTCTGTTTCATATATGCATAGCAATAGGACAGCTGTGGAATGTATGTTCTACTGCTTCCAATCTGTAACATATGTCACAGATTGGATCTTCAATATTAAAGTACCTCCATTTGATGGCATTTACTGAAAGGTGACCATTAAGATCTCTTCTGTTAGGGTGTCCTTGGAACTTCAGTGAGTTAAACAGAGTGTTATTGTTAGTGTCCAACTGGAAGTTCATGGCTGAAGAGGTTAAAGATTTCATTATAACAAGTTTTGCCATTATTAAAAAGAATGTCATTCCCAGAATGCTGTAGTATTCAGGAATAATCTCAACTCTTGGACCATCATTCGGTATAGATGAAGCCCTTTGGTCGGAAAGACCTAGGTTTGATTCCTGTCCATGACGTGAGGAACCTTTATCAGGTCTCTTTCGACTAAAGGTATGATCCGTATGAGATAAGACTGCCTAATCTCACACGGAGGTAGAAGATTTTTTTCACCCAGAAATTCTAGTTTTTTATCCCTCAGAACATATATGGATCTACAATCATAAAATATATACTTAATCCCTCGTTAGGAGGGCTCAACCAGTCCTAAGGGATGGTAAATAGGGGAAAGATGTAAACCAGGATACACGTGTAATATTTCATGAATTTTTGAAGCTGTATTGTTTAAATAGCAGAATTTAAACAAACCTCTCATAATAATAAAAATAGACAAAATTTAATTCATATATAATATAATCAGTATGTAATCAGTATAATATAAGCAGACTGATAATAATTATCAGTCTGCTTTCAATTAATTTTTATCTTTTATGTATGTTACTGATAGTTTAATAATGCTTAATTTTATTGATTTTACTGTAATAGCTGGTTATGGAAATACAAGGTTTTTCTGCTAATATAAAAAAAGCAGAATCTTTAAATGAGTTACAATACATTAAAAAATTCCTGATAGCTGTAAATTAATATAAGTAATTGCTAATTCCCAAAATAGGTGATAAATAATATGCAATAAATAATTTTAGAAAGCAAATCCCTAGAATATTGACTTACCAAATACAGCTCCTCGTACTAACTTTCTTTGAACTGGTTTTTCAGCTTTATAGCGAAACTTGCAACCAAACACACTCAGTTTGCTATAATGGTCCCCAAAGAACTTGAGACGCCGAAACCGATCTCCACATCTATAACAGAAGTCAGTTTTGCATCTGGTACAGTGCATGTGATCACATCCAGTAGTACGCTGAATGAAAATCTGTTAAAGAAATATACTTGAATAAGATATATTCATCAATAATTTCCAAAATATGAAATTAATATGAAGAATATGTATTTTTCTTCAGATTAAAATAACGATATGCTGACAGAAGAAAAAAAATCTGACTGGTAAAGTGAATATGACTTTTTTCTTTAGTCTTATATTCTGATTTCTAAACCATAACTATACTTGCTACTTGTGTGGATGGCACTTTATTCAGGGAGTCTCAAGGTCCCCACTAACCTATGCAATGCTTACTGTACCTCTCCTTATATGCATTTACTCAATGCACTCACAACATCTTAGCAATCCATTTCATTCATTCATCTTTGTGATACAACATAAGGCTCAGATCCATCTTCTCCATTTAGCGCTCCATCTTTTGCACTGATTCTGCTTCTATCAGGCCTCTGTAATGAAAAATTTATTCAGCATCCGTTCTATAAAATCCATTTAATAATTATACGCTTTCATCATATCCCTTCTTTTTCATCTATTAACCATATTTTGATACCCACAAATCTTTAATCTATCCTCATACCAAGCATTCTACAGATCTGTTATCACATTGGTTATCCACCACCACAAAACTTAGGCATCCAAATCTGAGCACATTAGTCCAGAAGGGTAATATCAAGGCCTTTTGAAAAGGGAGAACTTTCTTATTATTTCCTACTGATGTGGAAAACGCACTTATGGTTAGTCTATTCAAATCCACCTTCAGGATCTCTACATCAGCTTCATTTATTATTGCTTTCCAACTCATCACTTTATTCCCTGTTTAAATCCTCCATGATCTCATTGGCATAAAAATTTAGCAGCAGTGTGGTCCAAGCACCGAGTCCTCTGCCATGACACTAGTCACCTGCAGTCACTTAGATTCTGCTCTACCATATACTACTTTCTGATAACTATCAGTTACTGTCTTATCCATGCCACTGACTTCATATTATCATCATCACAGCATCTCCATGGAATCATAAAATTGGACTCACCACAAGTCTGCTTTAGATACTACAAACCTATTATAGACATTACAAAGTCTGTTATTGACTGAACTCCAATTACATAATGCCACAACCACTTAACTGTCCAAACTACAATCTGCATGACTGTCTGCCAAGGGTGGAACTTGTGTTTTTGTGAGGTCTGAATATTTATTGATAGAGATGCCTCAATATTAAATACACGTTTTTTGCCCTTCTGTGGCTTATGAATTCCTTGCCTCCTTTCTACTGTCTTTATGCTCTCTCAATTCTGGTTTCTTTGACCTTCTTACTGACTTCTGGAAGCTTGATTTCCTGCAATCCAGCTATCCCAATAGTGAAATCATCCTCCTCGAATTTGATGTCTACAATTCCGAGTAGCTCCATTTTTCCAGTTCCACTGACCAAAATACTGGACAATCCTTTCCAATCACCAAACATACTAGATTTTTCCTTAACCAGTTCTCCTTTAAACACATTGAGATGACCTCTCTTCTTGATAATTCAGATCATAATTATTATTATGTGACACTTCCAGGGAGTCCATAGACTCATCGAGAGAGAGTGCCAACAGCACTGAATGACTGATCCCTTCCAACTACTTACCACGCTCAAACTTTCTTAATTTTTTGCATGAGCCATTAGTAGCAGAGGCTCTACCAATCTTTAGTGGGATGCCCTTCTCTCAGCAATTCACAATCACACATCTCACACTACAACAATGCCAAATGGAAAGATCTCCATATATTTTTACTCTTGGGAGATCTATACTCTCTCTCTCTCTCTCTCATGAGAAAAGATCATTGAACCATGCCTTGAACCAGTTCACAGTTCCTGCAGTTACACCACTTTCAGACAATCCATTCCGCTCACCAATCACTCTCCATGCAAAGAACCTGCTTCTCACTCCCCTGCTTGCATCCTCCTCTTTTTCCATCCATTAAACAGAAGTAATGCAGTATTTCCATATACAAGTGGTCAAAAGGTGTCATATCTTATTAATAAAATACTCTGGATTAGAGATAGATGTTGAAGAAGAGAAAAGCCAGAATATTTTAGTAACAAGGTATGACACCTTTTGACTACTTGTATATGGGAATATGACTTCTGTATTACTTCAACCTTGATATCACTTCTGGTCTGGCTCCCACTGATGAGCCCTCAGTGAAGGTCAAAACCAGTCTGGATAGTGGCCCTTCTGATAATGCATAAGTCCGTAAGGATGTGTATAGTATTATACATGTCAGTAAGGATATGTGCATTTCATTATGGGATACTAAGGCAATTAATGTGAAGTCATTAGCCTCTATATACGAGTAGCCCAGTAGTCATGTTTCTTCACGTGCAGATTTTTATTTCCTTCCACTTGGATAAAGGATTTAAACTAAGAATATAATTTCTTGGCATTTTTAATTTAGATTTTTGATTTTCCAGATCTAAAAACCGGAATATAACAAGGTAGCCTTGTTATATTTCATGATTTCTCAACTATTTGTCTTAAAGTGAAAATCTGATCCTGACATCTACTTAGTCTAGATCTTATTTCCTGTCATCATATAACACGAGAGCTGTTCAATAAGTCCGTGCAAAGTCTAAGAGATGGCGCCACCAGTACATATCAAGGTTATTTTTAGTTGCTGGCAACTGTTGGAGGATCGTACACTATGTTTCAGTCAAATAGATCTATTACTCTGTGTTTGGCGTTCATTTGAATCGATCAAGTACCGTGATTTGTGAAAAATGGATGAGTAAGAATTTCGTGTAATGATTAAACATTACTTTTTGAAAGGCAAAACGGCTCAGGAAACCAAAGCTAATCTTGATAAACATTATGGTGAGTCTGCGCCTTCGATTAGAATGGTTTATAAGTGGTTTAGTAACTTTCGAAGTGGTCATATGAGCACAAGTGACGCTGAACATTCTGAACGCCTTGTTGAGGTCACTACTCCAGAAATTATTAAAAAACTCCATGATATGGTGATGGATGATAGAAGAGTGAAGGTGCGTGAAATTGCTAAGGCTGTGAGAATCCCAAATGACTGCGTACATAATACTTTACATGAACATTTACATATGAGAAACTATCTGCAAGATGGATGCCACAAATTGCTCACACTGGATCAAAAGCATCAATGTGTGAACTGTTGCAAAATTGTTCGATTTATGCTACAAAGTCCTTTCGCATCCCCCCCCCTCCCCCACTCTCCAGATTTGTCTCCCTCAGACTACTATATGTTTCGAAACATGAAAAAATGACTGACAGGAAAGAGATTTACATCCAACGATGAGGTGAATGCCTAAACAACTGCCAATGTTGAAGATTTGGACAAATCATATTATATGGATGGGATCAAAAAAACTAGCATAATGGATTAAGTGTATAGACCTCAAAGGAGACTATTTGAAAAATAAAAAACGTTTGTGTCCCCAAAAAATTATTTTCTTCATTTTTGCAAGGACTTACTGAACAACCCTCATACTTGTATGATGGCAGGAAACAAGTTTCCTTTTCACAATTTTCTTTTAGCTTCTCTTACATAAATCTTACTTGAAATACCCAGTAAGAAAATGACAATTCTCTCATTGTTTTATTTCTCTTTTTTTTTTTTTTTTTTTTGTAGATTAGTATAAAAGATCTGCACCAATCATCCAGAATTTAACACCCTGGCCAGGTTTTCTAAATTATGCAGTGAATCTGCTGTAAAACTTTTATACCTCCATATTCAAGCATTCATTCCAGCACCTTTCCACATTTCAGATGTTTGATACCATTTTCTCAAGTGTTGTATGAACTCCTGATTGCAGTCCTCTTGAATGTTTTCTATCACTGTTCTGTCATCTTTATTTAACAGTCTTTCAAAATAATTACTCCAAACATCTCTGATATCATTACTAACTATTATAATAACTAAATTAACTCACGTCAATTATTCTTTATTCGTAGAATTTTCACCTGAGTATCACAGGCATCATCAGTACAGGTACAAGGCTAATTAAACAATAACTGTTATATTCACAAAGTGCCACCTAAGTAGCTAAGGTTAAATTTCCTAAATTTATTTAATTTTTATTATTAAATAATTATTTAATTATTCAATTATAATAATTTAAAAAAAACATTTTTTTCTCCTTCATATCCAATGGCTATAAGAAGTCCTTCATAAAAAGAACTTTAAGTAGTCATGCTCCAGCATCCTCTTCAAGTACAGAAGAACCTACACATATACCTATCCCCTATGTACAAAGGGTTGGTGAACACATAGCTAAGGTGCTAAAACCACTAAATATCTGTGTGGCTTTTTGACCTGTCAGAAAAATCTCCACTTTCCTAATGTCTCCAAAGGACAAGCTCCCACATCTCAGCTATCCAGGTGTCTACCAGATTCCCTGCTCGTGTGGATTATCATATTTTGGACAAACAGGAAGATCTGCTCAGGTCCGGTTAGAAGAACACCAGTTGTACATCCAGTACCTTGAACCCGAACAGTCTGGAATTGCAGAACATGCCATCAACACAGACAGAGTTAAGTGGAACAAGACAAAAGTTGGTTCCTAATGGAACGGCTATACAAAGAAACATGTGAAACATTACTTTACTCCCCTAACCTAAACAGATCCGATGGTCTACGTCTTTCCTCCTTGTGGGAGATAGTACTTTATAAAGCAGCAAATCTTTCCTAACATAATTGTATACACATGTATATACTAAAAATAAAATAAAATTTTAATTATTATAATTGAATAATTAAATAAATTTAGGAAATTTAACCTTAGCTACTTAGGTGGCACTTTGTGAATATAACAGTTATTCTTTAATTAGCCTTGTACCTGTACTGATGATGCCTGTGATACTCAGGTGAAAATTCTACGAATAAAGAATAATTGACATGAGTTAACTCAGGTTATTATAATAGATAGTAATATGTCTACTCATGGTATTTCCTTACTGAAACTTAAAATCTCTGATATCTTTATCCTAGATGTCATGTCACTTACCATCTCTGATTCCTTTTACAATACTCTTCAATTTCTAAGTTTTTCAATGGCCTCCAAAACGTTTTGCCACTTTCCTGTAATCTTCTATATTATTGCTCAAGTCTTCTCATGACTTTTGTTGAGCTACTGTTATGCATAGCTTAGTTTTCTAACATTTTTCTCAATGTGCTATGAGGGTGCCTGTAGACTTATTTACCAAAATGCTTTCTTTTTATGGACTGCCTCTAATTTCCTGAGTCCACCATGGAATTCTAATTTTTCTCTTCTTGCATACAACTTCACCAAAAGCCTTTCTGACAAGTCTACTAATGAGTCTCCAGAGTTTGATTATCTTTTCTTCTTTTGATTATTTTCCCCCAATAATCTTTGTATATTTCAATCTACAGTTCACTGAAAGCTGCTCTACTTTAATTCTTTTTAAGTTTCTTACACATTTTTCATTTCATTTTATGATATTCATTTTTTATCCTCCTCAAAACCAAATCATGATCACTTGTAAATTTCCTATATACCTTGTATTTTGAACCAAAAGAGAGTGAAAAGCAAGTTTTTTGCATAGAGAGTTGTGAATGATTAAAATTCTTTGCAGACACCAATGTGTTTAAGGCACACTGTATGACGAAAGGGAACCTCCCAGATGAATCTGACTCCATTAGGATAATAATAATATCACTATTAACAATAACATGGGCAATGAGACTTTTCTTGTGTCCTCTCTCCATGTTAATTTGTGAGCATCTTTATTATTATACCACACCGTCATGAAGTCAAAAGGCTCATCACAGGAAATGTGCACTGTCACATGCACACAAAGCTCAAACTGTGCTTTAAATTCATTCAACATGCATTCACTAACACTGTCAGGCAATGCATTCCACTTACCAGTTACTCTCCATGAAAAGAACCTGATCCTTACTCCCGCCTTATAGTGTTATGAAATCATTTTTTCTTGTTTCAAGATTAAGCATGTTAGAGATATTGTAAGGCGCAAGAGAGTGGAGGTGAAAAAGATGTTTATTTTGGCTGTACAAATGCTTTAGCAGGTGATAAGTGCAGTATGCAAGAAGATATGAAAGACTTGGTGGTATGTGCAAAAAAAAAGTAGAGTGAAAAAGTAAAAGTTGTAAGTCTGTTGCTATGGTATGATATAGGCTCCCTTTGAGTCTTTGACTCCATGAGGTCTTGGGATAATAATAATAATAGATGCTGAGATATATAGCTATCATCGTGAATGAATCAGTGCATAGATTGTGCAGGAGGAATGGTGTGTGGAGTGAGTTTGAGGGAAGGAAAGAGTTATGAGTATATAAGGTGGATCAAAAATCCATTTTTGATCAGGAGTCTTGAGAAAGTATTGTTCAGTGATATTTTAAAAGTGTGGAGTCAGGGAAGCTAGAATGCTTGTGAGAAGATGTAGGTGAGTGTGGATAAAGGTTAGCAAGTGGGAGAGCAAACACATGATACTAAAGGTAGCATATTCAGAGAGGCCAAAAAGAACAGAATTGGGGGGACGGGTTTTTGCTAATGACAGCAGAGCAATTGCTACTCAAAAAGAGTAGAAGTACATAAGCACATCAGAAGACATGGATGCAGAGGTCAGTTCATTTGAGGCTATCTGGTGTGAGATAGAGGCCAACAGGACAAAATATAATTGGTTACTGCTATAATCCAAAGGATATAAGGGAGCATATAAATAGATAACATGCATTGGTCAAGTAATTATGCAGGATTTGAACTATGAGGGCATAGATTGGGAGGAGGAATGGTGACAGAGAAAGAAGGAAATGAAATTTATATAGTTGCTAAGAGAGATAATTAGATAATGAGACAGCATGTAATGGTGGGGATACAAAGTTTGAGAGTGCTATATTTGGTCATAACATTAGAAAACTGCAGTAGCCAATGTAGCCAAACTGCCACTGCTTGGGGAAAGCAATCACGTAGTCCTGGCTGGGAGATTGCCAGGTATGCAGAATTTTTAGTTAAGAAAAGGTATACGCTGAATTACAAATCAAGTGATTATGCCAAACTGAGGAGTCAGCTTGCAGCAGTGCCATGGCATAAGAATGTGGAGGGAAGAGATGTTGGAAGTGCATGGGAGATGGTCAAGGTGTGTGTGGGGGGGGGGGTTCGAAGAAAGCAGTATCAAATGTATACCCAGAGTCAGAAGGATAAATCAAGTAGGAGTTAGATGGATGAATAGCATCATTAAGCAGGAGTTGGAAAAATAAAAAAAGTTGTTGAGGAATATAAAGAAAAGGTGATCAGCATGCCCATGAGCAGTACAAGGCATGGGCAAGAGAAGTGACTGGTGTGGTAAAAAGTACCAAAGTTAATTATGAAAGAAACCTAGCCGATGAGGCCAAAAGAAATCTTAAAGAGTTTCTTTCACTTGGCAAGTAAAAGGAGGATTGACTGTGTAAGGATGACTTTAAAAAGTGGTGATGATGGTGGGGAAGGAAACAGAAGTAAACCAAGTAGTTGAATTACTGAGTGAGCATTTTGCAGGGCTGTACCATCAAGGTGGTGATGGTAATTATCAGCTCCTCTGACCAAGCTGTTTAATTTTAGCCTCAGTACCAGGAAGGTGCCAATGGGGTAGAAAGAGGGCTTAAGATAATCCGGTGCATAAAAGAGGCTTCAAGACAAAAAAAAGCAAATTATAGATCAATCAGAATCTCAAGAGTGGTGGTTTAGGTATTGGAGAAATTGGTGAAAGAATTCGGGATTGGGTAGATAGGAATATGATACTCTGTAAGGGACAACAAGGTTTTGTGAAGGATAGATCTTGCCTTAGTAATATGCTTATTTTTTATAATAAAGTGACAACAGAGTTTGGATAAGGGAAATGGCTAGAGATATTGCTAAGCTTTGAAAAGGCATTTAGACAAGATTCCACATAGAACTCTGTTGCATAAATTGGAGCAAATGGGGTTGGATATGAATCTGGCAATTTGGATTAGAGGATGGCTGATGGACAGATATCAAAGAATAGTTTATGGAGTAGTTGGGTCGAGAAGGCAGGTGATGAGTGATGTACCACAGGGCTCGGTACTTGGTTCTCTTTTGTTTAAATTGTACATCAATGATATAGGAAATTATCTGATGGGAAATTTCAGCTGATAATGCAAAACCAGGAAGAGCGATGATAAATGAAGGTGATGTAGAGATCCCCGCAGGAAGAGACTTAAATAGACGCAGTATGGGCAAAAGTAAATGGCTACCAGTTTAATCTGGCCAAGCGTAAGATGATGCACTTTGAAAAGAAGAGATTGCAAGCTGTGTACTATATTGATGGAACTGAACTGCAGAAAAATAATGAGGGCTAAGGACTTGGGGATGATTATGGATAGGGAGTTGAGTATTGCAAAGTAACAAAACAGCACATATCAGATTACATACTAACAAACAGAGATAGAGTAGTTATTGTTCCCTCTATATAAGGCCACATCTGGACTACTGCATGCAATCACACGTGCACACCCACACACACACACACACCCCTGGGTTCTATGGGAATGAAAAAATGTGGAAAGGATCTGGAAGCAAGTGACAAAGACCGTGACATGTCTATAGAATACTCCCTATGAGAATAGATTGATGGTCTGAGATCTTCAAAAATTAGTTGATAGACAAAATGGAGGGGTTTTATAGGATTGATACTGTAGACTTTTTTTTTTTCAGTACATGCCAGGAAGGAATAGAATGAAAGATCACTCATGGAAATTGTGTAAGGGTGCGGTTAGCAAGAGTGTTAAGACTACATTTTTTGATTTGTGGGTGGGTGGTGAATGAGTTGTAATAGGTGGTTGAGTGCTTCGTCAGTGAATGAATTTAAGAATAGGTACGAGTTATTGTGTAAATAATAGCTAGGGTATGAATAATGGATCACCCATGATGAGACTTTTGACTCGATGGAAATATCTATATAATGAATGATGATAATAAGCTTACAAGAATAACCTCTTGTTCGATCCACACCCTTCTATTGTATGAAAAATTTCTCTTACCAAGTTAAACATCTCAATTATATTCCTCTCCTATTCATGAAAATTTGTAAAAATTTGTACAAAGAATTCTTTTTACAAATGTCCTATTTGTAAAAAGAATTCCCACAATCTTCACACTCCAAATTCCTAAGACCAGTTATTACTTGGTCAATCTTCTCCTGACCCTTTCTAATATATTCTCATGACCATGAGCACCAGGTAGCCAAATCTGTGCACAGCAGTCCATAAGGGGCCTGATAAGTCTTATACAATGGAACCAGGAATTCTTGATTTCTGTTCAGAGGTTCTCTGCATCATTTCCATAAACCAAGGTGATGACTTTACAACTTGTGCAGTGTGAACCCTGAAATTCAGTTTTATTCCCCAAAATTTCAACCTACCAAATTTCAGAACCTTGAACAGGCAATTTGACTCACTTCCTCACAACGTCTGCTGAACACTTCAAGGTTCTTCCCAATTCTGCATCATCTGAAAACAGTTGCATATCTCCCATTATTCCTACCACAATATCATTAATATACAAGTTAAACAGCAATGGCCCAAAAGAAATCCCCTGCAATACACCACTAGTAGTGACTTTCCTCTTTCAGGATACGGCATCCCTATAAACAACATGCTTCTTCCTCTGCTGTGCGTTTTTCCTGCTTCCATCAGGAAAAATGCATGTTTCATAGATACGAGTTTGTTAGTACAACCCCCAGCCAGCCTGCAGCTGGGGGGGGATATATTTTTTTACTGTAGCAGCATGTGTTCACAGGGCCAGTTTGCCTGCTTGTGGGATGAAAAACCCCAGATAAACTGGGGGTGGGGACTCTGCTGTCCATGCCCGAGACCAGACCTTAAGCTCCTCACGTCGTCGATGAGAATCAAACCTAGGACACTTCTTCCCCAGGCATATGGTTGCGAAGCGCACAGCCACTAGGCTAACTGTGCAGAAACAGCCTGCTGGTTTATGGAAATACAGTCTTTATTTATTTACACAATAGCTATTTGTACCTATTCTTAAATTCATTCACTGATGAAGCACTCAACCAACCCATCTGATAGCCAGTCACCTATCCAACTCATCCCATCCATTCTAGTTTAGTAACTAACTTGTGTAGCAAGCTATCAAAAGCCTTTGCAAAATATCTAAATATACCAATGTATATACATCTCCCTTGTCCAATGAAGTCATCACATTGTGATAGTACATAAGTTGGTAAAACATGACCACATAGAAAACTGCTGTTATCTGCCTAGTTTTGTATCCTAGCTCTCAAACATCATGACCACAATTCGATATGTAGATTGTTGCTATATATATATATATATATATATATATATATATATATAGATGTAGAAAGTATTTTACCTTGGGTATAATAAATGTTAAAAGATACCAAGCTATTTTAAACCTGGTTTTACTCCATTTCCCAAGTAAGCAAACAGACAAACAAGTCAAGTTTGCGCCTGCAAGTGTTGCAAGTCTAGCTGACCCTGCACGTAGTGCAAGACCAAGGCAATTCATGGTAAAAGGAATAAGCTCTGATCACAGAGCTTATTCTACTCTTAATATTTACCCTTAATGCAAAGCACATCTCCTGGAGGAGATGTATGATGTTTTGTATTAAAGGCAAGGGACCACTACCCAGACCGGTTTTGACCTTTATTGAGGTCTCATCAGTGGGAGCCAGGCTAGAAATACCAAGATTTTAGTAATACAGAGCTTATAAGTATTTTACCAGAACAAGTTACCATAAGGTGTTTTAACCTTATTAAATAAAAATCTCAGGAGGAGATATAAATGTAGAACTACGTGCAGGGTCAGCTAGACTTGCAACACTTGCAGGAGCAAACTAGACTTGTTTGTCTGTTTGCTTACTTGGGAAATGGAGTAAAACCAGGTTTAAAATAGCTTGGTATCTTTAACATTTATTATACCCAAGGTAAAATACTTTCTACATTTATATCTCCTGCTGAGATTTTTATTTAATAAGGTTAAAACACCTTATGGTAACTTGTTCTGGTAAAATACTTATAAGCTCTGTATTACTAAAATCTTGGTATTTCTAGCCTGGCTCCCACTGATGAGACCTTGATAGGGGTCGGAACTGGTGGGGGCTGGCTTTGAGAGGCTCTACTTGGGGAAAGGTTTTTGCCTGTCTCTGAGTAGGGAAACCGCTGAGATTATGGCTGTGGCTGGTGGTGGGGTGAGCCTGCCACTGGGTAGAGCCAACACTGAGAAGTTCTTCTCAGTGAAGCCTGTCACTGAGTGGAACAACGCTGAGTTGGACAGTCTTTCGGCCACTATGGAGTGGTCTAGGGATCGTACTAATTTTTAGAGAGGTCTTTACTTAAATACACCTCAATAAAGGTCGAAACCGGTTGGGGACTATTATGAGTTCACTCTCTTAAGGTTTTTGCCTTAAGGGAGCAATTTGAGTCTCTGGGGGGAGTGTTTTCCGGTACGGCCCAGTGAGGGGCTTTATCGGTGAATGTTTTTCTTTGGAATATGAGCGGTTCTGCTCGGTGGTGGTGGTGGTGGGTGGAAGACCATCACTGAGTGGAGCCAACGCTGAGATGGACGGTCTTTCACCCACAATTTAGTGGCCTAGGGATCGTCCGAATTTTTAGAGACAGCTTTACTTACTCATAGGGGTCGGAACTGGTGGGGGCTGGCTTTGAGAGGCTCTGCTTGGGGATAGGTTTTTGCCTGTCTCTGAGTAGGGCCACCGCTGAGATTATGGCCCTGGCTGGTGGTGGGGTGAGCCTGCCACTGGGTAGAGCCAACGCTGAGAAGTTCTTCTCGGTGACGGGGTGAGCCTGTCACTGAGTGGAACAACGCTGAGTTGGACGGTCTTTCGGCCACTATGGAGTGGTCTAGGGATCGTCCTAATTTTTTGAGAGGTCTTTACTTAAATACACCTCAATAAAGGTCGAAAACGGTCTGGGTAGTGGCCCCTTGCCTTTAATACAAAGCATCATACATCTCCAGGAGTTGTGCTTTGCATTAAGGGTAAATATTAAGATTAGTGATCGGAGCTTATTCTACTTTTACCATGAGTTGCCTTGGTCTTGCACTACATGCAGGGTCAGCTAGACTTTCAACACTTACAGGCGCAAACTTGACTTGTTTGTCTATTTGCTTACTTGGGAAATGGAGTAAAACCAGGTTTAAAATAGCTTGGTATCTTTAACATATATACAGATATATAATTTGTAGCATCAGCCTTATCACCACTTTTCTGAAGTGAATAATTTTACTTTCTTCTACTCCTTTGGGACTTATGGTGTTTCAACACATATGCCAGGTTGAAGCTAACTCCTGGAATATTCCATTAACACTTGTGTTGATATGTCATCGTCCTATTTCCTTATTGACATCAAGCTTATTTAACTCGCATAGAAATAGCAATTCCTGTTTGACTTCTCCATTCAACTATTTCACTCTAAATTTCAGGACTGCTTAGGCTAATTTCTTATTCTATTATAATCACCTACGCTGTGATTCCTTACAGAGTAAGACTATTAAACTGTTAAATGTCACCTTAATCCTGAAGATGACATCTCAGTCATAGTCAATCTTCTGATACTACAACCAAATTCAAAATGCCTTCACTTAAGATGGCTATTCTTCAAGTATTCAGAAAATTAGTTTCTTTATTACCATATGTCCCTAATCTATATTTTATTGATGGTACCACTCCAAGCTGCTTCATATTTGATCTGTACTTTCACATATACCTCTTCTTCACTGAAAATTATGCATATTTAATTGCCTCCAAGTTAAGACAGCATAATTACTGTCAGACTGGAGGGCAGTGTAGTGCTTCTTTGGTTACAGACAAATTCTCTAATGCTATCATCATATTTAACATACTCAAAAGCTAGGGTCCTCTTCACACGTTTTAAATAATTATTCCTTAGTTCTATAAATTCCACTGCTTTCATTCCAATCTGTCCTTTCAAAAACATTAAAATCACAAATAAGTATTACTTATTTGAGATTTTATCAAGTTCCTTCCCCTCTCCCAAACAGGGTATATACAGGATTCCCTTGTTCTTGCAACTTGTTGTATTATGATCAAACTGGGAGATCTGCTAACATCTGCCTTGAAGAACACAAGAAATATATCTTCCGCTATGGTTAATCTGTTTTAGATGACCATGCCTTGGACACCTCACACAGAATCAAATGGACAAAAAAAAAAAAAAAAGTATTATGCTGTAGACCTGATAATATGGAGGGTAATGAGAAGGAAATGTTATAAGCTAATTAGCCTGGCTAGCAAGAAATGAGTGATTATTATGGGTGACTAATTATGGTAATATAGACTGGAATCAAGAGACTGCATCTGGGGGAGGGGAGGGGCAAAGAAAATGAATTTCTGGAGTTTTTCAGAGAGAAGGTTACCTTAGGCAGTATGTAACAGAGGATATTGGATATGTTCATTCCATCAGATGATATTGTAAATGGGGCATCAAATCTTCCACCAGTTGGTGAGAGTGACCATGAGGTGATCACTTGCAGGGTGACTAGTCATTTGAGGATGTCTGTTAGAAAGGGATATATGTGGGATTACGATAATTATGAAAAGCTCAGGAAATAGCTTGTGGCAATAACTTGGGAAGAGGAACTGGATAGAAGGGATATCAGTGCTGCTTGGGCCCTACTCAAGAACCATTTGGTGGAGGCAATATCAGAATGTATTCCAAAGGTCAAGAGGATAAATAGAGCAGGTGTGAAATTGATGAATCAAGAGTAAGGCATGCAATCTGGAAGAAGAAGGTATTATGGAAAAAAGCACAAAATGAGTTAACAACCATTTGCATGAGAAGTACAAAGGGCAGGCTAAGAAAGTAATAATAATAATAATCGTATGATGATACATGGCCATGAGTCCCCTTTACAGGGAGGTACGGCACCATCTTAGCCCACCCAAATTTTATCCGGGCTCCGGAACCGGCATAGCTGATGAATCAGACCTATGGCTGGATCAGTATTCCTGACTGTAATCCGTGTGTATTCACTGAACCGATTTGCCTGCTTGCAGGATGAAAAACCCCAGATAAACTGGTGGAAAAAACCCTGCTGTCCACACCCAAGACTGGCTAACTTGGCTATGGCTGAGGAAGATCCTTAAGCTCCTCGCGTCATCGACGGGAATCGAACCTAGGACACTTCTTCCTCAGGCATATGGTTGTGAAGTGCATAGCCACTAGGCTAACGATGCAGACAGCTAAGAAGGTGACTTGCTGGATAAGAGTAACAAAAGTGCAGTATGAGCAGCAGTTAGCTAAATTGGCTAAAAAAATCCTAGGGAATATTTTTGATATATGGCCAGTAGAAGAAAGAATGGCACTGATTGGTGAAAATGGAGGAATGATAACCACTGCAGAGGATATAGTTGACATATTTGATGAACACTTTATAAAAGTACTTCATTCCTGTGAATGTGATCATGAAGAACTTGAATGCAGCAGGAAAGGAGGCAGAGGAACTATTAGTAAGTGAGCAGGGGGTATATGAGGAATTGAATAAACTTTATGTAAATAAGGCTTTAGGACTTGATGCTATTTCACCACGTTTTGAGGGAATGTTTCAGGGAGTTAATGGCTTTTATAACAGCAAAGGAGTGGAAAGGGGTAAAATTGTTCTGATTCATTCATCGATAAGTAGGGCTTGAATTATAGGCCAGTCTGCGTGTCTGGAGTTGTGGTTCAAGTGTTAGAGAGGTTAGTTAGGAACAAGATTCAGAATTGGGTTGACAACAGTAAAATACTCTTTGATGGCCAACATGGTTTGTTAAAGAAAGATAGTGTTTTAGAAATCTGCTTGCTTATTATAAAATGACAAATGCATTGGATAAGGGTAACGTATATGCAGTGGTACATTTAGGTTTTGCAAAGGCCTTTGATAAATTGCTACATGACAAGCTAGTAATTAAATTGGAATGGATGGGACTAACAGTAGATTAGTGTGCTGTATTGGAGACTGAGTGTGATAAGTATTAGTGACCTGTCTTTGGAGGAGCAATATCCCAGAGGAGGAAAGTTACTAATGTTGTACCTCAAAGATCTGTTTTGGGTCCATTACTGTTTAAGTTATATGTAAACATTATTGGGAGAGGTCTGAATAGTGATATGCAGTTGTTTGCAGATGATGAAAAGTTAGTGGAGGGCTATCAGGAGTAGAGCAGATGCTGTGGCTTTGCAAGAGAACTCAAATACACTGGCTGAATGGGTACATGAGTGAGAATATCAATCAATGTTACAATGTGTACAAAGTTTTGAAATTTAAAATTTGGGAAGTACAGATGGGATGCAGAGTACACAATCGGTGGAAATATCTTGGAAGAGGTAGAGATGAGAGATCTGGGAGTGATTGTGGACATAAATTGTGGACTAAAATTTTGGGGACATATTGCTAAAATTGTGAGGATAGCACAGTGGATAATGGAATGATGCAGAGGGCATCATTCTGTGATGATGCCCACCAGACCAAAACTGTGTACAGATTTGGTCTAGTTTTCACAAAGATAAAGATGTATTGGAAAAGGTGCAGAGATGATTGACTTATATGGTTTCTGGTCTCTGGAACATTGAGTATGAAGACTGATTGAGAAAATGCAATTTATAAAAATTGGTGGATAGGAGTTTCATCTCCATTCCTGTCAGGATGTCATCCTCATCCAACCATGTCTCACTTATTCCAACAATTCTTGGGTGAACAGACTCAATTAATGCAACCATTTCATTTGTCTTGTTTCTTACACTTCTAGCATTTGTATACAAACATAACTCATTTCTGGATCTATAGCAAATTTCACTGATACCACTTATTAGATGCAACTTCTCCATACTTAACTCAAGCCATTTCTTTTCTTCTTATTCATCTTAGAACCTTCTTCAAATTCAATAGTTTTCCCTTCCCTTTTTGTCTGCACATGCATTCACATCCTCTTGGAGCATCAACCTCTCATGCGATGTTTCCCTGTCCACCCTGAGCCTCCCCATACTCTCCTGCTCTTTCACATTGCTTCTTACTTGCTCAGATTCATTCTCTGCACTCATTACCTCTCTTCCAGCAACAGTCTCAGGATGAATAGGAAAAGAGAGATATGCATCCCACAGTGTGCATGGAATAGCAACACCATAATGCAATACTGATAATGATATTTTACACAAACCTTCAGTTTCTAAATTACACCAGTCAGGTTAGTCACTGATTATTTTATTATCTTCTAATGCCTTTTATTTCTTAAACAGAGCCAGCAAAGATCCTTTAATCCTAACTTCTAGCCATCCAGTCTCCAGTCTCCATCCTTCACATAGTGAACATCAGAGCCAAGGCTTTCAAGAAATAGAGAGAATGACAATCAACTGCTGCCATTTGTGGCCCTAAACTTCAAAACTCGTACTGTGGTCTGTAATAATTGCAAGTTCTACTATGGATTTGTAATGAGGTAAAAACCCAGGCTTCCAGAGGTTGGGGCATCCTACTTGCTTGCACCAAAGATCGGCAAAGTCAGAAACCAACCGAAGAATGGCTTAAAAACAGTTCCGCTGGTCAGCAACTAGAATCAAACCTATAATGGTCTTTCTTCATCCTAGGATGGGCTACACCAGGGCTGTCTTAAGACATGGGCACACTGGGCAATTGCCCAGGGACCCCATGCTTCCCCTCTTTTATTTTGTTAAAAGTACCAATAAATCTATAGGCTTAATTTTATTGACTATTTACATTTTTATTCCCATAGGTGGGTGGGTAAGGGCCCCAGTGCATTGCTTTGCCGAGTGGCCTACAGTACTGTTAAGACGGTACTGGGCTACACACTTAAAAAAATAGAATTACGCTACTTTAAGTGTATCACACACAATACTAAATACTAGAAATACCAAAAGTAGTCGAAGTCATTGCATACGATTCTGTAAATATCAACATTGGCTTCTGTTCCTTCTTATTCCCCTAAAAAAGAATTTGTAGTTGACAACAGATTTTCTCATGATAAGCTTAAGAAATGAACAAAAATCCATTTTAAAAAATACATCAATCGTTATTGGAACTTTTATTTGCATTTTAGCTCCTTTGAGCTTTCTGTCAACAGAACGAAAGTTCGGTGACATCTACCCTATTTAAACTTTTTTTTTTTTTTTTTACAATCTCACCGAGAATGCCATCAGTGGGAAATCATTAGATTACAGAGGAAGTAAATTGCGTCTAGCAGCATAGTTGGAACACTAAGTGAACAGTAAGAACACTTTTGCTATCTCCAAATCTAATTATGCTATCGTCGATTTAAAGTTAACACTATTTTTTTTTTCTCCCCTGGTTACCGATGTCTCGCCTGCTGGAAGGCGCATAGCTAATGAAAATAAGAAATGGTTGACAGGACGTCGGGACCGCTACTCAGGCGGTGTAGCTTAATTTTTATCTTCGAGCGAAATTTAATAACCTTGCCGTAACAGCAGCACAGCATTCATCCTTGATGTATTGAACGGCGAAACATTTTATAGTTCAAGAATGTGCCATGAAGTTAAAAAGATTGTGCGAATATACTTCTTGCAATGGAAAACGGCTATCGAGCAAGCTGCTTGATTGGAGTTGGAAATAAGAAATAAAAGAAAATAAAGAGAGAATAACATTTGTTAACGTGCTGCTATTCCAGTTAAATCAACTGCATAATTTAATGAAACTAACTTAGCTGCCATAATGAATCGACGTCACAGTAATGCCAGCAAAGGTTGACCGATTGGACTGAGCCATTAGAGCCTCTGCTACTAATGGCTCAGTTAAGTAAGTTTGAGCGCGGTTAGTAGTTGGAAGGGATTTCGTTCGATGTTGTTGGCACACTCTCCCTCGATGAGTCTTTAGACTCCCTGGCGGTATCAAATAATAATAATAATAAACGGAGAAAAAAAGTGGCTGAAAGAGTAAAGATCTCAAACATATCAGTCTGCCAACATCTCGTGTGAGAATTTAGAGAAGTTAGTTAGTAGTCTAACTTCGAGTTCTTTTGACTGTTAAAAAAATCCATATTTACGAACTCTTAAATTCCATTGGCCATCATTGAGAAATACTAAAAAAATAATCGAAAAGTCGTCGTCGAATACACTTTTTTTGATTCTGTAAATATGTACATCAGCTTCTGTTCTTCCTTATTCCTCAAAATAACACCTTATAGTTGACAACGAATTTTCTCTAAAATAAAATTTTTCGCCCCCGTGTTCCGCAAAAAAAAAAAAAAGGGAAAACATTTCGCCCCCGTATTCCGCAAAATGGGAAAACAAAAACAACAACAAAACCACTTTACTTCTAACGTCTGGCCCAGTAAAAAAATCGCAGTCATAGTTGGCGGTAGGCAATCTGTGTGTGTACAGGATAAATAATCAGGAATGAGCATAACTCTGTGTGCATCTGGGCAGTGGTGGCTTGAAATCGTGGGGGTGCTGCAACTTTCGAAATATACATACACACTGTAAGTACAGTGTATATGTGTTTGGATAAAATATCGAGATTATGATAAAAATTAAAAAAAATAATTAAACGTGATAAAATATTGTTTATTATCGATAAAATTATACAGTTTAGTATAATTCAAAGTCCGCGCGGTTAGCCTAGTGGCTTTGCGCTTCGCAGCCATATAAAAGGTGTGTCCCAGGTTCAATTCCCGTCGAAGACGTGAGGAATTTGAATATCTGCCATAGTCAAGTTAGCCCGTCTTGAGCGCGAGCAGTAGGGTTTTTTCCGCCAGTTTATCTGGCGTTTTTCTTCCCGCAAACAGGCAAACCGGCCCCATGAACATACGCTGTTACAGTCAAAAATATACCCCCCCCCCCCACCAGCGACAGGTCGGTTGGGAGTGGTACTAACAAGAAGTCGCATCTAAGTAACACGCGGACCCTTCGCAGGAAGCGGGAATAATGTGTAGTGAAAGAAGAAGTTTAGTATAATTCAAAATTACTATAACAAATGTTATGTCTTTAATTGTAATGTCCAAATATTTAAAGATACAGAGTAAACACGATCAGCACTATGAACACTCCACTGGCGCAAACTGCATATAAACAATAGTAGAACTGCGCGACGGACAGTGCCACATTACGCTAATAGCTCGTGTCTCACTATGACGTGCATATGCTTGCGCACGTAGCAAATACTAGCAATATGACACTGTGGTAAACACAGTGCTGCCAGCGCCCTCCTAAGCGCTACAAGATGGATTTTTATTATTTTTTATATAAAATAAGAGAATTGTATAGGATTGTTGATGATAAAATTAAATATTATAAGCAAATATAAATAAAATAATGAATATATATAATTAAAAGAAACACACGTATTAACCACAGTGAAAATTATTTAATTGTAAATATTTCATCCTAAGTATCTTAGGACATCATGATGTCCTAAGATACTAAGATACGTGTGTTTCTTTTAATTATGATCACACCACAGGTTTCGTTATTTAAAAAATATTTATATATCGATAAAAATTGGGAGTTCTGCAGTGCCTATGCACAAGTCGCCCCCGGACATGCATCTAGTAAAGCGTTATCAAGAATTTACAATTCATATTTACAATAGGTTCTTAAAAAATGCTATCCTCGACATCAAAGCACATTCATCTGCATATGACGCATGCAGCTCGCATTTTTTAAAACTGACGTTTAATTTTATATCATTGTGAATCTTACCTAAGAAAGACTATTAGCCTATAGTACATGATGAGCATTTATACCACTATTAAAGAATTAAATAATCTGTAAACCTTACTGTAATGACTAAACATCGAACTTTTTTCCAGGCCATTTCTCCAATAAGCAAACAGGATAATGGTCTTCCAGAGGGCGATGAAATTCCTGTGCCTGCTAAAAGCATTCACAAAACATCCATGTCCACTGTGGGATTCGAACCCACAGCCTGTTGGAAAGTGGGTACACTCACCAATCATCCAACCAAGTCAGTATTCGGGCAAGGGAATTCTGAATATTGCGGTCCTTTACGGACTGTAGCATAATGCTTACCGATCAATGCATGTTGGGTCTCCACTTCTGCACATACACCAGCCGTTCATTCCCCCAACGCAGAAAACAATCCACATAGTAAGGTCCAGACCTAAGCGCCTCTGTAACGCAATTGGAAGAACGATGGTACATTGCGCCCTTCGATTGGAATAGGCCTAAGTTCGATTCTTGTCGCGATGGGAGGAATCTTTATCTGGACTATTTCAATCGAAGGTGAGTTAGCTGATCTCATACGGAGGTAGCAGGGTTTTTTCTCTCGGAAACGCGGATTTTTCATCTCGCATACAGACAAATCGGCCCTTCAGAACATACGCAATTTACAGACAAAAAAATACTAGTTGTGGAGGTGGGCGGTCGATGGCGTTGATTCGTAGTAGAGGTTCGGTGTAGTGGTTGAGACAGTTGTAGGTGTCCTCCTACGATGAGTCTTTGGACTCCTTGGAGGTGTCAGGAATAATAATAATAATAAGTGACTAATTATTATTAATGGGTATCTCCATGGAGTCCAAAGGCTCATCACGGGAGGACCACATCGTTCAAGGTATACCAGCTACAATGCATCCAAAATTTCCCCATGGGAGGAAGAAGCTAACTATTTTGTGCACCATCCACTACATATCTCCAAACAAAATGGAGGAGCTTCGTGATGGAAATACGATCTGGCCAGAGGTAACATCAAATGGTAGGAAAACCATTTTTGTGGATGGTTTTCCTACCATCTGGTGTATATAAAATATTATGTGACTGCGATATTCCTTATTTCGGGCAGACAGACTAATCTGTCGAGATGCGTATGGAAGAACACATGAGAGACATTACTTACAAGAGACAGCGAGCGAGTACATTATCAAGTCATATATCCTTTTCTCGGCTAATCGTAATGATGATAACCAAAGTCACAAAGTCTGCTGGGAAAAATCTACTAACATCTTCCGTTGCAATGACGAAATAGAGAGAAAAATTGTGGAATCTAGAGAAATCATCTTCAATCCTGTTCATCTAAATAACTTAAGCTACAACCTCCCAGATAGTCATTCAGCTGTAATCGTGTACTGGCGTTCACGTGATGCAGCAAGCACGCACTCTCCCAACAATGCAACAAATGAAAGAACAGCATCAACTACAACGTTTTCATGCTAATTATGTATAAAGACTGTCCATGTTGTTCATAGTCTTTTAACCGTCAATGTTTAGTTTTTTTTCTTTTATAACGTCACCTGAAGAAGGCTGTTACAGGCCGAAACTAGTAGTGCGTTTATATTAAAACCTTTTTACTTAAATCTCGGTTCTAGTCATTCAATTTATTCATAAATATATATATTTACATACATATATATACCGTTACGTTATATATATTTACAGGGCATATTGCAAAGATTGCCAAAACATCACATCAAATTACATGGTTGTTGAGGAACACACTAACAAGCAGGGATAGGGAAGTTATTGTTCCACTCTATAAGGCATTAATAAGGCCGCATTTGGACTATTGTGCAGAGATCTGGTCGCCAGGATTTCTTGGTGATGCGGAAGTGGTGGAGAGGATTCAGAGGCGGGTTACAAAGATTGTTGCAGGTCTGTGGGATGTTACCTATGAGAATAGATTGATGATCTGTGGCTCCAAAAACTAGCTGATAGACGTAGGAGAGGAGATATGATAGAGGTATTTAAATTGTTAAAGGGATTTTACAGGATTGATACTGATGATATTCTTAAGACCAGTGCAGGATGTGAGAGAACGAGAGGCCATCCCTGGAGATTGTGTAAGAGTGTGGTTAACAAGGGTGTTAGGACTAGATTTTTTACTTGGAGGGTTGTGAATGGGTGGAATGCTTTGCCAGAACTGGTTGTGAATGCTTCAACTGTGAATGAATTTAAGGAGAGGTATGACAGGTATTGTGTAAATAATGGTTAGTGTGCCAATGTCGGGTCTCCCGCGATGAGTCTTTTGACTCCATGGAAACACTGTTAAAATAATAATAATAATAATAATAATAATAATATACCGTTACGTTATATATATTTTACATATACATCTCGTAACGATATATATATATTTCAGAACTAGAAATACTTTAACAAAAATAAACGGCATATTTCTGTTAATTTCCAGGTTTATATTAGACAGTAGGTATACAGCTTATGTCAAATCACATTATTCATATAATAGGATCATCGAAGATTTTATTGGAACTAGAAATACTTTAACAAAAATAAAATTTCAAGCGTAGAAATCGAAAATCAGAAGATTTCATAACAGTCGACTTCGCGATCGATGATTACATTCTTACGTAAAGGAGACTACTGATTTCCCTTGTGATATCGAAAGCCCAAAAGTTTCCTCTAGAGAATTTGGACTTGTTTTGAGATAGTTTGAAAGAAGCGGCCAGTTTTAATAGATCTTCCTTATAAACGAAAGAAATGGGCTAAGCACCACGCCATCGCACCAAGACCGAATACTAGGAAAAAACTATAAAAGATCAGTCGTTCGTTTCCAAACCTATTGCTTTCCATGTGACATAAAATGTCTCACAGAAGAGCAATGGATTCCCATATTAGCCAAATTTTGTTTACCTACACTTGGATAAAGGATGAAACCAAGAATATAATTTCTTGACATTTTTAATTTATAATATAATCAAGTCAAAAAAACTAAGGCGATACGTCTTTTTATTTCATGCATATGGGAAATACAGTATATGAAATCTGCATTACTTCAGCAGAGTATATAAGTTCTTTTTGCTTCAAGACGGTGGAAGATGAATACCGGCATGATGGTTGTTGTTGCGAAGAAGGACTGAGTTTTGATCGCGGTTGCTAAGTGTTTATATATATATATATATATATGATCCATGATTTTGACATTTGATATAAAATGTGATTCAAGGAATTTTAACGAGTATATTTACTGGCAGTAAATAGTTTTACTGGTGTAGTCAATCGGTTTGGTTTTCAAACAGGTCCAAATAATCAGCTAAGTAGGTAAGTCAACAAATTTTCAAAACAAGGGCGATACGCTAGGTCTACTACCATTAGTATCGCCATTGTTTCATTGCTTCATTAGAAACTATGTACTCATTATTGTGGAAAGGAAAAGTCATGTCCTGTGGTATAGAACAAGGCTTAGGTCTAACCATGGATGCACCGTATGAAGAACTTACTTTTAAGCAGCTTCTGGCTATTTTCAAACATGTAGGCAATTTGCTTCACACGAAATGGCCAGGAAAGTTGTTCATGAAATAAAGGAAGTCGATACAGATGACTCTCAACACTTAGAACTTCTTCAAGACAGCGCTAGCGAAACAGCAACAACTGCTGATGATAATCCCCTAACAGACCACTCTGATTATCAGGAGGTTCGCGCTCGCAAAAAACGAAAAACTACAGCCTCTGTACTACCAAATTCAGATGAAATTGAAGAAGATGGCCCTGTCCCGGACTCTCCTACCTCATCAACGGAAAAGATACCCCTTATTCTGCGCGAAAAGAATAAATGGATGTCGCTAACGACTACGATGCAGAACTTACAGATCTCATACAGCCAAGCAAAGAATGTCACAGACGGTATCAAAATCCAACCCAGGTCAGTGATGGACTATCGTCGGTTAACCTCTGAATTGAATACCAGAGGTATTCAGTATCACACTTTCTCACTTTGATCAGAAATAAATCTCAAGGTAGTGATTAGAGGTGTATCTGAAGATGTTTCCACAGAAGAAATCACTACAGATCTACACCAGAAAGACTTACCACCCGTAAAGGTCATCAGAATGACCAGGAGAGACAAGACTCCAATGCCACTGAAGTTAATTGAGATCGGTCAAACCTACAAGCATATATATCATCTGACAACCATCTGTGGAACAGATGGTTGTCAGATGATATATATGCTTGACTGAAAATCACTATAGAACCATTAAAAAAAGGCTTCAACAGGGCAATGCCATAGATGTCAGAAGTTTGGTCATGCCCAGAAAATGTGTACGGCTGAGTTTAAATGCTTGAAGTGTGGGGTCGGTCACCCAACCGACCATGCTCTAAGCCAAAATCCACAGCAGCTAAATGTGCCAACTGTGGCGGTCCTCACACTGCCAACTATAGAGGATGCGTGCACAATCCACGAAATAGAAAACCAGTTTTTCCAGAAGAAGGAACATACTCTTCCTCTCTTAGCACACCTACATCAGAGATTACTTCACAGCCTCCTATTGTTCAACAAAGAATCAGAAGCCTATTTGCTGAAATCTGAGACCCCTAAAAGAACAACCCAAAAACAACAGTCTAGGACATATGCGGATGTAACTCGCCCTAAACAGACATCCCTGGAACAGCCAACATCACATCCAAATCTGACAGCTATCATTACCTCTTCATTGGCAAATATGCTGTTGATTTTAGCAGATCCAACCCTTCACAAAGTTCTACTAACAGATTTCTAAAGGACACCCAAGCCATCATTTCAGCGCTCACTAATGAACAGTAACAAACTAAAACCAGAATCTCTAGAGATTATTGCGTGAAATGCGAGCTGCCTGAGGAGTAAGATTCTAGAACTTCAAAATTTTGTCCAAACACATCAGCCAGATGTCCTTTTAATAAATGAAACGCACCTAAGACCTTCAGACAGTCCCAAAATTTGTGGATACCAATTGTACTGAGCAGATAGACGATCCCACAGAGGTGGAGGCAGGACAATTTTCATTAAAAATTCATCTCTCATAACTCCATAAACATCCCTCCTACCACCAACCTTGAGGTCACCAGCATTGAGATTCTCACGAGTTCTGTCGGCAAATTAAAAATCTTTGCAGCATATCATCCTCCACAAAAATTATTATTGTTCTCGGATTTGAATGCCTTATTTGATACTGGAGAGCCTATCATTGTGGCAGGTGATTTAAATTCCAAGCATTCAACCTGGAATAGCCGTTCCACCAACAAAAATGGACAGATACTACAAAACTATCCTGGTTTCAACAACCTTCATGTAATAGGTCTTGCTGACCCCACCCATCACAACACTTATGGTCGGGCTGATGTGTTGGACATAGCCATACTGCAGCACATCAGACTCCAATACAATTTAATAACGATTAATGATGTCATCAGACCAAAACCCAATATGGTTAAAATTGGGAAACCTTGAAAAATTATCTCCCCCCCCTTACTCATTCATTCCTTGAGAAAGGCTCTCCAAGGTACTTCCAAAATATATTGGTCCTGTTCCCATCATTAAATCAAAAGAGGATTGAAACAGCTGTTAAAAATTTAACAGAACAGATTAAAGCAGCCTGTGCAGCAGTTACTACCCCTGCAACTACCCGCAAGTCAAACCACTTGCCAGAATATATTATGAATCTGATTAGAGAAAAAAATAAGGCAAGAAAAAGATATCACAACACCAGGGCGCCACAAGACAAACGGATCTTGAACGTTCAACTCTGCAGTGAGAGATGCCCTTGCAGCCCGTAGAACTCAACTCTGGGAAGAAAAACTAACCTCCATCTTTACTGATAATCACTCCATATGGAATCTCCCCCCCCCCCTCACCTCTAAACAGAGTCGGGTCTCATCCACACGGATGCTGATAAAGCTGAAGCAATAGCAAATCATCTTGAAAAACAATGTAAACCTGCATACGATCACCTCGATTTTAACCATATATACAAGATCCACCGTAATGTCAGATTTACACTCAATTCTGCTCTCACATATTCCACTCAAATTGCACCCACATCACCTGCTGAAATATATGATATTATTAAGAAGTTTAAGAACAAAAAGGCTCCTGGACCTGATGGTATCTCTAACAAAGTCATAAAGCTTCTCCCACGTAGAGCTATTGTCCAACTTACAAATATAATTAACTCCATCCTTCACCACAAATATTTCCCTTCCTACTGGAAATCGCGGACATAATACCGATCCATAAACCTAGTAAAGATCCCAGATTGCCTCAAAATTACAGACCAATCGGCCTCATCTCAAATCTCTGCAAAATTGCCGAGAAGGTAATTCTTACCAGACTTCAAGATTCAGTACTTCGATTAAATATCCTATTTGCGGAACAGTTCGGTTTCCGACAGTCGCATAGCATCACGCAGCAAATATACAGATTGGTGAAACACATCATCACGGGTTTTAATTGGCGTCAATGCACTGGGGCTGTTTTCTTTGATAGCCAGTGCATTTGACAAGGTTTGGCATTATGGTTTGCTATACAAACTGATATCATCTGGTGTACCAATCGGAATCATTTATCTTATAAAGGCATACCTCTACGATAAGCGCATGCAAGTCAGGATGTGTGGAGTAGTCTCGACACAAAAACGCATCTTAGTTGGAGTTTCACAAGGATCCTTACTAGCACCAATCCTATTCTTATACTTGTATGATATACCACACAATCCATTATCTTCAATTAAAGCCCTATACGCTGATGCCACTGCAATATTAGCCAGATCTTTAAAGCCCGACCTAGCCATTAAGAAACTGCAAGAAAACCTACTGCTAATCGAACAATATTTTTCCAAATAGCGACTTCAAGTGAATCCCCGGAAGAGCGTAGTCGTCCTATTCTCCAGAAGATCACTGCTTCCTAAAGAAGATATTCTCCTTTTCAACACTAAAATTCCGTGGAAAAATGAGATCAAATATCTTGGAGTAATATTGGACAGAAAACTGACTTTCAGCTCCCATATGAAGACTTTGTGCAAACACATCAAAATCCATAGCCCAGCTCTATCTGCTAATTAATAGAAACAGTAAGCTGAGCACCAGAATCAAACTTCTCATATACAAACTGACGATTAACGATCTGTCATCGGACCATAACCCAATACGGTTAAAATTAGGAAACCTTGAAAAATTATCTCTCCCCCTCACTCGTTCATGGTTTCCCAATTTTAACCGTATTGGGTTATGGTCCGATGACAGATCGTTAATCGTCATTAAATTGTATTGGAGTCTGATGTGCTGCAGTATGGCAATGTCCAACACATCAGTCCGAAGAGTCTCGGGAAAGGCTCTCCAAGGTGCTTCCAAAATATATTGGTCCTGTTCCCATTATTAAATCTAAAGAGGAAATTGAAACAACCGTTAAAAATCTCACAGAACAGATCAAAGCAGCCTGTGCAGCAGTTACTACCCCTGCAACTAACCGCAAATCCAACCACTTGCCAGAAGAGATTATGAATCTGATTAGAGAAAAAAACGAGGCAAGAAAAAGATACCACAACACCAGGGCACCGCAAGACAAACGGATTTTGAACACGTTCAACTCTGCAGTGGGAGATGCCCTTGCAGTCCATAGAACTCAACTCTGAGAAGAAAATCTGACCTCCATCTCTACTGATAAACACTCCATATGGAATCTCATCCGAAAGATTAAAAACAGAAATAAACCTATTCTCTCCTCCAAACAGATTTAGGTCTCATCCACACTGATGCTGATAAAGCTGAAGCAATAGCAAATCATATTGGAAAAACAATGTAAACCTGCATATGATCACCTCGAATTTAACCACACATACAAGATCCACCGTAATGTCAGATATTCACTCAATTCAGTGCTCACATATTCCACTCAAATTGCCCCTACCTCATCTGCTGAAATATATGGTATTATTAAGAAGTTTAAGAACAAAAAAGGCTCCTGGACCCAATGGTATCGGTATCCCTAACAAAGTAATAAAGCTTCTACCACGTAGAGCTATTGTCTATCTGACAAATATAATCAACTCCATCCTTCACTACAAACATTTCCCTTCCTACTGGAAACCAGCTGACATAATACCAATCCATAAACCTGGAAAAGATCCCAGATTGCCTCAAAATTACAGACCAATCAGCCTCATCTCAAACCTCGGCAAAATTGCCGAGAAGGTAATTCTTACCAGACTTCAAGATTCAGTAGTACTCTGACTAAATATCCTGCCTAATGAGCAGTTTGGCTTCCGACAATCGCATAGCACCACGGAACAAATACACAGATTGGTGGAGCACATCATCACGGGTTTTAATTGGCGTCAATGCACTGGGGCTGTTTTCTTTGATAGCCAGTGCATTTGACAAGGTTTGGCATTATGGTTTGCTATACAAACTGATATCACCTGGTGTACCAATCGGAATAATTTATCTTATAAAGGCATACCTCTACGATAGGCGCATGCATGTCAGGATGTGTGGAGTAGTCTCGACACAAAAACACATCTTGGCTGGAGTTTCACAAGGATCCTTACTGGCACCAATCCTATTTTCCTTATACTTATGTAATATACCGCACCACCCATTATCTTCAATTAAAGCTCTATATGCAGATGATACAGCGGTATTTGCCAGATCGTTAAAGCCACACCTAGCCATCAAGAAACTGCAAGAAAACCTACTGCTAATCGAACAATATTTTACCCAATGGCGACTCCAAGTGAATCCCCTGAATAGTGTAGCCGTTCTATTCTCTAGAAGATCAGTGCTTTCTAAAGAAGATATCCTCCTTTTCAACACAAAAATCCAGTGGAAAACTGAGATCAAATCTCTTGGAGTAATATTGGACAGAAAACTGACTTTCAGCTCCCATTTCAAGATTCTCTGTGCAAACTCATCAAAAACCATAGCCCAGCTCTACCCACTAATTAACAGAAACAGTAAGCTCACCACCAGAATCCAACTTCTCATATACAAACTGATGGTTCGTCCAATACTCATCTACGCTTCACCGGCCTGGAGTCATACTGCAAATATTAATATTCTCAAATTGCAAAGTATCCAGAATAAATGTTTCACAATGATTCTAGGTGCCTCATGGTTCATCTGAATTGTCCAGCTACACCAGGACGCAAATTTACCCTATATTTATACTTTCATGCAGACTATAGCAATCGAATTCTTCTCAAAAGCTTCTGTGCACTCTAACAAACTGATGGCAGATTATGACGCAATGGATTATTTCAAACATAAAAGACCCAAAGCCATCCTAAACTTCAACACTGAGGATTAATCTCCTAGCCCACTCAGGGCGAGCAATTAGCTCAAACTTTCTCCACTCAGTTTACCTTAAGATAGCGGGGAATATGAAAAGCTTTTGCTTCAACCCTTATGTCAGTAAAGTTGATAGCTTTTGTGGCGGATTACGAGGATTAAATTGGAATTGAGTGGTCTCACGTTTTTTGATTAGTGTGATATTGTTGGGCCTTCCGAATGATATATTTAGAGGTAAGCTTTCTTCCTTTTGACTATTTTTGTGATTACACATTGCTTAGCTGGTAGACTCTTGCGTTAGTCTAAGGGATTTGTCAATAGACCCTCCTAGGTCGTCAGGAATAAGACATCGGATATTCCTTCATTGTACACAAGGATGGAGAATGTAAAAGATATCAAGGACAACATTTAAACAAAGATATGTCACTTGACATTCTCAAATTCATTCAAAAGAAATTTGAAACGGATTATCCTGGTTGCTTGAATCTCTTCACCCAAGTAAATGACACCAAAGACGATGATTTGGACATCGAAGAGGACATTACACCTGTTCCGTCTACAAAGACTCTCCGACAGTTCGATTGTTCACAGGAGGAACAATCTAATAAAAGACGCAGAACATCGGAAGATGGGATGGAAGATGATGTAACAACTCACGAAAATCAGGTCACCCAAGATAGAAAAGAAAAGGTCCCTCCAGTTATCCTTCGAGAGAAAGATAAATGGACCTCAGTCTCAAAATCCCTAGGGGAACAAAATATTAATTTCTACTGGGCAAGAAATACTGAAGAGGGTGTAAAGATTAATCCTACCACTGTCACAGATTATCGCATGATGACGAAAATGCTGGACAACTCTAAATTGCCCTTCCACACCTTTGCGCCAGCAAGCGAGAAGAACCTGAAAGTGGTTCTAAGAGGAGTGGCTGAGGGTATCACAACTGATGAGATCAGATCTGACCTCATCAGTCAAGGATTGACCCCAATCAGTCAGTAGGATTCTGAGGTCAGATAAAACACCGATGCCACTGGTGTTGGTCGAAATCTCCAATACACAAAATAGAATCTATGAAGTTACTGACAGTTGTAAGCTTAAAATTACAACCGAACCTCTAAGGAAGAAGGCATCGGCAGGGCAGTGCCACAGATTCGGGCACGCCCAAAAATTGTGCAGAGCTGCCTATAGATGCCTAAAATGCGGTGAGGGTCACCAAACTCACTCCTGCACCAAGCCCAGATCCACACCTGCCTGCTGTGCCAATTGTAGAGGACCACATCCCGCTAATGACGAGGGATGCCTTTTCCATTCAAAAAAAAGTGGATCAACAAGAACGAACCATGCTCCTCCAAGCAATGCCACAAACAACAAAGCAGGTCGCCCTCGAGATCATAATACCTCACATTCGGCAGCACAGGAAGGCACTCTACCTTCATCCATGTCAAAATCATATGCGGAAACGGTAAGAACCCAGACTCTTTCATTGCGAGAGCAAACAAGCTTTAAACTCACATCAGCTTTAACCTTGTCACTTGCAACAGTGCTGCATGAATTCAGCAAAGCAAGCACCTCACCATCTTCCAGAAAGAGATTCTCTAGAAACCCAATCCATATTAACAGCTCTATAATTTTAAAAAAAATTAAACCGAATTCCCTCATGATAACAGCATGGAATGCCAATGGCTTAACAAATAAAATTCTCGAGCTGCAAGAATTCGCAAAAAGATACAATCCAGACATAATCTTGATCAGTGAATCCCACCTCAGACCATCAAACAACCCAAAACTAAGAGGTTATATAGGACAGACAGACTTAACTCTAGTGGAGGCGGCACAGCTATTTTTATTAAAAATTATTTGAGCCACAACTCGTTGACCATCCCCCAAACTAAACCTTGAGGCGACAGGTGTGGAGGTGCACACTAATAACGCAGGCAAACTCAAAATCTACGCAACGTACAATCCTCCCAGCATTCCACTATTGACGGCAGATTTAGACTCAATCCTCGGCTCCACAGATTCCATAATTATAGCAGGAAATCTAAACTCCAAACATACGGCCTGATTCAGTTCGTCAATCAACTCCAAAGGCCGTACCTTATTCAACTACACGTCACTCAACTCATTAATAGTAGCTGGACCGACTGAGCCCACCCACTACAGCCCATCAGGAAGTTCTGATGTATTAGACATAGTTATCCTCAGAAACATCAAATATCAATACCAGCTGGAGACATTAGAAGAGCTTAACTCAGATCATAATCCCATCCTGCTCAGGCTAGGACTTCAAGATCAGCTCTCTCCACATCATTCTTTCTTACCACGAGACAAGCTCTCTAAGGTTCTCCCAGTCCACATCGGTCCATCCCCTCTCATTCGTAAAAAAGAATAGACCAAGCTCTAAGCAATTTAACTAGGCAAATCAACACAGCAATAGCATCAGTCACTCAAACCAGTCTTCCACGCTCCCAACTGGATTCCAGAAGAGATAATGGACCTGATTAGGACCAAAAATAAAGCCCGAAAGCGATATCACAATCCGAAAGCGAGCCCCACAGGACAAAACAACCTGAACAGTCAGGTTCGAGAAGCCCTCCAGATGCACAGGAATTCCAAATGGGAATCCAAACTTACGGAAATCAAGACCCAGAAGATAACTCCATGTGGAAATTTGTAAAATTTCTTCATACCAAAAGACAACCCCGTCCCCCTTTGAAGCCCAATCTTGGAATTGCACACTCAGATGAAGAAAAAGTAGAAGCCCTAATTGACAATCTGGAAAATCAATGCAACCCATCTTACATAAACTTAAATATCAATCTCATTTACAAAGTTCATCGTAAAGTTAGAAATGCATTAAGACAGCCTAAGGATGATTCAGAAACCATCACTCCCACATCTCCAACAGAAATAATAAATATTTCTCATCTGAAGAACAAAAAGGCTTCCAGCCCTGACGGCATTACCAATAGAATGATAAAGCTACTCCCACGGAAAGTCATAATTTATCTAGTTAATATTACCAATTCAATTTTAAGATTACAGTACTTTCCCACAGATTGGAAAATCACTGACACTATACCTCTGAAAAAGCCTGGTAATAACTGACAACTTCCCCAACGCTACAGGCCCATCTGTCTTCTTTCCTGTCTTGGCAAAGTAACAGAAAAGGTCATCCTGTCAAGACTACAATAAGCAGTGGACAAACAGAAAATAATCCCAAATGAGCAATTTGGGTTTCGCAAAGCTCACAACACAGTACAACAAATTCAGACTAACAGAACATATCACTCATGGTTTTAACTGGCACCTTCACACTGCTTCTGCTGTATTTTTAGATGTTGCCGAGGCCTTTGATAAGGTCTGGCATCAAGGCCTTATCTTCAAACTAATTGAAAACAATATACCAATTAAACTAGTGAAACTCATATATTAGTGAAAGATACATGCAAGTAAAACTCAACGGAAATGTGTCATTAAGGCGCAAAATTCTGGCGGGAGTACCTCAGAATTCTCTTCTGGCCCCAATACGTTTCACTACTTGCATAGCAGATATTCCTCTCAACGCAAGAACAACTACTACGGCCCTTTATGCCGACGACACCGCTATTCTAGCAAGATAGCTCAGCCCTCGCCTAGCAATCACCAGACTCCAAAGAAGTATCAATGATCTAGCAAACTGGTTCACCAACTGGAGGATTCAAGTGAACCCCCTCAAAAGCTCTACCATGCTGTTTTCAAGAAGAAAGGTCTGCAACAAAGAAGACATCCTGCTCTCTGGTCATAAGATCCCATGGCAATCAGAGACCAAATATCTTTGAGTATTAATGGATAAGAAACTCCTTTTTAACAAGCACCTCAATCTCATTGGCTCCAAATCTTCCAAAGTAATAGCACAGCTCTACCCATTGATCAACTGCAAGAGCAAATTGAACCTACATAATAAATTGCTTCTTTACCGGATGGTAATATGTCCAGTCATTACCTACGCCTCACCAGCATGGAGTCACACTTCAAGACCAAAGATTTCGAAATTGCAGAGAATCCAAAACAAATACCTTGGGATGATCCTGGATGCACCGTGGTTCATCAGAAATTCACAGATTCACCGAGAAACCGGCATTCCATACATCTCCTTCCTTCTTCGTGAAGTCAAGTTCACATTCAAACCCACTGATCGTACAAGCTGTCAATTACAATGGGACTGATTACTACACAAAAGACCGAAGGCTATTCTCCTCTCAACTGATCATAGCTAACACAACTGTCCCACCAGAGGGCGAGCTTAAAAGCTTTTGTGGCGGCCGGGGATAAGAATAGTCCCACTGCAGCCCATGCATGTCATACGAGACCACTAAAATGTGCACCCAGGGAGGGTAATGGATGGCAATGCTGTAGTCAATGAAGTTTTAACTGAGGCTCGGCTATTGCTGTTACCTTCCTGCTATGATCAAAGCTTATTGCTCTATTATCTGATCCATACATTTTCTTATACAGATAACGGGGAATATGAAAACCATTCTTGATTCATCCATATAGCCAAAAAAAAAGCTTTCGTATTCGATTCGAGATTGCAGTTAGGTAGTCAGCGAGTTTTTGTGGCACATATTGTGAATGTGAAAGTTATATAACCTTAGTATCATACCGTTGTTTATAGTAATGATCCTATTCAATCTTGACTTTTCTGTTTGTGAACATCAGTAGCTGATTATCAGCTAAGAATTTCATTTCCCATGGAAAACAAACTCGGACGACTTAATCAAAAATTTAGACCGCCACGCTTGACCTTTTTAAAAGTTGTTCAAGAAGTTTGAAGTCAAGTTGCCGGGATATTTAAATCTATATTCATTGGCAAGTGACCTGGAAGGTGACGACGCTGGTACAGAGGATGAAAATATAAACTTAACCCTGTGGAGGTCGCGACTGATCTGACAGATACAAACAAACTGTTTAATATAAATATTCTTACACATATCCAGTGTATAGCTTGGAGGACATGAGTAGCTGCACATGCATATATTACGAGTGATATTCCACACTGTTTATGCGGTCAGTTTTGGTTTAACACGTATTATGATAAAGGTTTGTGATATTTCTTAGTAAATTGCACCTGAGAGATACCACGACCTCCGATGTCAGTATAATATTGGTTTAGTTTTTATTATCATTATTATTTACCGTTGAAAATGTCTGGAAAAATATATCGATTGGATAATCCATCAGATGTTAAAGAGATTCAGCGATTTTGTTCTCGAGTCTGATTATGAGAATGATAGAGTCGAATGCGAAAGTGATATTTGATAGTAAATTGTATCTGAGAGATACCGCGAACTCTGATGTCAGTATAGTATTGGTTTAGTGTTTTTTTCTTTGCTCAATAATTTCTAGACTGTAAGTGAAAATAAATAAACCATCATGTATTATATTTGCAGTTTTTTTTTTTTAAGTTTCATCGAATTTTAGCACATACTAGTAATGAATGCATCTCTCAGATAAACGCGATCTACGCTGCAATTTTTTCGACCGCGACCTCCGCAGGGTTAATCGTCTCCTCACCTAAGGAGCTTCATCAGTTGGATTCACAGGAGGAACATGTAAGTAAAAGAAGAACTGAAAAAGATCACAAAGACGATTACATGGAGGATGACTCTCCTATAAAGGATGTGCCATATAAGAATGAGAAGGTTCCTCCAGTCGTTCTACGCGACAAAGAAAAGTGGACTTCGGTCAAATTATTAAGGATCAAAATGTTGCCTACTCATGGGCAAAAAAATACAGATGAAGACAAAATTTCAGCCTACCACAGTTAGCGATTATCGTCAGTTAACTAAACTTATAATACCACACATTTGCCTTAAACAGTGAAAGAAATCTAAAGGTTGTACTTAGATGAGTCACTGATGGTATCACAATAGATCCTATCAATCATGGTATGACTCCAATTAAGGTGAGTTAGATGTACAAAACGGACAAAGAGCCAATGCCACTTGTGTTAGTGGAAATTAACAACACTCAAAAACAAATTAACGTCTGTCTGCGGTCTCAGAGTTGCTACTGAACCCCTTAGAAAGAGAACATCAACCAGGAAATGTCATAGAAGCCAAAAATTTGGCCAAGCTCAAAAGCTGTGTAGGGTTGACTACAGATGTCTAAAAGGCGGTTAATATCGCCCAAATAACTCACGCTAAACCTGGAAACGAGGCCTGCCAATTGCGGCGGGCCTCATCCAGCCAACTACAAAGGATATAATTTCTATCCAAAAAATCGATGGAAGCAAAGAAATACACAGCCTCCCTGCCATTCGTCCATCCTTGTCGATCATACTGATCATCCTCCAACTCAGATAAACTCAACAAATCAGGAAGGAAAGCAACCACTGAAGAAAACTTACGCCGATGCGGTGCGTTCCAAGAAATCGACACACTATGAACAAATAAATTCCAACCTACTTGCGGTTAAACCCGCTTCACTAGCTACCATGCTACACGATTTTAGCAAATCCAGTCCAGCACTGATTTCTACACAAAAATTTCTGCAAGAGACCCACTGTATTCTAATTGTACTTAGTAATGAATAGAACCAAAATTCTACCAAACTCTCTCCCGTTCGCCACTTAGAATGCCAACGGCCTCATCAACAAAATCCTTGAACTGCAAGAATTCGTACTCAGACACAACCCAGATATCATTTTAATCAGTGAGACACATCTTCCACAACAATGTGAAATTACGAGGATGCACTATGTATAAAAATGACAGACTCGATTCAAGAGGTGGCAGTACTGACATGTATATTAAAAACTACCTTAAATATAATACCATAGCCAACCCCCAAACCAAAAATCTGGAGATAACAGGCATTGAAGTTTACATCAACAATGCTGAAAAACTCAAAATCTATGCAGCCTACAACTCACCGAGTAAACCTTTATTGATGGCGGATTTAAACGTCATCTTAGGTATCAGATTCCACCATCAATGCAGGGGATTTAAATGCCAAGCATTCAGCATGGAACAGCTGAATGAACAATAAAAACGATCGTATACTGAAAAATGACATGAGCTTCAATTATGTCGCAGTATCAGGTCCCACAGAATCTATTCATCATGGTTCTTTTGGCAGTCTGGATGTTCTAGATCAGGGCTGTCCAAAGCACTGCCCGCGGTGCGATTTTGTGCGGCCCGCTTGTGGGTTTTGATTTTCACGAGCGAAAAAATAAAATGACAATTTGAGTCGAATGCGTATTAGATATTTTAATGCTATCACTAATCAATAATCGATCTTGGAAATTTTATTTGATGCTTTTAACATCATTATATACCCACGTGTTTTTCAAATATTAGATGTATCAAAGCATTCTTACACTGTTTTGTTCAAACGCGCATGCTCCGGGCGCTCACGGGGAACGTGAGCGAGCGATTAGTGTTGTTCGTTTGTTCAGCTTTCGAGGTGTGTCGCTGCCGCTCACAAATTACTACCGTATATTCCGGCGTATAAGTCGACTTTTCAACATTGAAAAAAAGTACTACATTTTTTAGGTCGACTTATACGCAGGGTCAAAAATTGATTGCTTTCCAAGAAAAAATCTAGTACGTATCATACTCTGTTAAATTTATTAGCAATATACAAAAAGGATAAATAAGTAAAAATATTTCAACTTATATCAAATCTATTTACAGAAAAAATTATGTACATGTTATATAATTATTTATTTATAAAAGAAAATAGGTAGGTAACTACATAATTAAAATTTAATTTTCACTGTCTGAATGTATGAAAAGTTCATTGTACTCTGGTTCTGTAATTTCTTCCGGTATATCGTCATATAAATTGTATTCGTTTTCTCCATCAGACTGAGCATCAATTTCGTCATCATTGTAAGCAAAATCATCTTCCGAGCCATCTAATTTGTTAGATATAGCACATTATTTAAAAGATTTTATTACTGTATCTGGTTTTATTTGATCCCATGCTTTCGCTACCCATTCACACACAGTCACCAAAGACGCGTCGCATTTGTCCTTCTTTTGTGTAATTTTTCTCTCCTTCTTGCATCCACGCATTCCACTGTTTTTAAACTGTCTTTAAATGGCTTGTTTATACAAACATCCAACGGTTGCCTAGTGAAGTTAACCCATGGAATCACTGCCATATTGGTATTATTCTCTCTTAATAAAGATTTTGTGCTCTCCGTTAAATGGGATTTGGACATGTCCCACACTAAAAGACTGTTTGGATTTTTTAATGCACCTTGTGTATTCCAAATATTTTTTATCCACAGCTTAACTCCTGCTTCGTCCATCCAACCATTCTCATGAACAAAAACGTTTCTTGATATTTTGATCTTTGGCATTGTTTTTCTTTTAGAAATTATCATAGGTTTTAATTTAGTACCATCAGCCATACAAGCAAGTACAACGGTGAAACGGCTTTTTTCATGTCCAGTTGTTTTTAAAGAAATAGTTTTACTTCCTTTCAATTCTACTGTTCTATTCCCGATCATATCAAACATAACTGGAGTTTCATCCATATTTCCGATTTGAGACAATAAATAATTTTTTTGCTTTCTTTTAGCAATTATAAATCTTTGAAAACTTAATAACTTATCATCCAAATCCTTTGGCAGCTTCTGTGCGATTTTCGTTTTTAGTCGAAGCATTAAATTTTTCCTTTTCAAAAACCGGCTACACCAACTCCAATGAGTTGGTGTAGCTTTGAAGTTTTCGCTGTCCTTTTTGTTTGCTTTGCCCCACTTCAAAGCAAATAAATGAATATTATTTCTCGTTATAATGAGTGTCCATTTTGGCGATTTTCTCGAACCCAATCCGCAACATTATTTTCCAGAATAGGCCACTTACAAATTCCTTTCCCTAATGCGCACTTAATTTTTGGCATTTTCATTATTAAAGTTTCATTTTGTCTCCAATCGCGAACTAGTTTTTCGTTTACTCCGAACTGAAGTGCAGCAACACATGTTAGTATATTCTTTTGCAAATTGAATCGCTTTGCATTTAAAACTCGCGTCATATTTCATTCTTTTAAAAGCAGCCATTGCATTTTAGTTCTCTATTGGTCAACTGGTCAATGCGAAAAAGAAATTTTTCGAGCCGACTTATACGACGAGTATACTATAAACTCAAAAAAATTCCAATATCGACTTATACGCCAGAATATACGGTAGATATGTATTGTGATGCGGCCCTCGGTTTTTTTTTTTTTTTTAATGCTTCGGCTCTCAGATTACCGAAGATTGGACAGCCATGTTCTAGATATTGCTATCCTACGAAATATCAGTATTAACTGCAAACGATTAATGAGCTGTCGTCAAACCACAACCGTATCTTACTTAAATTAGTAAATAGGAATAATTCTCTCCCTTCATTCCTTCATAGGGAAAAATTATCCAAAGTGTTCCCCGAATACATTGGTCCAGTACCCACCATACAAAAAAAAAAAAAAGGAGATAGACGAAGCAATAGCCAACCTCACAAATCAAATTAACAAAGCATTAGCAGCAGTTCCCAAGACTACAACTACTTTTTTCTTTGAAGTTATTTTATTTTATAAGCTTCATATTCTAGTACAAAATTTGAACAATCATATGGGTAACCAATCAGGAACAAAATAAAATAAAGTAGTTAAATAGCATTTAAATTTTTTACATTTTGCACCTGCAACGGGATCTTTTTAATGCCAATATGCAAAAACCAATCATTTATATTATTATTCTAAACAGCTTCCTCATTTCTGTGTGAAAATAAATATTTTTTTATTCGAGTTTGGTATTTGTTTGGGTTAGTTTCATTTCTTATTGTTAAAGGTATCGTGTTGAATATTTTTGGCGCTAAATAAGTACTGTATAATGTTTGTGCATTTGTGTATATTTAGGCCCTTATGTCTACTAAGGAAAGCATCTTGTTTGATATTTACGTATTCGTTGTAGTTTTTATGAATAATAGTACCAGATAGGCATATAAATATCTAAATGCATATGCAAATATCCAAATGCAAAGGGATATATGTTTAGTATGGTGTATTTATTACACATTGCAGTATCCTTATATTTGTTTCTAGTTAAGATTTTAATTACTTTATTCTGAGTCGAGACTAAGTTTCAGAGTAGTGCGATAGATTCCTCCTCTTTTTTTTTTTACTACTTTGTTTAGGTAGTAAAGTCTGTTTAACATAATCCTTACTTTATTTACGACATCGGTATTATACGGTTTCCAGCTTAAATTACTATCAATTTTTAATCCCAAGTAACTTATTACACTGACTTTTTCTACTTCCTCACAGTTGCAATTTGAATGTGTCCTGGAATTCCAATCATGCAAAATTAATTGTGCAGTGAAGTTCATTTTGCCTGTTGTATTTCGAAAGTTAAACTTGACATATTTCATTTTTGAGACATTCAGTCTGAGTTTGTTTGACTGGAACCAATGTGTTACTTTTAAAATATCGGCATTCACTATGGTTTGCATTTGTTCGGCTGTGTCTGTAGAGAAAATTAGTACCGTATCATCTGCAAAAGTATTTATTTTACTATTTAGTTTAAGATTGCAGAAGTCATTGATATAAATATTAAATAAAATTGATCTTAAGACAGATACTGCAGCCTACTGTGTTGGATTCCTCGTATTCCTATGACTTCTAATTTTTTTATTAAAATTTCATGTGATACAGAGTCAAAAGCTTTGTGTACATCTAGAGATACTGCTGATGTTAGTTTATGGTCATCAAGGGAGGTATTTGTGAAGTTCAGTAAAGCATGTTCTGTGCTAAACTTTTGCCTGAACCCAAATTGATTCTTTGAAAAGAAGTTGTTTTTGTCCAAAAATTCATGACTAATATTTACCAATTTCTCTAATATTTTCGAAAAAACCGATATAAGGGGAGATTAGTCTGTAAATAGGTACAACTACGGCCTTCTTAAAATCTGATGGAAACATCAGTGATAAGTTAAAAATATACATTAGGGGTTCCATAATGTACATTTGACATTCTTTTACAATGCTAGTATTAATACCAACGTATCTTGAAGTTTTAGTTGTTTTTAGGCTAGCTATAACACTTTTAATTTCGTTTTCATAAGTGGGGAAAAGATATATGGAGTTTGAATTCTCTTGGGAGTGCAATTCTGAGCCGTGGTTTTAGCATTTTTCAGAATGCTTTCACTGATCGTGGGAAAGTGATTATTGAATTCATCAGCTAATCCTCTGTCTCCATTTTCTCTATTCCTGCCGATATCTTTACGTATGGGGAGGGTTTCTTTGTGTATATCTTTGCCGATTAATTTATTCACAAACTTCCATTGTTTTCTGGGGTTTCCTTGGCATTTTAGGAATTCATTTCTGTAGTATTCGTTTTTAACTTTCTTTTAATTTCTGGTGTATTAGATTTCTATAGTACTTAAAACTGTGTTCATAATATTGCTTGTGCGGTTTTTTTAAAAACATTTTATACACTTTATCTCCAATTTTTATGTAGTGTCTGATTTCCTGTGTAATCCAGGGCTTTGTTTCTTTCATTTTGTCTATTATTTTGACTTTAATTGAGTATTTATTTTATTGTTTGATATTGCAATAAATTTATGATACGAGGTATCAATATTTGTTTCCGTCGTTATCTCTTACCAGGAGACAGTACTCAAGTTACGTTTCAATACTCTGAAGTCAATTGTTGTGAAGGGAATGTTTTTCGGTTGTATTATCCCTGTGCTGTACCTGCAAATGCACGTGCAAAGATTATTTAATAGTATAATTTTCGCCTGTGTGTCACAGGCATCTTCAGTACATTAAGCTCAAATTAAACAATAACTGACAATTCCAAAAAGCGCCACCTAAGTAGCTGGTGTAAGATAACTAAGAAGGTCAATAACTTTCCTTAAAAAAAAAAGTTAGGAAAGATGAGCTGATTTGTAAAGTACTATCTCCCATAAAGGGGATAGACGTAAGCCGTCGGATCTGTTTATGTACAAGGCATCAGTGAACGTATACAAAAGTTTTAAAACCACTGAATATTTTTGTTGCCTTTCGACCGTTTAGAAAAATCTCCACCTTTCTCACTTCTCCTAAGGACAAGCTTCCACATCTTAATCATCCAGGTGTCTACCAGATTCCGTGCTCTTGTGGATTATCTTATTTCGGACAAACGGGAAGATCTGCCTCTATTCGGCTAGAAGAACACCAATCTTATATTGAATACTTTAAACCTGAAAAGTCTGGACTTGCAGAACATGCCATCTTCACCAGACACAGAGTTCATTGGAGAAAGACAAAAGTTCTTCACAAAAGTCAGTTTCTCATGGAACGCCTTTATAAAGAAACATGTGAAACTCTGCTTCATTCTCCTAACTTAAACAGATCCGACGGCTTACGTCTATCCCCTTTATGGGAGATAGTACTTTACAAATCAGCTCATCTTTCCTAACTTTTTATTGTATTGATTTTTATTTTATTATTATTATTATTTTATTATTATTATTTTTTTTTAAGGAAAGTTATTGACCTTTTTAGTTATCTTACACCAGCTACTTAGGTGGCGCTTTTTGGAATTGTCAGTTATTGTTTAATTTGAGCTTAATATGTACTGAAGATGCCTGTGACACTCAGGCGAAAATTATACTATTAAATAATCTTTGTACGTGAGTTTTTTCCGTTATTAATTTTGTATCGATGTCTACTCACGGTATACCTCTTTTAAAACTTAAATGCACGTGCGCCACTGCCAATCCGTATTGGCAGTGGCGCACCCGGGGGAGAGACAGTGGCCCGGGCCTCCAAAAAATAGAAAAAGGAAAAAAACACTAGAAAATTTTCCGAAAATCTTTTCCTAATTAAAATTATTATTTTTTTTTATTTATGTTGTGTCGCGTCATGAATTTGCACTCATATAAGGTGGGAATGCCCTATAGCGCTCAGGAACCACGGCCGCTGTGAATGCAAGGGGAAAGAGGTAGTGCTCAGGCAGACTGAGCACTACCCGAGCAGGGTCATAGGATATCACGGGTATCATGTATCGGCGATCACTGCAGATGCTCAGTCATAGATTGTATGCAATTCGTAGTGTCTATTTTCAAATCGTCTACTCAACTCTCCCCCCCACAAGATTAAATCCTGAGTGCGCCACTGCCGATTGGCAAGTGATCCGCGAGAGGTTGGCACAGAACTGCTGCTGTTCAGATTTTGTTTCCAGTTAAAGTTCTCTCGAATACATGATCTAGGCACGTTCTACTACCATTGAATTTTCTCATGGGGACAATAATATATTGTTCGAGTCCATGCATGACAAGTAGATCTAGATAATCTTGAGAGGAGCCGCTATTCCTCAGCAAGTCAATATTTATATCCCCAATTATGAGAACATTGTCACTTCTGATCTCATCTAGACTATACTAGAGTTCTTGTATAAAGTTGGACTCTGCGTAACAATGCGACCTATATACAGTCATTATATATATATATATATATATATATATTATGATGTTCTAAATATAAATTGACATTTTCAGCTGTTTTCATTTTTATGTTAGTAATGTTATTAACAGATATTGAATTTTGGATAAAGATAATTACTCCTCCAGATTTGTTATAATTTCTACATTGATAATAATTTTAAATCCGCTTAACTGATACAAATCAATTTCTTCGCCTTTAACCCAGATTTCTGTTAATATCAGAACATCTAGCCCAGCGTTTCCCAAATGGTGGGTCACGAAAGTTAAATGCTGGGTCGCCTAAAAAAAAACTCTCGAAAACCTAGGTTTTTCATTTTTGGGTTTTTTTCACGAAACTCTAAAATACAAGTAAAAAGCGTTTAGTCGGGACTAATTACTAATTTAATTAATAGAGACGAAAAACGCTCCCCGTCTGCATCGCCATTTCACAGTCTCTTTGTTCGCGGTAAAGTGGCTCAATTAATGGCGAGGCTGCGCGGCGGCAACCGCGCCACCAGCCGGATCGTTTGGCAGTCTGGCGTTTGTTTTACTCTCTCGCCACGTACTGTCCAGTTTGAGAGCATCGAGAGAGAGAGAGAGCGTATTTTTTTGTATTTACTGAATCTATAATTGAACTGTCGTGTGATACGGCACTCAAAGACATCTTCAACACAATACCACTGATGGATTTTTGGCTGTCTTGCCGTCAGGAGTACCCAGTTTTAGCAGAAAAAGCGATAAAATTTCCAATGCCTTTTGTCACAGCCTATAAGCGTGAAACAGGAATTTCAACACTGGTTTTTCTAAAAAAATAAATATAGAGACCGATGTCGAACCGGAAGAATAAAGTTATCTTTTCCTCCAAACCTGAAGTTTCTAGTTACCAAACAGCATCACACTTCTCATTAATAAATTACTTGGCTTTAGTTTAATTTCTTTATATTTTTGTAAGAGTAAATACTTCTTTATTATAATAATAATAAATGAAAACTCTATGAAGATTCAAATCTGTTTTATTTTACCTATTGGCCATAAAAATTTTAGCGGGTCACGAAGATGAAGTATTAAAATAACCGGGCCACGGAAAGAAATTTGGGAAACCTTGATCTAGCCGATAGTTTAAATTGTCTAGTAGTAATTCAATGTGCTCTAATTTATCTTGAATACTTTTTATATTTATATGCAAAATATTCAAGGTACAGGATCAGAGGATAAAAAGTTTCTTAATTCTACTGAATCATGACAAATTACACATTTCTGAAAAGGGACATCACAGTTATTATTCTCATCTGTCATTGTTGTTCGTAATTAGTTATCACTCTCGCTGTTTTCTCAGAGTTTAGACCCGTCTTCTTCGCATCTGATTCGTCGTATTTTAGGTGTATCGTTTCTTCTCATGAAAAGTTTGCCCTCTTTGATCCAGAGATATTTGTAGTGGACTTCTTTACATTTCTTGGCAATAAAGAGGTGTTTTAGGTTTCCAGTCAAGTGCTCGTTTAAATATAGTTTACATCCTTAAAATTGTCACACATACGAGTATATCAGTTGTACTTATATTTGATACTTTTGTTTCGGTCCAGCCATTCATCTCTGATCGCTTTACTTTTAAATTTTATAATGATAGGCATTGCTCTGTTTTTCTGCCCACTAGGAACACAATGTATAGCCATCAATCTAATCTTCGTTATAGTTGATCTTGATTTTATGTGCAATTTTCTTTGCTATTTCATGCACATTTTCACGTGGAACACCAAAAATTTCTAGGTTTGACCTGATTGCCTGTTGATTCAAGTCATCCACTGTTTCATGAATTTTTTTCAGCTCCCTACGCGGCTCCATATTTGCGTTTTCTAGTTCAAAGTTCTTTTTAAGTTCCTTAACTTCTTGTGTCAGGTCAGCAATGATGATAGAAAGTCATCTATTTTGTTCTTCGACGTATATTCAGTCGAACTTCTTAAGTCGTTGACGTCTTTTTTTTAATTATTTTATTAATCCCATTAAATCCGTTATACATATATTGTCTGTGTTACTAATCTCTGGAATGCATGAGTCTTCACCCCTGGGAGAAGTTGCCGGAGGGCGTTGGCTAGCATTGGAATGGCGTCCGTCGTGGAACAAAGAGTTGAAACACTGAGCAGGTCTTAGTTGTTCGCCGATTTTGCACGAAGCGCATTTCTTACACTGATAAGTCCAACTGTCTCCAGGATGAGATTATGAATCGAATCAGGGAAAAGAATAAAACCAGGAAAATATATCATAACACACGTGCTCCACAAGATCGAAAACTCATCAACAAATTGAGCAATCTAGTTAGAGAAGCTCTCAGAAACCACAAAAATCAAGAATGGAAAAATAAGCTAACATCTCTAAGTCCTGAAGATCACTCATTTTGGAAATTTTTGAAATCTCTCGATAACAAACGTAAACCTCTCCCCTATGTAGGCCGAGCACGGTATGGTACATACAGATGCAGAGAAAGCTGAAGCTCTCGTCAGCAATCTGAAAAACAGTGCAGTTCAGCATATGAAAATATAAATATCAACCTCGTCTACAAGGTTCACCAACATGGAGAAGAAGGCGCACTTCTTCTCCAGCAGAATTAAAGATATCAAAGATCTCAACAACAAAAAAAAAAGCACCAGATCCAGACGGCGTCACAAACAAAATCAAACTACTCCCACGCAAAGCTATAATGCATCTTGTCAACATCATAAACGCAATACTAAGATTGCGGTATTTTCTTGCGACATGGAAAATTGCCGACATTATTCCAATACACAAACCTGATAAAGATTCCACAGTTTCCTCAAAACTACAGACCCATCAGCTTACTATCCAATCTAGGAAAAATTGCTGGAAACAATCATCCTATGCAGACTGCAAGAATCAACAGATAAATTAAACATCATTCCAAATGAACAATTCGGTTTCAGAAGAGGTCTTAGCACAGTTCAGCAAGTTTATCGACTTGTTGAATATTAATTACTACAGGATAAATCTGGAAACAGCACACTCGTACTGTATTCCTAGACATTGCAAAGGCTTTTGACAAAATCTGGCACCAAGAGCTTCCTTACAAACTCAAAGCAAATGTACCAATAAATTTAATGCGTCTAATTAAATTACATCTGAGTGACAGAACAATGCAAGTGAAGATTAGTGGAATAATCTATACCAAATGTAATATCATGTGTGTATATAATAACGTAAAACGTAACCTCGTGTGTGTGTAACAACCACCACTATGGCAACTTGTCCTGGGTTCTACAGCGACAATGCCTACGCATTGTAAAAATCGAGTACGGGGTTGCTAACATTATTTTGTTATATGGCTGTGTCGTTGATGTCAAGACAATTACAATAAAATCTAAGAGGAAAAAAATAATTGAAGTAATATGAAGTAATATTGAAGTAATGATAATTTGTTATAAAAACCGTTTTATGTGCTGTAATAAGAGGCAAGAGAACGGCTGGTAAAGACTTACGTTAATCATCTACATTAAAAATGGTTTCAAGCCTGAACATAGACACAAACATCCCAACCGATCGCCTTCATTCTTCCCACTGTTTATGTTTTATAATTTAATACGAAGCAATCCATATGCTAAATAACACACATAACTCAATATTCTTACGATGAACTTTACATCAGAGTATTTTATGCGTTATTGATCATAATTAAATTTCCTTTGCTTTTTTCAATAGAGTTCCCTTTCTTTTCTCGTATCTTCATTTTTCTGGAGCTCTGAGATATTTTCTCATCATTCTTCCTTCGCGGTTCCGTTTGAGAAGGAAGTCCGTTGTTTGGATGAAAAGAGCTCATTTCAAATACTATCACAGTATTGTTCATCTCCTCTTCTTTCCAAATCTCAGTTAGGAATTATCCTTAAATGATGTTGCCTCCCCCTCTTTTCATGACTTTGGGTCCTCCTGTGTCACAATTTCGTTCCTTCCTTTTAAGATTGGAATCATCGCAGAATGATCCCTTAGATACTGAAGCGTCTCTGGTAACAGCCAATGACTAATTACTATCTTGTACATTTATATATCATACTTTCTTGTCAGACATCACTCCTGTGTATTATTCTTCATATGTTACAGTCAGCTTTGACCTCATCTATACCACCTTCTTTACACAAACTTTTCCTTTTGGCTTACGACAATCTTACAATATCTTCTAAGTATATGCTTATATTTATTTTGTATGATATGTTTCAGACTAAATTATGAAAAGAAGAAGCGATATGCGTGCCATGGAAGGCTGAAGTGAAGTCACTAACCGTAGCACGGCAGTGATTCTGTATACAGCGTTTGCAAAATACCACCAGCTCGAAGATATTCGAATACATCGATGACAAAAAAAAAAAAAAAAAAAATCCGAACTGAGTATTCTGAAACAGTAAAGTATAGAGAGGCCCAGAACAGTGGACGAGGATAGTGAATGTATATATGTTACTTTCAAGGAAGTCCATTCATCGTGACAATAACGAATTGATATTCATATCAAAAAGAAAATTATGCTACATGCTGGAGCATGTGAACTTCAGTCCAGACTACATGACGCGTCTTACGAGGTTGAAAGAGAAAACCCAAAAGTTAATGTTGGGAGTGGGCTCGTGCGTAATAGGGTTGTCGGGCCATTCTTCTTCTTCGCAGATAGAAAACATGTATGAGAAAGGTAATGTGCAGTTAGACATACTTCAGATGTTTGTGCCATTACAATTAGAGGATCTAGCCTCATATTCCAGCAGGGAAGACCTCTCAGGTGGTCTTGCTAGGTTGCACCTTCCATGATAGCTGGGAGCCAGACGATTGAATAGGTACAGATGGACCAATTACTTTGACCACTTAGATCAACCTACCTATCCAGCTTGACTTTTTTTCTCTGCTGAGTTATGTGAAAGGTAAAGAGTACTTTACATAGGTGCAGAACTGTTTTCAATTGAAAGAGTGCATCACATTAGCAGTGGCCTCTGCGACACTGAACCATCAACATCATATTATGCACTCTAATATATCTGAATTTTGTTTACATATATCATCGGAAATTCAAGCATAATGTAATAAAAAGTCGTTTTCAACGTTGTCTGATTTCTATTTAAACATCCTGCATTATACTTCTTTCCAAAATATCTATATATTATTTCTAAAGAATATTAATTTTAACATCTAAAAACAGTTGGTAAAAAGCTTCAGAAAGTAAACTAGCATATCAGACATTCATTTCCTAGTCTTCACTATGTAATTTAGCTCGGTTATGCAGTGGAAAACCAAATAAAAATTCTTTATTCCTGATTATTTTTTTTTCAGTACTACAAAATAGATATCTTTTAGGATGCTATACGAAAACTAAAAAGAAATTAAAAACTTAAAATACAGCAGTTGAAAGCCCATTAAGATTATATTCCCCCTGATTATTTTTATCTATTTTTTCAGTATTTCAAAACGGATATATTTAGATATGTTTTAGGATGTTATACGAAACTCGAAACTAAAAAAGGAAATTAAAACAAAAATACAGTTGTTTTTTTAATTAAAAGCCAAATATGTATTTGTTAAATATTATCGTATCAAAACAAATACATTTTAAGTGAACTATCCTATCACCTTAGGGATGGAAAAATAAAGATGGCGTCTTTCTTGCTAAGAAATCAAATCACTCGCGTCACAAATTTCATGGGAAAATATTCCTAAAATCTTTCACGAAGACTAGCGTAATCAATAGATTTCAGTCCTTTTAATGTTGCTGCCACTCCGCGTTTGTTTCTACCTAGGAGGCTCTTCTTATGGCTCATATGGTTTCCATGATATTATCCTACCAAATATAAGTCCAGTGAAATATTTGCCTTTACGCAGGAATGAAAAACTCAAATGACGGAAGAGAAAAAAACTCTTGCAGCTTCACATGAGACCGGCTAATTCACCTGCAGCAAAATCCCCTTTATAAATAAACTAAGTCGTTCCAACCAAAGGACATCATTTACCGTCTGGGCTACGGAGGCTTAATTAGAAGGCTAAAATAACATAAGCAAACAACATCCAGTATATTAGTATATTTAATTAACACTTATGTGACGACGAAGAAAAAGATAAACACTCAAAATTAGAAAGTCATTTAAAAAAATAAAGATAGTCATTTAAAAAGATACGCTTGCTGCTTATGAGATATTTAGTACTTTTTGATTTTCTTTGAGAAACGTATCCAGTTCTCGAAGAATCGTTACGTTCTGTTAATTAACATGGCAATTTTTGAAAAGTGATACGAGTTTTGCTTTGGTAATAAGATGTAATTAAAGATTTCTCACGGCGTGCCAAAGAAAAGTTTTTTTTTCCCCATCGTGAGTGTTTTCAAAGGTGAGTCATTTTTAGCTTGATGTTATCTTTAATGAAATTATATTTTACTTTGAAAACTCAATTTTTCCTCTTTCAGTTAAGCGTGAAACTCCAGGACTGTCGAACACAAAATAAAAATATTTCCTTGCGCCTTTCAATAGAATCGAAGAATTAGAATCTCTCATTCTTATTCGAGAAATATGTCTACCAATGCCAAAGATTTTTGAATAAAAAATTGTCATTTCCGAATTAATAAAAGAATTATATTAACATTATATAAAAATTTGTGTTATTCATATTAGAACAAAAGTAAAGTTGTATGAAGGAAACTTTTATTCGAAAGATAAACTTATTTCGAATAACGTATTTAAATCACATAAACAAGTACTTTCACGGCGAGGTTTTCCAACTAAAGAGTTTTCCAACTCTTTAGTTGGAAAGATTTGAGTTCGAATCCTGTTTAGGATATAAAGAACATTTATAGCGACTTTTCAAATGAAGGCGAGTTATCCGGTTTCTCACGGAGAAAGATTTTTTTTTTCCCTTGCAAAACAAACCATCATTGGATGGACACCAACGCATGTTTATCTACTGACGTGCACGCACACAAACATTGACAGCCGTGGAGTACAACAGAGATCATTAATAACCCACGATAGATGGTAATTTCGTTTTAAGGCTGAAGATATTTGGAATCGAAAACACTAGTCAGTCTCTCTCTTTGATAAGCTGATGTAAATTACCAAAATAAAGAGCCAAAAGGCTTCGGTTCGGCAATGTAAAATTACATAAGCCAAGTGGATATTAGATCCAGAATTATTTCAAAGCCGAATGTAGAAACTGAAAGTTTCGTAAGGTAAGTTGACCAGAGAGTTTACGAGAATACATCCAGTATTCACGAGTTGACTTAGTATGGACCACTTAGAAGACATAGGCGCCGCCCATTCGTGAATGCCGGAGAATGTATTCCCGTAAACTATCTGGTCAACTTACCTTACGAAACTTTCATAGTTTCTATATTCGGCTTGGAAATAATGCTGGATCTAATATCCACTTGACTTATATAATTGAACCTGTAAATATAATTTCCTTTAATGTGTTTAAGCTCAAAGGCCTGCCTGTCGGAGTGAAGTAACTTTGCTTCGTTTTCACCTAATGAATGCGATGTTTAATAATATCTACAAGACTTATGACTGTCAACTGAGTATTTTCTTCCAGGTATGCTTGTTTTGTAGGAAAGAAAATCCGAGTTTCAACAGGAAAATCCTACTATCCATCTTCGTTATGAGCTCAACTAACTCAGTTTTAACTTCAAAGCCCTGATAAAGGTTCTTCCTATCCCAGATGGAATGCGAACTCAGGTCTTTCCTACCAAACAGGATCATCATTACTAACCAGGAGGCTCATAATATATAAATCCATTAAGAACATATTTAATGCTATGATAAGGCAGTTAATTCAACCTACATAGTCTGCTATGCTGGCGTGTTCGGACCGGTTAATCTATTCTGCGGAACGCGTTTCCAAAAAGGAAAAACTCTTGAAGAAATTCTTCGAGTTCTCGTTGGCCGAGTGGTTAACGTATCCGCTCCTTACCAACAAGGATGTGGGTTCGAATACGGCCTTCGGCGTGAATGTTTGTAATTGTTTCTAGGTGGGAGATGAATTTCATCGCTCAGTGTGAGACATCCCTGCTTATTGGATGCCTGAAATGGCTTAAAAAAATCGCATGTTTGGTTTCGTTACTACATCATATTAATTTTAACTTCTCCACTGGTAGCCAATCAGAGATAGCTAGCCCAAAAGATCATCACTAATTATAAGTGGCAACCGATGAAGAGACTGGCAAACAAGTGCTGCCAGTTCTTATTACTTAACCCTAACAGGATATGTTCTTATCTGAAATAGTATGGGTTCTACGGTCATTTTCTTCAGTTTACGGGACGAAAAACTAGTTTCCGGTGGGGGGGGGGGATGAGAGAGAGAGAGAAAAAAAAACGCTTGCCCATGCCAGAGATCGACTAAATCGGGAACCAGTTGACTTACAAAAAGTTGCTGCAATCGATCGACGACTAGACTTGAACATGGAAGTTTAAGTGGCAAGCGCCACTTCCAAGCTACAGAGGCTTTTTCAGTACTACATTAGAGTAGGAGTTCCGTACTATGTAAAAAAATAGATAAAATTAATAAAAACAGAAAATAAAGAGCTTTAGGTAAAAAAAATTTTTTTTTTTTAAATCATCCACCATACTAGCTTTTCTTTTTTTTTTTTTAAAGCAAACTTTCGTGGGTGGTGCGAGTCATTCGAAGTTGTCTTTCCTAACAAAGGACATCATCATCACCACCGACCCGTTTACAAGGCATGCCCATATATAACTTTTATTATTATTTTTAATGATAATCCCTACCATGAAAAGTTGGGAATCTATAGCATATGAATAACCGTTGGATGAGATAAACCTGCAGTCCTGCTTTGGGAAACCAAACATGGTCTTTTTCCCAAGCAACTTCAGGATTCCTATTAAGCAGAATATCGTACTGCATATGGCAATCAAATTAATATACTACTTTCAATATTTTTTTTTGTCTTGTTTGTAATCTGATAGAAGCATATTAAGTTCGAGCCAGGTAGAAACGTGTAATAAGAATTAAGAAACAATAAGAAACACTATATTAAAAGAAATAATAACGTATACCAGATATCTTTATTGAACCAAATCAAGAGGTGACAAGACGAAGTGTCAGAATTATGAAATGTTTATGACTGCTAATTTTTTTAAGAGGAAGTGATGAAACAGATATAGCAATGTTATACAGGGAGTGTTATTTGTGACTGTACTGATAACTTTCCAGTGATAAGTTTTATACGGATGAGATTATACAACATAAAGAGCAAAAGACGATTAAGAATATACTAACATAAGGCATTTCGACCATTAACCTGAAAAAACATCAGTACTTAAATAGATAAAAACTGTACATAGTAACTGAAGGTTGAATATCGGGAAATATGGGAGAGAGAGATGAACATGCTCAATTTTACCGAAAAGGAGAAGAAAATCAATTAAGTAAGAAACAACTTAAGGAAAGAGGGGGGGAAAGGTTTAAAGAGATTAAAATCAAGTTAGGTTGGTTCAGATGAGTGAACAGGGGCAACTAAGGTTAGGTTTGATTCTGGTTAATATATATTTTAAGTACTAAATTTCTGGATGTTACGGCTGAGTGAGTGAAAAATTCCATCCATTGGTGGTACTTGAAGTCATACTCCCTCCACTCAGACCATGACAAGGGGTGATAGCGGAGAGGAAGAAGGAGATGGTACACGTAAGAGATAGAATTGATAAATCAGCAGAATGATGACAGAGGCCATATAGATGACTGGAGATCGGATCTACAGGTCAAAGAAAGGCGAACAGGAATGGATAAGGTGCAGATATTAGAAAAGTCTATATATAAACGGCGCGGAAGTAGAAAAGGAAGAGATCTTTGTTACTAAATAAATAAAAATTATGGCATGAAGTTGTCAAAGCATAACTATCGGCATGAATACAGTCTAATCGATATATGAACTTGTTCCTCCGATCATTAAAACAGCAAAATGGGGATTTAAATAAGCACTCATCAAGCCTGCAGGTAACTGAAAAATTATACAGGCATTATTTCATAGAACAGTAAACTATATGAAGTTTCTGAAGCTATTACAGGGCAATAATTAAAAAATACATACTGTAATTAAATTTTTGGAAGATTTTAAATTAATAATCGTAATGATTTCTTTTATGGTGTTTCTTAAACGATTCCCACGAACTAACTTCTTACATAAGATGAATTAAATGACATTAGACGGACCCCGATTAAGGGTCTGTTCATTTCTATCAATGGGTTAAAACCACAGTGATAAGAATCTATATGATTATTACTAGTACACTTGTCAGCATTTATAACCTTCGCATGAAACGCAAAATTCTATATTCATTTATTAACCTTAGTTTCTAAGACAAGGTTATGGCTTCGAACTATTTGTGACTCTTTTCTTAGTAGCACGATGGATTATAAACCTACCGTCTTGTCTAGGTTTCAGACCTGGTGATTTCAGTTTTGGAAATAAAAACTAATTTATATAATTATTGGTGAACCTAAAATGCGAAGTGTTAATCAAGTGACCATATTTTATCGAATTCATATAACTCGTGAGGGAAGAAAAGATACATAAGATACACTAAGCATTAAGTTAGGCTTAGATAGGAAGGAATTCTTGAAGAACTGTATAGTAGCGATAACAATGAATTTCCTGCAGTAAGAAGAAATGAGATAAGCAGCCTACGCAGCATGTAGGTGTGATAACTACGCAGAAATATAATCTTTATAACAAATAGCAAAAAAAAAAAAAAACTATTAGAAAACAGAAGTGAAATATGTTAGAACCAACACTTCTTGTAAAAACAAAATCCTTAAATTACTGATATGAATTCACGGGCTAGGAAAAACTTTCAGCGATGTTATATACCGGTATATTAAATTAGCATTAGTTTTTTTAAGTTACGTGTTTTATTGGAGGTCATTATTTTGTTTTAATAGTACTGTATTTGAATTTTCATAATACTGATTGTCCATTTTTTTCTATATTTATTAGCATAATTCGTTTCTAAAATTTATCCCAACCTAAAATAGACGTTCCCAGCATACTTGTAATTCAATTCTCTTACATTCCACCTTCGATGCCTTACTTGGCTTTACTCAAAGTGATACGTTTGGATTTGTAAGAAATGCTTCCTCAGCTCACTACTTTTTGAAATCTTTCTTCAAAAGATACCTCAGTCGGGAGAGGGGGGGTGGGGAAAGAAGTCTAATGCTAAGCTTCAACTCGATCCGTAGGGCACGTGAGTGAATGATAGAAAGAAACGGTCACACACACGCATGCACACGCACAAGTATTTACAAAATTTTCCGAAGTGCAGAAACTACCTACCATTTTGATAGGCAGTTCCTGCAGCGAATTTAGTCTTACCCTCAACTGATATTATAACTCGTCCGAAAGTGTTCTGTAAGGTAAATACTAAATTTTTTATCTTCATTTTTCTCAAACTGTTTGGCGCCACTAATCGATTCCGTAGAACGCTCACAGCGTAATAGAACTGTTCGGAATTCGTTTTTTCCACACACTAAAACAAGGTTCCAAGTCCAAAGTGAGATACGCCCATTCATCACAACGCTGGCATGGTTGGCCGAGTGGTTAGCATATCCGCTCTACAGCCAAAAGGCTGCGGGTTCGAATCCCGCCGTGGGAATGGATGTTTGTGATTGTCCGTGAAAAGATGATGATGAAGGTAGTGGAGTCGGAGAGTTGTAGAGTAGGTGCCTTCCCTCGATGAGTCTTTGGACTCCCTGGATGTGTTACGTAATGATATCACTGGAACGAGGCATTCTGTGAGCACCATTCTCCTGGGAACAAGAAACACGTCCATCCAGTTTAAAGGGTATGCAATTCGTGATTCTCTACTCCATACTATGATGGAGTGCATGATGTCTGGCTTGTACACTTACATATAAACCAAGGCTACAGAGTTCAGTACTTAATGTTCTAACAAAAACCTGTGAAGGCCACGATCTCCTATTTCAGTGAATTTAAGGATGAACCACATGAGAAACACTCTTCGCTTGCACTCTCCTATTCCATTTTTCTGATTTGTATTAATCGGCACTGACTACCTCTTAGGTTTTTTTTTTTCCACCATCACGTTTCCGTATTTTAGTGACGTCGACCACAGTTGATCTGAGATATTCAAAGTGTGTTAAAATTATACCAACTGATGAGGACTTGGCACGGCAACTATGACGAACACCTCACTGGAAGTTATTCAACTCTATGCCACACCTTTAACGATACTTTGTTGTTCTACGTGGTACGATAATGGCAGAAACAGATCAGGAATATCAGAAAGAACGTATATGATGACTTAAAAAATACAGCAACTGCTTTGTTTTCAGACCTCGAGAAGGTGATAAATCAATAGCCATATGCACACAATGATGACATACTCGCATCCGAACCAGGCCTTTGTACACCCTCTGTCCAAAAAGAAACCGAACTTTTCGAAAAGGGAAAAAACTAGTGGCGCCACCTGTTGTATCTTTTTGTTGTCGAAAGCGGCAACCTTCAGTGTTGTGTCAACTGTTTATGACATTTCTTTCATTAGAAGCCGAGTTATAGTGCCAAGAGTGACAGTGTGCTTTGACGAACGGTCGGTCGTCACGATATTCATGCCGTACACCAGTGCTTCCCAAACTTCTGGATGTCAGGGCCCCCTTTGCAAAAATTAAAATATTTCACGGCCCCCCTCGAAAAAAAATCGTAATAGAGAGATATATTATTATAATATTTATTGTATTTATATTCAAAACAAAACATACACAGCGAATATTGCAAAAATCAAATGCATATATTGCATTTTTTGCCTCTTACCGTTTGGTTCTGAAGACGATGCGGGCTGTTCTGGTAAAATATGAAATACTGTCCTTTTGTTTTTTTGAGTCTGTTTCTGCTTCTTCTGATTGTTCGTGGGGATTTTTTTATATTTTTTTTATCAGCTACTTATCCATCTCAGGGTTAAATTTTTTAATGTAGAATAGATCAAATAATATCGCCACTTACCGCTTACCGATACTGGCACACCACAGACTGATAACATGAAATTAGTGAATATTACCTGAATAAGGGAATCCCCAGACAAGGAACATTTTTCTCTTTTGTGACTTTTCTCCCTTTAAGGTAATTAAGCCTAACGCGAAACAGACAGCAAAGGCAATGTTATGAAAAAGTGACAATTGAGTTGAAATGTTAAATCTCTTCAACCGAATTCCATATGTGAAACTGCCATAACATTCATTATATATATATATATATATATATATACATATATATACATACATATACACACACACACACACACACACACACACACACACACACACACAATAGTTTTTAGTTAGACACTGTGTTTGCCCATGCAACATATGGTTTTATTCCAGTCTATACAGCATAGTTTCTGTATGAGGGGACATGTGATTCATTAATTAGTGTGTTTTTATCCCAGTTGTCTCTAATTGCACTATTTGTTGAGAAATATATTACACAGACTCCTCATACTTTATTCACTGGCATAATAAAAGTACTTGTTTTTATTGCCTCTGCAGTATAGTGGCTGTTAGGGAGGGCGTGTTGTTTACCACTGCAAGGGAGTTACTATTTCCCCACATGAACTTGTTTAAGCTTTTTTTCACGTGTGAAGTATATGCGAAACTTTTATTGGTAACAGAAAACTAGCTCGGATGACAGTGATAATATAAAACAAGTTTTGATATGTATATAAAGTCAATATCAACAGTCCCTGATTACGAACGCGTGATGAAAGGGATGGAAGATTTGGAGCTTCCCTGGATAGCATTCGAAGTAAATACAATTAACCACTACTTTGAAATTAAACATATGAATAAGCAATATTTACTAATATTCATTAAGCGCCGAAATACGCAGGAATTCAAATATTGCAAATGATCCAAGCAAAGTTTGTGAACCAACACCAATGTGTGAATTTTTCCATTAAAATATAAAATAACAACAAAAAAGAAATAATAAATAATAAAAGTTAAATAAGTTTCTTTTAAAATAAAAAAATTTACTTAGTCTTAAAACATTTTAAATTTGTTTCCATTATTTCACGGCCCCCCTCAACAAAACCTATGGCCCCCAAGGGGGACGCAGCCCACAGTTTGGGAAGCGCTGCCGTACACGACGCATTCTCGCTATCAATCGCTTCAAAACTTCGAGATAAAACTCACCATTGACTGTTTGGCCAGGCGGAACGAATTCTTTGTGGATAATGCCCTCGGAATCGCAGAAATAAATCAGCATTGTCTTTACTTTTGACTTCTCCATGCGACTTTTTTTTCGGATGCCTCTCTTCTGGTTGTCTTCACTCAGCACTCGGGGGCTTTGTTTCGGGCTCATACTCAAAACACCACATTATTACCTTTTCACCACGTTTTATCACCGCTCATAAAGACTCAAACTTCCTTGAAAAAGGAAGTGTTCAATTCGATACAATACATTTTTTGGTCTTCGGTCAACTTGTGGGGAACAAATTGCGAATTCAATTTACGAAGGCCCAAACTCTCAGTCAAAATGTTGTGCACAGTTGATTTTGGAATCCACAATTCATCTTCAATCAAATCTCACGGACGATTTTGGGTTTTCTTTGATGAACTCACGCAACTTTTGGATGTTAACTTCGCTCAGTCCAGCTTTTGGACAGCCCGGCTTCTCGTGTCCTCAAGCGTCTCACGACCACTTTGAAATCGCTTAAACCACTTGTAAACTTGAGTAAGGGATAAGCATTCATCACCGTATGCTTTTTGAAGCATTTGACGCGTTTCGGTAAAACTTTTACTAAGTTTAGCACAAAAGTCAATCGCAGCTCTCTGTTTGAAACTCATTTTCCGAGCGTTCGTCAAAACACTGTCACTCTAGGCACTATAACTCGGCCTCTAATGAAACAAATGTCATAACCAGTTGACACAACACTAATGAAGGTCGCCACTTTCGACAACAAAAAGATACAACAGGTGGCGCCACTAGTTTCTTCTGTTTTCGAAAAGTTCGTCTTTTTGGACAGAGGGTGTAGTTTAGCCGGTAGCCTGCTAAGAAGACAGGTCTATATTTGAAATCCTCTTCCCCACTTCACACATACCTATTAATGACAGAATATTTTCTGGGGATTTTTTATTCCAAAATAAGTAGTTCACAAGTGGAAATCTCCAACAGGGAAACCTTAGGATCAGATAAAGAAATTAGAGACCGATTGCCCACTTTGAGTCAATGAACAAAAAGTGCAGGGCAACATCAGGTCCGTTTTTCTTTCCGCTTAGCGACTTTTTTTTTTTTTTCCCCTGCATTTGTATATGCCAGTCGATTCTACAACTTTGGTCACTGAGAAATAATCTAGGAAAAGCCAATATAAACAAGCTATGGCGATCCAACCATAAATAACATGTGCCATCAAGCTCACTCAGCATCTTCAGACAATATCCTATCTTATCGAAATATCGCAGATGATCAGAATTGAATAGAAACGTATAATGCATAATCAATGCAATGTATTAATCCATTGATTATGCATTAATACACCATTTAGAAGGTTGCTTGATGTGGTGTTTCAGGGTATGAAAGAATACAGTCCGAACTGAAATGTTAAAGTTAAGAATTCGAAATCGCATGTTGAGATGTTTGCGCAGATAAAAGTTCTGATAGAGAGAAAGATAGTGAAAAGCTATACACTGAAGCTCTTAAGTGGTAGGATACTTTATTTCGTTCTCTCTCTCTGTATTGAAATCCTTTTCAATACAGAGTTGACTATTTTTTTTTTTTTTAATAGAATTTCAATAGGAAAAATTTCAGTTGCGATTTACTTTTAGCTTCCCCCCCCCCCCGCCCGCTGAAAGTAAATAGTGCTGAGGTCACGGAAAGTGTGTGGCGCTTTTCAATTCGGATACATTTATCAACTAGTTTAAGATCATTTTCTTGGCAAAAAACTCTTGGAGATAATAACTTTCGAAGTAATATATAAAAGCGAAACATTTATAAAAAAATAAAAAATAAATAAAAAAAAAAAAAAAACCAGATGGATCAGAAATGAGATTTTGTCATATAATAGAAAGCGATGTCACTTATTCACCTGAGAATAGAACGAAAAGTAATTTGTCTTCGTCAAAAATTCTTTACGTACATCCCACACAGCGCTCTTACATGACATTTATTGAAAATGAACATTCAGTCAATGAACGAAAGATTAACCACTATACGAATCAGCAATGTTTGGCTCAATGCAGTTTCTGCCTGAACGAAACGAAATCCTACATTCAAATATCCTGCACTTGTCGTCCTTAATAAAAAAACACATAATACAAACATTGTGTTGTTACACTGGCTGATGCATGAGTATTTGAACTTCATTTTTACTTTATAAATTTTAAAAAATGCATCTTTACTTCTATTTTATTCACTAGGAATTTTCCAAATGTGTGCCAGTTTCGTATTGACGTTCAATACAACAGAACTTCGCGAAATCATTTAAGAAAATGCAGTTTAATAAATTATATGAATACTAGAAGCGGGAAGAAAATCATTGGCAGGAGCGACTCGTGCATAGGCACTGCAGAACTGCAGCATCCCCAATTTTTCTCGATATATAAATGTTTATTAATTTATTTATATTTGCTTGTAATATTTAATTTTATCATCAACAATCCTATACAATTCTCTTATTTTGTTTAAAAAATAATAAAAATCCATCTTGTAGCACTTAGGAGGACGAAGGACGCTAGTAGCACTGTGTTTACCAGTGTCATATTGCTGTGCGCGCAAGCATATGCACATCATAGCGGGATGCGAGCTATTTTAGCGTAATGCGGCACTGTCCGTCGCGCAGTTCCACTGTTGTTTATATGCAGTTTGCGCCAGTAGTAGAGTGTTCGTAGTGCTTATCGTGTTTACGCTCTTTAAATATTTGGACATTAAAGACATAACATTTGTTATAGTTTTTATTTTAGAACATTATTGGGGTTATGATAATGGATTTCATTTTTAAGTAATTTTTAATTATACTAAACTGTATAATCTTATCGATAATAAACAATAATTATTTATGAAACAAAACAAGAAGAATTTAGAAAGTTTTTTTACCTTGGGTATAATATACGTTAAAGATACCAAGCTATTTTAAACCTGGTTTTAATCCATTTCCCAAGTAAGCAAACAGACAAAGTCAAGCTTGCGTCTGCAAGTCTGGGTGACCCAGACTTGCAGGCGCAAGCTTGACTTTGTCTGTTTGCTTACTTGGGAAATGGATTAAAACCAGGTTTAAAATAGCTTGGTATCTTTAAAAACAAGAAGAATGTTTTAGTTTTAAGTAATTTTGAATTATACCAAACTGTATAATTTTATCGATAATAAACAATATTTTTTGATGTTTAATTTTTACCATAATTTGGATATTTTATCCAAACACGTATACACTGTACTTACAGTGTGTATGTATATTTCGAAAATTGCTATATCCCCAATTTCAAACCACGAGCCGCCACTGATCACTGGTAAAATCAAACTGTACGTAAGAAATAAAGTGTTTTAGGCTTTTGTTAGCTTCTCACACTGAGCTTAACACAGTTTCTCGCCCTTCTGCACTATACTATATATTCATAGTAACAGTGCGTTTGCGAGTACATCGTGTCTATCCGTTACGATTTTTATCTTTAAAACTATTTGATAACTTTGGTGAATTTTGGAATAACAATTCTGTTATAAGAACATTCACCCAGGACCAAAACAAACTCATCTGCGCTTTTATACAAATGATATCAATTAGTTTTTCTAGTATTATATTATCTTCCTGCTTGCAATATGCGAGATTCACGACATATGACAAAATGTTTGCCGAAGTATGACTGAGAATGTTACAAATTACATCGTGCATCACGTTAGAATAAAATAAAAAATAAAAAAAGCGAAACTGATCATTTTCAGTAATATATAATGTAAAAGTTTTAATTACAAATTTTAAAAAATTGTAATTAAGTTTTTGGTAATGGAATTAAATATTTTCACAGGACCTGACGACACAGTTCTTTCCGGTACTTATTAGGAAGCTTTAATAATAAATCAGAATTAGACTCATTAGTTATAGTAATTCTACAGAGTGATTCTTCAAAAGTCTTCAGACATCGGGAATGACGTTTAATTTTTATTTTTTCTAATTTTAGGTACCCTTCTAAAATGTCTTTGTCTAAAAAATAACAAATAATTATCATTCTCGTGGCCGCATCAGGAAGCTATCGCAAGATTGCAATGGAAATTAACAGGAGACAAGCAAGCACACCACTGTTACCAAACTTATTGAGAGTTCAGCAAGTCTGTGGATGTTACTGACCAACCGAGAAATGGTTGGTCAGTAACATCCACGAAGATGAGATAACTGACGTTTACTTTGATGGATGTCGTATTAGTACTACTATAAACCCAGCAGCATTATTCGAAGTTAGGTTAGTCGTGTCTGACTTTAAACTATCTCCTTATGTCAAGCTCATGAACTAACACTAATAAGAATGTATGTTACCAGCTGTTGAACTGACTTGTGAGAAAGGCATAATACGCGGACCTTGTATTATGCGTTAAACTGCGTGTTTTTCTGGACAGTTTGCCTGTTTTGAGAGTTTTTCTTCCGAAGACTTGAGATTTTTCTCAAGTCCGAGTTTCCCGAAGGAAAAACCTTCTCGATAGGAGATCGAATAACTCGCCTTCGAATTCAACCAAAATAGATGAATAAAAATAACCTTTTATCACGGACACCGCAGTTCTTTTTGTATTTCTAGAGTAGTTTCAGATGATTCATTAACATAATTAGATCCATAAAAAGGTAGATGCTACTTTACAAATCAACCTACGAATGCACAAATAAAATCTTTCAAGAGATGATGCTATTGTTCAAGTATGCCTTTTAATCTTATCAGTAAGTTTTTTTTTTTTCAATTAAATTTGCAAGAACGAATACAGCGAGAGAGAGAAAATGGATATTTCTCTCAAAAGGTTTGCTTCAGTCTCACTGGAAAGAATAAAATATACTGTACAAGGACATACTAGAGAAATAAGCAGTCGCTTCATGCTGTGTATTTCTTAAAAAAAATCAATAATACAGATTTTATACCTTCAAGAACTGGCGGTACGGATGCAACTTTATACGAGATTATATTAATTTTTGAATGCATGTGACCTCGTTTTCTTGTTTGTTGGAAAACAGCCTATCACACTTGAAAAGGAAACATCAAATTATAAAAAAAAGCAAAACTCAACGAAAAGTGATTCAGTACAGTAAAATAGCAGATTGCAGTATAATGGTCTATTCAATAGTAACGCATCATTATTATTATTTTAAATATATATATATCAATGATACTGGTCATGAAATTAAAAGATTAATGTTTAAATTGACCGATGGTACACAAAGTGGGAAAGATAATAATGAATAGCAAAGGGTTACTGTTTCAGAAAGATATTTTGTTGGTCTGAGAAATGGTAATTAAGATTTAACAGCTAAAAATGTAAAGCCTAAATCTGGCTAGAAAAAAAATCCAAGGATGGTCCATTGTTTTGATAAGGATAAACCCCAAATAGTGGAAGATAAAAAGAACTTAGGAATAGTAATGCAGTCTAACACGAAATTTTCAAACAATGTAGTTTCCAAATAGTCAGCTGCACACTGGATTTCTTTTCTTTTTAAAATTGAAATTTAATTAACACTGTAGAAGTAGTATAAATGAAAATATAATACTACGTATGTTATATAAAAATATCCTACAATTATTTCCACTTGGTAATATAGAGATTGATAGTTAAAGAAAGGACATAGAACAGAAAATGGAAATAGATAGAAGGAACTAAGGGCTGTAGCCATACTGGATACCACAAAAATACAAATGATGTGGGTGATACAGTCATTAAAAATTAGACTATAACTATGAGGGTACATGTATACATACATACAGAAAATAACTGAAACATAATATATAATATTTAGAGTAAGTTCCTATAATATGCGTTTAAAATAAAAGTCGACATTATTTAGTCTCTCAGCCATTTTCTACAAGTGTACCCTGATGCTACCGACTATTTCATTTGACAATTTATTGCAGCTGCTTGTTGCTAAGTGCTCAAAAGATTCGTGAAAATTTGTTTTGTTTCCCTTGGGAACTGTCAGCAAATTTCTTACATATAGTATACAATTATATAAACCGAGTTTCTGTAGTGGCAAAATGTAAAGCATGACAAACAGGTCACTAGTCGGATATGTGAAGAAACTGGTAATAGCTATAGTGACTGTTCTATTTTGTATTCAAATTAAAAGTAGAATGTTGTAGTAATCTCCATCCCAACAGGCGCTACCATATTACATTGAAAAATTTACCCATGAATAGTATATCCATCTTAAAAATGTTGCATTTACAAATTTTTTAAATAATATATTCTATTAATAACAAACTTCAACTTGATAAAAATATGGTATGGGAGTTCTATTCAGGTTGCTATCAGTATGAAGGCCATTTCACTCCATTTTATAGTTATATCGTGATCTAGCTTATCTTTTAAAGTGAAATATGTGTATTTAGTTTCAGCATATCATAGTCCATCTGATTTTCTAAATCCTCAAGGATCGTTTCAGTATATATTAATGCCGTGTCATCAGCAAACGATATCCCATCCCAATGGCTTTAACAGGCCTTTAAGGCCCACAGCCTTCCAAGCATGCTTGGATTTCGTAACCAAAGTACGAGGATTAGGATGGTCACCCCTATGCCTCTAAGTATTCCTAGCTGTATCCCTGTGTGTTCACGGGGCCGGTTTGCCTGCTTGCGGGATGAAAAAGCCCAGATAAACTGGCGGAAAAAACTCAGCTGTCCACGTCCGGCTAACTTGGCTATGGGTGAGGAAGATCCTTAAGCTTCTCATGTCGGCGATGGGAATCGAACCTTTGACACTCCTTCCCCAGGCAGATGGTTGCGAAGCGCAAAGCCATTAGGCTAACCGTGCGGAGCAAACGATATCATTTTACCAAAAAAAGTGTGTACTCACGCAGATCATTTACATATATTACAAATAAGATAGGTCCTAGTACCGAATCCTATGGTACTCCGTATTTTATTATATTTATTGCGCTATTGAAGGTCGAACAGCTGATATTTAAATAACAGAAAACATAAGATTTGAACCAAATCATTTGTAACCCCTCTAATGCCATGTCTAGACATTTTCAAGAAGAGGAAGTCATGATATACTTGAAACCAATTCAGGTAGCCATAAACAAGTATTTGAAGGTCATTAATTCAGTATAACTGGTTAACCTTGCAGTCTGTACTTATGTACAATGTTTTTATATAGATCAGATGTTTTATTCACCTGGATATATGGTCAAAAGAGCACGAAGACAATAATTAGTTAGGTGATACTTTTATTTTCATTTGTTTTCATTATTAAAACATTAAATGAGAGTATTTTTTATAACATAAAAATAACATTTTCATTTAAACTGCATGTGTAAGACCGTACTTAGTATGTTCTGATGAAAATTTGTGTTACATCCTTGCATCAGATTTCATACTAATATTAATTGTTTCTTTATCACATTTTATTAATACACTAACCAGAATGTATGAGCCAGATTCTAATAATTTCTGTCCAATCATTATATGTCTATCTTTTGAAGAAATATTTTATAATTTTATATATTATGAGCCAATGACTAATCATGGCTTATATCAATGAAGGTTGCATCCAAAATTATTCATAATCAACAGTAAAATATTTATTTCATTTTACATTTTGCCACTTAATAAAAATAATTATATAATATTAGATTTTCTATCCTGTAAAAATTTGTAATAACTTATTACAAAAGTTTTAGATTATATTAAAATATTTTTGAATCATTAACTGAAAATTCTGCATCCATTTATTATTAAATATATATTGTGACAATAAAACTATTATTAATAAAAACATCCCGTTTTTATGTGAGGGAAGAATTTTATAATAAACGATCCCTAAACGTTTTTTTTTTAATTTCCCAAGGAAAGTAGGTGGCACTCTTTAGCCATATATTTTTGAAATCGACTGGACAATATTTCTGCTTTATTTTATTTTTTTTTATTATCGCCAAAAAATTATTGCGATCTCCAGCAGGCATGGACAGACGAAAAATAACAACAATACGACAGACAACTACCATATTCTGATCTATTTCTAATCCCAACTAGTATATTACTATAGTGTATGTTCTACAAGCGATTTTCTGAGTTGTTCTGTTAACAACTCGAGGTTTTTTCGATAGCTATGCTATTAATATGAATCCTCAGAAATGGCAGTTATGTTGGGAAAGATTGAGGGAATGAGAAGGAGAGGAGACTGCAGAAAAGTTGAAAGGATAACATAAAGGAACAATTTTGAATTTATGATTGCTGAAAGAAAAAGACAAGAGGCTGAATGAGGTGAAGAGCCTTTGTTCGCAAGATCACCAAGAGTCGAAAACGACTGGATGGCACATAATCGTGAAGAACACAAATAAGTGAAAAAATAAAAATTGGGAGAAGAAAGAACTAGGGTGAAGATCCAAAGCAATGCGATGCCCATCCATCAAATTAAAAAAAAAAAAAAAAAATTATCCTGGCAGTCTTTGCATCCGACAATTATTTACTTTATGTTTTCGGATTCTTATTTTTAATTAATTTTGGTTTGTTATGACATAAAAACACCAAAGAGGAAATCATGAACACGCTACTATCTAATTTTGAATTCCTTACAAACCCTGGCCTAGTTGATGGCGTAGTTAGCATAAATCGTTTTCCAACAAGTTACAAGTTCGAATCTCGCCGTGGGCATGGATGTCTTTACTGGGAAATGAATTTCATCGACTGGTATGAGTTCACTTCTCCGATTAATGGAAGCCAAAAGTAGCTTGAAAAGGTTCATGTTTGGTCTAGGAGGAGGGTTTCCGGAGTATGTAAAAAAAATAAAATAAAATAAAAAATCCTTAACCTACCGTTGGGTGAGAATCTCATAATAATAAAAAAAAATTAGTCAATGGAATAATTATAAGAAATTCTTTGGGGATGAAGGATTTAAATATAAAACAGGAAAGAAGTAATTGAAAAAGCTATAAATTTAGCGAAAAGACATGAGCAATATCACAAATCAAAGGAAAACTATTAGAGGTGAATTGGTGGCTCGTCTTTTATTGTGTTTTTCACCTTCAGAGGCTAAAAAAGAAATAAAAGACGAGATAAAAATAGAAAAAATAATCACAGGTTGAATCAATGAAAGAAGACGTCAGTGTTGATGAAATTAATGCTAATAGAAGAGAAACGTACATTTCACTAGAGACCAAACGTTTGGTAAATCCTAATGAAAGAAAAAGGTCAGCTATACCTGTTGCAGAAAGAGACGCTATTACTTCGTGAATCTAATAACGGGAAAAAAAAAGACCTGACAGAATCAATGATGCTAATGGTATAAGTATCGAAAATCGTATGAAGTTTTAAACAAAAATTAGTTTTTGTTTAAAAGTTGTGTGTGCGTAAACCTGCCATACATTTTCTTCTACCCATGTTATTTTCAAGTGCTTTTATTCATCGGGGAATTCTTATTGACTGTTTCTGGTGAGGTTGTTGGGGGAAATGAATTAATTCGTAATGGCTGGCCAAATGATGATGCCGTCAAATTGCAGCTGTAGCTTAAGTGCACCGAAGTACTTCCAGTCTGCAGTTGTGGCAGTATAAATAGCGTTCTGTAGTTGTCAGTAGCAAAACACAACGCAGAGTGCTCCCTAAAGATTAATGTTATTCGACCTTTCATGAGCACAACGATTCACATCTTTCTCTTTACGCGCGCGAGTGTGTGTTGGCACGCTTATAAAATATTCGTATTAAAAAAGCACGGTAGTCAACCAAGTATTTATAAATGAGCGCAATAAAAGAAAGTGTTTTATCGATCGCTTACTAAGATTATGTGTGTGCATTGCTTTCATAAATTCTCGATTTTAATTGCGAGAACTATGCATTATTTAAGAAGATTCGTCCTTCTTGGAACACAAGTTTTTTTTTTTTTTTTCAAGAAACAAAATAGCCAAACAAAACTGCAATATTTTAGTTTTTGTTATGTTGAAAGACAAGAGTTTGCATAAGAAAGAAAATAATGAAAGCCGAGGTATTAATTTCAGAAGCGGGTTTACTTTATTTAGGTAAATAAACATCGTTTATTTTACAATAAACAAATCCATTTATTGTAAAAAAAAAATGATACATAAATTAACATAAAAAAATACTAATTCGAAGCGTCACACAGAGCAAACGAATATTATTAACACCAGACTTCCATGGAATCAAAAGATTCATCGCAGAAGGCACACACAGTTACACACAAATCCCATCAAATCGTGCTTTAAACTCATTCATCACAATGTCAGGCAACACATTCCACTCTCCATGCAAAGAACTTGCTCCTTTAGCTCCTGCTCACACTCTCCGTATACGGATTCCAGGGATATCCATTCTATGAAACATTTCTTCTACATTAACTCGGTAACAACCTTTTACCAACTTAAATGTCTCAATTACCTCTCTTTTCCTCCTATTCACAAGGTTTTGCAAACTGCATTCCCTCAATCTGTCTTCATATCCCACATCCCAAAGACCAGTTACCACCATAATCTTCTCTGAATCCTTTCCAATATATCCTCTTCACCATGAAAACCAGGAAACGAAATCTGTGCACAATAATATATACGAGACTTGATCAAGGTCTTATATATGGAATCAGAACCTCTATTTCTGCTTGTTAAGATCCTCGGCATCATTGATATTCTTCGATGTGACGACTTCATAACGTGTACAATGTGACCTCTGAATTGCAGAGGATATGCTGGGCCTAGGAGAAATCAAGATTCGGTTTGGGAAAATACTGATAAAGCAATGTATTACGCCACAGCGCTTTTAATAGTATTTGGATATAAGAATGTCATAACAAGTGAATAGTGATATAATTAAGATATTAACGGGGAATGAGGCATTTCTTGCATCTCCTTTTGAACAGTTTCGTGATATTCTAATAAACAGGTAGTAAGCCATCACGTACTACCTAACGTCTCCTGAACACTTTCGTCAGAATCCCGTACCGTAATGATGTACCGTTATAAGGGCTTTTCACTGAAAATGAGCCAGTTATACAGAAAGGCAGAGATCGTCCTCTTGCAAAACAGGTAAATGGACTAAAAAAAACAGACTACGAAAATAAAACTGATAATTAAATCGCCTTACCATTAATAAAATTAGACATCTATGAAGACAGAAGGCCTTAACAGCTATATATTTAAGCTCAATATGATATGCTTTCTTATTTCAAAACCAAGCTAAACTAAATACGGATCTGATCAAAATAAAACTAAAGTTGCATTCAATTCTATGAAATTCAATGCTAACGAACTAATAACACTAGGATAGGTTACTTTTAAATAATTCTACTATACCAGAAATAAACATTTCTGTTATAAAAGTTGTTTTTTTCTCTACATCTGTATGGATGTCCAATTTTGTTAGCCTCTTGATTCCATCGTCTCAGCATATAGACATGCTCAGGGACGGCGAAAGCGTGCGGCGATGCATACGGGCGCCGCTACGAAGGGAACGCGGTTCATAAGTTCATTTTTAAGAAAAAATTTTTATCATAAAAACAAAATTCTCAGAATGATCAATATTAAAATAAATAAGGCCCAATACATCGAATAAAAATAAAAAAAAATTGTATATTTCCGCCTCTTTGATCAGTCGGCTGTTTACAATTTTGCAGCGAGAGCAGGCTAAATGCTTGCCTGCATTTTGTTGTGTCTACTGCAGTCTATCTAAAGTGAAACAGTGAACGGTTTTTATGCGCAGAAATGAATTGTCGTACAAAACATTTGTTGCTAGTTAACCATTCATATGGTACGCATCTCAGTAGGCTACTGAGAGTAGTGCAGTGCGGACTATTATTTCTTCCTGTGTCGTGTTGTGTAATAATTTCTTGTGGGTATAAAATAGAAATGGAATCAAAAATTAAAAAAAAAGTTATCCAGTGCACAAAATCGTAAGCGTCATGCTTCGAAAGAAGCAGATGTTAAAAAACAAACTGAGAGTTTTAATAAATTCATCATACGTATCAAGCATTTAGGCCTAGCATGGCCTGTTCCGGCCTTAGAAGTCATCGTTGAATCGTTTAAGAGGACATCCTGGTTTTCTTTTTCCTAATGGCTTGTACTTTAAGGCTTGTTTTGGTAATCTTTCTGTTTTCATTCTTTGAACGTGTTCCATCCATTTATGTTTATATTTTTTAATTTTTTCCATTACTGGTTCTTGGTTTAATTCTTTCATAATATCTTCGTTTCTTTTGTGATCAAATAGGGTATACTTTGCAGTTCTTTACAGCATAAACTTCATTTCTGCTGTTGCTAATCTTTGTCTTTTTGTTTTATTGTCCAGATTTCGCTTCCATACATTAAGACTGGTAAGGCTAATGTATTGTATACTTTTAGCCTAGTTTGTTTTTGAACTAGGTTTGGTTTAAATATAGAGTTAATTACACCTGTTATTTTTAAATATTTTGCAATTTTTACGTTTATATCTTATTCATATGTGATCATACATCCTAGGTGGTTAAATGAATTCACCTGTTCTAAGATCTTGTTATCTATTACTATTTTAGTTCTTGCTGGATCTTGTCCTTTAAAGGCCATAGTTTTTGATTTTTCTGTTGATACTATCATACCATAATCTTTGGATATCTCATTTAGATTTAAAATAGCTTTCTGCAAGTTATCTTCAGAATTTGTAATTATTATTTGGTCGTCTGCAGAGAGTGTTTATGTTAACTGTAGGTGAAAGTTTAATTCCTTGGTGTAACTTTTTACTCCATTTATTATTTCATTTAAGTAGATTTTAAAAAGAGTTGCTCAGAGGGGACATCCCTGTCGGATCCCTTGGTTTATCTCTCTCGTATATGATAGCTCGTGATTTAATCTTATTTGTATTTGATTATTTTCATATATACTTGTGATAGCTTTTAGGATATTATTTGGTATTTGTCCTTCTTTTAATATGTTAAATAATATGTTTCTTTTAACTTTGTCAAATGCTTTTTCAAAGACAATAAATGCAATATGTGTTTCCAAATTATATTCTCTTCTTTTCTCTACTATTAATTTTAGGCAAAAGCTGGGTCTATGCATGATCGTCCTTTTCTAAATCCATTCTGTACCTCTAGAATAAAGTTTTCGGAATATTTCATTAGTTTGTTATTTAGGATTCTGCTATATATTTTGTAACAGGAATTTAGTATACTGATACCTCTATAATTTTTAGGGTCATCTCTATTACCTTTCTTAAAGATAATAATCACAATTGCTTTTTTCCATTCTATTGGGGGGATACCAGTTGAGTAAATTTTATTTATAAAGAGTAAGAGTCTTTTTTTGAATGTTGTTCCTGCGTATTTATATAGTTCTGAACCTAGCTTATCTTCTCCAGGTGATTTTCCGTTTCTTGTTTCTTTCAGGCTGATTTCTAATTCTTCTTCAGTTATTTCCTTTTCATTTTCGTTAATTGTTTGCCAGTTGTCTTTTTTAAAATATTTGTCTGTCCACAGTTCTGTGTAGTAATTTAGAAATTCTTCTAATTTTACTTCAGTGTTTAATTTTATGTTTTCTTTGGCATCTGTATTTAGGTGTTTCAAAATCTTATATACATTGGGTCATATTTTATATAAATAATGTTCTAAATTGGAAACAAATTTATTCCATGATTCTGTGTTTTTCTGACTTCTCTTTTAGCTATGGCTCTTATTCTTTTATATTCTATTTCATCTTCTAATCTTTTACTGCTTAACCATTTGTGATAGGCTTCTTTTTTCTTTTTAATTATTTCTTTGATTGTATCATCCCAGATCTTCAGTTTTTTTCTTTTATTGAATTTTTTGTCTTTCCTAAGCTTTCATTTGCTGCTGCATTTAGTATCGTTTTTATATTAAGGCATTCTATTTCTTCATTTTGTTTTATTTTATCTAGATAGTGGTTAATTCTTTGTTCATATAGCCATTGTACATTTATCATTCAATAGTCTAGTTTTATAAACAAATGTTTCAATTTTTCTTTCTTTTCTTGTTACTTGTAGCCATTTAGGTGGTAATCTTAATTTTATTTTAAGAACGAAGTGGTCTAAGAATAAATTTGTTAAAATATTCTGATGCAGATTGTAACCAACTCGATACATCAGAAAGCAAAGTTGAAGAACCGTGCACATCATCCGCTTTCATGAAAGTACTATTGCAACTATTGAACAAGATAACAAGACGCATGATTTAAGTGAAAAACAGTTAGAAGATTTAGTTGTAGTTGACCACGAAACTAACACACTGTTAGTCTCTGTAAATTTAGAAGATCCAGGTGAATGACCATTATTATTCGCTTTGTTTCCTGTGACAATAGAATTGTCAAGATCAGGGAAAACCTTTTAGGTTTTGCAGATATATCAGATTCGACAGGACGTGGTTTATGTGCAACAATAATGGAACAACGGGAAAAATGGAACATTCCCATTGAAGACATGTGAGGGTATGACAATGGGGCAAATATGAAAGGGAAAAAATATGGACTCCAAAATTTGCTTTTGAACAAAAATCCTCGAGTTTTTTTTACGTGCCATGTGCTGCTCATATTCTAAATTTAATCATTTACGATGTAGCTAAAGTGAATGTAGATACAATTAGCTGCTTTGCAATTATTCAAGAAATATACAATTTCTTTTCATTCTCTTACAAACGTTGGTCAATCCTTTTATAAAGTTCGTAAAAAATTTAACATTGAAACAGCCATCAGAAACGCGATGGGAAAGTAAAATTAATGCAATCTGCCCTCTACGATATCAGTTACAAGAAATTTACGATGCACTTTTTGAAATTTTAAATAATGAAAATTTTAATAAAGAAACTCAGTATGAAGCACAAACATTGTGCACTAAAATAAAGGATTATAAATTTATTTGCTCTCTTATAACTTGGCATGATTTACTTAACAGAATAAACCTGTGAGTAAAATGCTTCAAGACAAAAATATGAACATTACACTTGCTTTAGAATCTATCGAAAACTTAAAAATATTCTTACAAGAGTATCGATCAGATACACATTTTAAAGAAGTTCTAAAAACGGCAAAAGAACTGAGTGAAGAGGCGGATGGAGAACAAGAATTGAAAACTGGTACGGAAGTTCGATGACGAAAGAAAAGACGACAATTTGACTACGAGCATCATGACGAAACGCCACAATCGACAGAAGATAAATTTAGAGTGAATGTGTTTTATACTTGAAGTAGAAAAGGCCATCAAAGGCTTGAAATGCGGAAAGGCAGCAGGAGTAGATGATATTCGACCAGAAATGCTGAAGTATGGTGGTATAAGAGTCTTACAGTGGCTGCACTGCATAGTTCAGAAAGCCTGGACTGAGGGACGAATTCCCGATGATTGGAGTAGAGCTCTCATAGTACCCATATATAAAAAGGGAAATAAAACTGCATGTGAGAATTACAGAGGTATTTCCCTACTGAGTGTTCCTGGCAAGATCTATGCAAGTATACTTGAGAAACGGTTGAGAAGAATTGTGGAAGAAAAGCTGGGTGAAGAACAAGCTGGATTCAGGCCAAATAGAGGCTGTCAGGATCAGATCTTCACTTTACGACAAATAGTCGAGAAAGCATGGGAATATAACAAAGATCTGTATTTAAGTTTTGTCGATTTGGAAAAGGCATATGACAAGGTGCCAAGAGAGAAGCTATTCAATATGCTGCAGTTATATGGTGTAAATGGGGCATTATATCAAGCAATACTTAGTCTTTATTTGAGTTGTAAGTCAGCAGTTAGAATTGAAGTACAGGAAGATGGTTTAATGTTAAATCTGGTATGAGACAAGGATGTACATTATCACCTCTGTTATTCATTATCTATATGGATCACATTATGAAGGAATGTGGTATTAAACCTGATATCAAAATTGGAGATGTTAATGTCAGCTCTTTTCTTTATGCGCATGATGTTATACTTCTAAATAAATCCGCTACAAGTCTGCAAGATTCTCTGACTAAATTGAATAGCTGTTGTAATAGATATGGTATGAAGGTCAGCAATAAAAAGACAAAGACAATGAAAATAGGCAGAATCATTGAAAATGTCAACTGTGTTGTGAATGGAGAACCTGTGGAACAAGTAAAACATTTCAGCTACTTAGGCACGATTTTTACTGAAGATGGTAAATTAAATATAGAAATAGACAATAGAATCAGCAAAGCTGGTATGGTGGGAAGTCAATTGAATAAATTCATATGGAATAAGAGAGAAATTAGTCGGAACGCTAAATTAGCTGTATACAAGACAGTGTTCAAACCAGTTTTAACTTATGGATCTGAGAGCTGGGTCAGAAGTAAAACATTTGACCAAAGACTAGAGACCGCAGATATGAGAGTCCTGAGAAAGATTAGAGGCGTGAACAGATGGCATCAATGGCAATATCGTATTAAAAATGAGGATATTAGGAAAGAACTTGACATTGTCAGCATCCAGGAATGCATTAGCAGAGCTAATCTCAGGTGGTACGGTCACTTAAATAGAATGGGAGAGGAAAGATTAGCAAAACAAGTGTTCTCTGCCAGGTTGGCAGGAAAACGACCCAGAGGAAGACCAAGATATACGTGGATTGATACAGTACAAAGTGCCTTCGACGATAGAAATATAAGATCTGATAATGTTGGAGTCTTGACAAGTAACAGACTGATTTGGAGGAAAATTGTAGATAGGAAGTTAGTAATGATGTAAATTTTTCATGTAGTACTATCATATCCTGTACACCCCTTGAGGGTACATGGCAGGAATTTGATGATGATGTGTTTTATACACTTCTAGACGTTGTAATGTGTTCATTAATGGAACGTTTTGAACAACTAAAAACATATGATAATTTCAATTTCTTGTATAGATTACTACAAATTAATAACGAAGATTTACGAACAAATTGTAACGATTTAGAGATTCTCTTGAAGGACGGTGACAATAAAGACGTAAATGCAATAGAACTATATGATTAGTTGTGCTTTCCGGGATATTTTTCGGAAGAATAATTTAAATATTTAAAGCCATTTCGATATTCTTAATTTTATCGTGTCCTATAATTTTTCTTTCCCTAACTTTTCAATTGCTTTAAGAATACTATTAACCTTACCTGTTAGTGTAGCGAGCGGTGAACGTTCATTTTCATAGTTGAAATTGATTAAAACCTGCTTAAGAACAAGTATGTCACAAAAAAGGCTTGTTAGTTTGGCGTTAATAGCTATTGAAAATGATGTCTGTGCGGAATTAGACGTTAAGATCATTATTTCTAATTTTGTGAATATGAAATCAAAAACCCTAAAATTTTAATTAAAAAAATTTAAAGTGTATTTATGTAATTTAATTTTTTTCTGTTATTCTGTAAAGATGTTATTTTTTGAATACTTATATTAAATGTTCTCATTATTTCTGAATTCTTTTCTTATTTTCTCATTTATCTTGAATTTCTTTTATTTTCCTAAAAGATAGTTGCACTTATAAAAATTATTAAAAAATTTTTACAAGTTACTAAGAATTTAGTAACTTTTAAAATGCAAGAATTTTTTAAACTTTAGTTCAAATAAATTTTAACTTTAATTAAAATTCATTTAAATTTTGTTAGCGATTCGGGTCGGTGAGAAGGCTATAATCCCTGTATCATTATATTCAACGATTAAAGTGAAGTGGCTTTATCAAAATTTGCTTTAACTTTTGAGAATTTTTTGAATATTCTGGTTTTTAACTATTTTCCTGCCTAGTCAACACCACCGGTTCGTTACATTTAGCGAACCAACGTGTGGCTGTTCTGTCAAAATTTATTTAAGAAATTTCAAATAATTTAAATTTTTATTATCGTAAAAGAACCACACACGCCCGAATCGTTACAGGGGCGCTTAAATAGACATTGCATGCGGGCAGCAAAGATCTTAGCGCCGGTTCTGGACATGTTATTCTCTGTTCCTCCTGAGTTACTGGGTTGGAATGTTCAACATAAACACCGAAAATCAAGGCCATTATGGGAAAATATATCTCTCGACTGCGTATATTAATAATGGGAATACCGTTTGTTTCTGTTTGGGAAGTTGTTTTTAGTAACTTCGTCAGTTTGGAGGGTAGCAATCATGGCACGCCAGAGAGCGTCTGTATCTCTGACTTATGATATTGGTTCCTCACGTCATAGACAGGACTTGAATCCAGATCTTTTAAACTAAAGGACTCGTCTATACCAGCTGAACTATGGAGGCTCTGTTTGGGAAGTACCTGTGAGAAATCGGACTCAGTTTTTGCTAGAACATTTGTGGCACTTCCTCGAACGAAAGTTTCAGAAATTCAACATTTCAAATCAAAGAGTCCGCGGATTTTCTTTGCTTTCTGAAATGAAAGCAAAGAAAATCCTAATAAAAACAAAACGATCTGACAGTAAAGTATCTATTCTCGAAATATGTTCTATTGTAATGCCATAAGAAAGAAGATGAAGCGCAGATTTATTAGAACACTGATGAATATTCAGAATCTGCACTAACGTCTAAAATGATATTTCCTAAGAACAGTTACGCAAAATATTTAAAAATATATTTTTGAACATTCCCATTTTCAATTTATTACATTTGCCATTTTTTAAACATCAGCTAACGACGTCATTTGGCTTGCAACACTTTCAGATAAATCAGGAATAGATTTACCCTTCCTTCCAAAAGAGGACAGTGCATATATTTTCCAAAATTCAAGACGAAAATATTTGAAGATAGTGGTATTTCATTTAAAAGTATGGCCTTTTAAAGCTTCCCAAATTCCCCAAAATGAATATTAATTCTTTGTTCTAAATAATGATCGCTCATTTTTACACTGCCAAACAAGCACTTATTTCACTATGATCCCTAGGAGCCGACTGACTATAATGAAAGTTGAAATATGTCGGATCTAATCTCATCATTTCTAAATTACGCATCGAATTATACATTATTCCAAATCAGTTTTCATTACTTTAGATAGATCTTTCACTCGCGTGTATGTGTTTCTGTATGCGCAATGTATCTTCTGGGCTGGCGAACCTATATGCTAGTTTAAATTCTCAAATCTCACATATCTTATTAAGTAAAATTGAATTTTTAAATACCAATTAACTGCGAAAACGGATCAAATAGGTTGACAGTAATGTAAGTATTAACAGTGGGGGGTTTGTGGCTTGAAATCGTGAGGTGTGCTGCAACTTTTGAAATACACACACACACACACACACACACACACACACACTGTAAGTACAGTGTATACGTGTTTGGATAAAATATCAAAATTATGGTAAAAATTAAAAAAAAAATTAAACATGAAAAAATATTATTTATTATCGATAAAATTATAGTTTGGTATAATTCAAAATTACTTAAAAATAAAATCCATTATCATAACCACAATAATGTTCTAAAATAAAAACTATAACAAATGCTATGTCTTTAATTGTAATGTCCAAATATTTAAAGAGACGGAGTAAACACGATAAGCACTACGAACACCCTACTATTGGCGCAAACTGCATATAAACAACAGTGGAACTGCGCAACGGACAGTGCCGCATTACGCTAATAGCTCGCATCTCATTATGACGTGCTTATGCTTGCGCGCGTAGCAATATGGCACTGTGGTAAACACAGTGCTGCTAGCGTCCTTCGTCCTCCAAGTGCTACAAGATGGATTTTTATTATTTTTGATACAAAATAAGAGAATTGTATAGGATTGTTGATGATAAAATTAAATATTACAAGCAAATATAAATAAATGAATAAACGTTTATATATCGAAAAAAAAATGGGGGTGCTGCAGTTTCTCAGTGCCTATGCACGAGCTGCCCATCAACTAAAATACTAAAAACTCAGGTAACATAAGTCAATTTTCTTAGAATACCAGAAAACCTACCAGTGTTTTTTTAGCCTGCGAACTGTAAGGAGACCGGGAGGATATGCCAAGGAATTTGCTAATCATGAATCTAATTTCCTAAAAGCAATAAAAAATGAATTGACAGAAGAAATATATATAACGAAATGTGTATTCTTTGCTGCGCTGCATCATGATTTCTGTTTCATTTTTTTTTTCTTTTTTCTCAATACTTAAGTGATTCCCTCAAAAGTTAGATAGGACTAAAACGGTCTCGCCTATTATATATATATATATATATATATATATATATTAAAAAAAGCCGAGGAGCCACACCTCAGCTAAAGCTGGAAAGACGCGGAAGAGGATGACGAGAGACTTGCATTCTTTAGACGGTTTCTTGAGATATTTGTATAATATCACAAACATACAGGTATTATTTTGTTCCTGTTTTAACTATTTTATACTCGCCACGCCCACAACGAATAACCTTCTCCACCTCGCAGTGCGTGTGCTGTGCTCGGGATGAGCAGACAAAACTAAAAGTGAGAAGTGTGTGTGGCGTCTGCGCTTGTTGTACATGTAGGTTAAAAGTTAGAGCCACAGTTACATGTTCAAAGAGCCGCCCGTTGCCGATAGCTGCCTTATAGAGAACAACAGGCGTCATCTGATTTTTTTGGATTTCATTATAAATTGGCGACTGCTTTGAAAGTATCCGCGGGACAGATATTGCCTTCAGGATTGGCATATCTGTTGTAAAAATCATAAAAGGTGCGTTTCCTAACTTTTCCTTTTTTAAAAAAGAAAGAAACAAACAAAAATATGACAATTTTTTGTAAGGATTCCAAATGGCAATTTTAATCAAATTCGTCCAGATAAATTTCTGGAATAGTATGAAAGCAAAATCGAATCTAATAGCTGCTTACACTTTGCGAGACCCGTCTAAAAAGATAAATCACTCAGGACAAAAATTAATAAATGCCATGCATGCAGTCGTGTCAAGAAGACCTAGTTCGTGTGGGTAGTGTGTGTCACCACTCCTCCAACCAGAGAATGGATTTTGGTTCTAATCCCATCATGAGCATGGATGTTTTGTGAACGTCTTTAAGTAGATGACTTGCGTATCCCGGTATGGCATCACCCTGTTTAATAGATGTCCTGAATTGGCTTGGAAAAGTACTGTTTGATTTTTAGAACAGGGTTGTTTAAATCTTAGCCTGCCCATGGTACGACAGGTTTACTTTTCACGGTGGGATTCACATAGAAAAAAATAAATAAATAAAAAAGCGCCAACCTGTAATAAAAATTTTCTACTTATAAGTACATAAATATAAAATACATGTCGCTCAGAGTAAAAACGTCATTTAGTAGTTACATGAATTGTCACGGTTGGTAAATCAAGTAAGTGGTGGGGGAAAAAAATGAGAAAATAAAGATTATATATGACTGGAAATGAATCAGCACGTGCCAGAAATCAGAAAACGAAGTACTCCCTAATAATCTTAATAAACAATAATATTACTGCACACTTCTTTATAAATAAACAATAAACCATTTTACGCGCATAAACTTTTCCCCTCCCTCTAGAGGTTTCGCTGAATTGGGGAAGGCGACGAATTTTACATCAAAATGAGAGTCCTGGAGTTACTCAGGCAAATGGCAGAGCAATAATTAATGGAGACGAAATTTGGCAATCAGATGATAGCCAGTAAAGTTGGAATTAATAATGCATAGCATACAGCTTGATATAAAATTTTATTGCTTATACACAAGCTTCGTAACTTTTTTTTTTTTTTTTTAAAGGAGAGTTACTCTGAAAACAGGCTTTACGGCTTTCTATGATTACACAACAGTTCCACGAAGAAATCAAAAATGCATTTTGCACTAAAAGATTACGCAATGCATTAGTAGAAGTATAGAGAATTAGCGAATAATTTCAAGCAATCCGATTTTTTTTTTCTATCGGCATTTTTCCCCTCTATTTTATATTTATTTTCTTTACTTTTTGCAAATTACACTTGCGAATGAAGACAAGTGTAAGATGTTTTACATCACTATGCAATGAATGCAGGATAATAATTAGCTCTATTCAGTGGGTATTTTATACTACATAAAAAGTTAACGTGAGCTCTCAGTGTAAATGTAAATATTAATGTTAGAATGGAGTCCATGCGCAGTTACTTTTCTCACACAAAATATTATAAACAGAAACTTAAGTTTAAAATTCATCATTTATAACAAAAATTTGCCAACTTTAATATTCTTGGACTGTCCTAGTATACTGCGTGCATAAATATTCAGTACAATTTTATTATACTGAATAAATATTCAGTACCAATTATAATTAATAGTGTCTCTGATTAAACATTTTCGATTTCGTAATTTTCTTATGAAAAAAAAATCCTGCAAATATACTTTTCAACTATGTAAAGGAAATCACTATAAAAAACTCATTTAATATTTTAAATTATTTAAAAAACTCATTTTTTAAATAATTTAAAATAGTTTCTCCCTTTCAAAAGTCAGATTCCACTTTCGAAATTACGTAAAAGGTGTCATATTCGTAACAGAAGAGCAATCACTCACCCTGGTGACAAAATATATAAAGCTACATATATATACAAACAACAAGAATCGTCTGAGCAATTCTAATATGAGGGTGTGCTGAAAAGTTGTGATAATCACCATGAAGGAACTAAAGTAGAACCAAATTTACGTAAATATGACCATACGTAAATAACGTACAATTGTAAAATATTATTCACTATTGAATTTTTCAATTCTGTATATTTTATAATACTTATGAAAACTTTTTCTTCAATCATTTTGGGAATTTTTATTCTAGACACGTCATTCACTTCCACGTGTCACGATAGTAGTGTAATGTATGATACAATCGCGCTTCTCTCCTACTCATGACGACCATAAAAATTGCAAATAATACAAGGCGCATTGCACCACTATACTTTGAGTCATTGATGATAATCACCGATATTCTTCAGAGTAAATATTATATTCATTAGAACCTCTGTTTTTTTTTCCCTTCTCAAAAATAAAACATATAATGTTGACCAACAAATACAAAAAACTGTTTTCAGTAAGTAATAGGAAATTGATGAAATTGATGTAAGCGATGCTTTAGGAATGCCCTTCCATTAAAACAACTGAAATACCGTAATTCCTATTATTTTATTTTATTTTTTATTTTCTTCGATGGTTGATTCATCGGTTAAGATATGTCAGATATCACCCCTTTTAACAAAACCTGTGTCATCCATCGGCATGTTTTCTGCAATGTGCATGCACAACCGAGTTTTACGGTAGAGTGGCTTCCTAGTATGAAGGATGTGCGCAGGTATTGGTAGTCAAGAATATGGAGTCACTCGACTTTAAACGCGCTCGTTGCCATGGTGATAGCGATAAGCACTTTTAGATGTCGGGAGCATTTTTAGATACGTATCAGCTTTTAGGCAATGAGCCAACCACGGATAGCCACAATTTCCATTAATTAATCATGCAATCGCATACACTTCTTACCTGTTCTATTCAGATTTGTCTTTCTTTTACCGAAGTGATTACTCAAGAAGTAGAAAAATTTACTTGCCTTTGCTTGTTAAGAATGAATCACTATTTGTAAGGTGACTCAGTGTTTATAACAAAACAAAATAGATGGCAGTTAGGTGCGTTTACATTCCCATTTCATTTGATCTCCTCGCTTACTCACTTGGTTTTTCCCCAGTCTACCCACGCCTTAGTACAAATGAAGGCTTGTAAACGAATGGAAGAGACCGATTATTCAAGAATAGTTTTACCATTATAAACTAAAGGATTATCCTTAAATATGTCATATTTCAAGTGACGTTAGAGAATATGACGTGTGAGAAGAGGGAGTGTATAGAATGAGGTGAGGAAAAGGTGTGGAATGTATTTTCTTACAATTTTTTTTAGGTTAAAAAAACCTTAACATATTTTGAAGAAAAGAGAATAAAAGGCCTACAATTATTAAAATAAAACATGTCAGGCCAGTAAAACTTTAATTCAAAAGCACTAATAAAAAGCGATCATATGAGTTCTTGGGAAAAGTTCGTTGTCTTTCAAATAATGAAATATCATGGCAACTTTCATGCAAAAGGTTGTATTTTCTTACATTATCGATCATTTGAAAAGGCAAATACGGTTTTGCTTTTTGATTATAAAATAATATTGAAGATTTATTATACTTTATTCGTTGTCTTTCAAATAATGAAATATCATGGAAATATCTCTTCACCCACCCCTAATTACTAGATCAATTGGTGCGCATGCTAATTGATTGGTTTGAGTACTAAGTAAATAAATCAGTAGCAAGTCAATAAATCTAAAAACTGGTAATCCAGTATTATTGTGTTGTTTTAGTTCATTGTTGTACGCTACTGCATGCAGTAATATGTAGACATTTATGAAAGCCTAAAGATAGGACTGATGATCCTATTTGTCATCGCTCTGGTTGGTACTTAGTATATTCCAAGCACATTCAACACTGGAATATTCCTATAATGAACAAAATAGTCATTACAGCAGTATCATAATGATGTAGTGACTTGTTACTGAACGGCCTCCATTATTATAATAAATAATCCAACCGTTTTCGAAATAGCAATTTGCTAGAAATAGAATCGGATAATTTATTCATTTCATCATCCCGCCAAATCGCAAAGGTGTTTTGGTAATAATCATTTTTCATAAATGTAGGAAAATAAATGACAGTATAAACAACATCTTATAGCGTAGAAATACAATCTTAAATAAGACGATAACGGGAAAAAAAAAAAAAAATCAAGCTGTACAGGTAGAAGCAACTGTACTAACGGGTTATTTCTAGCGTGTGTGCGCAACTCTTTGTGAAAGAGGGATTTAATGTTTGAGTTTAGAGCTTCGAAGCGTGAAAACAGCTACCATTAATGATTACTATATTGAGCATTATTCAGAGAAAAAGAAAGAGAATTACTGCTTTGCACTTAAGTCAGCTTCTTGATAAATACCCCGATCACTTAGAAGTTGTGAACTATTGCCATATGTAGTTTTGAAATGCGCTTTAAAAGGTTGTTATTTGCGAAATTAACTTATATACATTGTCTTGAGAGAAAATATTTCTATTGCTGATGTTTACTGAAAGCAAACAGAATAAAATGTTTTAGTGACTTAGATTTGAATCCTGTCTAGAAAAGACAAACCTCTATAAGGGCTTTTTTCTCGCCGATTTCTCAATTCGGCGGGTGCAAAGAACAGTGGGAATTACAAATTGGTAGTATTATTGTATAATATAGATCATATTGTATAATATAGATCACATCAGGCCGGCAACGTGATTTTGAGCGGCCCGCGGCAGGATAAAAACTGTATTAAATTATATGTATTATCAATTTAGCTATTAGTTTCGCCCCCAGATTTTCTGATTGATATACTAGTTATTCATTATTTCTGATGACGGAAACAATTTATATTCCCAACACGGAATCAACTTTCGAAAATTTTGAAAATTGACTTTGAACTTGTTGCCGCACATGAACGCCCACAGTGTTCTCATTAAGTTGTGTTATATGTAAAAAAAAAACCGAAATACGTAATCAAATTTAATTTAACAACTTATATTTAAATCAATCAAGTATTTTATATTGTTCTCCCAGCAGTAAAACGATTTAACAAATATAGTAATTCAATACATAACTATTGCCTTGAAAAAATGTGGAGTTTATTTTTATTTAAGTTCTGTTTAAAAGTGTGAGGCCCGTGATGCTACCACCCATCATATAATTGGCCCTCGTATAGAATGAAGTTGGCCACGCCTGATATAGATTGTTAAAATTATCTGCGCTTATCGGTTATATTTGACTATGCATAGAATTTTTAATGAACAGAGATAAGCAACACGGTATCAGCTTGTTCTTACACGTATTTCTAGAGCTTTATTTAGGATCTCTCTCTCTCTGTAATGAAAGAGACACAGATGCACGCTGGTGAAAATTCAATTACATTTCGTGTTGTGTTTTAATAGTACTTTTTCTGTCATTCTATGTCATATAGCCTGCACAAATATATTTATGCATTATTTAAAAATAATTCATATATATCATTACAGTTTATGCGTGTTTCTTTTAAAAAACGATAAGCTGTATTTCAAAGGCATTTTTATAAGCTGCATTGGTAGTATTATTGTACAATATAGATTCTTAAACTTTTTAATCAAACAATCTCAAATTAAAATCGTTTCCGAGCAACCAATGATCTAGATAATTTCTAAATATCAGAATTAATTGTCTTAAGCATCTCAGAACACTTATCGTTGCTTTTATAGTATATAGCTAGCCAGAAATCGCTATTTTCTGCCTAGGCTACCAGCTTTTTAGTTAATAATTTCCTAGCTCCAGAATTTTTCCTTTTAACCCCGCTTAATGGATGAACTTCTTTTGATTCTGATGCTTTCGGGTAGTCACGTGAACATCAGCAATATTCTCGTTATTTTTTTTTTTTAATAGAAAAAAATCCCAGAATGCAGTATTCTCAAATACTATATTTTCCCCCTCTCGCACTAAAAACGAATGTATGAAAGATGTGTCTTATCATTGCAACAGTTTTCAATGATATTTTCTGGTAATAGTTTTCGGTAGACTATATTACTCCATTCACTTCTCAGATGCACAGTAAACTGTCAATAACAGACAATTTTCGGAATGTCGCAGATATAAGTTTTTATGCCTCGCTTCATGATAAATTTCTCTTTACATTCTTATTGTGTAGCAACAGAGAACACAAAAACATTAGTAAAGGCGCGCTGCAAGACAATCTTTCCTTCTTTAATCGATTTATCTCTGTGAGCATCCGTTTTCTGTAATAATGTATTTAAAAATTCAGGCAAAGAATAAACACCAAACGATAATTTGATGTTCACCGACAAAAAAAGTAAACATTTTTAATTAAAAATTAATCCCATTTTCTACATCCTTGTTAATTCGCTTTTCATAAAAATAGTTTTATTTGCATCATCCATATCATCATCCAATTTGAGTGATGTGGTTTTGTTGAAGCATTCTGTAGACTCTTCTAGAACCGAACTAGCAAATTTTCTTTGAAATTAAACATTACTCGTTCACATTGCAAATAATGAAAAAAAAAAAAAAAAGATATGACCGAAGTCCTTTAGCCATGGACAATAACGAATATTATGATATAAGCAAAGCTTTGTGATAAAGAGAAAGTGAGTAAAGAAATAATTATCTATTGATTACAGGAAACAAGACTTAAAAAATAATAGATGAAGGACATATAACTCAAAAGGATATTGATGATTCATTCGTGATAATCCTTAAACATACCAGTTGGAATCAATATTGTAATGAGTGAAGATCTTGTTGATGAATCAACAAGATCTTCGAGTTACTTTCCTCGCCGATTTAATATTTTTGTTTAATTCTTCTAATTAATAAATTAAAAACTCATAAACATCTTAGAACAATTAGACCTAGATGATAAGGATGTTAAGAATCATTAAAAACCTCTACTGGGGGCAGACTGCAACTGTCCTAACGGACTACATCAAGACAAGCAATATTAAAATTGAAAGAGGAGTGAGACAAGGATGTGTACTATCTCCACTTCCGTTTAACACCTACTCAGAAGTTTTATTTCTCAAGGCCTTAGAAGGAAGAACTTTATCAACATGAAACCCACTTTATGTAACAAACTTAAACAGTGAAATTCGAGTATGAATTATGAAGTGCTACGTATGGTCAAATTTACTATATGTAGTTAAAACGTTAAAGGTAAAAGACAAATACAATCAAAACACTGGAAGCCTTTCAGATGTGGATATTTAGAAGGATGCTCAGGATCCCATGGACAGAAAAAATCAAGAATGAAGAGGTACCGAGAAAAATAAAAATGGAGAATTAGTCAATATTGTGAAATCAGAAAACTGCCTACTTAGGACAGCTAATGAGAAACCATAAAATAACATTCTGCAGGTAATGCTAGAAGGTAAAATCAACGGAAAGAGAAAACCTGGAAGAAGAAAAATAGCATGGCTAGACAATATAAAAAATTGGACTAAACTAAACACAGATCTCTTAATCAGGGCCACTAAAGACAGAAGTAAATTTGTAAAGGTGGTCGCTGAACTCCATTAGGAAATAGCACACTCGAAGAATTAATAAATAATACATTGATTTGCGTTTTTTAATAAAGAAATTACATGGTAATTTCAATCAAATCATAATTAGTGCTATTTTATTTTTTCTAATTAAAATCTCTAACAGCATAATTAAAGTATAAGAATTTCTCATAGCGTTTAACACCTAACGAATTAAATGGAAGCATATTCTCTCTCTCTCTCTCTCACACACACACACACACACAGATTGGGTGTCTATAAGAATTGCAACAAACTACTAAGGCCACGAGGTCAGCTTATTATGATTGAAAACTGTGATCATTCACTTCAAAATTGCCTTAAAGGTATTTTTGCCTCTAAAAATTAGATTTTTTTTTCAGAATTCGGGATATTAATTTAAACAGTTTATACAGATTTTAATTCAACGCCGAGGATTACTTTCATATAAAAGTCATTTTGCTGTCACCTGTCTAGAAGAATAAAGTAAAAAGTTATATTTTGTTCCATTACCTTAAGATAAACAAGAAAAATTGCAAATATTTTGTAGTGAGATATTTACTAAATGATACAGTAAAGACCATTTTTACGAGCAGATTTTTTGTTTCCATTTATTTTAAATATCATGGAAAGGCTCATATAACTGTAAGGCATATTTAAAATCAATGTCGAGAATGTAATCTGTCGTTTGCTATACCATACAATGGCTTTTTTTATTTTTTTTTTATTTCAAATGAAAGTAAAAAGGGGGAAAAAATCCGTCTTGCGTTAGTAGATGGGATAGAAGAAATTACAATTTTATATAAATATAAAAAATATATAAAAAATCTAATTCCAAATTTCGAGCTAGATTGCATGACGTTTAACACGACATGTTGGATTTAACCAGTTTCACAGTTCAGTGTGCTGTTCTATTCTGTTTGAACGACTGAGGATGGATGACCTTGACAATTCCGTGAGTTCATACCAAGTAACAGTGTTAAAAACCAATGAAGGTGATACTACTGATCTTCGACCTATTTTTGTCCCATTTCGTGCTATGATGAACGCATATGTTGGAGTAAGTAACGTCGTCATGGCAACGAATGTGGAAACACTGAAGCCTTTAACAGTTGTTCGGTAGGAATGCTGAAACCAATTAGACTGTGTGCGCGCTTGTGCGGGCGTTGGTGCGCGCGCGCACGCACGCACACACTTTCCTGCACCCTCAGCACCTTCCTGCCTTGAAAATCTAATTACCTGGCAAACATAAAATACATCCATACCAAATATCACTGCAGTTTCAAATAGAAATAGAGAAATGTGTGAATGGAACACTAAATATGACACAAACGCACGCGCGCGAGCGCACACACGTCCAGACCCAGCAAAAGTACTCTAAAATGTATTTTAAGTACTGTACTTCTAGTACTTTGTACCCAGTTCTGATACGGTTTGTTCTGAATTTGCACTTGAAGAATTCGATCTCAAATTGTTTTCAATCGATTATGAGAATAACAGAGGTAAGATCGGAAAGGGTAAATCCACAATCGCATCTTCAAATTATAACAATCATTAAAAGTGATATTGAAAAATTGGATGTGTACGCCATTGATGTTGTCTTCGATAACACTCGGTAAATAAATATCGAATTAATAATTATCAATATCGAATCATAATTAGCAACTCAGCCATGAATTGCAAAGAATCACTGGATTACTTTTATTACAAAAATCATTAGGATCCATATTCGATCTCCTGTAAATTCCGGTTCTAAGTAGAATATTATTGATCTACTATCCTACTATATTTGTTCGACAGAGATATTCAACAGGACACATTCTGCCAATTTTGAAGTGCAGTTAATGAAAGAACTACACTTTAAAAATATCAAAAAAAAAAGGCCAAAGGCGTAATTTTTTTCTTTCAGCTGAAATTTTTAAGTCCTACCGATTCGTAGTCCAGATTGGGTTTTCTCAAACTGAAAGCACGGCTCACTGAAGTGAAGAATACCACATAACGACAGCAAGGAAAAAAGCTGACTCAGCGATGGCCAAGTGAATTAAAATACTGGGACAGATTGTTTCACTAAAATCTCAGCGAGAAACCGACTGCATATTTTTCTATTACTAACTTTTTTTTTGACCAACTGATATACAAAATTTTTTTTACTGATTACATTAATCTTTACGCTAATTATTACGAGTATTATTATTTTCATATGACATCATTTTGGATCATAAAATGAAAACAGGAACAAATTAAATTGTCTGGTTTTGTATGTTAACAAATGAACGCTTCCACTAGTAAAATTCAAGTAAGCACTGAATTAAAACAGTAAAACAAAATAATTCATTCAAGAACTGCATCCACGTTTCGGCTATATCGAGTTTCATTTAAAAAAAGAAACGACGTAAATTCATTAGAAATAAGTCAAATGTAGGTTAGAGCAAAGGCGGATCGAGTCAGTGTCGGACATGGCAACCGCCAGAGCCCCAAACTCGAAGAGGGCCTTGAGAATCAACTTTTCCAAATGTAGAAATTAAAAAAAAAAAATTTTTTTTTTGACTATTTCTATTTCTAATTCATCGGAGGAAAAGAAAGATCTTTCTCAGTCTTAAAAAGGGTAAAAAAAAAATATCTAAGAAGTACGATGTCAGAAGAAAGGCGCTATTGTGTATGGAACAAGTATTAAATAACATCGATACTTCGAAAATACTTGAACTTGCTAGAAAAAAAATTTAACTTTTTACTCCAACTCAAATATATTTTTATTTTTTCTTAAAATAGTTTATCATCTTGTTGAAATTTTAATTTTTATAAATTTTATGCCTGATGATATAAAGAAAAATCGAATGCAATGTTTAGAAATAAATATAAAAACACATTTTAGGGGCCCTGTAAATTAACGCAGGGACCTCAAGCCGGCTTAATCCGCAACTGGGTTAGAGCATTATCGTACTTGGTGAACAGCACTATTTCTCTGTTAACATTCATTTCAATCTACGTGATTTATATCATAGTAGTTTAAAATCTAAATCCCCTGCTGTGCTTAAATAGAGTACTCGTTAAAAAGCTAAAAGGTCACCATAAATTTTCCCTCAACTCTTTATCAAAGATATGTGATATACATTATCGAAGAACGTACTTAGATATTATGAAATGAACTCAAAGATTCCCAAAAGCCAAGCTTGTCTACAATAGTTCAAAGGCCAGATAGCTTAATTAAAGCCGTAGTGTGTGTGTGTGTGTGTGTGTGTGTGTGTGTGTGTGTGTGTTATATTCGTCTCTTAAATAATATTCTTGGCAAATGCGTAGAACGGTACTGTACTTTCTGGACGTAGTCGGTTTATTCGCACCGACTACAGATTTCGGATAATTTATCATCTTGCGCTCCGTTAAGTAGATGAGATAAGAACAATAAAGTGGGGAGCAAATACCCATCTGTAACGCCTGTCGCTGAGTAATGAAATTATAGGTTCACAAGAGATGTTGTTCGCTCTGTCTTGGCGTGTGCACAGGAAACGTTGTTCGCCTGCTATTTATTGAGCACCTTACGGTTGTAGTTGGAATCGACTCATTTGCTGAATCCCGTGCTTCCATATAATCAACGCTTTATACCAGATTCCAAAAACATTTGCCAAAATAGAGTGAAATTAATGAAAGCTTTTAGCATTTTGTTGTTAAAGAAAAAGTGCCCAGCAACTGATTACTGAATGTCTTAATGATTTGTTTTATTAAATACACATTTCACGTGTGTATATATATATATATATATATATTTTTTTTTTTTTTTTTTTTCCTCACATTTATTTGCCTGCCTAATGAAATTTTCTTTCGACTTACGTCGGTGAAAAAAGGAGGGAGGGGGAAAGAAATGTTAACTATTCAGGAGAAAAATTAAGCTCATTTAATAATGTGTGTGTGTGCTTCGAAGTCTCTGGCCAATATTGGGAATTAAGGTATTTAATCACAAAGAATTAAAAGCTGGCGAGATCCTTCAAAACAACAAAATCGAGTTAAATACATGAAGAGGTTTATGGGAAGCATCGACTGGTTTCGAAAATTTAGCTGAACTTTTAACGAGAATGAAAACTTAAAATTCGTGGTAGTCACCTCAAGATGAGTACTTGAATTATATTCAGCCACTCAAGATGAGTAGATTAGAACCTCCGTAGCTCAGTAGGTATAGACCAGGGGTGAGGAACCTTTTTAGTATCAAGGGCGAAAATTGCTAATTTTAAAAACTTCCGGAGGCGACTGGAAAATTTTAACTCTTATATAGTGTATGTAGTGTGCTGATGTACATACGAGTATATCAGCAAAGGGGCGAATTGAAATAGACTCGCGGGCGTAAACAATCTTTATCTGATCTATTTCGACTAAAGGTGAGTTAATCGGTCTCATACGAGGGCGCTGAGTTTTTTCCTCCTGGAAATTCGGGTTTTTCGTTCCTCAAATCAGGCAAACCGGTCCCATGAACACATTTCTATAGACAAAATTTACCCCCCCACACACACACTCAACGCCAGGCTCTGCTTCGGCTGGGATCGCGCGCGTAAAATCGCATCATGTCAAAAAGCCGATTCCCAAATAGATGGGATAAGGCACAAGAAGAAAATGAAGACTCAAGACGAGTAAATTTTGATTATATTTGTTCTCGAAATTCGGGTTTTCGCTATAGACAAATCAGCCTGAGGACACACACACACACTAAAATAAATACCAGACAATGCGTAATATTGAAACAGTGCTTTTTTTTTAATTTATATATAAACAAGTAAAAAAGAATAGGTTCTACTCTGAAAAAAAAAAATCAACGTAAGAAAAAAGTTCCTATTTAAATTAGTTAGATCAAATATGAAAAGAAAATAAAAACTTTTGACTTGCTCATTGACTTATTTATGCTTCACTTGCATGAATATGATGAAAAAATAATGAATCACTGAAAAGTGACCATATCAGACTAGTACACAAGCAGTGCCATTTACCGTTAAAAGTAGGTCAAGAGAAATTGAAACAGTAGTACTTTGTGCTCGTGAGAATATTCAGGAAGGTACCTCTCCCAGACTATTCTATTTATGTTTATTTATCCAAGTATGCATATACCTGGAGAAATAATATTATCCTTACAATATTAATAAATTTAAGTAAATTTTAAATAGATAAATTTAAATAAAAATATTAATATTATCGAAATCGATCCAAATTATTTCCTCCCTTTTGCGAGAAGAGATGGAATAGTCTATAATCTGGATTTAAAATCCTGTGCAAAAATATTCAGTGATTATGAAAGGACAAAAAACAAAAAGGCAAACAAATGCTTTCTCCGTGTTAAGTTCACCGTTGGTGGTGAAAGAGTAGAAGTGCTTGAGTAACATTGGAATAATGATGCTATCTAGGTGGACGGACCAATGAAAAATAAAATCTCTTAAGTCTTTTATAATAATCAAGGCCGAATTATTATTTATTTATTTTTTAGATAGAGTAAACCGGTTAACCTGAAAAATCGGCTGGATATAACATTTATTAAGGCCACAGAAACATCACAGTGGTCTCATGGAAGTGTTTACATGTATTTCTATAATCATAGTTAACTACTTCTGCGTGTGGGATTCCAATAAATCAATGAATCAAGATTATTTTTTATAAATAATGGTACGTAAACATGACAGTGTCCTTAAAAAGGGTACTGTGTCAATCAATAAATGAAATTTAGAAAAAAAAAGGTTTTTAATATTAAACTTATAGCGTTTGAAGAGCAATTACGAAATATATTTCATTCAAATTTTATGTCAAACTAAATAATGAATTTAAGGTTTGAATGGCAGACATAACGGAGACTACCAAACCGGATCATCTTGTCCTGGAGTATATAACTAAATTATTTCCTCTTTATTTACATCGGGAATTCGTTTAATATATATATATATAATATATATATATATATATATTCGTTTTATATATATATTTCTTTAGCAATATATAAGACCGATTTTTAGCTGTACTCTGCAAAACAACTACCTATTAACTTCGAACACTTGTCTATCCGTATGCATATAATTACCTCGTTATAGCAAATGGATTTTTAATAAAATGCAGTATTTGGGATTCTTAAGAAAGCCTTATCAATTGCAGTGATCATGGTACAGGAAGGCTACACACGGTAGCCTTATTAATTTTTTAAATTGTTTCTGATTCTTCCATATTTGTTGTTTTTATGTAAATATGTAACAAACTAAGCATATAAATGAGTATTACCTAAGAAAATAAGAATAGTCCAAATGGATCATAACTGGATCAGCTACAAGATATTATCAATCAGAGAGAGAGAGCTTTCTCTTAAGAATAGTTTTAACCTTCAGTACCACGCCATATCAGTAATTAAATCCCAATTTATGCATTTGCCATATATAGTGTCTGGTTCCAACTCAGCTAATTACCAAAAATATCAACAGTTTGGTCATTTAGACACTGATTTAATTTTTAGATCGCTCAAAGCTCTCAGGTCGCGTTGGCGATCTGAATATATTTGAAACGAACATTGTGAGTTGGTTCTTTTTTTGATCATTTTAAGATGTCCACTGCGCATCTTATGATGCATTAAAAATTTACGGTAAAACGTGACATAGTACGTGAATACGGCGAGCTAAAAAAAAGTTTTATACAAAAATAGAATATTGAATTCTATTTCATATCTGATTTTAAAGAATTATAAAAGCTTAATTATGTAGAGACAAACATTAACACTTTTCGCACTTTTTTTCCTGTTATTAAAACAAACTGACGGCCACGAAATTTGCTACCTCTCAAACATTGATTATTTTTAACGTTTTACATATTACAGAAGAGCTTGTTTCGTGATAAATAACACTGTTGCTCAATGAGCTGTTTCTCTTGTAGCATTGCTGCTTCGATGACGTAATATGCTCGTCATCCGAAACATCTTTTCACAATATGAACACTAACTGGTATTTCATGACTAACCAGTTAGTCATGAAATTTGTAAAAATACAAATTTCATGACTTAAATTTGTATTTTTAAATTTTGCTGACCTTTCATTGAACATTAACAGCGATGCACCGGATCTTGATCCCTTAACAACCCAAAACTTTTGAATGTTGTCTAAGAACTTACCTTGCATTTCGGACACCTCTGAGCATTTAGTTGTCCATAGCTTCTCTCCTTGGCCCAAATTCTTAGTAATCTGTCACCTTTGCGAAACTGTTTGCACGTCATTAGTTCGTGCCATGGTGCATGACACTGGAAACACCAATCTAGCTGACATGACGGGCATTTTATCCTATTGAAAATGAAATGGAAAAACAATATGTACTTATAGTTCAGTATTAAAGAATGAAGAAAAGTAATAATTGGCAGCATATTTCGATACTAGGAAAATATTTTTACAAGTTAATTTTTTTTTGGAATAAGAACAGAATCATGGGAGGAAATCAACAGCGAGTCAATGGTGAAATAAGCAAAGCTTGTTGTTATTAGCAATCTGCATTAAGTGAGATTTCATGATAGCATATGGGTAACATTTAAAATTGTTTTTATGCTTACCTGTTTAAAAATAGCAAAATTACCACTATTTCATTTTTTGAAAAATAAACTGTTTTGATCTTTGGTCATGTGGAACAATCTCTGAAGGATAGGCTTGGTATAGCTCGCAATTTGCCAGCTTTTTTCCATTAAATTTCTCAATGGTGTACTGACTCATGTCTTCTTAGAAGACAAACTCTAAACCCAAGATTAGATTTCATTCTGGATTTCATTCTGCAGAATAAACACTTTTAAGTTTGAATTAATTAGCTCTTATTTTGGTATGATCAACAGTTCTCGACTTTAATAAAAAATTATCACACGACTCAGTGAGAATAGTACTGCGATTTTCCCCACTGAACAAGAATATTATATATGAACGAGAGAATAGTATAAGTAGTGGCAGAATTCAGAAGGCATTTTCTGATAATGGCATCCGTGTACCATAATTAATAAATGTCCTTGCATTGTCTATAAATGTTGGTAGCGTGTATTTATGTGTGTGGAAATGAGGGGAAAAGGAATACATTTAGTACACTTTTCTCGAAGAGCAACAATAGCTAGTTCCGCTTCAATATAATTGCTCTACAATAAATCCACTAATTGAACATTCTGAACTTTGGAAAAGGTAAAGCATGACAATAGAGTATTACAGTAATATTGCATGATTTGAGATGTATGAATACAGGTTCAGGTTTTTCAACAATTTATTTATTTATTAACCATAATTTATCTACGTCTCCATTTTTAAAAGGGCTATTCGCAAAAATCACGGGAGATGGCGCCACAGTCGATTGCGGGAAGTGTAAAATGAGAGTTTGCAAGCCTTAGAATAATAATTAAACACACACACACACTGAATGCAATTTATTTTCGAAACACATCCGTTAAGCTAATTTTGAATGATATAATAGTATGTTTTAAAAGCAAGCTTTTTTTTTAATTATAAAGATGACACAGCTCTCAGACATGATTTAGTGCAATATTTATCAGTATCTTAATTTGACATTACAAATATAATCATGGATCACACAAAACAGATACAAGTTGAAGATACTCGCATTAAGTTATCAGCACATATAGAGCAGCGCTCCTAGGCTTTGTAATTAGCAAAGCTCAGAGTCTGTATGCGTGTGGGATGCGAGCACACATCCCACACGCATACAAGACTACACGCAACTACTGACGTATATTATACAGCAGGCATTGCCAAATCCGTCGCGCAGATACATTCAAAGTAGCGCTTCAATACTGAGATTCGATTCAAAATTTCCAGAACAAATTATAAATATATTTTTCACAGATACAGTCATATATATATATATATACACACACACACACACACACACACACACACACACGAACATTGATATTCTTCAGATTCCATGGGAAAGAGTAAATTAGCACGAAGGCTATCTTCCTGATGGGCCCTGACTCAAGTTTATTATCAGGTGACTTCAGCCTTCTGAATTACTGCTTTCATACTGCACGCACTTAACGCATTTTCCTTCTCATAAAATTGCTTAGTAGTATGCTGACTCATGTTACGAGGTTAACGAAAGTAATAAACAACACTGAGATTTTTCTCTGCATACAGAACAGCTTCAAATGACATACATATGTATAGCAAAACATCCAGATGAACTTAGGTTTTGTAATCAAAGAAAAAGAACTGTCACTTCATTTGCAGATTTTTTTTTATGCAACTAGTCCTAAAATTAACCCTTTTTTGTTAATTAAAAACAATATCTCTATGTTAAGAGGTTCCGCTTACTTCAAAGTATAACGTTGAAGTAAGCGGAACCTATTATGGTCTCCGACTGTTGTCTCAAATGAAACTTTATGAGAAAAAATTGTACCTATAACCATTCCGTGTATCACAAAAATGAAGAAATAGCAAACTATTTATTTATTTATTCTTAATATGATGAGCGCACCTGCTATTCTTATTATATATAACCACCTCCAGAAACTCAAGATAAGGCCCATGACGTCATGTTTGTTTAAAGATATATTTTTTGCTAATATATTTTCGAAAAACATTTCTTTTCAGTTGATAAAGTTTTTTTTTCTTTTAAAGTACCATAACATTACAAATATTCTTGCTTACTGAGGGTTCTGTCCAGCGAAATCTTCAAAATACCCTATCTATAATTCATGCTATAAAAGAGGGGATTGAGCTGGTTTGTACGTGCACCCTTTGTAGAATAGCTTTCAATTAAGATTAATATCATGCTTTGAAAGCAGCTGAATACCCTCCAAAAATGCCGTTTTGGCATACAAAACTGTTACAGTTCTTTAATTCGAAGAATATATTAACTTTACTCTTTTCATTACCTGCTGTAAGCACGGTATTAATATTTAACAATAATGTGACCATCATTGCAAGTTAGTATAAAATCAATATCTGAAGTTCCCAAATACGATATCAGTGTTAGCTTTCATGCAGTTCTTTCATATATCATTCAATGAAACAGCACAACAAAAGCTAATACATGCTGAAAACATCAAACGTATTTAGGCGCAACAGCCTTCAATATTGATTCATTTCAAATTAATCACATTTAGAGACTATCTCGGGTATACATTGCAAATAATGTGCAGATAAATAAAAAAGTGATATTGTAACAAAATGACGATGTCTTACAACTATTTCTCAGATATGAGATATCTTGTAAAAATTACTATCGCCCGTGTACTTTGGCCTACACCTTAATCTCTTGCCTAGAAGAGCATTGACCCATTTAGTTGCAAGGACAGGACAGGTACAAGGATATAGTTTAAAATTATATCCCTGAAAACAGTTAAGAGATTGTCTATTTGTATTTTCAAATGGCTTTGTTTTTTCATAACTTTGTACAGTCTAGTTTTTAATCCAAAATTGCATACATAATTTGTAGTTTACTTCGATAATTAAAAAAAAAAAAAAAAATCCAGAACCAATAACGCGTGTGAGTGTCGAAATTAAAATTTGCAACTTTTTTCTTGGGTATCAGCTCTTGAAACGTTTCAAGGTTAAATGATATTTCTGTGCATTCCAACGTTACATTTTCATTCTGAGAAACTAAGTAATGCAGGGAGGGTACAGGAAACAACTGGGCTACTTTCCACTGAAGATTCGCGATTTTCACGTCTGTAACAGGTCCAAAGAAGCATTTCGTCACATTGAGATATGCTGACTAGATAGTGGGCAATGGACATTATATATAGTTTCCGTTAATATAGCCCTATTATTCGGCAATATTAATTGTCTAACTGTAGATCAAATCACAAAATTGAGATTCCCCGTAAAAAAAAAAAAAAAAAAAACTAGCAGAAAAAATTTATTAGTAATAAGGTTTTTGTTTACTTCCTTTTGCAATCATGCGCTTTTAAAAGAAATATCTCCGAAATGTTTATTTAAAATGTTCTTGAAAATAGAAGGTCAATCATACTAACGGAACATTAACATTCTATGCATTCACAGTTTTAAGGTCATTAATAATAAACAGTTCAAAACAGAGAACTAGGGTTTTCCATCTAGGAAGCGGAGTACCTTTATAGAGGTTGTCAATTGAAGTTAAGCTGACCGCCGGTCTCATATGGAGACAGAAGGATTTTTACTCGGAATTTTTTTTAATGCCTCAAAGTAGCCAAATTGCCCAGAGAATACATTCAATTCAGACATAGAAACGGGATTAACCGTCCTTTCATATCAATCATTATGTTTATATGAACATAATCTGTTGCAGAATAAGGAATAAAAGAGTAATGGACAATTATATAATTCCATTATATATATATATATAGAGAGAGTTTTTTACCTTGGGTATACTATACGTTAAAGATACCAAGCAATTTTATACTTGGTTTTAATCCTTTTTGCCATGTAAGCAAACAAGCAGGTAAGTTTGCGCGAGAAGTATTTTCAGGTCTGAGGCAACTCGTGGTAAAGGCGGAGTAAGCTCTGATCACTTTCTTTAGTATCCCTCATAATCAGTGGCGTAACAAGGGGGGGGGCGGTCCGTCCCGGGCGGCACTTAATCTTTTTGAACTTTTGCAATTAATCCTAAAATACAGTCTCGAGAACTCATTTCCAAATATTGTAATACTACTGCGAATTTTCCTCACAATTGCTATAAGTGTTGCTAGTTGTGAGAGGAGTTTTTTAAATAAAATTTGATTAAGAATTACCTACATTACTATGAAATAGATTTCGCCAATGTCATCGACGATTTTTCTAACAGAAAAGCAAGAAAAACATTTTAGAATGTTGAAATTATAGTTTTACTTCAAAAGTAAACAGTGTTTTAATTTATTTCCCTATAAGTCATTTTGACTTTTTGTAGTATTTTGGTGTGTACTGAGAGGGGCGGCAACAGCTCTAGCTACGCCACTGCCCATAATGCAAAATACATCTCCTTGCGGACATGTATGATGCTATGGATTAAGGGAATTCAACCTTTATTGAGGTCTCATCAGTGGGAGCCAGACCCTGAGACGCCAAGGTTGAAGTAATGCAGAACTTATAAATTTTACCTATACAAGTTGCCACAGGATGCTTCGACCTTATTAAATAACAATCTCAGGATGAGAAAAAGATGTAGAAATACTAAGGAAAGTGATCAGAGCCTACTCCACCTTTACCACGAGTTGTTTCAGACCTGAAAATACTTATCGCGTAAACTTGACTTACCTGCTTGTTTGCTTACTTGGAAAAAAGGATTAAAACCAAGTTTATAAAATTGCTTGGTATCTTTAATATATATATATATATATATATATATATATATATATATATATATATATATATATATATGGCAAAGCATTTCCAAATAACAGAAAAGGTAGATGAAGTTAAGAGGATGAGAATTTGCCCGGTAAATTTGAAGCTAAATAAATTGTCCAGCTGTTCAGTCTGAGTTGCCAAAAGAAGAACTTACACGATTAGTGAGAAGGGAAAAAAAAAAAAAAAAAACTGGTTAAGAAAGGTAAAAAAACTGTTGAGAGAATTATCTAGTATTCTAGTAGGTAGATGGAGAATTTGTGTTAGATCATTCCCGACCCAAATATATCGGCATTTCTTCTAGCTGGATCAGTGAAACCGAAGATGGGAAGCTAGTTTAAGTTTTGGTGGCTGAAGTTTTAGGGAGACAACTTCACTATTTGGATATTTTGAGCATAGAAAATCTAACAACTGAGAAATAATCGAAATATCTAGAACGTTAAAACTATACTGAGAGAAAAAATTATTGGACTTATGTTCCTACAAGTTTTTTTTATTCTTACCAAGAAAGATCGTATCGTATTATAAGACAAGGTGATTATTCAAATATCGCAACCTTTTCAAGATGTCTACTAAGACTTCAGATGCATTTATAAGAAATCAGTAAGTTAATTATGTCTAATACAGTGACGGCCCGTACATAAGCACTGCGACACTGCAGCTCTCCGAAGGAAAAAATGAAAAAATTAAATTTTGTTTGTGTTCATAAATAATAACAATGCTTACAACATTATATAAATGCTACAACATGTTAAAGGTTACAGCTTATGTTTTCACATTGATCGAACAGTTAATAATTGGAATTGTTCGATTAACGCTTTAGATTACGAAACAAATGCACTGCCATCTAACGCCGATATTCGTTTGCGTTTGTCATTGATACGAAACTTTTATTATTGGTGTTCGTTCGTGGCGAGGATGAAATATTTTTAATAAAGCAATTTTTAATATGTACATTTATTTATTTTATTTTTTTTTTTTTTTTGTATATGCAGCACCCCCACTTAAAATTTTCACTGGCCGTCACTGGTCTAATACCCGAAAACTGTATTTTTGATTTTTTCAGAACAAACATTTTTAGTAATAAATCAAGAATGTTTTTATTTAGAAAATTTTCTAAATAAAAATACTTAAGAAATTTTTATTTTAGAAAAAATTAATTTCTTGAAAGATTGCTGACACCTGATCTAAATTCCAGTTACTGAAATGTAATGCCCGAAAAGAGACTGACACATGAATCACCACAGCTAAATTAACAAAATGTTAACATCCCACGCCAATTAATAAACATTTCTATTACTCTGTAAGCGCATTATTTGTGTTGGTTTATGTAGTGCGTAATCCCTTCAAAAGAAATTTTCGAAATGGGAACATGGTATGGTGGCCATTAAAAATTAAAATCATAAACAATCGAGCGACAGATATAGACCTACCAATTATTTCCATTCAGAGAACGTCTGTCAATCATTCCCACTTTAGCCAGGAGCAAAATGTTTTAACTCAGCGTTCTGATGAATTTTTTAAGGGAAAAAAAAAATCAACGTTTTTTTTCGTTACAGATGTATGTTATAAAAAAAATCATTTCATGCTTCTTTCCAAAAGTTCCGAAGTATAAAAATAAGATGAAAAAAATTAGCCGAGAAAAAAAAAATGCATCATGAGAATCAAATTTCGTGCAACTCACACGAACGAGCTTGCAAGCGTCCCTGCGAGGAGAATATGACAATATAATTGAACACAGAATTGCACCATATTCCTGTAACTTGGAAGGAAATGTTTCTTAACTGTTTATGAAATGACTAATCCTATAACAGCCAGCAGCAGCAGACCGGTCTGTTAATGTGTGGGAATCCCTTTTTGTACAGGTTTCCTTGTTTAGAGAATGCCTATTCAATACAAACTGAACTATTGTTGGAAATGGTGCCTGGGCGTGCATTTGATATTTTGTATTGATTTTCCAGCATTATTCATACTGGGCGGAGTTTTTACCAGTCTACAGCATTATAGGAAATTTAGGCATTAAATATTCAGTCTCTCTCTCTGTACCCTATTTTACGAAGTCCATGTTAATCTCTTTGCGTCTTTTATGAGCTCGTATATGTAGCATAAAACTGGTAGCGCACAAGTAGAGAAAAGAGTAAACTAAACTTACCATGAAGAGTGATAGTAAATGTAGTTTAACGCAAATATCTAACTGCAGCGATGCCGTAGCAAAAAATTACCATATACACCTGAATTTTATCTAATGCAGTGGGGGGGGGGGGGGGTAGTATTGCATGCAAAATGTATTTGCTAAAAGAAAGTATAAAACAGCTACACTGTGTTTGCTACCAACATGGAAATACTTGCTGGTTATTGTGCAACTAGGAAGAATCGATAGGACCTACTGTTTGTTCTATACATGACTTTCATTATTAATGATTCCAGCTTCATTCACGTGCCCATTTCAAAAGCGTCTTGTTATGAGACAGCAGGTGCTAGCGATAATACGGATATGTAGAAAGTTGTATTGCAAACGGGAAGAGAACTAGGGTCATCGGTTGACGTGTTATCTTCACACCTGGACAAGCACGAGCGACCTTTGCAGTTCGCTTCCACAGTGCATCCAAGCTTGCATCCTCTATTTTCTAGCGTGTAAAATAAACATAAAGATGCCTTAGAGATTTTTTTTATTACCACTGCATCAAATAAAGTGCGTAACAAACGATTCGAATTGGAAACAGAACGCACTTAAACATGTAGAGATCCCATCACACAAACTCAGGACCATTCGTCCTGAAAACTCTGTTTTTCATTTCACAATCAGGCAAACGGCAAGGAGACCACAAGCAATGTAACTTACGAAGTATACTTATAGGTACAGAGCTCTTAGGGTTCAAGAGTTTATTGAAACCGCTAATGATGAGCTCTGTCATGAACATTTCGTTCTGGCATATCAAATTAATCATCTTCGGATTGTAGAACTATCGCACTACAGTGCGATTAATTAATTCATTCATTCATTTCTATAGTAATTCAACAGCCGTGAGCCTCTTTTACGGGGAGGGACCGGCATAGCTGACAATTCAGACCTATGGCTGGAGGGATTGTCTTAAGTATTCCTGACTGTATCCGTGTGTGTTCACGGGGCCTGTCTGTCTGCTTGCGGGATGAAACCCCCCCAGATAAACTGGGGGGGGGGGGAACCCTGCTGTCCACGCCCAAGAACGGCTAACTTGGCTATGGCTGAGGAAGATCCTTAAGCTCCTCACGTCACCGACGGGAATCGAACCTAGGACACTCCTTCCCCAGGCATATGGTTGCGAAGCGCATACCCACTAGGCTAACCGCGCGGATGTGATTAATGATACAGGGTTTAGAAAGTGGTGAAACTAATAGAACAGTGGTTTGATGAAGGATCTAAAATGGAACTTGGAGAAAAGTTCCAAGGTATCAGTGGAGAAGGGGGGGGGGTTACAACGAAAACGTTATACATCATGGAGGTCTAATGTGGGATCTCGAAAAACAACTGTGTTATCTTTCGTTTATTCAATGGATGAATATTCTGCACCAGGGTGATATAAAAGTGCGCATACCTACTCACTAGATTTTGAACTGGACAGGTCAAAATATATCAGAATGCCGAGCGTTCTACTCCAAATCCTTCCTTACGAGTGAACTTAGAAAAATATTTTTTTAAATTATTTTTCAAACTTTTAATGGGAACACTGCATCCAAAATTTTCAGAACCATTTTCTGGACTTCTGAAAGAAAACACCAGCCGACTTTAAGGCAAACTCTGTTCGGGAGATTAGAAACAATTGATGTCAAACAGATCATCACAGCACTCCAAACTTAAGTGTTTGGTTTGAACATCCCTGACCACATAATATTCTTTTCTTCTCTTCTCTGTATGGGAAAAATGAAACCCGCTGAAAAGTGTGGCTACTCAGATAAAACTCGTGAAGGTGTAAGACCATAGATAAAAGGATTTGGAAGTTGTCTTCAGTCTTCACAAATAATGGAACCAGAGTAAACATGAATGCCTAATTTGAACCACTACTGATACTGATTTACAGTTCAATAAACACTGCAGTCACCCTGAAAGAACTAAACTATGCAATAACGATAAATTCTGCATACAGCAGATGCATGTCAATCTAAAACCATTAATTATGCCACTGGTTTTAGATAAGTAAATCCGATTTCACAACTTGAATAATCAAATGTGAAAATGCTATCACTTCTTTAATGACAATTCTGCCATCGTAGGAGCGACTTAATAGCACTAAATTCCGATTTATCTCACGTGTCTCAGCTTTGGTTAATATCATTAGATAAGAGATTTTAGTTTTTATTTATTTTTACACATTTCAAGCATCATGTTATCTTTATATTGAAGATGAATATCTTAACACCGGATTAAGTTTTTTTTTCGATTATTTTTCAAAAAGTTTGTGAAACACCATCGTGCTTGTAGTGAACCGAAAGACTACTGTAGACGATGGTGTTTGCGATTCCAAGCGTACTGAAGAACTTACATGAACTGACAGGTGTTGCAGTTGGCTGACTAGGTCAATTCCTTCTGACCTTATAATCTGCGTATACCTCTCTCGCTGCACGCATAACTTTTAGTGATTCAGCAAGTCTTACTGGTTATGTACCGCATGATTAGATAAATAAATTAAGATAAAGAATGAAATAGGCTTTACTGTAGACAAAAATGGGCGAGTTAACAAGGGAAGACGAGCTCCGTAGCCCAGTTCAAATCCAGCGCAGGACATGAACCTTTATCAAGACTTTTCAGATGGACAGTCATACGGTGATGAAGATTTTTTTTTTTTTTTTTGCTTCCGGCAAATTGAGTTTTTCATCCATTACACTGGCTAGAGAGCGCGCACAATTTACGCACATGAATTTAGGCATAAGACTAAACTTTATACTATAATTATGGTTACAAAAAATTGATCAAGAGATGATACTACCACATTAATAAAAAAACTTTTGCCTTAAGAATAGATGCAGCAGAATAGGTTGGATCATTTTTCTTTAAATGTAGTATTTTTTTGCTGAGAAGTAATCGCGGATGATCGTGTGCAGTGCAGTTTTCTTTTTATCAAAAATGGCAGACTTCAAGAATGGCTGATGTTTGAGTTCGGATTCGAAGGTAAAATCTTAGTTATGAAAACATTTTTGGAGAAGAATCTACGGGTAGAACTAAAATATTAGTTGTTACGATTTCTAAAGTGGAGTAGTGTCTGTTTGCCGAAGGTTGCGGACGTCCACCAAAGAGCAAAGCGAATGAATGCGACGCTGACCAAAGAGCTTGTCCAGAAAACAGCGGAATTATTACCCACGAGTCAGATAATCCTTGACATCGTGCTAATAGCATTTCGATACAACGTCCATCATCATACACATGACATATGAACCGCGCCAGTGGCGCACTCAGGATTTAATCTTGGAGTGGGGGGAGTCGAGTAGACGATTTACGAATACACACTACGCATTGCATACGACCTATGACTCAGCATCTGCAGTGATCGCCAATACATGACAAATAGTATAGAAATAGAAGACAACATAAATTTTAAAAAAAAATCAATTTTAATTAGGAAAGATTTTTGGAAAATCTTCTAGTGTTTATTTCCTTTTTTTTTTCTTGGGGGGGCCTTGGTCCCCTCCCTGGATGCGCCACTGAACCGCTTACACTAAGTGCTGCAGAGGAGTTTGGTTCATCGTCCTTTCTCATTTCGATCTTTACAAGTTTTAGAGTTTGTTAATGAAGATTCGTTGAGTAACGAACAACAGAAGCAACAATTGTAAAGCGACAAGTAAATATCATACTATAAAATGCAAAGTATTTCATACGTTGGAATTAAGTTCCAAGTTAAATATAAAGCAGGAGATACTGGGAGATTGCTTGCGTTCTCTTCTCCCAGAAAATGGGGGGGGGGGAAACACAATCAATTAAGAACACAATACTGACCTCGCAGTCTTAGCTGTTTCGACTGCAATTCCAAAACAAATCTATGATACAAAATACGAAAGTAATAATTGGAATAGTAATCATCTCAGTTGGTTATTCTTGCAAAATAATTATTCAGCAAAATTGATCCTTTTTAGATTAAAAAAAAAAAGTCCGAGAGAATTAATAGCTTAGCGATGTTTAACGCAGCTCGGCTGTCCGCTTCCGCAAACATTTAAAGTAAATATGGTTTCATTTAGATGACTGAATTTTTGCTAGTCTTCATTCAGGAAATGTTGAAAAGCTATAGGATATTAATTGACGGATGTGCCAAAAGTTAAGTAAACCGGAGATCCTGCAATATCAAATATCCTGTTGGTAGTGGCAAAGCGAGCCTTTGTTTACTCGACTACCGAAGAGCAATCTCTAAGTAAAGCAATTTCACCGAGAAAAAATATTTTAGTCAAGTTAACGAGGGCAACCTGGATAAAATTCGAATCACACACACTTAAAAAAAAAAAATCTCACTAATAAGAAGGATGCAAATGTACAAGCACCACGAACTGGCTAAGATAAAGTAATCCTCGATGATTATAGGATATGAACCAAAATTTATATTCGAAAAGTACTGGATTTATTCTAGATACTAAACAGGATACTTTTCAAGCAGCTTTAGGTCTCCAATATTGGAGTTGGAGTTATTAATGAATAGCATTCAAGGAAATTTATGGGATGAATTTTCTGGAATGCTATCTCTTGCTGGGACTAATGGATATCACCTTATCGATTATTCTGGCTAGCTCTTTTAGGAATGTCACTTCTTTTCGTCTACTGACACACTATTTCTTATTATAAAAGGAGTAAAAAATAATGGTGTTAATATTTTCTATAGGTTAAACTTCAGATGAATGGTTAAAGTTAATACTACACCACTTAATTTTGAAGTTCTATAAAAAAAAATAATGAAGGAGAAATTAATCCTATGAATAAGTGAGCAAACCAGTATAGATTTATAGCGGTTATACCAACTCAAGCACGCGAAAATGAAAGGAAGAAAACAGTTTTTAATAGGAGTAATAACGTGAACGTTAACTTCGATATAAACAAACCACTTAACTGGTAAAATTTAGAAAAGCAGTGTCATTGTTATCAGATTTTAAATTTACTTTAATAAGTGGCAATATATGCAGGAAACATGGTTATTAAAATTAATCCTCTGACAAGAAAGAAACATTTACCCGCTCTACTGACTACGATCTGCCTTGGTTAGTGAAGAGATCCATCACACTATAAGACAGCAGCAGCTCAAAGGCCACAATAGGAGGCGTAATTAAGTAGAATATGATCTTACAAACAACTACAAGAATGATTTAATCCTCTGAGGGATTAATGAGGCTTTCAGTTTCTGAGGCTAATAAGTTCACGTCCTGGGAAAATACATTAAAAGCGTTACACAACAGGTGTCTTTTACAAAGATCAAAGAGAAGCAAAGACTTTTTAGCCTCGGCTCTAACCCAAAGCCTTCGTGAGTGGAATTCACATATATACATTTCTGTATACTCTGGTAATGTAAAGCAATGAAGTTTACAAAAATCAACATGGAATTTTAATTATATGTAACACATAGATCCTCCCCAAACTAAATATTCAAAAACTAAACCGAGCTGTGGATTTCGTAGATGGAATTTCGTTTTGCATAGAGATTCTCATTCTTGGGAAGTTTTCGTACAGAAAAAATGTCAACTATAAAACAAAATTTCATTAATATAATTCAATAAAATATTTGATTGTATTTATTTTAAGAGAAATAAAGCAATCATAGCTAAATCGGTATTGTCAATGACCATCTAGGACGCGAAGAACCTTTATAGGTTATTTTGTCGGTCTCACACGTAGATAGAAGGGTTTTCCTCCAGGAAAGTCTAGTTTTTCATCCTGTAATACACAAAAACCAGTCATGGAACACACGCAGTTAGGAGATAAGCGCTAACCATCTTATTCGGTTGCATGTGAAAAATATCGAAAGCCCGCATGGTAAGCTGCAGCTCATAAGCAAGTTCTAAAATATAAGCTTTATTTCATTTCGAAATAAAATTTATTTCTGGCATGTGTTTGTCGTTACTTTTCTTGTAGACGGCAAATGATTTCTACTCGGCATGCTATAATGCAGTTTTGACACTTAGAAAAGTTTTGTCAGGTTATTTAGAATTAATGTTAAAATTCGCTATGAACGTATTATGTCTGAATATATTACATTTACTTGGTGTTTTTCTTAACTCCAAAACTGTTGTCTTTATCGATATAACTGTAACTGAAACTGAAAAACATTTCCTTAATTAAATGTAAATATTAATATCCCCCCCCCCTTCCCAAATAGCGGAAGATGTCTGGTACTGGGCAGACAAAAGCAATTTCTGTCTGTTCATAGAACTGCAAAACTTTAACTAGAAATAAATGTCTGTTGCCATGGGAATGGAAACAGAAGTCTGTCAACACCGATTGTCTTTCCAAGGCCAGTTCAGACAGGATTTCCGAATTGCACCATCGATGATCAAATTTCGTTTTATTTCCTTTAAGTTCAAAAATTTACGGAAATTTAACTGACTGTAACATAGCGAAGGATTATTGTCAGCTGTCTTCAATATTTCAACTGCGTTGCTGAGTTCCTGGTGTTCAGATTACTATGGCACAAGAAAGAAAAGAACAACGTTCTTGCTCATTTCTATCATTGCTAGATAGAACCAACAATTAATTAGAACCGTATAAGAAGTTAAAATGGCGTCATTTGGACAGGAAATTGTTACACAGTAGTGTTTCTTTAAACTAGCTGTTTGCTAGTTAAATTTTCGCTTACTTACCATCCACTGTCACTGCCAGCCAATTTGACATTACGGCGCCAGTTTTATCGTCTCTGGCATGACGATAAAATTTATATTAACTTTCCATCTAATCACCCTTTCCGTACCACTTGGAAACTGCGGTGACTACCAGTACACCATGACGGTCTCTAGGGCGTACGTACTAGTTAGAGAAATGCTACTCTGGTGCGATTTTGACACCACTATTCACATTTAGACTAGACTATTTTAGTTTGCTGACTGATATCCCTAGATATTAAAATCACTGCTTTATTAGACTACTGAAAATAACATCAGTTAATGTGCAACACATACATATAGTATTTGAAATTTATTGATTTAAATAAGTTTATTTAATATTAAGATTAATTTATACAATTTAATAAATTGTTTTTATATAAATAACTAGGGGGCTCCTCCCCCTGGCGCCCCCCCCCCGTGTTCAGGACTGGGAGGCCAGTTCTCCTTGAACTCTGATGACTCGCATTTTGAAGACTCGACACTTAGGGTAGTCCCTGAGTTTCAAAACGTTTCAAATAACTTAAGCCTTTGTTATTTTATATTATAGAGTAGATTTATTTAAATAAGTTTATTAATTTATCAAAAGAGATAAATACTATCGAAGAATCGGCCAGTTTATTTTTTCTAATATAGTATATTAAAAAATAGTATATTCTCGTATATCCAATGCATTCAAAATTGGGACCAGCAACTGAAAGCTTCATTTGTATATTTTGATAATTACCGGCCTGGTTGGGCGAGATTACCACCCCACACACTGGAAGCGAAAAATGGGTGAAATAGTTTTTCTTAGAGCATGGTCATATGAACTTAAATAAAAGTATAATAATAAAAAAAAAAAGAACGAGTCCTAATGCACTATAGGCTTACATTCTTTCATAGACAGGAGTTAAGCTTCTGGACAAGATACTATTCCCGCCTGGTTGGGCGAGTGGTTAGCGTATGCGCTCTCCAGCCAAAGGCTATGGGTTCGAAACCCGCCATGGACATGGATGTTTGTGATTGTCTGGGAAAATATTAGTGGTGGTGACTGCCAGTAGATAGCATTGATGATAGAGGGACGATGGTTTGGTGGAGACAGAATTGTAGATAGATGCCCGCCCTCGATGAGTCTTCGGACCTCTTGGAGGTGTCAAATAATAATTATATATATACACGTTAAGCAAGCTGTGGTGTTTATGATAATGCTCTTTGTAATCTTCTTTTAGAGCTTCCGTAACTCAATTGGTATTGGGAACACCTGGGTTCGATTCCCATCTATGACGAGAAGAATCTTTATCACGACTTTTCAATTAAAGGTGAGTTAGCCGGTTTCACACCGAGGTGAGGGTGTTTTCACATGGAAACGCCTGTGGAAAAAAACCCTTTTCATCCCTTAAATGCTAGCCGTCCCGGTGAGCAGACAGATCTTGACATAAAATACTTGCTCTTAGGGGATGCATCAAAGCAGAGAACAGGCCGGCTCCATTAATTGTCTAAAAACCTCTGATGAGGGCACTCAACCCGTCTCGGATGGATTCCTCTTCTTTTGCGGTTTAATTCAGTTATTTTCCTTCAGCTATGCGGTTTTATTTTCGCAGAAATGTTCATATTTCTGAATTTTAACACTCTTCATTAGACCTGCCTGAACATAAAATCATATTTTCTCCTCTCTGCACAAGTCTCCACTCATTTCCATAACGATTTCAATAGATAAATTTATTTCTTTAGGTCTTCTCTATGTAAGATGCTAAAATCGTTCATAGGTAATTTTTTGCGAACCGAAAAAACTTAAAATGATCGGATACAGTCGTTAAAAATGAAGTGCAGAATAGCATTTTGCATAATACTATCATTCATTTTCACAATAAACGAACCTGCAGTCTTCTTTCAAGGTTCGTTTAACAACACTCATATCGCCTTTTTGATATGCTTTGTCAGTTTGTTAGTAAATTATCTTCTGCTCTGGATGGATGGATGGATTTTATCGAAATTCGATATACTTAAAATATATCGAGCTATCTCACTTTAGTTCTAATTGGGACCAACTGCATGTGCCACATTTAGCCAACGTCTCGAAATCATGTTTAGCAATAACTGCTCTTGAATGGATCGAATTTAATGAAGTTCCCTAAAATTCCATCCCACTCAATTTCGGTTTTAATCGGACCATTTCAGTAGCAAAACCAATTGTGTCTACACAGTATATAAATTAAAATTAACTGTAGTTTGTGTGTGTTAAAGAGCGATGTCACTACACAAGAATACTATGACACATTTCATTACTTCTCCAATTCCTTTGCTTTGATTATTATGTAAAGGAGGGCCTATACATTTTTATTTTATTTTTTATTATGTAATTAAACTTGCTTGAGTTTTATTTCATAAAACCCAAGGCAAGGCTTATCGGAAAGTGGAAGACAACAGAGCCAGTTCAGTCAGTGGCAGTAACTGTAGAAAAAAAACGTTCCATCTATTATTATTCCTCCATACATATACAGTACATATATACAAATAGGCCTTCCTTCAGCCTCATTGATAATATATCAGGTATTCTAGACAATTCCTCTTTCATCGTTATCACCAGCCCATGCACCATTGCTGAAAGCAATAGTCTTCCTTACGCTCAAAGTTCAAACTGTGGAAGTCCAAAACATGTTGCACACTGTGCCGAAAGAGACTAAGGTCTGTTCTTAAGTGTCCATCTTTTCAGAAACAACCAAAAGGTCCATGAGAAACAGTTCCAGATCATTACACCTCATAGTTTGGACGATGCAATAGGGAACATTCCTCGGTATCCTCTATACACACCCATCTGATCGAAAAGGGATGCATCGCGATTCATCGATCCAATATCAGGATTCCAACACTATGACCAGTCAAGATATTCTTTACATTAGTGGACACTAATGTAAAGAATATCACAAAGAATATTTGATACCAATGTATGTTAACTTATATGGCTGATGTTGAAACAGACTTCGCAACTTTTCACGTCCTGTCCTTTTACTGACCCCTTATAGAATCTGATCATTTTCGCATGGGACTGCAGAGATTTCGTACTACCTTTCTCTTGGTGTTTAGCTCCCTGTGCATTTCCTGGCTAAGGTGGCATCCTCACATCTTTATCGTCGGCTAATATTGGCTATATTTGATTTTAAGTGAAACAGTCAACAATAGGCAGCTGATAACACTTCTTTCGAACTGCACGTGCTTCAGTGACAGTATACAGATGTAGTGGACTAAGTGTATCTGTTTTCCTTCTGTAGGAGTATAGACAATGTGTAAAAGGAATATAGATCAGTATTTATTTCATTCTAAACGGGAAGAATATTTAACCACTTTTGAATACGTGCAGTAAAAATGATTTGTTATGTAGGTATTTTATTTATGACAGGCAACCGTTTCCAATAATCAGAAACCTGTCACCTATCTGCGAAGTAAAATAAATGTTTAACTTTCAGTTGCTGTTTTTGTAATTACATCGAAGCGATTAAGGCTAGGAGGCATGTATACGAGTATTATATCCATTATTTGTACGCATCTGTCTTGCATAAATAAAAATGGAATTCTGGAAAGAAAAAAAGGATGATACCCTGTACGAGTCATTCGCATTTTATTTTGTTGTTAATAATTAATAAAATATTTCGCTCATCTACATGTTGCAATAGCGCAGAATACACACTGTATATCTTATTCTATAGGTATAAATAACATATAGGGAATATACAGACGATATTCCTGTAATTAAAATAGGACACACAGACGGGAAATCACAAAAACTTTCGTAGTTTATTTCTACTGTAGTCACATTTAGGTTCTTTCTCTCTCTCTCTCTCGGATTATTTTTTTTTATTTCTACACGCCTCCATGAAATCAGAAGGTTCGTCGTGGAATGATGAAGTGGAGAAAATCGTTATTCGAACAATAACGCACGAACTGCAAGTTCAATTTAAAATAAATGAAAACAGAGTGAAGATATCAAGTAAAATTATAGTTGTCATGTATCCTTGGAGAGATTCCAACTTTTGAAAGGTACTATTGGAAAGAGCAAATTATAAATTTGCAGTCCTTAGCAAGAGAGAGGGAGCGCGCGCACTCACCACCCTTCCATCCAGAATTCCTTATAATAATAAATTATAACATTGAGTTTTTTAAAATTGGTCCGAGTCCAGTAAATCGATGTGAAAATACGTTTGATTATTATGAGTGACTGTTGGTATCAACACCACATCTTAAATATTTTATCTGGAAGACCAATGAATCCATGTGATTACTATCAAATCCCATTGAAACAGACTTAACCAACTCAAAGTGGGCCAATAATTTGACAAAATTTCATTCAATAGAGAAACATAGTTATATGTCGAATACATAGTTATTAACTTGAAATTAAGTTACTGAGGGCAGTCTGCCTCCCTACTTCCTCCCTAATACACCATTATTTGCAGCGAAAGAGCTATCACATAATATCATTGCATATACAACTAGCTGAAATATTCCTTCACTCAGAAATCACACCGATATCTTAGCACCAATTAAGAGTGAGAAATATAATCAAGTCGTGGGCCAATAGGCAAGCCCTAGGGGTGGTATCACTCGAAATATAAATGAACAGCACAATGGAATAGACATGGGCATAGATAATAGTGCTAGCTTTTTTTTTTTTTTTTACACGCACATTTATATTTGACCCAACAGCAACCTCTGTGTCTTTCCCGGACTCACTGGTTTTCCACGTTTTTATCCTCAGATGTGGGAATAAAGCCAAAGCGTTGTAAAATCCAATTTTGAATTGAAATTACCCCCCACCCCCATGTCTTCATATACAGATGGGTTCATTTGGGTATTTAGGCTGTCGCAGCACTCCTTTACTCATCCACATCACTGGAGAGGGTTATACCTCCCGATGCACCCCCCCCGCCTTTTAACGCATGCAATTCAATATACAAGTATATTAAAGATATCCTTATAGTTGTGCCTTTATAATGCGTTCCTATTTATTTGTTTGTTGAATACATATTACTCAGCTGATTACTTGACTTTGCTTGAATCTTAATTGAATTTAAAATACATAAATATTCACTTTACAAGATAATTTCTTGAGGGTTTTTTTTTTTTTTTTTTTTTTATTTATTTTAAACGTAGTCTCATTTCAAATTCTAGGCAAAATATCTAAACTGAATATTGCATATTAAATAGTAGCGTGCATGTTCCATACATTAGTACTAGCACGACGTCTCATGTTCCAAAAATATTAAGTATCTTTATTTAAATTAGGGTTTAAAAAATTGCCTTCCAATAAGTGAAGTCTTTTCCCCGTTTTTGATATCCTATCATCGAATGAAAACAAATTACAAATAAACGAATTGTTTTTCCTATACTAGATTTAAGGTTTCGACGCCCACAGGCAGTATTTTTAGTATGTCTTTATAATTTATTAATTGAGGCATATTTTGAAATAAAGGTTTATCACTTATGTTTATTTATATTAATTTTAAAGCTATTAAATTAACAATATTACATTTTAATTATGAATATTTTATTATTTTAATTATGTCATACGTTGTCTATTTATGCCTACGTATAAATAAACAACGTACAACATAAGTTATTTTCCAAATTACATGCATTTCACATGAAGGATTTTTGATGAAGGAGAGAGAGAGAGGGGGGGGGGCTTGTTTTCTAGAATAAAACACTGGCCAGAATATGCATTCTGAGGATTTGCGAACGACTTTGTCGCACGTTATCTAGCGTGAATAAACAAACGAACAACCCACAGGTTAAAATCTCTTAAATGAATTTAACAGCTGTCATGGCATAAATCAGAAGCATGTTGCCAACGAAAAAATAAAATAAAATAAATGCTCACGGGGAAGTTACTGCGGCTTTGACTGACAGCAACGTACGCACGCACACAAAGAGAAAAAACGGAAATAAATATTAAAAAAAGATAATTCAGACAGTGCCGATGCTAGGTTCTTTGCCGCCCGCATGTAATTTCTATCTAAGCGCCCCTGTAACGATCCGGGCGTGTGTGGTTCTTTTACGATAATAAACATTGAAATTATTTGAAATTTCTTAAATAAATTTTGACAGAACAACCACACGTTGGTTCACTAAATATAAAGAACCGGGGGTGTTGACTAGGCAGGATAATCGTTAAATCGCTAACAAAATTAAAATGAATTTTAATTAAAGTTAAAATTTATTTGAACTAAAGTTCAAAAAATTCTTGCATTTTACAAGTTACTAAGAATTTAGTAACTTATAAAAATTATTAAACCATTTTTACAAGTGGAACTATCTTTTAGGAAAATAAAAGAATCTCAAGATAGATGAGAAAATAAGAAAAGAATTCAGAAATAATTAGAAGATTTAATATAAGTATTCAAAAAATAACATCTTTACAGAACAGAAAATAAATTAAATTACATAAATATACTTGAAAATTTTTTAATTAAAATTTTAGGGTTCTTGATTTCATATTCACAAAATTAGAAATAATGGTCTTAATGTCTAATTCCGCACAGACATCATTTTCAATAGCTATTAACGCCAAACTAACAAGCCTTTTTTCTGACATACTTGTTCTTAGGTAGATTTTAATCAATTTCTACTTGGAAAAGGAACGTTCACCGCTCGCTACAGTAACAGGTAAGGTTAATAGTATTCTTAAAGCAACTGAAAACTTAGGGAAAGTTAAATTATTGGACACAATAAAATTAAGAATATCAAAAGGGTTTTGAATATTTAAATTATCCTTCCGAAAAATATCCCAGAAAGCACATAACTCGTCATATAGTTCTATTGCATTCACGTCTTTATTGTCGCCGTCCTTCAAGAGAATCTCCAAATCGTCACAATTTTTTCGTAAATCTTCGTTATTAATTTGTAGTAATTTATACAAGAAATTAAAATTATCATAATCTGTTTTTAGTTGTTAAAAACGTTCTATTAACGAACACATTGCAACGTCTAGAAGTGCATAAAACACATTCACTCTAAATTTATCTTCTGGCGATTGTGGCGTTTCGTCATGATGCTTGTAGTCAAATTGTCGTGTCTTCTTTACCGTCGAACTTCCGTACCAGTTTTAAATTCTTGTTCTCCATCCACCTCTTCACTCAGTTCTTTTGCCGTTTTTAGAACTTCTTTAAAATGTGTATCTGATCGATACTCTTGTAAGAATATTTTTAAGTTTTCGATAGATTCTAAAGCAAGTGTAATGTTCATATTTTTGTCTTGAAGCATTTTACTCACAGGTTTATTCTGTTAAGTAAATCATGCCAAGTTATAAGAGAGCAAATAAATTTATAGTTCTTTATTTTAGCGCACAATGTTTGTGCTTCATACCGAGTTTCTTTATTAAAATTTTCATTATTTAAAATTTCAAAAAGTGCATCGTAAATTTCTCGTAACTGATATCGTAAAGGGCGGATTGCATTAATTTTACTTTCCCATCGCGTTTCTGATGGCTGTTTCAATGTTAAATTTTTTACGAACTTTAAAAGGATTGCCCAACGTTTGTGAGAGAATGAAAAGAAATTGTATATTTTTTGAATAATTGCAAAGAAACTAATTGTATCTGCATTCACTTTGGCTGCATCGTTAATGATTAAATTTAGAGTATGAGCAGCACATGGCACGTAAACAGCTCGAGGATTTTTGTTCAAAAACCAATTTTGGAGTCCATATTTTTTCCCTTTCATATTTGCCCCATTGTCATACCCTTGACCTCGCATGTCTTCAATGGGAATGTTCCATTTTTCCAGTTGTTGCACATAAACCACGTCCTGTGGAATCTGATATATCTGCAAAACCTAAAAGGTTTTCCCTGATCTTGACAATTCCATTGTCACAGGAAACAAAGCGAAATAATAATGGTCATTTGTTCTATTTTACTTGCATCAGGTGTGCAGTATAAAATTATGGAATAATATTTAGATTTTCGAATTGATAATAAAATTGTATCCCTGATTGCGTTACTTAAAGTTTCCAATATTTCATTTTGACTGTCTGTACTCAAATGTTGTTTCGTTGTAGGGCCCTTTCAACATGATTTTCCATAACGGGATCGAACTTCGCAAACAGTTCGACTAATTTAAAAAAAAAATTGCCGTTATTCCTTGCATATAATTTATGAGATGATCCGCGAAAAGCTAAATTTTGGCTACCAAGGAATTTTATAATTTCAATCAAGCGTTCTAAAACACTCGTCTAATGTTTCTTTTCCATTTCATACATGCTTTGAGTCTGGCAATGAATAGTAGTTTTTTTTTTTTTTTTTTTTTTTTAATTTTTATCAAGTTCCTGCCATTTTAAGAAAATTTTCATGAGAGTTAAACTAGTCTCGTGTCTATGCAAAGTTATACTTATTTCTCCAATCGTTATAACCTTCTAGAAGACTACTTGATTAGGTAGGTGCGAAAAGTTTGCAACAAAAGCAAAAAACAGAATTTAAAGTTTCGGAATAAATGAGCCATATTCTTGGCACGAGCCCCCCGTTTTCCATTTTTCTATTATAATGTGTCGCCAAATTTACGATCATATGCATCTCTGGGATATATTATTATTTTTCTTTTTAACAGGCCTCATTTCAATTAAAACAACTCGTAAGCTTTCATCAATATTTCCCCATTCACCTGGGTCTTCTAAATTTACAGAGACTAACAATGTTTAAGTTTCGTGGTCAACTACAACTAAATCTTCTCCTAACTGTTTTTCATTTAAATCATGTGTCTTGTTATCTTGTTCAATAGTACTTTCATGAAAACTGGATGATGTGCGCGGTTCGTCAACTCCGATTTCTGATGTATTGAGTTGGTTACAATCTGCATCAGAATATTTTAATAAATTTATTAAGAGCCCCAGTTTGTTTCTTAATATCTGCTTCTTTCGCAGCATGACGCTTAGGATTTTGTGCACCGGATGACTTTTTTTTTTAATTTTTGATTCCATTTCTATTTTATACCCACAAGAAATTATTACACAACACGACATAGAGACGAAATAATCGTCCGCACTGCGCTACTGTCAGTAGCCTGCTGACATGCGTACCATATGAGTCATATGGTGCGCATGTCAGTAGGCTCTTGTTGCTAGGTGACCAGTCATATGATATGACTGGTCACCTAGCAACAAATGTTTTGTACAAAAATTAGTTTCTGTGCATAAAAACCGTTCACTGTTCGATTTGATAGTTCCACTTTAGATAGACTGCTGTAGACACAACAACTGCAGGCAAGCATTTAGCCTGCTCTTGCTGCAAAATTGTAAACATACAATTTATGTACAATTTTTTAAATTTTTATTCGGCCTTATTTATTTTAATATTGATCATTCTAAGAATTTTTTCTTTATATGATAAAAATTTTGTTTCTTAAAAATGAACTTATGAACCGTGCCCCGGCGGCACCCCTTCGTAGCGGCGCCCGCATGCTCTGAATGCTTGCTTCGGTCGGCCCTGAATTCAGATATATAACTTATTGCGTTGCTTCAAAACAAATTTCTAATCACTTGGACTGATTGGGGGTTAACGGTCGAAGTATCTAAGGCTCTGAAATCCATGTATTATGTCTGTTAACTACGTATGTTCTTGTGGCCGGGTTGCCTTGTTCCGTGGGATGAACAAAACTGAATTTCTTGGAATAAAAATTAATTTCCTTCAACGTATGAGACCGGCTAAAGGTTCTTTGCGTCATACGCGATTCGAAGTAAGGTAGAGAAGGGTCCGTTAGGCTTGCATGATCAGCTTTTAATCACATATATTGGTAGTTATATTTAAAAAAAAAAAGTGACGATTCACTTGCGACTTTAGTACAGGTACTGCAGCGAATTGATAAAATAAATTCAACCTTAATCATAATATATTTATTTATTTATTGCTAACGATAATCAACGATGCTGTGAAATAGCTTTTATTTTGTTTTGACTGCTCAACTACACGGCACCACAGGTGTTATGACTATAGATAATCGATATCGAGGTTCATAGCCCCAGTACTGTCAACCTCGTATTGCACAATCCATATTTTGAAAACCTTGCAAAAAGCAAAACAGTTTTGTACGCGTACTTTACCTCTGCTATAATTATCTACTCTACCAATTTTATCAACATAAAGGAATCACATGACGCCTCGAGGGAGTTATCAGAAAATGCCAGTCACACACCTAAAAGAGTAGAATTCTTTCGTAACATCTTGTATTTGTCAGTAGTTCCGTAACTAGGGAAAAATACGTACACGTCATAAACGGAAATGTGTGAAGTTCTCAGCAATAAAAATAGCGTCATGTAGCTTATGTTAAACGTGCGTGTTTCTGTGCTGGTCTGTAATATTCTAAAGTGGATAAGAAAGCGCTTCTATTTTACTTAGAAAAATATTTTAAGAATCTTGCAAAAGACTCACATTTATGAGAATTATTCCCTCCCCCCTAACAACCCACATTAATTAGAATTAATTAAAAATACAACTATTTATCATATGGGATCATATTGAAGCCAAAACTTGCAAAAAAAATTCGGCACAACTTATTCAGAATTGCAATTTTAATTAAATATTCTACAAAAAAAAAATTGAAAAGGACATTTGGTACGGAAAATTGAATAAACATTTAAGCCACTCTATAGCATGGATATTTGCGAAATGTTTTCAGGTGGTAGATGATTTTCGCAGTGTGAGATCTCCACGCTGCTGACTGGAGGCCTGAAATAGCTTTAAAAAAGGTCCCCCCCTTTGGTTTTCTAAAGTAGGTCCCCTTTATACTCTCAGCCTACATACGATAGCTTATTTTTATGACAATCACAAAAATTAAAACCGTCTAATTTCGTCCTTTTTTGGTGTGTGTGTGTGGGGAGGGGGGGCATTACCAAGGGTATTCTTGTTAAGAAGATTAAAAACGAACTCTCTCATATCTGGACACAACATGGGGCTTGAAGGGCAGTATTATTACTTTTGTGGTTTAGTATGGAATCTAGTAAATGCAGGACTATTGTAGTTGCGTACATCTGTTCTAGAAAGTATTATATTCAGATATGATTTTGCTCAATCCTGATATTTATGCATCTGCAATTACAAGATATAAGAACAAACCAAAATATTCAGGGACTTAGTAACAGCATTGCCATGAATGAATTTTTATCTCTTTGTATAAAAAATACAAACTGGCAGCCATTACAGGCTCTCTTTCTCTCTCTCTCTCACTCACACACACACGATAGCCAAGTAGCAATAATACACAAGAGTCCACAGAAAGAAAAAAAAAAATCAGCAGAATATAATATATGTAATGTATGTGCAGAATTAAAAAAAATAAAATAAATAAAAAAATATAAACATAAATGGATGGAACACGTCCAAAGAATGAAAACAGAAAGATTACCAAAACAAGTCTTAAAGTACAAGCCAGTAGGAAAAAGAAAACCAGGACGTCCTCTTAAACGATTCAACGATGACTTCTAAGGCCGGAACAGGCCATGCTAGGCCTAAATCCTTGATACGCATGATGACGTATGTGCAGAACATATATGGACAATACAGAAATTAGTTAATAAATATTCAAAATGCTATACATTCGCATTAATGAATTTATCAGCTCTGTTCATTACCTTCCGACATAAATCGGCATTAATTTGTGCTCAAATACGTAAATACAATTTTCTATATTGATGCAATGTAACACTGAAGTACATTGCATCAAGTATAAGAGTAACTGTATTATTGTGAAGAGTGGCTATTCAGTATTATCGACCAAATACCATTCAGAATCAGTCCATTAAATCTCTTTGAACGCTTCCTTAAATCTCTCTCTCTCTCTCAAAATATATCCAGTAAATGCTGTGCTTAGTATATATGGCGTGTTCAGCAAAATCAAATCGTGCTCAACGGTAGTACTTCAACGTCGCTATCAGCGTTTTCATTTATTCTTATCTCCAAAGAGTAACCCAGTGTTCCATTCTTTGAACTCAATATACTGGTCCCCAAGACATATACACTGTAATTTTCCTGTTTATTATTGCGCATACCATCGATATCGAAAACGGTCCGTTTAAATAGCTTGTGATTATAGTCATTTGGTAGAAATTGTTTCAAAAGTTTTTTTACTTTTTTGTTGAAAGTTCTTTTTTTCTTCCAAAAAACACACTTTGGCTCTCCAACACAACTGATAGAGAACAGACAAAATGGAGCCATAAAATACCATATCAATCACCATATGAATAAAATACATAATACCAATCTCTAATTAAAAGTGTGCGGATTGATATCCAGAGCAATTGGAAGTCACATAAGATTCTTCAGTAATAGGTGTAAATGATTCTGTAATCATTTACAGAATGGATGAAATGTTCTTTGTTATTTCAACACATATTCTTAAGAAAATCATGACCCGCTTCCGCTCGGAATCTTGCTTCCTGCAATAGCTGCAACCTGTACGCATAACACAAGGTTGGACTTGAACTTACACAGTAAACAGTTTCCTGATGCTTTTAAAAAAATCCTGCAATGATTGCATGTTCTGTGGGTTGAATTACGAGTCATAAGGATGCTTGAGTCAGTCAAAAATACCTCCCGTCTGTTTTCAGTTTAGCGGAAAATATTCTGCAAATACTTTACTACAGCACAGAAACACGGAAGTCTTTTGTCCTTAAACCTTTGTGGTATTACTTAGCTAACATCACTAGAAGCGTGGAAGCATATTCAGTGAATGAGTCGGGGGGGGGGGAGTGGTGTCATTCCTACTATTTAATATGCCTATAAGCTGAGGTGCAAGTTAGTTATAGGCATAATGGATTGATTTTAAAACAAAAAAAAAATTAGGAAAATATTTTTAAAAGTGAATAGAGAAGAACTTGTCATTTCTCAGATTATAATAAATAAATAATAATAAAAACGTTAACGGTGCGTGTGTGTGTGTGTGGGGGGGGGGCTTCAAGCGTTCTTAGCCAGATCATGCATCTTTCCAGACAAATATAGCAAACGACGTAGTTACGGATTATGCCGCTGTGTATTCGTCACACTGTGAAGAGAACTTAATTAAAACCTGAACTCTTTGTTTATTTGGAAAGTTAAATTCGTCGTTAGTTTTTATCGAAGTATTGTACTCTTTTAAAAGTGACAAAATGTACTTGTTTATATGCAGGTAGCGTAAAATAAAGTTCCAGAACGTGGTTTGGTTGGCAAAAAGTCGTCTGGCGCCGTCATGGTCTTTCACTGCAGCCTTGGTTAAATCGAAGGGAAAGTTTCGAGTATCGCTCTCAGTAAAAAAAAAAAAAAAAACAAGACATTCTAAGATATATATAAGAAATATTCTAGAAGTTATTGCATAACTTCTTTATATATCTAGATATCTGAAATTTACAATCATAGAAATGGTCATAATATGACAAATATCGCTAAATCGGCTCGTTTTACCATGTTTCTAGAACAATCCCAAGACGTCTTTAATACATGCTGTCTTTGGTTGCTTAGCAACTTATCATCAAGGAGTATTACTTCTGCTGTCATCTATTCTGGTTAGTGAACGGTAGTGCTATAATGTCTGCTTACATTAGAAAGCTCCAAAGACTATGTATGCTATGCATAGTTAAAAAGTATTTTTTTTTTTAATATAAAGCTGAAATAAAGGAGTACACAGACCTCGGTAAAATCATTAAAAATAAGAGAGAGATTTATATGCAATATATTTATGAGTCGTGTTAAATCTGAATATAAGAAAAAGATTATAAATTTTATTTCATCCGTTCTCTCTTCCAAGAACAAAACGATGGTGACGTCGTCATGTTTCTTGCATACGATTGTAGGAATGTATTAGCATAAAAGAAACAAATCTCTTCTTGAAATAGAAACTGTAGAGGTGAAGAGAATGTTCATTAGTCAAGCAGCACAGCGCGAAAAGAATGAGAATTGATGAGTTTGCCAGTGTTGCTTAGTAACTTCTCCATGGATCACTGAAAAGCTTATCTTTGAGGAAAATTACTTCTACTTTCGTCTTTTCCCTATTGACCAATGATTGCGCAAGCTACTCGACTAGTACTATTGCCAGGTTTCTCTGCTATGAGATAGCTAAGATCTATTTAAGCTACGCAATCGACAGAATTCCACAGAAGCTTATCAGGGTTTTTATGCATTGCACGAGTCAACATGTGTTTATTACAAGAACAAAAAAGGTTGCAGGCGGAAAATCCTGATGACAAACATTTATTAAAATGAGAGCAATATGTTATCACGACAGATTTATCACGAATTGCGTCAACGGAATATATGTTAAATACAGTATAAATCTTCCTTCTGAAAAGATAAAAAAAAATCTTCGATTTAACTTCAGTTTATTGAAATGAATAAGAATGACTTATTTAGTTAGACGCATTAATACTCTCTTTAAAAGCTTAAAATTGGAAAAAAGAAGAAATAATAACATTTTTGAATTTAAGCCAATTCTTAGACTGAAAATCAATAAGCGGTTTGATTTGAGTAATGCAAATATATGTACCTATCATCAGTGCTTCAGATAAGGAAGATCATTTCTATGAGTATCTATCCAACACTAAGAGATAATACGTTATTGGAAGATTATAATTAGAGACCAACTGTAATAGGCAAGAAAACACCAGGGAGAAAGTACTTTAAGTGTGGGACAAAGAAATGAGAGAGGACAAAAATAATGAATTTGCAGTCAGGGACTATTCATATGTAATGCTTAATTTAAAAAACAAAGTAAACCAAAGTGGATGGACATGGAGATCACCAAATGGAGAATTTTTTTTTTTTTTAACTAAACTAATGAACATCATGGAAATATTAGATGATGCATTTACTGTCGACCACGATAGTGATCACAGGCTAGTAAGGATAAACATTAATAGAGATCAGTAATGATCTCTATTAATGTTTATCTAACTAAATCCCACAATATAAGGTGAGGATGTAATGAACCATAAAGAAAAATTTGAGGAAATAATGGAAAGGAAGTTTAAAGGAAAAGTATCACCGAGTGCGACATCAAATAGAATGGAGGAAATAACTTGAACACTAACACAAGTTACTAAATATTTAAGAAAATCATTACCAGCAAACAGAACATGTAGGGAAAAAACCTCAGTTCGAATCGCGTCTAAAATGCAGAGAATCTTTATAAGAACTATTCAAATGAAAGTGAGTTAACCGGTCTCATACGGAAGAGGAAGTGAATTTTTACTCCAAGAAATTCAGAGTTGTGTTCATCCCACAAAACAGTCAAACAAGAACACACCCAGTTAACAGACAATACATCGACTCCAGAGCCTTAGTTACTTCGGCTGTTAACTACAAACAACAGTCCTCCGATAGTGATTAGACATTTATATTGAAGCCACGCGATAAGCTATATATATCTGAATTCTTTTTTATTTAAATATTTTTTTACATTGTTTCTATTTTGTATGTGTTGTCAATCAAAGCCGCAATAACTCCCCATTGAGCAGTTTTATATTATTTTTTCGTTGGCAATAATGCTTCTGACTTATGCCATGACAGTCTATTAAGGAAGAGATTTCAACCTGTGGGTTGTTCGTTTGTTTATTCACACTAAATAATGTGCAATAAATTCGTTCGCTAATCCTCAGAATGCATATTCTGACCAGTGTTTTATACTAGAAAATGAGTTCCTCCTCTATCCTTCATCTCATATGCACGTCATTTAGTAGATAACTGTTGTACGTTGCCTATTTATGCCTACGCATAAACAGACAACATAATCGAAATAAAATATTCATAATTAAGAGAAGTAGCGTAGACAATATAGAATTTGCAAAAATGAGAAAGTTTGTTAAAAAACAAAGGAAATCAAAACGACATAAGAAAATAAAATTTAAGGACAATTCAAAACATAATAGAAAACAAAAACAAAAAAAAAAACTTTGAAAATGATCAAACGAGGATTGAATGGAATTTAAAAACTGGATTCTAAAACTTAAAAATAAACGAATAGTACAATACAATAGAGAAAAAATAACGGATACAGTGATTTTTATATGACTAATAGAGAAACAAGTACAGATCCTGTACTAAATTTAGATGGGGCAGACACAAAACCACCAGTTGTAACAGAAGAACCATGGAAAGTCCTCAAGTACAAAGAACAATAAAAGTCCTGGATAAAATGATATTTTAACTACAAAAAAATCGACTACAACGGCATAAAGCAAAGATTATCTTATTATATAAAAAGGGATAGCATATATGATATCGACAACTATAGGTCAATCAGTTCGTTAACACAAGTGCAGAGAAATTTCATAACTACTATACCATTATAATAAACAGAATCACAGGCTGCAGAGTAACTCTTTACAAATAGATCGTATTCACTCTATTAACCAATTAATAGGAAAAGTAAATAAATATCATAATCCTGCATATTTAGTGTTTGTAGATTTTGAAAAAGTTAATTCTTTATATCAGTCTGAAAATAGCTTAAAACGGAGCACTGCATTTCAAAATATTAAAAACTACACAGTAGAATTCAACAGGTAGCAAAGTTACAACATGGAAAAAATGTGGCATTGAGAGAGGAGTAAGGCAAGGAGATCCGACATCAATCAAATTGTTTTCTGTTACATTAAAATTAAGCAGTAGCGGCTCGTGCACAGGCACTGTGGAACTGCAGCACCCCCAATTTTTCTCGATATATAAATATATTTATTAACATTTGCTTGTAATATTTAATTTTATCATCAACAATCCTATACAATTCTTATTTTGTATAAAAAATACTAAAAATCCATCTTGTAGCACTTAGGAGGGCGAAGCACGCTAGCAGCACTGTGTTTACCACAGTGTCATATTGCTACGCGCACGCAAGCATATGCACGTCATAGTGAAATGTGAGCTATTAGCGTAATGCGGCACTGTCCGTCGCGCAGTTCCACTCTTGTTTATATGCAGCTTGCGCCAGTAGTAGAGTGTTCGTAGTGCTCATCGTGTTTACTCCGTGTCTTTGAATGTTTGGACATTACAATTAAAGGATTTAATTTTAATGTCCAAAAATTGTAAATCCATTCCTTTAATTACAATTAAAGGAATGGATTTTATTTTTAAGTAATTTTGAATTATACTAAACTGTATAATTTTATCGATAATAAACAATATTTTTCATGAAACAAAACAAGAATATATTTTATTTTTAATTTTGAATTATACCAAACTGTATACTTTTATCGATAATAAACAATATTGTTTCATATTTATTTTATTTTTTTTAAATTTTTACCATAATTTTGATATTTTATCCAAACACGTATACACTGTACTTACAGTGTGTACGTATATTTCGAAAGTTGCAGCACCCCCACGATTTCAAGCCAGGAGCCGCCATTGGAAATAAGTCTCATTATAGTCTATTTCTTTAGAAATAAATCATGGGAAAACTGGAATTAACATCAATAGAAAAAATCAATCATTTATGTTTCGCAGATAGCACTGTTCTGCAAAAAATAAAGCAGAAGTTCGAAACGATAAACGCACTTGCTAGATAAAGCACGAAAAATGGTTTCAAAAATAACCAGAATAAAACTTATGGCAAATTCAGATCACACTGAACCAAAATTAGCATTTAATTCTATTCAAATTGTGGAAGACTGTTTACCTTGGACAATTAGCTATATTTAAGGAAAACAAGATAATGAAATAAACAGAAGTATCACACAAGAAAACAAAGTTTTGGATGAATAAAGATTATTATCTCTTAGATTATTGCATGTTTAAAAAGAAAGCTATTTAATATGTGCATTATTCCAGTGTTTATCTAGGGAAGTGAGACATAGGCAATGACTAAAAAACAGGTTGTGTGTGGTACAAAGAGCTTTATAGATAAGGGATGGAATCGGAAATAACTGAATTAGAGAGATGATTGGAGTAGCGGACATTGTGAAGTATTACAAAGCATGTAAATGGAGACGAGCTTCATATTAACAGGCTAGCAGACGAAAGATAGACCAAATTTATCACCGAGTGGATACCAAGAGAAGAAAAGGTCGCTAAAGAACAAGATGGAGGGATGATCTACAAAAGGTTTGGCATGAGAGGGTGGAAGTTGGTTAAAGACGAACTGGTAAGTTAAGCGGGAGGCCTACATTCAGCAGTGTATGAAAAGAGAGCTAAAGAAGAAGAAAACTTTTTTAAAAAAAGGAAGGCAGTATTTAATATGTTGATAACAATTTACTTAATGCAAAAAAAAAAAAAAAATCAATTCTCATTCTCAGAGAGAAATAAAGGTGCGTACAGAATTGAACAAGAAAACATTTTGTGAAATTTATTTAGAAAACAAATTAGCGCAGCTGGAAGAAAGCGATGATGCACCCTTTGATTGGAGGAATCTTTATATATGGACTTTTTCAAATTAAGGTGAGTTAGCCGATTTCATATGGAGGCTGCAGGGTTTTTTTTTTCTCTCAAAATCTTTTTTTTTTTTTTTTTTTTTTTATTCCACATACATGCAAATCAATCAATTTATTTATTTATTCGTATGGAGTTCCCTCCCTTTTCTCTCCCATCCCTATTGGAGCGAGTTGAGCCCCCTCATGGGAGGTTAAATATTTATGGCTGTAGATCCGTGTGTTCACTGGGCCGGTTTGCCTGCTTGCGGGATGAAAATCCCCAGATAAACGGGGGGGGGGGAACCTTGCTGTCCACGCCAAAGACTAACTTGGCTATGGCTGAGAAAGATCCTGAAGCTCCTCAAGTGGGCGACGGGAATCGAACCTAGGACACTCCTTCCCCAGGCATATGGTTGGAAAAGCGCAAAGCCACTAGGCTAACCGCGCGGACAATCAACCAATGAAAACAAGCAATTAACAGACAAAAATACAGTTAGTTGACGGTAGATAACGCAGTGTGTGTGTGTGGATGGTAGATTATGTAGTGCAGCGCTTCCCAAACTGCGGGCCGCGGCCCCCTTGGGGACCGTAGGTTTTGTTGAAGGGGGCCGTGAAATAATGAAAACAAACTGAAAATGTTTTAAGACTAAGTAGATTTTTTATCTTAAAAGAAACGTATTTATTTTTTTATTATTTATTTTTTGGTATTTTTTATATTTTAATGAAAAAAAATCACACGTTGGTGCGGGTTCACAAATTTTGCTTCCCGCATATTTCGGCGTTTAATGAATATTACTAAATATATCCTGATTCATATAAGTTTCATTTCAAAGCAGAAATCTAAGAATTGTAGTTTCAATTTCACCTGATATTGACTTTTTGTGTAGCAGTATTGAAACACATCCATCGCATTGAATTGTTATTAAACTTCTTTTATGTTTTTAATTCTTTCTTTATTACTAATCGTTTTACGTTTCGTGTGCTTGTACTGCAAATGTACAACAACAATATATCTATCTATATAAAAATATGTACCATGTCAAATGCGTATGTAAGATGCTAAAATGTAATATTTGCATTTGATTTTTGCAATATTCGCTGCATATGTTTTGTATTGAATATAAATACAATAAATATTATAATAATATATGTCTATATTATGATTTTTTTTCGAGGTGGCGTGAAATATTGTAATTTTTCAAAAGGGGGCCTGACATCCAGAAGTTTGGGAAGCACTGATGTAGTGTATTGGTGGATGATGTAGTGTGGATAGTAAATTGTGTGCATGTGGTATAGATCGTCCTCTCGCGATGAATCTTCGGACTACTGGGGATGTCAAGTATTGTAATAATGATATTTTATTGTATGTTATATAACTCGACATAATTACATTACCGTTTAATATACTGCATATGCATATTGACGGCTTGAAGTATCTTTAAAAAAGTTTCATGTTTGGTTTTTAAAACAGGGTTTTCCGGCTATGGGAAACATTATATATATAATAGAAATAAAATTTTAGCCCACTCACGATTCGAATGCACTGTAGAATAGGAGCCAGGTTATAAAAAAAATGCAAACTAGGGAAATGTAGAGGAGGGGGGGGGGGGATCTATCCAGTTCAATCCTTTAACGATACAAAATCGTATAATATCCAAAAATTGAAAGAAAAAAAAAAAAGAAAGAAAAAACTGTGTTCCGAATCCTTGGGATACATGATTGCTTCAGCATCATCCCTTCAAACTCGTTCACTACCACGCCGCCGACAAATGTCAAATCCCATTACTCACCACCAATGGCGGCTCGTGACTTGAAATCGTGGGGGGGGTGCTGCAACTTTCGAAATATACATTCACACTGTAAGTACAGTGTATATGTGTTTGGATAAAATATTAAAATTATGGTAAAAATTAAACATGAAAAAATATTGTTTATTATCGATAAAATTATAGTTTGGTATAATTCAAAATTACTTTAAAATAAAATCCATTATCATAACCCCAATAATGTTCTAAAATAAAAACTATAACAAATGTTATGTCTTTAAATGTAATGTCCAAATATTTAAAGAGACGGAGTAAACACGATAAGCACTACGAACACTACTACTGGCGCAAACTACATATAAACGACAGTGCCGTATTACGCTAATAGCTGGTATCTCACTATGACGTGCATATGCGCGTAGCAATAAAGCACTGTGGTAAACACAGTGCTGCTAGCGTCCTTCGTGTTACAAGATGGATTTTTATTATTTTTTACACAAAATAAGAGAATCGTATAGGATTGTTGATGATAAAATTAAATTTTACAAGCAAATATAAATAAATAAATATGTTTATGTATCGCGAAAAATTGAGGCTGCTGCAATTCGGCAGTGACTATGCACGAGCCGCCCCTGCTCACCACTGTAAGGTGTTTAAACAATTCGTAATGTTTCAGGATTACACTTATTTTTATTTATTTTTTTTTTCTAATTCTTGTGGGGCTTCGCATTACGATCAGAATTTTATTTTATTCTGATATAATGGTCTTAATTCCTTAAAAACTGCGGCTCAAATAAACTCGCCTTAAAAACTAAGTTCAAATAAACTCGACTTACTGGATACACTGTCAGTTTTGTTTAATAGTTAAACAGAATGAGAAAAGCCAACCATATTTTTCAAAACCCTTTACGTATAACTGGCAGGAAATATAATACATGCACATTATTCGTCTTAAATTTCTAGAGCAGAATACGAGAATAACCGTACTGTAATAATTCGATATCAGACGAAAACAAGAATCGCTTCTTATTAAGTTTCATAGTTGGAATATTTAAATTCCTAAGTGTGAACTTTAGCACGGTCGAGTTATGTTTATAGTCAGTAATCTTGTTTAAGTCTAAGTTACCTTAGTAAACAACTGAAGATTTGTAAGTTGTATGTTTTATTTTAGAACATGGAAAAAAAAATTTAATGACTACGAGTAGTTTAAGAAAATTCAGTGTATAAATTCAACGAAGTTATTTATTGGTTAGAAAAATATAAATCACATTGTTCGTGAAATCATGAAATATGGTATAAATAAAAATAAAGTATATCAACCGATTTTAACAATGGTAGAAGAGGATTTATTATTTATTTAGAATTTATTACAAATGTGTGTAAATGGAAATTAAGTAAAGATGAGTTTTGCAGAGTGGGTACCTTCCACGATTATTACTTGATACCTCCCAGGAACCATTAACGGTATCAGATGATGATGATAATAAACTTTGATTTTTTTTATATATCAGTCCTCCACACACACGAGAGGTCCCAAGACCTATGAGCAAAGGTTCCGTATGTGGGAAAGTTGTACACAGAAGAAAGAAATTTGGTGATCTGTCTCTTGAAGAGCTGAGGGTTGTAATCATTGGGGAAAACGGTATGGGAAAGACTGTTAGGAGCTGAACTGTATATGGGTGTTGACCAGCAGTTGCTCGTACCTGATTTAAGGAAAGTAGAGGGATGGTTTGACCAGTTCAACAGAGAAGCGTACACGTAAATACTTACAGAAAAAGACAATGCAGCAACAGAAGGCCTATAGGAAAGGAACAACTAAAGGAAGTCAGTGAGAGGTATCGTCAATTAAGCGAAACGCTATCTCCCTCTCTCTTTTGAATAGAATCGAGGATTCGAAGGGAAATCCTAAGTGCAACACACTAAATGTAAGAATAATATTGTAAGGGTAGACGGATTTGAGATTTATAAAAGGTCAGGAATTGAGCTGAAGAAAAGTGTTTTTTTTTAGAATGAAAAAGATGCCTGGGCCAGGATTGGCTAGACGTAAAAGTCAGTTCAAGAACAGTTGATGGAAGAGGACTTTGCTCCCGGATCCGTTTTACTAACATGTCCCACACATTCGCAATGGGCTTCAGATCCGGGCTTTGTGGTGGCCAGGAAGATTGTGGAAGTTGCTGTTATGCTCACTGAACAATTCTTGAGAGATTAACAATATCATTGTCGTCCATGAAACAACCGTCACCTGCAGCATAAAGTCAACATTGTAAGATGGCCTTGACTGGCAACAATGTTCAGATATTTCTTGGAGGACACCCGACCTTACAGCAATATCAGGAAACCCCGTTCCGTACCAACGGAACATGCCCCCTCCAGAACCTTGAGTCGTGTTTACAAGGAAAGCTGGGTTCATTGCTTCATGGGGCTTCCGCCAAACTCTCTGGCTGCTCGGTACAGAACAAGGTGTACCGTGACTGTTCTTCGCAGAAATCAGTGGTTTTTGTATAGGCATGCGACCGCCAATGCCGATCCTCTTTAATTACCTGCACGTAGTTCGGTGGAGTATCAAATAGTACTACTGGATATTTGTAGTGATTTTAAAGTAATGTGTTACTGCATGCATTGATGATTTGTAATTCTCGTATTTCAAGAAAATGTGACTTTCCCTAGAGGATTATATACTAGGAAGAGAGAACAAAAAAAACACAGATCCTTCATTTATCCCAAGAAAATATTTCCACCATAACTGCATATTAAATTGGGTTTCATGAAAAACTTTGTCAAAGCACTAAACAAAGATGGAAAACAAACTGCAAGATTACCAAAATATTAGTAACCAAACTTAAGGAAAATAATTCGGAAAGAGTTTCAATAGATTAGAGTAGGAAGCTTGGAATTCGTTCTGAGATACTGCTGAAGGTTTGGGACAAACAATAAAAAGGTCAAATTATAAAGAACTAGCTGACCAACAAGATGGGGCCTGGGATGGTACCGAAGATTCACTTTATTCATTATTAACTGGATCTCCTTCCTGAAGATCTTAGTGTGGTGAGTGAAAGAAATGGAGCAATGGTATTAGAGAGAATGCTGGTAGGATGAAATATCCTGTAAGTTTCTCAAAGACACGCTTTTCCTAATTGCGTTTACAAGAAGAAACAAAGTACTTCTAAGGACATTTTTAAATCTGAGCGTATTTTTGACATCCCCCCTAACTTATTTACAATAAGTTAGCGGATTGGATGGTCGCAGTGTCTCTGAATCTGTATTCAGTGGTTTGAATATCACTGTAGCATGGGTGTTTGTGGATTTCTGTAAGTCACCACTTTACTTATTGGAGTCCTAAAGTTGCTTGAAAAAGTATTATTTTTGGTCCCTAGGGAACGAGAGGGTTGGATTGCCGGGTTATATTATCTACCTACCTGTGGTACTAATGTATGATAAATTTACTTTCCTAAGTTCGTAATAAAATAAAAAAAAATCACTATAATGGAGAAATTAATGTTTGTTAAAAAAGAAATTAGTGAAAGGATAATTAAATCAACATATTTAGATAAAATTTGAAATATCGGTAAATTTTCAAAATTTACCGAAATTATTACGAGAACAAAAAACACTGTATAAAGGAATTAAATGAATAACACAATAATTAGATGACATGGAGTGAGATGAAATTCGTCATGGGAAATCATTAAACAAATATAAAATTTAAGCTTCGACTAATTATTATTATTACGTGACAGCTATAAAGAGTCCAAGCACACCGGGAAGGGCATCCCGCACATCACACTACACTACTCAATCCTCCATCTAAAGAATACGCCATCCGCCCACTAATAGTATGTGTTTGTAAACTACAAGTGTTCTGTGACTCATTTGTTTGTGGATGAAAAACTCTAGTTTTTTTTTTTTTTTGGGGGGGGGGGGGGAATACACCTCCTACCCTGATCGTTCTTCAATCTCCCTTTGAAAGGAGATTGTATTCTAGCGCATATACTAGAATGCTGAAACAGAGCATTCCAACATTTTAGGGAACGGGGAATGAAACTGGTGGAAGGAGTGTTATCGTACCCAAGAAGCAGATCCTCAGAATAAAACTGTGCCCTGTGCTATTTAAAGGACACGCCAGTCTTTAACTCCTCCACACGCCCATCATTATCAATTAAAATAAACTTTCTTTTGTCGTCTGCTCTTCCCTAATATATTTTATCTTGTATTTATATTTTAAGTGTAACAATGTTCCTTCACTATGAAATCAAAGCTTATATTTCTCATATAGCTCACAGTTAATACTGTATCCGGTTTTTCGCTCCTGACTCATCAAAAGGGACTTTCGTTAATAAGAAAAAAAACAGAGTTCTAGATTCGAAGCATGTATTTTATCGAGAATGGTCGATACGCTTTGCTGCTCTAGTTCTGTCACCCCCTCTCAAAAGTACGCTTCACTGATCTGATACGCAGACGAAGTGTTTAGTGAAGAAAAAAGCTTGGTAACCTAACACAGCAATAGTATGCTATCAGGAGGACTAACTGAATTATCTTGTATTGACATTAACTGAGTTACTCCAGACCGACGGAAACAAAAACAAAACAAAAAAAAAATTCGATGTTAAAAAAGACTTGTATCAAGAAAAGTAAACAAATAAAGTGGATTCCTTGCCATCCTACAAGTTGCATAAAGTTGGCAACGTCTCTTGTTTACAAAAGAAAAAGATAAATGTCAGTTGGTTAGCTAAATATAATTAGCACACGCGAGTACGAAGAATGCAGTTTACATTTCTTTAGCTTTTATAAACAAACACCTACGAGAGAACGAGAACAGAATGCAGATTTAAGATATTAATACTAGAAAATACTATTCTTTTTAAGACTTCTAACCTTTCGATTAGAAATACACATTCTCCCATATGTACAAATACTTCAAAAAAATACAAAATTACTACGACAAATACAATGTTGTGTATAACATGCTAAAAGTATACGATAAAACTATATTTGAAGCTTTCAAACAAGTTTCAAACAGAAAAAAAAAGTAATTTAACTTTTCAAAATAAAACATTTTCAAAGAAGTATGGGGAAGTGGGAGGATATTAAAATATGGTATAGTATAAAAACTCATAAAAATTTTGCCTTGTTTTTATCCCAGAATAAAAAGAAAATATTTCTCTGATAACCATCAAAGGTGTGGCTACAAACATTTAAAAATACCGAGCGTAGAAAGAGCATTCTATGTTTCTTAAAATGTGCTGAACCCTACCCGCATAGGCCTCACGGCCGTTGTATCACCATAGACTAACTAATGAGAATTATTATCGCAGTAGCACCCATGACTCCATACTATAGTTGGAACAGAGTAAACTTTTCAGTTATAAAATTCTAAATGGCCAGACAAGCATATCATTGTATTTAATCCAACTAGATTTAAGACCATGCTATATGATATATTTTATTCATATTTCCTAGAGGGTGGTTAAAATAACATTTTTGTTTCCAAATTTATAATTAGAAAAATGTCTTGCGTGACGGAAGTTATTGTATGCCACTAGTATTTCCCATTATAATCCACGAGTTTTCAGCACATTAGTCTTAGTTTCACTTCATGGTTCATTTTTCAATAATCAGATTCCTGCCCTATTTATTATACTTTTCTGAGTAGAATTCGTATCAGGGCATATTGTCCGTCTTTAGTTTTAAATGAAGCAGTAAAAGAGGGTCAAACAGTGTGAAAAGTGTCAGAATTAAACTAGCTCAATCTCATAATCGCTGGCTTGATCTTATACATTGGGAACACTGAAAGCTTGGGAATTGTTAAAACGATTCCATATTACAATTGTTAAACTTCATGGGTTAGTGTAATAAAGAGACAGAGAGCATAACTGTCACTTTCATTCTAGCGTATCTAAAGCATTTAGATAATAGTGAGAAGTGTACCGGTTTAAGTAGCCAGCAATCATAAGAATCATATATAATGCCCTTTCGCTTCACTTCTACTCAAAGAAACTGGTTAGCAATAATTTAAAAGCATTCAGTCCATCATGTTGGCCTTATTTGGCTGCTCCAAAAAAAGCCATATAAAACGGACTGATTTGCAACTGAAAAAAGTCATACCTTATTAAATAAACTAGTTGTTACATTTTGTATTGCCTTTCTTTGTTTATTCGCAGTTTTAAAATATAATTAACTGGGACAGAATTTCTTATCTCTTCGCAAGAATGTTCTTCGTATTTTTTTTGCGTCGCATGCTAGCACAAGTGACGTTATCACGCCCCCATGATGAACTGTGCGTATGATTGCGAACTGCTTATGGGATGCAAGAAACTATTTCTGGACACGCCATTGAAATACATAAGACAAATTGCTGTATCCGGAATCAGCGTGTTTTGAAAGAGGAAATGCATTATACTATGGTCTAAAGGTTTTTTGGCACCGAATACAAGAATAATTTCGATGTTATGCGCTAAATAGGAGATGAGAGGGCAGTGGATGCCATAGTCAATACCTAGCTGAGTTTATCATATAATGCAAAAATGCTAGCGATAACAAAGATAATATAAATTATAAAATGTGAAAGTAAGGCAAACAATTTGATAATTTTTTTCGTATTGATTACAAAGGAATGTCGAATATTTTTTTTTGTCACTTACCCTTCCAAATGATTAGATTCAATCTAAAATACACTTTCCATTAAATAGTATACAAAACAATTTTTTAAAAAATTACTTCACGGAAGAGATTAAATCACAAAAAAAAATAACAATAATGAAATAAAATAAAATAAATAAATACAAATAAGTTAAATAAAAATAAGGAAAATATTTCCATATTTTTGCAGTTTGGCACATAGAAAAGGTACGCTAATTAAAGTACAAATTGTATTGAAATCTGGAATCTAATGCATACGGATTTTATATCGTTTTGAAATGGGATTTAAATGCATGATACACAGATGTCCTCCTGCAATATGCCTAAATAACAAGTATGCTAATAAAAGTATAACGAGTTAAAAAAAAAAAAAAAAGACAGTTACAAATTGCGTATAAAACTTTTTCTCCAATTCTATAAGATTATTAGTTAAGGTGTGTGTGTGTGTGTGTGTGTGTGTGTGTGTGTGTGTGTGTGTGTGTTGGGGGGGGGGAGAGTACATAAACAAGTTCAATATCGTACATACGTATTTACATTTCAACACCTCCGTACACATAATTGGAAAACCCCTGAATTCAATTCTTGTGGTGATGAGGAATCTTTATACGGCTTTTTCAATTTAAGGTGAGTTAGCAGATCTTACATAGAGGTGGTTTTTTTTTTTTTTTTTCCTCGAAAATTCGGGTTTTTCTTCCGGCGTACAGGCCAATTGGCCAGAGAACGCACCCAATTTCTAGACAAAATTACATTACAGCCAATAGCATTCTGTTGGTTTTATAAGATGGTGATGCACCTGCCTATATGGCACTCAAGGCCGCGTGTCATACACTAAATAAATAAACCTGAACACTTGAGTATTTAAGTGATACGTTATATTAAAATTATAAATACATTTCAGAAGGTTTGCTATCTAAACAGGAATCTCTAACTCAGGCTTTCCAATTATGCTTACGGAGGTGTTGAAGTGAAATGCGTATATACAATATACCACTTATACTTTAATTATTCTCTCATTCGCTCGATCCAAAAAGTTAACAGTGACAACATCCTTATGGAATGTTCTGCGGTGTCTACAGAAAGATATCGAAGGAAAAACATGAAATGGTGCAATGGAGATTGATTTCTCCATCACGACAATAGTCCCGCTCATTCTGCTTTGTTTGTGCAAGAATTTATGGCAAGATTCTCAGATGAGCACTTTTTTTTTTTTTTTACCTTTATTCTGACTTCAAGCTTGAACTGGAGGGGGGAAAAAAAAAGATTAGATGACATCATAGCGATTTTCTCCCACCGGAAAAAAAAAATCTATAGTTGCTAACTTCGTAACATAGAACATTTGTGTTTATGTTTCCAAACGACGCTAAACATTGGACACATTTTATCAAGTTGCAGGGGAACTACCTCGAAGGGAATAGAATGGTACAGAAGGTTCTCATAAAACACATACCGGACATTTTTTGATGATATATGTTAATGTGTTTATGAGGTATGATAGTTCGTTACTAGAACTACTGTTGCCATGTATTATAAAATCTGAAGAAAGTATGAAGTGATGACTAATTGCGTCCTTCGGTCGAGTTGCCTGCTTCACAAGACAAAGTCCTGCCATCTTTATATGAGATACGATAAAAGCTTACACACATTCAGATCAAAAGGTTTGTCCCTCGAATCTAGACAGGATTCGAACAACCAAGGTCTTTTAAACGGCAGATGACCTGTTTCAATTGAGCTATAAAAAGGCAGCTCATTACTGCCACTACTAGTTTATTTTCTTTTTCAGTCTGATTCTAGTCCACGAAATGGAAGCCTATTTTACATTAGGGAATTCAGCAGGTGTGTTGAACTACATAATGTAGAAATCACGTCTAGAGTCCAAATATGGAACCTTTCAAGCCACTCCAGGTCTCCAATAGGAGAGTTTTGATCTTACACTGAACAATAAAATTCCTCTTTCACCAAAAACTTGGACAAACATCCATGCACATCCTTTAATTAGAACCCATATTTTCTGGTTTGAAGAGAGGAAGCGCTGTCAATTCGACGAACCAGTTCAGCTATAGTAGTTTATATAAATAATCTTTATATTGTTCCAGGGTTTCATAAGAGCATTCTAGATGGAATAATCATTTGCCATCTAGCGGATTTATCTATTTTTTTATTATTATTCTTTCTAATGATCCACGCCTGTATTTTGAACTGTTTTACAGCGAACTCAACCCACGATTTTCTATCCTAGGGGAATAAAATGCACAATATATTTCATTTGAGATCCCGCCGTCATCTACGAATATATCTGACTTTCACTTTAAACAGAACCATAGCAAAACGATATTAGCTTTTCAACCTTGTGGTTATGGGACTTTAAATTCAGTCGTAACACCGAACCAGCGGAAGACACGAATATTCACCTTTTCTTATTAAGATTCCACTACCAATTATAACGCTTTCAAATGCTTTTTTTTTTTTTTTTTTTTTTTTTTAACGAAAAGCAGGTTTCGATAAAGATGTCGATTGCTGGATCAATACTTTTTTGTTCTGTTAATGGATGATAATTATAATCATCCATTAACAGAGGAACTTAGGATATTGACAAGTTCCGGAAACCACTGAAGAATATATTCGAAGGGACGTCTGGTAGGGGAGCCTTTAAAAATGAACTCATAAAAGGCGAATATACGGGCATTTCAATAGTTATGCCTTTTATGAATTCGCATGTTGAAAGTCGTATGGCATCCGTGATGGCAGAGTTGAAGGCTAATGTAATAATTTTACCTGCTGCTTTTGAGTTCCTAGCAAAAACCGATTATATTCAGAGAAGATCGTGGGATCACAAATTGGATATATTCACTTCATTTTAAAATTAGTTCATTTTAAAAGAAGTCTGTTCAATAAAATTAAACAGACTTCTTTTTTTTAATATCAGCTATGGCCTAGGTTGCATTGTAAGCTAAGCCTAAGTTTTCTTCTTTATACGCAAGATCTCCCACAGGTTGCTGCTGACGTTTTTCTAGGGATTGTCTAGTTTCGCCTATACGGAATTTCTACACTAAAAAAAAAATTAAATTAAATTAAAAAAAAAACTGTGTATAAAACGTCAATTTCATAGGGCTTTAGAATAATAAAGAATTCCTGCAATTGCAGTAGATGGCGCTGAAATGTTTTCAGATATAATACGAAATTGTTTTTCTGTATCTTTTTTTTTTTTTCGTACGAATTAAAAACTATTTATCTCGTTTACTTTTAATAGTCAACGATATTGCGGCTACCATCAACTAATTGCCTATATCTGCCTTAATGAAAATCTTTGCCGCTATTTTGACGTACGCAGGAGTGACAGTTTCTGAAAGATCATTTCCATCCTTATTTGTCTGATGTATTTGCAGAATATTTTTTTTTTTTTTTTTTTTTTTTTTTTTTTTTACTAAATATGAGTCAACTTTTTTTTCTTTTTTTTTTTCACGAAGGCAAATTGTACTAGGCAGTTATTCCTTAGATAATCTGGCGCCCTTTTAACAAAAAATGTAACAGTACAGAAAATGTAATTAAAATGAAAAGCCAAACGGCTAGTTTTCTGGCAACTTAATAGATATTAAAGGGATAAAATTTTATCCCTTTTTTATCACTTTAAGTACAGAAAATGGTTATACAGACACTGAAAGTAAGCTGGCAACAATAATGAAGTCTGTCACATCAATAACAATACTCGATTGTCAATTTAAATGCAAGACGATTAGTGTGCTAATAATGAAGAAATATTGATTTATTACAATGGAACACAGGGAGAAGTTTGTTTTAAGAAAGTTATGAATACAATGATTATTTTAATATGATACCTATACGGTATTCTGTGAAAGTAGTTTTTAAAATTTTTCATTTCGCCCAAGCACTGTCATTTTATTACTATGTTTCTTATTGTGAAGAATAAGATTGTGATGATGTTAAAGTATCGTCTTGTAACACACTTGCGAGGTCAAGGATATGCACTTCTTAATTCCGCAAGCATTTCTTCCGTCACTGGAAAGGTTCTGCTTTAAATTCCTTTGATGACCACAGTACGAAACACCAAGTTTCGCATTTCCTTTTCTAATTAAAGAGACCTACACTTCAGATTTTTTTTTTTTTTTTTTTTTTTTTTTTTTTTTTTTTACCGCTGGAGAAGAATGCTAATTACAGGGCCCACCCAAATTTCGTGCTGGGATGAAATACTTATTATATGCCTCTCTCTTTCTCTACTTGAATGTTGTCTCTTAGTTTTTAATTCTTTGATTAAGGGAACATTTATTCAAAATAAAAATACATTAGAACATTAATAAGAAAAATACAAAAAAAAAACTTATATTTGTATAAATTATTGCATCTCTGATTCTGCTTGGCTTGGGATCGACGGATCAACTACGCATCTACTCGTTGCACCCTAGTCCGAGATAAATGGAGCTTCTGCAGTGGTGATAGGAATAAAGTTTTTAAGAAATAAAAATACAACCTGTATTAACAATTTACAGAAGTGTTGAAAAATAGAACATTTACACATTTTTTTTGCACCGAAAAAAATGTGTAAATTTTACTATTAACGAGACTGAATATATTCGAAAAATAAAACAAATGATACCTCACAATAGGTATATCGTGACTAATGTAATAACAGCTGATTGCATAATACATCCGATATTGCATCATCTAGAAATTATAATACTAATCTACGAGGACAGGTTATAGTTGCTAAGTTTCTTGGACTTGTTTCAGCACAACGGCATCGCTAACCCGTGAACAACATTTTTAGCAATGAGCAAAAAATTGCACTGCCATCATTCAATGTCTTATCTCTTTACCAGAAAAAAAGAAAAAAGTTAAGTATTGCTTTACACTAACACTTCTGATTATTACTAACTAAAATCTGATGACTATCGCATTTCCAGTAACATTTATTCTCAGAGCTTCTGCCTGAATATTCCTTGTACTAATTCTTTTTTTTTTTTTTTTTTTTTTTTTTTTTATTATACTCATCGATCTAGAGTGATAGAAAACGCTCCATTTCGATCATTAAATGGCTTCTATTTCGGGTGATCTGCATGCTTAAAGAAGCAGTAGTAACTTTCCCTTGTTCTTTGCTCTTATTTAATATAGTCCAAACTGTAGACTCGCTGTATCCCAGGTCTCGCACGATCATTGTATTATTAACGCCACGTTCATGTCTTTTAATGACTTCCAGCTTTTCCGCTCGCTGCAGATTGGCGACAAAAAATTTCGCATAATGTAAAAAAAAAAAAATCGCGTTAACTGATTAATCACTCGCTTAAAGCGGGAAATAGTATCATTTCATTCAATCGCGCTGACTGATAATCGCGTATATCGAATTCGCATTAAGCGAGGTTTCCTATAGTATCATGAAGTCAGTCGTGAAATCATACGCAGTCTGATTCCAGCAAGTCAAAGAGATGCGTTGTTGTAATAAAGGAGAAGGATGGTCTAGCGAATAGTGAGGAAACACTTGGGTCATGTATTCTTTGTTAAGTTAATTGTTAAGTTAAATGTTCAGCACTGCTCAGTAGTAGGGGTCCCACTCTGAACAAAATCAAGATACGATAAGGAATCGTGACGTCATGGGATTGGAATTTCCCTGTGGGCATATGTGTCAGTGAGGTGAGTTCTTGTGTTTTGGTTCGCGTATGGAATTATGGGTGATTGTAGAGATAAGGATTCGTGTTGTGATTGGTGGGACACTCTGAACAAGATCAAGATAAGATAAGGAATCGTGACGTGGGTGGTGTTATGAGATGTACATAAGTGACGTCATTTGTTAGTTGTAAATAAGCGACGTCATTTGTTAGTTGTAAATAAGCGACGTCATTGTTTTCAATGGAAAGGATGATCTATTAGTGTATTAGGAATCGTCGTGATTGGTGGGACACTTTTGACCAGATGAAGATCAAGATAAGGAATCGTGACGTGAATGTTTGTTGTAAATAAAGAAATGTATCCAGATAGGAAGTGGGAGAAATAGGATCCATCCTTCATGTTAATTGGGAGATAACCACATTTTTCGTTGGTAATTTATAATAGTTATAAAAATTATAAAATCAGAACTGTTTTTCTGTTTTAAAATAATCTTAAGTGATGTAATTATCGTTTCTTCTATTCGTCCTTAGTGGGAGAACGCCATTCTCTTCTACAAAAATAAGTGAGGAAACGGCAATTACAATAAGCCCCGGTACCAATACCACTGCTTGTTTCCAAAACAGATTGTGTGTGTACATACACAGATACCGCTAATGACAATGATATTGGCATTAATTCAACTCAGCACAAGATAACTACAAATTGTACAACTAAACTACAGTTTTTATCTCAGATGAAAACGTCGCATAAAAGCAAGTCTTTTAGATGTTTGGAAACAAGTTCATCACATTAGTCATGGATGCTTTTCGTAAGAAAGCACAACACAGCTTAGCCTGTTTTGCTTTGCCTAAATCCGATCTGTGTTTTATGACACTCTTTTGGGTAAAAAGTAATCTTTTTTTTTTTTTTATTCAGAACAGAAAAATTCTAACAATAAAATTATCGCAAAAAAAACCTATCCAGAAGATTATCTACAAATAATGTTGAGGTTATGTGTTCATTCAGAACCTCCACAAAGAAATACTGCAACAAATAGCTTATCTATCCAACAGAACACCACACGATCCATCCTATTTTCCAACATTTGATTTTTTTAAATTTTTTCTAACTAGTTCTCCACCGGACATAATGAAAATGTCAGATTTCATATGAGTAATTTAGATCATAACTTTGCCCAAATACCCTTTTCTACACCCACACCTCCTTTAACCACTCTCAACCCCATATCCCATGTACGGAGATATCCGTAATTTCTACTCTTCCCTGTCACAGTCCAATTATCGTTTTCACTCTAGTGATCTACATACCTTCTTTGATTTAACCACTGAAATAATTTAATTCCCGATTTAATATAATTGCTGGAATTAAGGTCTTAATCCTCAATTCTAACTAAAACCCTAGCCTATTATCTAGGCATCGATTTTCTGATAAGTGTGCCAAGGCAGTTCGAGCAAAAAATCAGCATACCACAAGTGAGTTGAAACAAAAACTACAGCTTCACACTTGCATTGCAGTTAATTTGTTTGATGATTTTAGAAACATCTGATAAAACACGGTGACGTTGAAAGTGCCACACGCATATCAACTAACCTTTTGCTTAAACGTCAGTCGTGCATTCTGGTACTTTCATGTACTTTTTTACTCCCATATCCAAATTGTATCATCCTTACCCTACAAGACAAAGCTGAATTCTGAGAAAATTCTTCGTCTTCATCTACTACAAATATGATCTAGACAGGGTTTCAGCGGCTGTTCTTCCAGGAAGAGCACGTTACAACTTGCTCCCCTCGGAAGAGAAAAGTACTGGACATTCGCTAACAAGTACAGTCATCCGTTCCATCTGGGAGGACGTAAGTCGATACAATAAATCAACGGAGTTATACAGATTAGGGACTTAACAGTAATAAGTATACTGTCATTTTAATTTTTAAACTTTATTATAAAACTGTATTATGCGTTACTGCCACTATAAAACAGGAGAATAATTACCGAAATCTTCCTCCACAATCACATCTTCATTAATGTGAAGGACCAAGGTGTAATGTAACTTATTTTTTGATGAAAATGTCCAATGTGCTTTGCTTATTCCTCCTCCTTTGTTTATAGCAAGCAAACGCGTCATGTACTTTCCTTTCTACGAATAAGTAGCGTTCAACATTGGGGTCCTTGTCTTCAACCATTTTGAGAACATTGCTAACTGCAGAGAGCATTTCTGCAAGACCCTTCACTGTGAGTTGTTTAACTACCTCTTCATGTTTCTCTTTTTCCTCTTCCTTTTCTCGTTCTTCCTCTTCTGCAACACGTTGTTCCTCCAGTTCGACCAATTCTTCGTTGGTCAACTTTCGTTGGTTCACTCAATTTACAAAATTCTTAATTTTTTTCAAACTTCCAAAATCCTGCACAAACCTTTTTAATGTCTTTTTCCATATGCCACTCATACATTAAGAGATCACTTCGTCCCAAACTTCAGCAATATTTTTAAAAGCATGATAAATATTGAACGCTTTCCAGAATTGCATGAGTCTGGTCGTTTCCAGTAGCCGAAATAGCTTGTGAAAAAGTTCTCCGTAGGTAATAAGCCTTAAAAAATAAGAGCTCTCTAATCCATCGGTTGGATCAATGAAGTAGTGTTTGGAGGGAGAAACATGACAGGAACTTGGTGAAGATCACCGATATAAGACAGATGACCTAGGCCATTATCTAGAATTAATTAAATTTTAAATTCTACATTTGCTTTCACACAACAGCTTTCAATTTCACTCGCATAACAGTTGATTAAGGCATCCCCAAACAATTTTTGAGTTCATAAGAAGTCATCCACGACTTCTTATATCTCTGCTAATGAACTGGAAGAGTATGCTTCCTGATGCTTTTGAAGGCTCGTGGATTCTCATTGTGCCATATCACAAATAGTTTGTTTATATCCAGCCACGTTTTCTCCTAACAGAATCGTAACAGGGTCTTCAAGAGCTTTGAAACCAGGCATAGATTTTAGTTTTTTGTGGATAGTCCGCTCGGGCATTTTTTTCCGAAACAAAGAAGTCTCATCGATATTAAATATTCGCTGTGGCAAATAATTTTCCTCATTAATAATTTTATCCAATTTATCCACAAACTCCTCGGCAGCCTTCTCATCGGAACTTGCAGATTCACCATACATTTTCACAATATGCAGCGCAAACGCTGCTTGAATCCATGAACCAACCAGAAGAAGCGTTGAATTTGCAATCGGGTCCTGCTTTCTCCTTCAACATGTTGAAGAGACTTTGTGCCTTAGCGGTTATGGTCATAGTGCTAATGGGTATGCGCTTTTGGTTCAGGTCCTCTATGCATAATGGAAGTAGCTTTTCAATCACCGATAAGACCTTGATCGTTGCTTCGTCACTATCGCTGAACTTGCAACTTCGTTTCAAGATCAACTGCTCGCCTCTTTTTCTGTAATTCTTCACTAAGTTTTTTAATTGGGCGTGTAGGGACCATGCTGCACAAAATATCGCGAAATATTTAGCGATAAATACACAAAACTTATTTTTCAAACACAAAATCAACAGAGGAACTGTTGAAGCCACGTGCCGAGAGAGGATGCCGCTGATTGCGCTATTGCCAATGCATTGTTGCTAAATAAAAACGTTTTTACTTTACGCTGGCATGCATCTTGTTCGAAAGTATAGTAGAAAATGTTATTTATTCCTTTATAGGATCACGGATGTATCTTCGAACGGACTTAAGTCGAGGGACGATTGTATTCTTTTTTGATGAACTAAAAATTGTTCATAAGATAGCCATTCTATAAACTGACGATCCTCGTTACAGGTTCATAGAGATTCTCACAGACAATCTATTTCTGTTTTTTTTTTTTTCCTCCCTAGATATTTTCGAATGCGCTGTTCTACTGAACTAGCATTCTTCATTACTCTACCCTCTTCTAAATATCTTAAAGAGAAGAAGCTACTGGTCAACATCTATTCAAAGTCCAACTTGAAAATTTATTTAAGTACTTGTCCTCTTCTTTCATTACGTCTTCGTCTGCCTTCCTCAAGTAGTGCTGCGCAATGGTAACCTCCAGATGTTCACGAAAAATGTCAGCGAGTCATTCTCTTCTTAATCCTCATGTCCACACACACAGGTTTGCTATTTCTAAATTTCTAAGAGACGCTGCAATCTAAAAAAAAAACACACACACCCGTAGCCCTCGATCCCCATAAGATCGCTAATAGTAACATATTAAAAAATGCAATATTTATAAAAATTTAAAATTTTTATGTAATGAATGGAATATACTTTATATTAAAATAATTATAATCGTGTACTAATATGCAAAAGACTGCTGCTTGGTTGGTTTGTAGGGTAGATTGCGTTTCCATTATTCAAATGGATTGAAGATTCCAATTTCAATGTAGAATGGATGCGAATTTCTTGAGATTGCGTCTAACGGGCGTGAGAATACCGCTCTAGTTACTGGAAATCAAAAGTGATTTCAAAAATGACCAAGTTTGATCTCTAGAGCGTATTTTTGGATTAATTAACCTTTAGCTTACCTTCGGTACTAATGTGTTATAAGTTTACAATCATTCGTCGGACTGAAAAAAAAAAATACAACAAATAACATAATGCGTAGCGAGTAGCAATGTTGCCTATATATGAGTGCAGGATATTTGGAGACTCGTTACTCGTGCATTAAAATACTCTGAATATCAAAAAAAGGAATAGTCACTTGTAATAACGACAATTGTAATATTATCGAAATGAAGTTTTTTTTTTTTTTTTTTTTTTTTTTTTTTTTAAACGAACACTAATTTAGCTATCTGGTTGCAATGATATTCATTACTTTTAACAGGAAAAGGAAAATATGGCGCAAATGTTACATCTTTATCAGATAGCTTCGTACCAGGAAATCCGCAAAACTTAATACAGTGATTTTACTTTGGTGGATAATAGGAAATTCTCTTTCATCTTTATTTCTGACATTCTCTGGCATAATCTGCTAAGCCTCTTTCGTCTCCTCGCCTACACCCGGAAGAGATTAGCTTTGAAATAACACTTAGAGATCAGGCAAGGAAGTTTCCATTAGGCAGGCCTGCCATTACTTCGGGCATCGCATCTGTTGTTTAAACAATGGCAAAGAATGCTGAAGTGAGCAGCTTCTACTTTGTCAGCACTACGTGTGTGCGCGCGCGCGAGTACACTTTTCTAACAGCACCAGGCTACAACGACAATTTCAATTAACAGTTATCATAAAAGTGCTCATAAAGCTACATTAATATTTACTGTTCCACGTATGTCGAAACTGAAGTGGATGTTTAACTTAAATATAATGCATCTATTCCTAAGATTTAAGAGATTTCTAATATCTGAAGTTTCTCTAAGAATATTCATAACGTATTAAATTTTTTAAGACATTCTGTTGATGTAATTAATATTAATATTTAATAATTATTTAATATTTAGTAATTAATATTTTATTGCTGATTTTCATACCAAATTTGTTACAGCGCAGCGGTTATTCAATTTAGTTAGAATTCTGAAGACGTGTACGAATTTATTTAAGAGTATAACATCTGCATAGAGTAAAAGGCTGAGATTAATATCTCCAATTTTAATATCAAGTTTTGCCACTTATCATAATATGATCCATACAGATAATGTATAACAATGGAGATGATGTGAATCCATATTATACGCATGTGTGCGTATGTGTGTATTATAAAACTGATTTTACAAACCATCTTCTTGTATCTTCAATTCTAATGACTTAAATGTAAACCATGTATCGCTCTGTATTCAGAACTGTAGTGTTTTGATGATTTATCAACTATTTGTGTTAACGAGAAAATCTAATCTTGACTAATCCTATTTTGTCCGAACGCATCTTGTTCTTTCCCAAGTCTGTGTTCCACAGTTTTTCTTAACTTCTTCTCAAGTATTCTTGAGAAGCAGCTAAGTAAAACTATGCATTTTATCTGAACTCAGTAGGGATAATCCTCTGTGATTTTCACATTCAGTTTTATATCCGGTTTTACAGATGGGTACTATACTAATGGCCTGTTTTCAGCAGTATGAAGCTTTTTTTTTCGTTTAGAAATTACGTACGTATACAAATCATGAATTTGTACTCAGCAGAATTGGTAGTTCTAAAATAAAAAATGCTCCATATACAAATTGGTTGTTTTGGACAATGTTTTTTTTTTTTTTTTTTTCCTGTAAGGGAAAAAAAAAAAAAAAAACCAAGAAAGCGAGAAGTGTGATGACAGAAACTGAACTATCAATTCTAATGAATTTGTATTTATTCGGCACAAAATTGTTTTTATAAGAAGCGAATTTTAATATCAATTATGTAATTCATTATCATCAGATATCTAGATCGATTCTGGTATTCAGAGTGGCAAATCAATACAAATCGAAATATAACTAAATTGCCTTTTTTCTTTCACAGCAAGCATAATGCCGTTTAAACAATGACAATAAAATTAATTAACATGTTTATACTCTTTTCTCAATAAAACAGACCACCAGTCATTCAATAAACACAACCAAATAAAAACAGAATAAGTGTAGCCACTTTACTACTGCGCGTATATTGTAACAGAAAAATAAATAAATAACGCCTCAAGACATACAGTTCCCCCCCCCTCACTTTGCATAGTCAACTTGAAGAAAAGAACAGAAATGCTTATATGACGAGTGTATACTGCAAGAACAATACGTTTTAATGTCGAATAGCCTGTTCCGCGTAACTCTTTTAATCCTATTCTGTATTTTATAGGGAAATACAAATATATGAATACATAGTGTCAGCAAGGCCGTTTAATACTGAACGTGCACTATCTAAGGTAAGTTATACTTGAAATCTCGGAAATATATTATACTTTTTTTTTTTAATAAGCTTTGAATTGCACAAATGGTTTTAATGACAGTGTACTTTGATTTCCTTAACCTCATTCACAATTTCCTCGGTATTGTGCTGTTCAAGGACAGGCTGAAAAGAAAGGTCTTGTCAAATACATACTTGGAAATCGGCTACTACACCCTTCTTACCGTTTTTAAGAAGGAGCGCTACACTCAAAACTTTTCCAACAATCAGGAAGTACCGATACATTTGCCTTTACAAGCAAGTCTTATCGCCGGCCTACTGTAACTGCACTGCTGAAGATCTGATGACCGCCTACCATCTCGAATGAGTTTTAGCTTCTTATAGTTATCGATTTTTTTTTTACTACTTCTTTATATTTTTTTTTTATATAGCCCATTTGAGAGTATGCAAATACATAGAGCACACCAGTATTCAGAAAAAGTGCACACAGATAAAAATTGGGAAAAGAAAATTAAAATAAGGTCTAATAGTGGATACCCAAATTGGAACGAGCAAAAATATATTTAACTAAAATAAATAAATTAAAAAAATACTGAATTCAAGTGAGATTGATATATACATCCATTGTACTTGTATACTATAGATTCTCAACCTTTTTCCAAGAAAAGAATTATCATAACAAAATAAATAAATAAAACTGCTATATTTATTTATTTACATATGGAGACAAGTGAGAGATGGTAAAGAAAAATCTACTGATATTTTTCTTGAAGAGCAAGAGATTGTAGTTGTTGGGGAACACTTCATGAGAAAGGTTATTCTAGAGGAGGAAGAGAGAGAGAGAAGTACATGCAATAAAAGTGGAGGAGGAGGATGATGGTGCGGTTGAAAAACAGGATTGAAAAAAGAATGTGTTGTACTCAGTGGAGCAGTGTCCACAGAACAAACCTGTAGAAGACACAGAGCAGAAACAGTTCATCTGTGAGATACTGGCTAAAGTAAGCCAATGAGGAAGGAATCATCTAAAAGCTGCATCACTCTCCTGTGAACAGCATTAAGATTTTAGGGAAGTTTTTGGTGACCACTCCAAACACGTGAACAGTATTCTAAGGAAGAGTTGGAATTTCTACACATTTAATAGTTGGATAAAATGTAGTTTCGTAAGGGGAAAAAGAATGAATAATTTCTCAGAAGTGAGGATGCTATTTATGTGATGTATTTATGCCAGGAGAGGCTGAAAATCAAAGTAAGTCCAAGGAGTAAGATCTTATCCTTTATTTATCATTTGGTGTAGTTGTACACTCTCTTACCAAAAAGAAACCGAACTTTTCGAAAATAGAAGAAACTAGTGGCGCCCCCTGCTGTATCTTTTTGTTGTCGAAAGCGGCGACCTTCATTAATGTTGTGTCAACTATTTATGACATTTGTTTCATTAGAAGCCGAGTTATAGTGCCAAGGGTGACAGTGTGTTTTGACGAACAGTTGGAAAATGAGTTTCAAACAGAGAACAGCGATTGACTTTTGTGTTAAACTTGGTAAAAGTTTTACCGAAACGCATCAAATGTTTCAAAAAGCATACGGTGATGAATGCTTATCCCGTACTCAAGTTTACGAGTGGTTTAAGCGATTTCAAAGTGGTCGTGAGACGCTTGAGGACGACGAAAATCCGGGCCGTCCAAAAACTGGACCGAGCGAAGTTAACATCCTAAAAGTGGGTGATTTCATCAAAGAAAAACCGAAATCATCCGTGAGATTGAAGATGAATTGGGTATTCCAAAATCAACTGTGCACAACATTTTGACCGAGAGTTTGGGCCTTCGTAAATTGAATACGCGATTTGTTCCCTACAAGTTGACCGACAACCAAAAAATGTATCGAATTGAACACTGCAAGGACCTCATTAAAACTGCTCGTAAGGACTCAAACTTCCTTGAAACGATTCTTACTGGTGACGAAACGTGGTGTTTTGAGTATGAGCCCGAAACAAAGCGCCAGAGTGGAGACCAACAGAAGAGGGGCATCCGAAAAAAAGTCGCTTGGAGAAGTCAAAAGTAAAGACAATGCTGATTTGTTTCTACGATTCCAAGGGCATTTTCCACACTAGTTAAAGAAAATAAAACACAGGCCAATTATAATTATTCAAATAATTTATTGTAATCAATATGCTCTCCCTCAGCTTCGATAGCGTTTGGCACGGTCAATTAATTCATTAAATGAATTTTTTATATCGGTTTTTGGGATACTGTTGAGGGTCGTGTTTACTGCTGCTTGAACGTTTTCGATGGTGTCGTATCGCTTTCCTTTCATCAGCAAATTGAGTCGGGGGGAAGAGAAAGAAGTCACAAGGTCCTAAATCAGGTGAATACCGCGAGTGATCCAACACACAAACTTGGTTTTTGCTCAAACACTGTCTCACAATGATGAGATGGTGCATTATCGTGCAAACGTGACCAGCTGCCTGCATCAGATATTCATGCTGTACGCGACGAATTCTCGCTATCAATCGCTTAAACTTCGAGATAAAACTCACCATTGACCATTTGGCCAGACAGAACGAATTCTTTGTTCCTTATGTTCGGCAGTTTGAATTTATAAACAATCAAGCAGTGGATCAAATCTACAGGAATTCGGATTAGCAGTAACAAGCAGTAGTATATACATAGTTGCACATTCCCCTTTTATACGGAAGAGCAGCTGCACCTAATGTAAACATAGCCATGCCAATTAACATTACAGATTATACAAAACATGAGAGATGAATCATACTACATAATTCCATTCCACTTAGAATTGGGGACAGTGTGGGTGTAACAGGCATCCGGGAAATGTCTTATGCCTGAGTACATCATCTCACCTGTGAAGTTTAATGGTATAGGAGTTTTTTTTTTTTTTTTTTTTGTTTTTTTTTTCACCACTTGGTAAGACTATAAATGATATATTTAGTTTAATCCTTTGTCCAAGTGTAAGCAAACAAAGTTTGAGCCTGAAGTATCTTCAGGAATGGGGAAACTCGTGGCAAAGGTGGACTGAGTTCTCATCACTTTCCTTAGTATTCCATAATGCAAAGCACATCTCCTTGAAGACATGTATAATGTCTATGCATTATGGGAAGGGCCACTATCCAGACCGTGTTCGACCTCTATTGAGGTTTCTTCAGTGGGAGCCAGACCCAGAGGTGATACCAAGGTTGAAGGAATACAGAAGTCATATTTCCATATGCCAGTTGCCAAAAGGTGTCGTACCTTATTATTAATTACTCTGGATTAGAGAAAGATGTTGGAAGTTTTTTTTTTTTTCCAAAACCGGTCTGGATAGTGACCCTTCCCATAATGCATAGCATTATACATGTCTGCAAGGAGATGTTCTTTGCATTATGGTATACTAAGGAAAATGATGAGAACTCAGTCCACCTTTGCCACGAGTTGCCCCAGTCCTGAAAGATGCTTCAGCCGCAAACTTTGTCTGCCTACACTTGGATAAAGGATTAAACTAAATATATACTGGTGGATTCATATATCTGCCTGTTGTTCGCAAAAGGATGAATACAACGATTAGGCAACACAGATGATCAAGTCTAAGGTTATCCGACAGACAGATAATGCAATGCGTCCGAAACACACTCATAAGCCTCTTTCAACAGAACAATGCACCATGTCATACTACAAACGTTACTGTGAGAAAGCCATTAGGAAAAAGAAAACCAGGACGTCCTCTTAAAAGATTAAACGATGACTTCTAAGGCCGGAGCAGGCCACGCTAGGCCTAAATCCTTGATATGAATGATGATGAAAAACTTCATTGGTCTGCGGTCTTGATATTAACTTAACACCTTTGATACGTACTGGAAAGTTTAGTGTGGGCCAGAACAGTGTGTCCAACAAACGCTCATTAGAGACTGGTGATAATTTTGAAGGAAGAATGGTTCAAAATATTTGACTCTTATTATTATTGGACTAGTGGAGACAGGGCCGACCCTAAGAATTTTGCCGCCCTCATTGTTACTAATATCGATATTACTGGGATCGCAATTAGAACTACTTGTTATGAGCTGAGAATTTTTGGTTTCGGTCCTTTTGCTTATTTTCTCTTACTACATTAACTGTTTCAGTTTTTACATATTTATGCTAAGTCCCTCTTTGTTTCTGAATATCGCGTTCTTTTTCCGATTTTCGTTTGTGATATTCTGCGCCTGACAGTTTTTTTTTCTTTTATCACACATATTGGAATGTCAAAATTATTTTAAAAGTCAAAAATCCTAATTACTCTATCAAAAAAGTGTTATTAACAATCGCTGCACAACTGTATTTATGTATTTTGATTCTATTTCTTTAATTGGTTTACTCTTAACTAATTATCTCATAATGATCGTTTGGACTCATTGATTAAATGAGATTTAACCTCAGGTCAAGGTCAACTCACGGCCAACAATGGAATCGGAAATAAATGCAAGATAGGTGTTCTTGAAAGTTTATTTATTTATTTATTATTTTTTTTTCACTTGGTTAGACTATAATATAATACATTTAGTTTAATCCTTTATTCAAGTGTGAGCAAACAAAGTTTGCGCCTGAAAATATCTTCAGGATTGAATGTGGTGTTGTACTACCTTACCCCAGTAAGGTAGTACAACACCATATTCAGTCCTGAAGATATTTTCAAGCGCAAACTTTGTTTGTTCACACTTGGATAAAGGATTAAACTAAATTTATGATAGGTGTTCTGTTATTGTCACGTCGTCTGATATTAACACTGACAGTGCGATATTATACGCAGCATAATACTACATTATTTTAAATGATTAGGAGTTTTAAAAAATATACAATACAATGAAATTTTATTATGCAAAAATTTAACTAACGACATTAGGAAGTCTGGTTTCAACAGCGAAGGAATAAATGACTATGATTTATTTTTCGTATAATTTAGGCCAATTTTACCGCTTCCCCAAAAACTTGTCGCCCTGTGCAAATGCAGGTGTTGCACTGTCGGTAGAGACGGCCCTGAGTGGAGAGGATGTCTATGAGGATGGAAAGTGTGGCTAGGGCCAGAAGAAGGCACACACTTTTGAGATGCAATTTAGTTTCTTTGAATAGAGTGAGTCTCAATATTTATTTCAAGATTCTGTAATTGTCATTACAATTATTGTGATATTTTCTGCAGGAAACTGATTTTAATTTTATTAAACGTTTGCATATTACTATTACAAACTAAGTTCACTGCAATAAAAAGTACAAACGACAACTTTAGAGACTAAAAATCATATTCATTGCATATCGTGAATTCCCTCCTCCCTGTGCTATCTTTTTAAATATGCAATGAATATATGATTTTGCTTAATGTTTACATGCGGTGCTTGGTCATCAAGACAAGGCGATTCACATATTTGATGAAGCCTTTTTATTGATTTTTGTTTCGATCCCTCTTGCATTTAGACAACTAACTCGTAGTCAGATATTACTGGATTCCCCATATAACGCTGCAGGCTAAGGAGTACTGTACGATGACATGAAATCGTAACTAGAATGTATTAATTTATAATTTTGTAGTTATCTGAGAGAGACACGCAATAATTTTACTAACTTTGTAGAAGCATTGCGAAAATTTGGAGTGTAAGCATATTAAATACAAAGGCAAGCGCCTAGAAAGAAAGATCGCTTAGTTACAGGTGCGATGCTTCAGATGCTGTTTAATGTACTAGTTTAAAAAAACGGGCTGAGAAAGAAAACAGCTGCAACTTTAAGTGAGCCGGCAACCGCAGTCTGATGCAACTTGCAAACATAATTTACTGTGCTGGTTTCCTATCGAATTCCACTGAAAATAAAACTGTTGGACACAATTTCCATGGAATATTTAATTACTGTTTATGAATCAATATTATTTATATTATTTAATTCTACTTTACTGCTATATATGATACTAACGTACTACAGGTTGATCAACCTCTAGTGTATGGGCCCAACATAAACAAAAATAAATTAAAAATAACTGACCCTCTTAACTCACTTAAAATTAAATTTATTAAATTTAATTTATGAAATGAAATCAATGATTAATTACTTATGTGAAATGATTAAATAACTACTACTAAAATGTATTAAATGATTTTTAAGAAATAAATTTAATATGCCTGTAAAATTTTAATACCATGGAAATATTAAGAAGAGGGGAGAATGAAAATCCTAAATATTTCATTAGAAATTTTCCAGAGGAAAAAAAAATAATGAAAATGGGTGTGGTTTTGCATATCTGTACGTGAATCGACGGACCGAATCAGGTACATCTATGGCCTGTCTTTTTTTTTTTTTTTTTTTTTTTTCTCCCTTAGGCTAGATCTTTGTGGACTGAATACTGAAGTCTGTGGGTCACAGTGTAGTAGGCCTGAGGCATTTTAGCATAGTGTGGAAATAAACCTCGGAAGTGCTTGACTTCCTATTTGTGCTTTTATATCAACTGAACATGCAATAACAATGTTTAAAATATGGGAGTTATCAATCAATATTAGTAAGAAATATTAGCGTTTTTGTTGGTTATTTGAAAAAAAAAAACGTACAGGTCTTGATATTTTTAAACGTTTTTCTAATACGTTCATAATCCAAAATATTTGACAGTTATGAATCTTTACCAAGCCTTAAGTTAATTCCAAATGCGAAATCCATATTTTCTACATTTTAGCAATTTCTACCTGTTAAGGATATCTTCTTATTGTGCTATCTTCTATCGAAGGTCAGCGACTATCTTGGCGAACAAACTGCGCTCTTGTGCTAATCTGAGCAGTTGTGCACTGCTCTTTCCTGTCCACTTCTTGATGTTGTCAAACCATGATATTCTTTTTCTTCCTCTAGTTCCTTTGCCATCAATTCTTCCTGCCAAAATAGTTTGTAGAAGTTGGTATTTGCTGTTTCTCATGATGTGGCCAAGATATGATGTTTTTCGTTTCTTGATTATTTGTACAAGATGTTTAGCTTTGCCAATGGATTTTAAGACATCTTCATTGGTAATTTTTTCTGTCCATGATATCGTTAGCATTCTTCTGTATAGCCACATCTCAAAGGCTTCGATTTTCTTGATGGTTGTCGCCTTCAATGTCCATGTTTTAACTCCATAGAGCAGAATAGACCACACGTAGCATTTCAGCATTCGGCATCTGACTTCCATGTTTAGGTCTTTATTGCAGAATAGTGTTCTCATTTTCATGAAGGACTGCCGTGTGTAACTTCAATCCTTGTCTTTATATCTATTTCTGGATCCCACCGTTCATTAAGCCAGCAAAGATATTTATATCTTGACACTTGATCAATATTTTTCCCATTGAGTGTCAGTTTCATTGACGAGGCTGGATGTTGCTGATGATCATGTATTTTGTCTTGTTAATGTTTATATTTATTCCCATTCTTTGGCTTTCTATGTATACTCTGTCAACGAGTTTTTGGAGATCCATAATGTTATCTGCAATTAGCACGGTGTCATCTGCATATCGTAGGTTGTTAACAATCTTTCCATTTATTGTGATTCCCTCTGGACATTCTTCCAATGCTTTTTTAAAGATTACCTCTGCATATATGTTGAACAGGAGTGGTGAGCGCACACATCCTTGTCTCACTCCTCTTTTGATGTTAATATCACTGGTGGTAATGTTGTCTAATTGAACGGTAGCTGACTGATTCCAATACAGATTTGTTATTAGTCTTGTCTTGTTCGTCTAGCCTTATTTGTTGAAGGATTTCTATTAAGTTAGTGTGTCTGACTGTGTCGAATGCTTTTTCAAAATCTATGAAACACATAAAGACAGATTTCTGTTTTTCTATGCAGTTTTGTATCAATATTTGGGTACAGAAAAGGGCCTCTCTAATACCAAAACCATTCCGAAAGCCGAATTGTGTTTCACTTAGAGTTTCTTCACTTTTTCTATAAATGCGATTCTGAATTACTTTCAAAAATATTTTTAATGTTTGGCTCATTAGACTAATACTGTAAGTCTGAAGTCACCACAGGAATTCGCTTTGGGTTTCTTTGGGATAGTGATAAATGTAGATTTGAGCCAATCTGATGGAAATTCATCACTTTCATATATTTTATTAAAAATAGTTTTTCAAGAAGTTTTGATGTTATCTGGTTCTATTAATTTTAAAAATTCTGTTTGCACACCATCTGGTCCACTGGCTTTTCCTGTTTTACTTGTTCGTATAGCATTCTCTATTTCGCATTTCATGATTGCTGGTCCTTGAATGTTATCTTTTATATTTATAGACTTCTGTCTAGTATCATTGAAAAGTTCTGTTACATATTTTATCCAAATCTGTGCTTTATTCTCTTCTTCTAGAACTATTTTTCCATTTTCGTCTCTTAGAGACACTATTTGCTTTTTCCTCAGTTTTCCGGAAATTTCGTCGATTTTCTTATACAGATTGAAATTATCATGTTTTTTCTGAAGCAGTTCAATTTCAGTACATAAATTTTTCATCCAATTTTCCTTGGCTTCTTTTATTTTTTTCTTGATGTTATGTGTTTCTGTATACCTGGCTAGGTCTTTGTTTTTATACATTCTTCTTGTATCAATAAGAGAAAGAATCTCATCTGTCATCCATTCCTGTTGTTTTATATTATTCACATAACCTACTTCTTCAATACTTGTTGTTACGATGGCATTCTTTAAGCTATTCCAAAGAGATTCCACACTTTTATTTTCTTCTATGTTAATCTGTTGTAATCGCAGGTTAAGCTGTGTCTTGGCACTTTTATTTATGTTCGGGTCTTTCAGTTTTTCTACATCAATTTTCTTTTTCTTCTTTTGTGATTTTTTAGCTGATTTTAATCTAAGACGTACTTCTGCAACTATGGGATTGTGGTCTGATGAGATATCTGCTCCAGGATAAGTCTTTGCACTCTTTATACTACTGTGGAATCTTTTATTTATCAGTATATAATCAATTTGATTTCTGACAATATTATGTTGGTTATCTTGAGGCGATTTCCAAGTGTACAGTCTTCTGGGTGGAAGTTTAAACCAGGTATTTGCTATTGTTAGATCTTCTTCCTGACAGAATTGGACTAGGCGATCTCCTCTGTCATTTCTAGTGCCTAAGCCATGTTCGCCAACAATTTCTCCATCACCCCCTCTTCCCACTTTTGCATTGAAGTCACCCATCACTATGTTTATATCACGTTTCTTTGTTAGGTTTTTAAACTCTTTTAGGTGTTCATAAAACTCTTCAACATCTTCTTCACTTTTGTCAGCTGTGGGTGCATAAGCTTGGATGATATTTATGTTAACGGGGTTTCCCTTAAGTTGTAACAGCATTATCCTTTCAGAAAATGGAATCCAGGATATAATAAAATTTATTTCACATTTTATTTCTAACAATGGATACAGGTGAATAATGGATGTGAATATTTTCCATAAATGCTCACATTTGTTAGTTAGATATATTTCTAAAATTAACGGAATTACAAGACGAAAATTCTTCGAATTAAAAATTAGCTTTGTCCAAAATTATTGTATAAAGGAAAGGAATAAGTTTTATGTAATGAGAAAAACCCCAGGTGTAGCAAATCTTTTCAACTATGCTCGCGCAGCAAAGAAACGGACGACACACACACATTTAATATTTCATTTTTTTTTTGTCTCGAATACTACATTAAAATTGCAATATTTGAAAAAAGAAATGAAGGAAGGAAACTAATTTGCTAATCGGTAGTTTTACACTCAAAATAAAGTGAAATAAACAAACACAGCTTCCCTCTTTCATCTACACCCATTTGATCATAATAGATTTTCCATTTCGTAATACCAACTTGACATTATTATTCAAAAGACATCGAAAAACAGCCTACACTGCTATTAATCTTAATCCTTTCACTATAATTATATCAGTATGTCGTGCCAAATTAAATGATTTTCACTTCATCACAGAAAGCATTCGTATTTTGATTAAGCTATTAAGAGTATCAGGGAAAAAAAAAATGTCACACACGCGAGGAGCTCATTACATCCCCATTAGTCTAATACTCTCTTTGAAAAACTCGGAGGGTAGAATTATGATAGTTATTAGTGGCTATTCAAACTTCCCTTTTTTTTTTTTTTTTTTTTTTTTGTTGTTGAAGATTCTGTATGACGGACTTCACAATGAAATCACTTCTTTACATTACCTTAAGACAACATAAGAGTTTTAATCATTGTTAAACTTCCGTATAGATGATAAACATATAATTTCAGTCAAAATAAATGACATTATCTGTAAGTTACATTAACATTATTATGGTAGGAAGCTTCTGATACTTCTGTAGGGATAGCTAATAGGAACCGGAAGTGACTGTGTGCACGTGAAAGTAACATCGATCAGTAAGACGGTGCACCATGGCAACCGGAATCAATATGCTTAGTGCAATTTACGCGGCAACAGATGTCTGATGAACTATCATATCAAGTCTCTGAAATAGTGGATATGAAAAAGAAATGACAAAGAAGAGAGAAATGCAGTTTTTCTATCAAAGGAACAGCTGCTGTAATGAATTTTTAGTATAAATTTAAAGGGTAGAAGTAGGGGGGGGGGTATGTGCAGTTCTACGAGACTAATCTATAATTTTACGCTATGTGTTAATTCACGAACTGAGAGAATTTGTTTATATTTACAAAAAAAAAAAAAGGATTTTAATAAAACACAAGTCGATATATATGTTAATATTTATGCATAAATAAATTCTAACAATTTCCATAACTTTTAAAAAAATATTGCCACATAAAATGTATGAGTTAATTACCAGATATATCTAAACATTAGATAAATTTAGATTTGAAATCGCAACTAGGTTATCTACTCATTTTGCTGTATGTTTAAAAGTACTTGGTTCCTTTAGAGCATCGCTGGTGGATATTCTCTCGGATCAATAGTGCTCGAATGTAACAGAGCAACTGTGATACCATACAATGAAGCAAAGTGCAGATGGTGGTTCTCGACATAGATACCAGGCGGAGACAATGAGATTTTTCAGGTGTTAACCATTAATGTATAGTGAAGTGAAAGCTACGAAGGAATATTATTTTACCAATGATTAAATCAATTCCAAACATCATGTATAACTGTTCCCTTTTATATACAAAGTCTAGGAATAAGAATACATGCATTTAAAATGTAAATAGGTGTTGTGTGTGTGTGGGGGGGGAGATTAAAATATTGCAGTAACAAATATCTTAATCAAATGACAGTTCGGAGAGTAAAGTTTTATTATTTTATTTATTTATTTTTATTTGATTACTTTTATCTTTTAAGACGTGCAGCGAAGTTCACTTTTGATGTATGTACTTCAATCTTTAATTCATTCTTTAAAAGTAAACCCATTAAAAATATAAGGAGTGGAAAGGTAGGGTCACAAGATGGCTAGAAAATTGATCCTTTTCTACTCAACATATTTCAGAAATGGACATCCAGGATATTCGAAGCTGTGTGTTACGTTTTTTTTTTTTTTTTATTACCAGAGTCATTAAATGGATTAAATCTGATATTCAGGTGAATTAGCCGGATAAATGCGCCTAAATTCTAGATGCACAAGTATAATATTATATTTCTAGTGATTGTTTGAAATGCTGCCATCTTGGCATCTACCTATTAAACTGTTGGATGTGCGCATGCGCGCACATCCAACAGTTTAATCGGTTAGTAAAGGTAGTTACAGGATAATAACGCGCATAAACAGTCAGGAAATGAGAAACGTCCCGTTATAATCAAAATTTTGATGAACTATCATGTCAAGTTTTTGCAGCACTCGATATGATACTGAGAAAAGAATAACAGGATCCTTCATGATCAGTGAAGGATCCTGTTATTTTGGATATTATGCCACATCCAAAATCGTCAAGAATTCCTCATGATTACTTTTCTTCAGGCAAAAGTTTGAACTAGGAGATTTCAAGAAAGAACTGAATAGCTTTCGGTAACAAATCTACTGGAATTTTTTCTTTCAGAGCATTTAAGTTATTTGTTTGTGATATTTCAAATTATCAGATTAGTGCTGCAAAGACGTCAATCATTTTAAAATGAGACCATGTAAGTCAAAATGTATAATTCGTATTTTACATTGTACGCTTGACAGCTGCAATAAAGTGTGACGCTTCAGAATAACAGTGAACAGAACTGGGTTGACACTAGATTGACAAGGATAGTGAAGACTTTTCTTTACAAAGAAGTTCTTTTTTACTTTTTTTAATAAATAAAAAAGGTGTGCTAATTGAAAATGATTTATGAACACAGACAATTGTTAAGGATGATAACAGGAAGATATCGTCTAGTAATTCACATTCAATCCAACTAAAAAGTCGTCAGTTGAAAGAGGCCAGGGAGATTGGATGAAATATTGTTTTATCACTTTGTGTGTATATTTGTGTGTATATCATTAGTGAGAATGGAAACAAGAGTAACCAGTTGGCTCCATCTGACGGTAGAATTTCTGAAGAAATGTTAACAGTAGCTCACTTATTAAAATCTTTAACTGTGGTAATTGGCTCACGACTATGAGAATCGGAATAGAATTCCAATATTCTACTTTAGAAAATGGTAACTAAACTTCTACTAGCTTACTACTGTGTAATTCAAATTAATGACAATATATTTGTAATATTTTCTTCTAGTTCGTGCTTATTAAGGCCAGTAATATACTAATATAATATTTTAGTTTCCACAAAGCATATGTCAGCAGTTCCTGCTACCTCATTTTGAAGTATTAAATAAAGACACGAAAGTGATCAGATAGCAATGAAATACAGTTTCTACCCCTATGGCAAGCCACACCCAAACAGCAAAGCTTATACTGTCGATTGAAAGTGGTAGTTTTCTATTCAAAGCGTTAGGATATTTCTGACAATCTCGAGTGGATGACAACTCCCTTTATAATTTGCTGACGTGCGGCTATTTCAAACTGAGCTGAGTAGTCAAAATTTCTAGCATGCGATCATCAAGATAACAAGTACAAAAGACAATGTACGATTTTCATTTTAGTGGATGGAAAGAAGAATGTAGATTATCATTGCCAATTCGATGTTATTCAGACTCGCCGATATTCATAATAGGTTACAAAGTATATTGTTTATCTTCCACACATGATTTGCATAGTGTCCAAAAATGTATTCAAGTAATCTCAGGTAAATTTAGGTATCGAGTAGTGCAAGATATTATAATAGTAATAAGTTGAATCCGAAAGTTGCTTCAACCCATACATTTCTGAATATGTAACTATAATTAACTCAATGCTAGACATTTCGGAAGTAAATAAGGAACATTATCGTGTTCAGGTAAGGAGGAGGATGGATTAATAAGCTCGTCGCCCGGAAACTTCGACCATACAACTTATACTATCCCAGAAATTAATACCGATTAGGGTTAGGAACCAGAGATGGCAGCAGTTCTCTGCCATATTCTCGCTATTACATGAGTCTGCCAGTGATCGATCTATAAACTTACTTATCGGAAAACACTAAGGATGAAGCCCGACTTCCGATTTCCAAAAGTTAGGGCTAAAAGAGTTCTGTGCCCTTTAGAGACTGAAAGGAAGTTAGAGGATATATATACAGGGTGTTCGGGATAAATTTGACATATTTATAATTAATTATATTTTTCCGTAAGTTACATGTATTAACACACACTTCTCTTCATTTAAAAGTTTGGACCCTTCTTCATTCATATACAAGATGTCAGAAAGGATGGATAGCTGGAACCCACCTGAATCATGGAAGAGAATAACTTGTATCATGATGATTCGTGCCCGCCATCAAAATAAGGATATTACGACTGCTGCCCAATGCTCCCTGAATACAGTAAAAACAATCAGGCATGAACTAGAGACTTGCAATGGTGACTACGAGGATGTAGCAAGAAGAAAGATCCCTAGCAGACGATCTGATTGCGTTCGTACAGCAGAATTCCTCGCAAATCTGCAGGAACAGGTGTTGAAGAACCCTGGCATTGGAATTCGGGCTTTGTTCGTGGAGTTGCTAACTGTAGTCAAGCCCTGGATAACAAGGGTAGCCAATGGTAGGCCGTATGTATGGCAGCAGGATTCGGCCCCTTGCCACACCTCTGGGAAAAGTCAAAAATGGTTGTCTGAAAATTTCTACGACTTCACCAGTCCAAATGTTTGGCCTCCAAACTCCCCAGACCTTAACCCCATGGATTATTTTGTATGGGGCGCAGTTGAAAAAGACACCAATCGCACTTCCAGTAATACAAAAGCCCAGTTAATGGATAAAATTAAAACAGTTTTTGCGGCCCTTCCCAGGGAGACTGTAGCATCAGCTTGTTCGAGGTTCCGAAGCAGAATTGAAGCTGTGATCGATGCTAATGGTGGTTATTTTGAGTAAATCTTGTTGATAGTATTGTAATTAACTCTGCCTGTAATGTTTTTTTGTCAATTCATTAAATTTAATAGATACAAAGAAGATTTTCTTTTTCCTTACGAAACTGTCAAATTTATCCCGAACACCCTGTATATATATATATTTGTGTGTGTATTTTCTTCTGGTCGTATTTCATCTGGTTATTTGTAACTGTTTACTTATCCGTGTAAGAAGAGATTCGATTTCTATAAAACACACTGCAGAAACAAAAATAACTAGAGATGAAAGTATGGCACATGTGAATTTATAATCTTACTGATTTATTAATTATTTTTAATTGTATTTTATTGTTTATATAATTTATATTTTGACTATCTGGATTTGTTTCGTACAAAACTCAGAATTCGTTTTTTAAAAATTGTTTTATCAAAATTTCTTTGTTTCTTTTTTATTTTACTCTTCTATAAGGACGAATTAAATTATAAAATTACAGCATAATTCTTATCGAGTAGGTCCTTCATTGAAAAAAAAAAAAAAAAGCATTTTCCTTTATTTTCTGTTATTAAATTAACGCGAGGACGTCGAGTATATTTAATGACTTCCATACAACAGACAGATATGACGTAAGGTGACCATGACAACAGTGGGTTCTGCTTTTGCCCACTATCACGCTTCCAGGCGTTCCAAGTTTTGAGTCCCTTACGGCGTAAGGCTTACGTCACAAATGTTTTTTGAATTAGCGAGAGAGGAAAGTATTATTTTAGCGCCCTACGCGCGCTCCGAGTTGGTATATACAGTATATAAATTAGAAATTACAGCAGTATTCCAGCAAAAAAAAAAAGTCTTAGCTATTTAAACACTAATTTTCAAATAACGAAGAAATAATGCTGTGCGTTATTTATAGATATACATCTTTTCAGTAAACAGGTGGTGCTGTGAATACCAAATACACACTGGAAAAAAATATACCCTTTATGCAGCGAGCAGGAAAGTCGAGATTAATTTTTACAAAAGCGTATTTGCACAGGTAACAGCTTCGGAAGTATAGCTCTTGACAATTAAGTCTGAAATTATCTGTCAAAGAAATTTTCAAGCATTTGCACGGAATAACAAAACAAACAATATTGGCACTGGCAATTTGATCTTCAAGTATTATATAAATAAGAAATATAGGCATAACAGATGCACTGTATTCTTTATCTGATCAAACGAATGTTAGATCAAAACAGTAGTTACAGCAATAGTCAGCGTTTAGCTTCACAGAACATTCGTTTATTCGTTAGTAATATTTGAAATTCTAATAACCATCATCATACATAGGAGTAGACAATAAGCTAGATGTATGGTTCAATGACTACACATGCAAAATGCAAAGCCAATTACGCAATTAGGACAGTTCATATTAGGGGAATATCAGTAACACGGAGAGTTTAACAGAATGTCAAACTTTTCTTAATCCTGTTAAGGAAAAATGTTTTGGCGATAACATCAACCAAACAAAATCATTTCCGCTGGTATTTGGTTGGCAGTGTTTAAGGAGTGTTCTTAACACTGCCAACCAAATACCAGTGGAAATGATTTTGTTTGGTTGATGTTATGGCCAAAACAACTAAATATTACGAGTGTGTTCTTCGACCCATTTGCTCGTTTTGTAGATGAAAAAATCCTCCACTTCCTTAGAAGGTCGGCCGACTACCTCGATGAAAAGCATATAAGGGTTCCTCGCATTCCTAGACGGGATGCGAGGATCCCTTATTGGAGTCCAGATCTTATCGACCGAATGTATGTCGTGTCGAAGGAGCTTGAAGGCTTGCATTACAAAACATAAATGTATTTTAAATTATCTAAATCATAAAAAATATATCGAACTTACATTCATTTTCCCATAAACCTTTGTATATTTCTCTTTCCCTATTTATTCCTCCATAGTTTAGTTAGTAACTTCACTTATTGCTGTTATTCGGAATTACAGCCAAAGTACGAGAATTGCGCATGTTCATCAGCCCAGTTTGTTTATTTTGAGTATTAAAAAAAAAAAAAAAAAAAAACCCCTGCCAATTTCATATGAAACCAGCTAACTCACATTCAGGTGAAAAGCTTTTATAAAAGTTCTTCGCGTACTGGATGGGATTGGAACCCATTTTCCAACCAGACTACGTCGACACATTGGTTATTCTAACCAATGTGTTCTAATCTCATCAGACACGTTAAGAAATCTCAAAAACTTTTCAACTTTGATAGAGTTACCCTGTCTAGGATAGCGAGACCTCATTTATTTTTATCTCGAAACAATTCAAGTTTACCGTCTGGGAATTAGCAAATCGTTTCTGCAAATATGTGTGACAAACATTATTACGGTTGATGACGCCAAGAAAGCAATGGGAAAGCAGGCTTAGTTCCCCATTTTTTTTTTTTAATGGTAATCCAATCTACCGAAGTTCGGAAAACTGTTATATTAGTACCATCCATACGCGAACTACTAGCTTACCGATGTTACTGATCTAAAGAGCACACATGCTACTTTTTTCAAGAAAATTTACGAAGTCCTCAAAGCATACTGGCTGACTGAAAATCACCGACTACTTAAAATATTTAATAGTTTCCATGTCACAGTGGAATTTGAACCAGCATCCTGTTGGCTGCAAATCAGTGATGCTATCTCTTCAGGCTATTCAAGAAGACTGGATTTAATGAATATTTTATACCCAAATTAACAAACAGTTACCTTTGAATGTTTCCAGAGTGATCAAGAGCTACCAAAATGCAAGTCTAGTCATATGACAAGGTACCCAGAGAAAAGCTTTTTAAAAACACTACAATTACATGGAGGTAAATGGAACACTATACAGAGCAATACATAGTCTACATTTAAGTTGTAAGTCAGCAGTTAGAATTGAAGAGAATACAGGAAGATGGTTTGATGTAAAATCGGGAGTAAGAGAAGGACGCACATTATCTCCATTCTTATTCATCATCTATATGGATCACATTATGAAACGTGGCATTAGCACTGATATTAGAATTGGACATATCCGACTTTGCTTTATGCAGAAGACGTTGTACTCCTCATCCAGAGCAAGTCTCCAGGATTCTCTAACTAAATCGAATAACAGCTTTAACAAATTTGGCATGAAATCAGCAATAAAAATACCAAAAACTACGAAAATAGGCAGAAACATTGAACACGTCAAATGTATTCTGAATCAACATGAGCCTATCAACATGTAAACTATTTAAGCTATTTAGGCACAGTTTTTACTGAAGCTTACAAGTTAAATCTGAACAGACAACAGAATAAGCAAAGCTGGTATGGTGGATAGCCAGCTGAAAAAAAAAATCATATGGAATAAAAGAGAAATGAGCCAAAACACTAAACTAGCAGTATACAAGTGTTCAAACCAGTTTTAAGTTATGGATCTGAGAGCTGGATTAGAGATAATGCATTTGATCAAAGATTAGAGACCACAGATACGAGGGTTCTCTGCTTATACATTCTTGGATGTATAAGCAGAGTTATCTAAGGTGATGTGACCACTTAAACAGAATGCGTGAGGAAAGGTTAGCAAAACAGTTGTTTGATGCCAAAATGGCAGGAAAGAGACCCATAGGAACACTAAAATCTAGTGTGCCTAAGACACTTCAGTTAGAAGTGCCTTAGACGCACGAAATGTTAGGTGTGACAATATTGGAGTGCTGACAAATAATAGATTAATTTGGAGGAAAACTGTGGATAAGGTTAATAATAATGTAAACGTAATGGTGATGACGATCAGTTTATATTTATGCATCATCGGAAAGATTGTCAACAAAGCATGTTATATTTTAGCTGTTTACTGGAAGACTTGTTAATTATAATTAATTATGCAAGTAAGAAAATTAAATAATTAAGTATGCTGTTCGTTTAATAAATTAAGTGGCTTCCACTGATAACACCTCAATCAAGATCGAAACCGGTCTGGGTAGCGACTCCTTTCATAATGCACAACGATATACACGTCAGAAAGGAAGTGCGCTTTGCATTATGGGATGCTCGTTCAAGCAGTCTAATCGTCAAGATACTTATTATGTGACAACTCCAGGGAGTCCAAAGACTCAGTATGCCAACAGCATCGAACGATTGATCCCCGTCCAACTACTAACCGAGCTCAAACTACACGTGCAAACTTTGATAACATCCAAAAGATTAAACAAGCGTGTAATTAATTTTCTTCGAGCAGTACAATAATTGAGGAATGTTTGCATACCTTGAAGTTTCTAAAATGCTGGTTTGAAAGCGCCAAGTTTGCAAGGAAGACAGCACATTAAAGAGGCAAAATATAAACAAGAGTGAACTATGATCTCTTTGTGCTCGCAAATCCCGATATACTCGTATGCAGGTATATTTCATTTACCAATCAAGTGACTAATATTCTGGAAATCGAGTGAATATCACTCGTAAAGATCATTTACTGGTTGGTAAAAATCCTCATGCAACAGTTTAAGAGTATTTCCCACGTCAGTTTTGGTAGATGTTTGATGAGGACTAGTTGGGAACTAATCTGCCCATTTCGGTGATCCTCTAAGCAAAATTTTTATTTATTTTATTTTCATTTATTTTTATTAAAAGGCATGGCAACTCATTAAACTCAGTTGCTGAGTCTTTTCAAAGACTCTCTCTTCTTGAGGTGACACCATACATATTTTGATTATGATTATTTGCATTTTTTCCGACAGCCTTCTGATGTATACATACTGGCTACCATGCAGATTAACGTAAACGTCACGTATGCAGCATATATGCAAAATACTTGCTTATGTGCGTCACCACGTGTTCTAGGCAACTATTTAAGACGGCTGATCAGTAATCGTTAATAATATTGTTCGATATGGGAAAAACAAAGGATCTTTAGGAGTTTCATAAAGGGTTTATTGTGGATACCAGTCTGGCTGGAGCCATGATTCTGAAAACAGCAGAGGTGATTGATTTCTCAAAAGATGAGATATTCCAGGTGTTTAATCAGTGTAAAAATAACCCATTTTCTTATATAAGAGGTGTAACTGTGCCCTAAGTATCGCGAATGAGATTGCCATCGTCTGAGAAGACTGGTATGGATAAACAGAACTTTGTGTGCAGCAATTGACGAACGCATTTTAATTAAGGCTGTTCCCGACCCATACCACACCAAACTATGCGCAGGGAATTGAAGAGGTATTGGCAGTCGCATGCCTAAAACAGAAACCACAGATTTCTGCAAAGAACCGGAAAGTTTGTCTACAGTGGTGCCAGGAGCACTGACTGGACACTGGAAAAAAAGTTGTGATCCAATGAGTCACAATACACCTTGTTTTGTATCGACGGTAGGCAGAGATTTTAGATGTAGCCCCATGAAACAATGCACCCAGCCTTGTAAACACAACTCAAGGTTCTGGAGATAGTATGAGTCATGTTCTGTTGTATGGAACAAGTCCCCTGATATGGCAGGAAGGTCGGGTGTCTTCCAAGGAAATCTGAACTTGTAACCGATCAAGTCCATCCTGCAATGCTGGCTTTTTATCCAGCAGTCACCGGTTGTTTCACGGACGACAATGCTACTGTCAGTCGCGCAAGTATTGTTCAGCAGTGGATTGACGAGCTGACAGCAACTTTCAACACCAAGCCCGGATATGAACCCCATCGAGAATGTATGGGATATGTTAGAAAAATAGAAGGGATCAAAGTCCTCTTCCGTCAAATATGAGCCAGTTAAAGGAATGTCTGGTGAACGCCTAATAGATGCAGTTCAACATCCTGAGCCAAACCGCATACACGCTGTAATTCGGGCTAAAGGAAGTCCAACACGGTATTAAACAAAAGCTTCTAATTCAGACCTGTATGTGTATATGAACCGTCACTATTCCAACTGCAGATCAGTCAAGGAGGCGTTTATCCTTGGCCAGCTGGATCTCCCATCTTAATTCTTTCCATCATCTCGGGTTAAATGAAAGCATTAGCGCATGCGCACAAGATTAACGATAAGGATGAACTTCATTAGGACTGTTGACTAAATTCAAATGATAAAACCAAAGCAAAGAAATGTGCATCAAAGAAAAAGGCAGATGTTTAGAACAATTATTAAAACAATTTTACTAATGTTCATTTCTTAAAATAATCGATTTTATAATATAAGTTCGCCGATAAATTACTTTTGCTATATTCTAGTTTTATTTATTTTTACAATTGCTAGATATCCATATCGGTTAGAAATCGAATCCTTGTTATCTTTTTTTTTTTTTTTTCCTCCACACATGGGATCAACCCCTGAAATTTTGTAGATTCCTGAGGTACATTGAATGATATTTTTAAAGTTGCAGATGAAAATCATAGGCCAGTGGTGAGCACTTTGCTTACTGAAAACCGTACGCGGTCAGAAAAAGTACCATGCTTGGTCTCTAGAGCAAAGGTTTCCGGATTATCTTGTTGAAAACTTACCATACATTACTAATGTAAGTTTTTGGTCTTTCATGGCTGAGATCGACACACATAGATTTAATTATAATTTAATTATAATTAAATACGAAATATTTCTTTTGTTTTATTTAAATTTAAATTTCATTTTTAAATACTTTCATTCCATAGTATGATTTTCTCGGTCTATATTTTCATTGGAAAAATGGTTATACAAATTGTTCTTTTAGTATATACATTGTACCATTTTCGAGAAGCGTTTTCTGCAACCAACGTTTTGTTAAATATCGACAATCAGAGGATAAGCTTATTTACACCTTTATTACTCACCAATTGCTAACTCGGCACGCCCTATAATATCATTGGAATATTCTCAGGCGTGATTATATCAATTATTCATGAATTTAAGCCGAAGTGAGCGGCTAATTCTGCCACCACGCCTTTCAGAAGCCCGCTGTATTTCACCGTTTTCTTGCGTTTTTACCAGTTCGTTATAATAAAGACGAAAGTGAATAACATACGAAGTGAGGAATACGGACAAAAAGTGATCTAATGTAATGTATTTCTTTAATTTAAAATATTTATTAAATCGAGAAAAAAAAATAACGGCCATAATGATGAATTAATTTTGCTACATCATTCAGAAAGTTTTTTTTTTTAATACAAAATTACTACTAGTAATAATATCTGAGATTAGTTCTAATTTCTACCAGTTATTGCTGAAGAAAAACCTTTGTCAATTTATTCAGATATTATTAGTTTTTCGAAGGAAAAAAAAATCTTATTTTGAAGAAAGAGCCTGAAGTCACATTAGCATAGCTAATGTAATTAAGTAGTATTGCGTCAAGCACGAAGGGGGGGGGGGATACATATCTCCTTATTTTGCACAGTGAAACAATAGAAATTTATGATGGCGAATGACAGCATAAAACCGTTTCCATGTTCACGAATGTGCTCAATATATCACAGTTCTTGAAGAACGAAAATACCTCCCCTGTTGGACAAAATATTTTTGCCTTATACCATCTTAAATTTAATAACAGTAAGAAAAGGAAAAATTATGTCCTAAAGATATTTTCCTTTCAACTGAAGGTGAGTTAGTCGGTTTCAAACACTAGCAAGTTTTTTTTTTTCCCTTTTTTCCCCAGAAATTCGGCTTGTTGAAACCCGCAAGACAGAAAAACCAGAGAATATATGCAATTAATAGATACAAGATCTATCATAGCGTGAAATAGGTTTATATAAAGACACGTTACGCAGCAGTGACAAACTAGTTTAACATGTAAAAAGAGAAAATGAAATGAGTGTCTTGCGAGGATGGGAAACAGAGCAACTTGATATGCATTAAGAAATGCTATCACGTAGACCACTTTGATTTTTTTCTTACTACCAACGTTCGGTTTGCCTTTCTTTTATGTGGCTATTATACTCGTAATTTGTCTCCCTCTCGCTCTTTCTATCATACTGTTTACACGGCCTATGTAGACAATGTGATTAACATATGGTATTGCGAACAGGCGAATGAGACATTTATGGCATACTTAATTCTGGGATCTACTGTACGATGCAAAATTTAGAAAAGTCCGGAACATTTTCTTGAGTTCCACGGAAAAGGTAACTTAATTTTGAGATGATAGATCCTTATTATCTCTTTCTTACATCTAGACAGAGAAAGCTGAATCAACTAGACTTACATCATCATCAAATTCCTGATATGTACCCTCAGGGGGTATACAGGATAATTATGATAGTACTATATGAAAAATTTACACCATTACTAACTTCCGATCAACAATTTTCCTCCAAATTAATCTGTTATCTGTCAAGATTTTAATATTATCAGACCGCAAATTTCTGTCTTTTAAGGCGATTTTTACACATCTTGGTCTTTCTCTGGGTCTTTTTCCTGCCAACCTGGAAGAGAACACTAGTTTTGCTAATCTTTCCTTGCCCAATGTCATATTTCCGAAAATCCTTGCCTTTCGGTTTAGGCGTCTCCACAGCGAAGTCAAGAGTCATGCTTTATTTGTCGTTCGGTAGAAAAAACAAGGGTCGAATCCTCTTCAGGAAGCGAGAAACTTCATAAGGGATTTTCCGCTAATAGCGAGTTTCGGTCTCATACGATTACGGTAGAGTTTCTCAGAGAAGAACTTTATTCCACTACACAATCGACAGACCAGCCAGAGAACACACAATTAGCAAACATAATATTCTAACCTCAGTTGCCTGTAAACCCAGTTCCAATCCTATATGGAATATTTAAAGTTAAGGATTATTAATATTATCCTTTGAGAATATAAAAAGCGATTTGGTATAAACTTTGGGAATCAGTGATTACTAAATCTTATTCTAATAAATATCTAATCATTTCTTTTCAACAAACAATTTAACTTATGTTGATGGAGGTAATGTCAATTTTATTATTCACTTGAAAAAAATACAGAAATAAAAATAGGATTTCTTTTTCAGCTACGTTACTTAACAAGCTGATAGATTTCTATAACGTCCTATGCCACAATTCGACGTAGTAGAAAAAAATTAAGGATTTATTCTCTCGCTGCTAAGATCCCCCCCCACCTCACTTTAGCCTTTGAATAGTTATTTCTTTTGTGTAATACGAGAATACTTCAGCAATAAAACTTCTGCAGCTGTAAACGCTTTCGTTTACTTTTTTATGCGTATAAACATCACAATTACAATTCCAAAATTAACTATACTATAGTTACTTATATATCATAATCAATTTCATCATATTCTACGAGAGGGGCGATGACCTAATACTGAAATTACTCTGAGACAACGGAACACACACAACTGAATAAAGCATCTAAATATGTGATGGCTGAGTGACTACATTTATTGCACACTGGGATCAACTGTCACTTACTAGTTCAGAAGAAGCCATGTGGAAAGCGAGAGTGTAACTCCAGGAGGGGCACTGACCATAGTGAATGAGCTAGTGATGAACAGAACAGAAATCGGCGAGAACTATACTTAAACACAATTACAAAGCTTCACTAGCAGTAGTCCTCAAATTCAGACGATGGAAAGTAGAGGTACTCAGAATTACAGTAGTATCAGTTTATCTGCTGGTGCATCATTATTATATTGAATATTACTGTATTTAAAATGCAAGAGAGGTTAATGACTTTACAAAAGATATATCACTACTTATTGAACATACGTCAGTGATTAGATGAATAGTTCGGAATTTGATAGACCACAAAACAGGACACGGCCAGAAGAACACACACAATATAATATATATATAATATACTGGCTTAAGTGCTTTGGTTGTAATTCCAAGTAACAATAACAATGCTGATGATAGACAATCAGAATGTATTTACGAACCATACTTAGTTGACGAATTTGCAAAAGTAAAACTGGCTATAAAAGTAGTAATTGTGAGGACACTGAAGAGCAATGGAGAAACGTTCAATGGATGATGATTACCAGTACAGGTATCCCTAGATATATGCGGTTAATTAATCCTCGATGGACACCGCATATATCAAAACCGCATTATTCAATGTTAAGAATTAATGGGAATAATTATAATGAATCCTACAAAATATAAAAATTTAAACATCATTTATTTTTTTAAGGTGACATGTATTTATATATTTTATTTATATATATTTGTTACATAAAAACTTATCTAACGTAAATTGAACAGTGGTAGCTTTTTTTTTCTCCTCCATGATTTTACGATAACAATCAATTTGTTTATCTAATCAGTGACTAACGAAGCCTAGAGCTCTCCCGATGTTTGCTTTGCTTTCTCCGTTATCAAACCTTTACTAATGTCAATTTTAGTAAGTATCGAAAGTAATAAGTTTTCGTTTATTACTCTTTTTCGAGACCATGGTTACGAAGGGTAATGTTTTACATAATTTGAAAATTACGTGATATGCGGATAGGTCGTAAGCGTACACTGTAATACATTCACATACGTCTGTACGCGCCACACTCTGCTGATCAATTGAACCACTGAGACGAGGCCATTATTATGACCCGAAAACCCATCCTGGGAGGGTAATGGATAGCAATGCTGTAGCCAATGAAGTTCTGTGATTCGGCTATTGCTGTTACCCTCCTGCCATGATCAGAGCTTTATAGCCAATGAAGTTCTGTGATTCGGCTATTGCTGTTACCCTCCTGCCATGATCAGAGCTTTATATAGCTCAATAACACCTTATCCTTACACTGTCCTCTGCAGATAGCGGGGAAGATAAAAAGCATTCTTGCTTCGCCCCTTTAAGCCAGTCCTTATAAAGGGATATAAGCTGAGAGTGATTATTAACGTTGGAGCACGACTCGTACCACGTGATCTGATCGTTTCATTGACCAAGTCTAACGCTTCGCTTATTTTCAAACTTTTTAGACCGCACTAATCAAATTTGATATCGCATATATCAAGTTTATAGTGACAATAATTTTTTGTGCACTAATCAAAGCCGCATATATCAAGGGATACCTGTATATGTTATTTCCTGAAGACAGAAGGGAAAAGAATATAGCGACAACACAAAGCCATACATCGATTGTCGCAGCAACAAGATAGACATGGAATGGTCTAGGACTTGCTTATGTGATACCCTTAGGCACCTTCATAAAAGCAGAACAAGAGATGAATGTGTGATCAACTTGAATAACATTGTGGTCAAGCACACCCATTCGTATTAGTCATTTACATGGTATGTAATGGACACGTTCAGCACGATAACACACCACGTAATAGGGTATATACAGGGTGTTCGGGATAAATTTGATATATTTATAATTATATTTTTCCGTAAGTTACATGTATTAACACACACTTCTCTTCATTTAAAAGTTTGGACCCTTCTTCATTCATATACAAGATGTCAGAAAGGATGGATAGCTGGAACCCACCTGAATCATGGAAGAGAATAACTTGTATCATGATGATTCGTGCCCGCCATCAAAATAAGGATATTACGACTGCTGCCCAATGCTCCCTGAATACAGTAAAAACAATCAGGCATGAACTAGAGACTTGCAATGGTGACTACGAGGATGTAGCAAGAAGAAAGATCCCTAGCAGACGATCTGAATGCGTTCGTACAGCAGAATTCCTCGCAAATCTGCAGGAACAGGTGTTGAAGAACCCTGGCATTGGAATTCGGGCTTTGTTCGTGGAGTTGCTAACTGTAGTCAAGCCCTGGATAACAAGGGTAGCCAATGGTAGGCCGTATGTATGGCAGCAGGATTCGGCCCCTTGCCACACCTCTGGGAAAAGTCAAAAATGGTTGTCTGAAAATTTCTACGACTTCACCAGTCCAAATATTTGGCCTCCAAACTCCCCAGACCTTAACCCCATGGATTATTTTGTATGGGGCGCAGTTGAAAAAGACACCAATCGCACTTCCAGTAATACAAAAGCCCAGTTAATGGATAAAATTAAAACAGTTTTTGCGGCCCTTCCCAGGGAGACTGTAGCATCAGCTTGTTCGAGGTTCCGAAGCAGAATTGAAGCTGTGATCGATGCTAATGGTGGTTATTTTGAGTAAATCTTGTTGATAGTATTGTAATTAACTCTGCTTGTAATGTTTTTTTGTCAATTCATTAAATTTAATAGATACAAAGAAGATTTTCTTTTTCCTTACGAAACTGTCAAATTTATCCCGAACACCCTGTATATTAACTATTCCTGGATAATCCACGAATAGTTACAGGAATGTGACAGTGAGTGTACCTTAATGGATTCATTTTTTTACAATTTTTTCCTAAAACTCTGGTTTTTAACTCCGCATTTCAAAAATCGATCGTACAACTCATTTTATTACAGACAATAACACAAACATCAAGGTTTAGGGTCACAAAATGGCCGTAGTTCTCGTTCTCCTGAAAAGCGTTGTTCGTTTGATATCTTGAATCAATGAAGGATGGAAACTAGCCACCCATAATGTCTTAGAAATTTGGGTGAAAAGAACTCTGCTAACTCCATTTGGGGAAAAGGCATTACATTTATATTTTACTCAGTCCTCTTTGAAATTTGAATTACTACTGTATAACAACCCAAACAGTGAAGGGACTTCAATGCTCAAGAATTCCTTTTCTTTCTTCACGACTAACTTTATTGAACAAAGTGGAAAACATGCTAAGGTAGAAGAACAACACAAACTGTCCATCTACCTACCTATGAGAACAATGGATAACTCTCACCATTCTACTAACACCCTTGACGTTTTTTTATAATTAACTCTTCTTCCAAATGCATGGTGAATTTAGGTTCTCTTGGTAACGTTTCCCTTTGTACAGAGCCTCCTTCATGCAGACTGTCTCGTGTCCTTTGGCACTACTCTAATAACAAATCGGATGACCTCCATGATTTTAGTCTTCCAACCGATGGTCCCATTACTATTACCACTCTCCTGATTCAGACACTTGCTCTAACCAAATAATTGAAATAACTCTCGCTAGAACGACCTTGCCTTCCCCGTTCTACCCAAAACCTGATGACTATCCAAGCTTCATCTCTCCAAAGCTGTCACAGTAATTAAAGATACGTTATGCTTTCCAACAAAAACTTCACCTCTGCACTACAACAGATCCAAATACGACGTTCAAAGGCCTAACTGCAGAACACCCGTCTTCTGTTTAAGCACCATTCCCTCCAGTAACTTCTGAAGGCAGAAGTTACTCCCAAACTAGTGGAAGTAACTTCTGCCTTCCACTTCTTTCATACATCTACACAGTATTAATATCAAAGATAAGCCTTATATTCCAGTCGTCACCCTTCTCATCTATATCTTTTATGTACAACGACCAAGAGAAATCATATCTCACTACACCAAGAATTCATAAATAACTTCAGTGATTTTTCTGATGAAAGATTCTGAGAACTGTGCTCCAGAATTATCCCATCCTATTAAAGCTGTCATTTACCCAACACTATGGAAATAAGCTTCGATCCAGCCCATTTATCAAAACGGAAGAAAAGTCTGCTACCAAACTATCATCTCGTTGTCTTACCTCAATTCTCTTGATAAGTGAAGAATGTCATAAATATAAATTTCTTCACTAGAAAGTCTAACAATTAAATAACGTTCACCAACATTTCATTTTATATTAAAATATTCATAAATATACCTAAATCATTCAGCATGATTTTTGATAATTAAAAACAAAATAAAGCTCTAGAGCAGGGGTTCTCAACCTTTTCCAGTGGCGTACCACTATATTTAATTCAAGATATTAGATGTACCAGTAAGGCAGTGGTACGCGTACCACAGGTTGAGAATCCCTGCTCTAGAGAATAGTAATATAAAATGCATTATTACCACAGTATGTCTGCACCATATTACGTTTGTGGCTGTTTAGGGGAAATTAGATATGCCATTTTAACAATTTCAGTAATCCCTTCGTGGCACAGGTCCATGTTGTTCACAAAACATGGGCCTCTGTTACAGAAAAGCTGACGTTTTCTTGTTTTGCAACGATATAAAAGAAACAAACTTGTTCTTAAGATTCGGCTCTATTTCAACTACGAATACCATCAACAATTTCTGTGACAATCTATCGGTAACAGCTGACTGATATATTTTTCAAGAAGAACATGCACAGATGTGTTTATTTCCATTTGAGGTATGAAATTAATGGTAACTTCTGAGATTAAATGAGCAAAAGTGTAAGTGGGACATTTATCCCAGACAGAGAGTAAAAAATGCTCAATTTACAGAAATTTGAAATAAAATACTGCAACTTGTCATTTGCTTAGAAAAGTTAATCTAGTAAAGATAGATTTTGTCTTAAATTTTAACACGAATCTTATGCTTTAGAATCTTCAGTACTGAGTAGTTCTTGAACTGGAATTCCAGTAATTAAAATTCGAGAGTATAAGGTGGCACATTAATTAAGCAGAATTATGAGACTTTGCATTCAAGTTACAGGATTGCAAGACATTCTTCTGAGTATGGCTTTATACCTAAAACAAGCATCTATTAATTTATTTTCTCTATGCAGTGATATCTTAAACCCTTTCAACACCAATTGGAGACCTCACTGACTGAAGTGCGTTGTGGTATGCTTGCGATTACGAAATGTGTCGAAATATTTTCCGGATTGCATATTTCTTTCTAAGATAACTGTGAGATCTGGATTCACGCCATTGATTAAACATCTATAAAAGTCTGCTTGCGATGTGTTATTTTTTATTTTATTCATTTGCTACTATTATTAGTTTTGAATCACAATGTTTTTTTTTTTTTTTTATCAAATCTCTTTTTCCTCTGGTGTCAAATGGTGTTAAAAAAGAAATCTTGAGGAGTGCCAGGCACCATTAATAAATATACTAACAATCAGACCAGAAAGAAATGTTTCACAGAAAATTATAAAGCAAACCAACACACAAATAATGATTATATTCATTGTTTCGCCTCCGTTAACAAGTTTTAACAACATATAGTTTTCTATAATGAGATACTCTTTGAAGTCTGATTTTTTTAAGGATAAGAATTCAAAACGTAGCAGCATTCCCGCATTACGAGGTCTTATCCTCTGAACTAAATAACGAATACCCAGCAGATGCTACTCTAATTACGACTAGCGCAGACATTTCGGTCAGAAAACTATTTGATTACACTTCGTATTTTTCTATAAATTACATACGTGTGATCCAACTTTATCGTAATACTGTCCAAATCATACTCAGCACATGCAGAAGCACACAATAAATGTAACTATCAACAAATCCAAGTCGAAAAACTTTTCTCTGGTCCAAACGGTAGCCGTGTCCTTCTGGTCTTCTCGCAAAAGCCATCGGACGTAATTTCTGCTCGCCTGCGCTCCCTTCCCACCCATCCAGATGGCACACTGTTACAGAATCCAAAGAAAAAGCCAAACTCCTAGCATCACTCTTTTCCTCCAACTCCTACATAGATGAAGGCAAACCACCTCCTTCCATACCAGCAACTGAGCACCATATGTCCTGTGGCCTTTCTGCCGAAAGGTCAAGAAAAATATTAGACTTGGCCACTACCCATACAGTCGTCTGGTCCATGGTAGTATATCTCCTAGTGTCCTCAAACGTTGTGCTCAGAGCTAACACCTATCCTCTATCGACTCTTCAAATCTTCTATACTAAGCTGGCACCTATCCCATCTCATGAAAATTAACATATATCCAACCCATTCCATAAAAGGGAGACAAAAAACTACCAACTAATTATAGACCTACTGTCATCCCCTCAATCTTCTCCAAAATAACGGAGAAATTTATCAATGGTCAACTTCTTCACTACCAAGAAGCTCATTTAATCAGCGAGTACCAGTATGGATTCCACCAATCCAGATCCATGGCTGATATCTTAGCCTACATGATTCACACATGCCGTGAAGCCTTGGAATGGCATTTCCAAGGCTTTCGATCGTGTTTAGCATAGGCTTGCTTTGCAAACCGCCTTTCGTCGGCCTACCTGCCACCTTCTGTAACTGGATAGCCAGCTTTCTCTCTAGTCATTTACTGTTTGTAATGGTGGATGGCATCCTCTATTCCAGATTTGCCACCAATGCAAGAGTACCTCAGAGCTCCATTCTCTCACCCACCTTCTTTCTCTTCTACATAAATGATCTACTCTTAATCGCTACAAATCCTATCTATCGCTTTGTTGACGCTAGCACTCTTCATTCATCGTACTTTTCTGACAAACCATATAGTTCCCAGACCCCTCAAATCAAGATCATCAGTATCCATACCATCCTACAGTGGTAGAAGGGATAACATATTGACCTTCAATGCCGCCAAAAGCAGTTCTGCCTTTTCTCTTGTAAAAGGAATCTCAGCTCACCTTCCCTCATCCTCAGTAACACGCACATCACCAGACAGAATGAAATGTCTCTCCTTGGACTGACATTTATCTCACACCACTCTTGGCACAAAAACATCACGTCAATAGCTTCCTTAGATTTTAAAAATCTAAGCATTATTTTCCGCTCGAGAAGCCATTTACAGCCACCCTATACAAACTTAAAGCTACTAACCCTATACAAACTCAAAATCAGTCGATCCTTAGAATATTGTTTACACCTAACACTTCCTTAAAAATCCTTGATGCTATCCAGAGGAGAGCAATTCGGCTCATAGATGATCCTTCCCTCACAGGCTCACTTTAATATCTCACAGATGCAGTGTTTCAGCTGTGTGTTCGTGCGTCTTCCACGGCCACTGCTCCAGTGAATCGGCAAAATCATTCCTCTACTTGCTGTTAGGCCCGTTAAAACAAGGCAGCAGCTGTCCAACATCTCTTTGAAGTACAACTACAAACTCATCGAACCTGCTTTTCTACTTCCTCGTTTATGACATCTAACTCTGAAACTGCCCTCCCCATGATACGTTCGCGACAATTTCAAACTACAGCTCTTTAAGAAGAATGTCAATAGGCTTCTTTTTCAAGCCTTATCTGCACCTCATGCACGGCAATGATGTGCTATAAGTTCTTGTACCTCTCGAGTATGGAGATTAGATTAGATTAAACAGAATTAAAATATTTCATCCAGTTTGGATAAAACAAAGTATTTTTATCAGCAAACAATTTTTTAATACATTTAATATTATATCAGTATGAAAATATAACTTCCAGAAGATATTTATTAAATAATTAACTGTCTTCTAGAAATTTTAGTCTGCACGGTGCTAAATTCATAGCGGTATCGTCACAACTCAAATTATCAATAGTTAAATACAAATATGTATTCCCTTATCTTGTGAAAAAATATATTTTTTTGTTTGATAAATTAATACATGTTTTTGATAATGCTTCTGTGGTAGAACTCTTAGGAAAAGCAAGATGTAGGAGAAAAAGATTAGCAGTCTTTTTTTTTCCCTTCAATTTTTAAGACTTTCTGCAAGAAACTCGACAGTATGCCAAAAATACACTGCTGGCATTTGTACAGTAGCGCAAGCTTTTTTTTAAGCCGGATATAATGCTTAGAAACAGATTCTTAAAAATTCTGATTAATCCACCATTGCTTTAACTAAAGGCCAGTCTATGTAAGTGGTAGGTTTTATTTATTTTAAATACTCCAGGAGACACACTGGTTTTTCATTACGCAAAATAGGCCAGAAGAACACGTGGAATAAACAGGTATAATATACTGGTCTCACGGACTCGGTATAGTTGTAAATTACAAACAACCCAACCGTACATGAGTGTTGGATAGCTTGGAAACTAATGGTGAGATTACTTAAAGATAGTGGCAATTTTTAGGAAAATATGCGGTTATCCATGTAAACCTGAAATTGCAAACAAGGAGGCAGTTCGCGTTATAAGTTGAATGATAATAAAATAATATAAAATCAACAATCCTTCAACGCCTTTTCATTTCCCTTTCGAACAATGAAAAAGCATTTATATAAACTACACAGACTTATGTAACTTCCCTAGGTCTGCAGGAGAAAGGCCATTAAGGGGTTCAATCAAGTCCGCGATTAGAGCCAATTTTTACCCCCCCCCCCCCCAGCTGATTTCAGAGTTTGTTGATCTTTACAGCGGGCAACTAAGTTTTTTTTTTTTTTTTTTCCCTCCCGTAATAAACTCTGGATTTCAATCGCAACAAAAATAGACGGAGAGTATGAGAGAGGTGGGGTGCCTGAGATTTCAAAAATAAAAAGTTAGGATTAAACGAGTACCCCCCCCCCCCCCCAACACCTGCGCTAAAGATCATTCTGAAATCTTTTTCTTTTTCTAATAAGATAAAAAAATCTGCATTTGGTGGCTTTGTTCAAAAAGAAAAGAAATTATACGATCTTCGTCTTGCAGACGTAGCATTATCTAAGGGCAAGTGGGCCTTTCGATTAATAATAACATTTGTAAGTAAATAAATAAATAAATAAATATATTTGCAAATTAGCAGTAACGTATATAAGTACCGGTACTCATTTCTGCTAGAGGGAAGAATTGTAAATATATATTAAAAATTGTAGTGATATCTTAATAGACGTAGTAAAAAATGCATATTTCATTAAATAACTAATCTTATTTGCATAACAGATAAACGTGTAAAAAATTTACTGAATATTACAAATCAGAATGTAACGCATCCATATATCACGCGTCATGTTAATAAAGGTGCCGGTACGGCGTACCGTACCCTTACCCCAAAAGCAGTATACAGTATTACACCACGATTATCAGCAGACTCATCGTGGGAGGTTCATTCAACTGACTGTTTTATCGTACTGAATCATAAAATCCTTAACACTCCCTAAATAAACAACATATTCCGGCAATGCGTTCCATTCACTCAATTCTCCATGTAAAAAATCTACTCCTCATACCTTTCTTCACCACACACATATATATTCATTTTAAGCAGAATGACATATTGTATACATAATAAAATAAGTACTCATAAATAATAAGTTTTGTAGAGTTTCTCAAATAACTGTCTTAATCTACGCATTTTGTTATTAAAAGTGGCTACAACTGTAAAACTTATGGATACTTTTTTTTATATCTAAGCTACTTTCTATAGAATATTTTACTTACCGATAACTCCTTCTGGAATCTATTTTTTTTGAACGAAGACGATCGATTTTGGTTATATGATTACATCGTGGACATGTTTTGGTACAAGCATCCTCATTTGCCAAAATTAGCAATTTGTGGAATTTTTCCTTTAGTGGAGAATCAAGACGAGCAGAAATTTCGTCTCTATGGATATATGTCTTGCAGTTCGGATTGCAGCATTCAATTTTTACTTGTCCGAATTCAACTTTTTGTGCAAAATATTTCTTTAAGCATTTGCTGCACGCCGAAAAAGAACAACATGGTCTCAAATAAAACCACTCCAGTTCGAAGCATATACCACATTCCTGAAATTCTAACTCTCCTACCGGGTAATGAGGAATAGGTTCTCTTGAAGGAAAATTTCCATCTGGTAGAAGGAACAGTATATCATGAAGATCAGCATTCTCTCGTAAATCGCCACTTCGAGTTTCTAGCAGTCTTTCTAAAAGTACTCTCATTTCCGAAAGTTCTCGAATGAGAACTTCATCAGGAAATGACATATCGTCTTCATCTTCAACAGGAGATGGAAAAAAATCATCGTCATTATACAACTCATTTCTTGCAGAATGAGCCTTTGTCACTGCTTTATTACATATATCAGCAGAAGATGCACTTTCTTCACTATTACTAGAAGAAGCCCATAAAAAAGGAATATCACTTACTTGGAGTGCACAGCGATGATTATCTCTGGTTTGACTATTCCACTCGTTACCATCATATTTTTTTAACGCAAGTTGGTCAGGTCCTGGTTCGGGACGATTTCTTCCTAACTGTGGCATATCTGGACCGAATGATAAGACAAAACAGTCTAACAAAAAGGCTAAATGGTGTACCGTCGTTGACTCATTGCATGAATGTGAATGAGAAATGTTTTCATTTTCTGTTAGCTCAATGCAACCTGCACAGCAATATATATTAGTTTTAGTTTCTTCATTGGCATGCCTTTGTTGCTGCACATATTCTTGTACGTGGTTAGTACTAAGAATCCTATTTTCTTCATTACCATGCAGTCGTTTGCAAATGGGTGTGGAAGTCCTATCCATTATATGCTGTAAACACGGTTTTATGTGGTCACAATATTTCAGGACTTTTCAATACTGATAGAAAACTGGCTAACAGTTTCAGCACATATTTCAAAAATATACATTTCAATTTATTTCGCTCGTAACTATAAGCCTCCTGTTAATAATCAATCAGTAGTTCTATTAGCATTAGAACTATATATTATCATTCTTTCGTAAACAGAACAGTAAACTCACAATCGTAGAATAAATACACTTAAATATATACCTGTCTAGCTCGATATTAGAGAATCTTCACAATTAAATCAATTGCTACGATGTCCAGGTAAAAATTTAAAAAAAGGATCGAAAAATCACTTGATCATTCCTTATTTAGTTAAGGTTGCATACACTCGATTTCGCTTAACTCGCTTCTCATCATAAACCCTTCGCTCTCGGTCTTCTGTAGCGCTCTTGTCGCTAACACAGGAATGCTTCTGTCAAGTGAGCTATACCGATGAAAACAAGACACCTGATCGATTCTTACTTTACTGTAGCGCCATCTAGCCTTATGAGGCGTAATCGATTTCGGTTTCAAGAGTGCAACATGGAAGAACGATCATCTGATCGGTGTCTTCAATCAACAAGAAATAGTAGTGTTGTAATAATTGGTGATATGTGCTTTTAAGCTTAATATTCATATGGTGACTTCCAGTATAATTCATATTGAAATTAATTTAGTATCCTGCAGATATATGTTGAAAATGCTTTATTAAATTATATACCAATATTTAGGTAAGCCTAATATTATTAGTTTTGTCACATGAAATCTGTTTCACTCATATTACTTCAAAAAGTGACGAGATCAGAACAAAAAAAAAGTTTATGAAGCATATTACATCAGAAATGGCATTTTTTATATATAAGCTACATATTTTTTAGTTGATTCATTCATTTTCTTGCACCATGATAAGTTCTAAATACTTGATCAGTAATTCATGTCAAAAGCGTCAATCCGGACAAAAACCAGTGTATTGTTTATACTGTCAGAAAACTATGTGCATGACAAATTTTTCTTTAATGTCAACAGCAAGTAACTGAGCAATTTAATTTGTGTAAAATAAGGTTGCTGTGGAAATTTCAGAATTTAGAAATCTATTGTGTAAAGTCCACAACGAATTAATTAAGTTCAAAATGTTAAGTCACGTGTTTTTAGTTCAGAGAAATCGGATATTAGAAATTCATAAAGTCAATTAGTATAACTCTGGTTTTATCCAGAGTTATTCCACTGTAACATTTATGCCCCCCCCCCACCCAATATTTATACCGGTCTGGGATAAAACCAGAAAATAAACCTTGTCGAGATGATAAAATGATAACATGCAGAATTCATAGCCAGACTTATAACCCGGTAACAATCCCCCCCCCCCCCACTTCTTCCAGAGAATAACCAAATTGGGGAACACCCACCCAACAGACCAAAATATCTTTGGTGGTGGCCTATTATGAGTTAGTGGGATTCCTTGGAGGTGCCATATAATAATTTCAAGTTGCAGTGAGTAATCATTCAATTTAAAAAAAAAAAAAAATTGTATAAATTGGACAGAACAACATGATTTTTACCCTTTCATGTGGCATGCCATTCACCATAACTAGATAACAGTATAACATAAGGCGATTGTATGAACTTAAGCAATTTTGATTTATTCAGTTAAACTTGCATTTCTTAAAGCATGGGCTACAAAGTATTTTTGTCTTTTGGAATATGCATTAACAATGAAAATGTTTTCTCTTTAAAAGCTCAGAGAAATTATATAATAAAAGTAAAGAGAATGCAATTTTTATTTATTGAAACTTGATAATGCCATATCACATACTTCTTCTTTTCATGGCATGTGATCTAGCAGTTACAATTCCACTCCCCCCCCTTTTTTTTCTCCCAACTATTTGTTGTTAAAGTTGTATTTAATAAAAGTAGGAGATATGATTGTAATGGCATCATTTTCACAACATCTAAGGTATTAATTTTTTTTTATCTCACATTGATTTTAATCATATGACTTAAGAAATAATCAGCTCTATGTCCATAGTCTTATTACATTTGGCAGTTTGTGTTCACAAATTACTCCTCCCATTTTTGTGAAGGATAAACATAAGTTGGTGAGAGAGCAGGGACAAAAAATAATAATAAAAAACCCTACTATCTATCTATCTGAGGCCAGGTGACTTGGTTCTTCGTGAAAAGACAATGAACATTTAAGTTTTACTTTTCTTATGCATAAGTGAAATGATTACACACATATGTAGATATATATACACACATGTATTTGTATGTATACAGCTGCACTTTTATGAGGTGTACAATATCAAAAATTTGATATTTAGCAAATGTCAGTTATTTATCATTCAGTTTGTAAGTTTATTATATTTTATTTTTAATATTTATTTAACGTATTTTGAAATTCATTGGAATATTTTATCCTTGATGACATCATCCATGTTTCTCTGTATTTTAAATAATGGTATTTCAGCTTTAATTAGCATTGCACTGATTATTATTTATAGTTATTAAATTTTAAAATATTTAATTAGAATTTCTTTGACATTATTACACTCTCTCTCAAGCAGTTCTCAAGAAAAATTACAATGACATATTAAAATGTTTTGCATGTGATTGCCTTATAGGAGCAAGTCTTTTTACTTTCAGTTCTGTGATAGTGAATCAAATTACTTTTGACAGTTCCCTTAATTAGTTATGGGTAAATGAGGGTTACAATTTATTGATGGATCAATATACTGTGTGTGTGTGTGTGTAATATAAATATAACTTCTGCTCTTTCATCTGTTTTCCTTTCCGGTATGACCCCTTCATTGTAATTATGCCTTTCTATATAGTACCAAGCAAGCAAGCAAACAAACATTTCATATATATAGCAGAATTGAATTTATAAATTCATTATAAGTATTGTATTATATTATGAATGCTTTATGTATTAACTTTTAATGTATTATTATTCTGTTAACCTTATTCCTCAGTTAATGATTTAAGTGTGTTAACAGGTTTTAGAATAAACAGCCTAGGAGCTATAATTAATAGACTATCTTAAAATGTAAAGAGAAGGTTGCTCATCATGAGCTCTCCAGATTATACTCAGAGGGCAGAAGATCACCAAGCCTTACTGATTCTTGTGAAACAAATAGGTAACAATTTTTTTTTATTTATATTTAAATGAATTATTAATGCAAGCATTGAAAGCATTTGTGTGCTGCTTTAAGTTTAAGTGATTGTTAAAAGGAAATGTTTGAATATAATATATTTTTTCTAATATATCTCAGCATTAAAAGGAGGGAAAAAAACCCTCTAATATTATTCAAAACAACTTTGAAATTACTGGTATTTAAATTCTAATTTTTTAGGAATCAAAGAAATGATTGGTTTTTGCTATAAGCTTTAGAAAGGAAAAAAAAACAGATCTAAGAAAGAACCTGCCAGGATAAAATGAATTTAACTGGTGCTTTTGATCATAGGAAAACTTTTAAAAACAGAAGACGAGAAGTGCATATTTTCACTTTTAGTGAAGGTTTTTTTTCCTTATAAAACATGTCTGCTTTATCCAAGTAAATTTGCGCAATTTCCAGTCATTTGTGTTGCCATGTGTCTTATTTATATCCAAGGAAAAAAAAAAAAAAAAATTAAGAAGCTTCTTCCATATGCATCTGCATCCATTTTCAGTTTCACATTGTATGACTTCTGGTACTGAACATTGCACGATTCTTCATATGATCATTTGTCAGTCATGCTTCAGCCATCATTAAAGTAATCTACTAATACCCGTTATATCAGAATCTGTAAATAAAGATGCCAAGAAACTGTATTATTGGGTTTAATCCTTTTTCTAAGTGTAAACAAACCAAGTTTGCACACGAGGTATCTTCACAACTGGGCTTCTTGTATATAGAGGCTAATGACTTTGTGTCAATTGCTTCAGTATCCCATGATGCAAAGCACACATGCCCTTTTTGTTGTGTACAATATAATGCTATGCATTATGGGAATGACCATTACCCAGACCAGTTTGACCACTGATTAAGTAAAGGTCTTCTTCAAAATCTATGTGATCGCTCAGATCACTCTAACCTCAATGAATGACACAAAGGAGGATCATTTTAACTCATAATTCTCCATCACTAAAAGATACTCAGCAGTGGTTCTACTTATGACAGGCTCACCCTGCCACTGAGCAGAACTGCTCATCTCCCACAGAAAAGCACATACCAAAAGGCCATACCATAAGCATCTAATGGAATGCTGTGATTGAGTCAACTTCAGTGGGTCCTACTGTATAAGTAAAGGGAATTCTTCATAAACTCAGGCAAATTCTAGATCACTCTAATCTCAGCAAGTACTTAAAAGATCATTTAACTTGTATCTCAGCAGTGGTTCTACTTGGTGATAGGCCTATCCCACCACCGAGAACACTCTGCAGTGGCAGACTCACCTCACCACTTGGCAGCACCATTCATATTCCAGGGTAAAGTATCCACTTCAATGGTCCCACCTCCATGGGGACCATTTCAGCACAAAAGCACATTAGTGGGAGCTATACCTATCCACTTCAATGGTCCCACCTCCATGGGGACCATTTCAGCACAAAAGCACATTAGTGGGAGCTATACCTAGAAGTGATGCCAAAGTTGAAGTAATGCAGAAATCATGTATTTCCCATATAGAAGTAGTGAAAAGGTGTATTACCTTATTCTTAAAATACTCTGGATCAGAGTTATATGTTGAAAGTTTTCCCACTTTGTTAAATTATATATTAAAGAGGCCAAGAACATATCCTTGGTTTAATCTTTTATCCAAGTGTAAGCAAAGTTTTCACATGAAGACTGGCTACTTACAAGTAGCCAGTTGTGAATATATAGCTAATATATATATATATATATATATATATATAATAAATAGCTAATAACTTCACATCATTTGCCTTAGTATCAGAATTATATCAGGATCATTTAAAATACTCTGGATCAGAGTTATATGTTGAAAGTTTTCCCACTTTGTTAGATTATATCCTTGGTTTAATCCAAGCGTAAGCAAAGTTTGCACGTGAAGACGTGAATATATAGCTAATATATATATATAATAAATAGCTAATAACTTCACATCATTTGCCTTAGTATCAGAATTATATCAGGATCATTTAATAGATCATAGAATAACTATCCTGATAATTCCAGATCAAGCAGGTCCAACATTAGATTGTAAAGTCATATATACATTTGACATCAGAAGCAGAAGACACAAACATGAAAAAGATGCTAATATGTAATAAGAGCCAGATATAATAACTGTAATTAAGATAAAAGATATAGTATTTTTAGGAATGACGAAAGAGATAGGAGAAGAGGAAAGGGGTTTACTACTAATGATGATTTGAGTTTAGTAAGGGTGAAAATTCATGAAAGCAATAGTAGTAATAACATTCCATGTAGCAGTGATGTGGTGATTAATAAATAATTTCATCTAACAAGATGAAATGTATGGTTGAGTGTTGCTATAGACCTAGCAGATCATTTGTTGGAAACACTGAAATGCATTACCAAATTATCCTCATTGGTACTAAAGAAATAATCATTATGGATGACTTAAATTATCTGAACATTGATTAGGTCGCAGAAAAAACTCATGACTAGAATGAAGAATTTACTGAACTGTTACTTCTTTCTCAAGCAGTATGGGAAAGAAGGAACTTGTACTCAGAGTGTTAGATTTAATCATAGCATTAAATCAGAAGGGGATCTCAGTTAAGGATATAACTGTTTTGTCACCATTTGATGACATTAGTCATGTGATACTGACCTGGGTAGTAGCTAAGTATATGGATGTTCCAATTAGGATAAGTTATTACATGTTGGACTACAAAGCTGGAAACTATGACATTTAGGAGATTACTATGTTGGGTCACATGGTATCAGTTACTGAATGGGAAACATGAAAGATGCTTAAATGATAGAATATCTGAATGTGCCCCTAGTTGAAAGAACAAATAGGATTGGAGTGAAATGGAGGTGCAGGCTAGAAATGTTAGGGGTATTATACAGATAGCTAAGTTGGAGTATGAAAAGACATTGGCAGTGCAGGCCAAAGGCAATCCAAAATAATTTTATCATTATTTTGCAAGTAAAAGAAAGAATGAATGTGAAAGAATAACTTGACTGAATGCAGTAAATTTATTCTTTACTGTCAGACACAGGTGCAGTTGTTCAAATAAGAGTACTCACTTGGCTAAAACCTATCAACCTTTTATATGCAACATGGCCTACAGTGCTATCACTGCATTGGATGAAGAGATATAGGTGCCTTAGAAGGAGGTTCTAGAGCTGTTACATAATCTATTCAGCAATAGGGACAAATTTAATATCATCGTTATCCTAAAAGACTGTTCAACTGAACAGTCTTTTAGGATAACGTATATATGATGGTATATATGATGGATAGCATATATGATGATAAAAGAAGTTTGTTTGCATAATTTGAGTCTCAGATCAGGAAGGATCTCACAGGAATGGAAAGAATATATGATAATTCCATTGTACAAGGGTAGTGCAAAAACTGATATTTAACTACTGACCTATCAGCATTTCTGGAGTGATGATGGAGAAGATATTAGGGAAGTAGAGGTAAAAACTCACATATAGAAATGGGTTGACAGACAAGTTGTACTTTGCAAGGAACAGCATGCATTTACTAAGGGGAAGTGTCATGTCTGATCAGGCACATATTTTCTAATAATGTTACAGCTGAGTTGGATGGAGGGAATGGATACACTATGATACTGTAGGGCTTGGCTAAGACATTTGATATGATACCACATGAAAGGCTGTTGCTTGCATTGAAGGATATGGGATTAAAATATAAACTGTTGACTTGGATAAGCAACAAACACATGCCCATGGCAGGTGTGAATCCTGCCATTAACATGTGTTTGGAGATACTAACTACTCAGCCAACCAGATCATGTTGAAGGAGGGGGAAAATAATTGTATTGCTTATGTAATGGATGCGCTAAGACTGCAGTATCAAATTATAGACCAGTCAGTCTATAATTTCATTGTACAATGTAAATCTTGGGAATGTTAATACAGCTATAGGAAAAGCTGGTCAAAGACAGAATTCAGAAATGGCAGATAAGAATATGATACTCTGTGTGGATAAGGAGTTAGCATGGTTTTGTGTGGCATGCTTTAATAATTTACTAACTCTATAATAAGTGATGGCTGAGTTGGATAAAGGGAATGCTTGATTTTGCAAAAGTGTTTGACAGGAATACCATTATACAAATGGAGATGGATATGATGCAGGTAATATGAATATGAGGGTGGCTAATGTATATACCAATGAGTAGTATATAGAGAAGTAGAATTTTGGAGAAAGCAGATGACTTGCAGTGTATCCCAAGGTTCTCTACTTGGTTGGCTGCTGTTTATTTTTTTATGTAAATGATGACTTGAAGGCAAATATTCAGTTGTTTGCTGATGATACAAAATTGGGTAGGATAATAATTCATTCTGATGTAGAGAGAGCTTGTAGCATGATTGAAATAGGTTGACAGAATGGACAAAAGATAATTGATACCATTTTAATGTGGAAATGTGTAAAGTTAAGCCTTTCAGGATGAAAATATTAAAAGCTGTGCACCACACTGATGGAACTGCCCTCCAAGAAATTGATGATGTTAGGGAAATGGGAGTGCTGATGATTAGGGATTTGGAATTCAGAGACCATATTGTAAAGATGATCAAGACAATTCATATGATAACTTCCTTATCTCTGCTTGTTAATGCCTCTCTTAATAATCAGATGATTATATGAGCTATTGTGGCCACCTTTGGCCTCATCTAGATTTCTGTGCTGTCTGGTCAATTGGGGGATTTCTTGGGGGGATGAGGAAGTGATTTAGAGGTGAGTGACCAAGATGTTGAGTAGTCTGTGGAATGCTCTGTTTGATGATGGTGATAAGAAGACATAATTATGAACATAATATACCTCCCTCAGTAATCTTAATTGCTTCAGCTATAATTGAAACTAAACCAAATCATACTGTGGTTTTGATTGCCAGCCCCTGGTGGGCCAAGTGGTTTGCATATCTGCTCTCCAACAAACAAGTTGCTGATTCAAATCCTGCTGTGGGCATGGATGTTTGTGATTGTCTTTAGGTAGGAGATGTTCTTCATTGCCCGTGTGAAACTACTGCCTATTGGAGGCCAGAAGTAGTTGAAAAAAGTTCCATGTTTGGTCTTTAGAGCAGGATTTCTAATTTATATAAAAAGAAATAAAAAAAATACAAAAAATAGAAAATTAATAAAATTAGAATAAAAAATCCTTAGTACACACATGGTAGGTATGTACAAGGTAATCAAAATTGAAGTATCCCTGTTTAAGGCTTTATGGAGTGCCACTCAATGATCCAAATGCTGCGAAACTTTGCAGGGATACATTGTGGTTTTACTGTGGTTTTGATTGCCAAATCATACTGTGGTTTTGATTGCCAGCCCCTGGTGGGCCAAGTGGTTTGCATATCTGCTCTCCAGCAAACAAGTTGCTGATTCAAATCCTGCTGTCGGCATGGATGTTTGTGATTGTCTTTAGGTAGGAGATGTTCTTCATTGCCCGTGTGAAACTACTGCCTATTGGAGGCCAGAAGTAGTTGAAAAAAGTTCCATGTTTGGTCTTTAGAGCAGGATTTCTAATTTATATAAAAAGAAATAAAAAAAAATACAAAAAATAGAAAATTAATAAAATTAGAATAAAAAATTCTTAGTACACACATGGTAGGTATGTACAAGGTAATCAAAATTGAAGTATCCCTGTTTAAGGCTTTATGGAGTGCCACTCAATGATCCAAATGCTGCGAAACTTTGCAGGAATACATTGTGGTTTTACTGTGGTTTTGATTGCCAAATCATACTGTGGTTTTGATTGCCAGCCCCTGGTGGGCCAAGTGGTTTGCATATCTGCTCTCCAACAAACAAGTTGCTGATTCAAATCCTGCTGTCGGCATGGATGTTTGTGATTGTCTTTAGGTAGGAGATGTTCTTCATTGCCCGTGTGAAACTACTGCCTATTGGAGGCCAGAAGTAGTTGAAAAAAGTTCCATATTTGGTCTTTAGAGCAGGATTTCTAATTTATATAAAAAGAAATAAAAAAATACAAAAAATAGAAAATTAATAAAATTAGAATAAAAAAATCCTTAGTACACACATGGTAGGTATGTACAAGGTAATCAAAATTGAAGTATCCCTGTTTAAGTCTTTATGGAGTGCCACTCAGTGATCCAAATGCTGCGAAACTTTGCAGGGATACATTGTGCATCATACAGAAGCAATATCTGAGGGGGGGGGATATTTGTTCCAAAATTCACCACCAGGGATGATGTACTGAATGTAGATGTAGTAATTTTTCTGTCTGTGTAACAAGGAGAAAAGCAACACAAGCATAAATAACACATTTTTATTCATTTCTGTTATACATTCATGGGTTGTACTGTTCAATGTGCTATCCTTCCTGGTATGCCACAAACTATATCCTTTGCACAGTGTTCAATGGCAGAACGCAGCCTGGTCGGGACTGATGTTACGTATATGCTGTGCTACTGTCTTTCAGTGCTTCCAGGTTATGTGGATGATCCTGATAAACCCCATCTTTGAGAAATTCCCAGGGCCAGAAGTCAAAATGGGGGGGGGGGGGTCAGATCAGCTGAATGAGGTGAGCATGCAGTGGAAAACGCATGGATGATTACTCTGGCTTCTGTGAAATGTTCTCAAAGAACCTCCTATATGGATTGGATCAACTGATGTGTGGAAAGACTGAATGACTTTCCACTGAATGAATGAAAAAATAACTGAATCCATGTACAGGTGCTGCAGCACAACAAAATTATTTATCATATCATATATATGCAACCTCCTGGCAGTAACTGAGCAGGTCACATGACTGGACTGGGAAATGTCCTCGAAGAAGAATGGTCCAATAATAAATGAAGCTGTAAACCTACACTAGACATTGGATTGCATACAGATTTTGTGTAGTCCATACATGACAATTGTAGGTATTCACAACTGTTCAGGTGAAAGTGAGCCTCATCTTACAACAAAATCATCCACGGCCATGCAGCATCCATCTCAACTCGAGCAGAATGTTAAAGTAAATGGCAGTTGAATTTCAAAGTCCTGTGTCAGGGTTCTCTTTAATGTTTAGAAATTCAGAATCATCCATATAGAATTTTTCAGACAGTTGTATAAGGCTCATCTATGTGTTTTAATATAGCATGTGCACTGCAGGAACCAGTGCTGTTATTCATGGCCCTCCACAATGGCAGTAGCAACTTCATCCACTTGTGAACTGATTGGTTTGCAACTATGTCTAACTCCCAATGATCCCATTTCTTCAAAAGAACTCTTATTTCGTTGCAAATTGGCATTTGTTCAGGTGACGAAATTAATGAAGTGAAGCAACAGCATTGCAATTGTTTAGATAGTAGTGTTTCATAAGCAAAGCACATTGGGGCAAGGTTAGTGCCATCACTGTGAACAGTATTAACAACCAGAATGAAAAGAAAAATCCTGTCTCCATATTTTTAAACTCTCATGGTGCCTGACATGTTGCATGAGATGCAAATTCCATGCATTAGGTGCTTACAACACCCCTGGTGGCAAATTTTGCAACGACTTTTTTTTTTCTCGTATGTTGCTTCCGCATATGCACAATATATTCCTGGAAAGTTTCACAACATTTCGATCACTGAATGGTGCTTCACAAGGCCTTAAACTGAGATACTTTAATTTTGATCACCCTGTACACAAAAACCTTTCATGGGTGGGAGTCGCATAATAAAAAAAAATAAAATAAATTTTGAAAGAATAATAATAAAAAAAAACTACCAGGCTTTGGAATCCTGCTTCGTTAATTGAGAAAGGCAGCATTATTTTTTCATCCTCCTGAGAATTGCCTCATCTTTCATTTGAAGACAGTATTTTGAACAAGTTTTTTTCCTCCATTAATTTTCTTTCTTAAAGAACAATTAGTCATTGAAATCCAGAGATGTCAGGATGTAATCTCAAATGATCTGATTCAGATTTCAAGTTTAACATTTTTCTGGGATATATATAATAGATCTCAAAGCTTTTTTTTAGTGTCCCTGCAAAATTATTCCATTGAGAGAGATTTCAGGTTAGAGTTCCAGCAAAGTAAGCAATTCTCAGAATGGCTGTTAAAAATTCCACTTGGCCATCTATACTCTCCAAAAACCTTTTTTTTTCCTTTTTTTTTTTTGATGAATGAAATTTTTTTGTCAATATTAATCCAAGTTGTGACCATGCATAGATATTGGTTTCATTAGTAAGAAGCAATGTTTAGCTAGCTGCTTCAACAATCTCACATGCCAGCAAAGTTGACCTAGTTTGATGACATTCGTTACTTTTCTGAAAAAAACATACATCAGTTTCAGTTTTCATTTTTAAGACTGTGCGGTATCTAATGGATCTCTCCTTGAGAGAGCCATTAGTTATTGGAATGTAAAAGAACAGACCTGATAGAGTTCTGGCTGCATTTTTTTTAGTTGCTAAGTTTTTCAGCACAGGAAGTCATGGCAACACTGACATTATTTCCTGAGTAAACAGTGAAACTGACTTCCTTGACCCAGGTTAAAAATCCTGCCCTGCTTCTCATCATGTATGGAGTTCCCTCAATACAGACTGCCAATCAGTTCATTCACTTAAGGACATGAATCTTGAAGAAACTGTTAACCAGCTTGAAGATGCCTTTGTCCTTTTGTCATGTTTTGCATTGAATATCAGAAGGAGAATTCTTTGATTGTCCTTTTTTCTTTTGTACCCTAAGAAGAATATAACCCAAGGATCATCTCCAGTACTGACTTCTTCCTCTCTCATTGGAGGAGGAACTCCTCTACTTTTTTTCAGTCTTATCAGGATTCAGTATTTAATACTGTTACTGGAAAGTGGTACCATTGCTACTGTGCAGCTGTTTTCATAAGTTCCTCTGAATGTTGTGAGACATCTAGTTCTTACTTTCCATGTCACCTTGTTAAAACTAAACTTACATAGGTCTCTTCCTCAAAGTCTGCAGGACTTGAAGTGCAACAAGGTGAATTTCACTAAGATCCTGTACACATTGCACATGAGATAATCCTATTCGCTCTTTTTGTTCAGTGAAGTCAAGCTTCATAAATTCTGGATTATGTATATTGATGCAAGTCACTATTTCTTGGCCATTTTTCCAAATAAGAAATCTGAAATATTGAGATCAAAATGGGCAGTATGAAATAATAGGAAATCATAAAAAAAATCACATTTCTGAAATCTGTAAATTTTTCTGTTTACTCTGAATGATCTAGTAATTAGGAAAGGCATTCTTCCAAAATGAAAGAGTGTTAAAAATCATGACTCTGAACTGATTTGTGATAGGTTGATGCTCATGTAGCAAAGAAACCAATTCACAGTATAGCACAAAAAAAAAAAAAAAACTACTGAACTACAATGATATATGTTATGGAGTAAATGAGTTTATTAACAAAGAAATATATGTTTACACATGATGATATGTATATTCACAACTATCGGTGGAATCTTGGTCGAATAAAGCATGATGGTAGATTATGTGCTCAAAATGGGCATCTTGTCTTTCAAGACAGGTTTTATAGCACTGCGAAGGTTCTCTGTAATCTTGGAGAACAAGGGTTGGGACATCTGCTGGACATATTGTGTGATTTTATCCCTTAGTTCATCAAGGTTTGAAGGCTGGTCATGGTGGAATACTTATTCATTGAACATACCCCATATGGAGGCATCACGTGATGCGAGATCAGGAGAATGTGAAGGATACGGGAATTTTGTTAATCTCGAAATGTATCTTCCATGGAAGTGTTCTGATAAATAGGCTCTAGAACCATGTGATGTGTGACAGGTTGCTCTGCCCTGTTGGAATACCTGTACACGGAATGGAATGTTTTTTGCATAGGATATGCAAATCCTGGATGAATGGAACCAACATATTCTTGATGTAACATTTGCTCTTCAAGGTCACAGTTACACCACCAATGTAGGATCCAGTTATGCCATGGCTGGAAACAGCACACCATGCATTGACCTTCTTGCTCTGAAGAGGTTTCTCTTCGACAAATTCAGGTCTTGAGAAACCAAGAAACCTGTAGGTTCATCTGTTTACATGACTGCTTAGATGGAAATGCGCTTCATCTGAGAACCAGACATTATGGAGGAAGGATGGATCTTCATAGCATTGGCCAGCACATGTGCACAGTATTCCCACCATGCAGTATAATCCATTGCGGTTGAATACCTGAATGGCACATGAAAAGACATCCAGCTCCTTAAGGATTCTCTGTAGTGACCGCTTCAGCATCAAAAGTTTCACTGCTGTTTGGTGTTGACTTCAGTTTGGAGCCTGTAACACTTGCTTTAGCACATACCTGCGATTCTCATTTGTGTTAACAATTCGTGGTCTCCCCAGATGCTCTACACTATACAGCAGAACACTCCCAGTATGTCAGAACCTCCTGATTAAGGCAGTGATGACACTATTGCTTGGGGCACACTTATGGAAATGAACTGTTCACAAACATGGCGTAAGCTTGGACCATTTGCTCTACCACTCTGTATGAACGAAAATTATTCTCAACAATAAACATCTTTTTTTCTTCCAACATCAGCACCATTGCTACAGCTAAATGTAATAGTATAGACTCTACACATGCTCTTCTATTAAAGTACATGCAGTTGAATGGTATATCTCATAACATGTGAACTATGACACTCCCTACCGAAGGGAGTGTCGTAGTTCAGCTGTTTTTTTGCACCATACCATATTTCTACATCACACCCGAGTATGATAGAAACAGTTCTTCTTGTATCTTGATTCTTTGATGATGCTTGGTGGTATAAAATAATTTATAGATTGCACTTTTTGAATAATTATTAAGAATGAATTGATGTAGAGAGGATAAAGCTGTTTTGTTTATTCCTCTCTTAAAATATGGCTCTGTTTTTTTAGACATAGTAATAATGCCAAATGTCAAGAGTAGTGAAAGAGCTAGCATAGACTTCATTTTGTGATATGACCATCAATAAAATTATATTCACTGTTGAAATAGGAACAAAACTTCCATTTCTCCATATCCCAATCAATAAAAAAACAAAACAAAACAGGAGGTGACATACCAGTTGATGTTTATAGAAATCCATTCATATAGGTTGATATCTTCATTCTAGTTCTTTTATTACACTCATTGGTAGAGGTAAAGAATGAATCAGGACTCATGTTGCTGCAGAAAATGATGAAACTGATTGGTGCATAGTTTAAATGCTTAGTGAATTATCTTGATAGCGCCTTCTTGTCTCATCACTTCCAGGAGACTAGTTAAATGGTTAGCTCACATAGCAGTCTGAATAGAAACTACGGTCCCAATTTGTATGATGTTTGAAAATCACTTATCTGGGATTGCAGCATATCAGGTTCTTACTGCTTCATTTACCTGTGAGTCATTTGAAACAGTTAACTGTGTGTGTGTGTGTGTGTGTGTGTGTGTGTGTGTGTGTGTGTGTGTGTGTGTGTGATAGATTCATCTGTATAAGATGTGCCATGGCTTTGAATTGTTACTTGGTTAAAAAAGAACAATTGTTATTCTTTGCATTGAGTTCTATTATAAATCTTTTTACCTTCTAATTGATTCACCATGTTAATACTGTTAAAACAAAAGACAATCATGTAGTTATTTTGTTTAAATTTAACAAGCATTCTGAATGCCATTATAAAATTCTTGGTATTCAAGAATATTCAAGCAGATATGATCTCAGATTATAGTCACTTGAACTAATGGAGTATACTATCATCAGCAGAGGTTTGAAGTGGATTTAATTGAGGTCAGTCAGAGAAAGTCATTTATGTGAAAGAGGAAGAAGGTGGGTGAAGGTACAGGGCACTAGGATATCCTAGCACTGGTGAGGATGCCTGAGGAGAGGAAGACATCTATCATGACACACAGTAAATGAACAGAGAGGAAACTAGTGATCTAATTACAAAGGGTCATAGGTGGACCATAAGATGTTTGCTGAGGCAGGCTGCTGGTCCTGACCTGATGAAATGCTCCAGAAATGTTGAGATTAATCTTATGAGGATCTCCATGCTTTTTCATTGCTTGTGTTCGAAGGTAGGGTGATGACTGCAGTGAGTGTGCTTACCTCCATATTGCTGATCACTAATTATTATTTGTGACACCTCCAAGGAGTTCGAAGACTCATCACGGGAGGACACCTACTGTACAACTCTCCATCTCCACTACCACGCAGAACCTCTACTACCAATCACCTACATCAACTGAAGGGCCGATTTGTCTGTATTCTTGTATATTTGTCGGTAATTAGTTGATTGTCTACAGAAGGTGCAGAAATTGGCATTTGATGACTTTCTTCATGATTTTTTGAGAGTTGAATAATAGTTTGTTGGCCAACTTTTTTGCTGAAGTTATCTATACAGGTTTTGGAAGAGTATAATGATGCCATCTGTGGATGATACTTCATTTTGACTGCCATTTGAACAGGAGGCAGTATGCTGCATTTGATTATTTCAAAATCAGATTTAGATTTGTTAACAGTTTTTTTATCAGCTGTTGTGAGCTGCAGTATAGGTTGAATGTAAAGTTCTAGTTCTGGTCTCGAGTTTTAACATGCTGAATTTTATTCTGCAAATGTCTTGGCATAAGATGAAGAAAGCATGGATATTGGTAGATGATTTTAAGTGGAATGGGAGGATGCCCTTCATTATTTCTGTTAGAATTATTTATGTTATTTGGTTGGTTTTTTGATCAGGATACCAATGCCAGTAATTAGACTATGGAAAGGAGGAGTAGAAGTCACATATGTTATCCCATTTAGCACCATTGTAATGCCAGAGGATACAAGACTAAGAAGTGTGTTTCATAGTAAAGGAAACTTTAATGAGGCTATGATCTGAATTACTAAGATAACTGATATTTTCTGTGCATTTGGAAGGAGAGAACAGGTGTTGGATGCTGAGGATTGTCTGATATTTTGGCAGGTAGATGGGTTATCTGTTCTAGGTTATTGCTCACAACAAATACCTCAGCATTCTTATTATGATCACTGGAATTGGAAGGGAAGCCAGTCTGAGTTGTGGATGTTGACTGGATATTTGTACAGTAAAAGATCAAACTTAGAGATATATAATTAAAGAGGATCAGATCTCAATTTGGAGAGTGGCAGAGAAAGAAAATGAAGGCAACAAACTATTATACATCAAGGAAATTTTGTGCCAGAATGGAATAAATAGGTAGGGGAGAGATTCAAGATTTAATGTTATTTTATATTGGATGTCAGATCTTATAAATATACGAGGGGGGGTCTGAAAAGTTCCCCACCTAACGATGAAAAAACAAATTTATAATTTCAAAATTATTTTTATTTTTCAACGTAATCTCCCTTAAGACTAATACATTTATTCCAGTGCCATTTTCCCATCCTTGTAGTGGTTCTCAGTAAGATCTGCAAAATACCCCTCTTCTTTGGCACTGAACAACCAGCTTCTGTCCACTGTTTTGACTGCTGTTTGGATTGTGGTATGCAATGGTGAATCCAAGTCTCGTCCATAGTAATAAATCGATGCACAAAATCACTTTTCAGAGATTTTCATGCGAGTGCATTTTTGATCTGCTGTGAGCAAGCATGGCACTCATCTTGTATTTTCATTTGCAATTTTTCATGCAAAATATATCTTACACGTTCTTTTGAAATGCCTATAGTCTCAGCAATTTCACGCACTTTGACTTGGTGGTCATCCGATACCATATCATGCACTCGATCAGTGATTTCTGGTGTTGTTACACTTTTTGGACATCCTTGACATGGATCATCTTCAAGGCTGGTACAGCCATGTTTAAACTCGCCAGCCCATTTCTTAATTGTCGAAAATGAAGGAGAAGAGTGCCATTCACATAATTATAGTATTTTTTAATTAAAATTATAATGGAATTAACTCACGTAAAATATTATTTGAATTTTTGCCTGAGTATCACAGGGATCTTCAGTACATGTAAAAAGCTAATTAAGTGATTATAAAGAAACGTGCGAAACTTTACTTCACTTTCCTAACTTAAACAGATCGAACGGTCTGCGTCTATCCCGTTTGTGGGAGATAGTACTTTTTAAATCAGCTAATATTTCCTAACTTTTTTAATTGTATACACCTAAACCTCTTTTTATGTGAATTTTTTTTACGCGAATTGGGATGTCAAAAATATTTTTTTTTTACGCAATATTTATTCACTTTTATGTGACCATCCTAAAGTCTATGTTAGGAAAAAATCCGTAATTCAAGAAAATTCTGAGAATTTTGTAGAATTGCATTCTTGTTTCAATTAAGAAAATTCTGAGATTTTTTTTTTTTTTTTGCATTCTCGTTTCAATTAAGAAAATTCTAAATTCTTACGAATTTCATTTATTGGGAATTCCCTGAATTACATAACTGACTGCACATAAAAAAGCAGTTCTTAGCAGTGTTTGAATTTGGTGTTTGAGTAGACAACACCGTTACCGCATTTTTTGCATTTGCATTTTTTAAGTGAAATCAAAATTGCGTTATAAAATTAATAATTTTGCCAAGAAATAATAAATGGTAAGCTCTATGTAATTTTCAAACTTTCATTTCATTAACCGAAGATTTTAATCCAGCCCTCACATGATGTTGCCGGTAACCAGAAAAAAAAAAGGAAAGCTGTTTCCTTGGATATAAAAAATTCAAATTTTAGATCGTCTTCAAACTGGGGAAGGTGCAACTGCTGTTGATAAGCATTTTGGAGTCCATGTATCAACTGTCAGATCTATAAAGAAAAATGAAGAGGCTATTAGAAAAGCGGTATGTTCTGGTACAAAATCGAGTGCAAAATTATCATCATACATAAGAGATGTTGTTCTAGAAAAGGCTGAAAAAGCTTTAGTGATGTGGATAATGTACAAAACAAGAATGCCAGTTGACGGAAATTCCATCAAGCAATCAGCATTGAGATTTTATGAACAGATTAAAAAACTGCAGCCAGATACTTCATCTCAATCGAAAAAAATATGAATTTCATGCAAGATGGTTGGCTGGCTAAGTTTATTAAAAGACATGCTCTTGATAATATAAAAATTAAAGGTGAAACGGCTTCTTCTGATGAAACAGCTGCTAAAGCATTTCCACAAAAACTAGCTAAAATAACTGAAGATGGAGGTTACACTCGTTTACAAGTTTAGAATATGGATGAAACCGGACTTTTCTGGAAAAAAATGCCAAACAGAATTTGCGTATCAAAAATGCAAAAACCTGTTGGTGAGTTCAAAGCAGCAAAGGATCACATAACACTCCTATTTTGTTTGAACGCTTTAGGAGATCGGGTGTTAAAACCACTGCTCATAAATCGATCATTAAGACCACGGCCAATGAAAGGAGTAGATTTTCAAAAATTGCCAGTTCATTGGATGGCCAACAAAAAAAGCTTGGGCGACCATTGATATTTTCACTGAGCGGTTCCACAAACATTTTGTGCCAGAAGTTAGATGCTATTTGAATGATAAGGGTCTCGAATTTAAAGTGCTTTTGATTCTTGATAATGCACCCGGTCATCCTGCTATAGAAAACCCAAATGTGCAATTTTTTTTTTTCTACCACCAAATACCACATCATTGCTACAACCGCTAGATCAGGGTATAATTGTGACTTTTAAAACATATTATGTCAGACGAACATTTCAGTACGTTTTGAACAAGCTAAATGATGATGAAACACTGTCAGTTATGGATGTGTGGAAAAAAAAATTCAATTATGGATTGTATTGATCAGGTTTGATTATCATTATCTGAATTGAGACCAGAAACTATGAATGCATGCTGGAAAGCTATTTGGCCCACATGTGTTAAAGAGAATGCTCCTGTTCCCTTCAATCATACTGCAGAATTCCCCAATATAATAAGTTTGGCATGTGAAATTGGCAGAGAAGGATTCGATGATCTTATCGAAGAATTGTTAATTGATAAATCTCTTAGCAAAGACGAAATAGTGGAGATTGTTTCTGAGACTCCTGAAAGCGAAGAAGTTAATGATAATGATCAAGATAATCCTACTTTTACTGCTGATATTATTAAAGGAGATCTTAAACTGGCTAGTAATTTAGACAATTATTTTGCCCGACATGATCCAAATGAAGAACGTGCTGGGAAATTTTCACATTAGCTTAAGTTGTTAATGTTTTCATACAGAGAATTATATCACGACTTATCTAAAGCATCAACACAGTGATTAATAACTGAGTTCATGCTTAAAACTACCGAAACAGCCAGTGGTACTTTTATTCAAGACATAACAAGAACAATTCCACAAGTTGAGGCGGAAGTCGATGACGATAATACCATATCTAGTAGTTCTAGTTATATTACAGTCTCACAAAAATGAAAGCTTTCGCGTTTATTGTCAGAAACTGATAGCGAATAACATATTTTTTTTATAGAATCCTTAGCAAACAACTGAAATGAATATGTTTTTTTTTAAAGTTTTTAAAATTCATTATATGTATGTGCGTTCTCCGTGAAATGTAAATAAAAATCTTATGATCCTAACGAATTTAGTGTTTGTTTTTTTTTCATTATTTTGCTTATATTTCAGGTTTGAAACCAATCTTCACTTTTTCTATGAAGTCAGTAGTTCTTTTTATGCGTAATTTTTAGGAATGTATCTATCGTGTAAAAAGAGGTTTAGGTGTGTATATATATATATATATATATATATCTATCTAATTTATTTATTTATTTTTTATTTTTTAAAAAAAGTTAGGAAATTTAATGACCTTTTTTTAGTTATTTTACATTAGCTACTTAGGTGGCACCTTTTGGAATTGTCAGTTATTGTTTAATTAGCTTTTTACATGTACTGAAGATGCCTGTGATACTCAGGCAAAAATTCTGCTAATAAATAATATTTTACATGAGTTAATTCCATTATTATAATTTTAATTAATATATCTGCTCATGGTATTTCCTCTGAAACATATATCGAGACTTTACAGAGAGTGTACTTCCAAACAGTGTGCTAATACAGTAAAGTATTAGTAAAGGAGTGCATTAACAAAATAATATTCCTAAAGCGCTGTAAGATAGCTCAGGTTATTCCTACCTGTTAAAATGCTCCAAGCACTGTTCAGAGATTTTCATGCGAGTGCATTTTTGATCTGCTGTGAGAAAGCGCAGCACCCATCTTGCACAGAGCTTTTTCATTTGCAATTCTTCATGCAAAATATATCCTACACACGTTGTTTTGAAATGCCTATAGTCTCAGCAATTTAATGCACTTTGACTCGGCGGTCATCCAATACCATATCATGTACTTGATCAGTGATTTCTGGTGTTGTTACACTTCTTGGACATCCTTCACGTGGATAATCTTTAAGGCTGGTATGGTCATGTTCAAATAAAAGAAGTTTTTAGGTCCCAAAGAGCTCATCGGATTTATTTAAAGGCCAGTAGGTCACTTTTAAATTATCAGCTACTTGAAGCTAAAAAATCTCTCGCCCTCTTAAATAGAGAAACTGTTGATATCAAGAACACTCTAAAATCTGTATTAGTGGCTGAAACTTTTAACACTATTTTGCACATATAGACTTTGTACCTAAAGGTTTTTAATGGTGATAAGTTAAAGCGTATGTTTGATTCACTGGTGAGCCTCCCTAGATCCATTACTAATGTCTGCGATATAGATAGAGTAGTTATGAATGTTTCTGGCCGTCCACTAACAGACAGTGAACGCAAAAGAACATAATTTCACCGTTGCTCTGAATAAGGTACCCTTATTCATCTTGATGGATTTTTTTATAGCACATAGACAGAGGTGTTCGATCCTTATCCTAAAAAACAGCCAACAGGACGCGTTTTGAATGTGCAAAAATTCTTTTTAATTCCAAGCCTCTTCATCCTAATCTATCTTACTCTGAATTTAAAGCACTGAAATCATTGATTCTCTTATAGATAATTTATCTACATGGGATGAAGATCGAAAGAAAAAACTTAAAGCCTTGTTCAGTTGTCCACCTAGATTGTATGGTCTCTCTCCCAAAAGTTCATAAACCAGGTATCCCGTTAAGGCCAGTTGTAGACTGCATAGGTTGTCCCACTTATAAAATTTCAAAATTTTCATCAAATTTACTAACTACTTCAACTAAAAGAATTGCTACTTATATAAAAAATACTTTGAATTCAAAAATAAAATTTCAGATCTTCATTTGGATGCTTTGGATATTATGATTAGTTTAGATGTTGTTTCATTATTTACTAATGTTCCTTTATCTGACAGCATTGAATTACTGCAACAAGAATTTCCTTCAGACATTGTTAAAATATTTGATTTTGTAATACATTCTGGTTATTTTTCCTTTAAAAACAAGTTATATCAACATATTGAAGGAACAGCAATGGGCAATCCTATTTCTCCTGCTATTTCCAACTTCTTTATGGAGCACTTTCAACAACGTATTTTTGACAAACATTTCACCTAGACCTACTCATTGGTTCAGATATGTAGATGATATTTTTGCTATCTGGAATGGCTCTTCTGATGAATTACAACAGTTTCTCTCTGAATTAAATGCACTTCATCCAAGGATCCACTTCACCCTAGAAGTAGAAGTAAACAAGCAGGTTAGCCATTTTAGATCTTTTAATTCTTCGCCAAACAGATAGTAACCTACATTTCTCAGTCTATAGGAAGAAGACTCATACAGGCCATTATATCCATGCTGAATCTCATCACCATCCCAATCAAAAGGCAGGAATTGTTAAAACACTGGTTCATTGGGCCCACTCCTTTTGTTCTTCAGATGAACTATTACAGAAAGAATTGCAATATATTATTTCCTCATTTTTATTTAATGGATATAAGAATTCCTTCATCAAAAGTGCTTTGAGTATAGTTCGCCCACCGATTTGAGGTCCCTCGACACTTCTGCGCATGTCAGAAAAAGGAGAATCCATTCCGATAATAGGGTAATCAGTCTGTCTTCTGGGATGTAATAATAAACAAACTGAGTTTGTTTATTATTACAGGTCGGAAAATTTAGCTTTTCTTTTACGAACATTGCTGTTTTTAAAGTGTAACTATTTTGCTTGTATAACAGTTGGAAAAATGTACGTAGAGTGTTAATACGTACTACATAAAACAATGTCACTTCGCTCCATGATAAGTTTCCTTTTATTCTGGGACTTTTTAAAACAAAATCCGATTTCATGAAGTATTTTCCTTAGAGTTTTTCTTTTCCAAGGAAAATTAATTTTTTCTTTAAGCACAGGAATCAATTTCGGAACAGTTGGCACTCTTTTCTCGACCACGTAAAATTCGTGAATAGCTCTTCTTATAACGTCTACATCAAAATCATTCAAAGCTACGATTTTGATGGTTTTCTTTCTCTGGCGCTTTTTTTTAGGAGATTTAAATTTTGGCTTACCTTCACCTTTTGATTCCCTACGAATTCTTTTAACAGTCGACCCCGATACGCCTGCAATTGCACTTGCATTTTATGACTTGAGAAAGGGGAACAAGAAGACGGCCTTCTGACTATTCTTTTTCGCAGAATGTCAGCACATTATTCAATATTCTTTTGCAAGAGCTACTGAAACGTGTAACAACAGAACTTGTTGACTGTACTGGATCCATCATACAAATTAATAATAAAAAAATAATGCAAAAAGAGAACAACAAAAATCAAGCTAGTACTAGTACAGCGACAGACAAGAAAGCACGTGATTTCGCATGTTGGCGACCAATTCGTACATCCTTCATTTCTTTCTCCCCTTCAGCATGAATCGACTATTCTTGGCACCAAGCCAAGAAGGGATCTAGAAATGGTGGGTGAACTATAGTTTGATATATCTTTCTCTTCAAATACAGAAGAAATAATGCATATTCCTATCCCTTATGTGCAAGGCATTAGTGAATGCAAAGCAAAAGTTTTAAAATCACTAAATATTTTTGTTGCATTTCAACCAATAAATAAAATCTTCACCTTTCCCACTTCTCCAAAGGACAAACTTCCATATCTTAGTTATCCAGGTGTCTACCAGATTCCTTGCTCTTGTGGGTTATCTTATTTCATGCAGACAGGAAGATCTGCTTTTATTTGGCTAGAAGAACATCAGTCTTATATTCAGTACCTTGAACCCAAACAGTCTGAACTTGCAGAACATGCCATCAACACTAGACATAGAGTTCATTGGAACAAGACAAGAGTCTTTCACAAAAGTTGGTTCCTCATGGAAATGCTTTATAAAGAAACATGTGAAACTTTGCTTCACTCGCATAACTTAAACAGATCCGATGGTCTACATCTCTACCCTTTGTGGGAGACAGTTTAAATCACCTAATCTTTTCTAACTTTTTTAATTGTATATATATATATATATATATATATATATATATATATATATATGTAAAAAGTTTTTTACCTTGGGTATAATATATGTTAAAGATACCAAGCTATTTTAAACCTGGTTTTACTCCATTTCCCAAGTAAGCAAACAGACAAATAAGTCAACTTTGCACCTGCACATAGTGTGAGTCTAACTGACCCACAAGGTAGTGCAACTCGTGGTAAAAGTGGAATAAGCTCTGATCACTATTCTTAATATTTACCCTTAATGCGAAGCCCATCTCCTTGAGGAGATGTATGATGCCATGCATTAAAGGCAAGGGGCTACTACCCAGACCGATTTCGACCTTTATTGAAGTCTCATCAGTAGGAGCCAGGCTTAGAAATAGCAAGGTTAAGTAATACAGAGCTTATAAGTATTTTACCAAAGCAAGTTACCAAAAGGTGCTTTGACATTACTTAACCTGGGTATTTCTAAGCTTGGCTCCCAGGTTTAAAATAGCTTGGTATCTTTAACATATATTATACCCAAGGTAAAAAACTTTCTACATCTATCTCTCATCCTGAGATTTTTATTTAATAAGGTCAAAGAACCTTTTGGTAACTTGTTTTGGTAAAATACTTATAAGCTCTGTATTACTTAACCTTGCTATTTCTAAGCCTGGCTCCCACTGATGAGACCTCAATAAAGGTCGAAACCGGTCTGAGGGCCCCTTGCCTTTAATGCATAGCATCATACATCTCCTCAAGGAGATGGGCTTTGCATTAAGGGTAAATATTAAGAATAGCGATCAGAGCTTATTCCACTTTTACCACGAGTTGTCTAGATTTGCACTACCTTGTGGGTCAGTTAGACTCACACTACATGCAGGCGCAAACTTGACTTATTTGTTGTTTGCTTACTTGGGAAATGGAATAAAACCAGGTTTAAAATTGCTTGGTATCTTTAACACACACACACACATATATATATATATATATATAATGTATTGTATATATAAATATATAATATATTTAATAATATATAATAAATATATTATTTATTTACTTTTCTATTTTTTTTTTAAATAAGTTAGGAAATTTAATGACCTTTTTTTAGTTATCTTACATTAGCTACTTAGGTGCTGCCTTTTTGGAATTGTCAGTTATTGTTTAATTAGCTTTTTATGTGTGCTGAAGATGCCTGACACTCAGGCAAAAATTATACTAATAAATAATATTTTACTTGAGTTAATTCTGTTATTATAATTTTAATTAAACTATATTATATGTTTCAGTAAGGAAATAACATGTCTACTCATGGTATTTCCTTACTGAAACATATAGTATTTTTTTAATATTAGTTGGCATAAATAGCAAGACAATAACTTGTGCACTTTGTTTTGGAAAAAAAGAATGAAAGAGCATTGTGATTAAAATGTAATTCTGAAAAGATCATGTTCCATAATAATTGAGTGATTTCATATTATGTTTCTTTCTTTATGTGTGAAGTGCTTTTGAAGGAAATGTAGTGTAAGTACTTGGAGTATCCATTTTTACATCCCCTGTCCAAAAAGAAACTGAACTTTTGATTGAAAATTAAACACAGGCCAATTATAATTATTCAAATCATTTATTTCAATCAATATACTCTCCCTCAGCTTCGATTAATTAATCAATCAATTAATTCGTTAAATGAGTTTTTTATATCAGTTTTTGGGATACTGTCGAGGGTCGTGGTTACTGCTGCTTGAACGTTTCCATAAGTGTCGTATCGCTTTCCTTTCATCGGCAAATAAAGTTCGGGGAAGAAAAAGAAGTCACAGAGTGCTAAATCAGGTGAATATGGTGAGTGATCCAACACACAAACTTGGTTTTTGCTCAAAAACTGTCTCGCAATGTTAGAACGATGAGATGGTGCATTATCGTGCAAAAGTGACCAGCTGCCTCTATCACGATATTCATGCCATACGCGATGAATTCTCGCTATCAGTCGCTTCAAAACTTTAAGATAAAACTCACCATTGACCGTTTAGTCAGGCGGAACGAATTCTTTATGGATAATGCCCTTGGAATTGTAGAAACAAATCAGCATTGTCTTTACTTTTGACTTCTCCAAGCGACTTTATTTCAGATGCCCCTCTTCTGGTGGTCTCCACTCAGCAGTCTAGCACTTTGTTTTGGGCTCATACTCAAAACACTATGTTTCGTCACCAGTAACGATCGTTTAAAGGAAGTTTGAGTCCTTGCGAATGGTTTTAATGAGGTCCTTGCAGTGTTCAATTCGATACATTTTTTCGTTGTTGGTCAACTTGTGAGGAACAAATTGCGAATTCAATTTACGAAGGCCCAAATCCTCGTTCAAAATGTTGTGCACAGTTGATTTTGGAATCCCCAATTCATCTTCAATTAATATCACGAACGATTTCGGGTTTTCTTTGATGAAATCATGCACGTTTTGGATGTTAACTTCGCTCAGTCCAGTTTTTGGACGGCCCGGCTTTTCGTCATCCTTAAGTGTCTCACAACCACTTTGAAATCTCTTAAACCACTCGTAAACTTGAGTACAAGATAAGCTTTCATCACTATGCTTTTTGAAGCATTCGATGCATTTCAGTAAAACGTTTACCAAGTTTAACACAAAAGTCGATTGCTGCTCTCTGTTTGAAACTTATTTTTCAACCGTTTGTCAAAACACACTGTCACTCTTGGCACTATAATACGGCTTCTTATGAAACAAATGTCATAAACAGTTGACAGAACACTAATGAAGGTTGTTTCTTTTGACAACAAAAAGATACAACAGCTGACGCCACTAGTTTCTTCTATTTTTGAAAAGTTCATTTTTTTTTTTTTTGGACAGAGGGTGTATAACCATAGAGATTGTTTCTTATCATGGTTCTAACGAACCTGGAAGTAAATTTGCAGAATGACTCCATGGAACACAAATGCAGATTTAATATGCATAATTAATTTCCTCACTTGAATTCCAAAAGTTCAAAAACAAATTAATTATAAAAAGTGTGGGGGGGAAGAGCGAGAGAAAGAAAAGTTAGTTATTCAAGAATGAAAGCAATGGAAAATATGTTGAACTTTAAAAGTTACAATAGACTTGCAAATCAGAGTACAAAATTTTATCACAGCTGTATTTTATCATAGAATGCTATACCACAGAGTTTAGCATTCTATGATATGTGAAAAACAGCACTGTTTTGTTTTCTTTTGCCTTGCAATCATTGCCAAAACATCATGTTTATGAGTGATTATGATCCTTATATGTTTTTATTTGTTTTTTTTTTACCCTTGTATCAGAGTATCAGCAGTTTGCAATTTTGCAATACATTAATATTAATCCATCTAGATTAATATTTAAAATTTTAAATATTTATATTTAAAAATATTTTAAAATTTGTCATTTAGTTTCATTTGAACTTTCTTGTGGAAAAATTACTCAGAATGAATTTTAATGTTTAGAGTATATATCCAAAATCAAGTTGTTTCATATGATGAATCCCCATGCACCTTATGAAATAGATGTACACATTATAGAATAATGTAAAATATTACAGAATAATTATTAGTCTCAATTACCTTCTTATGTTATCAGCATCTTAGGTAAAAGTATAGCAAACAAACTGGAATTTATTTGTAATATTGAAAGAGGCTTAAGATTCATCCCAAATAACATAGCAGACAAAATATGTTTAGAAACCACCAACATTTTAAATCATAACAAAACAATAACAAGCAACTTAACAAAACACTAATTAACAGCAGTGAAATCATTAAAATCAAATCCGAACATCGTAATAACTAGAGCCAATAAAGGAAGTGCCACCGTTATTTTAAACCGAACCACTTATTTAGAAAAAATAAATCTGCTAGTCTCGGACAATAATACATATCGACTCGTTAACTACAACCCAACCAATAGAATAAAAAAGAAAACAGAGAAACTACGTAAATCAATCACCACATGGCCCAAAGATACTGTCAAAAAAACTATTTCTGCACTACGCTCGTTCCCCAAGAATTTATGGGCTACCAAAAATACACAAACAAAACACACCACTCCGGTTAATAGTCGAAAAGATAGATAGCCTGAATTATCACTTAGCCGAGAAATTAGTGGCAACACTCAAGGAATTGGTAGGTCATTCCCCCTCCTATATCAGAAACACACAACACTTCATAAATATTATCAAAGACATTACATTAGAAAAGCATGATTTATTAGTCACTTTTGACGTTTCTGCCCTCTTTACGAATGTCCCAATCAATGACACAATCCTTCTTTTACAGAACAAATTCCTTCCAAATATCACGATGTTCTTTGTGCATGCATTATGTTCTAGTTATTTTGTATGATAAAACGCTTTCTACCTACAAAAAGAAGGCACAGCCATGGGCTTGCCATTATCCTCCCCTATTGCTAACTTTTATATGGAACATTTTGAGCAATATGTTTTATATTCCTCTCCTTTAAAACCCAAAGTCTGGCTTAGATACGTTGACGATGTTTTCGTGATCTGGTCCCATGGCTGCCAAACACTAGACACATTCCTTAGCCACCTAAACAAACAACACAAATGCCTACAATTCACAATTGAGATTGAAAAACAGAACACACTTCCGTTTCTAGATACATATGTCACATGTCTTCCTTCTGGCAATCTTTCCTTCACTGATTTTTATCGGAAACTGACACATACTGGCCAATATATATACATAAACTCCTACCACCATCCAACACAAAAACTAGGTGTCATTAATACTCTAAAAAACAGGGCTCTGAAGATCTGCTCCAGTGAACATGTACTGAAAGACAAATTTAAAGTTATCAGCAATACTTTTCAAAAAAATGCCAAAACACTATTAACAAAATTCTCTACAAGACCTCGATAAAAAGCAAAGACAAACCAGACTACAATAAAACTATAACCATTCCTTACATTAATGAGACATCAGATAAAATAAACAGAATACTACAAAAATACAACCTCAAAGCCACCTTTGAACCTCCTGCAAAATTAAAAAAGCTTACTCAACTCATCCAAAGACCCACTCCCTCCGCTGGCCCTCCCTTGAATATACCGTATTTATTGCACCTGTAACATATCATATATAGGGGAAACAGGATACACAATTCTTATCAGACAAAAAGAACGTAAACGACACATTAAATATAATAATTATGGTGAAGCCGGCCTTTCTGATCATGCCCTGAACACCTTACATAGAATTGACTGGAAAAGTACTAGTTGTCTGCATCACACCAAAACATGGTATGAATGCAAATTTAAAGAAGCCTGTGAGATTATTATCAGCCACCGCAATCTGAACATGTCTAAAAATCCCAAACATATGGGAGCCACATATTCGACCCACAGAACCTTCCTCTCTAAGAGTAACTATAAACAGGACTGTAGATAATCCAGGATCCTAAATCAAAAATAATTGTAATGCTAAAAAGAGGACATCATTGTTACTGAAAGAAAACTATCTATAAGAAAGAATGTTTATTCATGTTATTATAAATAGAATTTAGCTTGATGTAGTTTCTAAATAATTAATTTTTTTTTTTTTCCTCCCACTAAAGGTCATGCCAGTAGAATAACCTGTGATCAAATCATTGTTTCTCTAGCTTACTGTATGTAATGTAACTCAGCTTGTCCTGTATATTTGTATATGCTCCAGATGATGATCTTAATATGAAGATCGAAATGTCGGGAAATTAAAAAAGTTATTTATAACACTATTGTAAAGTCTATAATTTCTAAAATGAATACTTTCTTTCTTTACTTGGTGTGTATCATATCAACCATCTGTTATTTTGGTCAAACTGCCTGTTCCATCGAGAAAAGGATTATCGAGTATGAAGACTCATACATTATGGTGAATCTCATATCTAGTCTTGCTCAGCATCCTGTTTGATACTGAACATTATTGGATTCTTTGGAGATTGACTAAGCTCATTCAGAGAAGTCATTTTATGCAAGAATGTTTGTTTGAAATTTTTGAAGTCCTATTAATGAATATCTTCATAGTTCATCAGTTGGATCCTGCAATTTAAACAGAAAATGTTACGTTTATTTCTGGAGTTTATCCAGTGGTTAGATTTTTTAGCTAAAAAATGGTAATATATCATATATTTTCAAAAAAAAAATCATACCAAATTTTGTTTTGAATTATCTATTAAATATGTTTACATGTGATGTTAATATTTCTTATTAGGCCCTCAAATTAACCAGAAGACTTTTAACAAAATATTTGAAAGAATATCACGTGTTCAACATGTCAAAATTCAAGATACTGGTCAGCAACGTGGAATTTGGTTGAGATATCGAAAACTATATAGTACAGAAAACAATGAATGGGGAGATTTTCAAGCACATCGTAAAGTATTAGGTTTATTGTGCATTGGTAAGTAAAAATAGTCTTTTGTTGAAAGTTTCTATTATTATATCTGTATACAGATTTTAATAGAACAAGCATTTAGTAATTTTGAACACTCAGATACGAGGGACATCCAAAAAGTAAGTTCCATTTTTAAATATTTTCACTGTAGCACTGTGATTGCAGTGGTGCTCATGCGTGCTGAGTTTGTTGATTCCTTAGCAAGACATTGGTGTTTTCAGACATTCTCGCAGTCCTTACGCTTGGTGTGTGTTTATAATGTCTAAGAAAATTGAATCGCCCACTGCATGTGAAATTAGGTAAGTTATCCATTTCTTGAATGTGAGGAATGTTAAAGCAGCTGAAATTCATCGGCAAATTATTGAGGTTTATGGAGAACACGCACTGAGTGATTCAATGGTATGAAGATTGGCAAAACTTTTTAATGAAAGAAGGAAGGACAGGTGTGCACGATGATGAACGGAGCGAGTGACCATCTTTAGTGACTGACGATTTGGTGAGTTCAGTTGAAGAGAAGATTTGATAGAATCTTCTCTCTCACTGCAATTTCCAGAAGTTTCACGTTTATGTCTTTGTGAAATTGTTTCAGAGAATCTGAATTATCGGAAATTGTTTGCATGCTGGGTGCCGGAGTTATTTACAGAACAACACAAAGTGAATTGGCTGGGCAGTGCGTTGGAATTCTTGACATGCTACCATGAGGATGGTGATGCTTTCCTGAGCAGACTTGTCACTGAGGACGAGACTTGGGTGCTGCACCCAACCCCTGAATCCAAACAACAGTCCATGGAGTGGAGGCACACCTCATCACCAGTCAAGATGAAATTGAAGACAATGGTTTCCACTCGGAAAATCATGTGAACTGTTTTGGGACAGACAAGGACTTTTGCTGGTAGACTTTTTGAGTCAAGGCTCCACAATCAATGCAAGTATGTACTGCCAAACCCTTAAGAAACTGTGTTGTGCGATCCAGAATAAATGACGTGGCATGCTTACCATGGGTGTTGTTTTGATTAATGATAACACCTGCTTACAAACAGCTGGCGTAACACAACAACTTCTTGCCACCTTCGGCTGGGAACAATTCCATCATCCCCCATATGGTCCTAACCTCAACCGAAGCGACTTTCACCTGTTGAAACATCTGAAATTTTTCCTTGGTGGCTTTCGGTTTCAAGACAACGACGAAGTCCAAGAAGCAGTCGATACATGGTTTGTGTCACAGGCGGTAACCTTCTACGACGAAGATATACAACTCTTGGTGCCCCATTATGATAAGCGCCTGAACAATGGCAGAAATTATGTAGAAAAGTAGTGAAAGATGTCTACTTTAATTTTCAATAAAGTCTTTTTTTTTTTTTTGTAAGTATATTTTTGTTTCTCTAACAGCCCATTGGAACTTACTTTCTGGACATCCCTCGTGCATACTTTTCATTTCATAGTTGTTTTATTGTATATCAGTAATTAATATAATGAGTAATAACAACACTAGCATGAAAGCTGATATGTGTGATTGTTATTCAGTTTTTTTTGATTTTCAAAAAAATTCCTTAAGAAATTTACAGATAATACTGAGTCTTCTGGGACTTTAAGCTATCCTGTCTTCTGTCCTCTGGGCTCTGTTCTATTGCCTACCCTCTTTCTCACATAGTTAACCTTGATTACCATTAATCCTCTATGTCAGCTTTGCTGATGTATAGTACTCTCTGTTCATCCTTCTCATTTGACAAACCATGTGGTATTTAGACATCTCATCTTTAAGTTCATCTTCAACCACTGGCTTAAATGTTGATCTCCATACATCATTCAATCGAACAAGGACAATCTGGTCACCTTTAACGCAACCAAAACATGTTCTTATCTTTTGTTTTGCAAAAGATATCTCAGCTAATTCTACTTTTAGTAATATACAAATCACCAGACATGATCAGATTTCTCTCTGCTTGGACTGACATTTACTTTTAATTTCTCCTATTATAGTCACAATTAGAAATTAGATGGTAGTGCACCTAAAACCTTCCTAAAAATTCTCGATTGTATCTTGCAGACTCACTTCACCCTCTATCTAATAGATGCACTGTTTCAGCTCTGTGTCTGGTCTACAGGCTACTCCAATGCTCACTGCTCCACTAAGCTGGCAACCATCATTCCTCTACTTTCTCTTCGGCTTGTTAAAACAAACAGCATCTGCCTAGGATTCCCTTTTCAGCACAGCTGCAAACTCACTGAACCTGCATCTCCTCTTTCTCTTTAATTTCTTTAATTCCATCTGTAGCTCTTGAACTACCTTCCTCATGAAGTATTCCTTAAACAGCTACAACTTTTCAAGAAAAATGTCAATAAATGTCTTATTTTCCAGCCATCACCTCTAATCTCCCATACAGCATTGATGTGCTTATAGATTTTTCTGCTTCTCATGTATGTCAATTAAAAAAAACACATCTTGCAATGTTTGTTGGCTTTCTGTGGGCAGAAAAAGATAAGGCATCATTTGATAATCATGACCAGTGTTTTTAAGAAGAACAGACAGTTATCGATTTGATTTTTTTATATAGTGAACTGTAGTTTAGAATTTTGGCTGTTTAAATGTGCAAAAAAAGAATCTTAATATGTCTGGTCCTTGAGACCAAACAGTAAACCTACATAGTACAACCAGTCTAAGGGGTTTGAGTGTAACCATGTTTGGTGCTTTGTTCTTTAAGTGTTTATGTATAAAAATTAGTTAAGGGGAGAGAGAGAGAGAGAGAGAAGGATATCATTCGTTATGTCAGTGATTTTCAGACTCTCAAAACGTTCATTGCCAACCACGCGATATCGTGTGATGCGAGTTCTCATCTGGCGGCCGATCACGCGTTATCGCTATCAAGTAAAAAAAAAAAATTGGCCACGACACGAAATTCCAATTTTCAGCTTGGCAATGAATGTGTTAAGGGACACCTGCCACTTTTTTATTTTTTTTTTATTTTTATTTTTTTTTGGAAAAAAAAAAATTCTTCCCTCACTTTTTATAAAATAATATTAACTTGTATTTTATTCTAGTAAAGCTAAGATGTTACGATATTCATACAATGCTTTTTTTTTGCAGGGGACTGTACACAGTAGTATGGCCTACTGGCACTTTTATTAATAGTGGTGACATACTGTTGCGATACACTTAGAGAAATTTGTAATATTCAGTAATATTTTTCACATTTATCTAGCATTCAGTAAGCTGAGTTATTTAATGAAATTTATATTTTTGACTATGTGTATTAAGATATTTGCCATATTAAACTTTTATGCAGCAGAACATTGATTAACTGACCGAATTGGGATCAAGGTTGGTTAGGTTAATCATCATCATCAAATTCCTGCCATGTACCCTCAAGGGGTGTACAGGATATGATAGTACTACATGAAAAATTTACATCATTAATAACTTCCTATCTACAATTTTCCTCCAAATCAGTGTGTTACTTGCCAAGATTAAAACATTATCAGATCTTATATTTCTATTGTCTAAGGCCCTTTGTACAGTATCAATCCACCTATATCTTGGTCTTCCTCTCGGTCGTTTTCCTGCCAACCTTGCAGAGAACAATTCTTTTGCTAATCTTTCCTTGCCCATTCTATTTAAGTGAGATTAGCTCTGCTAATGCATTCCTGGATGCTGACGATTTCAAGTTATTTCCTAATATCATTTTTAATATGATATTGCCATTGATGTCATCTGTTCACGCCTCTAATCTTTCTCAGAACTCTCATATCTGCTGTCTCTAGTCTTTATTCAAGTCAAGTGTTTTGCTTCTGACCCAGCTCTCAGATCCATAAGTTAACTGGTTTGAACACTGTCTTGTATACAGCTAATTTAGTGTTCAGACTAATTTCTCTGTTATTCCATATGAATTTATTCCTTTGACTTCCTACCATACCAGCTTTGTTGATTCTGTTGTCTATTTCCATATTTAATTTACCATCTTCACTAAAAATCTTGCCTAAGTAGCTGAAACATTTTACTTGTTCCACAGATTTTCTGTTCAAAATGCAGTTAACATTTTCAACAATTCTGCCTATTTTCATTGTTTTTGTCTTTTTATTGCTGACCTTCATACCATTACAACAGCTATTCAATTTAATCAGAGAACCTTGCAGACTTGTAGTGGATTTATTTAGAAGTATAAAATCGTCTCCATAAAGCAAAGAGTTGACATTAACATCTCCAATTTTGATATCATGTTTAATTCCACTTTCCTTCATAACGTGATCCATATAGATAATGAATAACAGAGGGGATAATGTACATCCTTGTCTCACACCAGATTTAACATTAAACCATCTTCCTGTACTTTCTTCAATTCTAATTGCTGACTTACAACTCAAATAAAGACTAAGTATAGTATTGCTTGATATAATGCCCCATTGACACCATATAACTGTAGCGTTTTGAATAGCTTCTCTCTTGGCACCTTGTCATATGCCTTTTCCAGATCAACAAAATTTAAGTATAGATCTTTGTTATATTCCCATGCTTTCTCAACTATTTGTCGTAAAGTGAAGATCTGATCCTGACAGCCTCTATTTGGCCTGAATCCAGCTTGTTCTTCACCAAGCTTTTCTTCCACAATTCTTCTCAACCATTTCTCAAGTATTCTTGCATATATCTTACCAGAACACTCAGTAATGAAATGCCTCTGTAATTCTCTCATTCAGTTTTATTTCCCTTTTTATATATGGGTACTATGAGAGCTCTACTCCAATCATCGGGAATTCGTTCCTCTGTCCAGGCTTTCTGAACTATGCAGTACAGCCACAGTAAGATTTTATACCACCATACTTCAACATTTCTGTCCGAATATCATTTACTCCTGCTGCCTTTCCACATTTCAGGCCTATGATGGCTTTTTCTACTTCAAGTATGGATATGTATTCCTGACTGTATGCCTGTTGAGTGTTTTTTACCACTGTGCTATCACTGCTTGTTTCATTTAGCAATTTTTTGAAGTAATTACTCCATACTTCAAGGATATCTTTTTCTCCCTTTTTCATATCACCTTTATCATGTCTAACTCCTTTTACAACACTCTTTCCTCCATTTCTAAGCCTCTTCAACAGCCTCCACAATATCTTACCACCTTCTTGATATTTATTTTCTATGTTCTTGCTGAAGTCCTCCCATGACTTTTGTTTAGATAGTTTTACACAGTGTTTAGCTTTCTTACATTTGTCTCTGTATTCTTTAAGAGCATAAGCTGTCTTATTTGGCAGGAACTTTTGATATGCTTTCTTCTTTTCCTTCACTGCCTCTTTAACTTCCTGTGTCCACCATGAAGTTCTGATTTTTCTATCCTTGCAGACAACCTCACCACATACCTCTCTGACTGAATCAATCAGTGTTTTCTTCAAGGCTTGCCATTGAATCTCCAAGGTTTCATTCCTGTTTTCAAACTCTTTCATTTTTTCTTCATAATTTTTGTGTATTTTAGTCTACAGTTCATATCTGAGAGCTGCTCAACTTTTATTCGCTTTAAAACTTTCTTACATGTTATTCTTTTCAATATGAAATTCAATTTTATCCCGCTCAAGACTAAATAGTGATCACTTCCAATTTCAAATCCTCTGTACACTCTGGTGTCCTCCGCCAGGGAGAAAACATCACTATCAACTATAACATAGTCAATGAGACTTTTCTTATTCTTTGCCTCTTCTCTCCATGTGAATTTGTGCACATTTTTATGTTGGAACATGGTGTTAGCAATAACCAGTCCATGTCCTGAGCAGAAATCCAACAGGTATTTGCCATTATTATTAGCTTTGCTCTTTTCTCCAAATTTTCCCAAAATATTTTTGATTGTCTGACAATCATTTCCCACTCTGCTATTTAGATCTCCAAAAAGGAAAAACTTTTCCTTTTTTCATTGTGTCAGTTGCTTTCTCTAAAGCATGAAAAAATTCCTCTACTTCTACTTTAGTAGAACTTTCTGTGGGACCATAGGCACAAATAAGTCTCATTGTCCAGTTCCCCCATTCTGATATTTGCCCACATCACTCTACTTGAGACTGCCTGCCATTCATGAAGATTAGCCTCGTATTTAGTGTTGAATACTATGGTTACTACTTCTTTTCCTTGATTGTCATTGCCTTTATATAACATTTTGTATTTATTGCTCAGAAAGATCTCACCAGTTTTTGTCTTTTTTGTTTCAGTCACCCCTATTATGTCGATCTGGTACTTATCTAATTCCTCAGCTAGCGCCATTTCTTTGCCATTCAGGCTTCTTATGTTGATAGTACCGATCTTTAACTCTGGTGATGTTGATTTGGGGTGTGTTTTCAGATTTGTTCCAGTAGCTGACTTTTCGCTGTTCACCCTGGTTTCCTGGCAAAAACAACGGGGGCCTTGTTTAACCAGGCGATGCCCCAGCTGGCATGAAATTTTGTCATGTTGTACCATCATTTTGTATTTTGGTTTAAGCCAATAAGAATACAATTTGGTCTGCTAAATCCCAAATTGGCAGCCCATCCTCGTTCGTTCATTGTCCAGGTAGATACCCAACAGGGTGCACCACAAAAAGGGGAGGATTGGACATCCTCAGTTCTCCACATTCCTTTAAAGGCTATGTGGAGGTCTCCTCTCGGTTATATAACTTTGACTCTTAAGCACCCGGGTTAGGTTAATCAGATTAGATAATTAAACATATATGAGAATATCCAGTTTATATACAAAACAAAGTATACCTATACCTACAATTAAATTATTGCTTGCAAGGTTATTACTACTGTATTTTGAAATATGAAGTATTATAAAAAATAATTGATTCTGGAAATGGTTAGTAAATAATAACCAAAACATCTTGATGAAACGATGTATGTTATATTTATTTTGAACTTACCTAATTGTTTTACATGGTTTCAACTATAAATAACTTTTTTTTACATAAACAAATACAAGAAATTGTACATAAATAAGAGTATAATGAATCTTGTGGAGGATTATTTTTCAAATATGTAATCTTGAATTTATCTTTGAACCATGCAAGATGGTCTTTTTTTTTGCCTCAAGCTTTCTCATTCTCTTTAATAGTGGTATCTCCTTGGAAATTCGTTTAGACTGTTGCTTGCACCACAGAACAGCATGGAATTGTAGTTTCTAGCACAGTGAAGGCATCATCAGAATCACCTTGGTTAAAATAAGCAAGTTCTACATACTGGACTAATGCAACACTTTCTTCTTTGGTAAAATATGATAACCAGGATTGTTGGCACCATTGTTTAACCATGTGTCATCTTGCTTACACTTAGAAAACTTGTGAATCCCTTGAAATAAAGTTACAATGTCACCTATATCTTCATTCCAGTCTGGCACATGTGATCATCTCTCTGGCAGCACCTTAAAGTATATGCCATGCCTTTTTCAGATTCCCCTTTGACAACATTTCTGGGCATCTGTTAATCAGAATTTCTAGCTCCCTTATACCATGAAGAGTGAAATTTTTCAGTCATCCTATATTGGCTTTAAATTCAAACTTTTGATTCAATTGTAATGCTTTTTTGCATAACAGTGCTCCAGTAAAGGTTTGCTTTGACTTTTGTAGAAACCAGAAATAAACAGCTTCTTCTAATTTCTCATTGCTAGCTTTTTCCCCCCATAGAGTTCTCTTTTTAGAGCCATTTTCATTGTCTAGTTTTGAAAAATTTTATTTTTTCTACTCTTGTCAGATATGGTTGCTTTACCACATTAAAAATCTTAGCAAGAGATACACCAGTTTCATCCTTTTCCAGTCTATCAGTCTATTAATAATTGTTATCTTGTCTTCTATTGACAAATTATGAGGTTTCTTTTGCCTGTAGAATGCCATTATTAACACAAAGTATTAAAATTAAAAAAAGCAAGATGATATGGTATTTCACTTTGTGATAGCCACAAACGAAAACTCAAACATTCAGTTATTTGAAGCAAAACACCTTCAATAACTTCACATAGGCTCAAATTTCATTGCTCATTTCACTCAGTGGCTTAAATCTGACTGAGCACAAGCTTCCCCCTCCCCCAATACTTCCACATCCACAATAGATAACAGTAATTCATCTAGCTTACAGGAGACTGTCTTGGGTCCACACAGGGCAAGTGTACACTTGCCCTGTGTGGACAAGTATTTATAAATATTTAACTCTGTAATGATAAAATAAGTCTATTTTTATGCTATACTATATATTTTTGAATAAATAATCAGAAATGAATTAAGTAGCAGGAGCAATATTTTAGCATAGCAACCGATGCAATAAAAGTAGATTTTGGAAGCTCCAGAGGTTCTGCTAATTGTTCAGATAATCAACATTGTACTGTATTTGCTATATAAAATTTTAGTGGTTCAGATAATTGATGTGGTAGTGTATTTGTTATATGAAATTTTTTATTAAAATTATCTTGTACATTTTAGTTATTTTTATATACCTGTACAATAAATTTATATTCAACAAATCATGTTATATAGCTAATTTGCTGTTCTAATTCCTAAAACATTATCATATTATGAAGTAATTCAAACTAAACTAAAAATAAAACAGCATACAGATATATTTATACATGGAAGTTTTGTTTTAACGCTATATTATATTGAAATAAGTGGATAATATCAAGCACATGTGGAAGTTGTTGAAAATGAACAATAGTATTGTTTGCTTCCCCCCCCCCCCAGAAATGTTTTTGTGGGGGAATGCCTCACAGTTTGAACATTAGCTTATGGTTTGAGAGTATTGACAGACCTGCTTAAAAACTGCCAAAGTTGTAGCAAAATTACTCCACACACACACACACACACAAATTAGTAAAATTAATTACAGTATCAACTGGAAATGAAATTTTTGCAATGCAGAAATTTTTTTCTTTTTTACTTTCTTAGAGGATCTCATATTCTAAATACCTATAGCGATTGATTTGTTAACATTTTATTTATTTGTATTGGTTCTCATCTCCCACCCCATTCCTCCACTGTCCCTTAGGATTGGTTGAGCCCTTCTATGAGGGATTAATCCCCTTCATATGTATTTTATGACCGTAGATCTGTGTGTGTTTTCACGGGCCAGTTTACCTTTTCTGAGGGATGAAAAACCTGAGTTTCTGGTTGAAAACACCTTCTACCCTTCATATGAGACTGGTTAACTCACCTTTAGTCAAACGAGACCAGATAAAGGTTCCTTACGTCATGGAGGAACTTTCCTACCATAGGGCATCATCTATACTGCTTGAGCTATGGAGGCCCATTTGTTAACTTTGTAATCTTGATGAATGTAACTGCATTTTTTCTTTCCGTTTACTGCATGATATTTTTAATGAATGAAATCTTTATATAAAATACTTGCTTTCTGGTTTCATATTCCTATCGAGTTCTAAAAGTTTATTCAATTTTATAAATGCTTTTTCTTATCAGTGTATTAACAAAAACTTGATGTTGCCTGTTTTATTTCTAAAGGATAATAAATGAGTAATTTTTTTTTTAAAATAGGTAAATGCAGAAGTCAGGTAGATGTGGAAGAACTGTGTAGATACCATAATTTTTTACGCGAACAATATAGCTGTACTTTATATGATTCTCGATGCCTTGTGTTTGGTACAGGTTCTGCATTGGACATCACAGCATATTCCAGAAATTCTTCAGATGATAGCACCTCATTATTAACAAACTTTCCATTTGTTCGGGATGTGGCAAGAACTGACACTTTTGATGCAAATAAAGATTCTCCAATTGTGAATCATGAGTTTGTGCCAAAGAATGTTGAGTGTTTGGAGGACAAAGATAGTGGTGTATATGAACAGTTAAGCTCTTTTGTGGAACATGATAGTGCAGAACATGATACAGAAGATGGAAAAATAGTTGAAACTCCAGTGCATGTAAATGGTTCTTCTCTATCACAGGAGGGAAAAAGCTTGCTATATGCAAATATTTTAGTAACTCCATTTGAGAGTGCTTCTGGAGATGGACAGGTGGCTAGGGATTGTAGCCTTACTAGTATATGTAGTACAAACAGTTCTGATAGTCCCATAGTAGAAGGAAATAATTCTCCTTCATGTTCTAAGAAAATGACTCTATCTGTAATTAAATCTCAGAGTATACACTGTATATTATACCCAGGTGTAGATGACTGTGATAATTTAGAACCAGATCTTTTTGAATTTGTGTCATCATTGTTTTGGATTTTAGAATCAAAACGCCTTGATCGCTCATTTGAAAAACAGGATAAACTACCTCTTCTTACTGCTCCATTTGAGAAGAAAGATTTTGTAGGATTAGACAAAGATTCACGGTAAGTTATTTATTGATAATTTTGAATGATTTCACATGAATTCATCATTCATTCAGTAATTAATGTAAAAGCATCACTAGTCCTATTAGGTAGCTATTATGGTTTTTGGTGAGAAGATGAAAATTTAATTCGAAACAGCAGAACAATATCGCTCTCTCTCTCTCTCTCTCTCTCTCTCTCTCTCTTTTTTTTTTTTATACCAATCTAGTGCCATCTCTCTCTTTCCTTCAGTTGCCAAGTTACAGGGAACATGTGATCCAACCTCTTTGTCCATGTATCTCCTGTCTGACAATACTAATGCAATATATATATATATATAGAGAGAGAGAGAGAGAGAGAGAGAGAGACCTACTTAATCCCCTTCCCCAATTCTAGCCTTACTTCTTAATACATGCCCGTTTTCTCTTATTTTTGCATATGCTTCAGTTCCTCTTTCCTTTGGATTATACATTAAAAGGTAATCTCTTACCTGGGCTTTCTTTATATTAGCCAGTATGAATCACCTAGTTTCATTTAAGATGACTTTCTTTCTTTCCTTCTGTATTAAGAGGGATTAAGGGTTTTCTTTTAGCTCATGCTTGGCATCCTGAAGTGTTAGCAGCTGCTAACCATAAAATAATATAATAAAAGTGCTTTGACACACTTTTGTCTAATATCCAGCCTAAGACATTAACAAATTGTGTGTGAAATCTGCATAGAAACATAAAGTCATGACTGAAAATAATTTAACCAGATAAGCATAGGGAAAACTTATTTATTTTGCAAATGTTTTGTCAAAGTCATTGTACACTAAAACAATCTAAGAACATGATGATGTAACAAGCAAAGTGAAATAGAATAGTAAAAATTAAATTTATACAACAGTATGTGATATGTTGCTGATGTGATTCTTACAATTTGATCAGATATCACCTAAAGACATTTATAGGCCGGAGAGCAAAGTTACTGTTAATCCAGCCAACCAGGCCAGCATGTTAGATGTTCAAAAAAAAAAAAAAAAGCATAGTGCTGAGAAAGTGGCAATTGCATACAATTTAGGAGCATTTGTTTCATTTTCAAGTCACCACTCACCACTTTTATAATTCAAAAAGCCCTCCTACTTTCTTCAGTGCTCAGTGCTTCTTCATTTTTATGTATGTTTTTTTTTTTAAAGTATTATTGTTTAGAGTGTGTTATGTCCTTTGTTATTCTCATGATAAGAATGAAGGAGAATTTATTGATCTGTTGCTAGATAACTTTCTCAAGCAGCATGTGTAAAAGAAGGTACTCAAGGTCAAAGAGTATTAAATTTGATCATAGTGTCAAAGCGATCTCAGTTAAGAATGGGAATGTTTCGTCTCTCGGTGATGACAGTGATCATCCCATACTGTTCTTGTAAGTAGCTAACTACCTAGTCCATCCATAAATACTGTTACAACTTGAACAGCGCATAAACTTTTAATCTGTCAGTAAATCATTACAGCTTTCAGCACATACAAACCACATGTATAATGTGCATGTATCAGTACTCGGTGTTTGAAATGTCCACCTTCTGCCTTCACATATGCCCAAAGTCTGTGAAGGCATGCACAACATCCAACAGAAAATTTCCACTACTTACTTCAAATCCACCTTCAGTGTGGTGGTGCCGAGATGTTGTTTCTTGCAGGCTACTCTCATACTCTGACCCCAATTTGAAGTCCAACAGATTTATATCAGGACTTCCAGCCAGCCAATCAGATGGCAATATGTGGTCATGCACATTCGTCTCCTGTTTTGTGGTCCTCACCTTGTGTGCACTAGCTGAGTCCTGTTGGAAAGTCCACCACCTACCGTAAAATGAGGTGTTATCCAGGAGCAGTACCACAGGGTCCAGCAAAGTGTCTTGATATACTTTGTTTGGTGGAGGTTTTGACCCCTTGATCACAGAAATGCATCTTGGATGTCTCCTGACACAGGGTGATGATCTCTCTGAATCCTAGGTGCTATGGCACGTACTGTGTGATATACCTGATTTTTTGGCAGTTAAACGACTCTTCATTGAATGAAAATCTTTTCATCTGTGAAGAGGATATTTCTGTATCTGTTCTTCGCCTACTGCCAGAGAAGTGCCTTTGATTTTATCACTCTCTGCTGCATAAGTTGTGGTATTAGGGGGAAGTGTCCAGTAGAACAACGTTAGACTCTCACCCCCCCCCCCAGGTCAGCAGCTAGTACATGTGATATCATTCTCTGCAAAACATTCCTCTCTCATGACATCACTTTCTGCATTCTCGGATTCTGGCAGAAACATGCATTTGCAGTCCTCATAAGCTGTTGCGTCCCAGCGGATCATGTTGACCTGTTCTTGGCAGTCAGATACGGCTTCTATATCGTTATAACGGTCAATAATCCAATACACAAACATTCTACTGATCCCAAATGTTTTTCTCATGTTAAAAACAACAGGTGAGAATAAGACTGAGGAGTTAAGAAAGATATAATGCACAAGCCAGAAAAGTTGCATATATTGTATGGAATGCTAAATCAGAGTATGAAAAGAAATTGGCTGTGTAGGCTAAAAGCAATGTAAAAGAATTTTATTGCTATGCTGTAAGTAAAAAAAAAACGAATGTAGATGAATAACTTTAGTGAATGCAGATGGTACACTAGATGAAGAGATAGAGATGCACAAAAATGAGATTCAACAGCTGTTGCATAACCTGGATATCATTTCAGCTATAGGGCCAGATGGTATATCAGCACATGTGCTAAAGGAATGTTAAATCGAAATGGCTTAACCCTTGATGTGTTTATATAACTTGAGTCTCAGCTCAGGAAATATCTCATGGGAATAGGAGAATAGAAAGATTTTGTAGGAAAAAATATCCGATGACCATCATGAGTGGTACTATGGATATTTTTCCTCACATTTCACAACTAATGCTGAATATCACAGGTTCCATATTTTCATCCAACCACCTAAACATTGTGTTTTTCCATATGAAGTAATGTTTTAAAAACTTTCTAATTTTTTAATGCTGTACAGAAGAATGTCGATTTTTTGATGTTCTTTCTCTCTCTCATGCACACATGTTGCACAACTTATCAGATGTTTACTTTCTACTTTACCAATTTTCTACGGATGCTTCCATGACAATTGCTCATCAGAAATGATACCAGCCTTCCACATTTTCTAAACTAAGACACTATTAATTCATTCATTCGCACTTCAGCTCAGACTTGCAGAATAGACTTTTTTTCTCCATCTTATGTATTAATATATACTGTTGATATTATTTTACTTATGTAGTGGTGGTAGGGTTTTTTATTCATTAGAATAGAAACACTAGCTACAGAGCACATACGCTTTAACATGCATAATATATGAGTCCTATAGTCTTAGTTGCTTCAGTCATAATTGCAACAGTATCAGTGTTGTTATTTTAAACGAGTTGTCACCTATATAATTTTGATAAATATAGTCTACAGATATTTAAATTTTAATTTCTACTACTCCAGTATTAACCTTCTCATGACACTAATTTATTGGAGATCTTTATTTTTGGATTACCAAACAATACCCATTTTCCAGTATTTTCTGCCCTGGTTGGCTGAGTGGATAGCATCTCTGCTCTTCAGCCAACAGCAGGCTATAAGTTTGAATCTCTTTCTTGGGAAGCTTTAGGGGATAAATGATTTTTATTTCCAGGTGCAAAACCACTGTGCTCTTTATTTGAAGGCCTGGCATGGCTTGCCTCTAGAGGAGAATTCCCAGATTATTTAATCCTTCATCTACATGTACTAAATGTACTATAAGTTACACTAACCTTTTGTGAGTGGGATCGATATTGTATTCAATATTGCATGTAGTAGAATATTAGATATATTTTTTCCTTGTAATATATCAAACTATAATTTCTTGGTATCTTTAATTTATAGTATAATCAAGTGGAAAAACTTCAAACAACTGTCTCTAATCCAGAGTATTTCAATAATCAGGTGTGACACCATTTGGTTACTCGTATATGAAAATATGACTTTTGCATCACTCCAACCCTGGTATCACCTGATCTTTCTGGTGAGGGCTTCCAGGGTAACAAAGGGCAATGTTGTAGCCAATGAAGTTTTAACTGAGTTTTGGCTATTGCCGTTATCCAGCCATGACTAGAGCTTTTTAGCTCAATAACACTCCATCCACACAGATTTTCTACATTCAGATGACGGGATAAAGAGTCAAGGACTCAGTCCATCGCCCAGTTCTTTTAAGAACTTTAAGAACCTGGTATCACCTGAGAGAAATCGACCGTGAGATGCGGTGATTACTCATACCCTTGGAGGGTAATGGATGGCAATGCCATAGCCAATGAAGTTCTAACTGAGGCTCGGCTATTGCTGTTACCTTCCTGCCATGATCAGAGCTTTAATAGCTCAATAACACCTTATCCCTACACTGTCCTCTACAGATAACGGGGAAGATAAAAAGCATTCTTGCTTCGCCCCTTTAAGCCAGTCCTTATAAGGACTATAAGGATAAGGACCCTGGTATCACCTCTTGGTTTGGCTCCCACTGATGAGACCTCAATAAAAGTGAAAACTGGTCTGGGTAGTGACTCTTCCCATAATGCATAGCATTATACATGTCTGCAGGATATGTGCTTTGCATTTTAGGATATTAAGGCAAGTGATGCGAAGTCATTAGCTTCCATATACAAGTTGCCCCGTTCCTGAAAATACTTCAGGCACAAACTTTGCTTGCTTACACTTGGATAAAGGGTTCAACCAAGTATATAATTTCTTGCTATCTTTAATTTATAAAATAAAATTTAGTTTTTTTTTTATATTCAGATGATTTTTTTAGACTATTTCTTTTAATAAAAATCTGGTCTAGATTCAATCCAAATGTTCTTTATCTATTTTCTCTTTAACTATTTAACCCCCCCCCCCTTTTTTTTTTTAAAATCTACTTGCATAACTATTTCTTAGACCTTTCTGCAGAGTTTCCTCTAATTCTCACCTATTTCATTTTACTTCTTTATAAGTTGGTTTTCTGCATTTGACCTTTTGACTGAGCATTTGAGTTATGCACTGGACATATAGCCTGAATTGCATTGGCTGTAAATCCAATCAACCAACTGAATCTGAGTTATGTAACATAACTACTTTATTACTTTTAGACTTTCGCATTTAAGCGTGAACTTGATATGATAATGCAGGATGTCATTTTTTTGTAGAAATGAGTAGAGTTCAGGTTCTCTGTGACTTCTCACTGCCAAGACATCATCAATGTAGCATAGCCACATTGTTGGTTTTGGATCAAGAGCAAAAATCCTGACTTCTAGGTGTTCAAGAAAAAAGTTAGGTGATAAGGGCGAGCTCATTGCTGTTCCTTCCTGTTATTTATATATTTTATCTTTCCATGTGAAGTAACCTGATGTGATTGCAAATTTGAATAATTCCACTATGTCCAGTGGAAATTTTTGGGTTAACAATGCCATTGTTTCTTTGTGTGAGAGATTAGTGAAGAGAGGACAATGTCAAAGTTTACTAACATGTCTGTATCTGCTAGTTTAATATCTTTTAACCTTCTATGGAATTTTTTATCGAAGAGGTTGAGTGGCCAGTGAGGGGACGGAGAAGGTTAAACAGGAATCTTGATATTTTATATGTGGGACTGCCTATAGAATCCACAATAGGTCTGAGTTTTTTACTTTTATGTAATTACTTTTACTTTGAACCATATATTCTGGGAGGTCTCGCATGGTATGTTTTGATGGTTTCTTCATCTATGGATGTTGTTTCATCATGTAACTTATCGAGTTTTTTGCTGACTTTTGGTGGGATCATTATTAAGCTGGGAGTAAGTACTGTAATTATGAACAGTAATTCATTTTCCGATCATATGATTTAGCATCTAAGACTACAGTGGCTGGCTTTGTCGATAACTATATTATTATTACCTTTTAATGAATTCAGGACTTTTAATTCTTGTTATTTTAATTTAATTCTGTAAATTTATGTAAAATTAATTCTTTCTAATTGCTTTGGCTATTTCAAAACAAAGGCAATTAACACATTCGCTGCCACGCTTCTCGGGCATAGTTTGTTACCGCATGCCAAGCACTTTTGCTTCTACAAGGTGAGTACGAGTTATCTCGTAGCTGGCTTATCAGACAGAATTTTGTTTCATATGCCAGCTACGAGTAATCTTGTATCGTCCCCCACCTATGTCTTACATGCGCTGACAACTGTGCAACTTGAGCTCAGAATCAGTGATGGTCAGCATTCAGTATAGTAAGATTTATTGCATCTAGTCTTACAATTATTTAAAATTATCTAAATAAAAACCTTCAATTATGCCATGGCCAGTAAAAGAAAGCTTACTGATGAAAAATTAGAAGCTTACGCTAATGTGAGCGATAATGAATGGAATGAATTATTTGGTGCCTACAGATGATGATATATTGTATATATAAATATATGTATATGTTGAAAAAACTTCAAAAAATTGTTTTATTTGCATTAATAAATACACAGTTTCCGCAACAATATCTCTTATAATATACTATACTTTTGCTGAAATTATTTTCTTTCTATCAAGCCCTCAGACGTGCTCTCCGCTTTATTCACAAGCCATGGGTTCAAATTAATGTGCATATACTACAGGTTAACTCGTGCTTAGCATAGGAGGTCAGTAATCGACTTATGATTATATTCATAGTTGGCTTGTGAGGCTCATATACCAACTACAAGTATACTCGTAGTTGGCAGAGAACATGTGGCAAAATTGCAAAGTTATGACCTCTTGCTAGTTACATTTAGCTCATCTTCAGTTAGAGGCCAGCCAGATAAGTTCACAATCCATTTGTCAGCAGGTAATTTTGTTGTATTTTTCTTAAATCATTCTAGCAATGTTAAGTATTTTCTGTTTATTTATGATAAATCAACCCAGACTTCTTGTCTGGGTTGATTTGTAGGATTCCCATTCCATATATTAAAGGCATCTCTGAATGTGTTGTAAAAATTATAAGAAAATATCAACTCGTTGCTACAAACTCATCAACCAAATTCACAACTTGCTGCCTTCTCCAAAAGACAAACTGTCACCAATGATGCTACCTGGCATATACCAAGTACCATGTTTGTGTAACTTGTCTTACTATAGACAAACAGGAAGATCTATAAATAAATGTATTTCCAAAAATCAAGATCACATCCACCTTATCAAACTTCACAAATCTAGCCTTGCACAACATGGAATCGAAAATGCTAACAACAGGATCCAGTGGCAAAATGCCAAGTTACTACACATAGATCCACATATAAACATGAATGGGTATACAAAGCAAGTGCTGAAGCCTTACTTCATAGGCCTAAGTTTAATCAAAATGACTGTCTCACTATTCCAAATGTTTGGGAAATTGTTATCTTCAATTGTATTCAATAATTTATCTGCTATATTTTAATTTAAGTAATTTTACTTTCAACCCGGTAGTTTTTATTTCATGAACACACGACTGTATACATAGAGGGATTCCAAATTAAGCATGCATCTATTGATTTTTTGACTTCAATTCCTACCAATGATGTCTTATGATACATAAGATGAAATATCTACATAATAAAAAAGTTATTTACTGTGGCATATGTGTTATTCTATAGCTATCATAATATTGATTACATTTCTATGAAGCCATGAGAGTCATCGAGCCTAATATGTAAGATGAACTGAGACAAATAACAGGTTATGAAGATGAATCATGTTACTTTTGCTGCTTCTTTACTACATTCTTTAAATGTAACAGATGGAAAAAGCCCATGAGTATCTGTACTTTACCAGGTTCATTAGGAAACAATTTAGCAGCAACACAATTTGGTAGATAGTATTGTTTCTAAAATTTGTACTGATTTCAAAGAAAAGTAAACTAGAGTACAGTCAGACAGTTCAAAGCACTTTTTCCAAAAGAGACAGTGCCTCTTTTGGAGCAATTATTTTTGACATTTTAAAAGTTACAGACCTGTAACTTTTTTACAAACTTCTAGGGTGAATCCAACTGGGAGGCAACCTGTAAATGTTTGTAAAGGAATACTCTCCTTAATGACATAATGGTTTCTCTCAGTCAGGCTGATTTAGCCAAGAAACTATTGTGACCATGCACTTATCCTAATTTCCTATATATACTTACTTCCATTAGGAGTCTTACATCAGGGCTATTTTTATGGACCTAATGGGGCTGTGTATGACACATTCTGGCTGTATGGCCTGAGTATTAATTATTAATTAAATGACTTTCCCTATCCCTGCTTATCTGTTTTTTTTAGCCATCATGATATGTGGAGAGTGTGATGATGTGTTGGTATTTAAGTGTACACTGTGTTGCCAAATGTGTCTAGACAGCAACTGTTTGTATTTCCTGTTGCTACAGCATTGCTGTCAATAATGGCTGGAATAGCAAAAGCAGCAAAAGGCAGCCCAACGAGGTTGAGCCTCCTTTTGCTGCTTTTGCTATTCCAGCCATTATCCTTTGGGGTAGGCTCCACTAAGTTCTGTAAACAGCTGCTGGAATTCTTTTCCATTCCTCTTATATTATAGCAAACAGTGTTCACTATAATATAAGGTTGCATGCCAGACCTACTCATCCAATGTTAGTTGGGCAAGTAGGTCTGGCATGCAACCTTTGCTCCAGCTCATCCCGAAGATGTTCAGTAGGGCTGAGATTGAGACTTTGGTACTGCCCATTTTGGTTCTAACACCTCCATGTCTTCAAACCATGGAGCTACAGCCCTTGCTTTGTGTGGAGGTGCATTATTGTGCTGATACAGGAAAGGTCTTATTCCAAACTGTTGCCACAGTGTGGGAGAGAACAGAATTGTCCAGAATGTCATGTATGGTATCAGTGTTTAAAGATCTCGACACAGAAACCAGAAAAACAACCTCACACCATTATGCTACTGCCTTCAAATTTCACGGTTGATACAAGACATTTCTGTAACTATTATTCACCAGGTCAGTCACATCCTTTGGATTTCCAGATCATGTACTGCGATTCATCATTCCGCAGAACCATTATCCATCGATCCATATTTTATTGACAGTGTTGTTTGTATCATTCCAGATGATGCTGGGCATTGGCAGGTGCAATCAAGGGCTTGTGAGCAGCAGCATGATGATGATGAAACCCAAGAGCAAACACCTCCTTGCAAACAGTTGTCACTGCATCCATTCTAGAGCTGATGTAGGAATCATTTGCAATGGTTACTAAGGCTGATTGACGATTTACTGTGAAAACATACTTGAGAGTTCACCAGTCCCGATTTGTCAGTTTCTTGTGCCTACCAGTTCAAGAGAGGGGTTTGGTGGTTCCATCATGTTTCCACTTGATAACCTCACTGACAGTAGACCAGGGCACTTGTAATGTGCTGGAAAACTCTCGGACTGAACTTGTGGGCTCTGGCTATCATACCACATTTGAATAAACTCAACTCTTTTTCTCCTCCTCCTGACAGCAAAGAATGTCTATACTGCTGATGCCCATGTGCCTATGTTTATATAGCATTGTAGATGTGTATCTGTGTCATGCGGGCAAGACAACGTAGAATTATGTGAATGTCTAGAAACTTTTGGCAACATAGTGCATATGGAATTACTAGTGCAAACATATCACTACTAAAATACTATACAATGTGTTTGTGCCTTAGAGAAAACAAAGGCAAATAATTGTTTGCATTCTTATATTAAAATTGCACATTGTAATACATATAGTATTACTTCCAGGCAATGTTCTCTCTAAGCTGTGTGCATGCACACCAGTCAAAAAGGGAGTGCATGTGCACAAAATTTTTTCTTTCAGAATTTCTAATATATAGTCAAAAATTTTTGATTGTACTATAAAAATAAATTATATGATGAATCATATTTGTCACTGATTTTATTTAGTAATTTCTGCAGTCTCTCCTCTCCAGTATTACTCTAACCCATTCCAGCTTAATACACTCTTATTAGTTATTTTTAGTCTGCACTATGTGGGTGAACTAATGGTTTTCAGCAAGTTGCAAAGTCATATTTGTTTAGGGTGTTTACTGTTTAGACAATACAGGTAATGGGCTTTTGTTATCCACATTTTTGCATATATACACAGTTTAATTTCAGTGTATAAGGACTGTCGATGCTTCCTATTCTGGGTTTTTCAGAAACTTCTGTGTATTCTGTGTTTTTTGTAACTCCACTCGCTATACTCAGTGACTCTCAGTGTCCATTTTGGGTCTCTATCCCCTTTATGGTATTGTTTTTATCTCTAAGTAACTTCTGTGCCCTGAGCAATGAAGATCATCTAGCTATGGAAAAGCTCATTAGTACAGAATCTGGGCTAAGTCCTGTGGATGTTGAGCCTGATAAAACTCGCACAATGAAGATCACATCTCAAGCTTTTAAGCTGATAGATGTCATGGCTCTTTTTGAAAATGACTCTGCCAACATAAAGTGAAAAGGAGATTGAAAGCATCCTTAAATGCTACAAGGATATCTACAATCAGAAGTTGAAAACTGCAAGTCAGGTTTCCATTGAGAGAGTTTTCCATTGAAAAAGTAGCCTTCAACTTCAATATGCAATCTAAAGATGTGATTAAGATGGTTATGATGTATTAATCTCGAAAATAAAGAACCGCTTTAATTGTTATTTGTTTTATACATACTGAATATTTTATTTACTACTCTTATGCCTTAATATGTATGAAAAATAGGTGCTTTTATGATTAAATTAATCTTAAAAGATCAGAATCTCACTCACTTGGTAACACAACCTCTATTATCTCATTATTTAAGCCTCCCATTTTATGCATTTTTGATATACATTGCTATTCTCCAAAATGCAACCTCTGCATATAATGAGAATTACCTCTACAGTCACTTAAACTTGTGGAAATGGTGATGGATTTTTGTAGCTATGCAGATTTAAGTAATTAATTTAGTGCACACAGTTATACAGGTTAAAGCTAGAAAATAAAACAGGGTAACATTGATATGGGAAATGTTACATTAATGCATGCATTATGTCTGAGACTGGAAACTTGCCCACATGGACTAGCAAAAATTAGATGGACCATGATTTCCAAGCCAAAGAAACATTGCAGGAAGTCAAACACTCACAGACTACAATTAACTGTTATACATCGCCTTGAATACATTCAATGTTAGAGCACTCACCACCCACTCTGGCAGTGCATGCTATTCATTCATGGCCCACTAAGCAAAAAATATCTTCTTTTCACTTCTTTACTCACATGACCTATGTACAGTTTCCAGGGATGACTTCTCATTCTCACATCACCCATTATCATATGTAATAATTCCCCTGTATCTGTCTGATACACTTCTCACCAATGTATATCACCCTACCTCCTCCTGTCTGCCAAGCTCCGAAGACCACATTCTCTCAGTCTGTTCTCATGTTCAGTATTCCAGAGTCCTGAGCCAGTGTTAATTATTTGCATCTGCACTCTCTCTCCAATGTTTCCTTATCACCAGTATAACCAGTTGACCAGATCTGTGCACAGAAATCAAAATGAGTCCTAGTTAGTGCCTTATGGTGGAATTATTACATGTTTATCCGTATGTCAGGTGTTCTTTGCATTATAGGAGCAGTTGTTTTGCATAAGGTCCCCAGATTCCTTGCTTCTTCCAATTCCTGAAAGCAACGTTCCTCCAATATGGTATACCTTATTCCATCTTCTCTGTTATATCATACTTGAACTCTTCCATTATTGGTATGTTCACTATCCAGTTTGGCAATAGATTCCATGGACCTACCACTGCATCCAGTTTGTGGATTGCATCTTCCTTTTTTCTCAGTACCTTTTATCCTGTGCAATATTTCCCCTACAGCAACCTCATACTCTTCTTTGTCAAGCTGTGCAACCACATCCCTAAATTTCTTCTGACTTTTAGACCTGATGCAATCTTAATAATATTGGAGCACTTTATGTAACTGTGTTTTGTTTAATTTTCTTCTTCTTAAGTAGCATCTCCAATTTGGAAGTTAGCAATCGTGGTAAGCTACAGTGTCTGATCCTCTGCATTCTTTTGATCTTAACATCCATTTCTAGAAACATTTTTCTTACTGATCCTCTTAATATGTGTTCTGCCATCTTGCACTTTCTGTTTATATGGTCTTCTATAAGTGCTCTTTAGGTTCCCATTAACTTCAATATCTCTTCATTAGTTTTTTTCTTGTTCCAAGAAATCTTCAGTGCTCCTATAGCACCACATTTCAAAGGCCTGCAATTTCTTTATTATGAATTTTGTATATGTCCACGTCTCACATCCCTAATTCAATGTGGACCATACATAGGATTTTATTAATCTTATTTTAGTCTGTTTATTTATTCCAGAGGTCATTAGTAATTTATTATTCCAGAATGCTTCTTTTTCCTTAGCTATTCTTGATTTAATTTCTATAACTGTTGTTCCATCTTCAGTGATCATTACTCCTAAATGATTATAAGCTTTTACAATTTGAACGAATCCTGTTGATACTCTTAAATTTCTGCTTTGTTGCTGTTTTTTTACTTATTATCATATACTTGGTTTTTGCTGTATTTAATACTAAGCCATAATTCTGACTCTTTTTGATTAATATTTCAAGCATATTTTGTAACTCTATTTTTGATTTCACTATGAACACCAAATCATCAGCTAATATTGTTAATTCTAATGCCATTTATTTTTATTCCCATTTCCATTTCTTCATATTCTTTCATTATTATTTCACTGTGGGACCTGTTCATAAAAGTTGAGGGAAATTACTCTTGTCCTCATTTTCAAGGGTAAAGGGGATGCACAAGACTGTAAAAATTACAGAGGAATAAAGTTGATGTCTCACACAATGAAAATCCTAGAAAGGGTTCTTGATGGAAGATTGAGGAAGGAGGTGGAGATTGCAAAGGAGCAATTTGGCTTCATGCCTGGTCGATCAATGACAGATGCTATCTTTGGTTTACAGCAGACGATGGAAAAGTTTTGAGGGAAACAACGGGAGCTACATCTGGTGTTTATTGATCTGACATATGATAGAGTGCCAAGGCAAGAAGTCTGGAGGTGTCCGAGGGAAAAGAAGTTACCAGAGAAATATGTCAGGTTGGTGCAGGAGATGTACAGAAATGTGAAGGCGAGTTCGGACCTGCTTAGGACAGACAGAAAGTTTTCAAGTGACAGTTGGCTTGCATCAAGGGTCAGCATTAAGTCCATTCCTGTTTAATATTGTGATGGAGGTGGTGACAGAGGAGGTTCAGAGAAGACGCAACTTGGACAATGTTTTATGTGGGTGACATCTTGCTGTGTCCAGAATCAAGAGAAGTAGTGGCAGCTAAACTGGAAAGATGGAGGAAAGTACTGGAAGAGAGGTATGAGGCTGAGCAGAAGTATGACAGACTATATGTGTTACAAAGTGGATTGTGGCCAGGAGACAGATCTGGAAGGAAATGTCATCAGGAAGGTTAGGGACTTTAGATACTTAGGTTAAACAGCAGAAGAAGATGGAGCAGCTGAGAAAGAAGTGGGATGCAGGATACAAGCGGGATGGAGGAACTGGAGAGAGAGATGGCTCGAGTGCTATGCAATAAGAGAGTGCCGATCAATCTAAAAGGCAAAAACTATAGGACAGTAGTGAGACCAGCTATGATGTATGCTATGGAAACTGTGGCCTTGAAGAAAAATAACATCAACAGGATGGAGGTAGTGGAGATGAGAATGCTTCGGTGGATGTCCAGTGTGACCAGAAAGGATCATTTGAGAAATGACTTTGTGAAGGGAACAGTGAAAGTTACAAAGTTATGTGCTAAGATACAGGAGGCAAGGTTGAGATGGTTTGGTTATGTGATGAGGAGGGAGGACGAATATGTGGGAAGAAAGGTCATGGAGATGGATGTGCAGGGGAGGAGGAAGCGCAGGTGACCAAAGAAGAGATGGAGGGAGCTGGTGGAGGGGGACTTGAGGATGAAGAACTTGGATGTGGTTACAGCCCAATACAGGAGGATGTGGAGGAGACTCACGATAAACAGCGACCCTACTTAAGTGGGACGATCTACAGAAGAAGAAGAAGATCATTTCACTGTGTGTATATATATATATATATATTGAAAAGTAAAGGGGTATTATACACCCTTATCTCGCTCTTCTCTCTCCTTTTGATATATATTGCTTCATTATTAATGTCATTTATAATTTGTGTCTTCTGATTCCAGTATAATTTGATTATTATTCTGACTTCCTTTGTATCACTTTTAATGTCTTTTAATATTTCTATTAACTTTTCATGGCTTACTGTGTGAAATGCTTTTTCAATAATAGTTTTTAATTTATAAATGGCATTAATTGTACTTTTTCCTGGCATGAATGCTTTTTGTTTTTCACTTGTATGGCATTCATTCTAAAACGACATTCTGTTTTTTATTATTTTCAATAGTATTTTAGAAGTATGGGATATGATACTAATTGTTCTAAAATCTTTACATTCTGCTGCAGAAAAATGAATTAATTATTAATTTTTTTGGTATTGGGATGCAAACAGATTTTATAGTCTTTTGGTAGTATGCTGTATCATTTCTATTCTATATTATTTCTATTGATAAATCTGTTCCTTTTTTCCCCTGTCTCTTTTATTAACTCAGTTACTATTCCATCATTTCCAGTCATTTTGCCATTAGGTATTCTTTTATTGTGCTTACTATTTCTTCTTTAAGTATACCTGGATTTTTTGAATGAACACTGATCAGCTTTGCCAGGCTGTGGTCATTATACAGTTTTGTTAGGTATTCTTTCCATATTTGTATCTTGTCTTCTGGATTTATAATAACATTATTATCTTTTAACTGGTAGCTTAAAATAAAATAAAAAATAAAATAAAATTCCAATTTTATTTTTGAATTCAACTCTACAATTTTATTTTCTTTATCTAATTTCTCTACTTCAAAGCAGTTATTAATGATCCATCTATGTTTTTCTTCTTTACATTTATTTTTCATTTTTTTATCCAATCTTTTATATTTTTCATTCCCATTGGGGTTATTTTTCCAGGTTCTTCTTTTATCCATTAGTTGTAGTATCTCTTTAGTAGTCAACTATGTTTTTTTTTTAATTTACTCTTAGTTTTTCCAATACATTTTCTGCTGCTGTCAGTATTGCTTCTTTTATTATTATCATCATTATTATTAAGAGAAACCTCCAGGGAGTCAAGAGACTCATCGAGGGAGGCCATATACTACACACACCAGCTATCATACTTATTCTTGAATTCATTCACACTGCTTGCACTCACAACATCCAATGGCAATCTATTCCAATCACACCTCATCCTCTGAGAGAAAAATCTAGCCCTCACACCCTTCTTGGCAGCCTTCATTTTCAGCTTCCAAGGATGCCCTCTCGTCCTTTCCCCATCCTCCATAAATTGAAAAATTCCATGATTTGAAATCCTGTATGAAACTTTCAGAAGTTTGTTAGTCTCAATCATATCACTCCTCTTTCTTCTGTTTGCTAGTGTCTACAGTCTACAAATTCTCAATCTGTCCTCATAATCAGTATTCCACAATCCTGATATCATTTTTAACACTCTCCTTTGTACTCTCTCCAATATATCAGAATCACAATGGAAACCAGGAGACCAGACCTGTGCACAATAGTCCAAGTGAGGTCTTATCAAGGCCTTGTCAAGAGGCAAAATAACATCCTTATCTTTACATCTGATAAGAGAAAATTTCATGACAATTTGTCTAGGACGATCTCTTTGACAAATTTGGGTGCATTACTGTAATATTTGTATAGACAGATGAAGGAAATTTAATTGGTGGTTACATATTGTTGTGAAAAGCATCTTAAAAGACCTTACTTATTTTTACAGAAGTGAATTAGATATTTGATGATAATGGTAATTAGTAAATAATACAGTATGACCAAAAAGAAATGGAAGTATGTGATTATAAAGATGACTTGAACTTAATGGCATAGAAGAGCTCAGATAATAGAATGGAGAAAGGTTTCTATATATATATATGATCATATATGAAAGGGATTAATGCTGTGTGTGTGTGTGTGTGAGAGAGAGAGAGAGAGCAAAGTTGAGGAAGGCATTCATCCAGCATTGGACAGAAAATGGCTGATGAAGAATAAAATAATTGATATATTTTACATAGTATTCTTCGATTGATCATATTAAGTTTTAATTAATTTTTACTCCTTGTTAGTAATAAATTTAGTTTAATCCTTTATGCAAGTGTGAGCAAACAAAGTTTGCACCTGAAATTTCTCTGGATTTAGAGAAAGATGTTGAAAGTTTATTTTGCACTTGGTTAGACTATAATAAATTTAGTTGTTTGCTCACATTTGGATGAAGGATTAAACTAAATTTATTATAGCCAAACCAATTGCAAAATAAACTTTCAACATCTTTCTCTAAATCCAGAGTAATTTAATAATAAGGTGGCACACCTTATGGCAACTCCTATAGTTAAAGATGACCTCTCCATTGCTTCTGCTTGGTATCTCTACTTCAGAGCTTGGCTCCCACTGATGAGACCTCAATAAAGGTCGAAACCGGTATGATTAGTGGCCCTTCCCTTAATGCATAACATTATACATATCCACAAGGAGATGTGTTTTGCATTATGGGAGATACTGAGATAGGAGTGATGGTAGCTTGACCACCTTTGCTGCAAGTTGCCTGGTGTTGTACTACCTTACCTCAGTCCTGAAGATATTTTCAGGTGCAAACTTTTTTGCTCACACTTGGATAAAGGATTAAATTAAATTTATTATAGTTTAACCAAGTGCAAAATAAACTTTCTACTCCTTGTTAGGTTATCAAATTTCACTCTTTATTTGATGAGATAAGGAAAATCACTTGATTCTCTCCAAGTAATATTGAACATATAAACTATATATACAAAATAGTTGTATGCAATATAATGTATGCAATTGTAATATACACAAAGTGTCTAAAAAAGACCCAACTTTTGCTATAAAGACTTTCTTGCTCATTTCAAAGTAGTCGCCTACTTTGGAATGCCCTTTCTGTGATGGCATGCAGTTCTCTTATCGCATTTTCCTGAATCTCCTCTATGGTTTGGAAATTACATCCTTTCGAAGTGGTTTTAAGTTTGTGAAACAGGAAAAAGTCTGCTGGAGCTAAGTCCGAAGAATAGGGTGGATGGGGCACAACTAACATCTGATGTTTTGTTATATGGATGACTGCGCATAGCAATCCTCAAACTCGCTAAAACTTCCCGGTACAATTCTTTGTTTACCATCTGACCACATGGTACAAATGCATAATAGACAATGCCTTTCCAATAAAAAAAGAAATACAACCAACATCACCTTGATCTTTGACCGATCCATCCATCAACGCTTAAACCACTCATAGCATTGCATTCAGCTCATACAGTCCTCCCCTTATGCTTGGTTAAGCAATTGAAACGTCTCTGTAAAATGTTTAACAAGTTTGCAGAAAATTTCAAACACACATTGTTCTTCAAGCTCTTTCATTTTCACTTTGTCACTAATCTGACAAACAGTTTGTTTGTTGGATTAGTGCTCGCTTCAGCCGATGTAATTCGACGATTAATCCTCATAGCAGAACAGGGTAAATGGAAGTTTGTTCTCAAAAGCTGCCACTAGGTGCACTCAGTAGCTGCATTGAGCTCTCTGTGCCAGTTGGCACACTATTAAAAAAGTTCGGTCTTTTTTTGAATATGTCTCATATATATGTACTAGGGGACGCTACCCCTGCCTACGGCGCCCAACCACCCATGTTCCGGACTGGTAGGCCGGTTCTTCTTGAATTCTGATGACTCGAATTTTGAAGACTCCAAAGGAAGGTTCCCATCCCCTGGTGCCTACGGTGCCCAACCCCCCGAGTTCCAGATTGGTAGGCCGGTTCTCCTTGAATTCTGATGACTCGATTTTGAAGACTCAACACTCAGGGTAGCCCCTGAGTTTCAAAATGTTTCAAAAAATGTGACATACAAACATGACATAAAAAGGCTTATCATTTTATATATAGGGTAGATATATATCATCATCAATTTCCTGATATGTTATCCCCAAGGGGTATTCAGGGTACTCTGATGGCATTACATTGATTAAATTTACATTATTATTAATCTCCTATCCATATACCATATACAGGTATCCCTCGATTAACATGGTTAATTAATCCCTCGATGTTACCGCGTGTATCAAAATCGCGTTAATCAAATCTAATAATCAATGGTAAAAATTACAATTTGTCCACGATTGATTACTGCATTAATAATTCGTTTTATATGGTACTCTTTTAGGAAAGATAAAAAATGAATGCAAAGGTAAATGTTTAATAAATGCTTGTACCTACATTATTTACCGCAATTTTTTTTTATCAAAAGAAGTTATCAAGAGTCGTTTGAACAGTTTTAGTTTTTTTCTTATTGGCATAAATTCTACCATAACAAGCAAAGTGACTCTCCAGATCTTGGCAAACAAGCAATAAAACAAAGAAAAAAACACTGCAAATAATGTACAGTTACAATCTAGAAATTATTGAACAAAGAATAAAAAAAGAAAAAACTAAAAAAAACTAAACCATATTATACTGACATCGGAGGTCGCGGTATCTCTCAGATACAATTCACAGTCAAATATCACAAACCTTTACATAACACTTGCTAAAGCAAAAAAACTGACTGCATAAACAGTGTGGAATATCACTCATAATCTATGCATGCGCATATGTACATGCTACTCATGACCTCTGAGCTGTACACTGAATTGTGTAAGAATATTTGTATTAAACATTTTTCATGTATCTGTCAGATCAGCTGCGAGCTCCACAGGGTTAAAGGCACTTTAATCAAAACTCTTGCCATGTATATCAAGGGATTGCTGCAATTGATTACACTACGTTAATCAAATTCTGTGTTAAGCAAAACCGCATTAAGCAAGGGATACCTATATATATATATATATATATTATATTTGCATATGTATGTGAAGAATAGCTGAGAGGAAACAGTAACAGAATATACTGGTATACTTTTGTGAACAAGTAGTTTCATCCTTATTACAAACAACTTCAGGTGTACAAAAATGATAAAAGCAGATAGTATATATTGATAACAGTAGTATTAACAAATACAGTATTAATTGAGATTCTTGTCTTTAAATTACCAGAATCCATGTCACTATTCTCTGAATATGACAAAAGCTCTGTACACTTCTCACTATAGATTACTGAAACTTCCAATCCCACAACACTTATGCCATTTTAGTGGTATACCACTATACCAAATCTTCCACAATAATAAACTGTTCCATTGAAAATTTTTTCACTCTGTTATAAATTAAAGATGGCAAGAAATTATATTCTTGTTTTAATCCTTTATTCAAGTGTAAAGCAAACAAAGTCTGTGCATGAAACGTCTTCACAGCTCGTCTACTTGTATATAGAGACGATTTCACATTAACTGCCTTAGCATCCCATAATGCATAGCACACATCCTTCTGAGTGTGTATAATGTTCTGCATTATGGGATGGACCAATACTAAGACTGGTTTTGACCTTTATTGTGGTCTCATCAGTGGATCTGACCCAGAAGAGATACCAATTAACTATTCTGGCAGTATGAACTGATTGGACCTGTGGTCCATTATCCTATTGTCAGATTTGCAACAAAATTTCTGGATTAAGGAGTATTATTGAGCACTTGACTCATCCATTGTAGGCTATTGAGTATCAGTAAGTTTTTTTTTATTATTAAAAAAAACTTGTTCAGCATGCTTTTTTTTGGACATTTGTCTGGAGATATTTGTTTAGGTTTACCACTAGGTGGTAGACAGTAATGGACTTGGGATATTATTGAGCCTTTGACTCACCCAATTTTGTGCTTCTGGCAGTTGGTTTAAAAAACTTACTTGTTTAGTACAGTTTGGGGATGTTTGTTTTGCAGGGTCATGCTCACTGCAGTGTACTGCTTGGTGGATTAATGAGCTAGGATGGATAGCAACATTTGAAAAGAAATTTGCAGCCTTTTCATATAGAAAAGTTTTGATCTCAAGAATATTGGCCTCTCAGGGAAGCTGTATGTTTCTTACAAACCATGGTGCATTGAACACTATTCATAAACATTTGTTTTGGATTATCTGTAGTTTGTGAATGTTTGAATCCATTGTGTGACTCCTGTGAGAAGGTGTACTTCTTTTCCTGGTGTTGGGATTACATCTACTGCTTTCCATCATTCAGGGAAGTAGCGATATCTTAATATTGCATTTATAATAGCAACAATGTGCATTATGAGTTTTATGTGGCAAACATTTGAACATTTTTTTTTAGAAATCCCATTTGGGCCTGATGCATTCCTGTTCTTAAGTTTGATGATTTCATTCACCTCAGCAGGTGGTATCATTTGGCTGGGGTTTATATACTCTGTGCATTTTAGTGCACAGTATGTCAAGGTGTGTACTTAACTGACCAAGTCTAGGTCCGCATGAGTGTAGTTTGGACTACACTGCTTCTCTGAGTCATTGGTAAAAGCTTCAACTTCATATATGTCACTGTAAACCAGATCGCATTCACCATGGATTGGTTGGGAGGGATTTACGATTTATGTGTCGAGCTTCAGAGATACCAAGGTTGAAGTCATATATATTTCCCATACAAGTATTGAAAAGCTGTAACACCTTATTATTAAAATACTTTGGATTAGAGTAGATGTTGAAGGTTTTATTCACTTGGTTATAAATTAAATTAAAGAGGTCAAGAAATTATATTGTTATTTAAGGCTTTATCCAAGTGTAAGTAAATGAAGTTTGGACATGAAATATCTTTACGACTAGGTTACTTGTATATACATACAGACTATATACATATACATACAGACTAATGACTTCACATTAATTGCCTTAGTACCTACACACACATGCACGCACTGCTTGGAAAGAAGTCAATGGACACCCCCCCCCCCCCATGGGCAAGGTGCATTGCCATGTAACGAGTCACATGCTTGTAGTCGGTTTAACTTGGGAACAGTATGATGCTACCAAGTCAGTGCAACTGTGTCTTGGTGAAATGGCCACGTAAAGGAAACTGATGGAGTTTGAAAGGCATTGTGATAGGATGCCATGTTGCAGGTCTCTCTGTTCGGCAAATTGTTGATATATTGGACCATCTCAGGTTAACAATCAGTGATATCATACGAGATGAAAGTGCAGGGAGACAACTGCAAGTTCCGCCTGCAGTGGAAAACCCACCACACTCACTGAATGTGATTGTAATTTGCTATGAAGGATAATATGTAAAACTGCCATTCGCTGGCTGACTAACTGAATGTGGAGTTCCAGTCACTGACCGGAACATGAATCTCCACATAAACATAAGTTTCCATGGTAGGACTGCAATATGCAAGCCCCACTCATGGATGGATGTAGGTGTGGTGGATGCTCAGTGAATGTCTCTTACCAGAGTGTGTAACCCCAATTATGAAATTTGGAGGTGTTGATGTAATGTTATAGGCCTGTTTTTCCTGGTTTGCCCTTTGTACCTCTGTTTATGGTGCCACAAACGTTATCTGAACATTCTTTAGATATGCTTCTACTTTGAGGCCTTTCTTTGGAACTGACCATTGTGTCTTTTAAAGAAAGGCCTGAAAGTAGGAAGCATTGCATGTCCTTGGTTTGTGGATACATGAACGTCACACTTGACTGACCTCCACAGAGCCCCGATCTCAATCTTATTGAACATTTGTGGGATGAACTGGAGCATCAGGTGAGGTCAAGGAATGTTTGCTCCACAACACTCCAGGACCTCGTTACATGCCTACAGGAAGAATGGTCCAAAATTCCTATTGATTGCTATTGTATGCTTGTGATGTACAATATGGTGGTGTCAAGTATGTGCTGTAGGATTGCTGCAGTCATTGCAGTGAAAGGAGGTCTTATATCTTATTAAGTTGGGTGCAATAGCTGTTTGTTCCTCACACTGTGTCCGATGACATCTTTCTAAGCAGTGTAGTCTTTTCAATACTTCTATATGGGAAATATATGACTACTTCAATCTTGGTATATCTCTTTTGGGTCTGACTCCTACTAATGAGAACTCAATAAAGGTTGAAACTGGTCTCAGTAGTGGCCCTTCCCATAATTCATAGCATTATAGACACATTGAAAAGATGTGTGCTTTGCATTATAGGATACTAAGGCAATTAATGTGAAGTCAGTCTATATATATGAGTAGTATAGTCGTCAGGATGTTTCATGTGCAAACTTTGTTTGCTTACACTTGGATAAAGAATTAAACAAGAATATAAATTTCTTGGTATCTTTAATTTAATAAACTATTCCTTTTGTTTCTGTGAGATTACTCTAGTTGATTCTATACATATAGGCTGTAATAAAATATATTATATATATATAATTGTTTTTCTTTGTGTCATGTTTATAGGACATTTAAGAAACGATGTCTTGGAAGAATGAAAAAGCACATAGGAGATTTGGCATTACAAGCTAGTTTGCCCCTCGATGCTCTTTCTCTTTATTCTTCTGCATATGAGCTTTTAAAACCATTGAATGACTGGCAGTGGCTTGCAGCCATTCATGAAGGCCAGTGTGCAGCATCAGTAGTCCTTTTATATCCACCTCCGTTACAGAGTCCAGTACTTCATCGAAATTCTTCCTTTCCTGTTGGTAGCCAATCAGTAATGAAAGTGAAATCAGGTAGATATTATTATTTTTTGCATAAAATTTTAAGATATATTTCTGTCCTCATATTTTTCTAAGTGAGATAAGAAGAGATTAATGATTAACAAATTAATAATATATTATATTCTTGTTTTTTTTTCATTCATATTTATCATTTCATAATCAAACAATAGACAAGGTTTCCCTTTATATAATGACAGCAGTTAACTTCACTGCAAGATGTTCGGTTATCCCATATTGCAGAACATACTTTCTGTGAATCGTATTTTCCCATATTATACTTAATAGTCAGCAGCCACTTTTGAGATCCTGCTGGTGGGAAGATTGTCGTCTTTAGAAACTCAATGACAGTCACATTCCTTATAATAAAAGTAGCAAAACAGTATATTAATATATTTTTACGATTCTCTGAATTAGAGAGTGATATGATGAAGGTTTTTGTTGTGTTGGTTAGTATATTATCATCATCAGATTCCTGATATATGCATTCATTGGTGTACAGGATATTACGATAGTACCTCATGAAAAAAAAGTAGCTCATTACTAACTTCCTATTAAATTTTTTTGTCCGAATTAATTTGTTATCTGACAAGACTTCAATATTATCATAGTTTATTTTTCCTTCTAAGGCACATCTTACTGTATCCACTCAAACCTGGTCTTTTTCCTGTCAAATTGGCAAAGATTTTGCTAACTTTTCCTCTTCCATCCTGTTTAAGGGACCATATCACTTGGGATTAGTTCTGCTAACACATTCATGAATGCTAACAGCATCAAGTTTTTTCCTAATATTCTCATTTTTAATATGATACTGTCAATGATGCCATCTATTGAATCCTCCCCTCCCCTTCCATAATCTTTCTCACAACTATCATATCTGTGGCCCCTGGTCTTTAAACAAGTGTTTTATTTCTAATCCAACTATCAGATCCATAAGTTAAAATTGGATTTGTCTTGTATAGAGCTGGTTTATTGTTCTGATTGACTTCTCTTTCAATCAGAACAGCAAATTCCATATAAATTTATTCATTTGACTTTCTACATTACCAACATTGCTAATTCTGTTATCTACTTCCATATTTAATTTGCCATTCTCACTAAAAAATCATTCCTAAATAGCTGAAATGTTTTACTTGTTCTATAGGTTCACCATTCAGGATGCAATCAGTGTTTTCAATGTTTCTGCCTATTTTCATTGTCTTTGGCTTTTTATTGCTATGATACTGCTGACTTGTAAGCCAAATCAGACTATGTATTGCCTGATATAATTCCCATGGATGTACAGTTGTTGACCCAAGAGCAATTGCTAACATTCTCAGGAAGATTTTCATCCAAAACCAGCAGTATCTTCTTATCCATCCCCCCCCCCCCAAGTTTCTTGTCCAAAAATGTAAAGCAAAAAAAAAACAAATTCTGTTCTCTTTGAGTGGTATAAAAGAAATGAAAGCCACTTTGCTTAAATGTTGCCCAACTGCTGTTGTACCAGTTAACATTTATTATTAGATGATAGATGATCAAACATCTGTCATTGGCTACCAAGGATCAACTACTGTATCTGTTCAACAGAATATTCTGTGAGAATCAAAGGCAGTGATAATTGCCTTTTGATTTTCTAAGTTAGGGAAGGATTCAAAATCCTCAATTAACTATTGGTCAGAGCAATTGCTTTTTCCATATCAAAGAAAACTGATTTAAGTGCTCATATTTTAGGAAGGCATCTCATATAGAAGCTTCCAGTCAGACTAGACCATCAATTATTGAATGATATTTGTGGAAGTCAGATTGTATTCTAAAAAAAAAAAAAAAGGTTTTTACAGAATCTTGCACAAGCGGATTCTGGAAAAAATAGTTAACTCTCATCTTTTATGATTTTTCGAGAGAAACAACTTTATTTATTTTTTTAGAATGCAATCTGACTTCCACAAATATCATTTGATAATTGATTGTTTAGTCTGACTGGAAGCTTCCATATGAGATGCCTTCCTAAAATATGAGCACTTAAATCAGTTTTCTTTGATATGGAAAAAGCATAATGACACTGCATAGAAATTTGGAATACTGAAATGCCTATTAACTTTGGTGTCAGAGGGAATCTTTCTCTTTATCAGTAATTTTTTTATCCAACTGAATCTTCAAAGTCCATCTGGGAACCACCCTCTCCCAACTGTATACCCAAGAAGAAGGAATCCCACAAAGTTCAGTTTTAAGTGTCATGCTTTTTGCATCAAGGTTAACTTGATAACCAAATACCTGCCTCCAACTGTAATTTATACCTCTATGTAGATGACTTTACCATCTTCTTTCATTCATGTAATATGAGGGTCATAGAAAGACTGCTGCAGCAAGCCAGTGACCAGCTTTCAAAATGGGCATTTGCAAATAGATTCAGATTTTCCCAGCAGAAGGCACTTTGTGTATGTTTTTGCTTAAAATGTCTTCATCCTGATCAAGAAATTAGAATCATATATTCTACCATTCTTTAAATCACAGTTCATTTAAGTTGGACATATGCTACTGAAAGATTTGAAAAAAATTGTATGCAGTGATGCTTTACATTGTCAAGCCATTGCATTGAATTTTGCATAGAGGCCAACAGTAAATTATGATCCTATTTTCTACCTTATTTATTTATTTATTTTTTCTATAAGGAGTGGAGAACTGATTAGTTGATCTAATATCCAATATTCACCTTCAAGTGGTGTGCTGCATACAGAATGAATGAATGAGGATGGGATAGCAATTTGGGATATAGCCTACCAAACTGCATCCTTTATTGGCTTAAACCACAAATAAACATAATGGTACAATATGATGAAATTTCATACCAGCTGGGGTATTACCTGGTTAAACAATGCTACAACTGATTTCACCAGGGAACCAGGGCCAGCAATGAAAAGTCAGCTATCAGAACAAACTCAACATTCACAGATTTGAAGATAGGCACCATCAGCATATGAACTAGCAACAGAAAAGAAGTTTGACTAGCAAAAGAACTAGGGAGGTAGGACATAATTGGTGTTACTGAGACAAAGAAGACTAAAATCAGTCAGATCCTAAATAATAATTTAGTCCTTTGACTCTGGTGGTGTTAATAATAAAATCTTGATAAGAAAGGAACGATAATTAACCATAATCTTATCATTCAAATCTTAAAGTGACCTGAATTTTTTTTTATCAGGTTCATCTGCCTTAATCTCATCATCATCATCAAATTCCTGACATGTACCCTCAAGGGGTGTACAGGATATGATAGTACTACATGAAAAATTTACATCATTACTAACTTCCTATCTACAATTTTCCTCCAAATCAGTCTGTTACTTGTCAAGACTCCAACTTTATCAGATCTTATATTTCTATCGTCTAAGGCACTTTGTACCGTATCAATCCACCTATATCTTGGTCTTCCTCTGAGTTGTTTTCCTGCCAACCTTGCAGAGAACACTTGTTTTGCTAATCTTTCCTCGCCCATTCTATTTAAGTGACCATACCACCTGAGATTAGCTCTACTACCGCATTCCTGGATGCTGACAATGTCAAGTTCTTTCCTAATATCCTCGTTTTTAATATGATATTGCCATTGATGACATCTGTTCATGCCTCTAATCTTTCTCAGGACTCTCATATCTGCGGTCTCTAGTCTTTGGTCAAGTGTTTTACTTCTGACCCAGCTCTCAGATCCATAAGTTTAAACTGGTTTGAATACTGTCTTGTATACAGCTAATTTAGTGTTCCGATTAATTTCTCTCTTATTCCATATGAATTTATTCAATTTATTCAACTGGTATGGTATTGAATAAATTCCATATCAATTTATTCAATACCATACCAGCTTTGTTGATTCTGTTGTCTATTTCCATATTTAATTTACCATCTTCACTAAAAATCGTGCCTAAGTAGCTGAAATGTTTTCCTTGTTCCACAGGTTCTCCGTTCAAAACACAGTTGACATTTTCAACAATTCTACCTATTTTCATTGTCTTTGTCTTTTTATTGCTGATCTTCATACCATATCTATTACAATCATCATCATCATCAAATTCCTGTACATCCCGCAGGGGATGTACAGGATATGATAGTACTACATGAAAAAAATTACATCATTACTAACTTCCTGTCTACAATTTTCCTCCAAATCAGTCTGTTACTTGTCAAGGCTTCAACATTATCAGATCTTATATTTCTATTGTCTAAGGCACTTTGTACCGTATTAATCCACCTATATTTCTATATCTATTACAACCTATATCTCTATATCTATTACAACCTATATCTACTATACCACCTATATCTATTACAACAGTTATTCAATTTAGTCAGGGAATCTTGCAAACTTGTAGTGGATTTATTTAGAAGTATAACATCATCCATATCTCCAATTTTGATATAATTTTTAATACCACTTTCCTTCATAGTGTGATCCATATAGATAATAAATAACAGAGGGGATAATGTTCATCCTTGTCTCACACCAGATTTAACAATAAATCATTGACCTGTACTACCTTCAATTCTTACTGCTGACTTACCACTCAAATACAGACTAAGTATTGCTTGATATAATGCCCCATTGACACCATATAACTGTAGTGTATTGAATAGCTTCTCTCTTGGCACCTTGTCATATGCCTTTTCCAAATCGACAAAACTTAAATACAGATCTCTGTTATATTCCCATGCTTTCTCGACTATTTGTCGTAAAGTGAAGATCTGATCCTGACAGTCTCTATTTGGCCTGAATCCAGCTTGTTCTTCACCAAGCTTTTCTTCCACAATTCTTCTCAACCGTTTCTCAAGTATACTTGCATAGATCTTGCCAGGAACACTCAGTAGGGAAATACCTCTGTAATTCTCACATTCAATTTTATTTCCCTTTTTATATATGGGCACTATTAGGGCTCTACTCCAATCATCGGGAATTCGTCCCTCTGTCCAGGCTTTCTGAACTATGCAGTGCAGCCACTGTAAAATTCTTATACCACCATACTTCAGCATTTCTGGTCGAATATCATCTACTCCTGCTGCCTTTCCACATTTCAAGCCTTTGATGGCTTTTTCTACTTCAAGTATGGATGTGTATTCCTGACTGTATGCCTGTTGAGTGTTTTTTACCACTGTGCTATCATCACTGCTTGTTTCAGTTAGCAATTTCTCAAAGTAATTACTCCATACTTCAAGGATATCTTTTTCTCCCATTTTCATGTCACCTTTATCATCTCTAAGTCCTTTTCCAGCACTCTTTCCTCCATTTCTAAACTTCTTCAACAACCTTCAGAATATTTTGCCACCTTCTTGATATTTGCCATTCAAGAAGATTAGCCTCATATTTAGTGTTGAATACTATGGCTACTCCTTCTTTTCTTTGATTGTCATATTTTCTATCTTCTTGGCAAAGTCCTCCCATGACTTTTGTTTGGCTAGTTTTACACAGTGTTTAGCTTTCTTACATTTGTCTCTGTATTCTCTAAGAGCACAAGTTGACTTATTTGCCAGGAACGTTTGATATGCTTTCTTCTTTTCCTTCTCTGCCTCTTTAATTTCCTGTGTCCACCATGGAGTTCTGATTTTTCTATCCTTGCAGACAACCTCACCACATGCCTCTCTGGCTGAATCAATCAGGGTTTTTTTCAAGGTTTGCCACTGAATCTCCATGGTTTGGTTCTTGTTCTCAAACTGTTTCATTTTTTCTTCAGTAATATTGTATTTTAGTTTACAGTTCACATCTAAGAGCTGCTCAACTTTCATTCGCTTTAAAACTTTCTTACATGTTATTCTTTTCGATATGAAATTTAATTTTATACTGCTCAAGACAAAATATTGATTGCTTCCAATTTCAAATCCTCTGTACACTCTGGTGTCCTGCACCAGGGAGAAAACATCACTATCAACTATAACATAGTCAATGAGACTTTTCTTATTCCTTGCCTCTTCTCTCCATGTGAATTTGTGCACATTTTTATGTCGGAACATGGTTAGCAATAACCAGTCCATATCCTGAGCAGAAATCCAACAGGTATTTGCCATTATTATTAGCTTTGCTCTTTTCTCCAAATTTTCCCCAATATTTTTGATTGTCTGACAATCATTTCCCACTCTGCTATTTAAATCTCCAAAAAGGACCAACTTTTCCTTTTTCATTGTGTCAGTTGCTTTCTCTAAAGCATGAAAAAATTCCTCTACTTCTACCTTAGTAGAACCTTCTGTAGGACCATAGGCACAAATAAGTCTCATTGTCCAGTTCCCCATTCTGATATTTGCCCACATCACTCTACTTGATACTGCCTGCCATTCAAGAAGATTAGCCTCGTATTTAGTGTTGAATACTATGGTTACTGCTTCTTTTCCTTGATTGTCATTGCCTGAATATAACATTTTGTATTTATTGCTCAAAAAGTTCTCACCAGTTTTTGTCTTTTATTTTTCAGTCACCCCTATTATGTCGATCTGGTACTTATCTAATTCCTCAGCTAGCTCCATTTTATTTGCCATTCAGGCTTGTTATGTTGATAGTACTGATCTTTAACTCTGGTGATGTTGATTTGGGGTGTGCTTTCAGATTGTTCCAGTAGCTGACTTTTCGTTGTTCGCCCTGGTTTCCTGGCGAAAACAATGGGAGCCTTGTTTAACCAGGCGATGCCCCAGCTAGCATGAAATTTTGTCATGTTGTACCATCATTTTGTATATTGGTTTAAGCCAATAAAAATGCAATTTGGTCGGCTAAATCCAAAATTTTCAGCCTATCCTCGTTCGTTCATTGTCCAGGTAGATACCCAACAAGGTGCACCACGAGAAGGTGAGGATTGGACATTAGGTCTGAAGCCCTGTTCAGTTCTCCGTATTCCTTTAAAGGCTATGTGAGGTTTCCTCTCCGTTATACAGCTTTGACCCTTAACAAGTTCATTGCCAGTCATGCGATATCGCGTGATGCGAGTTCTCACCAAACGGCCGCTCAAGCGTTATCGCGTGGACGTCACTATCAAGTAAAAAAAATTTGGCCACCACACGAAATTCCAATTTTCAGCCTGGCAATGAACGTGTTATGCCCCCCAATCTGCCTTAATCTCCATTCATATGTGTGGTGAATATTGGTATCAGAATTTTCAGGAGTTTCAAGAGAAGGAAATGATCACAAGACACTGCTTTTCACAATAAATCCTTCAAAAAAAATCCTTAGAACTTACTTACTTCAAACTCAAATCATCCATGTGATACATTTTCATTTATGTTCTTGTCTTCTTTGATTCTTGACTTGCAGCTAAGCCTTATAGGGAGACGTTATTTCATGATCACTATAATGCTTTCTGAGAAAGTTCTTGTTCATGTAGTTAGTATTAACAATCAACCATTTAGACTTAAGTGCTGGTTTGAACTTATTATCCTGTATTTCATCTCAGTCACTTAGACATCCTCAGGGAAACACTATTAAAATTGCAAATCACACACCACAAATTTGCACAAACACTAAATGCAAAAGATTTGACTAAAAGCCTAAACTCTTATGGGGGGGGGGTAGGCCTGAGAATCAAAAGTCCCAAATCTTGAGGAGTTTAATACAACCCCTTATTAAGATTAGGTTGGTTTTCTAATTCTATTGCTGATTCTAAAAAAAGTCTTTTGTGCCAAAGCGTAGTAGTTTTTTCCATTTAATTCTGTGCTGCTAGATATCCAGTGCATGGGGACTCACCATGCTTATGGTTACAAATGTATTTTTTATCTTCTTCTAGACAGATGTTAGCAGATCTCTCAGTTTCACCATAATATTGCAGGAAGAAGGAACTTTGTAAAGCACTATAACTGTTAGAGGAGGTAGAAGATCGTTGGGAAAGCATATGAGGATTGGTTACTCATAACTATTATTTTTCAGGAAATAACAATGTATACTAAAATATTAATTATAAAAACTTTAATTAATACTTTCCTATATTTCAGCAACGTTACATTGCCATCATCAGGGATCACCCAAAACCGTGCACACAGTTTTTGGTGATCCCTGATTATTCACTGGGAAATGATCCTGAAAAAAAGGCAACGAAAGTCGGACCTAGAGTCCCAAATGGCCCTCCAAATGGGCTAAATCTTCAGCTCAGTGGCCAAGACTACCCAATTTAGCCTGCTGGGGATACCATTTGAACTCTAGGTCTGACTTTGGTTGCCTTTATTCAGCCTCATTTGCCCAGTGTTAGTGACTGCGTGAACACATCATTGTTTTTTGCGATCGCTGATGATGACAATGTAGCGTTCCTGAAATATAGGAAAATATTAATTAAACTTTTTATAATTAACATTTTAGTATACATTGTTATTTCCTAAAAATTAATAGTTGTTAGATAAGCTTTGAATAAAGATGGCCACACTCATTTGCTCTCCCAAGGATTCTCTACCTCTATCAGTTTCGGGTGTTTACAAAACTCCTTGTTCCTGCAACTTCTTACTATTGTCAAACTGGGAGATCTGATAGAAGAACATAAAAATACATCTGTAACCATCAATATCTAAGGTATGGGTTTGCTGACCATACCTTAGATAGTTGGCTAGTACCTATGGCTAGCCAATAGCACCCATAGAGGATGCTCCTAATAGGAGTTGATGCTTTCAGTCTAATCTTTTCCTCTTAGTGTTTGTGCAAATTTGTGTCTTTTTTGCAATTTTTAATATTGTTTCCCATGATAATGTCTCAAACATATCAAATGCTGACATAACTGCCAATATATCATATGTAGATGTACACAAATATTGTTCCTTTATGGTCTCTATCTCTTTCTCTGTTATTGTATTTCTGCTTTAAACGTATCTTGTTTTATACAACTTTAGTTGGTTGCACATCATATATTCCATTCATGAATGTCGAATTCATAAAGAGAATCAGTATATAGAAATTATATAATTGGATAATCACACACACACACACACACACACACACACACACATGCAAAAAAAAGTATATAATATTTAAGAGAAGGGCTATGGTAGCAAACGATTTGATGCATAGGCTATGTAGGAGTGGATGAGAGTTTTTGGATGTGTGGAGTGAGTTTGAGGGAAGATTGGATTTGTTAGAGGAATGGCCTACACCTGAATGTGTTTGTTATCAGCAGTCTAGAAAAACTAATAACTGGTATGAGACCTAACACAGTCAGGGAAACTAAAATATAAAGGGAGGAATGAAGTGAATGTAAGTATAAGAGTGACAATGTAATATAACTGCATTAATGACTGGAATGGGTTTTGTCATGGAAATGTTGACAAGAAGAGAACAATTTTGGGTTTCTGTTCATCCGGTTCGTACCCATAAAATGTGTGCAAAGATGTCTACATGTGTAAGGCATTAGAGAAGAATAGAGATCTGCAAGTTGTCCAACTGTGTCAGGCAGACATCAGACAAGACAATACAAAAGAACAAACAGGTAGGTTATTATGTCTGTACACGAATACTAGGAGTATCAGAAACAAATGGATAGAGTTTGTTGCCTTAGCCAATATGTTGCATCCTCATATTTGTAGGTATTAGGGAGACCTGGCTATCAGAATCAGACGTACTAACTGGTATCGAGTGTCAAGAGTACAGTATTTTTAGGAAGGATAGAGAGGATAGGAGAGGAAGGGGGCATGCTCATAACGATATCGGATGACTTGAATCCAGTTAGAGTTGAGACCTATGATTGTAATACTACTACTAACAATATTTCACGTGGTAGTGAGTTTGAAGCCATCTGGTGTGAGATGGAATCTAAGACGATCAATTACATAGTGGGATGTTGTTACGGACCTGATGGATCAGTTGCTAGTGACAAAGAAATCAACAATAGAAAAGATGAGCACGAAAAGAATAATCATAATGGGAGACTTTAATTATCCAAATATTGATTGAGTAGCAGTAGAATCTCATGAGAAGAATGAAAATGCATTTATTGAGCTGTTGTGGGACAACTTCCTCAAGCAGCATGTGATTGAAGGAACTCGAGGGCAAAGAGTGTTAGTTTTGATTATACTGTCAGAGGGCATTTCAGTTAAAGATATAACTATTCTGCCTCTGGTTGGTGACAGTGATCATGCGGTACTCACTTGAGAAGTGACTAAGTTTATGAATGTTCCATTCAGAAAAGGTTACATGCTGAACTACAAAGCAGGAATTATGACCAACTGAGGAGTATACTGAGTTCAGTGGAATGGGATTGGTTGCTGGATGGAAAGAATATTGATAGTGCATGGGAAGCATTTAAACAGCACTTGAATGATGTGATATCAGAATGTGTCCCAAGAGTTCGAAGAATAAATAGAGTAGGAGTCAAATGGATGTGTAATCTTATTAAGCAAGAGATTTGTAAGAAAAGGCCAATGTGGAAGGAATACTGTGTGCATAACGATGACTTCCGTATGAAGATTATAAGCAACAGCCTTCCGAACTGTTGTATGGAAAGCAAAGTTTGAGTATGAAAAGAAACTGGCTCTGCGTGCTAAAGACAACCCACAAGAATTCTATCAATATGCTGTAAGTAAAAGAAAATGAAAGAATAACTCTTCTAAATCCAGATGGAAGAGGTTGTCCAATTAATGAGTGCCCATTTTGTTAAAAGCTATCAACCTGGTGTATGCAACATTGAGCTCACTGCTACCTCTTCACTAGATGAAGAAATGCAGGTGTATGAGGACAAGGTATTAGAGCTGTTGCACAAATTGAATAAGAATTCAGCAATAGGGACTGATGAGATATCAGCACGTGTGCTAAAAGAGTGTTCAGCTGAACTGGCCATTCTTTTGACCAGGCTGTTTAACACTGACTGCCGTATGCAGCAAGTGTTCCTCACAACACACACACACTTTCCGCTAGCATCATGTAATATATATCTGTTTCACAGGTTAACCTGTCATTATTCCTTAGTGAAACAGTTGTGTCTCACAGCAGCTATTTTTAATGCATGGGCTGTATATAAGCATAGCCTCACTAGAAACTGAGCTTAGCCCATCAAAATACAGGCAGCCCTCGATTCACAATAACGGCGGATGGCTGCGTGTGCTTTCTTACTGCAGTGTGGTCTGACTCTGACTGAGAAACGATGCTAGCAAGCACTCTAGTGTTTGAGTGTTTACCGAGCTACTATGACATATGAATCAAATCTCGTTTTACTGTTGAATCTACCTAATTGTTCTGTTTATTATTTTTTTTTTTACATACGTATTTAAATTGATAAAGTATATAATTACATACCATGTCTGATAAAAGAAGTGCAGAACTTCGTGTTAAGAAGGCGAGCAAATCAATCGCACTGAAAAGAAGATGGAGGTGTTTCAAAGAATGGAAGATGGGCAGACATGTGCTAATGTCTGTAGAAGTATGAACTTACCTCCATCGACTGTTACTACAATTATGAAAAATGCAGATAGAATAAAACAGTCTGTGCAACAATCTATGGCAGTACTAAATGCAGAACATGTAAGTTATAGCAGGGGTAAACTTCATGAAAAAATGGAAAAATTATTATCATTATGGATGGATGACTTGAATCAGAAAAACATTCCTCTGACACAGGCTGTTATAACTGAGAAAGCAAAAACCATTTTTGAGGATCTTAAACAGACAGATGGAGGCGAAACAGTTTTAGGAAGCAAAGGTTGGTTCACGAGATTTAAGTCTCGAAGTAAGTGCCACAGTGTCAAATTATGTGGTGAGGCCGCAAGTGCAGATGTTGCGGCAGCGGCTGCTTTTCCTTAAGAATTTCAAGACTGTGTAGTACAAGGAAGTTATCCTCCTGATCTCATTTTTAATGTTGATGAGACTGGGCTGTACTGGAAACAATTGCCATCACGCACCTGTGAAGAACGTTCTGCTTTAGGTTTTAAAGCTGCAAAAGACAGACTTATGCTTTTGTTGGGTGCAAATGTCTCTGGAACTTTGAAGTTTAAACCAGTGTTGGTGTACCATTCACAGACACCATGCACCTTCAAGGGTCTAAAAGCCACGCTGCCAGTCTATTGGAAATGGAACAAGAGAGCTTGGGTTACACGAGACGTTTTTATAGATTGGTACACAAATTATTTTTGTCCTATCATACTTTGCTTCTGTAAAGAAAATGATTTGCCAGCCAAGGCATTGCTTCAATGGCTTGGTCGATCTACCAATCGACCAACCTTTGCCTCAGCCGGCAAAGGTTGGTCGATTGGTAGAGCCTCTGCTACTAATGGCTCAGTTAAGTAAGTTTGAGCGCGGTTAGTAGTTGGAAGGGGGCCAATCGTTCGATGCTGTCGGCACACTCTCCCTCGATGAGTCTTTGGACTCCCTGGAGGTGTCAAAATAATAATAATAATAATAATAATAATAATAATAAAACCTTGCTGAAGTAAGAACACCATTGGATGTCAAGGTTGTTTACAGGCCCCCAAACACAACATTGCTTTTGCAACCGATGGATCAGCGGATTATATCAATCTTCAAAGCCTATTACCTCCGTCTAACATTTATGGAAATGGTAAGAGTCTTGGACACTTCAGGAAAAACTATTAAAGACTATTGGCAGTCATTTGATATTTTGAAGGGCATTAACAACATCAAGGCAGCTTGGAACAAAGTGTCAGCAAAGTGTTTAAAAGGAGCATGGCAATAACTTCTTCCAGCATTTATGCACAACTTCAAGGAACTAGAGCAAGAGGAGAATGTTATTGAAGACATTACCAAGCTTGCGTGAGAGGTGGGATATTACAGCTGAAGATGTGACAGAAGTCTTAGAGAGTCATGATAAACCGCTTTTCAATGAAGACTTAAAGGAATTAGCCGAACAATTAAGTTAACATCCAAAGGAGGAGAAATAAAATGAAGAAGGTCCTCTGAGAGATATAAAAACGGCTGATTTACAACATATCCTTGCAAGCATTGACTGATGAACTCTGCGAAATGGACCACGATTGGGAACAGAGTGCAGAAGTAAAAAGGAGTGTAATTGCATCTATTCGACCTTGCACTGAACTTAAAGAAAGAAAAAGAAAATCTAGGCAGTTAACACTGGATACTTTTTTTCAAAAAAAAAAAAATGCAGGTGATCTGAAACCAGGAACTTCATCATAGAAATATGTAATATCTTTTCGAAGTTTCATACTTTTTGAATATAATTTTGTTTTGTTTTCGTTATTAATAATTTTATTTTAACAAATATATTTGTATGTATTTTCAAAGCTTTAAATATAATAATGTTACACATACTTCATGTGCATATTTTTTGACTGCACGGAACATAAACCTTGTACCTCCCATTAAATTTGGGTTCATTTTACGCTGATTCGGTTTACGCCTGTTTTTTCAGGAATGGAAGTGAGGCATAAACTGAGGGCTGCCTGTACTTGAAATTTTTCATGTATCAAAATAAGAAAACATATATATGTATATATTTTTACTATTTTTTCGCAAGTGTTTAAATAAAACAAAGGAGATAAATTGAAGTATTTATTTCAAAAATGCAAGAAACGTAAGCTATTTTGATTTCAGCTTGAAGACGATAAAAGAAATGTTATTTTTATTATTTTAGTCAATAAATGAAAAAAAAATAGCTAATTGCTAAAGAGTGCAATCATGGGCTTTGCAAAGGCATGTCACACAGTAATATTTTTCGCACTGGTCACATTTATTGATATGTTACTACCAGTCTCACCTTTATAGAGGAAATAAGAGTTTATGGCAGACGACCCTAGAACAGGGCCGGTTTTATCATTAGGCAAACCTCGGCAATCGCCTAGGGGTGCTAAGACTTCGGGGTACCCTGAAGTCTTATAGAGACAATAAGAAGGCATATAGAGACAATGTATAGGGGTGCTTAAATTTTCTTTGCCAAGGGTCATCAGATACTCTCAAACTGGCCCTGCCCTAGAAGCATGCCAGCGGCAATTTTTCTGTACGTCTATCATAAGAACAGAACAGAGCCGGTTTTATCATTAGGCGAACCTAGGCAATCGCCTAGAGGCACTAAGACTTTGGGGTACCCTGAAGTCTTAGAGAGACAATCTTCTGGTTCCCATCTGCCATACGGCCGCAGGAGGGTAGCTAAATGCTACCATTCTAGGGAGAGATGATTATGAGCAAGGTGGTTTCCCGTTGCCTTCCTTGCCGTAAGTATTTATGACTGTAACCTGTGTGTTCCCGGGGCCGGTTTGCCTGCTTGCTGGATGAAAACCCCGGATAAACTGGCGGAAAAACCCTGCTGCCCACGCCCAAGACCAGCTAACTTGGCTATGGCTGAGGAAGATCCTTAAGCTCCTCACGTCGTGGACGGGAATCGAACCTAGGACACTCCTTCCCCAGGCATATGGTTGCAAAGCGCACAGCCACTAGGCTAACCGCGCAGGCAGAGAGACAATAAGAAGGCATATAGAGACAATGTATAGGGGTGCCTAAATTTTTGTTTGCCTGGGGGCATCAGATACTCTCGAACCGGCTGTGCCCTAGAAGCATGTCAGTGGCAATTTTTCTGTACCATTTGATACATTTTCTCAAACTTGTTGAGTAAGATTTAATCTGGTCAGATAAATCTATGAAAGTCTTAGATTTGTTATAATCTACGACGCCATCAGGCTTATTTACTTCAGAATTTCGACTGGAGCTGACCATCATCATCTGACCAACATGCTTTGTAGAAAGAGTTGGGACATCACGTTTGTCCTGCCACTTCGTGACCACAATTCCTGTATTGCTCTCCATAGAGATACATTTACCTTTTCTTAGTTTTTTTTTAATTACTTCTCCTGGGTTGTTTTTCCTCAAGGTACCAACTAGTGGTGTGTTTTTCTTTCAAGTAACTTATGGGCAAGATCTACCCTCGTGTAATAATTGTCTACATAAATTGTTCTGCCACAATCTAGCAGTGGGTTGCATAATTTCATAATAACAGTAATTGGGACATTTTCATTGGCATTTGTCAAATTTTTTCTTTCCCGCAATAAGTTTTGAAGTCATGGGTATAGCCACCTTCGACGCATAACTTGAATAGTTTGACTCTGAATTATGTCGTTTGTTTATTATGTATTGCAGGAATGTTATCCTGCCTCGAAAAGGGACCAATGTCTTGTCTATACAGACTCGTTCTCTGCTTGTGAAATAATGTTTGAAATGAGCTCTCAAAGATTCAATTAATGTCTTGAGCTTATACAGTCTATTGGAAACATCTGCATTTTCATTATTCGAAAAATGCCAGTTTGATAGCAGCAGCTCGAAACAATTTTGTGACATGACATTACTAATTTTATTTGAATGGATTATTTTTTTCGACCAATAGTTAGACAGGTGAGGCAAACGGAAAAGACCGATCCAAAGCTGCGATCCAATGAAAGTCTTCATTTCTTGTATGTTGGTATCTTTCCATTTGTTGATTCTTGTACTGGGCAAATAACTTGCATTTATTTTCTGAGAAAAAAAAAAAATCATTGATCACGAGTTCTAACAAATGTTCATCTAAAAACAATCTATAAAAATCGATGGGTGACTTTTCAAACATATTTTCAAATAGTTCAACAAGTATTCCTGCATTTTCACCTTCGAATGTGCCAATTCCTTCAAATACCTACCCATTACTTCGCTCCATGCCAGAGAAGGTAATTCATCTTTGTTTTCTTTTTCTGAGGAATCGTATAGGTAGAAATTACTCCCAACATTCTCAATAGCTTCTGTGATGTGGTCATCTATAAAATAGTTTTCGGTAGGCACGTTTGTGGATGAGGAACAAGATGGAAAAACAGGAGGACGTCTGGGAGTGTTTTTTTCTTTTTCAAGAGTGGTCTTTCACCATCTGAAGATGATGAGTTTCCTGCTTCACTTGGCTCATACTCTGCATCATCAGATGAGCCCTCGAAAGGATGGTCTTCTTCTTCTTCGACATCAATTCGTCCAAATGTTTTTGCAATCTTTGCTGCTGTCTCTTGTAGTCACCCATATTATTAAATAATAACGTTCTCAAAACATTTCAAAACAGTCACTATTTTACATCAGAATTACCTAAGAGTTTCATGCCGAAGAACTATCGGCAAGTCCAAGTGTAAGTCAACACCTGGGTGGTGCAACTCAGAGCAAAGGTGGAGCAAGATCCATCACTATGCTTAATATTTTAACATAATGTAAAATGCAACTCCTAGGAGATGTATTACTGTTTTACATTATGAGGAGAAGTCACTACCCAGACCAGTTTCGACCTTTATTGAGGTCTCATCAGTGAGTAGGCAGACCTGGATAATACCAAGGTTTAAGTGAACCGAACTTACATATACTACTACTAACGAATTGCCAGACTGGTGTACCCATATATTATTATTACTATGATAAAGAGCTAAGAGGCTATTTTTCCGGTGGCATAAATTAAGTTAAGGGGATAATAAATCCCTCATTATTTTAAAGCTGGATACAAAACTCGGAGATTGAAATCTAAGAGTTTCATGCCAAAGAACTATCGGCGAGTCCAAGCGTAAGATAACACCTGGGTGGTGCAACTCAGAGCAAAGGTGGAGCAAGATCCATCACTATCATTAATATTTTGTCATAATGTAAAATGCAGCTCCTAGGAGATGTAGTACTATTTTACATTATGAGGAGAGGTCACTACCCAGACCGGTTTTGACCTTTATTGAGGTCTCATCAGTTAGTAGGTAGACCTGGATAATACCAAGGTTTAAGTGAACCGAACTTACATATACTCCTACTAACGAATTGCCAGACCGGGGTCTGGGTAGTGACCTCTCCTCATAATGTAAAACAGTAATACATCTCCTAGGAGCTGCATTTTACATTATGAGAAAATATTATGGATAGTGATGGAACTTGCTCCGAGTTGCCCTAGTGTTGTACCACCCAGGTGTTGACTTATGTTTGGATTCGCCGATAGTTCTTCGCCATGAAACTTTTAGATTTCGATCTTTGAGTTTCGTATCGGGCTTTAAAATAATGAGAGATTTATTATCCCCCTTAACTTAGAATTACCCGATGAAAAGAACTACCTGTTTTTTGTTTCACTATATCATTTAACTAGTGATAAAACAAAGTCACAACAACTCGGTAAACAAATATACTAAGAAATCCAAACTTGATAAATGGGTTATATGTGAAACATGCATGCCTCATATGGCCATATAGTGTTTTATTGTTGGCACAGTCTTTCTTTGCTCAGCAGGCCATGTGAAATGCATGTGTGTCACACTGAATAAATGTTTCAACAAAAACAAAAAATTATTTTCACAGCTCAGTTAAGTGAAATAATTACTAGAATAACATAATAACATCAGAACAGGGAAGATTCTGCAGGAATGGAAGGAAGGAATGTATGGTAATTCCATTGCACAAGGGTGGTGCAAAGACTGGTATCCAACTATCAACCAATTAGTTTCTCAGGAGCGGTAGTGAAGATTTTGGAAAAATTGATTAGGACTCGCATTCAGAAATGGGTTGATAGTGAATCTCTATTTTGCAATGAACAATATGGGTTTACTAAGGGAAGGTCATGTTTTAGCAACTTGCTCACATTCTATAACAATGTTACCATTGAACTAGACAAGGGGAATGGATTCACCATGATACTTTTGGATTTTGTTAAGGCTTTTGACAGAATATAGCATGGAAGAATGTTGAATAAATTGGAGAATATGGGTTTGGATTATAAAATATTAGTGTGGTTAAGAGGATGGCTGACTGACATAAATAAAAAAGTGGTATATGAAGGATGTGAGTCTGCAAGATTTATGGTAACCAGTGATGTACCACAAGTATCAGTGCCTGGTCCACTGTTATTCAATCTGTACATTAAGGATATTGGAAAGGATTTGACCAGTGACATACAGCTATTTGTTGATGATGCAAACATAGGTAGGCTAATCAGGAATGCTGCTGATATGCAGTACTTGCAGAATGATTTGAATAGGCTGGAATAATGGCCATGGGAAAATGGGTGTCAGTTCAATGTTATTAAATGTAAAGTCATTCACTTTGGCGTGATTAGATAACCAATGTATTATATTGGTGGGATTAGGCTAGAAGAAACTGATGAGGCTAGGGATCTTGGAGTGTTAATAGATAGGAAGTTGAAGTTCAGGGGCCATGTGGCAAAGATTGCAAATACAACTCAAAAAAGATAATTGCAATGCTGAAACGAACATTCACATGTAAAAATAAGGATGTTATTTTGCCTCTTTACAAGCCCTTGATGAGACCTCACTTGGACTATTGTGCACAGGTCTGGTCTCCTGGTTTCCATTCTGATTCTGATATATTGGAGAGAGTACAAAGGAGAGTGTTAAAAAGGATATCATGATTGTGGAATACTGATTATGAAGACAGATTGCGAATTTGTAGACTGCGGACACTAGCAAACAGGAGAAAAAGGGGATGATATGATTGAGACTTACAAACTTCTGAAAGTGTCATACAGGATTTCAATTGATGAAATTTTTCAATTTATAGAGGGGGGTGGGAAGGACGAGAGGGCATCCTTGGAAGCTGAGAATGAAGGCCGCTAAGAAGGGGGTGAGGGCTAGATTTTTCTCTCCTGCAAGCAGTGTGAATGAATTCAAGAATAAGTATGATATCTGGTGTGTGTGTGGTATGTGGCCTCTATCGATGAGTCTCTGTCACCCTGGAGATCTCTCTTAAATAATAATAATATTTTTTTATCACATTTTCAGGTTTCAATATCCATTATTAATGGTTCTAATTCTGCATCTTTCATCTTTGAATGTGAAATAATTCAATTATTTGGCATTGGTTATTGTTGATCTGCGTGTCTATTTTTGATTTTCTTTTCTTGATTGGCTGTTTACTTTGCAGTATGCTCGAATGCTCTCTAAACATATAATCATTCGTATGCATTATTTTTATTTGGTCATATTCCAAAATGGCAAAATATCAGTATTAGACAAAATAGATTTTTGGAGTGACTGGCATAAAACATCCTGTGAAACTGCCATTATGTAAATAAAGCTTGATGATATACTGAAATTCCTCCTCCTCCTCTGAATTTTTGGTTTCTAATGCTTTTCTGTCATAAAAAATTCTGACTCATCATGGACAAACACCCCCCCCCCCACAATTCCTAGGATGAGTATGCACAATAGGCTTGTGACTTGGATTATAGAGTGGGTAATTGATAGGTATCTTGGAGTGATATCTACAAAATACTACATTCTTCTTTGCTTGGACCACCACTGTTTAACCACTGTATATTAATGACATTGGGGATGGCCCAGATGAGAATATCCATTTATATAATGATGATGACGATGATTATGCAAAGATCAAATGTCTCTTATTATTTGAACTTTGCATAATCATGAAAATTCTTACAGTTAAACTTGAACAGCCTGATTATATTGACAAATGTTAACCATTGTAAGTTTCTTTTGTAATTACATGGTTATGCATTTTGGATTGAAACATGCAGGCTGAATTTTATGTTAATGGGAATTTGCTGTAAACAGTTGGTGAAACTAGAGGCCTAGGGGTAATAGTAAACAGCAAGTTGTAATTTAGCAGATTACTAAGGGCACATTGCACATCAGATAACTGCATGGTTGAAGTGAACACTAACTTAGAATGAAGTAATTCTCCAACTTAACAAAGTTTTGACAAGGCCACTTCTGGATTATTCTGTTTAGGTATGGCCACCTAGATTGCATGGAGATGAGCAAACAGTTCAAAAGATCCAATATTGGTAATCGAGAAAATATCTTTCCTGTGGAACTTTGAATATGAAGATCTGTTTCGTATTCAAAATGGAAAAAAAGTGATCTTTCATTTTGTACCATATTTTTATTTAGCATCTATATATATACCCTGTTGGCAAAACATTTTTGGTTACTAATGCTTTTCTGCCATAAGAAAGATCATTATGGGTCCAGTTTTAGTCATTGACTAAAGGAATGTTTTCTAGGTGTTTTTCAGGCATACCTGATCCTTTCAGGTTGAACATATAACTCATTATTTCAGACTATAATACTAGTTAGGGTTTATGATTATGAGTTACTGGCAATTGTTTGCTATATTCTTGCCCTGAGGTCTTTGAAGTCAAACTCTTAATTGTCAGTGATGAACAAAGGCAGTGATTGGCTGCTGATTTCTAAAAGTCAGTGATAGCTAAATGAGTTCTGTAACGTTTGGGTAATAAAAGCCTTTAGAGGATAGTTATTGAGAGTTTATTTTTCACTTCGTTAGACTATAATAAGTTTAGTTTAATCCTTTATCCAAGTGTGAGCAAACAAAGTTTGCGCCTGAAAGTATCTTCAAGACTGGGGTAAGGTAGTACAACACCAGGCAACTTGTTGCAAAGGTGGAGAAAGATCTCATCACTCCTATCTCAGTATCTCCAATAATGCAAAGCACGTCGCCTTGCGGATATGTGTAATGCTATGCATTAAGGCAAGGGCCACTACCCATACCGGTTTTGACCTCTCATTGCTTATGCCTTGGTGTCTTCACTACTGGGCCTTACTTCCACTGACGAGAATTCAATAAAGGTCAAAACCAGTATGGGTAGTGGCCCTTGCCTTAATGCATAGCATTACACATATCTGCAAGGAGACGTGCTTTGCATTATGGGAGATACTGAGATAGGAGTGATGAGAACTTTCTCCACCTTTGCAATGAGTTGCCCGGTGTTGTACTACCTTATTCCAGTCCTGAAGATACTTTCAGGTCCTAACTTTGTTTGCTCACACTTGGATAAAGGATTAAACTAAACTTATTATAGGATAGTTATTATTTAGAAGAATGTCTCCTGTTTTTGTCTTCTAAATTTATAACAGTTTTGTTAACATGGTATTTCCTTAATTCTTCTGTTAGTTCCTAGATAGCTTTACTGTTGCCCTTGCTCCCTGATGAAAACAGTGGGGTTTAAACCCCATCTAGCATAGCATTTGATCACATTGTATCAGTATTTATGCATAGTTTATTCCAATACATAACATCATTTGGTTTACTAAGTCTCAAATTGCTAGCACTTCACATGGAAAATTATCAAGTTTTGGATTTAAAAAAACATCTCTAGTGTGTAATCTAACAGATAAGCTTAGGTGTTGATGGTTATTTATGACTTATTTTTCACGGTATTAACAACACCACAAACACTTTTATCAACAAAGATGTTTTATTAAATTCTACAAACAGATTAATGGTACTGCTATGGGTTCCCCCCCCCTCTCTCCCCCGTTAGCAAATTTTTACATGGAACACTTTGAAAACAAAGTACTTACCATAGCTACATACAAGCCACAAGTGTGGTTGCACTATGTAGATGATGTGTTTGCCATCTGGCCCCATGGACAAGACACTTTGGATGCTTTTGTCACCTACCTAAACAGCCAACACCCCAAAATTCACTTCACAGAAGAAAAAGAATCAAAGCCTACACACACAGGAAGATACCTACATAAACAATCACATCATCATCCAGTCCAACAGTACGGCGTTTTAAAAACACTTACACACAGAGCCAGAGCCATTTGTTCTAACGATACAGCTCTGGATACTGAACTCCAGTACCTGCGCCATACGTTCTTAGCCAACGGCTACAATCCCTACAAAATAGATAAAATACTATATAGGCCCATTACTTCCCCCCCCCCCCAATACACAAGAATACAACACGACCATTTCTATTCCCTATATCAGAGGTACATCGGAAAAGACAGTCAAAGTATTGTTGAAACATGGCCTTCGCACCACCTTCAAACCTCATGTCAAGCTGGCAACTCTGATCCGCTCACCTAAGGATGAACTTCACCCTTTAGCACACCCAGGAGTGTATGAAGTTCCATGTGACTGTGACTTGGCCTATTATGGGCAAACAGGAAGATCAGTGAACATCCGCCTGGAAGAAAATGAAAGATACATTCACTACTATTACTATGGCAAGTCGGGACTGGCAGACCACGCTTTGGACACTCCTTCACACAGGATTAGATGGAGGAAAATGAATGTGCTATTTAGGAGTCGTTATAGATCTGAAAGATTATTTTTTGAGTCAGCAATGGCTTTGAAGAATTCTCCCAACCTTAACAAATATGGTTGCATTAATTTGCCAAAAATTTGGGAGACGGTTATCCTAAGAAAAACTCCTGGATAACTGCTTTTTTTTTTTTCTCTCATTAGAGGGTGCCAAAATAGGACTTTAGATCTTTTGTCTTTTGCAATATTGTTGTTTCACTCAATGTCACGTTTACATGTGTGTTGTGCTCTGATGATGCTGAGTTGAAAATCAGCGAAATATAAGCATTAATAAAACATCTAGTGTGTAATGTTCAGCAGCATGCTACATCATTTTATCTTTAGAGTAGTATTATCATAGATTTTATGCACATTTTAAATGTGTTGTTCTTTTTCTTCCTTTTATTCTGTAGTTTTCATATATTAAAATAATTTCATTGAGCATTGAAATTATTTTGAGACTATTGAAACATAATGTTTTGATTTGCATTACATTAGAAAAAATAATTATACTTACATTTTTCATCAATTGCATTTAATTATACTCTTCTATTATTATTATTAACAGTAAGAAAAGTTATATGAGTGATAATATTGAGATTAAAAAATAATGGATTCACTGTCTCACTTCGAGTTTTCTTTCTTGTTGCTTTAAACAAATTATTGATTTATACTGTCTGCTGCTTAGTTTTTTAATTACTGTATTTTTTTTTTTTATTTGTCAAGGAAACTTCACAAATCATAGTAGAAGCCTTCCAAATGGCATTGATCCATCAGATTATAAGGCACTTGGTAAAGGTGTTCTCTCTAATGACAGTATTATTGAAAAATATAAAACTTCCCTCAGTTATTATAGAAAAGTAAGTATATAATATGCTTGTAAGAAGACATTATTCTTTAAATGAAAAAAAAAAGTTTCATAAAACTTTTGGAATATGATTCAGATTTTTATGTTTGTAATTAGACTGTTAGTCTGATCTTTTTGCTGCATTTACTGAGAAATATATTATAGAGTTTAATAATTCAAATTTAGTTTGTTCAGTTCTAAAATTTGATTCTTAATAGTGCTTGCTCTTTTTCATGTAAAAATATAAATAAAATAAAAATAATTAAAGAAAAATCCACTGCCTGAGTACTAATATACTCAGGCACTGGCTACATTGGTGGGAAAATACAGGGTGGCCATAAAATAACTTTCCCTCTTTAAAGGCATCTGTAGCTAAAACCAATAAACGGAATGAGACCAAATTTTATATCGAGACTTTTGAAGGCATGGGGAGATGATTTCTGCGAAAAAAAGATTTAGTCGCCAATAGGGGAAATTTTGGTGCTGACAGAGCTGAAAACAAGCGGATAATTTCATTAAAGGCAGATAAAATAGAATAATAACATTTCGACGGTGTAAGCGACAGCCACATCACTCATTCCAGCTGGATATGTGGCGTGTTACAATGATGATAATAATAATAATAATTAAACTAAAACAACAACTTGCGAGAGAGACAGAAATTAATGTAGTGATTGAACTCACAGGAAATAATGTTTTGTTCATCAGAATCAGAGTCCCCTGGACCACATACATGATTTTCAATGTGCTGACCTTTCTTGTGTACAACAAATTGCATCTGGTGTGCGACATGCTCTACAGCTGAGCGTAAGGAGTTGGATTGGATGTTCATAACAGCCCGTTTTATGTTCTCTGGGAATGCCACCAACATACACAATGGATTTCAAATATCCCCACAGTCAAAAGTCGCATAGAATCGCATGGAATTTAATGTAATTATCCACTTGTTTTCAGCTCTGCCAGTGCCAAAATTTCCCCTATCAGCGACTTTTGGTACTAAATCTTTTTTTTTTGCAGAAATCATCTCCACATGCCTTCAAAAGTCTCACTATAAAATTTGGTCTCATTCCGTTTATTGATTTTAGCTACAGATGCCTCCAAAGAGGGAAGGTTATTTTATGGCCACCCTATACATTCAGCTATCATGGAAGCAAACTTGTAAGGAAGAAAAGTATATCACTGTATGATACTTCAGGCCTTTTGGCTGTTGTTTTTTTATGGTGAGTAAATTCACTGTAACAGTGATTACTGTAATGAAAAGGCAGTTGTACTAGGAAAGGACAACCAATGTCAGTATCCACATGTGCTCAATTGCAGCAGGGATAGTCAGTAAGGGAATCAGCACATTATTCATTCCTCACTGTACATGTCAGATTTTGAAAATTATTGGAGAGAGAGAGAGAGAAGCTGAACTTACATAAAAATTCAAAAAATGTCCAACAAATAGAATAGCATCACTTCAATCTTTATATTCTTGACACAGTTTCAGTCTCTGCTTCTACTGGTATGCATTCATAACTGTGTTGCAATAGAGTGAGAAAATGCTACAATTTTCATTCAGAAAATCTTCTGTACAACAGTTGATGTTGAATGTCATGTTTAAGTATTCATCAATTATGAGAAATAAATTCCAGCCCAGGGAGCAAAAGAAATATGCTTACTGAGTCATGCTGATGTCTGTTGTCATCACTTATTGGATACTCTTAACTGCTCCTTGAGAGTTCCCCTTGTACATTATACAGCAAGATGAGATTGGTCCTGTTGTAGGACATGCACAGACTCCAAAAGAGGAAAGCATAGAAAACACATACCAGTTGTAACATGATAGCTGTTAGTCACATCATAAACATACGAATAATGTTCATGATGTTCATGAATTCTGATCATTCTGTACATTAATGTAATCTGTTAACAATAAAGTTAGATAGAGATTACACTAATATAAGGTTGTAAATAAAGTAATGGCAATATTGTCAGGAGACATAGTTGGTAACTCAAATGTTACTCTTGACAAGAGTCACTAATTGTATGTACTGTACCCAGGCACAAGGCAACACAGCCCATTCTAACACGTGTCCTTGTGTGGAGAAGTAGTTAAAGTCAACTTCTCAGTGTGCAATGTTCTAAAGTATGTTCATAAGATTAGAACAACGATCCTGGATCAAGGTCCAGGTTGCATGAGGTAAAACTGCGAGCATTTGTTATCGCCTTAGGGAAGCCTCTGGCTATCATGCCCTACTATACCAGACTGTTGCAAGATGGGTCAGTTCATTTTGTGTAGGGGCAAGATCACCCAGATGATAATTATCATGCAGGATGATCTGCCATTTCATATGAGTATGTTGAGCTTGTTTGGGGACTCCTCACGGTTGATTGGTGATGGACTGCACACCATTTGTCCCAGAAAACTGGGATAAACCACCAAAGTGTTTGGCACATCCTAAAAGAGAGGCTCGGTATTTACAAAAACTTGTTGGGTTCCACGTTGCTTGACTGAGATGCAAAAATGGCACAGGTACACGGTTGCTTGTCTCTATCTGGAACAATACAAAAATGAAAGGGATGTATTCCTGAATTGTAGGGGCTTATGAGCCTGAACTAAGAAGACAATCCAATGAATGCTGCCATTCAGGATCAGCCCGCCCAAAAAAAAACTTTGCCAGGAAAAGTCCCAGCAAAGCTAGTCATGTCGATAGTTGTTTACAACATTCAAGGTGTAATTCTTCATCATGCTGTGCCCCGAGGGCAAACTTAATGTGCAATACTGTCAATGATTTCTGGAGCACCATTTGTCCAGCTTTAAGGAGAAAGCGACCACATTTTTTCATGGGTTCTCCACAGTGTCTGTTGCACAACAATGCCTGTTGTGCAATGTTCTAACCTTACACAACAATGCCTGATGTCATCTGTCACAATTGGTGATAGAGATATTGGACAGGTGGCAGATCCTCTGTATTCACTGGATATGAGTCCTTGTACTTCCATTTGTTTCCAAAAATGAAATTCTGGGTCTGTGGTTTTTGTGATGTGCAAAAGGTTCTTCAAGCAGTAGGTTGTGCTATCACCAATATCAACAGACAACACTGCTGTTGGTATCCACTGGCTCCCACAAATTTGGAAACAGGTGCAGAACATGGCAAGAAATTACATTGAAGGGGATGTAATTGTATAGACTTGATAAATAAACTATTTTACATTTTGTGCACATTGCCACTACTTTATTTTCAATTCTCGTAGTGCATTATGGAGATGAATAAAGACACAAAAGGATTGAATGATAAAAGTGGAAGGATTTTAAACATTTTCCATAGATCATATACATTTTTAAAGATTATGAACAGTCCTATGGAAATTAGTTTTTTTTTCTTCTTTATTTTCCATACACATTTTTTTTCCCCAAAACAAACATTGTAATTCAGAAGTATCAGATTTATTCACTGTTTCCAATACTTATTATGGTCCAAGTGACTGTTTTTTTATCCCCCTTGGAAATAAAAATATCATGTTGCCACCATTTCTGATAATTTTCTAGATATTTTTCTAGGTTTGTCTTTTATATATATTTTTTTCTTTCTCATTTCTTACTTATATTTTTAATGAATACATTCGGCATTTGTAATATCCTAGGTTTACATAAGAAGTGTAGATATTTTATGTTTGCTAATATTTAGCTAGATTTCACTTAGTCAAGAGAATGTGTGTTACAGCATGTATACATGGCCATGCATTTCATTTTTATCACTGTGTCTGAAGATAGAATTCATCAGCAACAATAAAAGTTCATTGTGTTTTATGGTATGCAAAATATGAGTCTGTGATTGATGTGCAACTAGAGTTTAGGTGACTATCAAGCTAATTCATCTGATAAATCATGCATCGATATAATTAGTTTAAATGAATTGGCAATGTTGAATAGCTTAATGCTAACAGACCCAACAGTTGTTTTGGGCACCTATTTTATGAATGAGTGATTGGAGAAAAGCATTGATTTTTTAGCCCGTTCTAACCCTACACCTAGGATGTTTTTTGCTATAAGATTACATCATTATCATCAGCTAACACCTTTTATTCCCTTCTAGGGAGTAGGTGAAGCCTTTTTAGCCCTGTTTGAATTTTGCAGACTGAGGAGGCAGTTCAATCTCTACTGGTAGCCAATCATAGATAAGATTACATAAGGTATAAAATGTACAGATCAAAAGTGAGTTTGCTATAAGAATTAAAAGACAGAATTAATGCACTCATGTACTGATTAGATGTAAGTTAGTTGTTGTACATTGAGCTTACACCAAATAGAAAACTTTATACTCCAAAACCAGCATTTCCCAGCTGTGTTCCATGAGATGTGAACAAGTGTTCCATGAAAAATTGTAATTAATAATTAAAAAAAGAAAATATTTTTTAGGTATAATTAGGAATAATGCTTTCCAGCATTATATCTAATATTAACCAGATTTGTGATTCAGAGACACAGAAATACCAATCCCATTGAAATGCAATTAATTTTTTCCTTTTAAAAATCATAATGTGTATTGTTTTGGCTATGTATGTTTGTATATAACTTTTCTTATATAGAATACAGCATTAATTTTCAACTGAATTTTTGCATGCTTATTTTTATTTTATTGGATTTGAACATTAACTATGTTTTTTTTATTATTTTTTATTTTAAAACCAAGTAGTGACTAAAAAAGTTTTGGAAACTGTGCTCCAAACTATCATTTACAATATTTGTTATTGTATTTTAATTTTTGCAATAATATTTACAATTAAAATGGTGGTATTTTTTGTGACATCCTCTGTATTTTCAGATATTCTCAATTTATGTAGATTGATTCTACTAATATACCTGATCTCAAACCAGCCAAATTACATTTGGCTGTGGATTCAAATTCTACCATAGGCATTGATGTTTATGCAAAGCTGCTTGAAGAATTTCTGTGTTTGGGTTCTAGAGCAGGATTTCTGACTAGCTAACCCTTAGCCCACCATAGAACTAAGATTAGCTAACCCTTAGCCCACCATAGAACTAAGATATTATAGGTTTACAACCTTTTGTGAGTAGGATTCATATAAAAAAATATATGTAGATATTATCAGGACATACTGACCTAGATGCATAACATATCAAGCTGATATGCTAACCTTAACTGAACAGAGCATACAGCACTAGCATCTATGCTGGTATTTATATGGTACTTAAACATATTTCGTTTGTTTAAGCACAGTTTTAAGCATAGGGAAAATGACTAATTAAATAGTCATTTTCCCTATGCTAAGATATTAAATATGGAAATAGGCAATAGAATAAGCAAAGTAAGTATGGTGAGGAACCAGTTGAATAAATTTATATGAAGTAAGAGAGAGAATTTAGCTAAAACACTTAGCTAGCATATATAAGACAGTATTCAAACCAATTTTAAGTTATGGATCTGAGACAGTTGATCACTAGACACTAGATCACTAGAGACCATCCTCACAGCAACAATTCAAGTCTTTCATCCTGCAAAACAAACCAGCAATAACCAGTAACAATTTACAGATATAACACGCTGGCCTCATAGCCTTACTTCATCCATAAATCTAAAACAACTAGACTACAGGTATAACAGTTCTGAAAAAAATTAGAAGATCAAACAAATATCATCAATGGCAGAATCATATTAAATATGAAGATATTAGGAAGGATGTTGCCATTGTTAACATTCAAGAATGTGTGTGCAGAGCTAATCTGAGTTAGTATGGTTACTTAACTAGAGTGGGAGAGGAAAGGTTAGCAGAATAGTTGATTGAAAAGATCCAGACCAAGATCTAGGTGGATTGATTCAGTCAGAAGTGTGCTACAGGAGATAGAAACGTAAGATCTGACAGTATTGGAGTGCTGACAACTGCTAGACTGATTTGGAGGAAAATTGTTGACAGAAAATTAGTAGTAATATAAAATTATGATTTCATGGTATTCTGTACACTTATTGAGTATACATATCAGGAAATTGATATGATGATGTGTTCAGTGATTCGATACAAATAATTTTTTGAAATAATTCTAAGTATTGAGGAACCAGTTTGCAGATTAAGCTAAGCTAACTTTAAAAAAAAAAAGTGTGTGTGTGTGTGTGTGTGTGTAGAACATAATATGTAGTTATGTTCTAATTACAATTGGCTTATTTTAACTGTAAATTTAAGCGAGATTATTTTTTCAATAACATGAAGTCGAAGTTAATTTTAGTAGTCACACACACACACACACACACACACACACACACACACACACACACACACACACACACACACACACACACACACACACACACACACACACACACACACACACACACACAGTTGACCTTTGAAGAACACAGGTTTGAACTGCGTCGATCCACTCATACTCGTTTTTTTATGAACAAACATATTGAAAATTTTTGGAGATTTGTGACAATTCGAAAAAACACCCAGATGAACAACATAGCTTAGAAATATCGAAAAACTTAAGAAAAGTTAGGTAGGTCATGAATGCATAAAATATATGTAGATATTAGTCTATTTTATCATTTACTATCATAAAGTATACACAAATATACAGAGGATGATCGGTTAACGAACATAATCTGTTCAAAGACGATGTTCCCTACCCAATTTGTTCGTTAGCCGATCATCGATTTACCATAGATTTTTATGGGAATTTGACTAATTCGTTTTGGAAACCCCCCCCCCAAAAAAAAAAAAAAAAAAAAATTTAAAATTATATAATTTCTTACTATGTTTATTTATAATAACAATAATATATGCATACACAGTCTTTCATTTTCATCAATCATGTTTTTTTCCCCATTTGTGGGGCGTTAAAGAATCTGTCCAATGTCAATTGCTTTTCTCTCTTCAGGATTTTTCAGAAGTGATTAATAGCATTGCATTGTAGAGATCCCCAAGCCTATTGACCTCAGCCTGATTTGGGTGCCATTCTAAGACCATTGTTCTGACATCCTTCCACTTCAAAAGATCTTTAATAGCAGATGTCAGCATTGGTCCTCTTTCGTCTTCCTCTTTTTCAGAAGAAAACACATCTCGCTGAGTTTCTTGGTGTTCTTCATTCAATAGTTCTTGGAGTTCTTCTGTCGTCAGATCATTTTCATGTTCCATTATGAGCTCTTCAGTGTCATCTTCATTCACCTCCAATTCCAGATCTCTAGCAGTTGTCACAATTTCATCCATAATTTCAGGGACATCATCTCAGTCTCCCTGAATGCAGGATGGACACAGCTTTTGCCAAGTAGAATTCAACTGTCATTGAGTGACTTGTGACCACGCCTTTTGAATGAGCCAGATAGCTTCAAGAATATTAAATTTTTCTTTCCAAAACATTTTTAATGTTATCGTTGAGGAGAACTGGCATGCTTCAAAACACCGATGAAACAGCGCACGAGTGTACAATTTCTTGAAACCCACAATAACCTCCTGATCAATCGGCTGAATCAACGAAGTGGTATTTGGAGGCAGAAACTGAACTGTCAGTCAGGGAAAGTCTTCCAGCAAATTATCTTCAAGGTCTTTTGGGTGTCTTGGTGCATTGTCCAGTAGCAACAGTGCTCAATGGCAATTCATTGGTCTGAAGGTAATCCTTGATGCTTGGGGCACAAACTTTAAACAGCCATTCCTTGAAAAGAACCTGCATAACCCATGCCCTTTCATTCGATCTTCACATCACTGGCAGTCTTTCTCTAATTATGGAATTTTTGTTGAATGCTCTAGGGTTCTCAGAGTGATAGACAAGAAGTGGTTTAAGCTTCATATCACCACTAGCGTTAGCTCCCAAAAGTAGCGTCAATTGGTCTTTCATGGGTTTATGCCCAGGAATATTTTTCTCATCTTTTGTGATGTAGGTATGATTTGGCATGCGCTTCCAAAATAAACCAGTTTCATCACAATTGAAAATTTGTTGTGGACAATATCATTCTTTTTTTAATGAATTCTTGAAATTTGAGACAGAACTTCTCAGGTTCTTTATCTGCACTAGCAGACTCACCGTGCATTACCACATGTTTAATGCCAGATCTCCTTCTGAACTTTGCAAACCATCCAGTGGTAGCCTTGAATTCTATCTCCTCATGTGATGAATGTGGAGTTTGTTTCTTCAGTTCTTCAAAAATTTCTCTAGCCTTCTCTTTAATGATAGTCATACTAGTTACATCTCTTTTCATTTCCCTTTCTTTTATCCAAACTAAAAGCAATCTCTCCATTTTTTCATGGATGGCACATCTTTGTTTCTCAGATGTGATTTTCGTTACTCCTTTAGCTGCTTGAGTCTTCTTGATTATATCTTTCTTAGCTAAGATTGTGCCTACTGTAGACCTGTTCGAGCCATACTGCCTAGCAACATCAGACATCTTCTACCCACTCTCTACCTTGGCTATTATCTCTTGCTTGGTTTCTATGGTGAGCATAGTTCTTGACACTCCACTCTTTTTAGGTCCCATGATACATTTTATCCGTTTTTTTTAAAATAAAAAGTTCAGAAAAGCACTTACAAAAATTCAGAGAACAGAAATCAACTAGCGCACAAAAAGGTTATGTATACAACTGTCAAAGTCTCGTTCCAGAAACCATTTATAGGTGGCAGTAAAATACAGTTCTACAAATCTTACACACACAGCGTCGCTTCTTCTTGTGTTTGTTCTGTGAGGTGTTCGTTATCCGAACATGCGTTTGTTGTGTGAACATAAAAATCTTTTGGGAAAGTGTTCATTGTCTGATTTGTTCGCAGTCCGAACTGTTTGTTAACCGATCATCCACTGTATTGTAAAAAGTTCAAATTTATCAAAATTATGTACACAAACACTTACCGACCATACATGGCCATTTGCAGTCGAAAGAAATCTAAAAAATGTAAAGGTGCAGTGTTAAATCCTAACTGCATAAAATTAATTGTTATTAATTAGTTAAATTAATTGGTATAAAATAAAAATTTTATAATGATTCATTCATTAGTCTATAGACTAGCCTACCATGAAACAACGTATCAATTGCACTAGGCTACCATAAAGCAATCATATTGCTGCTGCTTCATTTTCAATGCATGAATCATACCTGTAAATAAATAAATATGAATAATTTCTTTTTCACATTATCTTTTTTCATTTCTGATTATTCTAGTGTTAGTAATATGTAATCACATCTACAGTGTTTTGTATCATATAAGACAATATTCATGTAGCTACTGGCAGATATACGATTCATCTTGTAAACAGATGGCATAAACTTATAGTATTGATAAATACTATAAGTTTAGTATATAAATACTATAAGTATAAGCATTTACAGTACTGTACAGTACAGTACTGTAAATGCATTTTCACTTCCTTATGATTTTCGTTAATAACATTTTCTTTTCTCTAGCTTACTTATTGTAAGAATATAGTATACATACATACATACATACCATATAAAATATGTGTTAATCGACTGTTTATGTTATTGGTAAGGCTTCAGGTCAACAGTGGGCTTTTAATAGTTAAGTTTATGGGGAATCAAAAGTTATGCATGATTTTCGAACAATGCAGGGAGTCAGTTCCCCTAACCTCTGCATTGTTCAAGGACCAGCTGTGTGTGTGTGTGTGTGTATATATATATTTGAATTAAATTTTCTTAAATTGAGATCTTTGCTTATTTAATATTTTATGCACTTATGTTTTTGAATTCAAATGAATATGCTTTTTTTTGCTTAGAGTCAACATTTAGTCATTGTAGAAGCAGAATGTAATATGAAGGCTGCCCGAGTAATGATCCTACTTGAAGTAAGTAATTTCAATTTGTATTTGAACTTTTCTTTTTTGTCGTTTATACTATAATGTCTTTCTCACCATATGCTCAATATATGTTCTTTTAAAAAAATGGAGCATCTTGCAGATCAAATCAGCTCCTGAAGGATACTGTAATTTTTACACATGTATATGTCTGAAAAGGAAAAATAAATTAGGATATACTTGGATTTTCTGAAACTGGAAGAATATTACTGAAATAAACAAGTGTATTTTATGTACTGCTGGAGGAGATTATATTCAAGTAGGAGTTGGAATTAAGTTTCATAAAAGATAGCAAAATAATATCCTTCTATTTAAACCAGTCTCCCATAGAATTACAACTCTTAGATTAAAAATCAACAAGCAGTTTGATTTGGGTGTGTTGCAAATATATACAGATGACAAATTGTCAACTTGTATGAGGATATCTCTAACACTCACATATAACTTGTTATATAAAGTAAGCAAGAAACAACAAAGAGAAAGTTCTTTAGTATGCAAGTCATGGATCAAAGAAATGAGGAGACAAAGACTTAAGTTTGCACAGAGCCAAGAATTGTATGTAGATAATACTTTTGTATAAAAACTAAAAATGAAATGGACTTGGAGATCATCATGTGGAAGAGTTTTTAGTGAAATTTGATTATATTATGGAAATATTAGAAGATGGATGTATTTTCCACAAGTTTAACTATGCTGGTGACCATAGGCTACTGAGAATAAAAGAATTTAAAAAAAAAAACATCAAACGAGAAAGATTGAAATTAGTAATGAAAAAACCCACATTGATAGTATAGTAAAACAATAAAGAAAAAGAAAAGTAAAGTTAGTAAAACCATAAAAAGGTTACCAGAATTCAAAACATATAAAGAAAAACTGTGTGGACACTTGATATGATAAAAAAAAGAGAGAAGAATTAAGTTAAAAGGAAACAAAAGAAAAAAAAGCAGAGACAACATAGAATTTGTAGAAATGCAAAAGTCGAAAAGAAATTATAAAATCGAATCATTAAAAAGTTTTCATGGAATGAAAGATTGGATTCCAAAACTAAAAAATAAGCAGGGAATAATACAATAGATAAAAAAAATAGTGAAAATATGCAGTGTTGGCAGAATCTGTGAGGATAAGGGAGTGGAGTTTGTAAATGTGTGGGATGCATTTAAGAGAAGGATGGAAATGTACAAAAGTGAAAGACTGAAGCAGGAGCAAAGAGTGATGTGAGCTAGAGAGCTGAGGAAGTAAGAAATGAAGCAAAAGATCAGGAGAGAGAGAGAGAGAGAGAGAGGAACTGGTGAGATTGAAGTGGTTGTAAACGAGAATAGTAGTACTGTGAGTGATAATGACAGAATGAGAATGCTGTTGGATCAGTGACAGGCTGTCAGATAGGTATCAGAAAGTTGTACATGGTAGTGTAGAATCCTGAAAGAGGAAAGTTACTGGTGTATGCTAAATGGATCTGTATTGGGCCATTGTTGTTCATTTTGTATGTTAATGATATTGGAATGGGTTTAACTGATGATATTCAGCTGTCTGGATCATCTGCATCTTCTATGTCAACCTGATAACAATCCCTGACTAACTTATATGTCTCAATCATATTCCCCATCCTCTTATTCACGAGGCTTTGCAAATTTCTTTCAATCTGTCTTCATGCTCCATATTCCAAAGACCAGTTACCACCTTTGTGAATCGTCTCTGGATCCTTTTTAACATATTCTCATCACCATGAAAACCCAGTGACCAAATCTTTATCTGTGCACAATAATCCAGGAGGCCTGATCAAGGCCTTATACAATGAAATCATAATCTTTATTTCTGCATGTTAAGGTCTTCCGCATCATTGCGATTATCCGATGTGACATCTTCACAACTTGTGCAATGTGGCCTCTGAATTTTGGGCCCTTGTCCACCACCACTCCCAAATCTCTCATCTCTTCCACCTCCTTTAACGTTTCCTTTATATTCACCTCCTTTCTATTCAAGTCCTCCTGTCAGGCCATAACATATGCTCTACTTTGCATTGAAAATAGGCGACGTCCGAACCGGCATGTTGTAGCTGTTGATTGTATAGGCATCAGATAATAATCATGCTTTTTCTTTACACTCCTCTTTTATCCAGGCATGGGACTGGCATGAGACTCCTAAGGATTCCATGGCGGCTTTTTGCTTTGCTTTCTGGCAAAGCAGTTACAGCAGATTATTCAGTGCCTTAAAGGGCTTACGTTCATCATTAGATCCCAAAACATTAATGGTTGACATTGAGAAAGCAACTATCAATGCTTTTTCTAACATATTTACATCAACCTATAACAGGTTGTTTATTTTATAATACCCTTTATCATCCATTGATTATTTACAAAAATTAATGCGAAAATGTTTGCAGCGAATTTTCCTATTGTGAAAATGTTTACAGTGAATTTTCTTGTATAGGCATCACTTTATAACGATATAACTATAGGCCAATTGTACAATTTTTTTTATTATTTTAAATAGAATCGTGATTTTTGAATGTGAGTCGGCTTTAGAGGAAGATTTTTTTACAATAGATCATATCTACACTATTATCCAAGTAATAGGAAAAATAAATGAATATAAACTTTATGGATATTTTTAGCGTTTTGTAGATTTTTTGACAAATATTTTCATTCTTTATATCAGTCTGAAATAATGAACTTGGAATGTCTGTCATATGACTGGCTATTTAGCTCATTAGAAGATTTCTCATATCTGTAATCCTTTGCTAACTTCTTGAGCTGAGTAAGATTGATTGTTGCATTAAAACACCATGCTTAGAGTAGCATAGGCATTTAGTAGCTATTCAAGATCTTTGTGGCACATCTTGAGCAGCTTACCACTCACTGGTGTTGAAGGTACAAATAAGAAACTTTAATGATAAATGAAGTATTTGTTAAACTGAAATCTCCCAAACACTGCCAGCAAGGAACTTAAATTTGTTTCTAATAGTTGGTTGTGATTAACAACTTGTGAAATTTTATGGGGGGATGGGGGATATTCTTTGATTCATTAATCTGAATCTGTTCAAGTGAGAAAAGTGTGATACAGAGTTATTTTTTATTTATTTATCGTTATTTTTTTAAATCTGTAGCAGTTCATTTTTATGTTCAAAGGTAAACCAAGCATTGAATCTCGATAGGAAGCACGTTCTCCTATCGAGATTTAGCTTGTTCTCCTATCCTGTAAATACTCCATATCTGAGAAATGTATTTGGCCAATGAGTTTTATATTAGTAGATCTCCATATAGTTGTTTCATTATAAACTGTTTTTTATTTGTACATTATTTAGTATTGTTATTAAAGCATATTTACATTTGATTGAGTGAGTCTTTTCTAAAAACTGGAAGAGAAGTTATATCTTTATTTTAATATTTGCTCTGTAAGAAAAATTGTTATCTGAAAACATATCTCTTTCCCTTACTACTCAGCATAAAAAGGAATAATTAAATGAAAATCACATAATTAAATAACACAATGTGATAGCTGACTTAATTATGTAATGAATTTCATACTACTTATATTCTTAAGTTATATTCTTATAATTGAGAGCCTCCTAACTCATTCGGTATAGACAAAGCCCTTTGTTTGGAAAGACCTGAGTTTGAATCCCGTCTTCTAGGACATGAAGAACCTTTATCAGGGCTTTTCAACTGAAGGTGAGTTATTCGGTCTCATACGAAGGTTAGATGACCCAGAAACTTGGGTTTTTCGTTACTCAGAACAGGCAAACTGGCCATTAGAACACAGGCAATTAACATACATAATACACTTTTTGTAGGAAACAACTCCACTTCTGAGGAAGCTTAAAAAAACCAGGCAAGTAACCAGTAACAAATAGTCCAGTGGTATCCACAGCGGTGTGCTGGTTATAAGGGGCCAGCTCTATTCAGGCACAAGTGAAGGAAGTAAAGAAATGTTTGCATCATTAGAAAAGACTGCTGACAGAAGAAAAAGGGAAAGCTGGATCTTGTTGGAGATCTAAACAATAGGGTATGAAATTGCTGCGTTAATATAAGTATGTAAATTGACATACTGAGAAAAAATTAAAGATGGAAACTTAAACTTGCAATAAATAAATTTACTAGCTGTAAAATTTTCACCTACATATCATAGGCATCCTCACTTTATTGATAATGGAACACATTATAAAATTACAATTAAAGAATCATTTTCAATAACATGTGGCATGTTCTGCTAGGCCAGACTATTCTGGTTCATGGCACTGGATGTAAGTGTTCTTTATGATGGATGCCAGACTGCCCAAAGGTAAGATAAAGAAACTCATACTGATTGTTTTATCCATGCTAATTTTCATCATCATCATCCTAGTCAAAAGATTGGAACTATGAAAACCCTTGAACTATTGGTTCTTACTGATGAAACCCCAATAAAAGTCGAAACTGGACTGGGTAGTGGTCTTTCTCATAATACATAGCTTTATACATCTCCAAAAGGATGTGTGCTTTGCATTATGGAATACTAAGGTAATGATGTGAGGTCATTAGCCTCTGTATACAAATAGCCCAGTTGTGAAGCTACTTCACACCTTAACTTTGTTTGCTTACTTGGATAAAGGATGAAACCAAGAATATAATTTCTTGGTATTTTTAATTTATACTAAAATCCTGTTATATCATGCTCATAACATTTGTTCTACTGAAGATCTTTTACAACAAGAATTGAATTATATTTGCTTTTATGAAGAAAGCCTTTCACAGCTTTAGCCAACCAGTCTCTAGATTTCCTGAAGATTTCACTCCTTTTTTTAAAGGGATTTCTGAACATAGAGCTAAAGTCTCTTAATATTACAGTATCCTTTTGTCTTGTCAGGAAGATTTCTACCTTCTATTCTTCACATAAAGACAAGCTTTCTCCACTCAACCTTCCAGGTTTCTATCAGATCTCATGCTGCTATGGTTTGTCTTACTTTGGACGGTGTAGCAGATTTGCAGCCATCCATTGTGAAGAACATAAATCTTACATCCAGTACCATGAACCAGAACAGTCTGACTCAACAGAACATGCTATCTTGACTAAACATAGTTTTTGGAAGAAAACTAAGCTTTTACATAGAAGTAGATTCCTAATAGAGGACTTATATAAAGAGAGTTGTGAGATCTTGCTACACTGACCAAACTTAAACAGATCTGATTGCTTTTGGTTATCCCCTTTATGGGAAATATTATTACATAATTTTTATGCAAATTCCTGATTATTATTGTAATTAAAAAAAAAATGGCAATTTTACTGACCATTTGTTGTCCTATTAATGCTATTGTGATGCTTTTTGAAAATGATTCTTTAATTGTATTGATGTTGAAAGTTTATTTTTCACTTGGTTAGACTATAATAAATTTAGTTTAATCCTTTATCCAAGTGTGAGCAAACAAAGTTTGCACCTGAAAGTATCTTCAGGACTGGGGTAAGGTGGTGCAACTTGTTGCAAAGGTGGAGCAAGCTCACAAAACTCCTATCTCAGTATTTCCCATAATGCAAAACACATCTCCTTGCGGATATGTATAATGTTATGCATTAAGGGGAGGGCCACTACCCAGACTAGTTTCGACCTTTATTGAGGTCTCTTCAGTGGGAGCCAGGCCCAAGTGGAGATACCAGACAGAAGCATTAGCAAGGTCATCTCTACCTATAGGAGTTGCCAAACGGTGTGCCACCTTTTTATTAAATTACTCTGGATTTAGAGAAAGATGTTGAAAGTTTATTTTTTACTTGCTTAGACTATAATAAATTTAGTTTAATCCTTTATCCAAGTGTGAGCAAACAAAGTTTGTGCCTAAAAGTATCTTCAGGATTGGGGTAAGGTGGTACAACACCTGGAAACTTGTTGCAAAGGTGGAGCAAGCTCAAAACACTCCTACCGCAGTATTTCCCATAATCCAAAACACATCTCCTTGTGGATATGTATAATGTTATGCATTAAGGGGAGGGCCACTACCCAGACTAGTTTCGACCTTTATTGAGGTCTCTTCAGTGGGAGCCAGGCCCAAGTGGAGATACCAGACAGAAGCATTAGCAAGGTCATCTCTACCTATAGGAGTTGCCAAACGAAAGGTGGCACACACATTATAGTCTAACCAAGTGAAAAATAAACTTTCAACATCTTTCTCTAAATCTAGAATAATTTAATAAAAAGGTGGCACACCATTTGGCAACTCCTATAGTTAGAGATGACCTTGCTAATGCTTCTGTCTGGTATCTCCACTTGGGCCTGGCTCCCACTGAAGAGACCTCAATAAAGGTCGAAACTAGTCTGGGTAGTAGCCCTCCCCTTAATGCATAACATTATACATATCCGCAAGGAGATGTGTTTTGCATTATAGGAGATACTGAGATAGGAGTGTTGTGAGCTTGCTCCACCTTTGCAACAAGTTTCCCGGTGTTGTACTACCTTACCCCAGTCCTGAAGATACTTTCAGGCACAAACTTTGTTTGCTCACACTTGGATAAAGGATTAAACTAAATTTATTATATCTTTAATTGTAATTTCATATTGTGTTCCATTATAAAGGTACTGAGGATGCCTATGATATTTAAGTGAAAAATTTCCAGCTAATAAATTTATTTCATGTACGTTTAAGTTTGTCTTTAATTTTTCTAAGAGTGTGCTTTATAATTATAAATTATAAAGTATGAAATTATTATAATTTCATACTTAAAAACCTATCATATCTCTCTTTGAAAACATTTACTGAAGACTTCTTCACAACATCTTGTAGTCTATTCCACACAACTCCTAGCCAGCTTCTAGGGATGACATAAGTTTTACCTCACCATCCATAAGATGCAAAATTTCATTTGTGTGTGTATACTGTTAAGTATAGACACAAGTGAGATTTTTCAGCTTCCCTTACTAACTTGTATGTTTCTATCATATCTCTTCCACCTATTCTTAAAACTTAAGACTACATTCCCTCGCTCTGTCCTCATATGCACAGTTTTGTAGGCTAGCCTCATTATCTTAGTTACTTACTACCAAATCTTTTCAGATATCTTCCATCTCCTTTGAACCCTGGTGACCATATCAGCACACACAGTAATCTAGATGTGGTCCTGTCAAAACCTTGTAAAGTGAGAGAATAACTTCTTTATTTCTAGAAGTTAGTGTTCTCTTTAACAATGTTATCTAATCCAATGATAGGTTATCCTCACCCCATCAAAGAAATAGTCTGAAAATCTGTGTTTAAGACACTGTTATCTTCTACAAACAATGTCCAGATTTTCACACTATTCTTGAAACTTGAAATGCTCAGAGCAAGGTTTCTGGATTATGTAAAAAATAAATAAAAATACAAAAATAAAATCCATAGTCCAACCACAGTGCAAATGTATTATAGGTTTACAAGGAGTTTTTGTGAGGAGTCATAAAAAATTTGATATGAGGTCATCTTCTTCCATATACAAGTAGCTTGGTTTTGACATTACATGCACACATGCTCATTACTTTACATGCAAACTTCTGTTTGCTCGCATGTGGGTAAAGGATAAAAACAAGAATATAATATAATTTCAAAACAGAAATATAATTTTAGAAATAATGTAATAAATGAAATTTCTGATATGTATACCCTCAGGGGTTATATAATTTCTTCTCATATATACATGTCAACAAGTGTTTTACCTCTGTTGTAGGAAAAAAAAGCTTGCCCTCCACAAAAATATTGAATAAACATTGCATATTCCATAAATGTAGGTCTTATCTGCACATTCATTATTGTCTTTATTAAAAATGAACTTCATTAAGCAATTGTATTTTAATGTGTATATATACAGAATCATTTTACCATAAAATATTGATTATATTTTCGAACATGATTATTAGAAGAATATAAAGCAGTTTATGGATGATTAGAATTATTTGTATTGTTTATATTTTAGAAATATCTTGAAACAGCAGAATTCCTTCAGAATGTGGTTTTTATTAATCTACAGCAAAGTGACGAAGAAAAAGTATGTACTTTGTATTTATTGTAAAAATTTTTTGTTTTGGTACATCAAAAATGACATCAGTATTGTTTCATGAACCATAAATTTCTTTTGCTTAGGAAGTCTTTTATACCCACCCTCTAAAGCAGAAGTCAATAAAGCTCTCCAGGGCATTCAGTTATATAAGGACTCTATCATGCCTGTTACTGTCCAGCAAAGTAGCTTTGTTTGTTTGTTTGAATTCCATCTCTGGTTTTGCTTCTACATGTGTTAACATAGTTGGCTTATGCAACTCTGCCCGAAGTTGCAGTTGCATGATGCCTCATGATTATATGAACAGTGCACTTTGCTATGTATATTTGGTGAAGCAGTATTAAAATCTACATAACAAGTGATTTAATGGGAATGTTGAGAAAAAAACTTGATCCCAGTGAAAGGGATTTGTTTTAGATGCAGCAAAGTTTGAAAGCTGTGTTTCAACAAATATACACAGTTCTTCAACTTTTAAATGGGTTGTATTCAACTGAATTACAGAACAGCATATGCTACTGTAACTTCTGTTAAATTCATACTTCAATTGTATGAGTAAGAAATTATAAGAAAATTAATTTCTCACTGCTATTAGATAATTGAGAGATTGTTGAATCTTTATATTATCTCTATAAAGGAGTCTTCTCAAAATATGCTTTGCACTTAAATATATTAATTATTATAGCTACTGGTGGAACATTTGCAATTATGTCAAAATGATAACATTTAATGCATTTAGGTTCATGAAATGTTGCTTTTATGTGAAATAGATAGCTGAGTTAAGAGACTGTCATTGTGAAGTTAAAATAAAGTCTAACTTGACAGGATTTTATACCTTATCTTGCTTATACTTTTTCATTAAACTTGATTTGATGAAAATTCCTCTTTAAATAAGAATAGTGATGGTTTCAAGTATTTAAGGCAGAAGTTTGCAATAATAAGTGATGCAAAAATTAAAGAAAGTACTTTTATTGGTTCTCAAATTTGTATGCTCACAAGGACACTGCTTTCATTGACATTTTAAATGACACTGAAAAAACAGCACAGAAGGCTTTCATAAAGGATCTCTTAAAAGTGATAAATACAGAGATCTTGTAGAATATATGCTTTGTAGTTCTACAAAAAGAGATTAGAAACAACTGATTACACATATTAGATATTATCAGAACTTCACGATTGGTACATATAAATAAGTAATCAGAATAAAAATGTTAGATTAATTACTGTATAATTGTTGGAACAATGCTAGTTACTGCTATCACATTCTGTAGCCTCACACATGTTGTATCCTAGATTTGCAGCAGTTAGATTTTAAATGAAAGTAGACCAAACTTGGTTTAGAATGCCGTGATTTTTGTTACATCGTGTTGGGGGATCTGCAGCATTTGTGAGGCTTCCCTCAACTTTCTTGTAAAACAATTATGATCCATATAAGGCATTTTTGTTTGTTGCCAAACTACTTGATGGCTTGTGATAGTTGTATGGGATGCCAAACCTGGTTTATGCTGTCTCCTTTTTTTCAGCATCTTTTGAGGGTTTAGACATGTAGATTTCCCCTCGCCTTCCCATCTGGCTTACATAGCAAATGCTACAAGAGCAATGAATTTCATAAATGCCTGGTTTTTTTCATGGGATGATGTCGAGGTTTTGGTGGATGTAAGAATCTGAGATTTTATGCAGTAGTAAAAACCCACTTTAATGTTGTACCCATGGATGTGGAGCTACTTTGTCTATAACATTGCATTCTTAAAATCTTAAGTACAGGAGCTGTTGGTGGTGTTTTGTTTGATCGTCTTGGGTTCATAACCCTTGAGGGTGAGGTTATGCCTCAGGTAGTGCAGTTCTTCATTCCTTTTGATTGACGTATTAGGCATATTGCATACTTTATCTTGTAATGACTTAATCATGTCTGTCTTTTGTAATGGATGATGGTGTGAAATGGTATTTAAAAATCTTCCAGTTGCAGTAAGTTGTCTGTATACTGAAAAGGACAACCTTTTATCTTCTTTGTTTATTTGTAGTTTAGATGCAGTCAGTCTTTTTGTTACTGTACCTAGGAATGACACAGTGGGTTTACTTGTAATTCTTTTCTCACCAAATGCAGCAAGAATATTCAAACACTGTACGTTAGAATTGAAGGAAGTACAGGAAGATGGTTTAATGTTAAATCTGGTGTGAGACAAGGATGTACGTTATCCCCTCTGTTATTCATTATCTATATGGATCACATTATGAAGGAATGTGGTATTAAACCTGATATCAAAATTGGAGATGTTAATGTCAGCTCTTTGCTTTATGCGGATGATGTTATACTTCTAAATAAATCCGCTACAAGTCTGCAAGATTCTCTGACTAAATTGAATAGCTGTTGTAATAGATATGGTATGAAGGTCAGCAATAAAAAGACAAAGACAATGAAAATAGGCAGAATCATTGAAAATGTCAACTGTGTTGTGAATGGAAAACCTGTGGAACAAGTAAAACATTTCAGCTACTTAGGCACAATTTTTAGTGAAGATGGTAAATTAAATATAGAAATAGACAACAGAATCAGCAAAGCTGGTATCGTGGGAAGTCAATTGAATAAATTCATATGGAATAAGAAAGAAATTAGTCGGAACACTAAATTAGCTGTATACAAGACTGTGTTCAAACCAATTTTAACTTATGGATCTGAGAGCTGGGTCAGAAGTAAAACTCTTGACCAAAGACTAGAGACCGCAGATATGAGAGTCCTGAGAAAGATTAGAGGCGTGAACAGATGGCATCAATGGCAATATCATATTAAAAATGAGGATATTAGGAAAGAACTTGACATTGTCAGCATCCAGGAATGCGTTAGCAGAGCTAATCTCAGATGGTATGGTCACTTAAATAGAATGGGAGAGGAAAGATTAGCAAAACAAGTGTTCTCTGCCAGGTTGGCAGGAAAACGACCCAGAGGAAGACCAAGATATAGGTGGATTGATACGGTACAAAGTGCCTTAGACGATAGAAATATAAGATATGATAATGTTGGAGTCTTGACAAGTAACAGACTGATTTGGAGGAAAATTGTAGATAGGAAGTTAGTAATGATGTAATTTTTTCATGTAGTACTGTCATATCCTGTACACCCCTTGAGGGTACATGGCAGGAATTTGATGATGATGATGATGATGATGTACGGAAAACACTTTTTTCATATTTCAGGACAAATGTTGGAAAGAAAAAGAACTTGACATGTGTCCCTCCCCCATCTCCAGCCATGGCCCAACCTCTTTATGGAAAATTTCGAAACAAATACTATTAAAAACTTTGTACATTACATTCATAATATTTTCGTTATTTGGTTAGGAACAATGGATAACTTAATTCATTTCAATGACTATTTGAACAGCTTGCATTCCAATATAAAATTCACTCTTGTACTTTAAGATCACAAAAAGAAATTACCATTCCTTGATATCCTTTTTGCAATAAACAAAGAATAAAAAAAGATTGTCCTTTTCAATATGTGAAAACCTATTGCAACTGAAAAATTTTTCCATACCGCTTTGCCCCATCATTCATTACAAAAGATAGGCATGATTAAAACATTATGAGATAGAGCATACAGTATGTCCAGAACATCAATCAACAGGATTAAAGAACAACTACCTTAGGCATAAAGTGCTTTCTATTCCAGAACTGTCATATGACTTTTTGGAATGGTTAGCATGTGCAGACAATTCTTGTTATTGAAAGGAACTGATAACCAAAGGAATAATTTTGTTATAATGGAAAGCTTGCTGTATGTTCTTGAATATTCTTTAGCAGTATGGTTTGGAGCTTTGGCTCGGACATTTCATTAATTCACTATAGTGAATTCATTCATTTTAATGGTGTTATTTGTGTTAGCATAGTGATAGTGTAGCAGTGAATCTGAGACATTTACATTGTATTTTGATATCCAGTTGCATTTTCAGTACTAGACATACATTTTTGGTATGTTATCAGAGCCAAGAACTTTTTGCTAAAATAAATATTTCAAAAAGTTAAATATTTCGCTCCCTGACAAAAGTTCATCATCATCAAATTCGTGCCATGTACCCTCAAGGGTGTACAGGATATGAAAAAAATAGTACTACATGAAAAAAATTACATCATTACTAACTTCGTATCTACGATTTTCCTCCAAATCAGTCAGTTACTTGTCAAGACTCCAACATTATCAGATCTTATATTTCTATCATCTAAGGCACTTTGTACCGTATCAATCCACCTATATCTTGGTCTTTCTCTGGGTCGTTTTGCTGCCAACCTGGCAGAGAACACTTGTTTTGCTAATCTTTCTTCATCCATTCTGTTTAAGTGATCATACCACCTGAGATTAGCTCAGCTAACGCATTCATAGATGTTGACAATGTCAAGTTCTTTCTTAATATCCTCATTTTTAATATGATATTGACATTCATGCAATATCATATTGATGTCACACCTATAATCTTTCTCAGGACTCTCATATCTGCGGTCTCTAGTCTTTGGTCAAGTGTTTTACTTCTGACCCAGCTCTCAGATCCATGTTAAAACTGGTTTGAACACTGTCTTGTATACAGCTAATTTAGTGTTCCGACTAATTTCTCTCTTATTCCATATGAATTTATTCAATTGACTTCCTACCATACCAGCTTTGCTGATTCTGTTGTTTATTTCTATATTTAATTTACCATCTTCAGTAAAAATCGTGCCTAAGTAGCTGAAATGTTTCACTTGTTTCACAGGTTCTCCATTCACAACACAGTTGGCATTTTCAATGATTCTGCCTATTTTCATTGTCTTTGTCTTTTTATTGCTGACCTTCATACCATATCTATTACAACAGCTATTCAATTTAGTCAGAGAATCTTGCAGACTTGTAGTGGATTTACTTAGAAGTATAACATCATCTGCATAAAGCAAAGAGCTGACATTAACATCTCCAATTTTGATATTATGTTTAATAGCACTTTCCTTCATAATGTGATCCATATAGATAATGAATGACAGAGGAGATAATGTACATCCTTGTCTCACACCAGATTTAACATTAAACCATCTTCCTGTACTTCCTTCAATTCTAACTGCTGACTTACAACTCAAATAAAGACTAAGTATTGCTTGATATAATGCCCCACTGACACCATATAACTGTAGCACATTGAATAGCTTCTCTCTTGGCAGCTTGTCATATGCCTTTTCGAAATCGACAAAACTTAAATACAGATCTCTGTTATATTCCTATGCTTTCTCAACTATTTGTCGTAAAGTGAAGATCTGATCCTGACTGCCTCTATTTGGCCTGAATCCAGCTTGTTCTTCACGAAGCTTTTCTTCCTCAATTCTTCTCATCCGTTTCTCAAGTATACTTGCATAGATCTTCCCAGGAACACTCAGTAGGAAAATACCTCTGTAATTCTCACATTCAGTTTTATTTCCCTTTTTATATATGGGTACTATGAGAGCTCTACTCCGATCATCGGGAATTCGTCCCTCTGTCCAGGCTTTCTGAACTATGCAGTGCAGCCATTGTAAAACTCTTATATCACCATACTTCAGCATTTCTGGTTGAATATCATCTACTCCTGCTGCCTTTCCACATTTCAAGCTTTTGATGGGTTTTTCTATTTCAAGTATGGATATGTATTCCTGACTGCATGCCTGGGCAGCGTTTTTAACCACTGTGCTGTCATCACTGCTTGTTTCATTTAGCAGATTTTCAAAGTAATTACTCCATACTTCAAGGATATCTTTTTCTCCCGGTTTCATGTCACCTTTATCATCTCTAACTCCTTTTACAGCACTCTTAACTCCATTCTTAAGCTTCTTCAACAACCTCCAGAATATTTTGCCACCTGGATATTTATTTTCTATCTTCTTGCCAAAGTCCTCCCATGACTTTTATTTAGCTAGTTTTACACAGTGTTTAGCATTTTTGCTTTTGTCTCTGTATTCTCTAAGAGCACAAGCTGACGTATTTGACAGGAACTTTTGATAAGCTTTCTTCTTTTCCTTCACTGCCTGTTTAACTTCCTGTGTCCACCAGGGCGTTCTGATTTTTCTATCCTTGCAGACAACCTCACCACATACCTCTCTCGCAGAATCAATCAATGTTTTCTTCAGAGTTTGCCACTGAATCTCCAAGGTTTGATTCCTGTTCTCAAACTCTTTCATTTTTTCTGCAATAATCTTTGTGTATTTTAGTCTACAGTTCACATCTGAGAGCTGCTCAACTTTTATTCGCTTTAAAACTTTCTTACATGTTATTCTTTTCAATATGAAATTCAATTTTATCCTGCTCAAGACTAAATAGTGATCACTTCCAATTTCAAATCCTCTGTATACTCTGGTGTCCTGCACCAGGGAGAAAACATCATTATCAACAATAACATAGTCAATGAGATTTTTCTTATTCCTTGCCTCTTCTCTCCATGTGAATTTGTGCACATTTTTATGTTGGAACATGGTGTTAGCAATAACCAGTCATGTCCTGACCAGAAATCCAACAGGTATTTGCCATTATTATTATTAGCTTTGCTCTTTTCTCCAAATTTTCCAAAATATTTTTGTATGTCTCACAATCATTTCCTACTCTGCTATTTAGATCTCCAAAAAGGACCAACTTTTCCTTTTTCATTGTGTCAGTTGCTTTTTCTAAAGCCTCAAAAAATTCCTCCACTTCTGCCTTTGTAGAACCTTCTGTGAACTCAGGCAGGTATAACTTTAGATTTACAGACCTAGAAGCACGAGTCGTGGAGGTTGTGACACCTGATACTCTCACTCGTTGCTTAAGGTGAGTGATATTATCCTTGGCATAAGGCTCTATTATCTTAAAGTAATCCTCAGATATGATGGATGATTGAGCCCCAGTGTCCAGCAAAGCATTGCAGTGTCTTCCATGTGCACTGGCCTTCACCTCCATTTTGTAAGGATGCTGCTTTCTTCTTTGCCCCCTTTTCCATACTCTATTTGTATAAATATGTGAATCCACATCTCCATCATAACCTCTACGCTTCTTGTTGATGTAACAGTTTCGAGCAAAATGTCCCAGTTTGTTACAACTGAAACATCTTGGGGGATCTCTACTGCCACTTTGGTCATTAGCTCTCCCTTGATTTTGAGGATTAGTTGTTGTTTGTTGTGGGGTGATTTCTGACAGCCTCTGCATTACTGAGTCCATTTGATCGAGAAGAGGTCTTTGCAGACGCTCAACTTCCTCTTTAATTAACTTAGTGGTTTCCTCAGCTCTGCTATAATCAGGCTCTGGGGTCTTTACAGATAATGTTCTCAGTTGTCTCATCACTTTGTTTAACCAATCTATAATGGGGTTTTGGAGCATTTCTATTTCTTGTTTCACAATAACCCTGATATTATCTGAATCAGTATATGACTCTGTCAACTTGTTTATCACCTGCCTATTGTCTTCTTCTAGTCTCTCTCTCTTGCCTTAGGCCTTTCTCTACCAGTTCCCCATTCTCATGTTTGCCGACATTACTCTACTTGAGACTGCCTGCCATTCAAGAAGATTAGCCTCGTATTTTGTGTTGAATACTATGGCTACTCCTTCTTTTCGTTGATTGTCATTGCCTGAATATAACATTTTGTATTTATTGCTCAGAAAGATCTCACTAGTTTTTGTCTTTTTTGTTTCAGTCACCCCTATTATGTCGATCTGGTACTTATTAAATTCCTCAGCTAGCTCCATTTCTTTGCCATTGAGGCTTCTTATGTTGATAGTACCAATCTTTAACTCTGGTGATGTTGAGTTGGGATTCGTTTTCAGATTTGTTCCAGTAGCTGACTTTTCGCTGTTCGCCCTGGTTCCCTGGCGAAAACAACGGGGGCCTTGTTTAACCGGGCGACGCCCCACCCAGCATGAAATTTTGTCATGTCGTACCATCATTTTTTTTTATTTTGGTTTAGCCAATAAGAATACAACTTGGTTGGCTAAATTCCAAATTGCCAGCCCATCCTTGTTTGTTCGGTATCCAAGTAGATACCCAACAGGGTGCACCACAAGAAGGTGAGAATTGGACATTATGTCAGAAGCCCTGGTCGGTTCTCCGCATTCCTTTAAAAGCTATGTGGAGGTCTCCTCTCAGTTATACAGCTTTGACCCTTAAGCACTCCTGACAAAAGTTTTCTTGCTGAAATAATTTTGATTATTTCTGTTTTGCTACTAAAAATAATTGGACATCCCATAGTATAATAATGGAGAAGCATACATTTGTTACTCTGTTGATCAGATTGTCTATCAAATCATACAATCTGTTTTACCACACATCTTGTAAATGAATTATAGATTAAAGCATTTACAATAAGTTTTATAGAACGTGTGAAAAAATAAATTTTAGAAATTTTATTTTTTGTAATTGTTTCACAGTTTTTCTATTATTTTTTTTTTACAGCATAGTTAGAATTTTTATTTATTCTAGGTGCAAAGATTTAGTGCACTTTCTCAGCTTTATTCAGAAATTGGTTTCCAAAGAAAAGCAGCATTCTTTAAAAGAATAGCTGCAATGAGATGTGTTTCTCAGAAAAACCCAAATCCCGACTGGCTTCAGGTATAACTTATATATATATATATATATATATAGTATAGTATATTCGTGAGTTATTTTTCTTACACTGACTGGAATTATAAGATATTCAAAAATTATCTTTACAACTTTTACCAATATAAGCAGTCAACCAGAAGCTGTTGACATGCTGGGATTATCCTATTTTACAGGGATTTTCTGATTACCAAGTTTTAACAAGCTTTCTCTTTTTTTTTTTTTCCCAGATCTTCATTTCTCTGCTCAGCACAATGAATCCATAGGAGAAAGCATATTGTGTTGAGTAGTTTATTCAAACAAAATCTGACCACAGTTCTAATGAAGGTTTGGGATATGTTACAACTGATTATCCCATCAAGGCTAACCACAGAAGCTTGATATAAAAAGTTTATGGAAAGTGGAAATATGTAACACAAGAAAGGAGCAGGGCAAACTTGAAAATTGAGTGTATTTGAGAGGCCTTTGTTCAAAGTCTAGACGAGTCGACACAAATTGTATCATGCGCATTACAGTTGCTCCCTTTCAACAGTGCATGATGTTTTGCAAAAACATTTGAAGTTGCATTCTTATAAGTTGCAACTCTTGCAAGAGATTACGCAGAATGACAGCCTTGCCTGTAAGGAATTTGCATGTTTTTGCAAATGCATGAATCATATTTTTTGATGAGGCAGCTTTTCATGTTTCAGGTGTTAAATTGTGAATAAAATTGTTTTGTATGTTTTTATTCTTCATTCACATTTAACATAATCTACCATATACTAAGCAAGACTTGTTTAAATATTGTTTGTTAGTCCCTTGCTTAAGATTTATTATTCATGTATTATCCTTGAATTTTATCAGCTATTATTTAATTATATAATTTTAATGTATATTATACTATTGAAAGGACTCTGTAGTAAATAACATTTATCTTATTACTTTATTCCTTCAATAATATTATGAGGAATTCTATGTATGTAACTTTTATGTGCCTTATATAAACTGTAACATATATTTTATTATTATTATTTGTAAATGAAATGAAAGAGAAAATTAAGTAACTATAATATTTTTATTATTATTTTTCATTACTCAGTGTAAAGGTATAACCTTATATAACGTTAATGCTTATGTTTACGTTCTGTCTTCATCGTTGCTATTTCCATAGCAACGATCTCCATAGCAACCTTGCAGTAATTTATCTCTGATTTAATCTTAACTTCCTTAGATTTCTTTTCACCGATTAACTCCTCATTTAATGATCTCTTCACTTTATTCATGTGGGATTCATGGTTCCTCTCCTGAGGCTCATTTCTCCCTTCTTTACGTAACTCTGGAGTTTGCCCCCTTCTTGTAATCTGTCTCCTTCCCAATAGGTATATTTCCTTCCTCATATAATCACATTTAAAGTCATACCTTGACAGGAAATCCCTACCCAGGATCAGCTTGATGGGTGGAAGAGAGGCTCCTGATAGGATCAGAAACACCTGCCAAACACATAATTTGAACTCAGGCAGGTATAACTTTAGATTTACAGACCTAGAAGCACAAGTCGTGGAGGTTGTGACACCTGATACTCTCACTCGTTGCTTAAGGTGAGTGATATTATCCTTGGCATAAGGCTCTATTATCTTAAAGTAATCCTCAGATATGATGGATGATTGAGCCCCAGTGTCCAGCAAAGCATTGCAGTGTCTTCCATATGCACTGGCCTTCACCACCATTTCGTAAGGATTCTCCTTTCTTCCTTGCCCCCTTTTCCATACTCTGTTTGTATAAATATGTGAATCCACATCTCCATCATAACCTCTACGCTTCTTGTTGATTGTAACAGTTTCGAGCAAAATATCCCAGTTTGTTACAACTGAAACATCTTGGGGGCTATCTACTGCCGCTTTGGTCATTAGCTCTCCCTTGATTTTGAGGATTAGCTGTTGTTTGTTGTGGGGTGATTTCTGACAGCCTCTGCATTACTGAGTCCATTTGATCGAGAAGAGGTCTTTGCAGACGCTCAACTTCCTCTTTAATTAACTTAGTGGTTTCCTCAGCTCTGCTATAATCAGGCTCTGGGGTCTTTACAGATAATGTTCCCAGTTGTCTCATCACTTTGTTTAACCAATCTATAATGGGTTTTTGGAGCATTTCTATTTCTTGTTTCACAATAACCCTGATATTATCTAAATCAGTATATGACTCTGTCAACTTGTTTATCACCTGCCTATTGTCGTCTTCTAGTCTCTCTCTTGCCTTAGGTCTTTCTCCTTTCCTTACTCTCTTTATTATGTCCTTGCCCGTTTTCAGAATTACCCTTCTCTTCAATTATGTTTATTGACCCCAGAACAGGTCTCCCAGCAATTGTTCACGTTCCTTAACAGCATCGTAACATTCACTTAAACTGGACAACCTTTTATCGAATGTCATTTCCTTTAACTCAGGTTTGACTCCCTGTCTGAATTGTTGGAAGATGGCTCAGTCCAAGTGAGGCTTTCCTTCACTAAGGACACTCAGGGTGCTAGCTACTGTCAGTAACCTGTTATGGAACTCAGCTACGCTTTCCTTCTCCCTCTTTGTGCACCTCTGGAGCTTCCATAAGTTAGTTCCCAAGCTTCCCAATTTTGAGAATTCAGAAATTAGGACTGTCTTAAATCGGGAGTAATCCAGGGTTTCCTTGAGAATGGGGGAGGAATACAGGAAAGCTTTAGCCTTTCCCACCAGTTTACTCCGGAGCAAGACTAAAAACTGAAAATCAGTCCATCCTCTAACTCTTCTAAATAACTAAAAAAAACTGAGGACATCATCAGTCTCCTCGCCTGAAAATTGTGGGAACACCTGCTGTGGGTTAATATAACGAAAAAATTAGCCGTTATCCATGCCTAAACTACTAGAGGGATCTGTCATACTTGCATCCAGTTTACAGTAATTTACTCTTTAAAATTTTCAACAATACTTAATTAAACTTTTGCCTCTCAGTTATCTGACCTGCACCAAAAACCAACTTGCTGTGAATAGCTTGTAATTAGGATTTAATTAGCTAAACTACATCCTGCCGACTGCGCCATTTATGTTGTGTCCCATTTTATGATTATTATGCTTTCAACTATCCTTACATGTGAAACTCTACTTGTCTTTATCTAAATCTTACCTATATACAAGATATCACCCAAATAAAAATATTCAAGCTTCTTCTCCCCTTAGTGTCCCTAAATATTTATTTTATACTATGCCTTTTAGGACATTTAGTTTAAGATTCAAAAACAAGGAGTCTTCTTCTTCTTCTGCAGCTTCTCCCACTTAAGTGGGGTCACTGTTTGTTATGAGTCTCCTCCACACCTTCCTGTCTTGGGCTGTCACCACATCCAAGTTCTTCATCTTCAAGTCCTCTTCTACCAGCTCCCTCCATCTCTTTTTTGGCCGCCCACGCTTCCACCTTCCTTGCACATCCATCTACATGACCCTTCCCACATATTCGTCCTCCCTCCTCATCACATGACCAAACCATCTCAACCTTGCCTCCTGTATTTTCGCTCCTAAGTTCGTAACTTTCACTGTTCCCCTGACATAGTCATTTTTCAGATGATCCTTTCTGGTCACACCGCACATCCACCTAAGCATTCTCATCTCTGCTACTTCCATCCTGCTAATGTTATTTTTCCTCAGGGCCACAGTTTCTATAGCATATGTCATAGCTGGCCTCACTACTGTCCTATAAATTTTGCCTTTCAGATTGATCGGCACCCTCTTATCGCATAACACTCCAGCCATCTCCCTCCAGTTCCTCCAACCCGCTTGTATCCTGCATCCCACTTCCTTCTCAGCTCCTCCATCTTCTTCCACTGTTGAACCTAAGTATCTAAAGTCTCTCACCTTCCTGATGACATTTCCTTCCAGCTCCAGATCTGTCTCCTGGCCACCGCCCACTGCGCAACACATATACTCTGTCTTACTTCTGCTCAGTCTCATACCTCTCTCTTCCAGTAGTTTTCTCCATCTTTCCAGTTTAGTTTCCGCTTCTTCTCTTGAATCTACACACAGCAAGATGTCATCTGCATACATCATTGTCCAGGGTGCATCTTCTCTCACCTCCTCTGTTACCACCTCCATCACAATATTAAACAGAAATGGACTTAATGCTGACCCTTGATGCAAGCGCCAACTGTTACTTGAAAACTTTCTGTCTGTCCCAAACAGGTCCGAACACTTGTCTTCACATTTCTGTACATTTCCTGCACCAACCTGACATATTTCTCCGGCACCTTCTTCTCCCTCAGACACCTCCAGACTTCTTGCCTTGGCATTCTATCGTATGCTTTCTCTAGATCAATAAATACCAGATGTAGCTCCCTTTGTTTCTCTCGATATTTTTCCATCATCTGTCGTAACCCAAAGATAGCATCTGTTGTTGATCTACCAGGCATGAAGCCAAATTGTTCCTTTGCAATCTCCACCTCCTCCCTCAATCTACCATCAAGAACCCTTTCTAGGATCTTCATTGTGTGGGACATCAACTTTATTCCTCTGTAATTTTTACAGTCTTGTGCATCCCCTTTACACTTGTAGATGGGAACAAGAGTACTCTCTCTCCATTCCTCGAGTATATTTTCCTGTTGGCAAACTTTCATGAACAGGTCCCACAGCAGGTAAATTCCCTCTTCCCCCAGTGCCTTCCATGCCTCACTGGAATTCTGTCGGGGCCCACCGCTTTTCCATTCCTCATCCTCTTCATGGCCTCCGTCACTTCCATTCTACTGATGTTCTGCAGCATCCCCTCAGAAGGCTGCCCATCTCCTCTGTGAGTCCTTGCATTTTCCTCATTCAAAAGTCCCTCAAAGTATATTTTTCATCTGTTTCTTATGTCCACATCCCTCCATAATACTCTTCCTTCATCATCTTTGATGAAGGAAGATTATTATGGAGGGATGATTTGGTAATCTTATTATGGATTCAGAAACAAGGAGTAATTACCAAAATATGTCTGAGTATGAAACTAATATGCAGTCGTGACCTTTATCTCGTAACTTAACAAAATTTCCCCCCTGCGTGATTAGGCTCATATGTTGTTACAAATTGTGCATTGAGCGGCAATCTCAGACAACTGTATTTTCATTGAACCAAAGTTTATTGAACTTTTAAACATATTACAATTCATTCTTTATCAAATAAAACTCAATTCAATACTAAGAATATATAATACAAATTAACACTAGCTAAACACAAGTATTAGGCTAAGGTATGGGAATTGTGATCATACCACCATGACAGATTCTATACAAACAAACATATATAGTCCTAGAACTAGTTGACCCTTTATCTAACCCCTTACTAGTTTGATCACGCTATAATTCTGTACTTTCTAGGACATATATATATATATATATATATATTCAGTTACTCTAATTTTCTTACTAAGACAATATGGATTAAAATTATCCTTTCGCTGAGCTAATACACACTTTTGACCTTTAAAACTCTCTTAAATGAAAAATACAATGTACATGCATAAATCTCTAGGCACATGAATACTTATTAATTAATAGTAACAAGCTTATTCTCATTCCAGTCTGACATGCACTAAAGTCCTAGTATAATTCTCATTAATCCCTTCAACTGTTCTGGTATTGAACAATGATTACAGTTGCATCTGATTTGAATTGGTACGAGATTCTTACAGTACCTTTTTACTTGGATCTTCTACACTGGTTTCTACCCTTTTCTGATTGTACCTTCTTAGAACGAACTCTTCCATGACTTATCACTCCTAAGTTCCTTTGGCATTAAGATGGGCTTTCATGATCTTTGCTTTACATGCTTCAATCAAGGACATACATAGGATCATCTATTTTATGGCTGTGAAATTCACCATGTGGGCACTGACTTCTGTACAGATTTCTTTACCGTTATTATCACTGTATGATGAAACACACTGACATTATCTTCTTTCTTTTAACTAAACGGCATCCCTCATTTCTTAAAATAGGAACATGGAATCGAAATCCCGCACACTTTGTTTCCTTATTGTGTCAGACGGAGAAAACTCCTAACCCGTCACTCAGGAAAACTGTGTGAGACCTATACGAAGACTCGTGAAGAAAACGCTCAGGAAAAAAAGCCTCGTGGGGGGGGGTCCTAACCCTTTTATACGATGACCCTACTGGCACCCTCTTCAATTTCTTTTCTTCCCCCCTTTACTGGAGTCGATTTCACTGACCAATTAGAGTGACATTTTTCTGTCGAAACATCTTGCGGTCCATGTGCACGTGACTGACACGTGACGAAGTCTCAATTCAGGAATTATGCTCTTGGGCTTTAGTCTTTGTTTAAGCTAACCTCTATGTCATCTATACTAAATTAATCCCCCTTCCAACGAATCTTTAATCTCTTATTTCAAGTGTAAAAACTATCCTTTCACATACAAACTCCTATGACTAATCTTCTTTGCTTTACTTAACCTTATTTTGTCATATCACAACTGTAATAAAATTCCTTTCATCAAGAGACAATTTCAGCTATATTTTTCACTTGGATGCAAGCATATTTTTCTTTCTTTTAATTTTATATATTCGTTATTTCAAAGGCTCTTAATGATATCTGCTTAGGAACAAACTTGCTTACTTAGTTATTTATACAGGTTTTTTTTATTTTCTTCTCTTGTTACATCATGATAACTGAAATTTTCACATTCTTAAGTTATCAGGGTGTAACAGTGGTGAAATCGAGTTCACGAATGTTTGAGATCAACTTTCCTTTCTATTTTTATCCAGCATTGCTATGAGCTCCTTAGCAACAGTTGGGTCTTCAGTCTCTTCATTTGGCTAAAAGTTCCTCAGATTCTCTACTCCAGCATGGGATGTATTGCTTTCTGTAGCCTCTAGGAATAGTGGCTTTGGCTGCAGTTTTGATTAGTTTAACAAATCTTGGATAGTAATTAGGGGTGGGCAGAATTGCTCTAGTGGTTTGCTCAATTTGTTTCTCAAATGCATTGCAGTTGGGCCTGCGAAGGTTCCATCTAGCGATTGGTGTTCCACTGATGACTGGGATTGATGTGCCTGTCTCTATTAATGTAGGACAATACTGACTATTAGGGAATCTGTTGAGGATGTGTCTGGTTGTTGGCAGAGGGTGGTCTTCAGAGTCTTTAGATACTATGCACAGATCTGGAGTGTAGGTTCTGTTCCATCTGGCTGAGTGGAAAGTGCTTCCTGCTTGGCATCGTAAATCAAATACAGGTTATATGTATCCATCCAGTTAACTAGATTATTACTGTCCCAGTTGTTAGAGGAATAACCCCACATGGTGTGATGAGAGTTGAAGTCACCAACATAGATAAGGATAAGGTGGTGGCCAGTCTATCTGATCAGGCCACGATTGTGATGGTCGTTTGTAGACATTGTAGATGAAAGTATTTTGAACTTTAATACTTATGGAGTATTCTGCATTAGTATTCAGGTACACATTGGGTTATGTCCCTGAGGCTAGGCCAGATGTAAGTTGCCAGGCCATGTTTGGGATGGCTGTTATAAGACATGAGAATTAGGCCTGGGATCTTTAGTCTATTGAGGGCTGTGTCAGGCAGATGGGTTTCCTGGAGAGCCAGGATGTCAGTTGCTTTGTCTTTGGTTATTTTGCCAATGACTTCAGCTTTGGATTTAGATAGTCCTATGTTTAAGGAACATATCTTGAGAGAGTGTTGTTTAGGGGACTATAACTTATTTTTCGAAGCTTGTCCTTCACCCAAACAAGCAACACGATCCTTGTTATTCTGGGCAACGATTGAGCTGGCATGGAGCTTTTTAAGCTTTGTATTTATCATAGTTGCTGCAAGTATTCCTGGAGGCTTGGTACTTTTGGAAGCCTTGTTTGAGACATTAGCTTCATGTTACTTGATTGGTCTATAATTTGCTACTTCTGTCTTGGAGCTTTCCTTATGCTGAAATTATTTTTCCCTGTTTCCACTCTATTGGAACTTTACCAGAACTGAGGCTTAAATTAAACAGGCAGGTCAGAGGAGATGCTAATTCTCTTGCACATTCTTGTAACACATGGGCCGATATGCCATATAACCCTATGGCAGTGTTAGCATTAAGGTTCTGTAATATACTAAGCACCTCTATTTCCTTTTCTAAATGAAAATATTAAGAAAAATAGTTAACAAAACAAAATTTGATAGAGTTAAAAACAAAAAGATTTATGAAGAATATCAATTACAACCCATAAATGCCTGAATAAAAAAGAGAAGATTAGTAAAGGGGATAAAAATCCCTTATTGTTTTTCAGCCAGTATGCGAAACTCTAAGATCGAAAACTACGATCTAAACGTTTCATGCCGACGAACTGTCGGCGGATCCAAGCGTAAGTGACCACTTGGTAGTGCCACACCAATGCAACTCGATGCAAAGGTGGAGCAAGCTCCCTCACTATTCTTGATATTTTCTCATAATGTAAAAACACACAGCTCCTAGGAGATGTAGTGCTGCTTTACATTATGAGGAGAGGTCACTACCCAGACCGGTTCGGTTTCAACCTTTTTTGAGGTCTCATCAGTGAGTAGCTAGACCAGATGATATCAAAGTTTGAGTGAAAAGAACTTACATACCTTCGCTATACGAATGCCAGAAAGGTGTGCCACTATATTATATTATAACATATTATAACTAAGATGAAAAGCCAAACTGCTATTTTTTCTGGTGAGGTTGATAAGTAAAGGGGATAAAAATCCCTTATTGTTTTTCAGCCAGTATGCAAAACTCTAAGATCGAAAACTGTGATCTAAACATTTCATGCCGACGAACTGTCGGTGGATCCAAGCGTAAGTGACCACTTGGTAGTGCCACACCAAGGCAACTCGATGCAAAGGTGGAGCAAGCTCCCTCACTATTCTTGATATTTTCTCATAATGTAAAAACACACAGCTCCTAGGAGATGTAGTACTGCTTTACATTATGAGGAGAGGTCACTACCAGACCGGTTTCAACCTTTTTTGAGGTCTCATCAAAAAAAAAAAAAAACAATAAGGGATTTTTATTCCCTTTACTTATCAACCTCGCCAGAAAAAATAGCCGTTTGGCTTTTCATCTTAGTTATAAAAGAGAAGATTGTTGTGGAATCTTTAATCTGATGAACCCAAAAACCATAGGTAAACTAGCCAGAGACTGGAAACCAAATACAAAAAGACCAGTCGGTAGACCAAAAAAAGCAATGGACAGACTGCTTGCATTGAGGTATTGAAGATTTAACAAGCTGAGGTTTAATGCAAGAAGAAGAAATAACTCAACCAGCATCTGATGGAGTGAATTTATAATATATGACCATTAGGTCTGTTGATAGCATCTGAGAATATGTCTATAAATTATAAATGAGGTGACTGTTATGTCTTTGATTAGTAAGAGCAATCATGGCATTTTGCCCAAAAAGATAATAATGCATTTGGGGAATTTCACTAAGAAGAGGCATATGTGACTATAATAAACTGAGAGAGCAGTTTTGCATGAGAAACTGTATGGTAGAGGAATCCACAGTGCATCGGAAGTAGTCAAAGATATCACTGAAGGGAGCTGTCTGACTGCATTGCCAAGAGTTAGGAAAAATAAATCATGTAGCAGTTAAATGGATAAGTCACACCTTAAAGCAAGTGCTGCATAAAAAGAGAAAGTTATTCTTGACAAGAAATTGTATTCTTATTTAATCCTTTATCCAAGTGTATGCAAACAAAGTTTGTCCATGAAGTATCTTCATGGCTAGGCTATTTGTATTTAAATGCTGTTGACTTCAGATTGATTGTATCTCATAATGCAAAGCCTATTTCCTTTCAGACGTGCATAATGCTGCATATTAAGGGGAGGGGAGACTATTTCAACATTCATTGAGATCTCATCACTGGGTGCTATACCCAGGGAGATATCAAGGTTGAATTAATGCAAAAAGTCATTTCTCATATACAAGCAGTAAAAAGGCAATCACCTTATTATTAAAATATTCTGGATCAGAGATAGTTATAGAAAGTTTTTCATTTAGCTGCAAAGTAAGTTATACTTGAAAAGAAATTATATTCTCATTTAACCCTTTGTTTGCTTACCCCTGAGGAAGTCCCCAGATGGACTGGTATTTTCTTGGTGGATAATAATTTGTCAGCTATAATTATATTGCTCAGCATAGGGCGAAACAACTAAACATTTATAACTTTAACATTTATAACATTACATGTCTGCATCACATTTTACAATATGAATTCATATTTTAAGTGCCTCCTTTTCTCTTGATCTCATATGTGAGAGATTGGTTGGTCATTCAACCTATAGTATATTAGTACCACAAATGGGTAGAGAGTTGAAAAAGAAAAAACTTGTTCACATTTGATTTGAAGACCTGTTTGTTGTATGCATTGGGAAACCCATAAGAGGGAGGAGTACAGCAATGGAATGAAACAGGAGGAAGAGAAACTTGGTTCTTTGAGAGTGGCAGCTGCACACAGTGGATTTAGTAGAGAGTGGAGGAATTATTAATGCTAATTTATATAAACAATTTTTTAATCATATTATCTATTTTTGCCACAACAAAAGACATGAGATTCTTGACAAATAACCACTGATTGTCAAGCGTGGTGGGATAGTGATATAGCCTTTTGATGAATGTTGACATTATGATCCTAGCAATCATGAAAAATGTTTGACGTAAGAGAAGCAATGTTTAATAAAAGTTTTTTAGAGGTAAAAAATAAATAAAAATAAATAAATAAATGTTAAATTTTCCTTGATATTGATGCTAAAGAACTTTTACACATTTTATTTGCCTGTAGGAAGTGAATACAAAAATTGTTTCAAATGTCATAGCCACATTTTTATTGTTCAGTCTTTTATAGAAAAAAAATTATCTTTTGGTATTATTAAAAAAAAAAATAAGGATTTCATTTAGATTGAAGTTACTTTCATTTAAATCATATTTAATTATACAATAATATGATGCATGTGTATTTTGCAAATATGACTATTAATTTTAATAATTCTGTTTTTCAGAGTTATCTCTTCATGCTTCAAACTCTGGATGGATATAAACTTACTCTTGATCCAAAAGATTTTCCAAGAGGTAATGTAATAATGACCACATCTTTTAGACTTAATTAACAAAAAAAAAAAAAAAAAAAAAAAAAAAAAAAAAAAAAAAAAAAAAAAAATGCAATTTAAGTTCTCTTTAAATTTCCCCTCTTATCATCAGGGGAAATTTAAAGAGAACTTAAATTGCAAATTTTTTTTTTAAGATTTTGTAAAACATTAGATAAAGTATAGAATGTGATACATTAATGGTTAAGAGTTAATACTTAATAATTTCATAAGGATTTGAAAATATGAAAATATGATTTGAAAATTTCCTGATAACTTTTATTGTTTTCACATTTTTGAGAACATGCCATAACTATTTGCAGATATCGTATACTTTCAGTCATAATCTATATTATGACTTCAATTCAGTTTGCAAAAGTCAGATAATTTACATTTCATTTGAAATGTGGTTGTCCAAGTGATTAGCATATCCACTCTCCAACACAGTCTTTAGGTCTGATTTTATTTTTATTTTTAGGGGAGATGAATTTCGTTGCTCAATGTGAGGCCTCCACTTATTGGAGTCCTGAAGTGTCTTGAAAAAAGTTCCACATTTGATCTCAGAGTAGGGTATCTGGATTATGAAAAAATACAGAAAAAATGTATAAAGTTAATAAAAATGGCAAAAAAATGCTTAGCCCACCTATGGTGATAATTTACTATAGTTTTACAACTTTTCTTGGTGGAAATTATTAAACAAAACTCTGTTTCTTTTCTCTTTTTTTGTTTTAAACAAACAGAACTTCTTTTTAATTTCAGTTTGCAAAAAAATAGTTACAAGTGTTAACAAATTCATATAAGGAATGATTCTTGATTGATTTGTTATCCTTCAGAATTTTTCTTGCATTCAGACAGTAGCCTGAGAAACACTTACAGAACATGATGAATCAGTTGCAATATATAAAGATTTTTAGTAAAAGAACATCAGAAGTAGTAAGTAAGTTGTTTATTGCTGTTTTTTTTAGAGTAGGTCATAACAGTAATTAACTCTGCTTTGTATAATGCCTTCTGATGATTTTAGACTTTTCGAACTTGTTGATGGTTCACCATGAGTAATAAATAATGACTGGTATGTGCAGATTTTTATATACAAAAAAAAAAAAAAAAAAAAAAAGGGGTCGGGAGGGCTCAGCCAATTGTTTTGCTACCTAAGTGTCTAGAAATGCAGTGAACGTTCATTGTCCTCCAGCCTCATGGAAACATTAAATTTTCACATTGATGTAGTTAAGAAATGAAAATAATTGTCTCAGTTCTTTGAAGGTGTAGGGGTATGTGAGTAACACATCACTTATGCACCTAATACAGGTATTACATTTTAGTGCATCTTGAGGAACAAAGCTGTTCAAAGAACTCCATGTATAGACTTAGGGAGTACACCTGGTCATCGACTTATGACCGTCCGCACTTACGTCCACAAAAAAAAAAAAAAAAAAAAAAAGAATAAATTAATAATAAATCAAGCAGCTGCGCATATGATAACTATAGGATACGATAGTTATCGTACGATAACCTGCGTACGATAACTATCTCTCACATACACTCAGTCGCTTTCAAGCATCTATTGCATGTGGTGTATTAATTAAAATTCTACTGAAATACTACCCATAAAATGTCTACTAAAAGGAAAATGCCTTCATCTACACCAGCTAAGAAGTCAAGGAAAACTATTGATTTAGAGTGTAAAATGAAAGTTATCCAGAAGTATGAAGGCGGAAAGAAAGTGAATATGATAGCACGTGACTTGAGGTTATCACATTCCACGGTATTGATGATACTTAAGGACAAAGAAAGAATTTGGGAAGCTGTGAAAGGTTCTGTACCTATGAAGTCTACAATTTTAACCAAACAACGACAGGGTCCCATCTATGAAATGGAGAAATTGTTGTTTCTGTGGATGGAAGATTTAATACAGAAAAATTCACCCATGAGCCTTTGCACAGTGCAAGCGAAGACTAGAAGTCTGTTTCAGAGTTTAAAATCACGTGCCGGAGATGATTATGCAGAAGATTTTCAGGCTAGTACTGGATGGTTTAAGCGTTTTAAAAAAAGATTTGCTTTGCATAATGCACTTGACACAGGAGAAGCAGGAAGTGCAGATGAAGATGAAACCCAAAAATTCGTTGCTAGTTTCGACTCTTTAATCAAAGAAGAAGGTTATCTACCGGAACAAATATTTAATGTAGATGAAACCACCTTGCAATGGAAATGCATGCCTAATCGTGCGTACATACACCAAGAAACAGAAAGGATGCCAGGATTCAAAGCTTTTAAGGATCGGTTGACTTTGTTGCTTGGTGGGAATGCTTTGGGTTTTAAGCTGAGGCCTTTTCTCATTTATCGTTCAGAAAATCCTCGTGCATTTAAGCACATCAACAAGCACACACTGCCCGTTTACTACCATTCAAACCCTAAAGCTTGGATGACTCAAGCACTATTCAAAGACTGGTTCATGAACTGCTTTATTCCCCAGGCTCGTGAATATTGTGTGGAGAGAGGTATCCCTTTCAAGATTTTATTGATTATGGACAATGCCCCTGGCCACCCTCCTCATCTGTACGACCTTCAACATTATGTTAGTGATTTTTATACCACCTAACACAACCGCTCTCATTCAACCCATGGATCAGGGTGCTATTTCAGCATTCAAGGCTCACTACCTCAGAACGACATTTGCACAAGCCATCGAAGCGATAGATTCTGATGCTGATTTATCTTTGCGAGACTTTTGGAAGCAGTACAACATTCTTCAGTGTATCAAGAATGTTTCGACCGCATGGGAATGTGTAACAAAGAATTGTATGTCAGGAATTTGGAAAAAGTGTCTAAAATGTTATGCGAATACATTTGAAGGATTTGAAAAAGGAGAGGAACTGGAAGTGATTAGAGAAAAAATAGTTAAACTTCCAAAAAATCTTAAATTAGAATGTGAAATAGAAGACGTAGAAGAATTGCTAGATGCTGAAATAAAAGAACTTTCGGATGAGGAGTTGATTGAATTGGAAGCACAGAGAGTGTCAGAAGAAAAAGCGAGAGAGGAAGAAGAGAAAGAAGAAGAGGAGCCAGAAAAGAAATTCACTGCAAAGAGTTTATCAGATTCTTTTTCGCAACTGAATAAAGCTCTCGCCCGTTTCGAAGTAATGGACCCTAATGTCAAACGATTCACAAAGGTTGAACATATCATTCAAGATGCTGTGCGTTGTTATCATGAGATATATGAAGAAAAAAAGAAACAAACTGTTCAAACAAAGCTCAGCATGTTCCTCATCAAGAGAACATCTCCTACCTCAACCCAAGAACATGACCCTGACGATCCACAACCCAACACAAGCAAAGATTTCATTTGTATTAATTTTTACATTAATTTTAGATTGTATTTTTGGGTTTATAGTACAGTATTATTTTTCACATTATGTACAATATACATAATTATAAATTTAAAAGATTATAAAAATAAATTATAAAGATGATAAAAAGATTAGAAATATTAAAGAATACTGTTAATAAATATATGGCCGACATACAACCAGATCGATTTACGACCTGTCAGCCAGAACGGAAGTCGGTCGTAAATCGACAACCAAGTGTATTCTATTATTGTAAAGATTTTTTTTATTTTGCAAATTATGCATAAAAAAATGATTAACTTAGAGTAAGTTTAACTCTTTTTGTTAAATAGCATAGTAGTATTACATTATGGTTAGATTTTGCGAATTTTATTTCCTTGGCATGCTTAGGAAATGGAAAAAAATGGAAGTAAGCAACTTTGAAGAAATATATTGAGATAATGGTCAACATGAGCTAACATGTTGACCATTACCTTCACCAATGATCTCATACAGAGGTAATATTTTTTTAATTTTTTTTTATTCTGGCAATGAAGTTTTTCGTCCTGCATACAAGCAAACTGGCTAGAGTAAACACATAGCTGTTAATTGTGTGTGTTTACTCTAGCCAGTTTGTTTGTATGCAGGATGAAAAATCTGAATTGCCAGAAGAAGAAAAAACAATATTACCTCTGTATGAGATTGGCTAACTTACCTTTATTTGAAAAAGACCATATAATGATCCTGTTATCATGATAAGAATTGAATATGGATCTTTTCCATTTGAAGGGATTTTTGAAACTTATAGCTGCTAAGTTGAGAATTAAAAAGATTAATTTTATTTATAAATGCCATATTTGGCAATGAGGAATCCATGTCATAGCAGTGTCAAATAATTGGATTCTAATTGGGTTTATTACTTTATGGAATCAGTTTGTTAATAATCAGAAATGATTTGGTAGTGATGAGACACATCTAAAATACTGATGGGTCTATTTAGTTGAACAAGGCTTTAATTAAGCTTTAGAAATGTTACCAAAGGAAATTTAATGTAACTAGCTGAATGTAAATGTGAATGGTTATAATGGGAAGGATGTTCACATTAATAGTAGGGGAAAAACAACATTCAAGTGCACCTTGAATGGCATCATCATCTTATGTATTAATGAACAAAGCTTAAAGAATATGCTCACATAATAAGAATTTGCCAGCCTGGTTGGCTGAGGGTTAGCATATCTGCTCTTTAACCAACAGGCTGAAGGCTTGAGTCTTGCCATGGGAGATGAATTTCATTGCTTAATGAAATTCATTGAAGCCTATTCCCTGCCTAGTGGAGGCCTGAAATGACTTGAAAAAAGTTCCATGTTTGATCACTAGAGCAGAATTTCCAGACTATGCAATAAGTTAATAAAAATGCAAAAAACAAATTATAAGACTATTAAAAATAGAAAAAAAAATCCTTAGCCTGCTCATGGTACTAATATACTATAAGCTTACAAACTTTCATGAGTGGGAGTCACATAAAGTGATTTAATTTGTTAACTACACACACACATACATATTGTGAAGATTTCAGGGAAGATTTAGACTATGGGGAAGAATTTGAGACTGTGGGGCATAATAAACTTGGAGTTTATACATTGAGGGTTGGAATATGTTATCATAGTAGAGAAAATAGTGATAATATTATGGACCATTTACTTGAGCAGATTATTCTTATTCAGTGAGAACTCCAAGAAGTAAGGGACTCATCAAGGGAGGCCATAAATAACCTGCACCAGCTGTCATACCTTTTCTTGAATTCATTCACACCACCTGCACTCACCACCTCCAGTGGCAGTCCATTCCAATCACACACACCAAACTATAAGAACAAATTCTAGCTCTCAGCCTTTCACGTGCATTTGTTCTCAGCTACCAAGGATGACCTCTCATCCTCCATAAAATGAGAAATTCCATTGACTGATATCCTGTATGACCCCTCCAGAAGTCTGTAAGTCTCAATCATATCGCTTCTCTTTCTCCTGTTGGCTAATGTCTGCAAATTCTTAATATGTCTTCATAAACTGTATTTCACATTCCTGATATCATTTTTAACATTCTCCTTTGCACTCTCTTCTCTGTACCATGGAAATCAGATCTTCACACAAAAGTCTAAGTTAGGTCTTATTAAGGCCTCATAAAGAGGCAAAATTATTGCTTTTATTTACAACAAGGTTTGTTTCAGCATTCCAGTTATCCTTGGAGTTGTATTTGCAATTTTTGCTATATGATCATGAACTTCAACTTCCTATCTGTTTAAAACTCCAAAATCCCTAGCTTGATCAGTTTCTTCTAGCATAATCCCACAATATAAACTCATTACACTAAAGTGCATTATGTCGTCATCATCATCAAATTCCTGCCATGTAACCTCAAGAGGTGTACAGCATAATACTACATGAAAAATTTACATCATTACTAACTTCCTATCTACAATTTTCCTCCAAATTAGTCTATTACTTGTCAAGACTCCAATATTATTATTATCAGATCTTATATTTCCATTGATTAAGGCACATTGCACCGTATCAATCCACCTATATCTTGGTCTTTCTCTGGGTCGTTTTCCTGCCAACCTGGCAGAGAACACTTGTTTTGTTAATCTTTCCTTGCCCATTCTGTTTAAGTGACCATTCCACCTGAGATTTGCTCTGCTAACGCATTTCTGGATGCTGACAATGTCAAGTTCTTTCCTAATATCCTCGTTTTTAATATGATATTGCCATTGATGCCTTCTATTCATGTCCCTAATCTTTCTCAGGACTCTCATATCTGCAGTCTCTAGTCTTTGGTCAAGTATTTTACTTCTGCCCCAGCTCTCAGATCCTTAAGTTTAAACTGGTTTGAATACTGTCTTGTATACAGCTAATTTAGTGTTCCGATTAATTTCTCTCTTATTCCATATGAATTTATTCAAGTGACTTCTTATCATACCAGCTTTATTGATTCTGTTGTCTATTTCCATATTTAATTTACAATCTTCACTAAGAATTGTGTCTAAGTAGCTGAAATGTTTTACTTGTTCCACAGGTTGTCCGTTCACAACGCAGTTGATATTTTTCAACGATTCTGCCTGTTTTCATTGTCTTTGTCTTTTTATTGCTGACCTTCATATCATATCTATTACAACAGTTATTCAATTTAGTCAAGGAATCTTGCAGACTTGTAGCAGATTTATTTAGAAGTATAAAAGTATAGAAGTATATTTATTTAGACGTATCTGCATAAAGCAAACAGCTGACATTAACATCTCCAATTTTGATATCATATTTAATAGCACTTTCCTTCATAATGTGATCCATATAGTTAATGAATAACAGGGGATAATGTACATCCTTGTCTCACTCCAGATTTAACATTAAAAACCATCTTCCTGTACTTCTTCAATTCTGACTGCTGACTTACAACTCTAATACAGACTAAGCATTGCTTGATATAATGCCTCATTGACACCATATAACTGTAGCGTATTGAATGGCTTGTCTCTTGGCACCTTGTTATATGCCATTTCCGGATCGACACAACTTAAATACAGATCTTTGTTATATTCCCATGATTTCTTAACTAATTGTTGTAAAGTGAAAATCTGATTCTGATAGCCTCTATTTGGCCTTAATCTAGCTTGTTCTTCATCAAACTTTTCTTCCACAATTCTTCTCAACTGTTTCTCAAGTATACTTACATAAATCTTCCCAGGAACACTCAGTAGGGAAATACCTCTGTAATTCTCACTTTCAGTTTTATTTCCCTTTTTATATATAAGGGTACTATTAGAGCTCTACTCCAATCATCGGGAATTCGTCCCTCTGTCCAGGTCTTCTGAACTATGCAGTGCAGCCACTGTAGGACTTACAGTGGCTGCACAGCAGCAGGGGTAGATGATATTTGACCACCATACTTAAGCATTTTTGGTCAAATATCATCTACTCCTGCTGCCTTTCCACATTTCAAGACTTTGATGGCTTTTTCTACTTCAAGTATCGATATGTTTCCCGGACTGTATTGCCTGTTGAGTGTTTTTTACCATTGTGCTATCACTGCTTGTTTCATTTAGCAATTTTTTGAAGTAATTATTCCATACTTCAAGGATATCTTTTTCTCCTATTTTCATGTCACCTTTATCATATCTAACTCCTTTTACAACACTCTTTCCTCCATTTCTAAGCTTCTTCAACAACCTCCAGAATATCTTACCACCTTCTTGATATTTATTTTCTATGTTCTTGCTGAAGTCCTCCCATGACTTTTGTTTAGCTAGTTTTACACAGTGTTTAGCTTTCTTACATTTGTCTCTGTATTCTCTAAGAGCACGAGCTGACTTATTTGCCAGGAACTTTTGATATGCTTTCTTCTTTTCCTTCACTGCCTCTTTAACTTCCTATGTCCACCATGGAGTTCTGATTTTTCTATCCTTGCAGACAACCTCACCATATGCCTCTCTGGCTGAATCAATCAGGGCTTTTCTGTTATGTTACATTTACTAACACTGAACCAACAGCCATTTTCATTCTAGCCTAGTTAGCCAAATGGTTATCTTACCTGCTCTGCAACCAATAGGTTAAAGGTTCAAATCATGTTTCTGGCATGGATGTTTATGATCGTCTTACCTTGTATACTGCTGTAACCTTTGATATGGTGTTGTGCCCCCTTTCTTATAAATTCTTATACCTCTATATCAAGCCTTTAAAAGTGATGTCTCTTCTACGTGGGTCACGTGGTAATCTCTATCACACAAAAAAAATAACCTCAGGATAGAGCCAAAATTCAATGTGACAGAGTCCTGAAACCTTACCTCTCTTAAAATCCCAAGAAATTTGTATTTTTAGATTGTGCCACTTAGAATTATTAGATTGGAGATAATAACTCAATCAAGAAGTAAGTTAGAAGATATACTCATGTGACCTAGGGTTGCAATCGTGGCCTTGACCTTACTCAATTAAATTCCCGCTCAGATCCGTAATAAGTTTCACAAGCTAATTTAGTGTTCCGACTAAATTAGCTTCCTACCATATCAGCTTTGTTGATTCTGTTGTCTATTTCCATACTTAATTTACAATCTTCACTAAGAATAGTGCCTAAGTAGCTGAAATGTTTTACTTGTTCCACAGGTTCCCCGTTCACAACACGGTTGACATTTTCAACAATTCTACCTATTTTCATTGTCTTTGTCTTTGTAATGCTGACCTTCATACCATATCTATTACAACAGTTATTCAATTTAGTCAGGAAATCTTGCAAACTTGTAGTGGATTTTTTAGAAGTATAACATCGTCCGCATAAAGCAAAGAGCTGACATTAACATCTCCAATTCTGATATCATGTTTAATACCGCTTTCTTTCATAATGTGATCCGTATAGATAATGAATAACAGAGGGGATAATATACATCCTTGTCTCACACCAGATTTAACATTAAACCATCTCCCTGTACTTCCTTCAATTCTAACTGCTGACTTACATCTCAAATACAGATTAAGTATTGCTTGATGTAATGCCCCATTGACACCATATAACTGTAGCGTATTGAATAGCTTCTCTCTTGGCACCTTGTCATATGCCTTTTCTTGATCAACAAAACTTAAATACAGATCTCTGTTATATTCCCATGCTTTCTCGACTATTTGTCGTAAAGTGAAGATCCGAACCTGACAGCCTCTATTTGGCCTGAATCCAGCTTGTTCTTCCCCAAGCTTTTCTTCCACAATTCTTCTCAACCGTTTCTCAAGTATACTTGCATAGATCTTGCCAGGAACACTCAGTAGGTAAATACCTCTGTAATTCTCACATTCAGTTTTATTTCCCTTTTTATATATGGGCACTATTAGAGCTCTACTCCAATCATCGGGAATTCGTCCCTCTGTCCAGGTTTTCTGAACTATGCAGTGCAGTCGCTGCAAGACTTTTATACCGCCATACTTCAGCATTTCTGGTCGAATATCATCTACTCCTGCTGGCTTTCCACATTTCAAGCCTTTGATGGCTTTTTCTACTTCAAGTATGTATATGTATTCCTGACTATATGCCTATTGAGTGTTTTTTAGCACTATGCTATCACTGCTTGTTTCATTTAGCAATTTTTCAAAGTAATTACTCCATACTTAAAGGATATCTTTTTCTCCTGTTTTCATGTCACCTTTATCATCTCTAACTCCTTTTACAGCACTCTTTCCTCCATTTCTAAGCTTCTTCAACTCCAGAATATCTTACCACCTTGATATTTATTTTCTATGTTCTTGCCAAAGTCCTCCCATGACTTTTGTTTAGCTAGTTTTACACAGAGTTTAGATTTCTTACATTTGTCTCTGTGTTCTCTAAGAACACGAGCTGACTTATTTGCCAGGAACTTTTGATATGCTTTCGTCTTTTCCTTCACTGCCTCATTAACTTCTTTGTCCACCATGGAGTTCTGATTTTTTTATCCTTGCAGACAACCTCACCACATGCCTCTGTGGGTGAATCAGTCAGGGTTTTCTTCAAGGCTTGCTACTGAATCTCCAATGTTTGGTTCTTGTTCTCAAACTGTTTCATTTTTTCTTCAGTAGTATTGTATTTTAGTTTACAGTTCACATCTGAGAGCTGCTCAACTTTCATTCGCTTTAAAACTTTCTTACATGTTATTCTTTTCAATAGGAAATTTAATTTTATACTGCTCAAGACAAAATATTGATTGCTTCCAATTTCAAATCCTCTGTACACTCTGGTGTCCTGCACCAGGGAGAAAACATCACTATCAACTATAACATAGTCAATGAGACTTTTCTTATTCCTTGCTTCTTCTCTCCATGTGAATTTGTGCACATTTTTATGTTGGAACATGGTGTTAGCAATAACCAGTCCATGTCCTGAGCAGAAATCCAACAGGTATTTGCCATTATTATTAGCTTTGCTCTTTTCTCCAAATTTTCCCAAATATTTTTGTATGTCTGACAATCATTTCCTACACTGCTATTTAGATCCCCAACAAGGACCAACTTTTCCTTTTTCATTTTGTCAGTTGCTTTTTCTAAAGCATCAAAAAATTCCTCCAGTTCTACCTTAGTAGAACCTTCTGTGGGACCATAGATACAAATAAGTCTCATTGTCCAGTTACCCATTCTCATATTTGCCTGCATCACTCTACTTGAGACAGCCTGCCATTCAAGGAGATTAGCATCATATTTGTGTTGAATAGTATGGCTATACCTTCTTTTCCTTGCTTGTCATTGCCTGAATATAACATTTTGTTTTTATTGCTCAGAAAGATCTCACCAGTTTTTGTCTTTTTTGTTTCAGTCACCCCTATTATGTTGATCTGGTACTTATTAATTTCCTCAGCTAGCTCCATTTCTTTTCCATTGAGGCTTCTTATGTTGATAGTACTGATCTTTAACTCTGGTGATTTTGAGTTGGGATTCGTTTTCAGATTTGTTCCAGTAGCTGACTTTTTGCTGTTCGCCCTGGTTCCCTGGTGAAAACAACTGGGGCCCTTGTTTAACCGGGTGACGCCCCAGCCAGCATGAAATTTTGTCATGTTGTACCATCATTTTTTATTTTGGTTTAACCAATAAGAATACAATTTGGTCCGCTAAATCCCAAATTGCCAGCCCTTCCTCGTTCGTTCAGTATCCAGGTAGATGCCCAACATTGTGCACCATGAGAAGGCGAGGATTGGACCTTAGGTGAGAATACCTGGTCGTTTCTCTGCATTGCTTTAAAGGCTATGTGGAGGTCTCCTCTCAGTTATTCGCCTTTGACCCTTAAGCACCCTTGATTATTATTGTTAAAAGAGACCTCCACGGAGTCAGAGACTCATCAAGAAAGGCCATATACTACACACACCAGCTATCATACTTTTTCTTGAATTCATTCACACTGCTTGCACTCACAACATCCAGTAGCATTCCATTCCATTCACACACCACCCTCTGAGAGAAAAATCTAGCCCTCATCCCTTTCTTTGCAGCCTTCATTCTCAGCTTCCAAAGATGCCGTCTTTTCTTTTCCTCACCCTCCATAAATTGAAAAATTCCATGAACTGAAATACTCTATGACCCTTTCAGAAGTTTGTAAGTCTGAATCATATCTCCCCTCTTTCTCCTGTTTGCTACTGTCTGCAGTCTACAAATTCTCACTCTGTCTTCATATTCAGTATTCCACAATCCTGATATCATTTTTAATACACTTCTTTGTACTCTCTCCTCTATATCAGAATCACAACAGAAACCAGGAGACTCAATAGTGACCTGTGCACAATAGACCAAGTGAGGTCTTATTCATGCCTTGTAAAGAGGCAAAATGACATCCTTATCTTTACATGTGAACATTCGTTTCGTCATTGCAATTATCTTTTGAATTATATTTGCAATCTTTGCTACATGGCCCCTGAACTTGAACTTCCTATCTATTAACACTCCAAGATCCCTAGCCTTATCAATTTCTTCTAGCATAATCCCACCAATATAATACAACATTGGATATGTAATCATGCCGAAGTGAATGACTTGACATTTATTGACATCCTTTTTTTCAATTTTCCATCATGCCCACAATTCCAGCCTATTCAAATCATTCTGCAAGTACTGTATATCAGCAGCATTCCTGATTACTTACCTATCTTTGCATCATCAGCAAATAGCTGTATGTCACTTGTCAAATCCTTCCCAATATCATTAATGTACAGATTGAATAACAATGGACCAAATGCTGATCCTTGTGGTACACTACTAGTTACCATAAATCTTGCAGATTCACATCCCCGTATACCACTTTTTGATATCTGTCAGTCAGCAATTCTCTTATCCATGCTAATATTGTATAAAACAAACCCATTTTCTTCAGTTTATACAAAAGTGTACCATTCTGTATTCTGTCAAAAGCCTTAGCAAAATCCAAAAGTATAATGGTGTATATATTCCCCCTTGTCTAGTTCAATGGTAACATTGTTATAGAATGTGAACAAGTTGCTAAAATATGACCTTCCCTTAGTAAACCCATGTTGTTCATGGCAAAGTAGAGATTCACTGTCAACCCATTCTGAATGCGAGCCCTAACCAATTTTTTTAAAATCTTCACCACCACTCCTGAGATACTAATTGGTTGATAGTTAGATATCAACCAATTAGTATCTCAGGAGTGGTGTGGTAATTTATGGTAATTCCATTGCGCCACCCTTGTGCAATGGAATTACCATACATTCCTTCCATTCCTGCAGAATCTTCCCTGTTCTGAGACTCATATTAAACAGCCTGGTCAAAGGAATGGCCAGTCAGCTGAACACTCTTTTAGCATACGTGCTGATATCGCATTAGTCCCTATTGCTGAATTCTTATTCAATTTGTGCAACAGTTCTAATACCTCATCCTCATAGACCTGCGTTTCTTCATCTAGTGAAGAGGTAACAGTGAGCTCAATGTTGCGTAAACCAGGTTGATAGCTTTTAACAAAATGGGTACTCATTAACTGAACAACCTCTTCTGCATCTGTAACCCTCATGCCATCAGGATTTAGAATAGTTATTCTTTCATGTTCATTCTTTCTTTTACTTGCAACATATCGATAGAATTTTTGTGGGTTGTCTTTAGCACACAGAGCCAGTTTCTTTTCATACTCAGTCTTTGCTTTCCATACAACAGTTGTGACTATTCTAGCCTGCTGCTTATAATTTTCATAATGGACATCATCCTTATGTACACGGTAATCCTTCCACATCATCCTTTACTTATGAATCTCTCGCTTCATAAGATTATACATCCCTTTGACTCCTACCCTGTTTATTCATCGAACTCTCAGGACCCATTCTGATATTGCATCATCATGTAAGTATTGTTTAAATGCTTCCCATGCACTGTTAATATTCGTCACATCCAACAACTGATCCCGTTCTACTAAACTCAGTATACCCCTCAGTTGTTCATAATTTCCTGTTTTGTTGTTCAGCATGTAACCTTTTCTAAATGGAGTATTCATAAACTTTGTGACTTCACAAGTGAGTACTGCATGATCTCTATCACCAACTGGAGGCAGAATAGTTATGTCTTTAATTGAAATGCCATCTGACAGTATAATCAAATCTAACACTCTTTGTCCTTGAGTTCCTTCTGTCACATGGCGCTTGAGGAAGTTTTCCCACAACAATTCAATAAATGCATTTTCATTCTTCTCATGAGATTCTACCTACCCAATCAATATTTGGATAATTAAAGTCTCCCTTTATAATTACTCTTTTTGCACTCATCTTTTCTATTTGCTGATGCATTTCTTCCTTACTAACAACTGATCCACCAGGTCTGTAACAACATCCCACTATGCAATTGATCTTGTTAGATTCCACCTCACACCGGATGGCTTCAAACTCACTGCCACATGAAATACTGTTAGTAATAGTACTACCATCATAGGTCTCAATTCTAACTGGATTCAAGTCATCTAATATCATTGGCAGCACTTCCTCTCCTCTCCTATCCTCTCCATCCTTCCTAAAAATACTGTATCTTTTACACTCGATGCCAAGTTTGTATGTCTGATTCTGATAGCCAGGTCTCACTAATGCCTACAATCTGAAGTTCCAACATATTGACCAAGGCAACAAACTCTATTTCTTTGTTTCCTATACTCCTAGCATTCATGTACAGATATATATAATAATTTACCTGTGTGTTCTTTTGTATACTCTTGTTTGCAGTCTGCATGACACAGTTGGACAACTTGCAGATCTCTGTTCTTCTCTAGCGCCTTATACATGTAGCCATGTTTGCACACGCTTTATAGGTCTGAATCGGATGAACATAAAGTCAAAATTGTTCTCTCCTCATCAACATTTCCATAATAAAGCCCATCCCTGTCATTAACACAGTTATATAACATTGTCACTCTTACACTCACATTCTCACCATTCCTCCCTTTATAATTTAGTTTCTCTGAATCTTTGCGGTAGGTCTCATACTATTTATTAATTTTTCAAGATCTTGATACCAAATGCATTCAGGTGTAGGCTGTCTCTGTTATACAAATCCAGTCTTCCCTCAAACTCACTCCACACATCCAAAATCTAGCATCCATTCCTTCTACACAGCCTATGCATTGATTCGTTTGCCATCATAGCCCTTCTTCTTAATTCACTTTCTTACTCTTCACTCTCACCTTTTCCAACAACCCTTTCATGTTCTCGCTCTCTGTGTCATACTGAACTTATCGCTAGACATTAGTACCTACTACAATTACGATCTCGTAATTGTAGTAGGTATGAAATGAGGATTTGAAATTAGAAGCGATCACTATTTAGTCTTGAGCAGGATAAAATTGAATTTCATATTGAAAAGAATAACATGTAAGAAAGTTTTAAAGCGAATGAAGATTGAGCAGCTCTCAGATGTGAACTGTAGACTAACATATACAAAGATTATTGAAGAAAAAATGAAAGAGAACAGGAACCAAACTTTGGAGATTCAATGGCAAGCCTTGAAGAAAACCCTGATTGCTTCAGCCAGAGAGACATGTGGTGAGGTTGTCTACAAGGATAGAAAAATCAGGACTCCATGGTGGACACAGGAAGTTAAAGAGGCAGTGAAGGAAAAGAAGAAATCATATCAAAAGTTCCTGGCAAATAAGTCAGCTTTTGCTCTTAGAGAATGCAGAGACAAATGTAAGAAAGCTAAACGCTGTGTAAAACTAGCTAAACAAAAGTGATGGGAGGACTTTGGCAAGAACATAGAAAATAAATATCAAGAAGGTGGTAAGATATTCTGGAGGTTGTTGAAGAAGCTTAGAAATGGAGGAAAGAGTGCTGTAAAAGGAGTTAGAGATGATAAAGGTGACATGAAAATAGGAGAAAAAGATATCCTTGAATTATGGGAATAATTACTTCGAAAAATTGCTAAATGAAACAAGCAGTGATAGCACAGTACTAAAAAACACTCAAAAGGCATGCAGTCAGGAATACATATCCATACTTGAAGTAGAAAAAGTCATCAAAGGCTTGAAATGTGGAAAGGCAGCAGGAGTACATGATATTCGACCTGAAATGCTGAAGTATGGTGGTATAAAAGTCTTACAGTGGCTGCACTGCATAGTTCAGAAAGCCTGGACAAAGGGACAAATTCCCGATGATTGGATTAGAGCTCTAATAGTGCCCATATATAAAATGGGAAATAAAACTGAATGTGAGAATTTCAGAGGCATTTCACTACAGAGTGTTCCTGGCAAGATCTATGCAAGTATACTTGAGAAACGGTTGAGAAGAATTGTGGAAGAAAAGCTTGGGGAAGAACAAGCTGGATTCAGGCCAAATAGAGGCTGTCATTATCAGATCTTCACTTTACGACAAATAGTGGAGAAATTATGGGAATATAACAAAGATCTGATATCCAGATCAACAAAACTTAAACCTTCCAGTTTAAGTTTTGTTGATCTGGAAAAGGCATATGACAAGGTGCCAAGAGACAAGCTATTCAATACGTTACAGTTATATGGTGTCACTGGGGCATTATATCAAGCAATACTTAGTCTGTATTTGAGTGGTAAGTCAGCAGTTAGAATTGAAGGATGTACAGGAAGATGGTTTAATGTTAAATCTGGTGTGAGACAAGGATGTACATTATCCCCTCTGTTATTCATTATCTATATGGATCACATTATGAAGGAAAGTGGTATTAAACATTATATCAGAATTGGAGATCTTAATGTCAGCTCTTTGCTTTATGCAGATGATGTTATACTTCTGAATAAATCCACTACAAGTTTGCAAGAGTCCCTGACTAAATTGAATAACTGTTGTAATAGATATGGTATGAAGGTCAGCATTAAAAAAACAAAGATAATGAAAATAGGTAGAATTGTTGAAAATGTCAACCGTGTTGTGAACGGGGATCCTGTGGAACAAGTAAAACATTTCAGCTACTTAGGCACGATTTTTAGTGAAGATGGTAAATTAAGTATGGAAATAGACAACAGAATCAACAAAGCTGGTATGGTAGGAAGTCAACTGAATAAATTCATATGGAATAAGAGAGAAATTAGTCGAACACTAAATTAGCTGTATACAAGACAGTATTCAAACCAGTTTAAACTTATGGATCTGAGAACTGGGTCAGAAGTAAAACACTTGACCAAAGACTAAAGACCGCAGATATGAGAGTCCTGAGAAAGATTAGAGGCATGAACAAATGGCATCAATGGCAATATATATTAAAAACGAGGATATTAGGAAATAACTTGTCATTGTCAGCATCCAGGAATACGTTAGCAGAGCTAATCTCAGGTGGTATGGTCACTTAAACAGAATGGGCGAGGAAAGATTAACAAAACAAGTGTTCTCTTCCAGGTTGGCAGGAAAACGTTTTAAACGTTTTCCTGCCAACTGAAAACAATTTAAGATCTGATAATGATAATATTGGAGTCTTGACAAGTAATAGACTGATTTGGAGAAAAATTGTAGATAGGAAGTTAGTAATTATGTAAATTTTTCATGTAGTACTATCATATCCTATACACCCCTTGAGGGTACATGTCAGGAATTTGATGATGATGATGATGAAATCTGCACAATAACTTTTACGACACCCTGTATACACACTGGGAAACAAGATTCATCACAATACACTTTAGTAAGCTGTAGCATAAATGCTGTGTTAATCATTGACCCTAGCTTAACTTTTGGTCAAGAAAAAAAAAGAAGAGTAAAATTTAAATTAAAAAAAGATAATAAAAATAATAATAAATAATCGGATACTCGAATAAGTGGAACTACATAACTGCTACTAGTTAAATTCTCTTATTTCGATTTTATGTGCTGTTCCCATATGCAAGTTAAACCCACAAAATTAAAGTCCACACTCTTCTATTCCACACTTGCCCACCCAGGGGTATACAGAATACATTGCATGTAATTTGCCCTACAATTTGGAAATAGAACACACAATCCCAATAAGAAAAGAAGAACTCAAACAACACATTAAATTCCTTTGTTATGGAAAATCAAGCCTTTCTGATCATGCATTTCAAATGTGTAGAACTGAATGGAAAGACATCCTTACATCATACTAAAACCTGGGGGGGGGGGACATCAAAGAAGCTTATGAGATGATGATGATCCATCTTCCCAGCCTCAACAAGAATGATGGGTTATGAGTTCCAAGAGTCTGGAACGCTTAGCTGAACTCATATAGCATCTAGGAATAGAACAACAGAAGAAGAAGAGAATGGCACAACTCCAAAAAACCTAACACAGAAAATCTTTTCAGTAGACAATAAACAGAATCCAATCATAACAGGACTGTAGAGATTAGGTATTTGCTTATTCTGGCTTCACTGATCTTTCCATGTTGCTGCTTGTTCTCTTTCTCTACTTTCCTTTGGTTTATATTTACCCACATCTTTTCGTAGTTGATATCTTTCCATTCTAAATAAATGCTCTTTCCATTTTTCTCTATTGATCTTTTCATTTGCATTGTAAAGACTTGACTCTCTCTTCTGTTGTTTTAATTTTTTATATGGTCTAATTTTGTTTTAATTGTTCTTAAAAATCTCATTTCTGCTGCTTGTATTTTATTTTGATCTTTCTTGTTAACAATCCATGTTTCTGAGATATATAATAGAGTTGGAGTGGCTGTTACTTTATAAAATTTAATTTGGATATCTCATCTTGTTTGTTTTTTAATTAGTGTCCTTTTAATTGTTCCACAGTTTTTTTGAAATGTATTTAGTTTTTCATCTATACTTTGTCTTTTAGATATGTTATTATGCAAACCCAAATAATTAAACTGTGTCATCTGTTCTATTATTTTATCTTCTATGACTGCTTATGATCTTAACATTTAAATTACTTGACTTTTGTTTTCTTTTGTGAGATCTTTAAATTGTACTGTTGGAATATTTAATTCATAAACTGACTTGAAAGTCACCTGCATTATCTTGTAATATCATCTGAATCATCTGCATACAGCATTGTATCAGAATTGTATCAAAAATACAATATGCAGCGTATGCTGTATGTTGTGTTTTTGACAACAGTTCTTCTGGTTAACTTGGATACCTTGTTTTATTGCTGCTTTCCATTATTTAATAATTTGATCAATATATTGAATAGATTTGGAGACAATTACAAGGCTAAATGCATCTCTAAATTCCATCTTCTTTTAATGATTTGTTTTAAAACAGATATTGTCTATACATGATATACCATGTCGAAACCTATTTTGTTCTTCTGAGAGTAGACGGTTTGCAATATTTCCAAGTATTTTATTCAAAATTTTACTGTAATCTCATATTTTAACAGGATATGGTATTTAATAAACTTATTCTTCTGTAATTTTGTCATTTCTATCTTCTTTCTTAAATATAACTTAGCTTTTGACCAATGTGATAGCACTTCACATATCCTCCAATAGTTACTCATTAGCTTTAAGAATCTTCGATATTATTATTTATATGGATCTCTATGGACTCAATAAACTCATTGCAGGAGAACCACACTATTCATTAACCTGATACCTATCATACATCACCTTAAATTTATTATTGGGATGCTCACAACCACCTCTTTTATTTTATTTATCCTTTTCTTTTTTATGCTGGAGCTTACTAAATGTGATATAGCTTGTGTTCCACTGTGTACATATTTGTTCTTATAATAACCTAGATATAAGGGTCGAAATGTTGAATTTTGTTATATTTTAGTTTTAATCATAGTAATGGCTCTAACATAGAAGTTTGCATTCATAATTTCTACACAATGACTATGAAATATGTACTGATGTGATATCACACGTAGTGATATGGGTAAGAAATTGGTCAAACTGATAGATGATGGAAAGTAATGTTCAGAAGGAGAGCCTTCAAAGAGCCAGGTTGTTAGGAGCAGAGTACCACAGGGTTTTGTTTTAGGATCCTTTTTGTTGTTCAAAATGTTCATAAATGATTAAGATTCAAATATTAAAATTTCTTCCTTATCTGATGGATGTAGAAAGTTGGGCAGAATAGTTACTTGTTCTGATGAACAAAGTTTTGTATATAGGATGATCTTAATATTGTCATTAAGATCATCCTATATACAAATATTGGCAGAATGGATCAGGAGGTAGTGTTTAAAATTTAATGTTAACATTATTGTGATTTATTTTTGGTGAGTAATTTATGTATAATTGAATAGATTGGTTGATAAGGAATTTAAGTTCAGAGCTCATATTGGTAGGACTGTCAGTAAAGCTCAGCAGATTATAGGATTAATTGAACAAAGCTTTGCTTGTAAGAGGAAGGAAGGAAGGATATCATTATAGAAGTCTTTAGTCACACCAATATTAGATTATTGCTTCCAACTTCACTTGCAAATAATTTTAATGGATGTAAAGAAAATTGAAAGTATTCAGAAAGGGTTGTATCATATTTGTATGTAAGTTAGTTCATAACATATATAAGACAGACAGCAGGAGTTTGCTGCATTTGCTGAACCAGGTTCTGCTATATGGCATAATGAAAAAGATACTGAAGAAGATATGTACAAGTTCATTTGTACATGAACTTGTACATATCCCATAAGAATACCCCTCCTGGGGGGGGGGGGCATTATTATAGATATCATGATACATAAAAAAAGTTACATCATTACAAACTTCATGTTGACAGTTTTCCTCAAAATTAATCTGTTATCTGTAAAGACTCGAATATTACTAGCTCTTGTATTTATGTCTTACAAAACACTTCATACTGTATCAATCCACCTAGATCTTGGTCTTTCACTATATATATTTCTTCCTTTCTTGAAAAAAAAAAAAAAAAGAAAAAAGACTTCATTTCTTAATATTTCTTCTTTCATTCTGTTTAAATGACAATGCTACTTTAGATTAATTCTGCAAACACATCCCTAAATGCTAAGAACATCAAGTCCTTTCCTGAATCCTTGTTTTTTAATATGATACTCAAGTCCTTCCTAATATCCTTTTTTTTTTTAAATATGATACTGCTATTGATGCCATCTGTATACTCTTCTAATCTATCTCAGGACTTATATTTGCTTAGTACAGTCTTTGATTAAGAAATTTATTTCTTAATCAAAGCCTTTATTTCTAACCCATCTATCAGATCTGTTAATTAAAATTAATTGGAACACTTCTTGTATACACCAAGTTTAATGTTTTGACTAAATCTCTTATATCATATAACTTTATTTGGTTGATTTCCTACCATACTGGCTTTGCTAATTCTGTTCTGTGTCCATGTTTAATTTACCATCTACAGCAAAAATTGGGGCTATGCAGCTGAAATATTTTACTTGTTTCATAATTTCCCCATTTAGGATTCAGTTGATGTGTTCCTGCCTATTTATCTTTTCCTTTTTATTGCTCATTCTCATACCAGACTTATTGCAGCAGTTATTTAATTTAATTTGTCGGCTTGCTTTGCTGAATAGTTAGCATACCTGCTCTCCAACAGGCTGCTGGTTCAAATTCTGCCATGGGCATGGATGTTTGTGATTGTCTTTCTTTAGGTATGAGATGAATGTCATCACCCAGTATGAGACCAAACTGATTATTGGAGGCCTGAAGGGGCTTGAAAAAATTTCATGTTTGATCTAGAAGGGCTTCTGGACTATTTAAAAAATAAATGAAAAATACAAAACAATATATAGAGAAAATTGATAAAATAGGGAAAAAATATTTCTAGCCCGTTCACAATACAAAATGTACTTTAGGTTTAAAATAACTTTTCAAGGGTAAGAGCAACATAAAAAAAGGAAAAAAAAACTTTTTTTTTTTATTTAGAATCCTATAGAGCTGCACTGGATTTATTTAGGGGTATAACATCATATGTGAAGTAAAGAGCTGATCTTAACATCTCCAATTTTGATATCAGTCTTATTGTCACCTTCCTACGAGGGTGGTCTGAAAAGTTCTCGGTCTCGACCATAGATGGCAACACTATTGGCAAGATTTTTTTCTATAATTTTGGTACATCTGTCATAAGCATCCATGTGAAATTGGTCATGCTCTCAAGTAGTTGATAGCATGAAATTATATTTTTGTCATTGAAATTATAAATTTTTTTTTCATTGTTAGGCCTAGAACTTTTCAGACCACCCTCATGCATAATGTGAACCATGTAGATGATAACAGTGGAGATAATGTGTACCCTTGTCTGGTACCTGATTTAACATTAAACCATTTTCCTCTACCTGCTTCAATTCTAACTGCTGACTTACAATTTAAATATAGACTGTGTATATATTTATATATAATGTTCCATTACACCATATAACTGTGAACAGCATTTTTCTTGGTACCTTGTGTTATATACATATCTAAGAAAAATGCTGTTCACAGTTATATGGTAAATGGAACATTATGTGTACCAATATGTAATGGTGAAAATCTCATCCTGGCAATGTCTGTTTGGACTGAGAGCTTGTTCTTCTCTAAGCTTTTCACAATTTTTCTTACCATTTTCTCAAGTATAACAGGGACACTTGGTAGAGAAATTCCTCTATATTTCTCATATTCATATTTGTTTCCCTTTTTATAGATGGGTACTACGAGAGCTCTACTCCAGTCATATGGAATTTGAGTGGCTAACCGAGAAGAGACCTCCACATAGCCTTTTAAGGAATGTGAAAAACTGACATGGGCTTCTGACTTAATGTCTACTCCTCACCTTTTTTGTGGTGCATCTCATTAGTAGTTATCTACCTGGATACTGAATGAACAGGGATGGGCTGCAGTTTGATATTTAGCCAACCAAATTGTATTCTTATTGTCTCAAACTGAATAATGATGATGATACACGATGAAAAAATGATGATGATTGGTAATAGGAAATGCTTCTGCATCTCTACATGCTTGAAACAGTGCTGTCATCTGATCTATAACATTAGAAGGAGTAATAGACACGATTGGATAAAATGAAGCAGATTTTAAATGTGAGAAGATTAGAAAGAGAATTTGAATTTATTCAGTTTCTTATATTGAATATGAGTGTATGTATATATAAATGCTATCTTTGAGATGAAGAGAGCTAAAAGGGTGTAATTATGGGAGAGAGGAGTAGCAGTGAAGTAACTCATAATTGAGTTTCTTTTAGGAAGTGTGGTTCTGGTTTTGCAGATTTGATATGGACATCATTGAGGTTGGAATTGAACTGATATATATTTTGGGTTGAATTTGTAAAGATTTAAAAGTTTGCATTTGTTTGCATATAATTTGATTTTTTATTGGTGGTTTGTGATAAACTGAAATTAGTTAAGACATGGAATATGCAGTGAAGACTTCTGCATTACATATATGTTCTGCATAGAGAAAATCTTCTCAACAAGTTACCTGCCTGTTGGCTGACAAATACATAGAGGCAGTAAGAAGACACATTCACTATAATTATCAATTATAGATTGATAAAACTATAGTTATAGTATAACAATGGGAATAAAATAAAATAAAACACGCACACACACACACACACACACATACATATATACACATTCAATTTTGTATTCATAAATTACATATATCGATAAACACTTTAGAAACATATTCATTTAACTTCACAGTAAACTGAAAATTAAAAATAACTGAGCACAGCAAGTGAAATAAATCATGAGGCAGTAAGAAGACACATTCACTCAATTAGAATGGATGTTTTGACTGAGCAATCAGCTGTTCAGGTAGGTTCGGCTCTCAGGTAGGGAGGATTGACAAACGTGTATAGACATGAACTACAGCACTATGCTTTGTCACTTAGTTCTCAGAAATTAATCAATATCAGTGTTGCCAACTTTGCGACTTTATTACTAGATCTTGCGACTTTTGAGCTTTCACGACACATACCCCAAAATTTTACCATGTACCCCAAGGGGTGTGTGTGTACCACAGGTTGAGAACTCCCTCTAGGGTAAGATATAAGTATATAACTGAAATAAATGTCATTGCTTTCATTCTTCATTAAAATCAGTAAAATTTAAATTTTGGAGTTTAAATTAGCATTTATGGTCATAGTCAGTTATTTGTTCCTTTGACCCTCCATGACTGACATGCTATTCTTTGGAGAATGAACCTGTTCTTTATATTGATCCCATACATGAGAGGCTGAGGAACCTGTAAGCACATCAGTGCCATGTTTTGGATGCAGTTGAGAACTGAGAATTGGGAATATTTCATGAGAAAGGCTGTTCTGGAGGACAGAGGTGGACAGAATAAAAGAGGCAGAATGGAAGCAGGTTCTGTGTGTTTGCATTGCACAATAAAGGGATGCTGGGCAGCTGTTGCTCTTGTTTTAACAGGTGCAACAGAAAGTGAAGAAATGATGGTTGCCAATTCACTTGAGCAGTGATTATGGATGTACCTGTAGAAGAGAGAGACAGTGCTGAAACACTGCACCTGTGCAATAGAAGTTGAAGTGAATCTGTACGAGAGGGATCATCTGGGAGCCTAATTGCTTGCCTTTGGGCAGTATCAAGGATTTTAAGGGAAACTTTAAGTGCACTATCCCAAACACATGAGCAGTATTCTAAACATTGGCAGATTTGGGATTTATATATAGTTAAGAGTTGGTTGGGTATAAAATGGGCTCTTGAATGAAAGAGAATGTCATGTTTCTTGGATGCTGAGGAGGCTATTAATATGATGTGTTTATGCCAGTAAAGACTGGAGATAAACATTAGCAAAAACAAGGAGATCTGATGTTGTCTTGTGATTTGCATATTACTAAGGCTAGGGAATGGGTGAGCTGGAATCACTTTTGCATGAGAAAAGGCAAGACTGTGTTTTAGTGGCATTGAACATAACAAGGTTGTCCTCTCAATATTGAAAGATAGTATCTAAATCAATGTTTAAGGCATCTTGTAGCCTGGGATGTCAGAGTACTGCATGGTTTGTCAAATAAGTAGAATGAGTGGAGATCATCTGCATAGCTGTGGATGGGATTCATGGTTATTATGAGTAAGTCATTTATGTACAGGAGAAAGCGGATAGGTGATAGGACAAAGCCTTTAGACACTCCAGCAGTGGTGGTGAAGCCCAAAGAGAGAGATCTACCATCACTCACAGAGAACAACCAGAGAGAAAGCTGGTTACCCAAATATAGACAGAGGCTATGAAGCTTTGAAAATATCAAGGTGATATTACAAGTGTCTCTGAACCTTTCCATGTTATGTGTCCAGTGATGGTAATGTAAGTTACATGGTCAGCTGTGGATCTTGAATATCAGTATCCATACTGCTGGTTGCTGATTAATTGGTAGGCCTCTAAGCAGTGGAGAAGTTGGCTGTTGATGATTTTCTTTATTATTTTGGAGAGAATAGAAGTGATAGTAATTAGGCTGTAGTTTGATGGTAGACTTCTATTACCCTTTTTTGGAATAGGATGAATATGAGATTGCTTCCATGCATTGGGATAAGTACCAGATATATATAATAAATTATAGACACCACAGAATGGGTGTTAACTCTTGAGCACAATGTTTGAGAACCATTGCAGAGATGTCATCACGACCAGAAGGCTTTTTGTATCCAAGTTATTTAGTAGTTTGATGCATTTTTGTTGAAAAACTGTAGTAGGCATATGGAGCTTGGATTCTAGTATGGTAAGAGGTTATTTCTATTTGTCATCTCTGCAGGAGTTCAAGGAAAAGAGTGATTCCAGAGGTCAACTTTATCTTTGGGTGAAATAACAGTGGTACCATCAGGATGAGAGAGAGAGAGGTGGAAGTGCAGGAGAGCAAAAGTTGCATCCTACCCCTTTTCAAGGGACCAGAAGGCATGGCTTCCATTTGGACAGGAAAATCAGGACAGGGTTAGAATCATGTTTAGGATACATAAAACTCATATAAGAACTTTTGAAGTGAGGGTGAGTTAGCCTGGTCTCATTCAGAGGTAGGAGAGGCCCACCCCTCAGATTTTGCATTCTAGAAAGTAGGCATAATGACCAGAAGAACATATGTGATGAACACATATAATAACACTAGCCTCATAGTTTTAGTTGCTTCAGCTGTAAATCAAAACAGTCCAGCACAATTCTTTGGGAAGTGGTTTGCTTTTCTCTAAAGGTAATATCTAAAAACATATTTAAAAATAAAATAATAAAATAAAATAAATTCTCATAATGCCTTTTTATTCCCCAGTGGGAGTAGATGGAGTGAGCTGTTTTAGCCCTAACTTCCGTTTAAAAATTTTGGGAATGCTGGTCTATATACACTGCTTGGAAAGAAGTCAATGGACACCATAGTGTGATGAACAAACAGCCTTTATAAGATGTAGGACTTCCGTTCAATGCAATGACTGCAGCAATCCTACAGGGTATACTTTCCACAAATGTACGATAGTGATCAGTGATGTCCCTTGACCTCACCTGATGCTCCAGTTCATCCCACAGATGTTAAATAGGGTTGAGATCAGGGCTCTGTGGAGGCCAGTCAAGTGTGGTGACGTTATGTTTACAAACCATGCAGTTAGTCTTGGACACTTATAAACTCCATGTATTCATTGCCTGTTTGCAAAAGATAAATCCTCAGTTGTCATGGAGGGGGGGGTAAATTGTGTTTGCTAGTTTTTTCAGCTCTGTCTGAAGACCTAATTTCTTCATTTCATGAAGTGATTTGAACCAGGAACTCTTTCTCTGGTCAGGCCTTGCTCAAAGCAGACATATTTGCAGTCAACAGACATGCTGTACTTGCCTCTCATAGCTTTATTGCTTTGGTTGTAATTCCAATCTGTGAGAATCTTTCTCATACTTGTGTACAGGTTAGAAAAATCTCTGGAACTGGAATTCATTTAAAGCATACTTAGATACTAATTATACAAGTTTCAGTAAGGAAATACCGTGAGTAGACATATTACTAACTATTATAATAACTGAATTAACTCACATAAATTATTCTTTATTCGTAGAATTTTCACCCGAGTATCACAGGCATCATCAGTATAGGTACAAGGCTAATTAAACAACTGTTATATTCACAATGTGCCACCTAAGTAGCTAAGGTTAAATTTCCTAAATTTATTTATTAATTATTTTTTAAATTATTTAAATTTAATTATTTAGTTATTAAATTATTCAATTATAATAATTTATTTATTTTATTTTTTTTAATATATATGTGTATACAATTATATGTTAGGAAAGATTTGCTGCCTTATAAAGTACTATCTCCCACAAGGGCCAAGACGTAGACCATCGGATCTGTTTAGGTTAGGGGAGTGAAGTAATGTTTCACATTACTTCACTCCCCTAGTTAAGTGGAACAAGACAAAAGTCATTCACAGAAGTCGGTTCCTAATGGAATGGCTATACAAAGAAACATGTGAAACATTACTTCACTCCCCTAACCTAAACAGATCCGATGGTCTACGTCTTTCCCCCTTGTGGGAGATAGTACTTTATAAAGCAGCAAATCTTTCCTAACATATATATATTTAAAAAAAAAAAATTAAATTTATATAATTTAAAAAATAATTAATAAATAAATAATAATAATAATAATTAAATAAATTTAGGAAATTTAACCTTAGCTACTTAGGTGGTGCATTGTGAATATAACAGTTATTGTTTAATTAGCATTGTACCTACTGATGATGCCTGTGATACTCGGGTGAAAATTCTACGAATAAAGAATAATTCACGTGAGTTAATTCCGTTATTATAATAGTTAGTAATGCTAATTATACAATTTTTAAATCTTTCCCTGCTTTTTAGGTAACCTGAAGATGACACTGGTTAAGTCTATTTTATAATGATCCATGAATTTGATAAACAATACCTTCAAAATTAATCATTTCAACTACCATTTCATGTAGTAAAATATGTGATTGAATTTTTTCCAGACAGACCCCTAGATGATGCCACTGCAGTTAGTACCTTGCACTTCCAGTTAGTGGAAGAATGGAATCTGCCAGGTCATTTGTTTCAAAGTTGCAGCTTGCATTATTAAGATGTACTACTACTTAAATGGAAACTGTGTGTGTGCGCGCATGCATGCACACATGCTGTGTGTCAAAAATGCAGTGATGCCAATTGACATTTTTTGATATCCATCAAATTTTATCAAATATCTTGATAATGGCCCAAACTCTAGACTTCCTGTTTAAAAGGACAATATAGAACTTCACATAAATACCATTATCATAGAGAAAATAAAATGAAGAACTTTCTTTGATGAAATCCCAAATATACTTTCTTCATTTACAATTTCATAACGTGCAGATGAAGCAAAATATTTGCATAACTTCTAATGGCAGATCCATCTATGATTCTAAATATATAATGCTTAATAACTTTCCCATACCGACACAAGATCAACCAGTACATTAAGTTCATCACATAGATAATTTGATGATGTATTTAACAATTAGCAAAATGTATTTTGGCTTTATGGTTTGTTATACAGAAAGTTTACTTTTATTTGGCAACAAAAACAAGAAAGAAGCCTGAATACCATCTAGGTATGAAATTTACTGCCTTGAATTCTTTCTTTTTACACTGAAAAGTGAAAAGTATGGAAATGATATGAGAAAATCCTAATGCCCATTCTTATCACAAAAATTTTTTTTCTTACGCTAAAAAAGTAAACCATTCCGAAAATACACTCACTGATGCACATTTTTGTAGAGATAAAAGTAGCATTTATTGTAGACATTTTATAACATTTATTTAAAAATACCCTGCTTGGATATCTATAAATAAAAGAAGTCAACAGCCATGGCACCCACCTTAAGATGTAGAACCTCCTTTCACCTTACTGACAGCAGCAGTTCCATGGTGCATACGTTCCACAAGCATACAATAGCGATCGATAGGAATTTTGTACTATTCTTCCTGTAGGCATTTAATGAGGTCCTGGACTGTTGTGGGGCCAACATTCCTTGATCTCACCCAATGCTCCAGTTCATCACACAGATATTCAGTAGGGTTGAGATCAGGACTCTGTGGAAGTTAGTCAAGTGTAGTGACATTCATGTTCACAAACCATGCAGTAATGGCAGCAGCCTGGTGCATTGTCTTTCTGAAAGAGACAATGGTCAGTTTAGAAACCCCAAAGTAGGAAGCATTGTGTTGAATTTTTTCTTGACAATTATTCATAAGACTATTACACTATTACTGTTGTCACGCACAATACCAATTTTTTGTATGAATTAGAACCATCAGTTATAACCTAGTCTGTAACCTTCATTTTAGCTTACTAGTTTGTATTCCCTGAGGATGCCAATAGAAAAATTGGCGAAACATGTAGGAGGATAAAATAAAGCTACTTGACAAAGATTATATAAAAAAAGTGTAATAGTCTTAGGAAGCATTGTGTTATACACAATGTTCAGATTGCTCATGGAGTTCAGTGTTAAACCTGGAAAAAAAAAAAAAATAAGGATCACACTATCACCGCCAAATTTCATAGAGGTTACACACTCTGCTAAGAGACGTTCGCCAGGCATCTGCCATCGCCACATCCATCCACCTACTCGATAGAGAATCGTTGCTGCATAACAGTTTTCCAAGCTTCCACCTCTCTGTACTATCCTATCACAATGCTTCTTTCAAATGCCATCAGTTCCCTTCATGTAGCCATTTCACCCAGACACGTTGCACTAACTTGGGAGTCCAATTTATAGTGGCTACAAACATGTGAATCATTACATGGCACAATGCACCTTCCACATGGGGGGGGGTATCCATTGACTTCTTTCCAGCCATTGTGTGTGTTTATTTATCATCTGTATAGTTTTTGTTGTTGAACCTTATGAATGATATCTACTCATTTCACTGCTATGGTTAACTTAATCCTTTATTTTCTTCATGAAGTTAAATTTATTCTCTAAGATATTTAAAAACTAATTATTTTGTAATGTGCTTTTGTAAAAAACAAAACAACAACAACAAAAAAAAAAAAACAGAAATTAAGCTTTTATTAATTTCTTTAATTTCTGTTTATGCATGTGAGATTGGTAAAGTGATTGATTTAAGTTTGCTATTCTTATTTTAATGCTAATGTAATTCTCTCATAGATATTACATATGGATGGCCATGGATTCAGATTCAAATTCTGCAAGAGCTATCTAGAACAGCTAAAAGAATGGGAAACCAGGCTGTTGCTGTTAGGTAATTTTTGAATAATTTTTTCTTTATGACTAAAATTTATTATATGAAAATTATGTCAGTTTGCCATTTGCTTAATTTTTGCCATTCTTATTATTGAGGAGAAAAATGAAGGAAGCAAGTATTTTCTCAAACTCATTTTGACTGTAAACATTTAGGGTGCATTGTTTCCCCAGACTTTCATTGCATTTGTTAATATTATTTACCAATGATGAATAATATAAGCAAGAAGATCCCTTGTTGATCAAGAGAGGCAGAATCCATACTGGCAGCCATTAATTAATTTTCATATAGTATAGAATTGAGTGTTGATGGTTTTTCATTGAGTGAAGATGAGTTGAAATCCCTGTGACTTGTATTCATAATTTTTAATTAATTGCTGGCAAAAACCACTTAAACAATGTAAAACACTTTAATAAAATGACTAGTTTCATATAGCCTTATTGTGGCAAAGATTTGTCATGAGTTCTTAGATACTAGTGGAAAGAGTATAAAAAGGCAACATAGAACAAATTTCAGCTCTGGTACAAACCTTCAACTCAATTGGAAAAGTGCCATAAGAACCAGGAGGTTTTTCTAGTTATATGGTTTAGACAAGATTATTTTAATCTCTTTCTAGCAAAAAAAAAAAAAAAAAAAAAAAAAAAAAAAAGGATGGGAGGGGAATGTTGTGTACTTGGAGTAGCAATAGGATATTTACCAAGATCATGTATGCAAGAATTAGAGAAAAGTAAGATGCCTGGATATTGGTCTTATCTGTGGGTAAGAATCATGACTGCTATTTGTATATAATGAAAACTTCTTGCTTTCAGCCATTTCAAAATCAGATTTGGATGGATTGATAGTTTACTTTTATCTATTTGAGGCTTTAGCTTTGATCAAAATTTTCATCTTCCTTTTCTGTTTATATTTTTATACAACCTTGGTCTTTGGAGAACCAATATGTAGATAAGGAATAAGAAATTAAAATGGAATGTGGAATAAATGGTTTCATACCAATAAGAATTGCTATAGTGATATATTCAGTGTAAATGTTTTAATTAGAAGACTGAAAACAATAATCCAACCAAAGAAGTGAGACATAGGGATCACAGTGGTCCTCCCACTTGACATTCTCATAATGCCAGGCAACACATGGATGAGAGTGATGCTTTGAGTTTTGCTCCATAGGAGAAGAAATTGGTACTGAAATGTGATTTGAATTTTCTAGATGACAAACAACATGCCCCATTATAGAAAGTTCACCAGTGAGGAAGTGATCTGAGTGTGTAGACTGGTTAGAATTATCTGGTATTCTGCTACGTATGTGAACAATTTGTGTTCGGATATTAAATGTTGGAACAATTCTATCATTGCAATTGTGAACATGAAAAGCTATGGAGAAAATAATTCCTGTTAGGAAAGTTGGACTGGAAAAAATCAACATTTCAGAAATCAAAAAGTTCAGAATGATTGATGACATTAGGAGAATAACAGAGAGAATGAATTAGAATGGTGCAACAAGATTTTTAACCAGAGAATTTCAAAAGGAGGATATTGTAAGTTAGACATTATACATCAGAGTGAATATATGCACAAAATGCTACCTTTGAGATGAATAGAATCAATGTGTGTAATTGGGAAACTGCTTAAAGAAGCAGAAATTTGAGTTAGGAAAATTCATTTCCACCTCCAATCTTCTGATCCTGAAGATTGGAGTTGGAAATGAATATTGTTGAGGTTGGAACTAAGACCATGTATATTTATGAAGTGAATATGGAAAACTGGGTTTGGCACTATTTGTGTGTAATTTGTCAGCCTAGTTGGCCGAGTAGATTGATAGTGTCTTCATTCTCCTTAGAATCACGTTATGGACATTGATGTTTGTGATTGTCTTTAGAGTAGGGTTTCCATTCCAGATTATGTAAAAATGAAATGAGAAAAAAGAAAAAAAAATGAAAATAAAAAAAATAGGCTCACCTTCTGTACTGATGTATTATAGATATTCATCGTTTTGTGAGCCAGCCTGGTTGGCCGAATGGTTAGCGTGTCCGCTCTGCAGCTAAGAGGCTGCTGGTTCGAATCCTGCCATGGGCATGGATGTTTGTGATGTTCCTACAAACTTTGTGTGGAAAGGGAATCTGCGACCCTACCACTTATTGTAGCAGAAGACATCATTGCCAAAACCATGTGAGGTTCAGCAGTGACCATATGGCATCTATGGACGTCAAATGTGAAAATTTTTAAATGTGAAAACATTTTGTGAGTGAGAGCCTCAAAAAAAAAAAAAAAAAAAAAAAAAAATAGACTACCCTCATTAACTGAATGTGTTGCAGAGATTATTTTACTGCTCTTACCAATCTGCTCAAGTTGTGTATAATTATGGAGATTTTATCACATTTATCAGATATAGCCATATTTTAAATTTCTACAACATATTAATTTATATATTCTTTACAATCTGTTGATGTACATATATTTCTGCATGATTGATATCCACATAAATCTTGAGATACAAATACTTTTTATAAATTCTGTTTTTTTTTTCCCTTCATTTTTTTTTCTTTTAAACATTAAGCACATGGTCGTAGTTTTTTGATGTGCCATAAAAATTTAAAACAGCAAGCTGACTATATAGTCTGCTGTGTCTGTCAATCATATATGTTGATTTTGGTACCTTGAAAATCAAAAATTTTCATTATCCAATGGAAGACCACCATTTTGCTTATTGAAGCCTGAAGTGGCTCAAAAAAGTATCATGCTTGGTCTAGAACTGAATTCTCATTACGTAATCTTCACCTGTCCATGCCACTAATCCATGATACATCCACAGCCTTTTTGTGGACATGATGCATATAAAAAAAATAATAACAAATACATAGGTGTTCTGATTTAATTTCTTAATACACTGGTGTCCAAAAGCTAAAAACTACCTATATTTTTACTGGTATATGAAAAAATTTTCATGACTACAGCCAGATGTGGACGCAAATTTATTGTGAGCATACTAATAAATTATATTACATAAAAAATGTGTTATAAATTTCATACCAATTAAATTGCAATATGTTTTTGGCAAAAGTTATGAATTTCTTAAGGATGTAGTTGAGGAATTAATGTACAATGCTTACAGAAAACTATGCTGAGAGATATTTCAATATGGAATATATCCACCTCAAACTGTGATGCAGCTCTCACATCTACCATGCTTAGCACCAAGTGATTCAGGAGTTCTAGAGGCAAATTGACTCACTCCTTCAGAGCAAGGATTGTTTGTTTTCTGGAGGGGAATTTCGAGCAGTAATGCATCTCCCTATTACATCACAAACATGTTCTGTGGAGTTCAGATCTTGGAGGTGTGTTGGCCACTCCATTTGATTAATATCCTTGGTCTCCAGAAGTATCTCCACTGCTCATGTACGATGTGGTGTTGGATTGTCATCCATAATGTCAATGAATTCTTTGCTTACAGCACTGCAGAACAATCGAACATAATGTTGAATAACTTCATTGCAATATAGTTTAACATTCAGTCCCTTTTTCCAGCACTTGTAGCTTGGTGCATCCATTAAGCATAATGCCTCCCCCACACCATAACCCCACATATCCATCCTTCTCGAGGACATTCTCATGATGAAAAGCAGTACCACTTTCACACCAGATCAAGTGTCGTCTAGAATTGGAGGAAAGACTAAAATGATTCACCTGTGAAGAGTACATTAGCCCATTGGTATCTTGTCCAATTTTTATGGATACAACACCACTGAAAACATGCCTCTACAATTAGCTGTAGATAAAGTGACGTAGACTAGAGACTTTCAAGCATATAGGCCTACTTATTGATATCCACATAAATTATCGCAGACACCTTGCCACAGTTTGTCAAGATATTTGTGTATCTTGACAAACTTGACCTGCCGTGATGCATCAATTACATTTTGCTGCTGTAACCAAAAATCTGTCTTCATGCTCCATGGTAGAGTGAGGGCAACCCCCTTAGCAAATGTCTGAAACACATTCCATTATTTGAAATGCTGCCCAGAGCCTGGATACAATGCTATGTGAGATTCCAAACTCTCTGGCAATATTGGTAATTTCGCAGCCTTCTTCAAGCTTTCCAATAATTCTTCCCCTTCATGAAATCATGTAGAAGTTGTCTTTGAGACATTACAAGATATCCACATTTGCAACTTTACTCCTTCATGAAAAGAGCATCCTTTAACCACAGTTTACTTTTTGTAGCCTTTTGCCTTTTATCCTGTTGAGTGTTACAATGTGACCCCTTTGCATGTTATTCGAAAATTTGAATGTGTGACTGCTTTCTACTCAAAATCATCAGTTATCCAAATTGTCACAAGCTGATTCATCTGAATTTGTGTTGTAATCTTCAGAAATAGTGTTTCCTTAAGTTTTGGACATCAGTGTATTATTTCAGTTCCTCTTTTATGAATTTAACTTTTTTTTTTTTTTTAATTAAGAATTAAAAATCACTACTATATAGTTAACTATGTAGTATACATATTTTATGTTTAGTTGGTTTCTGTTGTTGTTTATAATTCTGATGAGAAACTGTATAGATATTGTCTAGATATAGACATCAAGATATTGTAATTGCTGTTATTCCTGTGATGTCTTCCAACTCAGTGGAGATGCTCATATGATAATATCACAAAAGTTTTTTTCTTCAAAGGTCAATAAATTTTTTAAAAATAATTATTAATTAATTAATAAAATTTCATTATTTAATTATTATTTAATTATTATTATTACAGTAAAATCCCTTTTTTACACTTTTCAGGGGACTGATGGGAAAAAGTGTAAATAGCAGGAAATGTAAAAAAACATTTAAAAAAGGCTAAAAGATGACTTACTGCTAGTATGAGTCGACATACTCGATTACAAAATTTAATAACTGAAAATAAATGAATTTACAATTACTTACATTTATCTATTAAAAAGTAATCTTTAATTGTTGATTGTTTTTGTTTTTCATTTTTTTTTCTTCTTTGACATAGTGCCAGATTGCTTTGCATTGAGTTCAATGCTTGACCTGTTTTTTACTATCGTGTTCCAAGTGGATACGGAGTGTCCAAGATCTTTTGCTAAATGCACACGTGTTCCGGCATGCCACTCTACACATCGCAGAATTGCCATCTTTTCTTCTATCGAAATACATTTTCTGTCTTTTTTCTCCATGTTACTAACATGGATAATCCACCACCGCAACTTTCACACATTAAGTTACGTAGCAGAACTTCTGCAATATCAATTCGTACGGTGATTGAAAAATCACGGTATCGCTCATCACTACATTACTGCTGCAAACGTGCAGGTCACCGTGATGGCAAAAATGAAACTACAGCCAAAAGCAACGCCATCTGAAAACAGAAATGTGCAATTTCTGCAGAAATCAATTCGAAAATCAGTATTGCCACCCAAGAAAAAAACGCGAATCACGGGAAATAACGTCCACATTGGGAAAACAATATATCATAAGAATAGGCCTCAGGACGGGACCAACAGAAAATGATGTAAATGGCAGGAAAACGTAAATTGCATGAACGTAAAAACAGGGTCTTACTGTATTTTATTTTATTTTTTTTTTGAGGGGAGAGAGAGACAAAGGAAATTGTGCTGGTACAAAGAAAGAAATGGCTAATTTTCATCAGAACCTCACCACCTACAGCACACTTTAGCTGGTTCATCTTGTGTGAGACATGATGAATGTTTGAGGGATCTTTCAAGTAAAGGTGAGCAAGGTTTTTCTTCTCAGAACCTCGGGGGTTTTTTGGAAAGTAGATATACCTGCTGTCCAGGATGAAGGCCTTTGGTCTTCAATTTCAGCCTTCATAGGCCACGAATCACTCTAAAATAGACACACATCATGGTGTTTCAAATTCAGTTTAGCTAACAATGGTAACAAGTTGGAACTTAACTTGTATTGGCAGTATCACAAAAGTGTTGTAATACATTTCATAACCTTTACTTCTGTCATGTGCCTATGACTATGAATCGTATGAAGAAAGTAGAGTGCTATAGCATTATCCAGGATGTGCTTCGAGGAGTGCAGTCCGCTTTATATTGCTGTATAAAAGTTGCATCAATCCTCTGATACTACAAATAAGTTAGCAGTGGCAGAAACACACTGCTAACTTATATGTCATTATTCCTGATCCAACTGCCAGACTCAAGGATTTAACCTTTCAAGACATCTGTGGTCTGCACTTAATCATATCAAGACAGGACATGGGAGATGCAAGCCCTGCCTTGATTGACTCTCCATATTCTAACTAGGGCAGTTTAGTTCAGACCATCTCATTAGTGATTATCCTATGTTCTCTTATCCTGGAATTTGTGTAGGCTTTTTTTGATGTTAAACTTAAAGCTTTATTGTGTATATAGAACTTCACTGTTAAACTATGATTCCCACTCTGTTTTATACGAAGGTGGTCTGAAAAGTTCTTGGCCTCAACCATAGATGGCAACAGTATCAGCAAGATTTTTTTCTTTCTAAGTTGTTACATCTTTCATAAGCATCCATGTGAAATTGCAAGTCATTCTATCAAGTAGTCTGAAGCAAAAGTGTTGTCTGTATCCCTTGAAATGGATAAAATTGAGTATCATGTGATTATAAACTTCTTTCTAAAAGAAGGTTTAACGGCAAAAGAAATTCATTCGAACTTCATAAAAGTTTATGGGCACTCTTTTCCTTCGTTTTTGACAATTAAGAAATGGGTGTTTAAACGTGGCTGTACCAGCCTTGAAGATGATCCACGTGAAGGACGTCCAAAAAGTGTAACAACACCAGGAATCATTGATCAAGTGCTAGGCATTTGCTGTGCTAAAGACTAGGCATTTCAAAAGAACATGTAGGATATATTTTGCATAAATGAGTGGACAGACTTATGTGTTCATCGTACATGTTGTTTATTTCTTAACAGTATATATTAGAACACAGAAAAATAAGTAAATAATTAATTTATTAACTTATTGCTGATATTTTGCTGGTGATATAACCAGCATTTTCAGAGGTTATATCACCAGCAAAATATCACACAAAACACAGTTTGTCACAATACGCGAGACTATAACAACATGGTGTAATCAACGGACTAGTTAAACAAAATTGTAGCAGCAACACAAAGACTAGAGTCCTGATTTTGGTGCCCTCTTAAAAAAAAAAAAAAAAAAAAAATTGCAGCTATCACATAAGACTAGAGTCCTAAATAGAGAAAAAAACGATACTAGTTTTTTTTTTAAGATGACTGTCTCCCAGATTTTAGGCAAATTCATACAGCCATATTTGTTGAGATTTGGAGTGTGTTTTAGGGCTTCTGTTGCCTCTAAGAGCAATCTCTCTGACTTTTAAGAGCTTCTGTGCAGTACTTTTGTGTTCTTCCAGTTGATCCTGTATGCAGGGGTATCCAGAGCATGGTCTGCTAGGCCCGACTTGCCATAGTGATAATGCCGGACGTATCTTTTGTGTTCGCTGATGCGGATGTTCACAGTTCTTCCTGTTTGACCGTAGTAGGCTTGATTACATGAGCAGGGTACTTCGTAGACTCCTGGATGTGCTAGAGGGGGAATGCTGTCCTTGGGTGAGCGGATAAGGGTTGTTAATTTGTCTGAATGTGGTGCGTTGTTCATGTTTATTAAGAGTTCTTGCAATCTTTTCGGATGTATGGGATGGTGACTGTTTTGTTGTAGTTCTCTGGAGTGGATAGTGGGAGGGGTTTCTTAGGGACTTTTAGTATTTTGTTTATCTTATGAGATTATAGTCATTGGCCAAGAAGGTGTGGCATACGTGAGCCAGTTCAGCAGCAAGAGCATTGTCATTGGAACAGATTGCTCTCGTTCTGTGAGTTAGCGTTTTTAAAATGCCATATTGTTGAGAAGAGTGATGGTGTGATTGTTTGTGTAAATATCTCCCTGTATGTGTGGGTTTTCTAAAAACTGAAAATGATAAGGAACCATCTGGAAGACATGTGATAAGTGTATCCAGGAAGGGCAGACAGTTATTAGCTTCTAGTTCCATTGTAAAGTGGATTTTTTTGGATGTTGGCTATTTAAATGCACTAAGAATGTTTCCAATGTCTCTAGGCCATGTGGCCAAATAGCAAGCGCATCGTCAACATAGCATAGCAAAAGTGTTGATTTGAGAGTGGCTGTATTGATTGCTAGTTTTACCAGGTGTTCCATGTAAAAGTTGGCTGGGGGGGGGGCATGGCTGTCCAATCTATTTGTTTGTATATTTTCCCCTTTCCATGTGAAATATCCTGCATGTATTGTGAATTTGAATAGTTCAAATATATCAGGGGGGAAAGTGTGACTGCAATTGAGGGTTTCTATTAGTGGTACATTTGTGAATAGTGAGGTGATATCAAAGCTTACTATTAAGTCTGAGCTTTTTAGGATAAGGTGTTTAAGATGCTTTTTAGGTGGGCTGCATTTTTGACAAAGGAGGGAGAATTGTTTGTGAGAGTGGCTAGTAGCTTCGCTAAATGTCTAGCCAGTTTGTATGTGGGACTATTTATACTGTCCACAATTGGGCGTAGGGGTGTACCTTGTTTGTGAATTTTTGGTGCTCCATAAATCCTAGGTGTTTTAACATGTTCATTGCCAATCACTCGATATCGCGTGATGCGAGTTCTCACCCAGCGGCCGATCACGCGTTATCGTGTGGACGTCACTATCAAGTAAAAAAAATTTGGCCACCACACGAAATTCCAATTTTCAGCTTGGCAATGAACGTGTTAACATGGAAGGGCTTGAGTTTGTTTATTGTGTCTTTGGGCCAGGAAGTGAATTTTTTCAATAATTTACGTGCCTTATTCTTTTGTGTGTTGGTGAGATTGCGATCTATAATTTTGTATGTTGACTGATCTTTCAGTCAACATACAAAATTATACAAAATTTAACAGCGTGTGCATTTTGTTTTCATATTCTGTTGTGTCCATCACCGCGGTTGCATTGTCTGCTTTTGTTATGATAATCTGGCTATTATTCTGTAGCTCTTTTACAGCAGTGATTTCCTTATGCGGGATATTATTTTTGGGAGGCTTAGACTTGATTAGGATGTTGGCCACATCTAAATATATGTTGTTGGCGGCAGGTCGTATATTCCCCGTTCGATGGACGCCATTATTTTGGCTTTTGGAACTTGTTTGGGAGTCACGGCAAGATTGTGCCCTCGACTTAAAGCACTAGTGGCTTCTTTGCTTAAGGTGAGCGACAATAAATTCACAAAGACAAGGTCTTGTTGTAATTGCAGTCATTGTATGGTGTTGCATTGTTGGAGATTTTCAAACTTATTTTGGTGTCGGTTTTTGACTATGTTGAATTCTTTTTTAGCCGTTGCGTCGGTGATGTTATCCAGGATCTAAGAAACCCCTCCCACTATCCACCACAGAGAACTACAACAAAACAGTCACCATCCCATATATTAAAGGCACATCCAAAAAGATTGCAAGAATTCTTAATAAACATGAACTACGCACCACATTCAGACTATGTGGCAAATTAGCAACCCTTATCCGCTCACCCAAGGACAGCATTACCCCTCTAGCACATCCAGAAGTCTACGAAGTACTCTGCTTATGTAATCAAGCCTACTGCGGTCAAACAGGAAGAACTGTGAACATCAGCAAACACAAAAGATACGTCCGGCATTATCACTATGGCAAGTCGGACCTAGCAGATTATGCTCTGGATACCCCTGCATTCAGGATCAACTGCAAGAACACAAAAGTACTGCACAGAAGCTCTTACAAGTCAGAGGGATTGTTCTTAGAGGCAACAGAAGCCCTGAAACACGCTCCAAATCTCAACAAATATGGCTGTATAAATTTGCCTAAAATCTGTGAGACAGTCATCTTAAGAAAAAAACTAGTACCGGTTTTTTCTCTATTTAGGACTCTAGTCTTATGTGATAGCTGCAATTTTTTTTTTTTTTTTTTTTTTTTTAAGAGGGCACCAAAATCAGGACTCTAGTCTTTGTGTTGCTGCTACAATTTTTTTGACTAGTCTGTTGATTACACCATGTTATAGTCTCACGTATTGTGACAAACTGTGTTTTGTGCTCTGAAGATGCTGGTTATATCACCAGCGAAATATTAGCAATAAGTTAATAAATTAATTATTTACTTATTTTTCTGTGTTCTAATATATACTGTTAAGAAATAAACAACATTTTGCATAAAGAATTGCAAATGAACAAGCTTTGCACAAGATGGGTGCTGCACTTGCTCACAGCAGATCAAACACTTGCGCATGAAAATCTCTGAACAGTGCTTGGAGCGTTTTAACAAGAATAAAACTGATTTTGTGCATTGATTTATTATATGGATGAGACTTGGATTTACCATTACACACCAGAATTCAAACAGCAGTCAAAACAGTGGATAGAAGCTGGTTGTTCAGTGCCAAAGAAGACAAAGTCAGTTCCGTCAGCAGGAAAGGTCATGGCATCAGTGTTTTGGGATGCTAAAGGCATTTTGTTTATTAATTATCTTGAAAAGGGTAAAACAATAACCGGGGAATATTATTCCAATCTTTTAACTGGACGACTAGACATGAGAAAAGATTTGTTTTGCAGGGGGGGGGAAATCATCTTTCATCAGGACAATACACCTGCCCAGAAAGGTGTTTTGGCAATGGAAAAATTAAGGGATCTGCACTATGGATTGTTGAAACATCCATAGTGCAGATAGTTGAAATATCCCTATCCATAGTTGAATCCAAATATCCCTATCCAAATATCCATAGTTGAAACATCGCTATTCCTCAGATTTGGCTCCCTCTGACTTCTATCTCTTCACAGAACTAAAACTCTTCCTTGCTGGTCAGCATTTTTCTTCAAATGATTGTAGCTGTAGAGGGGTATTTTGTAGATCTTACTGAGAACCACTACAACAATAGGGTAATGGCGCTGGAGTATCGTTGGAATAAATGCATTAGTCTTAAGGGAGATTATGCTGAAAAATAAAAATAATTTTGAAATTATATTCGTTTTTTCATTGTTAGGCTGAGAACTTTTCAGACCACCCTTGTATAAGTAATAGCTCCATCTTTTTATTCTCGTATCACTTTCTATATGTTCACCATCTGCTAAATTTATAAATAAATAATACTTTATCCATGTTTTTGTAAAATTTTGCCAATTGAAAGGGCGAGGATGTGGGAAGAAAATATCTCTTCTGCTGAAATGAAAGAGAAGGTATGAGGACTCACTATTCATGCAAAATGTTAGGTATGAAACTTTGAACAAAATGAGAGTCAAACAAGTATTGTTTGACACTCATTTTGTTCAAAATGAGTGGCAAACAAACCAGTGTCAAACAAGTATTGTTTGACCTAACACATTTTGCAGCCTGTTCAGAATTACACAAATTACAGCCTCTAGAGAAGAAGGATGAGATTAATGCATGGCATATAGGGGAAGTTGAAAACCTCATGTCTTGAATTTTATCTATAATGCCAGTGAAACAAGTTCACTTTATATAAAATTCAAAACACGGGGTTTTCTCCCTCATCCTATTCTGCATTATACACTTGATGTCAGAGTAACAGTGCATTAGGAAGAAAAAGATGAGACTGTTTTTTTTTTGTGGATCATTCTGTTAAGTCCAGTGGATGTGCATGGTAGAAATTACTGAAATGGATATGAATTGCCTACAGGACAAACAGCGTGAATAAGATACTATGGATGGTTATTGTATAGAGGGAATTAGTGGGCTTGATGTCATCCTGGGATTAGCCTATAGTCAGATTGTTGTTGGATTCTTGGTTGAAGATGGGTCCTCCACATTCTTGGAATAATTAATCCATCATTTATGTTCAGATTTGGATGATGTTTTAGCATCTCACAAGCTTCTTTGAATTTTCGTTCATACCAGGTTTTGGTTTAATTATTCCAAGAATATGGAGGATCCATTTTCTTCAACCCCAGACAGAAGAAAATCTCAGTATGAAAGGACCGTAGAAATTGTTTAATGTAGTTCCTTTTTTTTTTTTTTTTCGCACCAGAGGTCAGGCTAGGATAAATGATTAACAAACATTTAGATTCATTTTACTTTTGTGTAGTGCAACAGCATGTAGCTTGTATTTGTACGTATGTGTGTTTCCTGATGATGACTTCAATACAGAGGTCAAAACGTCGATTGTTACTTGCTTAATGTCAAGTAAAGTAATTATTCTAACACGTATTTTGTGTCTTCATAAATTCTTCACTATAAATATAATTGCAGTGTTTTGAAAAGCTTTTCTCTGGGCACTTTGTCATATGCCTTTTCTAGATCTACAAAACAACTTAAGCACAGATCCTTATTATATTCCCATGATTACTCTACTATTTGTCATAAAGTGAAAATCTGATCTTGACTACTTCTGTTTGGTCTGGACCCAGCTTTGTTTTCTCCAAGTTTCTCTTCCACATTCTTTTTGAATCTCTTTTCAAGTATGCTTGCATAAATCTTACCTGGAAAACTTAGTAGAGAAATTCCTCTGTAATTCTCACACTCAGTTTTATTCCCATTTTTATAGATGGGAGCTATGATAGCTCTACTCCAATCATCTGGTATTTGACTTATGTTCAGCCTCCTGAATTATGTAGTGCAATCACTGCAAAACTTTAAAACCTCCATACTTAGCATATCTGTCACTACTTTTTGTGTAACAGTCTTTCAAAGTAATTACTCTAGACATCTAGTATATATCCTTATCTTCAGTTTTCATATCACTTTTATCATCTTTGATTCTTTTAGAGTATTCTTTCTTGCATTTCTAATCTTTTTATAGCCTTCAGAACATTTTCCGATCTTCTTGATATTTAACTTTTATATTCTTACCAAAGTCTTCCCTTATTCTTTTAGGACATCTGCCAACTTATTTACTAGGAACTTTTGGTATGCTTTCTTCTTTTTCTGGACTGCTTAATTTTTTTTTATATTCTTACCAAAGTCTTCCCGTATTCATCTGCCAACTTATTTACTAGGAATTTACTAGGATGCTTTCTTCTTTTTCTGGACTGCTTAATTTTTTTTTAATATACAATAAACTAGTAAAGTCTTTAAATCTTACCAGTATTTTTGCGGTAATTCTCTTTATCTATCTTTTCTTTCCTCAACTCTAAGGTACACACTGTACCTGTCCACACTGTGCACAATTAATGCTAAGAAATGTATTTTATGTGGTCAGGTAGATTAACTTGCCTTATAGGCATCTTCTCACCTCTAACGGGTTGAAACTACTCTTTATTATTGATTACTTCCAATTTATAGTTAGTCTGTTTATGTACCTTTTTTTTTTTACCATCAAAAAAGGTATATTTGATTTTTGCTTGTAAATTTAATTTCGATTCCTACTGGTATGGATGGTTGTGAATGATTTTCATTTCCTTCTCTGAGACTATCTTCATTCTAATGGAAGATCACTAGGGCAAGATTAGTTAATAGTTATAGGACAGTCTTTCATGAGGAAGATTTACCATTAACAAAATGTTGCCTGTAGTTACTAATTGTATACTCAAATTCAGAGATCATTGTGATTATTGGTTATTTATTCTTTCTGCTACCAGTTATTTCTTTTCCTCTCTCATATTAATATCAATTAGAATCAGTCTGAGAAAAATCATTGTGGCTCTGCTCTTTACTTGCTTGGTACTCTTTACTTTCTATCATCCTTACAGGGCATAACATTTACTAAATTTGTTTCACTTCAATTTTACAAAAATTTGATTTGATAAACGAAACCAAGTATAAAATTATTATTAATTCCACATTTTCCCTGTCTTATTGATTTTTCCCCCTTTACATTTCTTTTCCTCTCTCAGTTTAATATCAATTATAATCAGTCAGAGAAAAATCATTGTGGCTCTGTTCGCTCGGTACTCTTCACAAGGATGGAGCAAAAACCGATGTATTTAACCATTGACCAATCAGTGGTGGTGAAGATTTTGGAAAAGTTGGTTAGGGCTTGCATTCAGAAATGGGTTGACAGAGAATATCTACTTTGTAATGAACAACATGGGTTTACCAAGGGAAGATTATGTTTTGCAACTTTCTCACATTCTATAATAATGTTACCACCAAGATAGACAAGGGGAATGGATACACTGTGATACTTTTGGATTTTGCTAAGGCTTTAAACAGAATACAGCATGGAATACAGTTCCATAAATTGGAAAATATGGGATTGGATTATTTATTATTGGCATAGATAAGAGGATGGTTGGGTGACAGATATCCAAAAGTGGTATGGGGGGTGAATCTGCAGGATTCAAGGTAACCAGTGGTGTGCATCAACTCCTTGGTCCCTTGTTATTCAATCAGTACATCAATGACACTGGGAAGGATTTGACATGTGACATACAGCTGTTTGTTGATGATGCAAAGATAGATAGGGTAATCAGGAGTGCTGCTGCTGATATGCAGTATTTCCAGAATGATTTGAATAGGCTGGAGTTATGGGCATGTGAACGTGGTTGTAATTCCAATGTTAGTAAATGTAAAGTCATGCATTTTGGTGTGGTTAGATAACCAATGTATTATATTGGTGGAATTATGCTTGAAGAAACTGATGAGACTAGGGATCTTGGAGTGTTAGTAGATAGGAAGGTCAATGGTCATATAGCAAAAGTTGCTATATGACTAATACAACTCAGAGAATAATGGCAATGCTGAAATGAACCTTGACATGTAAAGATGAAGTCATTTTGCCTCTTTATGCAGAATGACTCTTGTAAAGTGACTTGCAAAATGACTCTTGTAATTTTTGCCTTAATAAGACCTCACTTGGACTATTGCACATAGGTCTGGTCTCCTGGTTTCTGTGGTGATTCTGACATAGTGGAGAGAGTGCAAAGGAGAGTGTCAAAAATGATATCAGGATTATGGAATAGAGATTATGAAGAGATTGAGAATTTGTAGGCTGCAGAGACTAGCAAATAGGAGAAAGAGAGGTGATATGATAAAATTTCCATAGATTGAATTTTTCATTTTATAGAGGGTAGGGAAAGAATGCAAGGGCTTCCATGGAAGTTGGGATGAATGAAGGGGATTACGGATAGAATTTCTCTCATAGAGCAGTGTGTGATTGGAACGGATTGCCATTGGATGTTGTTTGTGCAATTAGCGTGAATGAATGCAAGAATAGGTATAACAGCTAGTGCAAATAGTATGGCCTTCCTGACTTCCTTGAGGTCAATCTGTATATCTCTTGATAATAATAATAATTGATTTATTTGAGGCTTCTCTGAGTTTTGCAGTCAGCAAATGTCAGCTCTTCTTTTCCTCAATATCATTATAAAATTACTTTAACCAAAATGTTGTAGCAGTTATAAATATCAGTGTATTCTTCATTATTTAAAGATTGCATTTTTCAGTTTCATAGGCATAACTTTTTTTCACATTTTCAGATTAGTTGTTACCAGTATACCATAAAGGGTTTGTTCAGAATTATAAATTTTGTTTTCAGGTGCTATAGAATAGGTGCTAGGTGGATATTGAAGATTGTAAAGATGATATGAGATGGGCATTAGTTATGGAGCACAGCTTTTAAGCATGAGTTAGCTTTATAATCAACATTATTTGGTTCTGTTTTTTGTCTGTTTCTTATCTGTTTCATCAAACTCAATTTTTACTAGGCAGAAAGGATGATACTTCAAAAATATTAACAGAGACATCCAGAGCTGATCAGGGACCCATTCAGGGAGGCTGCATGTCACCTGCACCAACTGTCATACCTTTCTTGAATTGATTCACACTACCTACACTCACAATCTCCAAAGGCAATCCATTTCAATCGTGCACCACTCTATAAGAGAAAAATCTAGCCCCACCCCTTTTTTTTTTTCCTGCATTCATTCTCATCTTCCGTGGATGCCCTTCATAAAATGAAAAATTCCCTCTACTTTTGTCATAATATGTGACTTTCAGAAACTTTGCCACTACTCCAGAGATACTGATAGGTCAGTAGTTGGACACATCGGTCTCTGTACCACCTTTTTATGCTATAGAAATTTACTACAGAATTTTGCATAAGCACAGTAAAAGTGGTCAAGAGATTTTGACTTCCTACAGAATGCTTACAGACCAGAAACAGTGAGCACAGCAACAATATTTATCTTGTGGAAACAGTTTCAAGGCAATGTGGCAATTGAAAAAAGCATGGTGCTATGAGAAAGATGATTGATTGTTTGGAAGATTATTGTCATGGAAGTTGCCCGCTAGTTTAAATGTCCCATTTAAACTTGCAGGCAAGTGTTCATTATATTGTTATAGTTGAATACTGAATTAAATATTTCAGTAGGTGCAGGATAGGTTTCGGTATTCTCATTGAATGAATAAAAACAGTGTTCTTGTAAGTCTGCTAATGATATATGATATTTGTTGAACATATCCCTGATTTTTTTTTATCATCTCTAATGACCTCTGATGAGTCTGGGAACTTCCATTATAACCAGAATCAAAATAGCAGTCAAGTGCTTTGAAACGAGCTCATGCCCACTGTGAGAATTTTGCCCACCACCTTTGTTTAGCATGATGGCTGATGTCATATTTTGATATTAGAAAAATCATATTTTTCAGCATAAGATTAGAGAGAAACATTGACTAGTGAGTATTAAAATATTGATGGATTGATTATTAATATTGATTATTGATGGAAAACTTACAGTATACTGACTTTGCTCTGGCATAAAAGTGATGGAAACCATTACTACAGTTCATGGTCACTATAGTGAACTCAAAGAAACTACAGGTACAGCTTTACTAGTGCAGCACTTCCCAAACTGTGGGCTGCGGTCCCCCTTGAGGGCTGTGAAATAAGGAAAACAAATTTAAAATGTTTTAAGACTAAGTAGATTTTTTTTTTGATCTTAAAAGAAACGTATTTAATTTTGAATATTTATTTCTTTTTTGTTATTTTTTATATTTTAATGGAAAAAATCACACATCGGTGTTGGTTCACAAATTTTGCTCCCTGCATATTTTGCCGCTTAATGAATATTAGTAAATATATGCTTATTCATATAAGATTCATTTCAAAGGTATTGATAAGAAGCACAAAAAAGCTTACAAATGCAAAATCTTGTGCTCATCTAAAATGGTCAAGTTTTTCATGCTTTAAATTAATGTTTTATTGCTAGTGTACACAGGTGCAGGCGATGCATGGGAAAGACATGTGCTTGGGGTGCAGGCGACTGCACTGATAGCACAGATCACGTGCATCAGAACTATAAATGCCAGGGATTCCCTTCTTCACGTAATTCACTAATTTCATCTTGTTAGTCTGCGGTGCCGGTATCAGTATGTGGTGCTATTATTTGATCTATTCTAGTTAAAAATTTAACCCTGACTGACTGATAAAAAAAAAAAAAAAAAAATCAGCAGAAGCAGAAACAGACTCACAAATGACAGTATCTCATATTTTTACTAGAACAGTTCGCATCATCTTCAGTGCCAGAAGGTAAGAGGCAAAAAATGTCATATGAAAAAATTCTAAAATACAATCCTTCTTATTTGAAATATGGGTTTGTACCATCATATAATGATCCAAACAAACCTATGTGTGTAATCTGCAGGAAACAGTTATCAAATGATTGTATGCGACCTGGAAAACTTTATCACCATTTAGATAATCTTCGTTAGGAATTTATAGAAGTAAGACAGTTGAGTTTTTTTCAAAGAAAAGCTGAAGAATTAAAACAGCAAACAAAATATTTTTAAAAACATACTGAATTAAATGACAAATTAGTAAAAGTATCTTTCGAAATTGCTTTGTTAATTGCAAAAATAAAGATACTCATACAATTGGTAAAGATCTCGTCTTACCAGCAGCAATAAAAATTTGCGAAAGTATCCATGGTTCCGAAATATCAGAACCTTTAAAAAAAATTCCTGTGTCTAATAACACAATTAAAAGAAGAATAGGTTGCATTGCCAATAATATCATGCCTACATTAATTTCACGAATCAAACAAAGTAATACATTTGCCATTCAACTTGATGAATCTACGGATAATACAAAAGCCTCTAATTTAATGGTTTTTGTTAGATACCTCTATAATTTTCAAATTCATGAAGCTCTACTGTTTTGCAGAAATCTTTCTAATACCACCAAAGGAAAAGATATACGGTGGTACCTTGGTTTGCGAGCATAATTCGTTCTGGAAACGTGCTCGTAATCCAATGCACTCGTATATCAAAGCGAATTTCCCCATAAGAAATAATAGAAACTCAGATGATTCGTTCCAAAACTCAAAAATATTCATATAAAAATGATTATTGTAATAATCTAACTGATAAGCTTAGGCGTTGCTGGTTATTCATTACTTATTTTTTCACGGTATTAACAACACCACAAACACTTTTATCAACAAGGATGTTTTATTAACACTAATATTTCGCTGATTTTCAAATCAGCATCATCAGAGCACAACACACATGTAAACGCGACAGTGAGTGAAACAATATAATTGCAGAAAGACAAAAGATCTAAAGTCCTATTTTTGGCGCCCTCTAACGAAAAAAAAAAAAAAAAAAAAAAAAAAAGCAGTTATCCAGGAGTTTTTCTTAGGATAACCGTCTCCCAAATTTTTGGCAAATTAATGCAACCATATTTGTTAAGGTTGGGAGAATTCTTCAAAGCTATTGCTGACTCAAAAAATAGTCTTTCAGATCTATAACGACTCCTAAATAGCACATTCGTTTTTCTCCATCTAATCCTGTGTGAAGGAGTGTCCAAAGCATGGTCTGCCAGTCCCGACTTGCCATAGTAATAGTAGCAAATGTATCTTTCATGTTCTTCCAGGCGGATGTTCACTGATCTTCCTGTTTGCCCATAATAGGCCAAGTCACAGTCACATGGAACTTCATACACTCCTGGGTGTGCTAAAGGGTGAAGTTTATCCTTTGGTGAGCGGATCAGAGTTGCCAGCTTGACATGAGGCTTGAAGGTGGTACGAAGGCCATGTTTCACCAATACTTTGGCTATCTTTTCCGATGTACCTCTGATATAGGGAATAGAAATGGTCATGTTGTATTCTTGTGTATTAGGGGGGGGGGGGGCAAAGTAATGGGCCTATGTAGTATTTTTTCTATTTTGTAGGGATTGTAGCCATTGGCTAAGAACGTATGGCGCAGGTACTGGAGTTCAGTGGTCAGAGCTGTATCGTTAGAACAAATGGCTCTGGCTCTGTGTGTCAGTGTTTTTAAAATGCCGTACTGTTGGACTGGATGATGATGTGATTGTTTATGTAGGTATCTTCCTGTGTGTGTAGGCTTCCTGTAAATAGAAAAAGATAGTGATCATCTGAAAGGCGGGTGACTAATGTGTCAAGAAATGGTAAACAGTTATTTGATTCTTTTTCTACTGTGAAGTGAATTTTGGGGTGTTGGCTGTTTAGGTAGGTGACAAAAGCATCCAAAGTGTCTTGTCCATGGGGCCAGATGGCAAACACATCATCTACATAGCGCAACCACACTAGTGGCTTGTATGTAGCTGTGGTAAGTACTTTGTTTTCAAAGTGTTCTATGTAAAAATTTGCTAGCCGATAAAGGAAATGCAACAGTTGTCATGAATAAAGAAGAGTATAACAAAAAAATGCAAGATCTCATATGTGACAGTTCTACGTATCAAAGTATACATCGAGACCCTACAATGGCGCAAAAGAAAAAAGTCCGAAAATTACAAAAAAAGTGACATCATGGCCCAAAGAAATCATCAGGAAAATAAAACCAATTCATGTTAAAACACCCCGCATTTATGGATTACCAAAAATCCACAAAACTAATGTTCCCCTACGCCCCATAGTTGATAGCATAGATAGTCCCACATATAAACTGGCCCGGCATTTAGCTAAGTCGCTTGCCCCTCTTACTGGCAACTCCTCTACTTTTGTAAAAAATTCTATCCATTTCAAAACACTGGTTAAAAATCTAATCCTAAAAAATTCAGACATAATGGTTAGTTTCGATGTCACCTCCCTATTTACCAATGTACCACTTATAGACACTCTTGAATTAATCAAGTCTAAATTTCCCCCAGATATTTTTGAATTATTTCAATTTACCATGAATGCAGGTTACTTTACATGGGGGGGGGGAATTCTACAAACAGATTAATGGTACTGCTATGGGTTCCCCCCTCTCCCCCCCGTTAGCAAATTTTTACATAGAACACTTTGAAAACAAAGTACTTACCACAGCTACATACAAGCCACTAGTGTGGTTGCGCTATGTAGATGATGTGTTTGCCATCTGGCCCCATGGACAAGACACTTTGGATGCTTTTGCCACCTACCTAAACAGCCAACACCCCAAAATTCACTTCACAGTAGAAAAAGAATCAAATAACTGTTTACCATTTCTTGACACATTAGTCACCTGCCTTTCAGATGGATCACTATCTTTTTCTATTTACAGGAAGCCTACACACACAGGAAGATACCTACATAAACAATCACATCATCATTCAGTCCAACAGTACGGCATTTTAAAAACACTTACACACAGAGCCAGAGCCATTTGTTCTAACGATACAGCTCTGGCCACTGAACTCCAGTACCTGCGCCATACGTTCTTAGCCAATGGCTACAATCCCTACAAAATAGAAAAAATACTACATAGGCCCATTACTTTCCCCCTCCCCCCCTAATACACAAGAATACAACATGACAATTTCTATTCCCTATATCAGAGGTACATCGGAAAAGATAGCCAAAGTATTGGTGAAACATGGCCTTCGCACCACCTTCAAGCCTCATGTCAAGCTGGCAACTCTGATCTGCTCACCAAAAGATAAACTTCACCCTTTAGCACACCCAGGAGTGTATGAAGTTCCATGTGACTGTGACTTGGCCTATTATGGGCAAACAGGAAGATCAGTGAACATTCGCCTGGAAGAACATGAAAGATACATTCGCTACTATTACTATGGCAAGTCGGGACTGGCAGACCACGCTTTGGACACTCCTTCACACAGGATTAGATGGAGAAAAACGAATGTGCTATTTAGGAGTCGTTATAGATCTGAAAGACTATTTTTTGAGTCAGCAATAGCTTTGAAGAATTCTCCCAACCTTAACAAATATGGTTGCATTAATTTGCCAAAAATTTGGGAGACGGTTATCCTAAGAAAAACTCCTGGATAACTGCTTTTTTTTTTTTTTTTTTTTTTTTTTTTCTCGTTAGAGGGCGCCAAAAATAGGACTTTAGATCTTTTGTCTTTCTGCAATTATATTGTTTCACTCACTTTCGCGTTTACATGTGTGTTGTGCTCTGATGATGCTGATTTGAAAATCAGCGAAATATTAGCGTTAATAAAACATCCTTGTTGATAAAAGTGTTTGTGGTGTTGTTAATACCGTGAAAAAATAAGTAATGATTATTGTAATACAAAATACATAAAGTAATCGAATTTATCAATTACATTACAATTACATATTACAGTAAATACAATTAATTGTATTTGGTAGGACGACTTTCATTGTCACTAACGGAATTACTGCTATCTGTTGGCTCTTTTTCTTTTTGTGCGACTTTAACAAGGAACCTATCCAATGACACTTGCTTTTGCCTCTTTTTGAGGATATCACGGAAATATGACATTACATTGTCGTTAAACAGATTCATCGCTCGCACTGCCATAGCCTTACTCGGGTAGTGCTTTTCTACAAATTTTGCACTGTTTCCCACATTTTACACACCTCCCTAATCTCATTTGAAGAGAGGGATGTCTCCATCTTTTTCTCCTCCTCAGACCAGATCTCCTCCATAACCTCTTGTTGTTGCTCGCGATGCAGATCCATCAGTTTGTCGGTGGTAAACTCCTGGCCATGTTCCTCCACTAGCTCTTGAATGTCGTCCTCATTCACCTCCAGTCCTATGGTCTTCCCCAAGGACACAATTTCATCGACAACTGGCAGCTCCTGTTCATGAGCAAACCCCTCGATGCAATCAGACCACAGTTTTCTCCAAGCAGAATTAAGGGTTCTGTTACACCCTGATACCTTAAGAATGTAGAATTCCCAGTTATCATGATGTAAAATGAAGAGAAAATAAAATAAAACTCCTGTATAACAGCTAATAGATGAATTATTTAAAAGAAAGAAAAATATTCTTGCATTCAAGTAAAATATATAACAAAAAAAGTATTTGTTGAAATAAATAATAAAAGAAGGAAAATATTACAGTTGTGATATAAAACAATTAGCTAAGTAAAACAGAAAATATTAGTAATAAGAAATTGTATGTGAGAGGCTAGAGATTAAAATATTAAGTAAATTCTTAAAAATTTGGAAGGGGGATTAATTTAGAGGCTAGCAAAAGAAAAACAATAGACTATCGTTCAGGGTCAATTCCTGGATTTAGACATCGTCATGGGCTTGCCGACCAAAGGATGTTTGGCAGAAAAATGCCACCCTAATTGGTCGGTGAAGTCGAATCAAGTAAGGGGCTGAGAAAAGAAATTAAAGAAAGTACCGTTAGGGGTCAAGGTAGAAAAGGGTTAGAACCCCCCCCCCCCCCCACGAGGCTTTTTCCTGGATAGTTTCTACACGAGCTCCTTGGTATTGGTTTCACGTGGTTTTCCTGAGTGGCGGGATTGGAGTTAATCTCCGTCGTCACAACAAGGAAACAATGGTGAGCGGGATTTCGATTCCGTATTTCCTATGATGAGAAACGAGGAATGCCATTTAGCTAAAGGAAAGATGGTATTATCTATGTGTTTCATAATCCAGTGACAACTACGAAAAAAGGAAATCTGTAAAAGAGGTCTGTGTCCACGTGGTGAGTTTCCCAGCCATTGTATAGATAATTCTAAAGGTGTCCGTAATTCAAGTACAAGAAGTTAAGATCGTGTAAGCACAGTTTAGTGCCAAAAGAACTTAGGAGTAACAGATTATTAGAGAGATCATACCAGGATAGAATAATCGGATAAAGGTAGAGGACAATATAGAAAACTCGAGAAAAAGGTACTGAAAAATTCTCATGTTAACTGAAATTCGTCTGTAATTGTTATCATTATTCTATTACTGAACTGTTGAAGAGACTAAGGAAAGTTATACTAGGACTTTAGTGCATGACTGATTATAATGAAAGTATGCTTGTTAATATTAATATTATATAAGTAATTATGTGTCCTAAAATTTATGCATGTGTATTGTAACTTATAGGAAAGTTTTAAATGTCAAAGTTATGTGTTAGTACAGTGAAAGGATAATTTAATCTACATAGTTTTGGATAGTTAAATAGAGTGAATTGATTACATATGTCCATGTGCTACAGCATATAGTGTATTCAGACTAATATAGGGTTAGCTAAAGTGTTAATTAGATAAGGGATTACACATATGATTGTATGAGTCGAATTTGTCATGGCGGCATGATCGCATTACTCATATAGAATCATAGCCAAATTACTTGTGATAAGCTAATGCTACTTTGTAAATATTTTCTTAGTATTGAATTGAATTATATTAGAAATTGAATTGTACCATGCTAATGAGTTTAATAAACCTTTGTTCATTGATAAAACAGTTGTCTGAAATTGCTGCCCAATGCACCACTTGAAAAACAAATGAACCTAATCACGCGGGAAAATTAATGTGTTAAGAAACGAGATAAAGTGTCACGACTGCAATATTGTTTCACATTCAGACATATTTTAGTAATTGCTCCTCATTTTTGTATTTAATATCTCAAACTAAATGTCCCAAAAGGCATAGCATAATATAAATATTAGGGATACTAAGGGGAGAAATAACTTAAATGTTTGTATTTTTGGGTGATATCTCGTACATAGATAATAGTTGAATATAGATAAGCATAATTTCACTAGATAGGATAATAATTGTAAATTGGGACACAACAGTTCTCTAGGTGACCCAAACCCAGGCTTTATCGATGATCTTGAAGCAGTTTACGATGTGGAAATGATTTTTCCAAAACTCTCTGAGGGTAAGGTTATTTCCTTCGGTCACCTCGAAGCATCGCTGAAATAGTGCCTTGGTGAAAAGCTTTTTAAAGTTCGAAATGACCTGCTGATCCATGGGTTGGAGTAGTGTTGGGAGGAAGGAACTTGACCTTAATGAACTCGAATTCTTCCAGTAAGTCATCCTCAAGGCCTGGAGGATGAGCAGGAGCATTATTCATAACCAACAAGACTTTGAGTGGCAATTTTTTTTCTAAAAGGTATTTCTTTACTGCAGGACTGAAGAACTCGTTAATCCACTCAACGAACAAGGTAGGAGTGACCCAAGCCTTGCTGTTGGACCTCCACATAACATTTAACTGGCTCTTCTGCACCTTGCATTTCTTGAATGGGTTCTCAGAATGATACACGTTTTCATTCTGATAAAATTTTCATGGGCTTGTGACCGAGCATTGCATTTTCTTCTACTGTAATGTAGGTCCTCTTTGGCATCTTTTTCCAAAAAACCCCATCTCATTGCAATTAAAAACTTGCTGCAGCAGGTATCACTCAGAAACCATGAGCTTCTGAAACTCGGCAATGAACGCCACAGCTGCCTTTGCGTCCGAACTCGCAGACTCTCCGTGCCTCACAACACTATGGATGCCACTTCTCCTCTTAAAGTTATCAAACCATCCCCTGCTCGCCTTGAAGTCTTCTTCATTTTCTGTAGACATACCTGGCAGTTTACTTACGAGGTTGGCGTACAAGGCCTTTGCCTTCTCACAGATCAAGTTCTTGGTCACAGTATCACCTGCTAGTTGCTTCTTGTTTATCTACACCAAAAGCAACTTTTCTACATCTTCCAGAATATGTGGTCGTTGCTTTGATACTCTTGTGATTCCTTTTGCTACATCTAGCCCTCTTAGTTCTTCTTTCTTCTTTAACACTGTGCAAATCGTTGACATAGACTTCTTATAAAATCTTGCGATGGTGGCCACTTGCATGCCTTGTTCGTGCTTCCCGATGATTTCCTTCTTACTTCCACCGTAATCATCTCCTTCTTCTTATCGCCTTCCTTTTCAACCCTTTTCTTCATTGGCACCATTGTCGTAGTACAGTTAATAAAGAACAGTCACTACATTTGGACACAAAATAAAAAAATGCTTTACGCACACACACACGTGGTCACAACACTAGCACGAATGTTGACTATACGAATGAGGTATGCCGACTGAGACTGTGAATGCGAGACGACTACCCACAATCCCGACCGGCTTGTGATCACATGACACTCGGCAGACAAAGCATATAGGTAATACAGTACTTGTATTGCAAGACGTCGCTCATTTATCAAGTTATAATTTATTAAAAATTTTTGCTCGTCTTGCGAAACACTCACAGACCAAGTTACTCGCAATCCAAGGTACCACTGTATTTGAAAAAGTGAATAATTTTTTTAAAGAATATGAACTTGCTTGGCAAAAGTGCATTGGGATTTGCGCTGGCAGTGCCGCAACCATGACAGGGAGAATTTCAGGTTTTGTAGCAGAAGTAAAAAAATAAAAGTTTATCCGAATGCAAGACGTGTTCATTGCCTTATCCATAGAGAAAACTTAGCGTTTCGACAAATGGAAGAATTGCTGAATAAAGTGTTATCAGAAGTTTCTACTATAGTTAATTATATAAAAAATAATGCTACTAATACAAGACTGTTTTGTATTTTATGCCAAGAGATGGATTCCAATTATGACACACTTTTATACACACAGAAGTAAGGTGGTTGTCCCGCAGATAAGTTCTAAAACGAGTTTTAATATTGAAAGATGAACTATGAATTTTTCTTCTTGATAAGAATCACATATTAGCAGATTTTTTCAAAAAAGTTAATGAATTGAATCTTTCTCTGCAAGGAAAATGCACTAATGTATTAACACTAAACATTAAATTGCAAGCATTTCAAAGTAAACTTTCTGTGTGGTTAAAAAGTTTTAAGGATAATGAAACGGAAATGTTTACTTCTCTTCATGAATATGTTAAAGATAATATTTTACTATCAACAGAAAATAAAAGGAATATAATTAACCACCTCACAAATTCCATGGTTTTTTTTTTCCTAAAAATTTTTCCTAATTTGAATGAAGATAAAGAATGTGATTGGGTGAGAACACCATTTGCTCTTTCTCTACAATATAGCAATCTTCCATGGTCATCGCAAGAAGAACTAATTGATAAGAGAATAGATTGAACCTTCAAATCAGAATTTGTTAACATTGGTTTATCCAAATTTTGGATTCGACAACAAAAAGAATGTCCTTCATTAGCAAACACAGCCTTAAATCTACTAATTCCTTTCATATCTACATACCTTTGTGAAACAGCATTTTCATCTTTATTGGTAATTAAAAATAAACACAGGTCCTGCTTATCAATGGAAGCATTGGAAAGAAATCTAAGAATTGCAGTTTCAAATATTTCACCTGATATTGACTTTTTGTGTAGTAGTATTGAAACACATTCATCACATTAAATTGTTATTAAACTTCTTTTATGTTTTTAATTCTTACTTTGTTTATTACTAATCGTTTTACGTTTCATGTGCTTGTAATGCAATTGTACAATAACAATATATCTATCTATATAAAAATATAAGATAATGGGCCATGTCAAATATGTATGTAAGATGCTAAAAATATAATATTTGCATTTGATTCTTGCAATATTCGCTATGTATGTTTTTTTATTGAATATAAATACGATAAATATTGTAATAATATATGTCTGTATTATAATTTTTTTTTTCGATGGGGCAGTGAAATATTTTAATTTTTCAGAAGGAGACTTGACATCCATCAGTTTGGGAAGCACTGTTCTTCTAGTGCAGGGTTTCCCAAACTGTGTTCTACGGAATACTGGTGTTCTGCGGAAGGTGAATAAGTGTTCCATGAGAAGTTCTAGAATTTGTCATTTTAGTTTTCTAAGCATTTTTCGTGAATAAATATTTTATAGTGGAAATATTCTGAGGAGAATAATATTCGTGAATATGTCAAAAAGCTCAGACCCAGAATCCTAATGACATCTGTGTAGCAAATGTTAGTGACCAAGCTGTGTACTTTTAAATGTGGAAATATTCATGAATTATCGTTAATTTTCACACATCGAAACCTTTCAACATTTGGGAAAGGGAATACCACTGTTTATGACTGGTCATAAAAATTGCCTGCTAGTGGATTATAACAATGGGCAGCATATCCTCTGTTCTCAAAATTGAAGGAAATGACATCTGTGTAGTAAATGTCAGTGACCAAGCGGCATATTTTTAAACATGGAAATATTCATGAATTATCATTAATTTTCACACATCGAAATCTTTCAACATTTGGAAAAGGGAATACAGCTGTTTATGACCGGTCATAAAAATTGCCTGCAAGCCGATTACAACAATGGGCGGTGTATCCTCTGTTCTCAAAACCATACAAAATAACATCTATGTTGCAAATGACCAATCAGCAAGGAAGTATAAAGAAAATTTTTCCACTAAAATTGAAGATCAAGGTAGTCTGTATCTGGCTCTCAAATCTAGTAATACTGAATACTTTCTTCGCAAGTTCGTATTATAAGGTGAAAGTTTTGAAACTATAGTGCCGTGATTTTTTAAAAGTAATAGGCCTGCAGATTTAAATTTTAATATGAATAAGAGACAAGGGACTTTGTTTATTTTTGGTATTAAGAAATCTCTTATTGTGAAGGTGTTTGTGATGCAACAGATAGTAAGTCCACCACTAACCTACAAAGCGATCTCCAGAATATACAAAAGGAGGGGAAAACTACTAGCACACAGGAGAAAAAGTCTGCATTCGCTGTTAAGTACTTATAATAATATTATAAATCAGCAAATTTTTGATGATCAGAATGGGATATGTCAATGAAAATCAGCACAAATTAATTTAATGATATTTATGTTTAATTTATGTTTAATTAATTATTAATAATAAAAATCAGCTATGTTAACAATTAATTATTAATTAATACATTACAAGATAACCAAGATGTTCGGTGAAAATTTCAGGATTTGTGAAGTGTTCCGTTGTAGGAAAAGTTTGGGAAACACTGTTCTAGTAGATGGTTTGCTATAGTGATTTTTTTTTAGAATAACATTATGATTAAAGTTTTGGTGGTTTGATACGAGTGAGTTTCTTTTAATGATTGCTGTAGTGAGATGTTGAAAGTTTATTTTTCACTTGGTTAGAGTATAATAAATTTATTTAGTTTAATCCTTTATCCAAGTGTGAGCAAACAAAGTTTGCACCTGAAAGTATCTTCAGGACTGGGGTAAGGTGATACAACACCAGGGCAACTCGTTGCAAAGGTGTAGCAAGCTACCAACACTCCTGTCTCAGTATCTCCTTTAATGCAAAACACATCTCCTTGCGGATATGTCTAATGTTATGCATTAAGGGAAGGGCCACTACCCAGACTAGTTTCGACCTTTATTGAGGTAGAATGGGAGTTCATGTCTCTCATCATTGGCCTTTGGAGAATAAAGCATGCTGAGGATCAGCAGACAGTAAAAGAGGAGTATGATATAAGATATAGTAGGAGGTAAAAAGAGGCCTCAGTCAACCTGTTTAGCCTTATTGGCTAATTGGTCTGTAACATATAATCTCAATTTATCTGTTCAGAAAAAGGTTAAACATAGACTTTTGTCTATAGTTCACATATTATTTTATCTAAAATAATGATTTACTCCAGTATTAATGGAGGTTCTTTTTATGTTACTAGATATAATATCCTTATTTTTATTCCAGGTATATAATTTTTTTTTTTTTTTAAAAGACAAGATGTAAATAATAAGACTTATTTAAATATTTATTTTAAATCTAAAATAACAGGACTTAAGGTCCGGTAAGTAGGAATGAATAGGAACTTACTGAGGAACTTGTATACCTGGTACCACTGGGACTTAGAATGGGGAAGAGACTGGCCCGGGAGATGCCGCTCACGAGGAGCGGCACCGCCTCGCAGTAAGCCTTCGCCGCCCGGGTTCTCAGCTCTCCCCCCCCTTGTTTGGAGTAAAGAAACCATGCCAGCGAAAGCTTTGTGGCTAGGGGAGACAGAGTGGTTATTCTTTTTCCTGGGGTGGTGGGGGATGGTGAGTTTTTTTGGGTTCTAAAGAGATATACAGGGCTTGATGCGTCCCTGTATAAGAAAGCATATTGTCGGTGGTTTGCAGTATTGATTCACAAATTTAAAGTCTCCTAGTAAGTGCCTTTCTTGTGCAAGAAATTTGGGTAAGTAGAAAAAGAAACCTTTTCTTATTCTTGCATACATTAAATTTGCGTCTCGTACCTGGGATTTTTTCCGTACTTTCCAGATGTGATATTTTAGTACATTGATTAGGAAGATAGTGAACTTTTGGGTTTTTTGGACTGGTGGTGGGAATTGTAGTCGTACGACCTCTTCTACTGTCAGCATGGGGATTCCCAATGCTGTGCTGAGTCTCCGCCAGATGCGTTGGGCTGGTGGGCAAAAATAAAAGAAGTGGTCCACCGTTTCCACGTCCCGGCAGACATCGCAGAATGGGTCGCATGGGTTAGGTACATACTGGGATTTCACCTGTTTCACCGGGAGCCGCCCGTAGGCTATTCTCCAGGCTAGATCCCGATGAAAAGGCTGTCCCCAGCTATTTTTGATGTTTCTGAAGAGAATTTCATTATTTGTACTAAGATTGGGTGTATCACGCCTGGAAAGTTGGAAGAAATCCCAGTATACTGCTTTGGGTTTGTGTGTGAAGATTGCTATTCCTCTGTCTCTGAGTGTTGTGATCGATTTCACTACTGTATGGTACCACTTGGGCACCCCCCTTGCGCGGGGTCCAGCATAGTCCGTGATCCCAAAGAGGGGGAGGAAAAGTCCTATAAAATATCTAATTAGTAGGCCAGAAATGTGGTTGGAGTTTAAGGCCTTCCGTACGGTTTTGAACGTGTTTGCTTGTAGCAAGCTTTTGTGATCGGGCAGAGCATAACCCCCTTCTTCCTGTTTGAGTTGTAGGTATTCTTTCTTTACTTCGCGTTTTCTCCCATTCCAGAAGAAATCCAGGAGTTCTTTTGATAATTTATTTTCTCGTGCCAGTGTGATGCCTGTGATATTGACAGCAGTGGGAGCCAGGCCCAAGCTGAGATACCAGGCAGAAGCATTCGCAGGTCATCTCTACCTATAGGAGTTGCCAAATGGTGTGCCACCCTTTTTTAATAAATTACTCTGGATTTAGAGAAAGATGTTGAAAGTTTATTTTTCACTTGGTTAGAGTATAATAAATTTAGTTTAATCCTTTATCCAAGTGTGAGCAAACAAAGTTTGCGCCTGAAAGTATCTTCAGGACTGGGGTAAGGTGATACAACACCAGGGCAACTCGTTGCAAAGGTGTAGCAAGCTACCAACACTCCTGTCTCAGTATCTCCTTTAATGCAAAACACATCTCCTTGCGGATATTTATTATACTCTAACCAAGTTAAAAATAAACTTTCAACATCTTTCTCTAAATCCAGAGTAATTTATTAAAAAAGGGTGGCACACCATTTGGCAACTCCTATAGGTAGAGATGACCTGCGAATTCTTCTGCCTGTTATCTCAGCTTGGGCCTGGCTCCCACTGAAGAGACCTCAATAAAGTTCGAAACTAGTCTGGGTAGTGGCCCTTCCCTTAATGCATAACATTAGACATATCCGCAAGGAGATGTGTTTTGCATTAAAGGAGATACTGAGACAGGAGTGTTGGTAGCTTGCTACACCTTTGCAACGAGTTACTCTGGTGTTGTATCACCTTACCCCAGTCCTGAAGATACTTTCAGGCGCAAACTTTGTTTGCTCACACTTGGATAAAGGATTAAACTAAATTTATTATGGTGTAGTGAGAGTTGACTAAGCTAGATGTTCCAATACAGCATTTTACACATTTGAAAAGTGAGTGGAGTAATTTTAAAAATTTATAGCACACCAAGGACATACCTTGAAAAGTAATGTCTGAGAACACCTGTCATATCAAATAACATATCAAATAATGTGAGTAATTTCACTTCTTTTTAAACCTCCATTGTAACTTGCATTCATGCCTGTCTAAAAAATAGTTATCCAAAAATTATTTATGCAACTATTAACTATATTTGCACAAATGCACTCATATGATTATTGTATCTTCATCAATTTGAAACATGCATTTTTCAGTCCCACCCATGAATTTTTAATATGTAATCTTCCCCCATTTCCCTTCGAAATCTCTCTTCTCTCTGTTTTTTCTACACACTAGTACAAAACATATATGACAAATTAATACTAATGCATTTTGAAGTTATTATACACAGTTGTATATTTCATTTTGTTTCAGGCATATGACATTCCTTCTTCATACATTATCAAATCACTTGTCACATACAGAATGTAAAGACTTTTGTGCAGAATTAGAAACGCTTACAGAAAGCTGTGAAGGTGCTCCAGTACCACTTGCATTAGATAATGGGTTAATCATTCCTCCAGTTAACCTGCTCAATTTGCCATATGTTAGGTAAGTTTACTTCTCTCTCTCTCTCTGTGTTGTTTTTTAAAATTATGGAATGCCAAACATGGAGTTGGGAGAGATTAGGGTTTAATTGTAATTATATTTCCTAATATTATTCCATAAGCACAAGAAATTTTGTTTTTATAACTTTTTACAATCAGTATGAGACATTACTTTCAAACATTCTGTTACTCTTCCCTGAATATGGTGACCCTAAATGGGAAATTATTATCTCTCTTCTAATATATCCATAAATGTAAGAAAAGTTTGAAAGAAAGAAAGAACCTCATTAATATTGGATTTGGATATTTTTAGATTACAAGTTTTAGGAAAAGAATAAGAAGGGGGGGGGGGGGAGTTATTCCAAAGAATGAGAGCAACTCTGATCAGTGAGGAGAAAGAAAAGTTGTTTCTTGTGAACTGCTAAATAAATTTGAATTTTGATTTAATTCTTAACTTACAGGTGTTACCCTTCTGTAATTCCTTCAGTTTTAATGAAGTGACAATTATGGACTAGTTCTATTGAATAATGGCTCGAGCCATTAATCAACAGACTTGGCAATATATATAGAAAATACAGATAGCAGTATAGTATAGTTGTGAAGGTGATGTGACATTTACCCTTTGGTTGGAAAGATCTAAGTTCAAATCACTCTAAAAAGCAAAGAACCTTCAACCTTTAAAGCTTTTCAACTGAAAGGTGAGTAAAAGACAAATGAAGATGGGAAGATTTTTCCTCCTGGAAAATTGACTTTTTTTTGGTATTCAGAACAGGCCAACTAGAGAATACGTTTGTTAACAGATGATGTACTCGGCTTAGATCCTTAATTTCTTTAACTGTAATTCAAATCCAAAAGTTAGGTGCCCTTTTCTGTTTGAGCCATTACTTCTCAGGAGAAGTGCAGTCTTTTCTTGTTTGGAACAAAACAGGATTGTGTTATGGGGTGGCATTGAAGCTGACAAGATTCATTTGATTCTGTGAGATCTTGTAGCTTGGGATATATGACCACTGCAAGGTTTGTCAAATAAGAGGGACAAAACTAGGGACATTATTTAAGGTTAGTGATAGAAAATAATTTATGACTAGTATAAAGAGCATGGGCAAAAGTACAAGAGTCCTGAAGTTCTTCAGCAGTTGTGGGGAAATCTGAAGAAAGGAATCCAGCTTACTATTATGTGTAGTGAATGATTCAAGAAGAAACTGACACTCTAATTGCAGAGGGTGAATTGTAAAAATAAGATGATAATTTGGTAAGTAAACCTTCATTCCAGGCATAACCAAATACTGGAAATGTCTAGAGTGACCACAGGGGCCTCATCGGTCAGCCAGTAAACTTTGGAAACTGGGTTTCCATAGTTTGTGTCCATATATGGGTGATTTGGAAAGGGATTTGCTATGGGTAGAGAGTGGTTGAATCCAAATTGGTGGTCACTGACACTGATTAACTGTGTTCTTCCAGGTGGTGAAGGAGTTGTTATTATTATTGATGATCCCCCCCCCCCTCATTATTTTCAATAGAATTGAGATAAGTTCTGTGGGATAATATTTGATGGCTGGATTTTATCTCCCCCTCTCTCTCTCTCTCTCTCTCTCTCTCTCTCTCTCTCTCTCTCTCTCTCTCTCTTTGGACTGGGTGAATGTAAGCAGTTTCCATGTTTGTTTGTTTTTTTGGGTGGATGCCACATGGGTATGAATAATTGTAAAGATGATATAAGATGGACATTAGTTCTGTCGCACAAGTTTTATGCACAGTTGAGTATACCATCAGACTGGAAGAGTTATTGATATCCAAGCTATTCAGGAATTTTCTGCTATCTTCATTATGAAAGACTAGAGAGAGAGTATGCAGTGAACCATTCCTAGTAATTTAGAGAGTACTTTGCCTTGATCATCACTATAGAGTTGGAGGAGAAGGATGCCAGGAAATCAGCATTATATTTTGGTAACATTGCAGTAGATACCATCTGGATGTGTGTGAGAGAGAGAGAGAGGTGGAAATATGGGTGTACAAGAGTTGCATTCAGTCATTGTGAGGGACTAGCTACCAGAAAGATTGTCTGCCATCTGAGTAGGAGGTAAGGTTCCACACTTGGTTCACTCAGAGGCTGATTGTCTTTATGCAGCCATTTTGTGTTACCTTGTAGGATGCTGAAATTTTGGTCTTGAGCCACTTGGGATATTCTGAATTGTTTCTTGAACTGCCTGTGCACTAAGATTGGGGTAGTAGTCTGGATTTTTGGGTGGAATAGAAGATGAAGGTTTTACTGCAGTAAGAATTATTATTTTAATTATTTGGTTAGGGGCATCTATTGAATCAGAAGAGTGTGTATAGTAGTTATCTCAAGGAGAGGAGAAGTAGAAATCATTGCAGATCATCATATTATAGTTTAATGGAATGAAGGTACATAAGGTATCTTTAAAGATGCAGTTTAAAAATTGTAACAATGTAAACAGAAGAGATTAACTGAAACTAAGGATGCCAGTAGACAGTCATATGCTTTTTTTCCAGATTCACAAATATTAAGTATAGAACTTTGTTACATTCCCATGATTTCTCAACTATTCGTCATGAAGTGAAAATCTGATCCTGACAACTGCTGTTTGGGCTGAAGACAGCTTGCTCTTCTTCTTCAGGCTTTCCTTCCACAGTTTTATTAGCCTTTTCTCAAGTATGCTTGCATAAATCTTACTATGAATACTCAATAGGTAAATTACTCTGTAATTGTCATATTTTGTTTTATTTCTCTTTTTATAGATGAGTACTACAGAAACTACTCCAATGATCTGGAAATTGAAACTAACCAAGCCTTCTGAATTATACAGTGTAGTTGCAGTGTAAAACTTTTATACATCTATATTTGAGTTTCTGGTCGAATGTTATTTACACCTACTGCCTTTCCATATTTCAGATTTTTGATAGTTCCCCCCCCCCCCCTCCCACCTCAAGATGTACTCCTGATTGCATTCCTCTTGAATGCTTTCTTTTACCATACTGTCACTGCTTGTTTTATTTAGCAGTCTTTCAGAGTAATTCCTCCAGGCATCTAGACTGTCTTTATTATTCAGTTTTTATGTAACATTTTAAATTTCTGATTCCTTTTCAAGTACTGTTTTCTCCATTTTAAAAGCTTTCTATTTTAATGTTTTCTCCTTTTTCAATACGCTTCAAAAATTTTTACTGCCTTCCTGATATTTACCATCTGTATTCTTATCAGTCTTTCCATGATTTTCATTCAGTTACTTTTACAGATTGCTTCACTTTATTACATTTCTCTGTCTGTTCTCTTAGAGTACATGCTAATTTATTTGCTAGGAACTTTTCAGTTTGCTTTTTTTTTTTTCAGGACTGCTTCTTTAAAACTTCTTACTTTGAGTCTGCCATGGAATTCTGATTTTTCTGTCGTACCAGGCAACTTCACCACATGCTTCCCTGGCTGAATCAATCGATATGTCTTCACTGAAATCCCTGAGATTTTTTTTTCTTGTATGTAAACTTTCTTTTTTGTTTCAATAAGATCGGTATATTCAAATGTGAATGAACTGCATTCAAACACAAATGCAGTTCATATCTGAAAGCTGCTTAACTCTAGTTATTTTTAAAACTTGCTTACATAGTTTTCTTTTCAATATATTCAATTTTATTCCACTCAAAACCAAATCATTGATAACTTTGCATTTCATATCCTCTGTATACTCTTGTGTCCTGAACCACTGCAAAAATCAGTGGATCAGAGACTGGCTATCTGATATATGTCAGCAAGTCGTCTATGGGGGAGCAATATCCCAGAAGAGGAAAGTCCTAATGGTGTGCCTTAGGTGGTCTGTTTAACTTGTATGTTAGTGAGATTGGCAATGATTTGGATGGGGATATTCAGTTGTTTGCAGATGATGCAAAGTTCGGATGAACTATGAAGAGTAGAGAAGATGTTGTGGCCTTACACGAAGACTTGAATAAATTGAGTGAATGGGCATGAGAATGCGAGTTCAGTGTTGCAAAATGTAAGGTTTAAAAATTTGGGAAACAAAAAGATGGGACATAGAATTTATGCTTGGTGGGGATATATTGTTCAAGGGGGGGGGGAGATAAGAGATCTTGGGGTAATAACAGATAAAGATCTGAAATTTAGGGGACACATTGCCAAAATTCTGAGAACAATACAAAGAATTATGGGAATGATGCGGAGCACACTGACTTGTAGAATTAAGGAGAATCTTGTTCCATTGTGTAAGGCGTTGATTAGACCACATGTGGACTGCTGTGAACAGATTTGGTCACCTAGTTTTCAAAAGGACAGAGATGTTGGAAAGGGTCTAGAGGCGACTGACTAAGGTACTTTCTGATCTCTGGAATGTCAAATATGAGGAAAGGTTGAGAAGATGCAATTTACAGAGAGAGTCTAGTGGATAGGAGGAAGAGGGATGATATGATAGTAACCTACAAGTTAGTAAGGGATCAATGTTGGAAAGGTTTTACAGAAAATGATGGGAGATCAGAGGAGAATAAGAGGTCATCCCTGGAAGCTGCATAAGGAGGGTGCAAGTAAGGGGAGTGTGAAGCAGAGTTTTTGCATGCAGAGTTGTGAATGATTGGAATGCCTTGCCTGAGAGTATGGTATCTGCAGAGAATTTGAGTTTGTTTAAGGTACCATGGTAATGTGCTATGTGTATGACAAAAGGACCTCCTAAATGAGTCTTTGACTCCATGGGGTCTTGAAATAATAATAATAAATATTGCTATCAACAGTAACATAGTGAATGAGAATTTTCTTATTTCTTGCACTTCTCTCCTTGCAAATTTGAGAATATCTTTATGTTGGACCACTGTGTTAATAATGACTAATTCATATCCTGAACAGAAATCCAACAGCTACTTAACCATTATTATTAGCTTTGCTTTGTTCTCCAAATTTTCCCAAAACATTTTTATATGTCTAATCATTTCCTACTCTGCTGTTTTGATCTGACATTGACCAACTTCTTTATTTCTTTGTGTCAGCTGGCTTCTATGATCTCTTGAAAACTTCTTTCACTTCTTCCTTAGTAGATCCTTATGTGATACTTGTGGCACAAAAAGTCTCACTCTTCAATATCCCATTCTGATATTTGCCCACATCACTACTTAATATGGCATTCTCATGCAAGAGGATTATCCTCATATTTACTGTTGAATACTTTAGCTACTTCTTTTTCATGAATATTATTGCTTGAACATTTTGTTTGTTGCTTAGGAGAATCTTGCCTGTTTTTGCCTTTGTTGTTTCAGTAACTATTCAGTACTTATCCAGTTCTAATTCCATTTCCTTTATGTTGATGCTCCTTATGTCTCTGGTGCCAGTCTTGACTTCTGCTGATGTTGGGTTGGAGTTTATTTCATTAGTTGACTTTTTTGTGCATTGCTTCTCTGACATAAACAGCAAGGGGGGGGGGTGCTTTTATTTTTTTTTTATTTTTTATTTTTTTAAAACTGAGCATCTTCCCACCTGGTATGAGATTCCGTCATATTACCATCCTTTTTTACTTTGGTTTAAACGATAACAATGCATTTTGAATGACTAAATCTCATTTTATCAGCCCATTTTCACTGTTGTTGTTGTTTCAATATCCTCTTAGAGACCTACTAACAGCACCACAAGGTGAGGATTGGACATTATGTCAGAAACCTCAGTCACTGTTCTGTAAACGGCTGCATGGAGATACCCTCCCAGTTATCCAACATTGACCCTTAAAGCTGACCAATATATCAAAATTATTTATAATGAAAGTTTTGATGTGTATTAAGATTTTGTTTTATACTCCTGAAGGACCTCTATGACTGAGATGAAATACTGAAGCAATAATTAAACATTAGTTATGATCCTTTCTCGGCATTCTTTTTATTCTAGTAAGCCTTTAACATAATTTCTACATAACACATAGCCTATGTATGCAAAAAAATTGAGTTATTGAATCAATGATGTACTATATTTTACTTTATTTTCATTTGGCATCTTGAGAATACAAATTGCAAGTGCAGTAAATATGCACCACTTAATTAGGTAATTGTCAAAACATTTCAACTCATAATGTAAAAGGAGCTAATGTCCTAATAAGATTCCATCTATGGACCAGATAAAAATGAAGTAAATTCAGGAAAGTTAGGCTAAATGTAATTTTCATCTGATAGTCTCTTATGTTGGAGGTTTAATGGATTTTTTACAACACTCAAAAAGAATTAAAATAGAATTTAATACTTCCTATATTTCGTCCTAGTCACTAGGACATCTACGGGGATTACAAAAACAATTAATGTAACATGCACACAAAAACTTACAATACTAAACCCAGCCACGTGGGTGACACTAAAGTCCTATCTAGGTGGAACGCCCTCTAAGGGCGGTAGTAGGTGGCCTGAAATGTAAGGTGGGACCTCTGGTGATGAGTGTTTCCCAAATCTTAGGAAGCTTAATGCAACAGTATTTATTGAGATTTGGTTGGTTTCTGAGAGCTGCTGCTGCTTCTAAGAAAAGCCTCTCTTTCTTGAATTTGCTGTGGTGGAGCATGGTGGTTTTCTTCCATGATACTCTGTGGGTGGTGTCCAACACATGGTCAGCCAAGCCTGAATGGCCGTAGTTGTGTTTAACGATGTACGACTTGTGTTCCTCCAGGCGGATGGATGCTGATCTGCCTGTCTGTCCAAAGTACGCAAGCTTACAGGAACAGGGTACTTTGTAAACTCCAGGCAGAGAGAGAGGAGGGAGCTGATCTTTCGTAGAATGGATAAGGGTAGCAAGTTTGCAGTAGGGCTTATGTGCTGTGTGTAGGTTATACTTTTTTAGTATCTTGGCTATTTTTTCTGAAGTACCACAGATGTAGGGTATGGTGATGGCATTTTTGAAATCTTGTTGATGAGAGGGACAGGGAATAGGGGAGGAATTGATTATTTTTTTGATACTGTGTTCGCTGTAGCCATTGGAGAGGAAAGTTCTGTGTATGTGGTTAAGCTCAGTAGTGAGGGCGGTTCCACTGGAACAAAGATTGTGGGCTCTCTTGGTAAGAGTTTTAATGATGCCATATGATGATGCGAGGGGTGGTGGTGGGAGAGTTTGTGAATGTATCTACCTGTGTGGGTTTTCTGTATACAGTGAAGGCAAGTGTATCATTAGGCAGGCGTGTGACTAAGGTGTCTAGGAAGGGTAAACAATTGTTCTTTTCCTTTTCCATAGTAAACTAGATTCTTGGATGTAGGCTATTGAGATGACTGAGGAAGGAGTCTAACGTGTCTGGGCCATGAGGCCAAATAGAGAACACATCATCTACATATCTTAGCCAGATAGAAGGTTTGAGTGGGGCTGAGTCTATGGCTCGTTTTTCAAAATCTTCCATATAGAAATTGGCAAGGGGGGATGAGAGGGGGGACCCATGGCGGTTCCCTCTTTATCTCTCTTAGAAAACGTTTTTCCCTCTGCCATCTTAGATCTCTTTTCCTTTGCCATCAATTCTGGGTATTTCTCTTGGAAGAACAAAATCTACAAGCAGATAGAGGGACCACCAAGGGTTCCCCCCTCTCACCCCCCCTTGCCAATTTCTATATGGAAGATTTTGAAAAACGAGCCATAGACTCAGCCCCACTGAAACCTTCTATCTGGCTAAGATATGTAGATGATGTGTTCTCTATTTGGCCTCATGGCCCAGACACGTTAGACTCCTTCCTCAGTCATCTCAATAGCCTACATCCAAGAATCCAGTTTACTATGGAAAAGGAAAAGAACAATTGTTTACCCTTCCTAGACACCTTAGTCACATGCCTGCCTAATGATACACTTGCCTTCACTGTATACAGAAAACCCACACAGGCAGATACATTCACAAACTCTCCCACCACCACCCCTCGCAACAATATGGCATCATTAAAACTCTTACCAAGAGAGCCCACAATCTTTGTTCCAGTGGAACTGCCCTCACTACTGAGCTTAACCACATACACAGAACTTTCCTCTCCAATGGCTACAGCGAACACAGTATCAAAAAAATAATCAATTCCTCCCCCATTCCCTGTCCCTCTCGTCAACAAGATTTCAAAAATGCCATCACCATACCCTACATCCGTGGTACTTCGGAAAAAATAGCCAAGATACTAAAAAAGTATAACCTACACACAGCATATAAGCCCTACTGCAAACTTGATACCCTTATCCATTCTACGAAAGATCAGCTCCCTCCTCTCTCTCTGCCTGGAGTTTACAAAGTACCCTGTTCCTGTAAGCTTGCGTACTTTGGACAGACAGTCAGATCAGCATCCATCCGCCTGGAGGAACACAAGTCGTACATCGTTAAACACAACTACGGCCATTCAGGCTTGGCTGACCATGTGTTGGACACCACCCACAGAGTATCATGGAAGAAAACCACCATGCTCCACCACAGCAAATTCAAGAAAGAGAGGCTTTTCTTAGAAGCAGCAGCAGCTCTCAGAAACCAACCAAATCTCAATAAATACTGTTGCATTAAGCTTCCTAAGATTTGGGGAACACTCATCACCAGAGGTCCCACCTTACATTCCAGGCCACCTACTACCGCCCTTAGAGGGCGCTCCACCTAGATAGGACTTTAGTATCACCCACGTGGTTGGGTTTAGTATTGTAAGTTTTTGTGTGCATGTTACATTAATTGTTTTTGTAATCCCCGTAGATGTCCTAGTAACTAGGACGAAATATAGGAAGTATTAAATTCTATTTTAATTCTTTTTGAGTGTTCTGAGTGTTTTGAGTGTTTTTGAGTTAAATCCATTACACCTCCAACATAATGTCCTCACAGCACTTAAGCCTCTACACAAGAATGATAGTCTCTTAGATCTTTGGCAGATTAATGCATCTGTACGTGTTGAGGTTGTGGAGTACCTCATAGGTGATGCTGATTCTTAAAATAATCTCTTAGACCTATAATAACTTATCTGTAGCACAGTTTTCTTCCATTTAATTCTGTGTGAAGGAATTCAGAGCATGACTTACCAGTCCTCGCTTGCTATACAGATGATCATGGATGTAGTCTTTTTGTTCTTCACGTCTATCATAGTCTCTCTCCAAAGTGGTTTAAGTTTCACGCACAAGGAACTTTATATACACTCCAAGGTTTGCAAGAGGTTGAAACTTAGGAAAATGGATGAAGGTTGCTAGTTGAACTTTCTTTTCTGTTATAGTTTGGATTATTTCTGCAGCTATCTAATCAAGAGCACTTTGTTTACAATATTTGTGAGTTGTGCTCTGCAGCTTCTCATTGGAAATCCAATGAAATGTTAGTTGGACGAAGATAATTTAAGGGTATTAAATTAATTATTATTTCATATAATAAATTTAGTTTAATCCTTTATCCAAGTGTGTGTAAACAAAGTTTGCGCCTGAAAGTATCTTCAGGACTGGGGTAAAGTGGTACAACACAGGGCGACTCCTTGCAAAGGTGGAGCAAGCTACACCAACACTCCTATCCCAGTATCTCCCATAATGCAAAAACACATCTCCTTGCAGATATGTATAATGTTTTGCATTAAGGGAAGGGCCACTACCCAGACTAGTTTCGACCTTTATTGAGGTCTCTTCAGTGGGAGCCAGGCCCAAGTGGAGATATCAAGGCAGAAGCATTAGCAAGGTCATCTCCTCCTATAGGAACTGCCAAATAGTGTGCCACCTTTTTATTAAATTACTCTGGATTTAGAGAAAGATGTTGAAAGTTTATTTTTCACTTATCAGAATATAATAAATTTAATCCTTTATCCAAGTGTGAGCAAACAAAGTTTGCTCACACTTGGATAAAGGTGCACACATTTGAAAGTATCTTCAGGACTGGGGTAAAGTGGTCCAACACTGTGCGACTCCTTGCAAAGGTGGAGCAAGCTTTTGACCTTGCTAACGCTTCTGCCTTGGTATCTCCACTTGGGCCTGGCTCCCACTGAAGAGACCTCAATAAAGGTCGAAACTAGTCTGGGTAGTGGCCCTTCTCTTAATGCAAAACATTATACATATCTGCAAGGAGATGTGTTTTGCATTATGGGAGATACTGAGATAGGAGTGTTGGTAGCTTGCTCCACCTTTGTAAGGAGTCGCCCGGTGTTGTACCACTTTACCCCAGTCCTGAAGATACTTTCAGGCACAAACTTTGTTTGCACACACTTGGATAAAGGATTAAACTAAATTTATTATATTCTGACCAAGTGAAAAATAAACTTTCAATAATTATTATTTCATCTGCTGTTGCTTATAATATGAAATACTGTTATGAACAAAATCCAACAATTAATCCTGTTTATACCTATAAAATGGAATTGATAAATCAAGAGGGCAATATATCCTAAAACATATGGTTGAATAATATAAATGGACCTAAAAGAAATAAATAGTATTAATGTGATATATCCTAGCTTCCTTGCACACCACTTGATAGTATGAAAATATGTAAGTTTTTTAAATACTATATATATATATCGGCATATAGGATGACCGGCATATAAGACAAGTCCTAAATTGTAGGCTATTTTTAGGTTTTAAGCTTATGTCGGTTGTATAAGACGAACCCCCAATTTCTTCTTTCTTGTATTAATGCAACATTAGATATTGTTGTTATATCCGTTATTTTTATATCTATGCATATCCGTTATTTTTTTGCATAGCATAGATTTAGTATTTACGCAAATTACCTTAATTAAAAGTGATTAGCCCAATTTTAATTATTAATTTTGCATTTTTTTTTAATTTTAAGATTATTAAAATTGTTATCATTTAAAATCATGAAACAAGCAACAAAACGAAGAAAGTATGAAGCACAATTTAAAATAAGGGTAATTGAAATGGCAAAGCAAACAAATAACTGTGCTGCTGCAAGAAAGTTTGACATAACCGAGAAGATGGTAAGAGAATGGAGGAAGAAAGAAGATATTTTAAAAAAATTGCCAAAGAAAAAATGTGCGATATGAACGGGGATCACCCGTTGGCAGCAACTGGAAAATCACATGATCACATGAAAATCACAGAATGGGTATTTGAACAAAGTCAGAATGGTTATAAGAAATATGATTAGAGCTTATACACTAAAATGGTCAAGATTGAATCAAAAGTATAGAATTTCAAGCTACTTCAGGATGGTGTAATCGTTTTATGAACAGACAAAATCTGGTAATACGACAAAAAAAAATACTCAAAAACTACCAGTAGATCTTGACCACAAACTTACCAGTTTCCATACATTTATTATTCAGTTGAGACAAGAACATAAAAATTTTTATTGTCAAATTTTGGAAATATGGATGAAACTCCTATGAGCTTTGATATGATAAGCAATAAAAAGTGGAGTCTGAAGGTAGTAAGAGTGTGTTAGTTCGAAGTACAGGTCATGAAAAAACAAGGCTTATGGTTCTGTTGTCATGTTTGGCTGATGGAACCAAGTTAAAACCAGTGATCATCTTCAAACGTAAAACTAAACCTAAGATAAAATTTCCTTCAGGTATTTTTGTACATTTTCATGAAAAAGGATGGATGGACGAAAATGGTGTGAAATTATGGATAAATAATGTGTGCAACATGTGACCAGGCAGTATAATGAAGAAATGCAGTTTATTAGTATGGGATATGTTTCGTAGTCATTTAACTGAGAATACTAAAAGTCTTCTAGAAAAAATATAATACAAAAATTGCTGTTATACCAGGTGGTTTAAATATAATATTGCAACCACTAGACGTCTGCTTGAACAAACCATTTAAAGATTACATGTGAGAAGAGTGGAATAATTGGATGTTGACTGATGAAAAATCATTTACAAATGATGGATCTATGTGCGCTGCATCACTTGATATGTTGTGCAATTTTGTGATCAAAGCATGGAATAAAGTTAAAGTATAGACTGTAATAAAATCATTTAAAAAGTGTGGTATCTCTAATCTTATGGATGGTATGGAAGATAATCTGTTGTGGGACACTGATGACGATGAAAACAAAATCAATTCACCAGATTCAAACTGGGATCCATATGACAATCATTTAAACAATGAATCTGAACTATTTTCAACAGATGATGAAGAAAATCAACATGAAAATTGAAGTTAATAATTATTATTTGTTTTTTAAGACTTACATCTATTGTAATATTTTAAATAAATTTATATAACAAAAAATTAATCTGATTTGTTTATAAACACTGCCTATTTTCTTATATAATGATGTATTGTAACTACCTAAATGTTCATCCAAGAAATTAAGTTTCCCTTTTTATACTCTCCGCATAAGATGACGCATGATTTCGAGAGGTTTTCTGTAGTTTTTGAGAGTCGTCTTATATGCCGACATATACGGTAATCATTTTGTAAATCTTATAAGTTCCTACTTTTCTCATCCTGTTTTAGGAATTTTAAATTACAGGAGCTTGCACCACATCTCCGACCTGTAAGGATTGCATCACAGAAACCTAAGTCTGCTATGGAACCTTCTGGCCCCTTTATTTTTTCACCATTACAAATGCAAAAGGAGAAATCAACAAAAGAAGATAACAAATTAGGTATTTTTAATCACTAATTCGCATAGCTTGATGATGATTTTGTTTATATTTATTTTTTTTTATGGATATTAATAAACAGTTATGTGCAGAATTAGGTATATTTATTTAGATATAAAAACTGTTCTCTACAAGTTACCTAAATTGAAGCAGACCTAAGCACACATTTGTATGGTGATTACTATTCCATTTTGAACAGGTAAATAAGTCTAGAGAACTATACAGTCCATTTATTTAATGCAGTTACTTAGAAGCTCACACTTTATTTTTATATCAGTCACGCAGGTACACAAGTGGATAATGATTGGGGTAGAGCGACAAATGAAGACTCTCATTTTAGATTCACATTATTTCAGCAATGATTCAGTGCTGGTATTTGGATTAGGAGAATGGAAATGACCTAGAAATTCCAGACATTATCTATCTGTCTATCTATATATATTAGCTAGTTTGGATGTGTCATTATTTACAAATGTTTGAAGTGAAGAATCTATCATTCTCCTAGAAATTTGAAACTGCCAGATACTACAAAAGTTTTTCAATGCTGCTTTTCATCTATCTTCACTTGGAAATGTCAAATTTATATCTACCACCATTCAGTAAATTATACCTAGAAAACTTCAAGGAGAAAGCTTCGAGCTCTGTCACAAACCACCTTCAAACCACATGTATTGTGGTGATACATAGACAATATATTCATTATTTTGAAACTTATCCCAACAGACTTGAACAACTTTGTCTGTTTCATAAATAATAGTCATCATCCTCCAAAATTTCAGTTTACACTGGATATTGAAAGGAATATCAAATTTTTTATTTTTTTTTTTTTGGATTTTAATTAACCAAACAGAAAATAGCAGAATATTTTCAGCTGTCTATAGGAAGCCCAACTCATACAGGAAGATAACTTCATGGTAACTCATGTCATCATCCAAACCAGAACTTAGGAATTATCACAACCTTAAAAAATCAAGCTATATGCATCATCAAAGTTGAAAAATTGTTCAAAAAAAAAAGAAAATTAACTTAATAATTTGTTTCAACAATTCTTCAGAATGGCTATTCAAAAAATTGTTAGAAAACCAGACTTGGATGTTGCACTGACTCATGCATTGTTCCTCATCCGCAGTCATATGACAAACATCAAGCATCCGTTGGGCCCCATCCACTCTATTTTCTGGACTTAGCCCCAGCAGACTTTTTCCTGTTTCCCAAACTTAAACCACTTTGAAAGGACGTCATTTCCAAACCATAGAGAAGATTCAGGAAAATGCAATAAGAGAACTGCATGCTATCACAGAAAGTGCATTCCAGGAAACATTCCAACAATGGAATAAACGTTGTGAACGATGTATTGCCAGTAGAGGGGGGACTACTTTGAAGGGGGACAGTGCTTAAAATGTTGTAAAATGAGCATTAAAGTCTTTATAGCAAAATATTAAGCAACTTTTTCTTCAAGAAATATACAGTGTGATCAATAAAGTCAAATATAAAAATTCCACCTCCTCACTCTAGGTCAGTGGAGTTTGTAGATGTATATCTCAGTTTTTAAAACAAAACAATATAATTGATTTCAATCCAGTTTTGGTCCTACAGAATTTCCTACATTGGTGCATACAAGATTTTTGTTCATGCAGAAAAGCCTTCATTGGTCAAAGAGGAAGAACTTTTGAAATACATTAAAAAAAAAAAAACACCTGAGTTACATTGAATACAAAGTAGGATCAGTAAAATTATTCTCACTTCCTGCATTATTTTGCAGAATGCCACGAAATGAATGGGTCATCTGCCCGTCATTTCATTGATCCATTGCCTCATCTAGAAGACAGCCTGTTGTTAAGGATTCTCAAGCAATCAGCTGAGGTCACACTCCCAATGCGCATATTGAATAGGAACCAAGAACATATCTTATATGACAATGGAAGTTGTTTATACAACTGTATAATATATCAGACCTCTATTATTGCTGTTAATCATCTAAAAGCAGATTGCAGTAAACAATAACTTGCTGAATAATAACTTGCTTCCTAATATGCTAAATGATTTTTGTTTGTAAAACTTACATAATGTTATGCTTTCAAATATAACTTTTATTATAGGAGTTCCCAGAGCTGTTGTTCTACATTTCTCCAGTTTTGTTAACCTGTTGAAGGTACTATTAGTGATAATATAGCAAAACATGTAGAAGTTGATTTTCTGTTAAAACCAACTTCATCAAATTCCTGATAGGTACCATCAAGGGTGTTCAGGCAATTATGACAGCACTACATGAGGAAGTTTACTTTATATCAATATTTTTCTTCCAAATAGTCTATTACTTGTGAGAATTTCAATATTGTTGTATCTAACATTTTGTTCTTCTGAGACACTTCTGATGGACTAAGGTGGTTTTGTTCCAAGTGAACAAAACCTTAGATGCTCTACTGGCACATTCTTGAATGCTAACGATGTCTAGTTCCTTTCTAATATGTTCATTTTTAATATGATTCTGCCATTGATGCCATCAGTTCACTCCTCTAATTTTTCTCAGAAACCCTCATATCTGTGGTCTCTACATCATGTGCTTTATTTCTAAGCCAACTCTTAGATCCATAACATAAAACTGGTTTGAACACACTGTCTTCTGCTAGTTGGGTGTTTTTGGCTAATTTCTCTCTTATTCCATGTACATTTATTTAGCTGGCTTCCTGCTATACCAGCATAGCTTATTCTGTTATGTCCATTTCCAGATTTAACTTGCTATCTTCACTAAAAACTGTTGCACACTAATCACATATAATCACACAATGTTTGGATCTTCATATGAAGGTCGTCATCTAGAGCAGGGGTCGGCAAACTTTTGAGACGGAAGAGCCAAACCTGTCCCTCACAACAATTTAAAAATTATTTGAGAGCCATAAATATATTTTTACAAATAAGGAAAATTTAAAGTAATATTATAGTAAATTTATAGCAATATATAACAAGTTATATATTGCTCATCATCATCATCATCAAATTCCTGCCATGTACCCTCAAGGGGTGTACAGGATATGACAGTACTACATGAAAAAATTACATCATTACTAACTTCCTATCTACAATTTTCCTCCAAATCAGTCTGTTACTTGTCAAGACTCCAACATTATCAGATCTTATATTTCTATCGTCTAAGGCACTTTGTACCGTATCAATCCACCTATATCTTGGTCTTCCTCTGGGTCGTTTTCCTGCCAACCTGGCAGAGGACACTTGTTTTGCTAATCTTTCCTCTCCCATTCTATTTAAGTGACCATACCATCAGAGATTAGCTCTGCTAACGCATTCCTGGATGCTGACAATGTCAAGTTCTTTCCTAATATCTTCATTTTTAATATGATATTGCCATTGATGCCATCTGTTCACGCCTCTAATCTTTCTCAGGACTCTCATATCTACGGTCTCTAGTCTTTGGTCAAGTGTTTTACTTCTGACCCAGCTCTCAGATCCATAAGTTAAAATTGGTTTGAACACAGTCTTGTATACAGCTAATTTAGTGTTCCGACTAATTTCTTTCTTATTCCATATGAATTTATTCAATTGACTTCCCACCATAAGAGCTTTGCTGATTCTGTTGTCTATTTCTATATTTAGTTTTCTATCTTCAGTAAAAATTGTGCCTAAGTAGCTGAAATGTTTTACTTGTTCCACAGGTTCTCCATTCACAACACAGTTGACATTTTCAAAGATTCTGCCTATTTTCATTGTCTTTGTCTTTTTATTGCTGACCTTCATACCATATCTATTACAACAGCTATTCAATTTAGTCAGAGAATCTTGCAGACTTGTAGCGGATTTATTTAGAAGTATAACATCATCCGCATAAAGCAAAGAGCTGACATTAACATCTCCAATTTTGATATCAGGTTTAATACGACATTCCTTCATAATGTGATCCATATAGATAATGAATAACAGAGGGGATAATGTACATCCTTGTCTCACACCAGATTTAACATTAAACCATCTTCCTGTACTTCCTTCAATTCTAACTGCTGACTCACAACTCAAATAAAGACTAAGTATTACTTGATATAATGCCCCATTGACACCATATAACTGCAGCGTATTGAATAGCTTCTCTCTTGGCACCTTGTCATATGCCTTTTCCAAATCGACAAAACTTAAATACAGATCTTTGTTATATTCCCATGCTTTCTCGACTATTTGTCGTAAAGTGAAGATCTGATCCTGACAGCCTCTATTTGGCCTGAATCCAGTTTGTTCTTCACGAAGCTTTTCTTCCACAATTCTTCTCAACCGTTTCTCAAGTATACTTGCATAGATCTTGCCAGGAACACTCAGTAGGGAAATACCTCTGTAATTCTCACATTCAGTTTTCTTTCCCTTTTTATATATGGGTACTATGAGAGCTCTACTCCAATCATCGGGAATTCGTCCCTCTGTCCAGGCTTTCTGAACTATGCAGTGCAGCCACTGTAAGACTCTTATACCACCATACTTCAGCATTTCTGGTCGAACATCATCTACTCCTGCTGCCTTTCCACATTTCAAGCCTTTGATGGCTTCTTCTACTTCAAGTATGGATATGTATTCCTGACTGCATGCCTGGTCAGTGTTTTTTATCACTGTGCTGTCATCACTGCTTGTTTCATTTAGCAGTTTTTCAAAGTAATTACTCCATACTTCAAGGATATCTTTTTCTCCTGTTTTCATTTCACCTTTATCATCTCTAATTCCTTTTACAGCACTCTTTCCTCCATTCCTAAGCTTCTTCAACAACCTCCAGAATATTTTGCCACCTTCTTGATATTTATTTTCTATATTCTTGCCAAAGTCCTCCCATGACTTTTGTTTAGCTAGTTTTACACACTGTTTAGCTTTCTTACATTTGTCTCTGTATTCTGTAAGAATAAAAGCTGACTTATTTGCCAGGAACTTTTGATATGCTTTCTTCTTTTCCTTCATTGCCTCTTTAACTTCCTGTATCCACCAGGGAGTTCTGATTTTTTTATCCTTGCACACAACCTCACCACATTCCTCTCTGGCAGAATCAATCAATGTTTCCTTCAGAGTTTGCCACTGAATCTCCAAGGTTTGATTCCTGTTCTCAAACTCTTTCATTTTCTTTTCAATAATATTTCTGTATTTTAGTCTACAGTTCACATCTGAGAGCTGCTCAACTTTTATTCGCTTTAAAACTTTCTTACATGTTATTCTTTTCAATATGAAATTCAATTTTATCCTGCTCAAGACTAAATAGTGATCACTTCCAATTTCAAATCCTCTGTACACTCTGGTGTCCTGCACCAGGGAGAAAACATCACTATCAACAATAACATAGTCAATGAGACTTTTCTTATTCCTAGCCTCTTCTCTCCATGTGAATTTGTGCACATTTTTATGTTGGAACATGGTGTTAGTAATAACCAGTCCATGTCCTGAGCAGAAATCCAACAGATATTTGCCATTATTATTAGCTTTGCTCTTTTCTCCAAATTTTCCCAAAATATTTTTGTATGTCTCACAATCATTCCCTACTCTACTATTTAGATCCCCAACAAGGACCAACTTTTCCTTTTTCATTGTGTCAGTTGCTTTTTCTAAAGCCTCAAAAAATTCCTCCACTTCTACCTTAGTAGAACCTTCTGTGGGACCATAGGCACAAATAAGTCTCATTGTCCAGTTCCCCATTCTGATATTTGCCCACATTACTCTACTTGAGACTGACTGCCATTCAAGAAGATTAGCCTCGTATTTTGTGTTGAATACTATGGCTACTCCTTCTTTTCCTTGATTGTCATTGCCTGAATATAACATTTTGTATTTATTGCTCAGAAAGATCTCACCAGTTTTGGTCTTTTTTGTTTCAGTCACCCCTATTATGTCGATCTGGTACTTATCTAATTCCTCAGCTAGCTCCATTTCTTTGCCATTCAGGCTTCTTACGTTGATAGTACCGATCTTTAACTCTGGTGATGTTGAGTTGGGGTTTGTTTTCAGATTTGTTCCAGTAGCTGACTTTTCGCTGTTCGCCCTGGTTCCCTGGCGAAAACAACGGGGGCCTTGTTTAACCGGGCGACGCCCCAGCCGGCATGAAATTTTGTCATGTTGTACCATCATTTTTTATTTTGGTTTAACCAATAAGAATACAATTTGGTCGGCTAAATCCCAAATTGCCAGCCCATCCTCGTTCGTTCAGTATCAAATTAGATACCCAACAGGGTGCACCACAAGAAGGTGAGGATTGGACATTAGGTCAGAAGCCCTGGTCGGTTCTCCGCATTCCTTTAAAGGCTATGTGGAGGTCTCCTCTCAGTTATACAGCTTTGACCCTTAAGCATCCCGTTATATATTGCTATATATTATAAAGATATAATATTAATTATATCTTTATTAAATGAAGAAAAAATCACACAAAAAATTGCTCTCATTGGTTTTAATCAGTGTGAGCAATGAGCTTGCATTTCCTTAGAAAGTTTCTGTATGTCTGGTTTGTAACTAGTCATTTTTAATTTAAAGCACGATTCCAAGGTGGCATCAGTAATTTGGTTCCTCAATTTACATTTAATGAAATTCATGTTAGAAAATGATTGCTCACATAAATATGTACACCCAAAGATACTGAGAACACCAAATGCAAATTTTTTCAACTCATGATATGAGTCCGGAAGACTATTCCAAGTATTGAAAATCATTGAGGCTGCCTTCTGTAGTTCTTTTAAAGCAGTCTGCTTATGTGCTGTGAAATCAGATTGCATTTTTCTTTTTCCAGTTCTATTTCAGTACCAAGACGTACAAATTTTGAGCTCCATAAGTCTTTGCTTGTCAAGTCCAGCAATTGTGTTTCAAAATTAGCTATGTCAATATCGGAGAAAAATTTAATTCCTTCACATTGGCATTGAGAGGATTTGTAATAAAAGCTAGAGTCACTTTATTATTTCTGAATTCCTGAAACCTTTGAAGAAAAGATTCTCTCATGTTTGAAACTGCTGTCTCGAAATAATCTTTGTTAATGAGGGCATTGTTTTCTTGGCAATATTGAGACAAGTTTGAGAAATAAACTAAAGTTCCCCTCTCTAAATTTTCAGTGAACAGAATCAGTTTCTTTTCAAACGAAATAATTTCCTCTAGCATTGAAAAAGCAGTATTTCCCTTGCCTTGTAATTTACGATTGAGCTTATTCAGTTGTGATGTAACATCCACCATAAAGTAAAATTTTTGCAACCACTGATCTTCTGTTAATTCTGGGTATTGATGAACAGCCTTGTTTTTGAGAAATAGTTTGATTTCATTTATGCAAGATGCAAAATGCTTTAACATTTCGCCTCTGGAAAGCCATCGAACAACCCTGTTGTACTGGAGAAGATCTGAACACTCGCTCTCCATTTCACTTAGCAATTCTTTAAATTGTTGATGGTTTAGTCCCCCTTGCTACAATGGTGTTAGTAATCTTAATTACCAATTCCATAATTTTACCAAATTCTTCTGTAAATGTTTGTGCACAGAGTGCTTCCTGGTAGAGTATACAATGGAAAGTAATCACTTAATGATTAATTTTTCCTTTTAAAATTGAAACAAAACCTTTTTCGCTCCCGTCATACTTTTTGCACCATTGGTTGCAATTGATACAGTTTTATTGAGTGGGATATGATTTTTTTTGATGCATTCAAGGACAGCATTTGCTATGTCCTCTCCACGCATTTGGCCCTTGAGTGGCAATAATCCCAGAAATTCTTCTCTAGGACCCTCAGATGATACATACCACACAAAAAGGGAAACTTGGGCTGTGTCCTTGATGTTGCAAGACTCATCTACTACAGTTCATAAAGCTGAAGCTAATTTAACATCTTCAACTTGTTGGTCGTCACATTTGAGGACATTGTGACTGTCCTATCTGCTACTGTTTTGGCAGATAATGGTATGCTTTTAATTTTATTTAAAATCTCTGCTTTGTTTTTGAAATCCCAAAAAAGTTCTTCAGATGCATTAAGAAAACAACATTTTATGTATTCACCATCTGTGAATGGTTTTCCTCTTTTAGCGATCTCCTGACTCACTACGAAGCTTGCAATATTAATATCATTGGTAGACTCTTTCCAATAATTAAATACAGAACTTGATTTTTCAAATTTTTCTGAAGTTCTTCAACTGTTCTCTTTCTTGTGTCACGGAGAGGATTTTTCTGGCAATTGTGGCATGTTTTGTTGTGAAGTGTCTCTCTAAATTTGACTTTTTGTTGTGTGCCAGTTTTTCTTGGCAAATAAGACAGGTTGGAAGGCCATCTGAGTTCGAGATGAACGAGAAAGATTCAGTCCATTCAGTTTTCAAGCCACGATGTTCATCTGTTGTTTTTCGTAGTTTTTTTCTTCGTAGCCATGTTGAAAAGCACCCTAAACAATATATTTTATTTAATACGTTATATAAATACATTATATAAAAAGAAAATATAAAGAACTAAATGATTACTCAAAATAATAAATGACAATAATTCGGAAATATAATAAAAATAAATCTCACCAGTAACACGTTTTATTGTAACAGTTGCAAGTGAAATAAAACACACTGCGGTAAATCATGACTGTAATAATTATAATTCTCGTGGAAAGGCTTAGACGTTGGTTATGCATTTTCACTATATTATTTCAGAAAATTACAACGTACTAGGATATACATTAAAATAAATTTTAATATATTTCTATATTTCGGCAACTTCATGCTGCCATTTTCAAGAACTTAGGTACAAGATACGTGCACGCAGGCACAGCAAAAACAATAAATGAGTAAGAAGAATGAAGCTATTATTTCTCCTAAAGTCCTGATGGTGCCCTCTAGTGGGCGATGTTGGTATTCTTGGGTGATTGGGCTGAAGGTCTTCTGATGTAGGTTTCCCAAATTTGAGGAACTCTCATGCAGCCAAATTTGTTGAGGTTTGGCTCGTTTCTTAGGGCTGAAGCTGATTCTATGAAAAGCCTTTCATATCTGTATTTGCTACGGTGTATTATCATGGCTTTTTTCCACCGTATTCTATGGCAGGTATCCATAAAATATCAGAATTTCAGAACACAAGGACTACATCTGGTTTCACCAATATAGATATGATAGAATCATATCTATATTGGTGAAGAACATAGAATCAGCTTCAGCCCTAAGAAACGAGCCAAACCTCAACAAATTTGGCTGCATGAGACTTCCTCAAATTTGGGAAACCTACATCAGAAGACCTTCAGCCCAGTCGCCCAAGAATACCAACATCGCCCGCTAGAAGGCACCATCAGGACTCTAGGAGAAATAATAGCTTCATTCTTTTTACTCATTTATTGTTTTTGCTGTGCCTGCGTGCACGTATCTTGTACCTAAGTTCTTGAAAATGGCAGTGTGACGTTGCCGAAATATAGAAATATATTAAAATTTATTTTAATGTATATCCTAGTACGTTGTAATTTCCTGAAATAATATAGTGAAAATGTAATAATTATAATAAAACCATTGTTATATATACAGCAATCCCTCGATTAGTTGCCTAATGCATTCTTTAAAACAGGTGCATTAATCGAAAATGCACCAATCGAGTATAATAACCTATGGAAAAAAAGTATAATTCGTTCCTCAAATGTTTTTTTTTTACCCTTGATTTTTTTATAAAAGAATTAGGGTATGTCTCAGGGCTTAGTTAAAGGAAAACTATGAAGCTGAAAGACAATAAAACATTATTCAAAATATAAATCTATTGTTCTGGCGGGCATTGTTTCTTTTTTTTTTTTTCATACAACTGCTTCTTCTGCAAATTTTCCTGCTTCTCTCTTCACAAGGGCCAGTCTCTAAGCATTGCTGAAAGTTTATCGAAGGTGTTGGTATCCTGCTCCACCTTTGCAACAAGTGTCCTGGTGTTGTACCACCTTACCCCAGTCCTGAAGATACTGTCAGGTGCAAACTTTGTTTGCTCACACTTGGATAAAGGATTAAACTAAATTTATTATATTCTAAGCATTGCTACTTAAAAGTTTCGGTTGCACGAAAATATTTAAAATTTGTTTCTGTGAAATCTCTTTGGGCTTGTCAGTGATTAAATTTTCTTCATATTCTTCAGGATCTTCCTGCTGTGCATCTAAATTTAGCAGGTTGGAATCACTCAGTTTCTCAGAATGAGATTTAATTAACTTAGAATCATTTGAAAAGCCTCTAAAATCATTTGCACAATGTGGAAGAATGTGCTTCCAAATGGATCGCATGTTGCTAGCAGTAATTTCATTCGACTTTGTGACTTTATAACCATGCTGATATTTCTCTGATTTGGGCAGAAAAGTCTTGGAAGGCATTGGCTTCCAAAAAAGGTCAGTTTCATCGACATTAAATATTTGTTGGTCACAATAGCCCTCTTCTTATACAGTTTTCTTCAAATCTCTGGATAATTTGCGGCCACCTCCTTATCGGCACTTGCAGCTTTGCCTGTGATTAGAGCATTATGTAGGCTATTTCTCAAACCATCCAGCACTAACATGGAATTCTCCTTTTCCATCGTTTATAGCCCTTTCTTTCAAGGTTGCAAAGAGACTTAATGCTTTTGATTTAATAAAGACTAAAGTCAGTTCTTAGCAGGATCCGTTTTTGGTTACAAACTTCGATCTATGTAGAAAGAAGTCTCTCTAATTCAATCATTACGATACTTTGATTTCGAGTGTACACACGATGAACTTGAAGCACTCCTTACTTTTCTCTTTGTATTCAATAGCTTTCTTTAAAATTGCTCTTATAGTTGATTCACCCATTTTTGTGTTCTTGTCTTATCTTTGCTCTGGACTCGCCTTGTTCACTTTATTATTTCAAGTTTTTCTTCCAATGAGATTACTTTTCGAATCATTTTCACACTTTCACTTTTTTGCTCACTAATTCTTTTACTCATGATGAAAGGTTGGGAAAATACTTTAAAATAATAAAAAAAATATGTAAAGAAAATAATTGCAAAGGAGGTACGAGATATGATCGTAAAAAATGCTATGTGAATTTTGACCGTAAAAATTTGGAACATCAAGTACACGTAGTATGCCATTAAAAATAACTTTGTAAAATGTTTAAAATCAGTAACTTAATTATTTCATTCTGGTGAGTGATTTTTTAAAATAGTCAGCCATATGAAATGTATAGATAGAAAATTTTTAAAATCTGTAACATTTATTTTTAAGATGTATATAGACGCACTAATCGAATTTTAGAGGTGTACTAATCGAATTTCAGTATCGAAATTCACTAATTGGTGCGCATTAATCGAATGATTACTGTATATATATATATATATATATATACATATATATATATATACATATATAAATATTGGCGTTCACGTGAACCTGCACGCACAATTGCAATAAACAATAGCACGCCAGTTGGAACAACTTGAAAAAATACGTTTTTATGTATCGATTATGTGAGGCAATTTGTGCCTGTAATTTCCAGTTTGTTTAGATAATTCAATGTTTATTAGTATTCCTTTATAAATACCTGAAGAAGGCTGCTATATGCCGAAACTAGTAGTATTTATCATTAAAATCTTTATATGTTATCTCGGTTTTATAGTCATTAAATCTATATTTTTTTCAAAATGTACAACAACCGAGTAAAAGCTGATCACCACACACACACACACACACACACACACACACACACACACATATATATATATCAGTGGCGTCGCGTGCTCATTTCAGTTGGATGTGCTGTCATATGGATTATGCAACCCGTACTATAAATTTCACGTTAATTTGACCGTATGCATGAGCGTGCGCACGCTGAAAATTTTCCACAGCGGGGAAGCTTGGAAACAAATAATTACATCAATAAATGTCTTTTAGCTTTTTTTTTGATGTAATTGTTTGTTCATGTAAACTATAAATACATTGTTGTCATTTGGCATCGATTTTAATGATCTTTAATTCTTGGGAGAAAAAAAGGTGTTCAGAATTAATAGATTTCAGCACAATTTCATATATAAAAAAATTGACCGGCATATTTTATTCAAAAGCTACTAATTAATTAATCCTAAATTAAATTATTTCAGTTTAAAAGCCAAAAAAAAAATCATGAAACTAAACTAACAAGTAAAATAATATTAAATTACATTAATTACACTTACATTTTAAAAATGTATTTTTTTGTTTAAATTTGTTTCACTATATTACAATTCACACTTCACTCTATAATGCATACACACACAGGGAAAACTAACCATTCATTCTCCACAAATCAGAAAAAGATAAACCAAAAAGAGGAACACATGTTTTATTGTTGCAATAAAACAGCATGTCTTGCAGACTACTCATAGAAGAAGAAACAGGCATAACGCATCAGCGCTCATCTTAATTGGTCCAATGCAATTAATTGCAGAATAACTTTGAACACTTCTGCATATAGTGGGGGAACAATCTGTTTTAGGATTTATTAGAAAACAAGAATGAAGGAGAATGCTACATTTGATTAGTATATTTGAAATACTGAAAGATGAAAATACGTGAACCATCATTTATAAGACATGTAAGAATGGGAAAAAATAAGTGTGAGTAGATACACTTTCATTAATGTTAAAGGATAATTAATAGTTATTCATTTGTGATATGTGTCCTATAATTTGCTGAGTAGAGTGAATAGCACGATCCTATAAATAAACGTGAATAAGGGAATTTATTATGGCATAATTGAAAAAAAAAAACTTATGCAGAGAGAGAGTATTGCAGGAATAAATATGGTTTGATTGAACAGCAAATCATCTCGTAAAATTTGTTGCACATGTTATGTGTATTTCTCTGGTTTGTCTATATTTCACTGTGTTTTTCAAGAAATTTCTTTTGTTTATTGAAACTCAGTATACATAACATCTGATCATTATCCGGAATTATTAATTAACATTAATTAATACAAAATAAATTGCAGAAATTTATCAAGACAAGTTTAAAAATTAACATAGAATTTCATAAAAATGAACTCATAATTTGACATACACATTGTCATATACAAATCAACATCAACCTATTATCAATTTATTAATTTATCAATATCAATATATCAATTTATTAATGCGATTTTTGCTGTTGTACATTAGATCTCAAATGCTTTATATCAGGTTCATATTTTGTCACTTTTAGTAATACACACGCAGAACTAGATTCATCAGTCATTCTATTTCTTAAACTGTCTTTTATAAAATTTATTTTGGAAAATAATGACTCACAAGCATATGTAGAGGAGAAAATTAATTATGGTATAATCATAAAGAATATTAATACACTTATGTATACGGTGTAGCATATTGACAAAAATAAAAGTACGCATTTAAATTAGTTATCAATCACAGGACTAATGCTGCAATATTATAGTTTCCTCAGGCCAACATCATTAAATTAACTTGTAAGTTTCATTGAGATATTCCATTCTGATCACCAAAAATTTATAATATTATTCAGTATAAAATTATTGATTATTGTATTATTAAATTGATTTTAATGATGTTGGCTTGAAAGAAAAAAAAAACGGTAGTGAGAAAAATATTTATTAATTGTAACTCACCATAGAAGTCAGCGGAGCAGGAGAAGCAGCAGAAGGATGTCGACTTGTCGGCGGACGCTTGCCGTCGAATATAACCTCCACTCGCGTATAACTGGCACCCCTGATTTCACTCATTAATTTTGCATGCTCTCCCCCAACAACCATTATATACTGTAGGTGCAAGAAAAAAAATAGTTTTATTGTATCGCTGAATAAGGTACAGAGGCTTTTGCAGTCTGTGTAATATATTTCTCAACAAATAGTGCAATTAGAGACAGCTGGAATAAAAACGGCACTAACTAATGAATCACATGTACCCCTCTCACAGAAACTACCCTGTATAGGCAAGCAAAATCATATGTTGCACTGAAACACAGTATCTAACTAAAATGATTGTCCAATTTCTCAATTACATGAAATAAGTGTTTGTTTGACTACATTTGAAATTCTCGATGTCATTATGACAGATCACAAAGGCTAACTTCAAATAAAAATCTACCACGAATTGAAACATGCCATATAATGCTTGTGTGAGTTCCTCTACCAGCTCAAATGCAAACAAGGCAATGTTTGCATTTTAAAACGAAGAAATATATAGTGAATGTTGTTATGACATTTGCAGATGTTATGGAATTCGGTTGAAGAGAATTAGCATTTCAATTCAAAAATTGTCGGTTCCATTTGTCTTTGGGTCGCGTGATCTTTTGTTGATACCGCACCAATCAAAATTCATGTCTTCATAGCTGCTCTCTCCTAAAACAAAATTTAACTTGTACGTATTGTGTAATAATTAAAAAAAAGTGGAATAATTTATAAGCATATAAAAGGATATCATATGTACATTGTTGACGTGCCAGCAAAATTCTCGGATGTGCCACAGGTTCGCCACCACTGCCCTATAGCAGTGTTTCTCAACCTATGGTCAGCAGACCACAGGTGGTCCACAGGCAGACTTAAATTAACCAAATCTATATATTTTAATTATCCAAACAAACAAATTAAAATTTGAATAAGTAATTAAAAATGATTGAAATAAAATGGATACTTAAAAAAATAAAAATAGCGGCAGAATGTTCATGGAATGAACGTTCTGCCAATATTTTAATTTGTAGTGGCAGAATGATGAGTAATAAAAGAGGGGTGAAATTAACAACAATATGGTTTTATTGCTTTCACCCTCCCTTGCTGTTTTGTCAGATTTGAAGTGAACACTGTTATCCACATGACCACATTTCATCCAATTGCTTGTTGTTTATTGATTTTTATTGTTGAAGGTTTTCCTCCTTCAACCAAGGCTCGATATATCTTCAGAAGTGCTAAGTAATACTTGGACAAAGTGTGTTGTGAGTTAACCCCAGTATTTATATATTTTTCAGAAATCGCAAGACTGAAAGATAAAAGCAAGCCGCCAGTTGAGTTGAAACGCTAACACACATGTTCGATCACTTATTAGTCACTTTGTTGCTCTGCAAATGACCTCAGATGTCGAGGCACCCTAAAACCTAATCCTAATTAGTCACTTTGTTTGGCTGCCCTGCCTACCATGTGCTCAACCATCCCCTCCACTCCTTCTGTATAATCTTTAAAAATTTTATAAATGAAACTATGATAGTTTTATTTTTATTTTCAATTTTACTTCAGAGCCACATGTATGTACCCAAAGAGTTGCATATGGCTCGCGAGCTAGTGGCTGAGGGCTTCGCAACCATATGCTTGGGGAAGGAGTGTCCTAAGTTTCATTCCCGTCAGTGACGTGAGGAGCTGAAGGATCTTCCTCAGCCATAGCCAAGTTAGCTGGTCTTGGGTATGGACAGCAGGATTTTTTCCCCAGTTTATCTTGGGGGTTTTCATCCTGCAAAGTAGGCAAACAGGTCTTGAGAGCTCAACACTACAATACATAGGATACACCGGGGCATAGGGCTGACCACCTTATCCTGTGAATGGTTGAGATCCGAAGATTAATAAACCCTTGACATCGCAAGGTAAAAGAGGGTAAAAGAAAAATGAGATAGTAAGCTAAACTCTCACACTAATGTGATCAGCCATTAACACTACTGGCTTGACCTCTGGCAGAGGAAAAAACTATTTGTGAACTATAATTCAGCTAACAGATTAAAATGAAAACTGTTAAATTACTTAAGTCTATCACTTCTTGACCATTGGTGGATCGTAACTTCTGCTCAATCATGTTTTATCGTCTTATAACTCTCTCGTTGGTATTTATTGGTTGTAGGCTGATATATCAATCGAATATGAAGAAAATTTATATTATACTGCTTCACTCCATATTCAGAAATTGCAAGAGCAACTTAGATAAATCACCTTCAACTCTATCAGGTAATCATAAGTTGATTTTAGGCCGAAGTTTTTATTTTTATTACATAGGGTTCCCGCTGAGATTTGAATTATTTTAATGAGCAGTGCAATGAAACAATCAGGCAAATACAAGATTCAGTTCAAACAAAATTATTTAATGTAGTTTCACATAAATTACATTATAATACAGTATTCCAACAGGGACATTACAATTAAACAAATACAAAGCTCTCATTAAGATTCTAGTATACTACTCAGCTGAGCTTAAACTTTATAATTAAAGATTATATTTAACAGATCTTATCTTTCTTGTTACAATGGACTTCTATCATAACTTTACTCTGAACAAGGTTACATTTCAAAACATTTTAAATATCAAATCAGTTCAAGATATTCACAAAGAATACAACTCATGAACCATCAGACATTCATTTGTGCTTCTCTAAAATATAATAAAATTAGTTTAATCCTTTATCCAAGTGTGAGCAAACAAAGTTTGCACCTGAAAGTATCTTCAGGACTGGGGTAAAGTGGTACAACACCAGGGCAACTCGTTGCAAATGTGGAGCAAGCTTCCAACACTCCTATCTCAGTATCTCCTATAATGCAAAACACATCTCCTTGCGGAAATGTCTAATGTTATGCATTAAGGAAAGGGCCACTACGCAGACTAGTTTCGACCTTTATTGAGGTCTCTTCAGTGGGAGCCAGGCCCAAGTGGAGATACCAGGCAGAAGCATTAGCAGGTCATCTCTACCTATAGGAATTGCCAAATGGTGTGCCACCCTTTTTTAATAAATTATTCTGGATTTAGAGAAAGATGTTGAAAGTTTATTTTTCACTTGATTAGAGTATAATAAAATTAGTTTAATCCTTTATCCAAGTGTGAGCAAACAAAGTTTGCGCCTGAAAGTATCTTCAGGACTGGGGTAAGGTGGTACAACACCAGGGCAACTCGTTGCAAAGGTGGAGCAAGCTACCAACTTGCCCATTAGGCATTAGGAAATTTTGGTAAAAATTCAACTCAGAAAAAGGTAAGTTAAATTGCCAAGCGATTTCCGGTCCTTTGAATTCCGTTTTCGGCACGTCAAAATTCCCCCCAGTCTCCAGCTACTGTTCTCTATACTCCCCTATTCAATTCTCTCTTTACTTTCGTTTTCATATCCACTCCTTCCTTTTTCCTGCCAATAACTGGTTCTCAATGGCTCGCATCAAACTTGTTTTTCTCTTGGTATATAGTAGTTCACGCTCCAACACGCACTAGTAGAAATTTGCATGTTTTCTCACAACAACCAATCAATTGATATCACAAAGAATCTTCTGGATATATTAAAATTACATACATTACAGTTTCTAATATTATTATTAAAAGAATAAAGCAAATAAAATAAATTACACTTTAATATAGAGGCATTTCATATCTATAATATATTTAAAAATTACATAAATAAAATTAACTAACAAAACTAAAAAGGAATTCATGAATAACATTTTATAAGCTAGAGACTAACAAAATAAATTTAAATAAATCCTGCTTATGATATGGTAGGTCTTGTTAATTATGAAGTATTATTAATTATAAATATCTTCATTCACAATTTAACACTATCAGACTGTTAAAACGGTTCTCACATTATGCACACTCTCCTAGAATTTATGGTGTTTCTAAAGTACACAAACATACTGTTCCACTTTGACTGACAGGTGAAAATATTGACAGCTCTAATTATCACCCAGCCAAGAAACTAGAATCAACACTCAAAGAGTAGATAGGTTATCTCCCTCTCTATATTAAAAAACGTACGACATTTCATGAACAAAATCTAAAATGTAATGCTTGACAAGGATGATTTATTTGTCAATTTTGATGTTTCTGCATCCTTGTCACAAATCTCCTAATCATTGACACAATTCTTCTCTTACAGAATAAATTTCCTCCTGATATTATGGCTCTCTTTGCCCATATACTGTGTCCTGGTTACTTCATGTGGCAAAATAATTTTTGTACATATAAAACAAAGGTACAGCAATAGATTCACCATTGTTACCTCCTTTTGCTAACTTATATAACTTTTATGTGGAAGCTTTTGAGCAACATGCTCTAAGATTGCTTTTCAGTTTGGTTTAGATATATTGATATTTTTGTTATCTGGCCACAACTGCTAAACTTTAAACACTTTCCTTAGCCACCTGAACAAACAACACAAGCACATACAATTTGTTATTGAATTGAAAACGAAACTTTTCTGGCTATACTTGTCACACGTCTTCCCTCAAGCAGTTCATCCTTCTTTTCGAATGAATTTCTTTCGGCAAAAGAAATTCATTCGAAGTTCATAAAAGTTTATGGGCACTCTTCTCGTTCATTTTCAACAATTAAGAAATGGGCTGCCGAGTTTGAACGTTGAAGATGATCCACATGAAGGACTTCCAAAAAATGTAACTACCAGAAATCATTGATCAAGTGCACGATATGGTATTGGATGGCTGGCAAGTCAAAGTGTGTGAAAATGCTGAGACTAGGCATTTCAAAAGAATGTGTAGGATATATTTTGCATGAAGAATTGCAAATGAAAAAGCTTTGCACAAGATGGGTGCCACACTTGCCCACAACATATCAAAAACGCACTCGCATGAAAATTTCTGAACAGTGCTTGGAGCATTTTAACAAGAATAAAACTGATTTTGTGCATTTATTTATTACCATGGATGAGACTTGGATTCACCATTACCCTCCCGAATCCAAACAGCAGTCAAAACAGTGGACAGAAGGGAGCTATTCAGTGCCAAAGAAGACAAAGTCAGTTCCATCAGCAGGAAAGGTCATGGCATCGGTGTTTTGGGATGCTGAAAGCATTTTGTTTATTAATTATCTTGAAAAGGGTAAAACAATAACCAGGAAATATTTTTCTTCAGATGTTTTAACCAGACTAGACAAAAAAATCTGTGAGAAAAGACCCGGTTTGCAGAAGAAAAAAAATAATCTTTCATCAGGACAATGCACCTGCCCACAAAAGTGTTTTGGCAATGGGAAAATTAAGGGATCTGCACTATGAATTGTTGGAACATCCACCCTATTCCCCAAATTTGGCTCCCTCTGACTTCTGTCTCTTCCCAAAACTAAAACTTCCTCGCTGGTCAGCATTTTTCTTTGAATCAAGAAGTGATTGCAACTGTAGTGGTGTATTTTGCAGATCTTACTGAGAACCACTACAGGGACGGGATAATGGCACTGGAACATTGCTGGAATAAATGTATTAGTCTTAAGGGAGAATATGTTGAAAAATAAAAATAATTTTGAAATTTTTTGAAATTGTTAGGCCGAGAACTTTTCAGAACACCCTCATAAACAGTGGCTATGATAAAAACCATCAATAAAATTCTTTGCAACATTACACCTAAAAATAGAAATGATATAGATTACAGTAAAACATCACTATTTCATATATTAAAGAGATATCAGATAAAATAAATAGAATGATACACCATAACAAATACCCCCACCTCAAACCCAACCTTGGGTATACCGAATCCAGCAAATCTGTAACCTACCTTATATTGACAAAACTGGATGCACAATTCTAATCTGCAAACAATAACACAAATGGCACATAAAATTTAACAATTTTGGTAAATCAGGCCTCTCTATTCCTGCTTTTAACACCCTACACCAAATTCATTGGAAATGAACCTGTTCCTTACAACACACAAAAAATTGGCATGAATGCATATTTACAGAAGCCTGAAATTTTGATCAGCCATCCTAATTTAAACAGCAATGGTGGCCTAAAAATCTTAATAATATAGATGACACACACATGCAATTTACATACTAGCAGACCCTCATTTTTGAACTTTAAACAATAATTTCAGCTCTTATTTTATTGGGTTGACAAATAAATTCGTTCAGTTTATACGTTAGTACAAGTTTACGCCGCTTCGTCTGTCACTATTGTACTACCGCAACGCTATTGCGCAGTTGAAAGGCAACATTTCACATAACCTTTCAGTGAATTTTCGTTTGGCCTACTTCAGTTGGGTATGTGTAACATAGTTTTATTAATGGAAGGAAATAACATACATTACCGGCATATTTTGCTTTTTTATTTCAAAAAAGGCAAATGAGCTGTGGAGGCCCATAAAAAAAATGTGCAGCGTGGTTTGCCAAATTCTATTCTGGAGACTTCGACGTCAGTGATGCGCCTCGTGCCGGTCGCCCGACAGAAGTTGATTCGAGTGTTGTGTAGGATATCATTGACAAAAATCTGTCACAAACAGTGTGGGAGATTGCTGCAGTACTGAACATATCTCATACATGTATTGAAAACCATTTGCACAAGCTAGGATATGTTTCAAAACAAAATGTTTGGGTGCTGCATGAATTGACTGAGGCCAACATGACTGTTCGCATATCCATCTCTGATTCGCTGTGATGTCGCCAAGAAAATGACCCATTTTTGAAGCAGATGATTATGAGAGATGAAAAATGGGTTGTGTGTGATAATGTGGTACGCAAAAGATCATGGGGGCACAAGAGCGAACCGCCGCAAACAACCTTGAAAGCAGGATTGCACCCAAAGAAGATCATGCTCTCTGTGTGGTGGGATTATAAAGTTGTTGTCCAATACGAGGTGTTACCGTCAGGCAGAACGATTGATTCAACTGTCTATTGCTCGCAGTTAATGCGACTAGCTTGTGCAATTAGCACAAAACGTCTTGAATTGGCAAATCAGAAAGGAGTTAGGAGTTGTCTTTCACCACAACAATGCCAGATCCCCCACACATCGTTAACAACCCGGAGTAAATTGTTACATGTTGGCTGGGATGTTTTGCTGCATCCTCTGTATTCACCAGACCTGGCAACTTCTGATTACCACTTATTCCGATCATTGCAGAATTCTCTGAACGGGAAAACCTTCGCTAATGAGAAGGCTGTCAAAAGAACCTGGATCAGTTTTTCGCCAGTAAACCTCAGGAGTTTAATGAACGCGGCATAATGAAGTTGGTGGACATATGGCAAGAGGTCATCGTTAAAGAGGGTAAATATATCACTGACTAGTATGTGTTATATATATTAAATAAAATGTGTTTCATTCCACTCTGAAAAACCGAATGAACTTATTTGCTAACCCAATATATTTGCCACTGTTAATACTGTTTTTGTTCTAATTTATCTATTAGTAATTCCTAGCCAAAAAAAAGATAAGGCTAACTTTCATGTGGTAGATTTTTTTTTCTCACCAGAGGTCAGTCCAATAGTGTTAATGGTTCACCAGATTAGTGTCATATCAAGATGGCAGCAGACCCCTATGGGCATTGGACCCATGGTTGATGATGATGATGAGATTAGTGTGATTTTGGCTTCCTGAGTATTGTAATATAGATTGTCTCATTGCACAGTAATTGTCTCAATAAAAATTTCATGATCAAACTGAGCAGATACCAAATTTTGAAGGTCTCGTCTTTATTTTAAAACAACTTATGGCTGCCATGGGTGTACAAAAATTATTGTTATAGATTTTAGTCAACAAAAATGAATACCAGCCAACAAAACTACACATAATATTTTGAAGTATCTTTAGCATAATTCCTGTTACAAAACAAAGAAATGTTTTTAATAATATTCATTACTATAATGACAAGTATAAATTAAATTATAATTTTAGAAAACAGTCATCATGCTAAACTTTATTGTGCAAAATAATTTTATGATAGCCTGTGTAGCTCATTGGGAGTGGCACATGCTGTCCATGATGCTAGACTCCTCAAAGAAAGAGCATCATAAGTTCTAGTTGCCAACTAGAGGAACTTTTTCTAAGCCTATTTGACCAGTTTCCAAGTAAGTCAATCTCTGGCACGGGCAAGTGTGCTTTTTTCCTGGAAACTCGAGTTTTTTTTGTCTCTTAAACTTAAGAAAATTGACTCTAGACCTCACCATTTTAGGCAGTAAAACATAGTGTTAGAATTAGGGACTATGAGATGACACAGCCCTCTCTTCACCAGATGCCTTATATCATTAGTGATAGTCTTGGTTGGCTACCGCTGATTGAATCTGGTGAAGATTGAATTACCCCCTCAACCTCCAAAAGTTAGATAGCTCTAAAATGGCCTCACTTATTCCCTATAGGGTAGGGATGCACAGACCGCGGGCTGTATACGGCCCTCCATTGATTTGCTAGTGGCCCGCCTCACTGTGTATTATTTTAACTTTAACAAGTTACACGATAGGTAATTTTTAAAAATGGTACATGTGCAAAGCAGCCGTGACGTCACAATTGCCTGTCTACTTACGATAATCGGTTAGTAATAATGTTAACAAATTTTATAATTCATCTATTTGTCATATGAGTATTTTGTTTTCGTAGGTGTGGTTGCTACAATTAATTATCACCCCTACGAAACGGTAAAAAATAAATTCTACAATGGATAAAGCAGGGCCAAGTAGGAAATGCAAACTACAGGATGAAAAACGGCAGTTTCAGGATAGCTGGACCGAAAAATATGGTTTTGTGCAGTCGATTAATAATATCGTGTGCTTGATTTGCAGAAGTGCTATAGCCATACCAAAAGAATACAATATAAGGAGATACTATGAAAGTCTGCATTCTACATTTTCAAATCTACCCGAAGAACTACATAAACAAAAGATTTCATTTTTGAAATGAGAATTGACAGATCAGCAAATGATGTTTACAAAACCTATTCAAGATTCGGAAATCACAACAGAAATAAGTTTTGAAATATCTCGCCTTATAGCAAAAAGGTGCCGACCATTTACAGACAGAGATTTCGTTAAAGATTGCCTTGAGATAGCTGCTAAAAAAATTTGTTCTGAATCAGCCAAAATGTTGAGAAAATTCATTTAAACAGGATTGTGCAAAGCAGAATTACGGCATTGTTGGAAAATGTAAAGGACCAATTAACATCTTATTCAAAGAAATTTGCCTATTTTTCATTAGCTATTGATGAATCAACTGACATTACTTCCACAGCCCAGTTGTTAATATTTGCACGTGGAATAACGCGAGAGTTTGAGGTAAGTGAGGAGCTGATTGGAATGAGTTCATTGTCAGATCAAATGAAAGGTAATGACATGTTCACTGAGCTTTTGGAACAGTGTTCCAAAATTGATTTAGATCTGACAAAATTATCAGGTATCACGACTGATGGAGCGCTTTCCATGATAGGAGCTAATTCTGGATTGGTAACATTATTGAAACAGCATTTGGGAAATTTCAGCAATTTCACTCTATAATCCACCAGGAGAGCTTGTGCCCTAAGAAACTTGGATTTGAACATGTCATGAAAGTTGTTGTTTCAACGATTAATTTTATAAGATCCCGTGGCCTTAATCACCGACAATTTAAAAAATTTCTTGAAGACATTGAAAGTGAATATGGTGACTTAATTTTTTACACAGAAGTGAGGTGGCTAAGTCATGGACAAACATTGGAGCGGTTCCAAAATTTAATTGATGAAATTGAAATCTTCATGACTGAAAAAAACAAAAATGTCCCTGACATAAAAAATCCGGATTGGTTATGTGACTACCTTTCTGGTTGACATTCTAATCATTTAAATACGTTAAATACACGACTTCAGGGTGAAGATCAATTGGTTACTCAACTTCACGGCCACATTTTGTCTTTTCAGTGCAAGTTAAATCTATTTCAAATCCAACTGAAGTCAGGGAATTACACCTATTTCCTAATTATAAGAAAGTTTCTGAAAAGTTCAATGTCAACTTCAAAACTGTGTATGTTGAAAAGATTGATAACTTGATATCAGCCTTCAGGGTTCCATTTTCTGATTTTAAAAAAGTGAAACCGTTGCTAGATTTATTTAGCAATCCTTTTGCCATTTTGCCTGAAAATGCACCCGAATTAGCACAGCTTGAACTCATCAACATTCAAAATGATGAGAGCCTGCGAAATAAATTTAACGAAGGCAATAAACTTCTATTGTTGTGTCGATAAAAACAATTATAAATGGTTGCTAGATAATGCATTAAAATGTGCAAGCCTTTTAGGCTTAACATATATTTGTGAACAAACTTTTTTCAGTTATTAATATTAACAAATTGAAAAATAGGAACCGCTTGACTGATGAAATTTTAGAATCTATTTTGCGGTTGGTTACTACAAAACTCGAACCAAATATCAAAACAATTGTCAAATCAATGCAGTGTCACACATCAAATTAAATTCACTTACTTTTTATTACCTTTTTTGTAACTATTATGATAGGTATAAATAAAATAAACAATATGTGGTAGATAACTCGAGTTTTTTTTGGCGGCCCTCCCATAAGTAACAGTGGAACTATGCGGTCCTTGGCCTTAACAAGTTTGTGCATCCTTGCTATAGGGGAATAAAAACATTAGCTGATAATTGTAGGAAGAGCAATTACATCAGCAGTTTATATTTTATTTCCTATATATAAAATTATCTATCCTGATTGACCAAAGTAGATAGTATCTGAGCTCCCCAACCTGTAGGCCATGAGTTCACATCCATGATCTATAGCATGGTTATTAAGTCTTTGGGTGATAGATGATTTTTATCACTTGGTGTGAGACCACCATCCTTCTTATTGAAGACCTGAAAGGCTTAGGAGAGTTCTGGGTTTGGTTTCTTCAGCTGGGTCCCTGGACTTTCTAATTTGTGATGCTTAGTATGCTTTGTGTTTCTGCCCATTTTTTAGGTTGCATTGACATAAAACACATTTATTTATTAATGGTTCTTCAGTTACCTGGCATACCTTATTTTGCTATTTGAAAAGATCTGATTTTGATTTTCATTGATGGTGTAAGCATACGCTGGCCTGCCTGACCAAGTGGTTAGCATATCCACTTTCCAGCCAAAAGATTGTCCGTTCGAATCCTACCGTGGACATGGATGTTTGTTATTGTCTGTGAAAATATTATTGGTGGTGATGGGTGGTAGATGGCATTGTTGTAGATAATGATGTAGTTGCAGTTCGTTGTAACTGGTGGATTGAGAGGTGGAGATGGAGAGTTGTAGAGTAGGTGCCTTCCCTTAGTGATTTTTTGGACTCCTTGGTGGTGTCTTATCTCATTTTCCTTTTACCCTCTTTTACCTTGCAGTGTCGAGGGTTTATTAATCATCGGACCTCAAACCGTTCACAGGATAAGGTGGTCAGCTCTATTCCCTGAGGTATCCTATATCCTGTAGTGTTGAGTTCTCAAGGCCGGTTTTCCTGCTTTGTGGGATGAAAAACCCCAGGATAAACTGGGGGAAAAAAAAAACCTACCATCCATGCCTAAGACTGGCTAACTTGGCTATGGCTTGAGGAAGATCCTTCTGCTCCTCACGTCACTGACGGGAATGAAACCTAGGACACTCTTTCCCCAGGCATTTGGTTACAAAGCGCACAGCCACTAGGCTAACCGCGTGGATGGAGGTGTTGCATAATAATAATATTTCTATTCTTTTGTGTCTTAAGTTAGTCAGTATCTGGCAGAGGTTGATTGGATTTTTCCTTATGCATACAAACAAATTAACCTTGGTAAAAATTTCTTACACTTGGATAAAGTTTAATCCTTTATCCAAGTGTAAGCAAACCAAGTTTGCACCTGAAAATATCTTCAGGACTGAGGTAAGGTACAATACCAGGCAACTCGGAGCAAAGGTGGACCAAGCTCTCGTCATTCCTTGTCTCAGTATCTCCCATAATGCACTTGGATAAAGGATTAAACTAAATTTATTATAGTCTAACCAAGTGCAAAATAAACTTCCAATATCTTTCTCTAAATCCAGAGTAATTCAATAATAAGGTGGTACACCTGTTGGCAACTCGTATAGATAAATATGACCTCTCCCTACTTCTACCTTAGTATCTCTGTGTTTGGGTCTGCCTCCCACTGACAACAGCTCAATAAAGGTCGAAACTGGTCTGGGTAGTGGTCCTTCTCTTAATGCAGAGCAGTATACATGTCTGCAAGATGTGCTTTGCATTATGGGAGATACTGAGACAAGGAATGATGAGAGCTTGGTCCACCTTTGCTCCAAGTTGCCTGTTGTTGTACCACCTTACCTCAGTCCTGAAAATATTTTCAGGCACAAACTTTGTTTGCTTACACTTGGATAAAGGATTAAACTAAATTTATTATAGTCTAACCAAGAGCAAAATAAACTGCCAAAATTAACCTTGAAACCACACAATTTACTGATTGTACATATAATTGGAATGGACTTGAAAAATTTATTGTCTAACTTTCCCAGATTCCATATATATATATCATCCCAACATGACAGCACCAGATACCAAATTACAAAACGTGTTTACAAAATAGTAATGATGTCATTAAAAAATTATTCATTATTTGTGTAAAAATATGCCAATTCTTAAATGATAATTGGCATATTTTAGGTGTAGATGCGTTTCATTACTTGTTTTAAGACCACCATTCTGTTTATTGGAGTTCTAAAGGCCTCGAATCAACAGAATATTTGGTCTCTAGAACAGGGAAGTTGAATTACTAACTTTGGTGCAGCCATGCTGCTAAATTATAAGCTTATAATCTTTAGGTGAGAGTTTAAAAAAAAAAAAAAAAAACTTTATGACTATTTTGCATTTCACACATGAAATGTTTGTTGTATTGGTCAAGCTTGTAGAATGTGTTGACACTTATGGTTATTTCCATTGTTCTTGTAGGTTTCAAGTGGGTACAAGGAGATGTGTGTGAAGTTTCCCTCCAGCTCTTCAATCCACTTCCTTTTGAGCTCAAAGTTACTCATATGGTAGGACATTTATTTCCTTTTTTATATCTGGAGGTACTTGCAGTTAAGAAAACTTCATATATAAGCACAATAGTAACATCTTAATTTCTACTTATTTACTTAATAAAAATGAACAATAAGTTTCTGTGCATTTCTCAATAAATTTTCAGTTCATATTTAATTTGGAACCTGAACAAGGGTCATTTCGAAAATTCTTTGCACCAAACCCCTGTTGTTAACTCAATGATTTAATGTAATACATGTACAGTGCTTCAGTATAGTCTTCATTCTGAATTAGTATGGGCAAAAGATAATAGGTGCCAGTTTAATTTTACATCAGAAATGTAAAATTTTGCATAAGTAACATTTAAGTTACTTAGAGGGTTTTCCAGGATTGATTCAGGAGAAACGTTTCAGTACTTGGCTAGAGGGGCAGAACAAGAGGTTATCCCTCTATGTTAGTAAAGAGTGTCTTTAGTAGGGATATGAGAACTAGATTTTTTTCACTCAAAGAGTAGTGAATGGGTTGCCGGAGTCAGTTGTGAGTGCTCTGTTAATGGGTTCAAGGAGAAGAGTATGATAGATATTGTGTGGATAGTCTAGGGCTCCCTCAATGAGTTTTTGGACTTCATGTAGGTATCCATACAAAAAAATAAGTCGGATCACTTAATTCGAAACCTCATTGGTGATAGTGAAGCTTCCTGTGGAGTGGTGCATTCAAATTGAAATTCATATTTTTCCATAAGATCATGTGGCCTTGCTGTCATTTTTGTGAAACAAGAACAGCAGAAACAGGAAAACAACACACATAATTTTTACTTAGTTTGACTTACAACTAACATGAAGATGGAAACTGTTGCTTCATCCTGCATGACATGCTTGTGCAGAGGAATTGACTCTCATATTTAATAATATTTTAAATGTGTGTATGAACCACTCATATCATTTAAGGAACATTGTAATGTTCCTTATTTTTAACAAGGAACATTACGATGGATGATATTATGGATCCATCCATATTTAATAGCCAAATTATTAATAGTTTTGAATATACCAGAGAGTTTGCCTTTGACATCAGAGTTGCCTTGGTGCACTATTTAAAAGACATGAACTTGGTCCAGTAGTCCATGTGTTTGCTTTTTATTAGTGCTTAAATTAGCAAGCAAAAAATATTTTTTAATTTTAATTTAATTTCATATTTTTATTTAATGTTCTTTCTTTCTTTCTTTTTAACCACAAGAGTCAGATGAGATGGGTTAAGTAGTTTTCGATATGATGTAGCTTTGTATGGTATGTTCCTGAAGATTTGACTCAATAAACTGAATATGACTGCTGTTCACCATGTAAATTCTCTGAATGAAAGTGCTTAAATTAGGTTTTACTGAACTGACAGTTTCAAACTGTTAATGCTAATCAGAAAGCAGGTGGAAACCTTAAAAGGGAAAAAATCGCATGTTCATACCATAGCAATTCACTTTCAGAAAGTTAAGCTCATCATGAGTGAATTGGTGTGTGTGTGTGTGTGTGTGTGTAATCAAATACTAAAGTATAGAGCCAGAAGGCTTCAATTTGGCATAAATAAGATAATATAATTGAGGATATTATGGATCCATCCACATTTTAAAGCCAAATGTAGAAAGACAAGCTTCAAAATTTACCAGAGAGCTTAATGGTTTGCACTGTTTAAAAGACATGAACGCTCCACAGGAGACTGTATCTTTATCTTTTGGCATTAAAGGGTTATTAGTAATGGTACTAAATATGGTAATGAATGGAAGTTTTTGCCTGCTTAAGGTTTCTTTCTGGTCTCTGATAAGAATCATCAATTTGACACAGCAATCAGGCTAGTGAAACTTAATTTAGGCACTAATAAAAGGTGAACATATAGGTTCCTGAGCAGAGTTCATCTATCAAGCAGTGCAAACTAAGTCATTGCCAATGCTGAAGGTTATATTCTCATACGTTTCTGGGTAAATTGTGAAACTTTTAAGTTTTTTCTACATTTGGCTATAAAATATGGATGGAACCATAATATTCTTCATTGTAATATCTTATTTATGTCAAATTCAAGTTTTTTTGACTCTATACTTGAGTAATAATGAACTTTATTTTACTTGTAACTAATTTTTAATGAAGTGTGGATGATTTGCAATAATATTAATGTTAATTAAGATACCAAATATATTAATGTTAATTAAGATACCAAATATATTAATGTTAATTAAGATACCAAATATATTAATATGCATTTAATTATATATGCAAACTTTACCATGAAATGTAGATTAAAAAACTTATCTGGTTAGAATTACAATTCTGTGACATAATACATAATAGATCATCATCATATCGCCCCTCCCCACTTATGTAATAGGCTTGATTGATGACTTATTATGATGATTAAGTACCATATTTAATATAAACCAAATGAATGCAATGATAGAATGGCTAAACATATCTTCATACTTTGCTATGTTTCCAGTTGTGTTTGTGTTCTTTAGTCAGTTTGCTTGTTTTTGTAGGACGAAAAAATCCTTCCATAGCTTCTCCATATAGGATTAACTTATTCACCTTTCATTGAAAACCCATATTCACCTATTCCTCACATCCTAAATTTAATTTAGATACAGATCTTCCAGTGAAAAACTTTTCTTGCTAATGGTCACTTTCAGAGTCACTTAATATATATTACAAATATATGTTATTATTTAGTAAAATATTCCACATTCACAGGAGAATATATAAATTCCAAAAATAAAAAATAACTGAAAATCAAAATTATGTCTCACAACAGCTATCACAACTGTGATATATTAGAATTATAATTGCAAGGAAATATTTAGTTATTTGCAAATGATGACATGAAACTGAGGATTATTAGTAATGGTACTAAATATTTGAATAAGAAGGAAAAGTCAGTGATTGAGTGGACCAGAGTAATGCAATTATGTGTAAGGTTTTGAGTTTCAGAATTGTGAGGTTGGAAGGTTGTGAGATCTGTTCATGGAACAGTACTGGAGGAAGTGGCAGAAGTAAAAATTCTTTCCCTCATTCCAGGAAGCTTTGATAATGATGGATAGTAACTTGAAATTCATGAAACACATGACAGAGGTTGTGAAGAGAGGATAGAAAGGCAAGTAACAAAAATCATATCAAGAAAATGAAGTGTTAGTTATGAGGATAGATTGAGAGCATCTAATCAGCAGAGTTTGGTAGGTAGAAGATGAAGGAATATGATTGTAACATTTAAATTGTTGAGAGGTATTATTTACCACATGGACACCAGCAAGATTTTCCAAAGGGTAGACCATGGGAAGGAACAAAGAAAAGTGTCCATTCCAGTAAGAAATGAGAAATAATATTTTTGCATGAGGAGTGGTTATTTGTTTATTTAATGATTCATTTTCATAATGAAAGTAATAAGAGAACAAACAGGCAGAATTATTATATAAAAAGTGTCATAGTTTAATGGATTAGAATTCACATTAACACTTCAGGTTTACTGTCAAAAAAAAATGTCCATATAAGTTCCAGATAAGATAATAACAAGTAGTCACTGATGTTTAATGGACTTGGCTAAATTGCTAGAATCACAGTATGAAGAGTCAGTTCATTTCCATTTGTAGAGCAGACTTTTTTTTGCATCTATCATGTCCCGATGGTTAGATAGGAATGGTATATAAGCCAGAGGTATTTCCTGCCAGTAAAATTTTCTAGTTACTGTGATATCAAGAGCTTGTGTGCCATTTGCACAGCAGTTCTGTAGACAGGTTGTCTTGATTTAAGTCTCTAAGTAGCTGTGTGGGAGTTGTCTTCATGTATGAACAATTCGTTATGCTCAGTAATTTTCTCCCATGAATTGCTCATAGCTCATTTCCTCTAATGGAGGAGGAGTAATATTATTATTATATTACTAGCTGGAAGCCACTAAGTTGGTATTGATCTTATTGTTCCAGAGACAGATCTCATGGCTCAATTGTAATGGACATCAACTAAATTGCGCATAGTTTCAGCACTGTTAAACCATGCTGAGGTTCACTATTCTATTGTGAATACACTAATGACAAAGTTGCATGCAGTTGAAGAGCCTGCTAGTTTCTGTAAGACATGATTGAGCTCTTAATTTACCAGCAAGTCACGTCAAGTGTTCTTTTAAGGTCAAGAATGTGTCTAAAGTCACTCCAAGATACTTTGGAGGCTTTAATGTATTTCACTATTCTATTTCTAAAGTAGAATTTAGCCATATAGTTTGATTTGCTCGGCTGAACTGACAACCATCATTCATCATTCCTCCACTTTCTGTTGCACCTGAGAAGAAGCAGGTTCGGTGTGTTTGCGCAGCTACAAACACATTGAACCTGCTTCTCCTCTTGCTCTTTCATTCTATCTCTGTCCTCTGAAACAGCTTTTCCCATGAAGTATTCTCTAACAACTACAACCTGCAACTCTTCAAAAAAAAAAAAAAAAAACTTCTTAGTCCCCATCTGCACTGCACACATGGCATTAATTTGCATTTAGACTGGTTTATGTCATTGTTCAAAGTAATTATCATGTTTTGATAAATCTTCTATTAGTGTATTCATTACTTAGTTTATGGAATTTTGAAATAATTAGCATATATCTGAATTCCTGTTTGATATCATATTGTTTACAATTAGCAATCTTGAGAGAAGGAATGAGCTCTAGGAATTTCAGGATGACTCTCTCAGTCTCTCCAGACAATATGCTTCTGAAAGATCAGCAGCATATTATATGCTGTGAAAGATTCACAAAAACAGAGATTGTCTTCAGTCCTTTATCACAACCTGTTTTCAGTATATATATATATATATGGTCAGTATACTGTGTTATTCTTGGATGTCTCTGTGCTGTGAATGATAGAGGGGAAATTCTTTCAAGAAGTTTCTGACAAATATTATAGAAATATTATTAGTTTTTATTGCTTTTGAGAATGGCACTGAAAACTTGTCACAACAGGCAGTGTCTAAAGCACAAGTTAAAGTTGTTACTACTGAAGAGAATCTTTATCCTGGTGAGCAGAAGCGTTGCTTCAATGATGATGATAATATATCTGAGGATAATCTGACATTGAAATATTCTGATTTAAAGAAATTATTAGAAAATTGACCAGAAAATTAGAAAAACGTTTAACAAAACTTAAACAGTATAAGAATCAGAACAAGAAGAGGCAGGAAATCATAATAATTATAACAACAAGGTAAGTCAATTAAAATCTAAGAAAAAAAGAGGTGATATGGTATGGTGATTCAATTGTAAAATTTGTGCTTACTGAGGGAGTCACTACTTCCCCGGGGGCAAAAATTAAAGATATGACAAACATAATCAAAATACAGAAGAGAAAAGTAAAATGATATGGCAGTTCTTGTAGGAACTAATAATTTAAGTAGTGACAAATATAGAATAAGAGAAGATATGAAAGGTCTGTTGGAAGAAGCAAGAAAGAAATGTGAGAGATCAAAAATTGTAGGTTTGCTACCAGGATAAGACAGTACTGAGTTAAGAAGGAGGGCAATGGTAGCAAATGATTCTGTGTGTAGGCTGTATAGAAGAAATGCATGTGAATCTTTAGATCTGTAGAGTGTGTGTGTTAGATGGCAGGAAAGACTTGTACAAGAGGGATGGTCTGTACTTGAATTCATTTGGCATCAGGAACCTGGACAAATTGCTTATTGGGATGAGACTAATCCAGAGTCAGGGAAACTAGATCATCAAGGGTGGAATAGGAAAAATGTGTGTGAAAGTTCAGGTATGGTATGGTATGCAAATACGATAAAGATATGAATGACTTTAAACATGGTTATATATCTAGACCTGGAAATATACACTTTGGGTTTGGACCTTTTGAGTATGTCTAGGCAAGGAAGAGAGAAAGTTCTACAAAAAGATCAAATAGATTGTATGTCTAATTTTAAGAATAGGCTATGTGGTAATTTGTTATATCTATACACAAATGCCAGGAGCATCAAAAACAAAGGGGTTGAGTTCGTTGCTTTATTGAATATGATGTGGCCTAAGATTGTTGGCATTAGTGAAACTTGGCTATCAGAATCAGATATGGTAACTGGATTGAGTGTAATGGGTATACTATTTTTAGGAATGACAAGCGATAGAAGAGGAAGGAGGGAGGGGGGAAGAAGTACTACTAATGATATTAGATGACTTATGTACAGTTAAGATAGAAACTCAAGAAAATAATGATGGCAAAAATGTCCCGTGTAATGGTTAGTGGTGACTTTGAGGCTATCTGGTGTGAAGTGGAGGCTAACAGAATGAAATATATGGTGGGATGTTGCTATAGAACTTGCGGCTGAGTCGCAGTATTTTGAAGTAACATTTGTGTTGTGGGAGGTTTTTGATATTGAGACCACATTATAATATAAATAAGGAGCTTAATAAAAATTAATTTAATTGCTTAATAAAAATAATCAATTAAAACCTGACAAGTTTTGTACGTTGTAAGACTTAAATTTTCATGGGTAGTGGTACATAAGTTTTACACAATAAAACCTATTAATAATTAATTACACATATTAGATGTTTTTGATAACTCCACAACTGTTAAATATAATATATAAACCAGAATACAAATGATAAATCCATTATATGCATGTTAGAACATTGCTAGTTATTGCTATCACATTTTGTAGTATTATGCGTGCTATATCCTAGGTCCGTGGAGGTTAAATTTTTGATGAAAGCAGAGCATATTTGATGTAAAATTAATTACTAAGCATTTATAAGGCATCTTTAAATTTTCTTGTAAAACAGTTACGATCTATATGTGACATTTTTGTTTGTTGCCAGAGTACTTGATGGCCCGGTAGTGATTGTGTGGAATGTCAAGTCTGATTTATGATCTCTTCTTTTTTTTTTGACATCTTCTGTGTGTTCTGGCATACAGATCTCTCCCAACCTTCCTGTCTGGCTTACATAACAAATGTCACAAGAGCAATGAATCTTATAGATTCCTGGTTTTTTCATGGGGTGATGTGGAGGTTTTGGTGGATGTAGGAATCTTGATATTTTTTGTAAAGGTAAAAAAAGCCATTTTGTGTTGTACTCGCGGTGTAATGCAGCCACTTTGTTTGTGACATTCTTGATGTAAGGCATCATGATTGCATTCTTAATCATAACTGTTTTACAAGAAAATTTAAAGAAGCCTCGCAAATGCTTAGGATCCCTACACTATGCAATAAAAAATCAAGGCTTAATTTTACATAGAGTATGGTTTGCTTTCATCAAAAATTTAACTACCATGGACCTAGGATATAGCATGCATAATACCACAAAACATGATAGCAACAGCTAGCAATGTTCCAACATGCATGCAGTAATGAATTTACCATTTGTATTCTGGTTTATCAATTATATTTAACAGTTGTGAAGTTATCAAAAACATCTGATATAAAAAAAAAAAAAAAAAAAAATCAGCTAACGCCTTTTTATTCCCGTATATACGGGAGTAGGCAAGGCCATTTAGCCCTATCTAACTTTTGGAGACTGAGTGGGCAGTTCAATCTCCACTGGTACCCAATCAGAGACAGATGGCCCAAGGCTATCACTAATTAAGCGGTACGCAGTGAAGAGAGACGGCTCAAATGTGCCGCCATCTCGTGGTCTCTAACCCTAACACAATATATTTTTAATGTCTGAAATAATGTGGGTTTTCTACGGTCGATTTTCTTGAGTTTACAGGATGAAAAACCCGAGTTTCCGGGAGGAAAAACCTGCTTGCCCGTGCCAGAGATCGACTAACTCGGGAACCAGTCGAAAAAAGGCTTAGAAAAATTTCCTCTAGTCGCCGACTAGACTCGAAACCAAGGCTTCCTTCGTGCGGCCTAGCGCGGTGGTGTGCAAACGCCACATCCACTGAGCTACACAGGCTCTAGTGCAGATTAACCCAGTCCAAAGGAAAGAAAGAAAAAAAAAAAAATCCGTGACGATTCTGGAAAGCCCATCTGATATGTATAATTAATTGTTAATAGGCTTTTATTGCGTAAAACTTTTATTTATCTACCACTACTCCTGATGATGTTTGTCTTACGACATCTGAAACCTGTTGGGTTTTAATTGCTTATTTTTATTAAACTCCTTACTTATATTATAATTGGTCTCAATACCGAGAACTTCCCACAGAACTGCTAAACCACAGAAACTTAGGGTATATAACATTTGTGTTGTTTAATGCAAAACTTCCTCCTATAAAACTGTCTGCTGCCTAATTTTATGCTTTAGGACATTTAGACACAACATCCACTAGTCTATTTCTAAAGCACATAAAAGCATATATGAATAGAGCTGATGAGAACAGGAAAGTTCTCTCTCTCCTTTTTTACTGAGAATCTGCAGAATCCCATTAAACCCAGCCTGTGACTTCATCTAAGAGATGAAATGATTAGCTAGGGTAGTAATATGCTAAAAAAAACTATGCAAAATTTGGAAGGGCCATTTGGTTACTACTGTGGCTTACCAAAAAGAAAGTTATCCTTTGAGGCTTATTATGAATTACCCTAATATGCTTACTTGGATTGCAAAATTCTTTCTCCTTTATTAAAATGAGAAGAAGTTTTGCACATGTAAGATAATCTAGATCTTTTATCAGAAATTAAACATATTTCTTGTAGCAGTTTTTTTTTTTTTTTTTTTTTCACTAGGTTGCAAAATAAATTATGTTTAACAAGAAATTTTACTCTTGTTTTTGTGTGGTGATGCACTGTTTTACTGCTTGTGAGAGCTATTGATTTAGCCCTCAATATCTCACAGGTTTAGCTCACTGGCGAGTTACTAAAAGTCAAAAATGATCTGGTTAATTGGTTAATGACTCTTCTCATAATGCATAGCAATATACATGTGTGAAAGTGTATATTATATGATATCTGCCTCCTTATACAAATAACCTACTGTAACATTACTTTTAGTGCTCATGCTTGGGTCTAGATAAAAACAATAATATAATTTCTTGTTAAGTATAATTCATCAGCAGGCTGTGAGTTCGAATCCCACCTTGGGTATGGATGTTTGTGATTGTCTTTATGCGGGAGATGAATTTCATTGCCAGGTGTGAGACCACTATTCTTCTTATTGGAGGCCTAAAGTCTCTGGAAAAAGTTCCATGTTTAGTGTCTAGAGCAGGGTTTGAAGATTGTGTTAAAAATAAATAATAAAAAAATAAACATGATAAAAATTTCTTAGCCTGCCAATGATTCTGATGTACTACATAAAGAAAATTAATTTAGCAACTTATTAACACTGTCTGGATGGATGTCATATCCAAGAGTCTTTCTCCTCTCACTGTATATCCCTGCTCTATCCTTTCATCCAAGAACAAATGAAACATTTAAATAGCAGTAGTAACATGAGATCAGAACAAATCTCTCTTGAAAATTAATCCTAACAAATAAGCCAAATCAAGCACAATATACAAAAAATGCCAGAATCTCTACCAATAAAACTTATTTTACCTCCATTTTACCAGCATCCGTGGTATATAGACAAATATAAATGACTTACAGACATCCAAACCAGACTTCCTACTTTTGACAGAAACCCAAATTACAGCATCAACAACACTTCAACTTTATAATGTCCAAATTCCCCCCTTTTTTTGATCTCCTTTGGCTCAAAGCAGTAATTGTAGCAGTGATTGGATACATTCATCAGCTGCTGTCCAAATTCCACAAATCACTCTGACTTCTTCATCTTCCTTTCCTAGAAGCTTGACCTGCAACCCATCTTTTCAAATAGTAATCTTCCTGGTTGACCTTAATGTTCACAATTCCAACTGGCTCTCCTTTTCCAGTACAACTGACAGTTTTTGCTACAAGCAATGACCTGTTACAAATCATCAATCTACCTTCCTAACTGAATTCCTGATAACCCTCTCCACTCTTGCAATATCCTTAATATTGTTTTGACCATTTCTTGTTACATATACTCTGTATAGAAGTCATCTCTCCTCTTATTTACTCAGATCGCAATTTTTACACAAGTCTCCTCTCCTACAGAATGTCCTGCCTTCAGCCACTTCCAACCTTATGTACCAAATAAGATGACCACATGAACTTCTACTCTTTCTTTCCATGGCCTGATCACTGCTTCTGCTCTTCTGACCTGTGAGAAGAGCAGAAGCAGTGATCAGGCCATGGAACAGTGAATCATACTTCCTGTGAGTGATTCACAGAAATTATTCATGCTGCTATTGAAGACCTTCACTTCCAGTTTTCCACCTAAAATTCTTGTCCCCTTTTTCAAACTCCCGTTCCACAGAAGATGTACTAGAATACATGTTCTGTTGAACTGGACTCTTGGGAAGTGCTCTTGGAACTGGGCTCTTCTGATTTTTTTTTAACAATCTGAAAAAAACTCGCCATACATGTTGAATTTTTTTTCAGGCGAATGAAAAAAATAACTCATCTTGTGTGCTTCAGTATACTTGGCCTATCCGGAAGCATGCAGTAAATGCAAAATAACCAGCAAATCGAAATTTGACTTCATAAAGGCCAGTAACAGAAAACTTTTCTTCTCTCCAAATGGAAATTGTATCTTCTGATCCCTTGTAAAAGCCATCAGACACTTCTCCACTTCTTGTCCAGATGTCACCAATCATAGCACCTAAAGATGAAGCTAATCTCCTGGCATCACAATTTTCTTCCAAGTCCATTGATGATGAGAAAGGTAAATCGCCTCTTACCCTACCAAAACCTCAGTGGTTTCATGTGGTTTTTTGACAGAAAGACATCAGAAGAATACTAAACAACTTGGTTACTAAAAAGTACTCTGGTTCTGATGCCATCTCCACAATTGTACTCGAACACTATGCTCCAGAGTTAATACAGTCTTTTATCCTCAGCTGACACTTATCCTAATGAATGAAAGTAAGCATATATCTGACCTATTCAAAAGGGAGATAAATCTTCCATTCAAGTATACCAACCAATCACCATCTCCTCAGTTCTCTTCAAAATAATGGAGAAAGTTAATTTAGCATTCAACTTTTCCACTACCTGGAAACCCACCAATTAATTAGCAACCATCAGTATAGATTTCATCACTGTAGATCCACAAGTGATCTGCTACCTCACTTAAACACCTTGCCAGCTCCATATTATACTGGCTAACTTACCTTGTGCTCTGGATGAAGATGAGTAAAAGCTTTATTTATAAAGTTCTTTGCATCATAGATGTGATGCAAGCTTTCTGTCATTATCATCAGCCTTTTCATTACCAGCTCAGCCTGTGGAGGTTAATCCAATAACTTGTTTTTATTAATTTTCTGAATTGCACTCTAAATTAAAGAGAGAAGTAAAATACATAGTTTATTCATTTTTAAAATGAGAAGTTAATGAGTTGAAAAAGATGTTTAAAATAAATATTTCTTTGAAAAATGTTTAATAAATAATACCTTTACAGGGTTTACTAGCTGATGGTATTGCATTTGAGAGTTTCCCTGCTAGCCTTACCTTACCTGCTAAGTCTGGCCCATATCCTGTTAATTTGTTGGGTACTCCTCTCAGTACTGGCGAATTACAAGTGTTAGGTAATGTCAAAGTACTACATATTTAAAATGACACATGGTTTTGTTTTTTATTATTTATATGTCAGATTACATTTAGTGCATTTGTTACTTTATCATACAGATAAATTGAATTAAAATTGTCATTTAATTAGGTTTTGTTAGTTTCTGGTAGTGTAATTGTTTGTCTAAAATGCACACTCTTCAAGGGTGGCTAGTTTTCTAAAAAAATTAATTATTAAAAATAATTAAATATAGATTTATATTTTTATTTAAATATTAGACTATAGAGAATAGAATATATAGAGTAATATAAGATTAAATATTGACACAAATATATATATATATATTTATGTCTTGGAAAAATATTATGTGTGTATCATGAATTTTTGCCCTTTATGATAAACACAATAAAAATCAAAATTGCCTCCAGAGCTGCAGTGAATAAGCTGCAAACTGGGATTGGCCACCACTGCTATATGTTGTTATCAGTTCTTCCTACATGGAAACTTCATGTATGAAGAAACTCCAGGTAACTTCCCACATGTGGAATGTCAGGATTCATAATGTTAAAGAAATGCAACAAATTAAGCTTGATCCCAGAACCTGTTTTGCATTTAGCATATCTCGGTTTGTGTGGCAGTGTTGGATGTTAATAAAATGTGGGGCATGTCCAGATGGTGGGTTTATGTGGGACAAAGTTTAAGGGTTTTTCTTCAAAGGCCTCCATGAAGAAATTGGCCAGGGGTGGAGAAAGTAGAGAACCCATAGCCGTCCCCTTCTATCTGCCTGTAGAATTTTCCTTACCAAATGAAATAGGCTGAGTTCAAGGTGAACTGAAACAGGACTGAAATATTGGGAAGAAATATGGCTGGGATGAGATTAAGGTATCTTTGAGTGAGATATTAGTGAATAAAGAGGAGACATCAAAACTGACCATTTTTTCAGTGTATTGGAGTATGAAGTTTTGTATATTGACTTTAAAGTAGGCTGAGTTTTTTATGTGTGAAGGTGTGTTGGAAGTATACTGCGTGAGTACTTTGACTAAATTGGCCACCACCAGGTAACATCCCACATGTGGAATGTCAGGATTCATAATGTAAAAGAAATGTAACAAATTAAGCTTGATCCCAGAACCTGTTTTGCATCTAGCATATTTCAGCTTGTGTGGCAGTGTTGGATGTTAATAAAATCTGGGACATATCCAGATGGTGGGTTTATGTGGGGCAGAGTTTAAGGGTTTTCTTCAAAGGTCTCCATGAAGAAATTGGCCAGGGGTGGAGAAAGTAGAGAACCCATAGCTGTCCCCTCTATGTGCCTGTAGAATTTTCCTTGCCAAATGAAATAGGCTGAGTTCAAGGTGAACTGAAACAGGACTAAAATATTGGGAAGAAATATGGCTGGGATGAGGTTTAAGGTATCTTTGAGTGAGATATTAGTGAATAAAGAGGAGACATCAAAATTAACCATTATGTCAGTGTGTTGGAGTGTGAAGTTTTTTATATTGACTTTAAAGTAGGCTGAGTTTTTTATGTGTGAAGGTGTGTTGGAAGTATACTGCGTGAGCACATTGACTAAATTGGCTACCACTGCTATATATTGTTATCATTTCTTCCTACATGGAAACTTCATGTATGAAGAAACTCCAGGTAACATCCCACATGTGGAATGTCAGGATTCATAATGTAAAAGAAATACAACAAATTGAGCTTGATCCCAGAACCTGTTTTTCATTTAGCATATTTCTGCTTGTGTAGCAGTGTTGGATTTTAAAAATTCCATTTATTAACTGGTAATAACTGGACTTTTCCTATGTAAAGAAGGGTATTTAAAAACATTTAAAGAGCATCTGAATTGTGCAGGCAATTTTTTCTTGGTGATAATTTTTTTTACAAACCATTATATTAAACTGAAATTGACATGTTAAATATCTCTTGCCATGTGCTTTTCAATTTTATTGTTTGAGCCTCACTTGACAGGAATTTTTACAGTCAAAATTACTAAGGTTAGGACATATTGCTGATATGTCTTAGAAAATCCAGATCTTAGAAAATTGGCATAAACAAAGATTAAATCAGCCTGAAACTGAGAGGAATAAAGTGAGAGAGTCATGCTAATAAAATTAAAGTGCATATTTTTTTCATGATTCATGTTGAAGTTTGGAACAAAAAAATACATAGAATCAGGAATGCAGATAAATAATTGACTGATTAAAATTAATTATTTACAGCTAACATTTTTCAAACTCAAGCTAGCTTTGTCAAAGGTTTGACGGTATACAGTCAGTGAAGACAGGGAATGAAATGACCTTGCACACAAGAACAGTCGTGTGCATGGAGGGTGACAGTTATGCTCTTTGTGGTAATTTTTGTTATTAATACTGATAGGCAGATGGGTTGGTGTACCAAAATCTATGCAGGATTACATCGTTAGTTCAGTTGCAATTAACCATGTTTTGTAAAACTGCAACTGAACTGATGGTGTAATCTTGCATAGAATTTGGGCACCACCCTAACTGTCCATCAGCATTAGTAACAGAAGTTATCATGATGAGTGTAACTATCACCCTCGATTCATGTGATGGTTCTTGTTCGTGAATTCATTTCATTCATTGTCTTCACTGACTGAATATTGTTAAAGTGCCTCTGGTAATGCTAGCTTAAGCTAGCAAAACCTCAATTATAAATAATTAATTTGTCAGTAAATTATTTATTTGCATTCTTCTTTCTACATTTTTTTTTTCCCCCAGAAACTTTGATTTGAATCATAGCAACAGCTACAGAAATGTGAACATGGAAATAAAAAAAAAATAGAATATATATATTCTTAAAAATGCTTAAAAACAAGTAAATATGACTTATAATTTGCAATGCATTGTAAACATATATGCATTGAAATCATGCACACAAGTTGATCACATAATTAATACAAATTTAAAATGAACTAATTTCTCATCCCATGCTGACACAGGTGTGACAAAACTTCTGCTTCAATGCAAGGCTTAAAATCATTTTAAATTTCACATAAGAATGTCAGTTCTGAACAAGTCAGTGTAGTATTGCAGTTTCAGTGAAGAAACCAACGGGGATCTGAACCTTTCTGTATTTACTGATCATATTATTCAAAAGGAAAGATTACTAGCAGCTTTTAAATCTTCCACTGAACTGTCACATCAAAATTATTAAAACAATAACCCATACAAAATAGGTATTCTGATTGATATCTTATAAAACTTCTTGAAATATAGTCATTGATGAGAGCTCTCTTACTGCACTGGTTGATACTTCCATGTTCCATTTTTTTTTGCACATACTTAAAGCACAAACTGTTTTGATCATATACCTGCTTTCTTTTTTGTTTTTTCATGAGGATGCCATGGAAGGTCATTTTTGCTTAGTAGTCTCATCTCATCTTCCTTTTCCCCTCTTTTACCTTGCGGCTTAGTAGTTTATGTTATTTTTTTATTCTTTGTTTATTTTATATAACAGCTAAAACAGGCTGTGTTTTAGCAAATTGGCTGTGTTCATGACAATTTGCATCTTCCCTTGCCCATGTTTTTTTATTATGCTTCCAACAGCTGATATCTTAAATATCTGGAAATTTGGTTATCATTATGTATGTGTGATGTGCTACACTCTAGAATTAGGAAACATGTGACTGCAATTTCTGTGAAGTGAGATGTTCAAAAAATGCTTAAAAACAGATAAATATGACTTATTACTCCTAAGTGTTGCTAAGAGTCAAAGCTAGATAACTGGGAGGAGAACTCCACATAGTCTTTCAAGGGATGTGGAGAACTGACTAACACATTTTGACATAATGGCCGTTCCTCACCTTCTCATGGCGTACTCCATTAGTAGGTATCTGTCTGGATACCAGATGAACAAGGATTGGTGGGCAATTTGGATTTAGCTGATCTGATTGTATTCCTGTTGGCTTAAACCAAAATAAAATAATGGTACAGCATGAGGGTATTTCATGATGTCTGAAGGATTGCTCAGATCAACATGTTCCCTGCAGATTTTGTCAGGGAACAAAGAGTGCATAGCAGAAGGTCAGCTACTAAAACAAACTTCAACTTAGCATCAACAGAGTTGGGGATTGGCACCATCGTCATATACCATAACAGAAAGGAAATGGAACTAGCAGGAGCACTAGATAAGTATTGATCAACATAATAGATGTTACTGAAACACAAAAATAGATAAGATTCTTCTAAGTAATGAATACAAAATATTATATACAGGCAATAATGAACAGGGATAAGAAGGAGTAGCAATACTCTTCAACACTACATACGAGAATGATCTTGAATGGTGGGCAATATCAACTTAAGTAATGTGGACAAATATTGGAATAGGGAATTGGATAGTGAGACTAAGTTGTGCCTGTGGTCCTGAAGGTTCTACTAAAGAAGGAGTGGAGGAACTTTTTAAGGCATTAGATAAGGTATCTAACACACACAACAACAACAAAAAAAGATAGTCCTTGTTGAAGATCGAAACCAGCAGAGTGAAATAGCAAAAATATTTCAATAGTTCAACAGGGATCTGAACCTTTCTGTATTTACTGATCATATTATTCAGAAGGAAAGATTACCAGTAGAGCCTTCTGGAGTGTGTAGTTTTATTCATTGATTTTGATTCAGCTATCATGTAATATGAGCATTGTACCTGTAGATTCTTAGATTATACTCTGTTATAATAAAAATGTTCTTAAGGGGGTATACGGATGTTTATCAGTTCATTCTGCTGTCCCCTGGGCACACATGCACTCTGTGGTCTTTCTTGTCAATATGGTGCTATCTGGCATGACTGATGTTATTGTTGTATTAATTTTTATGTCAGCCAGTTTATCTTGCATATGCTTTTTCACAGTTCCATTTCATTCTTTTATACTTCTGGAAATTTTTCGCTTGATGTTCTTTTTTTATAGTTTTATGATTAGCTAGAAGGTTATTTTTATTGCATTATTTTATAGTGTCATTTGGAATAGTGCCTTCCTACTGAGCTCCTCATATAATTGAGGTATTGATCCAATTCTGCTGAGAGCATAATGAATTAGATATTTATTTATCATAGCTGTTTCATTTTAATTGCTATTAGAGAGATTCTGTTTATGTTCTTCTTTTTGCAACACATTTAAAGTTTGTTGATATAATGTTTTGATTATATCTGATTTTTTTTTTTTTTTTTTGCATTGGGTGACTATTTAAAGTTAGATTTTGATTAAAATAAACTGTTTAATTTAATTTTTATTTATTTATTTATTTTTGTTTAATATTTTAATATGTGAATTCCATCTACAGAAAAATTTGTTAACTATTGCACATCATTACTGTCTGTCATGTTGTGCAGTTCTATATATTTCTAGAGAAAGGATTGGTCATTTTATTTCAATAGCTAGACTATGTGAGGGTGGTGCCTTATTTTTTTCAAGCTCATTGCTGAACTTTATTTTTGGATAGTGTTTGTTATTCACATATTACTGGCCACATCCAGAAAGTAATGTCAAGTCAAGAATTAAAAGGATTTATTATATGCTAAATTACCTACATAGATACCATTGACTTCCAGGCATTTTTGGTATTGTGGCATCAGCTTCTTCATATCTGTGTCAAAAAAAAAAGTGACACAATGAGTCATGCTGTTCTTAATTTCCTCATATTCTTCTTCAAATAGCTGAGATGGGAGCCACTGCTTCATATTCAGGAACAAGAGTATGAAGTTGGGACTTAGGTTGGGTAGTCAAGAAGTTTGGGTGGAACTTCGAGCTGCAGTGTGAACTTGCCTGTTATCATGCAAACTGATTGCTGATGACAACATTCCTCATCTTTTGTTCTGAATTGTTCATCTGATTTCTTCAGCATTTGACAATATGCATCAGCATTAATTGTAGTTCCTTGCTGAAGAAAATTGATGAGCAAGATCCTCCCTTTTCAGTCCCAGAAGTTTGCCATAATATGTTGGAGATAATGAATGGCACCACTACATTGATTGTGTTTTGACTCGACGTTGGTGTACAAAATCCACATTTTGTTGCCACACACGATACATGAAAAAAGTACATCTCCTTCATTTTCGTAATGCTCCAAAAATTTTTGTGCTGAGTCCAGTCATTGCTGTTTATGTGCATCAGCATTTTTGGGACTCATCTGGCATGCAGTTTCTTACACCCCAGCCTTTCTGTCTTAATTTCATGAATGACTGAGCATGAAACTTCCGGGAATTCAAAAGAAAGTTTTGTAATTGTGAAACTACAATTCTCATAAATGTTTGTGTTCACTCTTTCCACAAAATTGTCTGTCACTACTGTTGCTCTCTTCTTTAAACAAATGACGGCTGTCACTCTTTACATTATGCCTGTAAACCTTACACATTTGTCGGTGAATTTCTGCAACATTCTTGTTTTTTGTCAACAAAAACCGTATTGTAACAAACTTTGCAACTGGCAGGATTTTTTATCATAGCATTCATTATAAATTATTCAAAGAAGACAACAAACGATAATGTGATGAAAGTAAAATAATCAACAGCTAGATAATGAGTCATTCTATGCTACCATGCATGTACAACTCCTCTCCCATATCTTATTTAGCAGTAAATTTTCAACGGACCTTACTTTCTTGATGTTCCTCGTTATAAACTTTTCCACCTCTTCTATGTTTCTGCAGCACAGCTTGGTCTCATGGAAAAAAAAAAAAATATATATATATATATATATATATATATATATATATATATACAGGGTGTTCGGGATAAATTTGACAGTTTCGTAAGGAAAAAGAAAATCTTCTTTGTATCTATTAAATTTAATTAATTGACAAAAAAAACATTACAGGCAGAGTTAATTACAATACTATCAACAAGATTTACTCAAAATAACCACCATTAGCATCGATCACAGCTTCAATTCTGCTTCGGAACCTCGAACAAGCTGATGCTACAGTCTCCCTGGGAAGGGCCGCAAAAACTGTTTTAATTTTATCCATTAACTGGGCTTTTGTATTACTGGAAGTGCGATTGGTGTCTTTTTCAACTGCGCCCCATACAAAATAATCCATGGGGTTAAGGTCTGGGGAGTTTGGAGGCCAAACATTTGGACTGGTGAAGTCGTAGAAATTTTCAGACAACCATTTTTGACTTTTCCCAGAGGTGTGGCAAGGGGCCGAACCCTGCTGCCATACATACGGCCTACCATTGGCTACCCTTGTTATCCAGGGCTTGACTACAGTTAGCAACTCCACGAACAAAGCCCGAATTCCAATGCCAGGGTTCTTCAACACCTGTTCCTGCAGATTTGCGAGGAATTCTGCTGTACGAACGCAATCAGATCGTCTGCTAGGGATCTTTCTTCTTGCTACATCCTCGTAGTCACCATTGCAAGTCTCTAGTTCATGCCTGATTGTTTTTACTGTATTCAGGGAGCATTGGGCAGCAGTCGTAATATCCTTATTTTGATGGCGGGCACGAATCATCATGATACAAGTTATTCTCTTCCATGATTCAGGTGGGTTCCAGCTATCCATCCTTTCTGACATCTTGTATATGAATGAAGAAGGGTCCAAACTTTTAAATGAAGAGAAGTGTGTGTTAATACATGTAACTTACGGAAAAATATAATTAATTATAAATATGTCAAATTTATCCCGAACACCCTGTATATATATATATATATATATATATATATATATATATATATATATATCATGAGACCAACACTATATATAGTATTGGGGAGACATCATGCAAAACCCTTTGTGGAAATGGAAAATAAACTATATTCTGGTATATTTTTTTAAAAAAAAGAAAGAAAAAGAAAAAAAAACTTTTGAGGATTACATAAGTCAGAAAGAAAGAACTTGCACATTAACCTTGTACTTCTTTGAAAAGCTTAAGAACTTGTAGAAAAAAATACTTTTTAAAAAAAGTTAAATAATGAACAAGTTAAATAATAATCTAATAGACAAGCTTAGGTATTGAGCATTATTTGTAACTTATTTTAATGGTATTAACAACTAACAACACCAAATGAAGTACTTAATTAAAGAAGAGATGATTATTAACTGGCTTATGTTTTGCTGGATTTCAAACTGGCATCTTCAGAGCATGAAGCAGAATAAGCTAAACAATTCAAATTGTATTCATTTTAAAATTTATGGAATTTAGAACCGTGTTAAAAAACTTTTTTATTATCCCATCGTTTCGATCTTCACATCAAGATCATCATCTGCAGCATACATCAATATACAAGACAAGCTGAGTTACATTATTAACTGTAAGCTAAAGAGACAATGCTTTGATCACATGTTATTCTACTGGCACGCCCTCTAGTGAAAAAAAAAATATGTCAAGCTAAATTCTATTTGCAATGGCAGGAATAAACATTCTTTCAGATGGTTTTCTTTCAGAAACAACGATGTCCTGTTTTTAGTATTACAATTCTTATTTTTGCTTTTAAGATACTGGATTTTCTACAGTCCTGTTTATTGTTGTTCTTAGTGGAAAATGTTCCGTGGGTCAAATATATACTTTCCATATGTTTGGGATTTTTAGACCATCATTATTGTTCAGATTGGGGTGGTTGATAATAATCTCACATGCTTCCTTAAATTTCTATTCATACCATGTTTTAGTGCAACGTACCAGTCAATTCTGTGTAAGGTATTCAAGGCATGATCAGAAAGGCCAGCTTCACCATAATTATTATATTTAATGTGTCGTTTATGTTCTTTTTGTCTGATAGGAATTGTGTGTCCTGTTTCTCCTATATATGGTGTGTTGCAAGTACAATAAATCCGGTATACTCCAGGGTGGGCTGGTGGAGGGAGTGGGTCTTTGGATGAGTTGAGCAAGCTTTTTAATTTTGCAGGAGGTTTGAAGGTGGCTTTGAGGTTGTATTTTTGTAGTACTCTGTTTATTTTGTCTGACGTTCCTTTAATGTAGGGAATAGTTATAGTTTTACTGTAGTCTGGTTTGTCTTTGTTTTTTATTGAGGTTTTGTAGAGAATTTTGTTAATAGTGTTTTGGCTGTATCCATTTTTCTGCAAAGTATTAGTGATAATTTTAAATTCGTCTTTCAGTGCCTGTTCATTGGAACAGATCGTCTGAGCCATGTTTTTTAGCGTGTTGATGACACCTAGTTTTTGTGTTGGATGGTAGTAAGAGTTTATGTGTATATATTGTCCCCTATGTGTCAGTTTCCAGTAAACCGTGAAGGAAAGATTGCCAGAGGGAAGACGTGTGACAAGTGTATCCAGAAACGGAAGTATGTTGTGTTTTTTAATTTCAATTGTGAATTGTATGCGTGTGTGTTTCTTGTTTATGTGGCTAAGGGCCATGGGACCAGATCGCGAAAACATCGTCAACGTATCTAGGCCAGACTTTGGGTTTTAGAGGGGAGGAACCTAAGGCAAGTTGCTCAAAATGTTCAATGTAAAAGTTAGCATTGGGGGGGGGGGAGGATAATGGCTAGCCCATGACTGTGCCTTCTTTTTGTAAGTAGAAGGTGTTTTGCCATACAAAATAACCCGACCGTAATACATGCGCAAATAGTGCTGTGATATCTGGAGGGAATTTGTTCTGTAGGAGAAGGATTGTGTCATTGATTGGGACATTTGTGAAGAGGGTGGAGACATCAACACTGACTAATAAATCATCTTTTTCTAATGTAATGTCTTTGATGGTGTTTATGAAGTGTTGTGTGTTTTTGATATAGGAGAGGGAATGACCTACCAACTCCTTGAGTGTTGCCGCTAATTTTTTGGCTAAGTGATAAGTCAGGTTATTAATTCCTTCAACTATAGGTCTTAACAATGTGTTTTCTTTGTGAATTTTCGGTAGCCCATAAATTCTTGGGGAGCACGCGTAATGAGGAAATAGTTTTTTGACCATATCTTCGGGCCATGTGGTAATTGACTTATGTAGTTTCTCTGTTTTGTTTTTTATTCTGTTGGTTGGGTTGTAGTTACTAATTGGTATGTGTTATTGTCAGAGAGCAGCAGATTCATTTTTTCTACATAAGTGGTACAGTTTAAAATAACGGTGGTATTTCCTTTATCAGTCTGGTTATTACTATGTTTGGATTTGTTTTAAGTGATTTTATCGCTGTTAATTCATGTTTAGTAATGTTGTTTGTTATTGTTTTGTTATGATTTAAAATGTTGGCAGTTTCTAACGTATTTTGTATGTTAGAAACTGCCATGCTATGTTATTAGGGATGAATCTTAGGCCCCTTTCAAAATTACACATAAATTCAAGTTTGTTTATCGATTTCGGTGCTATAGCAAAATTTAAACCTTTGTTAAGTATAGAGATTTCGTCTTTTTTAACATGGTTGTAAATTCCATAAATTTTAAAATGAATGCTGATTACCGTGTAATTCTAAAAGAAAGAATTAAAATTGTAATGGACACAAGATCTAAAGTCCTAATTTAGTGTCCTCTAATGTTGTAAAATAAAGTAGTAGTATTACAGATATGTAGGAGTTGATCTTGAGATAACAGTCTCCTAAATTTGGCAAATTAATGCAACCATATTTGTTCAGGTTAGGAGAATTCTTTATAGCCATGGCTGACTCTAAAAGTAATCTTTCTGATTTGTAATTATTTTTAAATAGAGTTGAATAATATGTCTGTTAACTTTTCAGAGTTTATACCTGGTACCTGTGAGGCTTTAATGAAATGTGCTTACATTATATTTAGGATTTTACTAATTATTCATACTGTTTGTGATGATTGTATGAATCTGATAACAGTTTTCCCTGCAAATATTTCAGTAATTTGGATTTATACAAATAACATATTACTACTTTTGACATTGTTTGAAATAAATGAGTGAATGCAATTTTTTTTATTCATTCAACCTTTACTGTACAGTGCCAAAGTTGCTTTGGGAAGTATAATCACTTTTGCTAGGTCTTGTATCTTGTTAATTTTGTTGCCTTTTTAATGGCAAAAATTTTCTTTAAATGTAAGCAGCATCCATTTTTACCAGAAATACTTGACAAATGACATTCTTTAAATGGGTTGTTTAGTAACTTTGTGAAGAGAATTTAAAAAAGAAACATGATGAGCAAACTCATGAGCAGCATAAAGCTCACTCAAGAAGGGTAATGACGAGGATGTTAAGGTAGGTGAAATTAGCTAAGAAAGCCTATGGTATTCTTTTAGTGTGTGTGGCAAGTAAAAGGAAGAATGATCATGGTGGAATAATTTTGACAAATGCTGATAGTAGGGAAGAGTAGTGATTGAGCTGGATGAAATAATTGAATTACTAAATATCACTTTGCAAATGTATATCATCCAGGTGGAGATATTGCAGCAATATGTGTGTCAAAGGCAGATATGGAAATAGAGGTAAATGAAGTAGATGTGTTTTTTGTAGATAAGCTTATATGTTGGTTGAAATGACAACATATACTAGAATATTAATTTAAAAACTTTAAACAATACCTTCCTATATTTTGGCAATGTTACATTGCCATCATCAGAGATCACAAAAAACAATGATATGTACATGCAGGCACTAACATTGAGCAAATGAAGCTGAATAAAGGCAACAAAAGTCAAGTCTAGAATCCTAAACAGTGCCCCCTAGTGGCTAAATTGAGTTGTCTAGGATGTTGGACTGACAATCTTAAAATGTAAGCTTCCCAAATTTGAGGTAGTCTTATATGCCCAAATTTGTTGAGGTTTGGAAGGTTTTTTAGAGCTGAGGCAGATTCGATACATAATCTTTCATACTTGTATTTGCTGCAGTGTAATAGAGTGGCCTTCTTCCAGCATATCCTGTAGTGAGTATCCAAGAATCAGGTCAGCAAGTCCTGAGTGGCTGTATTAGTGGAACCGGATGTAGTTCTTGTGTTCATATATCCTGATATTTGGTGTCCTGCCTGTTTGGCCATAGTAGTTTGCAACTGCAAAGGACCTGGTATACTCCTGGTAGGTCTAGGGGATGTAACTTATTATCTGCTATAACTGACATTTAAAGAATGTCACTTAGAGATACATACCCTAGACCTGGTAGGTCTAGGGGATGTATCTCTCATTTGCTCTGGGTGGAGCAGATAAGAGATGCCAGTATGGAATGGTGATAGATTTTGAGTAATCTCTGCTTTGGGTGGTGAGGGGAAAGGGTGACAGCTGGTGAATGTATCTCCCTACTGTATATGTGTAGGTTTTCTGTAAATGGAGAATGCTAGGGATCTGTCAGGCTTTGCGTGTAATCAGAGTATCTAGAAATGGGAGACTGTTGTTGTTTTCCTTTTCCAAGATAAACTGGATCCTGGAGTATTAATTATTTATGTGTGCCAAGAAATTGTGGAGTGTATCCAGGCCATGTGGCCAAATAGAGAAAATTACAGAGCTTTCCCTGGCTGAGTATTCCTGGTAAGATTTGTGCAAATACACCAGCAGTATGAGTAGCCATTGAACATTTTATTGTATGTATGTAATTTACAAATTTGACTTATGTAAAATTCGAGTTACTTAATCAATCCTCTCATATTTAACATTCAGTGTAGCCAGACAGTAGGTTTATATGGGGTAGAGTTTAAGTTTTTTCTTCAAAGGTCTCCATGAAGAAGTTGGCCAGGGGCAGAGAGAGAGAGTGGAGAACCCATGGCTGTTTCTTCTATCTATTTGTAGAATTTTCCTTGCCAAACAAAATAGCCTGAGTTCATTGCGAACTGAAATAGGGCTGAGATATCAGTAGGAAATATGGCTTGGATGAGGTCTAAGGTATCTTTGAGTGGGATATGGGTAAATAAGGAGGAGATATCAAAACTGACCATTATATCAGTGTGAGGTTTTCTATACTGGTGTAAAATCTCTCACAAAAGATTAAATTAATTACAATTTTCCAAGTTCGATTTTACCGAGGTTTCCACATATATAAAATATGAATTACTACATATTACTATGTAGTAATTCATACAATTACTACATAGTAATATGTAGTAATTGTATGAATGTTAAATTTTACTGTAAAAGTACACAAACATAAGCTTTATTAAGTTGTATGTAAAATGAAGGAAAGCAGATTAGCCTGGATTATAACGATGGCTGTGCATAAACAAACATTTGCAAGATCTTGTGAACATAAAAATATGCACCCACGATATAGTGTCTTGCACAGAGCCTGCCAATGTGATGTCACTGTGCCGACAGGTGATCCTGGCAACAATTACGTGGTTACATAGAATGAGACAAGATATTTAAGAGAGCTGAAAGGTCTCTCAAAAAATTAGAGTATAGAGAAGAGAGGATTTAGAAGACTCTCACTGGTCACTCTATCACTCTCCTTCTTGAGTTTTGGAGGCTGCTGGCGCCGCTCCCTTTCAATGGATGGAGTCCTAGTAGTGAAGGTGAGGCCGTATTTCGATGGAACTCCAGCCAGATTGCAATGTCATGCTCGGAGCGTACAGCTATCCGTGGGCATAGCAGAAGACATCAGCAGTTCATTTCCTGTTTCTGACTGAGAAATCTACCTAAATTTCTCGGCAACTGCAAGAGTGAAGAACCGTCATACAATCCAGTCAACAGTCGTATTCCAGGAAAAGGTCACAAGGTTAAGCAGACCTAGCTGAAGAATTGTTCATGTTAACTGGACTGTATCTGTAAAGACTTGTTTTGTTAATGTTTTAAAAGTTTACCGTTGGAATTTATGTATGTAATGAAAGTGCTTATAGGAAATTGTTAATAACTATTTAAGTAAACAGTTATGGTAATGAAAGGAAACTCATGTAAATTTTATATATAGAATGAATGGAGATTAGCTAAGTTAGCTCATAAAGAATAACTGTATGTTAAATTTAGACGAGTTAACAGCATAAAGGGGGTTAAGCAAGTGTTATGTAAGAGAAAGTTAATTGTATGTTACACTTAATGTGTATATGACTAGGTTTAGAAAGAGATTTTTCTCCCTCTTATATTGTGATTTGTAGTTTCATACTAAGATCAAAATGAAATGTTTTGTTTGTATAACTATCTTGCCTTATCTATTGCCAATGCACTGTCTCCCAGAAAATTAGTGAACCTGTGAGCTTGTTTGAATAAAAATCGCCACGACTAGCAATAAGAGATTGTGTATGTTAAATTTGATCTTCCCTATGTTCCATACTTTAATTCTCAAGCTGTATATACAAATTAGAATGGCGCAGTCATTAAATAAATAAATTTTTCTAATTGCATAGTTTGAGAGTCGATAACCTGTTTTTTCGTGGATAGACTAATAACAAAGGTTATTTACTAGCAGTGGAAACATAAAGAAGATTATAAGGGATTAATTGAGAGGTCTATCTTAAGCAGATTATAGTTATGACTGGGTAAAGTAGAAGTAGTAAATTAGGCCTAAGGTGCACATGTAAAAGAATAACAAAGGTGCAATTGATAAAAATACAAAGTTGATAATAGATGTAGAATATTAGAATGCTGCAGTCAACATCAATTAACAATTAAATTATAAACCGATATTATAATTTAACACTGGCTTAAAGTATGCTAAGATTTTATGTGTGAAGGTGTGTTGCTGGTATACTGTGTAAGCACTTTGCTAAATGTTCGGCTAATTTCTATCTGGGTCGGGGAGGGGGGGTCTAGAGTTATAAGGTTTTAGTCTGTTTGTAACCTCCATAGGTCAAGTGGTAATCTTTTTAAGGAGCCTATGGAGTGTTCTGATTTGTGTGCTGGTGGAATCGTAGTCTATAAGGAGGTAGGTAGAACGATCTAAAATTAAAGAGGCAATCTTACCTAAGTAATCTGATTGGTTTAAAACCACAGTGGCATTTCCCCCTTATCCACTCTGGTGATTATTATTCTACTATTGCTATTTATCTCTTGCAGAGCTTCAAATTCCTTTTTTGTAAAGTTGATTTTTGGTGGTTTAGCTTGGCGAGATGTTGTTGGCAGTATAGTTGGGAAAAGTGTGGATTCGTCTTTCTACTTGTATCATTATTTCCTCTGCTAAAATTTTTTTAAGTGCTATTGCAAATTTATGGCCACGTGCAAGTATGTTAATTGCTTTAGGCTTTAGGGCAATGGAACTTAATTAATATTCTAATATACATTGTCATTTCCTGAAAAATTAAAAGCGAAGTAGATGTGTTTAGGATATTACAGCGCCTCAATATGAATATAGCTTTGGATTAAATGGATTATCAGTTTGCATGTTACCAGAATGTGCTAGTGTTAAATTGTGAATGAAGAATTTTATGATTTATTAATACTTCATTCATGATTTAACATGAATTGCATTTCCTGAGCTAAGTTTGCTCCTAAATAAATTGTAATTTAAACACTTACTGTTATTTGTTCATTGAAATAATAATTGTAATTTTTTTTTAGTTATTTTATCTTGTATAAATTATTAATATAACTTGTAAATGTATCCTAAGTGAACTGTGATGCATTTTATTTGTTGTTACGAAAAGTGAAAGTATTTCTAACGGACTCTGCTAATGTGATTTGATTGGCCGCTGTCAGAAAACTAAGTTAGTTCATGATAGCGCGTTCCTTAGAGAACTTTACAGTGATCACGTGATAATTTCATGGTGTGGGTGGGAAAAAAGAGAGTGGATTTATGAGATAGAGGAAGAAGGAACCAGAAGGAAAATGGAGTGAGTGTAGATAGGTAGCGAGACATGACCTAACTCGAGATCGAACGTCGCAACAAAGATTTGGAAGCTTGTTCTGATTTTAATGAATCTTACTTCAAACTCATAATTATTTAGTTTCCTGTCACCTTGTAAAGGAATTTACCTGAGTGAGTGGATAATAATAATATGATTGAGATTTATCGTAAGACAAGTTATTATGAGCACGAAAATATCTTTTCCAGTCTTGGCAAATAAGTTGTTGAACTCAGGGATACTACAAGTTTTGTGTCGTCTATAGTGGAAGATTATCGAGTGCCTAGAAGTGATGTAAGAATTTTCCATAATGTGCAAGCTATGATGATCATACCAGTAAGAATATCTATTCTATAACTAACGTGTGATAGTGTTGCTTGTGTCTGAAGAGCTTTGTAAAATTTCGCGTTGCTGAAGCCAGCTAGTCCAGCTTGATTGAGTGATATTATAAAACATTTCCTTGTGAAACAAAATGTGAGAAACTTCATTAAAGAAATAGTTCGTGTTTGAATGTGTTATCTCACAATGCATATGTATATTTAAGATTGAACCTTTTAAGAACTATTTTAATCCTCTGATATATATTGATGTTGCCAGTTAAGTGTTTGATAAATCGAAGTTTATGAATATTTCTCTGAGACTAAAAAGAATTAACTTTTAAAAAGTTTTGCTGAATATTGATCTTGTTTAAAGTGAAACTAAGTTGAAATCATAATGGATGAGAATTGTGAAAGCCTTATACATAAGTTCTAGCAGTAAATGATATACTCAGCTGAGTAGAATCTAATTTCTTTATAGAATGCATAAATTGTTTTCTAATTGTATTGATCTTAATAGAGTTCTTGTTTCTTATGTAAGAATAATTTTGTGAAAGAATTAAATATCTTGGTTAACTTGATTCTTATGCTTGCCTAATTTCAGTTTCATTGCACTGCTCATTAAAATACGAATCTTGCGGGAAACCCTATATATAAGTAAGATAATTTTGGCCTGTAGTAAGTTCTCATAGCTATAGTGCTAATTGGTGCTTGATTCCCCTCAATCACAAAATCAATTCCCTCAATCACCACTCTATGTTTAAAATCACAAAAATTGTGTGATTTTAAACATAGAGTGGTGCAGTATAATAAAAATTTTCTTTATGTTTGAAAGTGGGGTCAAACAACAGTTAGCAAATATAAGGCTGGATGAAAGACAAAACCAACATGGGAAAAATTGGCATTTCCTTTGACAAAATTGCTTGAGTCTTAGCTCTGGTATAGCCAATGAGAGTGGAAAGAAGGGGAAAATGGTTCCATTGTATGAAGGAGGCTCCAAGTCTTCTGTAGCAAATTATTGACTGATCAGCATGTAAGCAGTGATGGTCAAGATATTGGAGAAGTTGGGTTAAGGGCAAAATTCAGGAATCCATGGATAGGAATAGCATACTGTATCAGGAATGTTTTTTGGGGAGGTTACTTTGTGGCTCAGTAATTTACTCAATTTTTGTAATAAAGTAACAGCTGAGTTGGATAGGGAGAACTGGTCTATGATGATACCGCTTGACTTTGTAAAAGCATGTGGAGGATATTGCATGGGACTCTGTTACATAAATTGGACAGATGGATTTGGATAGGAAGCTAATGATGCAGATAGGAGAGTGGTTAATGGATAGACATCAGAGTAGTTTAGGAGTCCAGGAGAAGACATGTGTCCAGTGGTGTGCCATAAGATTCTGTATTTGGGCCACTGTTTTAACTTTTATATTAATTATAGAAGAAATGGTTTGAAGGGAATTATATAAAGAATTACTTGCTAATGATAAAACTGTGTAGAGCAATTGTTAATAAAGCTGATATAGAGAGCATGCAGAATGATTTAAATGGAATGGCATTATGAGCAAGGCACAATGGCTATCAGTTTAATGTGACAAAATATTAAAAGGTCATGAATTTTAGAATGAAAAGATTACCAGTTGTGCTGCACTACACTGATAGAATTGGACTATAGGAAATTCATAAAACTATGGGATTTGGGGGTGCTGGTGGACTGTGAGTTAAAGTTCAGAAATCATATTGCAGAAGTGGCCAAAAGCACTCATAGGATTTACTTGGTTATTTAAGAATACTGACTAGCAAAGATAAGGATGTTATTATATACCTCTTTTTAAGGCTTTAACTGTCTGGATTGTTGTGCACAGATGTCATTTGGGTTTCTTGGTTTATTTCTTCTCCCATGAAACCCAAATAACAAGATATGGATTGTTATGCACAGATCTTGTCATTTGGGTTTCTTGGGAGAATTGGAGAGGATCTAATAGGTCTATGCAATCTTCACACTATCCTTATGAAGATTCCATAGACTAAGAATTTTCATGGATTCCAAGAATGAAGATTTGTGAGTTAAAGAAATTGGTTGATAGAAAAGGGGGATATGATAGTAACATATGAGCTACTTAAAAGTTCTATAGAATTTATACAGAGAGGAGAATTAGGGACTATTTTTGAAAATTGAGAAGTGTAGTTAGCACACGAGAACTAGATTTTTTGCTTGGAGATAGTGGTGAATGATTGTAATGGGTTTCTAGAGTCAGTTGCGAGTGATTTGTTGGTAAATGAGTGAATTCAAAGAGAAGTATAACAGGTATTGTGTGAATCATGATTAGTGCTTGTTGAAATGTTACTTGGCATTCTGCATTGAGGTTCCCCTATAATAATAATAATAAAATTCTTTTGTCTTGTTCATCGTAATTCTCATATTTTATTCTTCCACAATAAATCAAGTTCAGTTGCATGCATTTCATTTTTTAATACTTAATTACAGAAATTCACATTCTTTATTAACAGATGAACATTAAATAATTCAGCACACAAACAAGGACACATTTTTTCTTCCCTTTGCCTTGTCATTTGTATTTTGTTGCACGAATAGCTCCCTATATGAAATAGAAATTGTTTCTGAAAAATGAGAATAAAACATTTTGAAGTGCATTAATCTCAAAAAAAAAAAAAAGATTATTGAATAATAATAAATATTAAATATATTACCTTGGATTTATGACTAAATTGTATTTGAGAAGGCCTGCCTTTTTTGAAACTCATGATTAAAACCAGAAACAAATTACTTTTTTAAAGTACTGATATGTACAAAATTTTTTGTTTTCTAGAGGAAAACTTAAAGCTGGAACTCTTCAGACTACCATTATGACTGTTAACAAAAACAAAAGTTCTAAATCTTTAATAACTTATGATATAGAAATTATGAACAATTTTCATGTCATATTTATGATATAATAGTGTGTTTACAATATTGTTTTTATAAGGAATTCCTTTTTTTTTTAAGTTAATTGAAGTTTATTAATTAATTGCATTTTATTAGACATGTAGTATGTATGTAGCGAATATTTTAAAACTCACAATGTTGCGCTTCATAAATGTTTGTTTAGCTTAGTGAATTTTTTTTGTCCATTAACTGCTTTTTTTTTTTTTTTTTTTTTTTTTTTTTTTTTTTTTTTTTTTTGGAAGTAACATGTTTTTAAGATATGAAGAATGATTGGTTAAAACTTTCAAGTAATTGTTTAACCAATGTATTTTTGTTGTATTTATTTTTTAACTGTTATCAGTATATATATATCTATTGATAAATACATAAAGGATCTGTATATTTTATTACAGGTTACACAACTTGTGTACTTGGGGTGAAAAGCAATTGTAGATTAAGAGATATACTAACTATTAAGAAACCCTTCTTCTCTGTTGATGTTATTCCTCTGCTACCTCAGCTGCAGGTTACTACCTCACTTCCAAAGGCCAATACTTTTTCCTCTTTAAGAGATACCAGTCATGTTGTTATTAGTGCTGCTGTAACTATGTATGCAGGAGAAAGGTATTTTAAACACACATACATACTGCTATTAGTATCCTTTTTAAGTTGAGTATTTCTATAACTCAAAGCTCCACTGTCACTTATGAATCATTACTAGTCAAAAAAAAAAAGAAAGTTGTCTGTGGACTTATTATGCAAATAGCAGCTTGCTGTCAGCTATACTGCACAATCACTAATTACATTTTTACTTAGCTGTTTATGTAACATTAACAGATGCATGCAGCATTTGTAAGACCATCTGACATTGTGCTAAGACCTATTTTTAGAATGGTAATCCTATTCACATTAGTGGAAATTTATAGTTTGTGTGTGTGTCAAAAGTTAGATTAACTGGAAATCCTGCCTAGAGAGACCAAATATCTTCTTCTTCTTCTGCAGCTTTACCCACTTAAGTAGGGTCGCTGTTTGTGGTGAGTCTCCTCCACAACTTCCTGTCTTGGGCTGTAGCCACATCCAAGTTCTTCATCCTCAAATCCTCCTCCACCATCTCCCTCCATCTCTTCTTTGGACGTCCGTGCTTCCTCTTCCCCTGCACATCCATCTGCATGACCTTTCTTCCCACATACTCTTCCTCCCTCCTCATCACATGACCAAACCATCTCAATCTTGCCTCCTGTATCTTTGCTCCTAAGTTTGTAACTTTCACCGTTCCCCTTACATAGTCATTTCTCAGATGATCCTTTCTGGTCACACCACACATCCACCTAAGCATTCTCATCTCTGCTACCTCCATCCTGCTGATGTTATTTTTCCCCAGGGCCACAGTTTCCAAAGCATATGTCATAGTTGGTCTCACTACTGTCCTGTAAATTTTGCCTTTTAGATTGATCGGCACCCTCTTATCGCATAACACTCCAGCCATCTCTCTCTCTCTCCAGTTCCTCCATCTTGCTTGTATTCTGCATCCCACTTCCTTCTCAGCCTCACCATCCTCATTCATTGTTGACCCTTTAGATACTTAGGGGACGGCAGCCAGGAGACAGATCTAGAGCTGGAAGGAAATGTCATCAGGAAGGTCAGTGACATTTCCTTCCAGCTCCAGATCTGTCTCCTGGCTGCCGTCCACTTTGCAACACATATACTCAGTCTTACTTCTGCTCAGTCTCATACCTCTCTCTCTCTCTTCCAGTACTTTCCTCCAACTTTCCAGTTTAGCTGCCACTTCTTCTCTTGATTCTGCACACAGCACAATATCATCTGCATACAACATGGTCCAAGGTGCATCTTCTCTCACTTCCTCCATCACAATATTAACACGTTCGCTGCCACGCTACTTTGGCATGGTCTGTTCCCCTACGCCGAGCAGTTTTACTTCTTCAATGTCAGTACGATAATCTCGTTACCGGAGGTAAACGTCCTACGAGTATACTCGTAGTTGGCTTGTACAGAGCATATACGGTCTATGAGAATACACAGTTTTGATGCTAGCCCCACAAGCCAAGGATTTTCGCTTCTTCAAGGTCACTACAATACTCTCGTTCCCGGCGGTAAGCGTCATACGAGTATACTCGTAGCTGGCTTGTGAAGCAGGTTTACCCACTACGAGTATACTCGTAGTTGGCAGCGAACGTGTTAAACAGGCTTAATGCAGACCCTTGATGCAAGCTAACTGTCACTGGAAAACTTTCTGTCATTCCCAGGCAGGTTCGAACACTTGTCTTCACATTTCTTTACATCTCCTGCACCAACCTGACATATTTCTCTGGTACCTTCTTCTCCCTCAACCTCCAGATTTCTTGGCACTCTATCATACGCTTTCTCCAGATCTATAAATACCAGATGTAGCTGCCATTGCTTCTCTCGAAACTTTTCCATCATCTGTCGTGCCCCAAAGATAGCATCTGTGGCCCATCGACTAGGCATGAAACCAAATTGCTCCTTTGCAATCTCCACCTCCTTCCTCAGTCTTCCATCAAGAACCCTTTCTAGGATTTTCATTGTGTGGGACATCAACTTTATTCCTCTGTAATTCTTAGTCTTGCGCATCCCCTTTACCCTTGTAGATGGGGACAAGAGTACTTTTCCTCCATTCCTCGGGTATATTTTCCTGTTGGCAAACTTTCATGAGAGACCAAATATAATAAACATAATATAATGACATCACTTACCTTCTTTAAAGAAGGTAGTGATGTCATTCCAAGAGATGAAAATCATCTACAAATCATGTATTTGTAGACATTTACAAACTTCTCAGTCACAGTCAAATTTAAATCCATAGTAGTCTTCACATAGTATGCTAGATACTTCATCCACTTTGTTGTCATTATTGTCAGTTAGTCAAAAATGGATTGGTGAAAAAATTCAAATAGAAAATAAAAATACCTCCTTTTGAAGACATAGTGGTTTAATCTGCTATTCAAAACTTAAAAGAATCACTGGCAGATGGCCTTATAGCTAGCTGATTTACTGCATTCTGTACATATCCTTTGATGTTATATGAATATCTTTGTACAAGTCTGTCTGTTATAAATAATAATTATCCTACAACTTAATAGCATAATTACATAGCATGAAGATGCAAATGAAGCAGTAGTTTAGCAATTAATTTCATTATTTCATGTTTTACAGAGATATCATTGGAGCACAGGAATTGTAGTATGCATTTAAGCAATTCAAAGGAAAGTATAAATGATCAGGTTTAGATTCTAGAATCCTAGGATGGCTATCGTGTGTGTGGGTTCTTTCCTGAACCTTGGTTATTGAGTAGGCCTTAATATCAGTGTTTTCATATCTTGGAAAGTTTTTGTATAATTTTTTTTTTATTAAGTTTTGAATTATCTTCAGTGTAGATGCAGAAATGTCTTTGTTTGAATTTTCTGTAATGCAGCATGCTTTTCCAGGGTATGCTCTATTAGGTGCTACTGGTGGTAGAGGATGTATTTTAAATATACAGTAGTCCTCCCCTTATCCATTGGGGATATGTTCCAAGACCTCCTGTGAATACCTGAAACTGAGAATAGTACCGAAAACCCTATATACACACACACACACACACACACACACACACACACACACACACACACACACACACACACACACACACACACACACACACAGGGTATTCAGTTATATATATATATATATATATATATCATGATCATCATCAGCAGCTATTGTCGATACACTGCTGGATGAAGGCCTTTCCAAGATTACTCCAAGACTGTCTGTCCATGGCCCTCCTTTCCTGTGTCACTCCTGCAAATCTGATGATATCAATTCACCGTGATTATTTAGGTCAGCGTCATGGTTGTTTTTCCTCTCGTGGAATCCAATCCAGCATTTCTTTTGTCCAACGTTGATCTTGTCTTCGAGCAATATGCCAAGCCCATTGCCACTTCAGATGTTTCACTCTTCCTATGATGTCAGACACTTTGCTTTGATTTCTTATCCATGTATTCCTTTTGTGATCCAGTCTTGTGATACCAAGCATACTTCTTTCCATGCTAAATTGTGTTGTTCTTAATTTTTGAATTTCCTTTACATTTAGTGTCCGTGTTTCACAGCCATATGTCAACACAGGAAGAATGCATTGGTTAAAAACTTTTCTGTTAAGGCATAATGGTAGTTGACTTTTGCATATTGAATGTAATCTTCCGAATGCTTTCCACCCGAGCATCATGCGTCTTTTAATTTCATCCTGATATTTTGTTCCATTGATATCTGTTGTCCTAAGTATATGTAATGATCTGCAGTACTTGTTTAATTTCATCTTTATTGATTTTTATTATTTCTGGTTGGACGTAGCTATTGAACATAACTTGAGTCTTCTTTAGGTTTATTTTTAGTCCAGCTGTTTTGCTAGCATGGAGTTCGTGGGTACGAGTCTATAATTCATGAGCAGTTGAAGTAAAGATAACCATGTCATCTGCAAAGTGTAAATGGCTTAAATATCTTCCATTTATCTTCAGACCTTTCCTTTCCTAATCAAGAAGTTTTGAATATTTCTTCAAACTTCTTGAAGAAATTGGCATTGGTGTATGTTGATTTGATGGTCCTGATGTATGGCTCCTGTATTTGTTGGTTTAGTAATACTTTAAGTATTGCACAAGTTTTTACTGAATCAAAGGCTTTCTCATAATCAATAAAACCAAGACATAATGGTAACTGATATTCATTACACCATTCAGTAATCTTGTACAACTTGAATATGGTCCATCGTACTAAAGCCACTTTGAATATATATATATATATTCAAAGTGACTTTAGTATTCCATAGTATATAATATTATGTTTTTTTCCTATACATACATACCTATGATAAAGTTTAATTTATAAATAAGCATAGTAAGAGATTAACATCAATAGCTAAAAAAAAAAGTTATCCGAATGTGAATGGAATCTTCGCAATCTCAGCATATGTTTTTATTTATTATTTAGGAAGTCGAGAACTTTCACCTTTTCACTTAAAAGAAAGCACTTTACAGCTTCTTTTGGCATATTAATAAAATGTAATGCAATTGGAAGAATGACTGCATTCTTCCAATTGCGTTACATATATTATGGAGATACAGACTGGAAGGAAGAAAGATCTCATGGCAAAAATGAAATAGAATTTATACACCTGCTGAGTCATAATTACTTAAGGCAGCATGTGATGGAGGGGACTAGGGGTGGGAGAGTATTGGACCTGGTTAAGAAAATACCTTGTTTTATTGTTTTCCATATTTTAATAATCTGATCAATATATGAGGGTGGTCTGAAAAGTTCTCGGCCTAACAATGAAAAAACAAATTTATAATTTCAGAATTATTTTTATTTTTCAATATAATCTCCCTTAAGACTAATACATTTATTCCAGCGATGCTCCAGTGCTATTATCCCATCCCTGTAGTGGTTCTCAATAAGATCTACAAAATACCCCTCTACAACTGCAATCACCTCTTGATTCGAAGAAAAACGCTGACCAGCGAGGAAGAATTTTAGTTTTGGGAAGAGACAGAAGTCAGAGGGAGCCAAATCTGGGGAATAGGGTGGATGTTCCAACAATTCATAGTGCAGATCCCTTAATTTTCCCATTGCCAAAACATCTTTGTGGGCAGGTGCATTGTAGTGATGAAAGATGATTTTTTTCTTCTATAAACCAGGTCTTTTCTCGTCTAGTCTTGTTAAAAGATCAGAATAATATTCTCTATTTGTCGTAAAGTGAAGATCAGATCTTCACTTTACGACAAATAGTCGAGAAAGCATGGGAATATAACAAAGATCTGTATTTAAGTTTTGTCGATTTGGAAAAGGCATATGACAAGGTGCCAAGAGAGAAGCTATTCAATACGCTGCAGTTATATGGTGTCAACGGGGCATTATATCAAGCAATACTTAGTCTTTATTTGAGTTGTGAGTCAGCAGTTAGAATTGAAGGAAGTACAGGGAGATGGTTTAATGTTAAATCTGGTGTGAGACAAGGATGTACATTATCCCCTCTGTTATTCATTATCTATATGGATCACATTATGAAGGAATGTGGTATTGAACCTGATATCAAAATTGGAGATGTTAATGTCAGCTCTTTGCTTTATGCGGATGATGTTATACTTCTAAATAAATCCGCTACAAGTCTGCAAGATTCTCTGACTAAATTGAATAGCTGTTGTAATAGATATGGTATGAAGGTCAGCAATAAAAAGACAAAGACAATGAAAATAGGCAGAATCTTTGAAAATGTCAACTGTGTTGTGAATGGAGAACCTGTGGAACAAGTAAAACATTTCAGCTACTTAGGCACAATTTTTACTGAAGATGGTAAACTAAATATAGAAATAGACAACAGAATCAGCAAAGCTGGTATCGTGGGAAGTCAATTGAATAAATTCATATGGAATAAGAAAGAAATTAGTCGGAACACTAAATTAGCTGTATACAAGACTGTGTTCAAACCAATTTTAACTTATGGATATGAGAGCTGGGTCAGAAGTAAAACACTTGACCAAAGACTAGAGACCGCAGATATGAGAGTCCTGAGAATGATTAGAGACGTGAACAGATGGCATCAATGGCAATATCATATTAAAAATGAGGATATTAGGAAAGAACTTGACATTGTCAGCATCCAGGAATGCGTTAGCAGAGCTAATCTCTGATGGTATGGTCACTTAAATAGAATGGGAGAGGAAAGATTAGCAAAACAAGTGTTCTCTGCCAGGTTGGCAGGAAAACGACCCAGAGGAAGACCAAGATATAGGTGGATTGATACGGTACAAAGTGCCTTAGACGATAGAAATATAAGATCTGATAATGTTGGAGTCTTGACAAGTAACAGACTGATTTGGAGGAAAATTGTAGATAGGAAGTTAGTAATGATGTAATTTTTTCATGTAGTACTGTCATATCCTGTACACCCCTTGAGGGTACATGGCAGGAATTTGATGATGATGATGATATTCTCTGGTTATTGTTTTACTCTTTTCAAGATAATTAATAAACAAACTTCCTTTAGCATTCCAAAACACCGATGCCATGACCTTTCCTCTGATGAAACCGACTTTGTCTTCTTTGGTGCTGAACAATCGGCTTCTGTCCACTGTTTTGATTCTGGTATGTAATGGTGAATCCAAGTCTCATCCATAGTAATAAATCAACGCACAAGCACTGTTCAGAAATTTTCATGCGAGTGCATTTTTGATCTGCTGTGAGCAAGCACGATATCCATCTTGTGTAAAGCTTTTTCATTTGCAATTCTTCATGCAAAATATATCCTACACGTTCTTTTGAAATTCCTATAATCTCAGCATTTTCACACACTTTGACTCGTCAGTCATCCAATACCATGTTGTGCACTTGATTAATGATTTCTGTTGTTACATTTTTTTGGATGTTCTTCATGAGGATTATCTTCAAGGCTGGTACAGCCATGTTTAAACTTGGCAGCCCATTTCTTAATTGTCGAAAACGAAGGAGAAGAGTGCCCATAAACTTTTATGGACTCGAATGAATTTCTTTTGGTGTTAAACCTTCTTTTACAAAGAATTTTATAACGCACTATACTCAATTTTATCCATTTCAAGGGATACAGATGACTTTTGCTTCAGATAGCTGTATAAAACAAACCACTTGATAGAATGACTTGCAATTTCACATGGATGTTTATGAGAAATGTGCCAACTAAGAAAAAAAAAAAAACAATCTTGCCAATAGTGTTGCCATCTATGGTCGAGGCTGAGAACTTTTCAGACTAACCTCGTATGTATATATATATATATATATATATATATATATTAAATTAAGTTGGAGACAAGCTACATCCCTGCCTGACACCCTGATTTATTTCAGTCTCTTCTGTTAAATTATTACTTAACTGTAACTGCATTTTTATATAAACTTTTTATAGCTTATACAAAATGTAATGGATATCCTTGTTTTTTCATTATATTCCATAGTTTTTTCTCTGTGTATTTTATCAAAAGCTTTCTTGTAATCTCTAAAGGCCATATGCGTCTCTAAATTAAATTCTCGTCTTTTTTCAATAATTTGTTTTAGCACATAAATATTGTCTGTACATGATCTTACATGTCTGAAGCCAATTTGTTCTTCTGAGAGTAGATTGTTGGCAATATTTCTAAGTGTTTTCAAAATTTTACTGTAAATTTTGTAACTTTTATTTAATAAACTTATTCCTCTGTAATTTCCACAATCATCTCTGTCTCCTTTCTTAATATGGATATAATCTTAGCTTTTAACCAGTCTGATGGAACCTCACATTTCCTCCAACAGTTGTTTATTAATTTTAAGAATCTGTAATATATTCTCTGCCATATTTTCAAAGCTCTGTATTTATGCAATCTAATCTGGTTGATTTTCTATTTTTTGATACCTTTATTGCATCATCATGTTATACTTCTAAATAAATCCAGTACAAGTCTGCAATTTTCCTTGACTAAATTGAATAACTCTTGCAATAGATATGGTATGAATGTCAGCAATAACAAGACAAAGACAATAATAATAGGCAGACGCATTGAAAATATCAATTGCATTGTGAATGGAGAACCTATAGGACAAGAAAAACATTTCAGCTACTTACTCATGATTTTTAGTGAAGATGATAAATTAAATATGGAAATAGACAACAGAAACAACAAAGCTTGGTATGGTAGGAAGTCAACTGAATAACTTTATATGGAATAAGAGAGAAATTAATCAAAACACAAAATTAGCTGTATTTCTAAGTGTTAAAAATTTTACTGTATATTTTGTAACCTTTATTTAATAAACTTATTCCTCGTATACAAGACAGTGTTCAAACCAATTTTATCTTATGAATCTGAGAGTTGGGCTAGAAGTAAAACACTTGACCAAAGAGTAGAGATTAGATATGAGAGTCTCTTGAGAAAGATTAGGGGCATGAACAGATGGCATCAATGGCAATATCATATTAAAGATGAGGATATTAGAAAAGAACTTGACATCATTAGCATGTAGGAATGTGTTAGCAGAGCTAATCTCATGTGGTATGGTCACTTAAACAGAATGGGAGAGGAAAGATTAGCAAAACAAGTGTTCTCTGCCAGGTTGGCAGGAGGAAGACCAAAATATAGGTGGATTGATATAGTAAAAAGTGCCTTAAATGATAGCAATATGAGATCTGATAATGTTGGAGTCTTGACAGGTAACAGATCGATTTGCAGGAAAATTGTAGATAGGAAGTTAGTAATGATGTAAATATCTCATGTAGTACTATCATATTCTGTACATCCCCCCTGAGAGTATATGTCAGGAATTTGACGATGATGATGAGTTCTTCAAATTTTATTGGTTCTATATCAGTACCGATTTCTTCATTATTATTTTCTGTTATTAAATTTGGAAAATACCATAAATTCTTATAATGTTCTATCCATTCTCTTGTATTATGTTATTTTGTGTTGTATCTCTTTCTTCATTGTTTAATTTTTCTTAATATTCTATAGGCTATGGCTTGTGTTCAATGTACATTTGTTTTATTAATAAATCTGTCCCAAGAATCTTGATGAGCTTTCTGTGCTATGGTTTTAGCTATATTTCTTTCTTTCTTTTTTTTTTTTTTTTGTATATTTCTTCTGTTTCCTTTGCATGTTTTTGAAGGAGTGATTTGTATGCCATTTGTTTTTCTTTTATTACATTTTCTATGTCTGTGTTCCAGATTTTTAATGTTTTTCTTTTTAATATTTTATTTTTCTTTACAGATATTTCAGAGACTGCTTTATGAATTATATTTATTAAAGTTTTCCATTCTTCTTCTATATCTTCACTGATTTGGGCTTCTTTAAGGTAATCTGTTAATCATGATTGATACTCTAATGGTTTATTCTTGTAATATATATATTTGTTCTATTTCTTGTTTTTTCTTATTTACTTTCTTTCTCTACTTTGCTAGTATTTCTATTTTAGAGACTACTAAATAATGATCTGAAAAAAATTTCACTTTCTCTTTAAACATTTACATCTCTCACACATGGAGCTAGTTTCTGATTAGTAATGATATAATCAATTATAGATTTTGTTCTTCTGCCATTCCAAGTATATTTATTTATATATATATTTTTAAAGTATTGATTATTTTAAAATTATTAAAAGTACAGAAGTCTAACAGTTCTTGACCATTGTTATGGTCAAGAATTGTTAGACTTCATTCCAATGAGAAATTGGAATGTTATTCATTCCAATTTCTCCATATTTTCTTAAGACATTAGGGATTAGATTATTTCCAACTCTAGCATTAAGATCTGCTATTAATATATAGTAATTTTTATTACATTCATTTAACTGTTTTTGTAGTTATAAAATTGTTCGGAATCCTCTTTCCTACCTTCTTCGGGGGCATATTCTACTATGATATTGAAGTAGCTTTTATTTGTTTTTAATTTAACTGTTATGATTCGATCATTTATAAAAGTGTACTTTCATATTCTATTTTTCCATTTATTATTGATTAAAATGGCCAATTCTCTAGAATCTCTTATACGACTGTCCACTCTCTATAGCATAGTAAAACATCTATATCTTTTGTTCCCTTTAATTTCTTTTTTGTTTCTGTTGTCACGGCTATATTAATATTTGTATTGTATTACCAATTTTAATTCCTTTGTTGTTATGCTTTGCACATTCCACGTGGCTACTTTTAAAATGTCCACGATTCCTAATAATTTAGCTTTATTCTTTCTTGATCATTTTCCTTTGTTAGTGAATCTAATGAATTTTCCAGTTCCAGCATCTTAATTATAGAAACTTTTTGCTTTGTAAAGTAATCAGTCTTACGCAAAACCTCCAACCTGGAAGATCAGGGTATCTCTCTGTTAGTCTGGCCCCTACCTCTCAATCTGTCCAGCTAGGGAGGCCTTTATTATTTATTTTATATTATCATTATTTTATTTTATGTTTTTACATAAACTGGAAACTCCTGCTCAAGAGACCAAACATAGCAATTTTTCAAGCCACTTCAGTCCTCTAAAATTTCTCACACTGGGTGATGAAATCCATTTCCCATCTGAGGACAACATGAACATCCATGCCCCTGGTGGAATTTGAACCTAGCCATTCTACTTTATAACCATGTGGGAACTTATAGTTGTCATTTTAAGAAATTGACTGTTAGTTATATTTTATAAGTTAGTGTTCACATTATATCACAGATTAGTGTGCATACTTTCTTTCAGGTTACAAATTTGGACTATTAACTTGAGCATTTGGTCAGTTAGGAGTATTCTCTTGATAGGTGACAGCTGGTTGGCGATTATAGATTAAGCATGGAAAAACATAAAGCTTTGAGGTGTCTACAGTGAGAATTTTTCTTTCTTTCTTTTTTAAGTCTAGTTAGTGGCACAGGATCTTTTTTAGGTATACACAACAACCAGAATAGATATTTAGAGTCAATGTAATGGAAATTATTTCATAACTTATCTGCTTTTATAAAGAAAATATTGCTTTATTAGTGATAGATGTTATTTGTATTGCAATTACATATTTTACGTGTGAATTGTTAATTTCTTCCCCTCCCATTCCACATGAAGGTTGTTTGTTTTTTATTTAATATTTCTTTTATTGGCATTTCTAAATACAAATATATTTTGAAAACTCATTTTTATTTTTAACAGCCGAGAATGCACAATTACATTAGCAAATTCTGGGAAAGAACTAGTTTCCAAAATTGACATAAGCCTTCAGACAAAACTAGAAAAAGGTATGTTTTATTATTAGTTAATGATTATAAAAAAACAATGTGTTACAGTTAAGTCATGTAGAGATTATGGTGTGGAGTCTTCTTAGCTGTATTATTATTATTATAGTTATCATCATCATGCCTCAGTAGGAGGTCCCTCTGTCACACATAGCTTATCATGTCATGCTTCAAACATTAATTTTCTCCACACTCTCAGACAGTCCATTCCAACAACCTACCACTCTCCATGTATAAAGTCTACTCCCCCACTTCTCTCTATTTCCCCTCGCACTTCCTCTTATAGAGCTTCAGGGAAGACCGCTTCTCTCAACCCCCCCCCCCCGGTGTATCCTCATTGCAGCAAAATCCTCATTCACATTTATCTGGTAATAATCTCTTATCATTTTATAAGTCACAGCCATAATCCGTTATCCATAGACTTCAAATTGCATTTTCTGAATCTTTCTTCATATTCAACATCCCAAAGACTAGGAAACCACTTCAGTTAATTGTCTTTGGACACATTCAATATCTCTTCATCCTTTTGAAAACCTAGTGAAAATCTGTGCATGGTAAATCCAATTATTACATGAACCAGGCCTTATACAATGGAAATATAATTACCTTACTTCCATATATCAGTGTCTTCTGCATTATTACCATGATCTATTGTTGTGTCTTCACACTTTTAGTAGTATGTTTCTTATATTTTAGGTCCTTATTCATCATTACCCCTAGATCTTTTATCTCTTCTATCTCCTCTAAAATATTGGCATTCCATCTTTGCTTCACAAATTTTATAATCCTACGCTTTGTAACACTGAACTAGAGACCCCACTCACTTGCCCATCCACTAGGTCAAGTCAAATCCTTGTGCAAATCCGCAACATCAGCTTTACTTTCATAGTCCTTCCCAAACTTTGCATCATCTGCAAACAACTGCATATTGCTATTCAAACCTTTTCCAATATAATTAACACACAAGATAAAGAGCAATAGCCACAAAACAGACTGTATGGGCACATCCCTAGTGACTTTCCATTCCTGGGATATTGTTCACCCAGCTTACCTTAGCTAAATGGATAACTTATCTACTCCCAATCAGTAAACCATGGTTGTTTGTGAAGAGGTAGTACATGCTTTTCACTAATTAGTTGGTGTAACCACCACTTGATTATTGGAGGCTTGAAATAGTTCTGTGATTGGTCTCTAGAGCAGGGTTTCTGGATTATCTAACCAACAGCCTACCCATAGTATTAATACTAATGTACTATAACTTAACAATCTTTTGTGGGTAGGATTTACATAAATATATATATATATATGTGTGTGTGTATATATATATATATACATGCACAATAATATACTGTTTATCCAATCTTTAGAACAACAATCCTTCAATTAATTGACCCTGGTATGTCAACTGACTTATCATAGAGCACCATCTAATTGTACTTGTACAATAATTGTATCACAAAAAAACTGGAAAGTTAGCAAGAGCAAAAATGAACTTCTCGTATAAACAAGTCAGGAACAACAACAGTCAAATTTGAACTGGCTTCTGCGTCGCAGGTCTAGTGTGAGGCATTAGTGAGTGGGAACTATCTAGAGAATGCCAGAACTGAATTACTGTGCTGTGTGAATCAGGTAAGCTATAACTTAAATTACTGTTCATGTGTGAGGGGTCCAGAACTATTTCTCTCGATTCTGCGATGCGTCTTTCTAGTTCATCAGGGCATTTATGTATATTTGTAGTAAGATTCCAGTCTATCTGGTGTTTGACACTCTTCTAAATTAGAGTTGGCAGAGAAAAGGACATGACAGGAGAGGATGCTTGCACTGGTTCTGTTGTAAGAGATATCACGTTGAGGCTCTTCGAGTCATAGTGAGATATGAATCTCTTTGCCCATAATATGGCTTCCTGCAACTACAGATGATTTTATATACTCCTGGAAACTGAAGTTCGTGATGGGTTGACTCAGGAAAGAACAAAGTCTTGGTAGGGTAGTGAAGTAAGTTCTAATGTTAAATTTCTTCATAATTTTCGCCAATTTGGGCAATAGAGAACTTATGTACGGTAATTGAATGTGTGCAATAGGGTTCAAGTTATCTTCTTGCCGAGGTTGGGGACGTAGATATAGATGGTGAGAAATGCTTCGAGGTGAGTAGCTGTTGTTTAAGAAAATACTTTTGAGGTGGTGAAGTTCGATTTGAAGATCTTCTGAAATTAGAGATCTGGCCCGATGAGCCAGAGTGGTGATAATTCCAAGTTTCTGCGAAGGGAAGTGATGAGAGGAGGCATGTAAGTATCTGTCCATATGAGTTGTTTTTTGAAAAATAGAAAATTTGAGACAATTAGGCATCCTAGTAATCTTTACATCTAAAAAGGAGAGGACACCATTCACCTCAAGCTCCAATGTGAATTTGATGTTTTGGAGGCGATTGTTCATAAGATCTAGGAAGGTTTGTAAGTTCTCTGGACCATATTCCCAGATGAGGAAGATTTCATCTATATATCGAAGCCACAGTTTTTGTTTTAGTGTAGCGCTACAAATTGCCTTTATCTCAAAGTCTTCAAGAAAAATATTGGCCAACACTGGAGACAAAGGGCTGCCCATAGCTAAACCGCTGGTTTGTTTAAAGTTATTTCCTTCAAATAAGAAATAGCTGGAGTTTACACAATGCATTAATAAGGAGAAAATTTTTTTGGAGAGTTTGTTTTTTAGGAGATTGAGGACTTCTTTAGTAGGAACATTTGTAAAGAGAGAGAGACAATATTAAAACTGACTATTCTGTCACACTCCTTGAGGTGTAAATTTTTTACCTTCTATATAAAATCTGCAGAATTCTTGATATAAGAGGAAGAATTCCCAGTGAGATGTTTTAAAGATGAGGCAAGGTATTTTGACAGGTTGTGAGTGGGTGAGTCAATGCCTTCAACTATCGGTCTTAAAGGTGTGTCTGCTTTGTGGATCTTTGGAAGGCTGTATAAATGTGGATTCAGGAGATGAAGAGAACGGGGAGAAACCTGGTGTGTCTTGGAAGTTCCAAGGTTGACTTGAGAAGTTATTGGTCCAGTTGTGAAGTTCTCTCATAGGGTCACTTTGTAAAAGAGAGTAAGTATTAGGCATTAATAATTCGTTGATCGTGATGCAGTAATCAGATCTGTTAAGGATGACTGTTGCATTTCCTTTGTTTGCTGGTAAAATAATGTTGTTATTACGAAGTTGGTGGATAGCTTTTCTTTCAGCACGAGATAAATTATCTGGAGGTGGATGACTGTTGTTGATTGTAAAAATAGCTTCTATTCTGAGTAGGTTCACTGCTTGTTTTGGGAGATGTGAGGCAGCCTTTTCTACTTTGGTGAGAAAGAGTTACTTGGGAATAGAGGCAGAGACGTGACTAAGTTGAGCCCTTTAGAAAGTATGCTTATTTCTGCTAAAGAAAGGGTTTGTGAAGATAAGATTTGTTTATGACAACATTTTTTAGGTCCTGTAAAGGAATGGAAGATGGACGAGTTTGTTCCTGTTTAAGGCAATTAAATTTCCTAATAAGAGACAATTTATTGATGTGTTAGGATCTAGAAGCACGGTGTGCTGATATTTTAACCATTCCAAGATGTGTTGTCTAAAGATGATTTTAGGCTGTTTTCTAATGAGATAGATGTATCTGTTTGCCCATAATACGGCTTCCCGCAACTACAGATGATTTTATATACTCATGGGAACTGAAGTTGGTGATGTTTTGGCTTGGGTTGACTCAGGAAAGAACAGAGTTTTGGTAGGGTAGTAAAGTAATTTCTAATGTTAAATTTCTTTGTAATTTTCACCAATTTGTACGATAGATCAACTTCACTTCCCAGGAGTATTATAAAATCATCTGTAGTTGCAGGAAGCCATATTATGGGCAAACGGATAAGCCTATCTCACCATGACTCGAAGAGCATCAATGTGATATCTCTTACAACCGCACCCATGCAAGCATCCTCTCCAGTGCAGTCATGTCCTTTTTCTCTGCCAACTCTAATTTAGAAGAACGTCAGCACCAAAGAAGTCCTCAATCTGCTTAAAAACAAACTCTCCAAAAAAATTTTCTCCTTATTAATGCATTGTGTAAACTCCAGCTATTTCTTATTTGAAGGAAAAATCTTTAAACAAACCAGCAGTTTAGATTTGGGCAGCCCTTTGTCTCCAGTGTTAGCCAACATTTTTCTTGAAGACTTCGAGATAAAGGCAATTTGTAGCGCTACACTAAAACAAAAACTGTGACTTTGATATATAGATGAAATCTTCCTCATCTGGGAATATGGTCCAGAGAACTTGCAAACCTTCCTAGATCATGTGAACAATAATCGCCTCCAAAACATCAAATTCACATTGGAGCTTGAGGTGAATGGTGTCCTCTCCTTTTTAGATGTAAAGATTACTAGGATGCCTAATTGTCTCAAATTTTCTATTTTTTCAAAAAAACAACTCATATGGACAGATACTTACATGCCTCCTCTCATCACTTCCCTTTGCAGAAACTTGGAATTATCACCACTCTAGCTCATCGAGCCAGATCTCTAATTTCAGAAGATCTTCAAATCGAACTTCACCACCTCAAAAGTATTTTCTTAAACAACAGCTACTCACCTTGAAGCATTTCTCACCATCTATATCTACGTCCCCAACCTCGGCAAGAAGATAACTCGAACCCTATTGCACACATTCAATTACCGTACATAAGTTCTCTATCACCCAAATTGGCGAAAATTATGAAGAAATTTAACATTAGAACTTACTTCACTACCCTACCAAGACTTTGTTCTTTCCTGAGTCAACCCAAGCCAGAACATCACGAACTTCAGTTTCCAGGAGTATATAAAATTATTTGTAGTTGCGGGAAGCTCGTATTATGGGCATACAGATAAGTCTATCTCACTATGACTTGAAGAGCATCAACATGATATATCTTACAACAGAACCTGTGCAAGCACCCTCTCCAGTCATGTTTTTTCTCTGCCAACTCTGATTTAGAAGAGCATCAACACCAGTAGACTGGAATCTTACTACAAATATACATAAATACCCTGATGAACTAGAAAGACGTATCTTAGAATCGAAAGAAATTGTTCTGCACTCCCACACGAACAGTAATTTAAGTTATAGCTTACTTGATTCACACAGCGCAGTAATTCAGTTCGGGCATTCTCGAGATAGTTCCCACTCACTAACGTCTCATGTTAGACCTGCCTCACGGACCACAGTTCAAACTTGACTATTGTTGTTCCTAACTTGTTTATATGAGAAGTTCATTTTTGATCTTGCTAAATTTCCAGTTTTTTTGTGATAGTATGTACACCTGAAGAAGTCGGCATTCTGACGAAACTAGTTGTGTTCTAATTAAAGTTTTTGTCTTATCTCTGTATTTCTAGTCAGTAAAATTCTAATATAAAAATGTCTACAATCCGAGTAAATATCCTTAATAATATATATATATTTGGTATGAAATTTTTTGTCCTGTTGTTAAACAACAACAACAATAGGAACTGGCATATTCAACAATGACATGCATAAACTGCATGTACATAATGTAGAGTGTCATGGTCTAATTATATTAAGGTTCTACTAAAAGTAACTGTAACAAGTTAAAAATACAGGCGTAGACTTCTGTGGCTAATTGGTTCAAAAGATATATTTCAGTGATTACACCACATTTTTATTATTCAGTTATACAAAATACTGAAATAATAGTTCCTGACAAGTTTCATAAATCGTAGGATTTACATCTTCAGGGGGTAAATAGTATAACTTAAAGTTTAAACAAGAGAATTAATAAATACAAATCATTACCGTCTGGTTATTCATAAACTCAAATAACAGAATGCAGATATAAAACGTTATTGACGTTGAACAATTCTGGTTTTTTAAGAGGATGTTGAGGTGGTTTTGGTGGATGTAGGAATCTCGAGATTTTTTTCCATAGGAAGGAAGGCTACTTTTATGCTGTGTTTGTTCATTAATTTGGCTAGCTTATCTGTAACATTTTTGATACGAGGAAGCGAGATTGCATTTTTGTAATCCTGTTTTATTGTGTTGTTAGTTGGAGGCATTTTAAGGATTCTCGTGATGGTTTTTGTTTCGTATCCATTCTGTTGGAGGATTTGTGTTAAGTATTTTAGTTCTTCATTACATCTTTCTTGTGTGCTGGAGATATTGTATGCTCTGTCTCAAAGAGTTTTAATTAAGCTTATTTTTTGTGAAGGATGGTGGTGTGAGGTTGCATTTAGAAATCTTCCAGTGTTTGTCGGCTTCCTATATACGGAGAAGGAGAGTTTACTTTCTTCATTAACTTCTAATAGAATATCCAGAAAAGGAAGTTTTTTATTTTCTTCTTGTTCTAAAGTGAATTTTATGGTGTTGTGCAAATTGTTGAGATAATTTTTGAAATTGATAAGTTCATCTGTTATTCCATTGAATATGATGAAAATATCATCCACATAGCGTAGCCATATTTTTGGTTTTTTATGGTAATTCTTAAGAGCATTGTTTTCAAATTTTTATATAAATAGGTTTGCTAATACTGGTGATAATGATGAACCCACAGCCAGTCCTTTTTGTTCCCAGATTCTGTCTTGATAGGTGAATAAAGTATTGTTTATACGATGTTTAAAAAGATTTAAGATGTCCCGAGGGAAGAGGTCTTCTAGGAGATTCAAAATTTCTTGTCTCGGGATGTTTGTAAACAAGCTGATAATGTATAGACTTGCTAAGATGTCTGTTGGACCAATATGTATATCTTTCACTTTTTCTATGAAATGTTTACTATTTTTTATGAAGGAAGATGTTTTTCCTATATGTTGTGAGATCATGTTGGTGAGGTATTTCACCAAGTTGGAAGTCTAATAAAAAAGTACCTCTCTGGATGGAAGAACTTAATAAATACTTACAATCAAAACATCCTTTGATACCAAGAATTTTTTAAGTTCTTCCATCCAGAGAGGCACTTTTTTATTAGATCATTTGTTTTTTTTGTGTGTATGCCAAGTTGGGTCTCTGTCTAAGGGTTTGTAGGTGTTTGTATCTCCCAGGAGACTTTTCATTTTGTTATCATATTCTGTAGCATTTAAAATGACAGTTACATTGTCTTTATCCGCTTTGATTACGACAATATTTTTGTCATCCTTTAACTTTTTAAGGCAGGCGTATTCATTGTAAGGTAGATTCCTATGAGGTAATCTCTGCTTTTTAATAGTAAAGCTGTACTTTCTAGTACAAGCCTAATCAAAGTCTTCATCAGTTCGCAGATATTTTGTTGCACATTCTCTTAATATATGAGCCAATATTCCATCCAATCCCACTGCTGTATTTGCATTCAGATTCTGCAATATCTTAAGTACCTCCAGTTTATCAACATCAACTTCTGTTCTCACATCAGTCCCCTTTCACCTTTGCCATAACAATATCTTTACTTGGATGATATACCCCTGCAAAGTAGTCACTGAGTATCTCAACAATTTTGGACAATCTCACCTCTTTACCATCTGCACTCGTTAAATTTCTTCCATAGTCATTCTTCCTCCTATTTTCCACATAACGAAAAACTCTTTGGGATTTCCTTTTGTCTGTTTGCTTAATTTATTCTCATCATCTGATTTTGCATTTTTTACCATGCTGCTCATGTTTCTTGCCTGATCCTTGTACTGTTCATGAGTTAGCTGGTAACCTTTCTCCTTCCTCCATAACATTTTCTTTTTTTTTGTAGCTCATGCTTAATGATACTACTCATCCATCTAACTCTTACGCGATTTACTCTTCTGCCCTTGGGTATACAGTGTGATGTTGCTTCCTCCAGATATCCTGTGACTGTTCCCCATGCACTGTGAACATCCTTTCCTTGCAGATCTTTATGCCATAGTCCTGCTTCAAATTGCCCTCCTAAGTGTATCATAATCATCCCTTGGAGTTCCATATATCCCTTCTTAACTGGAATTCCCACGTGTTTTGCTGCCTCTCAAGTCAAAAGATCACATGATCACTTTCCCCAATTGGATGCAATGTAGCTACGTTAGTTACAGACAGATCTTCTGCTGTAACCAGCTCCAACACTCTCGTACACTGAGTCCCCTCTGTCACATTCTGCTTCAAGTAACTATCTCCAGTAAGTGCACGAATTCCATTTCCTTCCTGTCATGTGATCTTTCCTCCTTCCATATTTATGTAAAACTATCTTCATCCATCTGTGCAGTTAGCCTAGTGGCTGTGTGCTTTGCAACCATATGCCTGGGGAAGGAGTGTCCTAGGTTTGATTCCTGTTGGAGACGTGAAGAGCTCAAAGATCTATCTTGGTCAAGGGCAGTAGGGTCCCCCCACCCCCAGTTTAGCTGGGTTTATTTCATCCTGCAAGTAGGCAAACCGGCCCCGTGAACACACACACATGCTACAGTCATGAATACCTCCAATAGGGATGCAGCAGAGGAGTGGCATGCCAGCTGCATTATTTCGCCATGATTCCTCATTAGGAGAAGACCCAACTTGTCTGAAGCAGATGGAAGGGTGAGATAGATGGACCTTCATCCTATATAACGATAGGAATTCCATTAAGTGATTAATGGTTCTGTATCATTTTTAGAGAATGTTCCCTTTGTGTGAGTATCATTCTAATAAGGAGAAGTCAAGAAATAATAAAATAGGAAGCAATGTTGATTTTCGAAAATATAATTTGTTACATTAATTTTTGTTTACTAGAATGGCTCTTTATATTACACAATATTACGCATATTCATCTGTGTTTTCTTAAATGTTAAAAAAAAGATTTTGTTTATAAGATTTTTTTTTATTGTTATTAAATAACAATATTTTATCCAGACTGCAGCTACTCACCACAGGTAAGTGGGTGAGCATATTTGTTGAGCCCTCATAATGATAGTAGGAATTATTAGACTTAAGAAATGTTTGATATAACCAAAGAAACACTGCTTGATGTCATGCAGATTGCATTGGTAGCATTTTGGATCCTCACTCTATGCTTAGAAATATGGCTTTCACAATATGAGCCTGTCTTTGTTCCAAGATAATCTTTCAAAATCTTTACTGAAATAATATTGTTTGAACTTTTATTCAGTATTTTCTTGCACTATGCATCTAAAATTCTTCACAAACACACACACACACTAAGGAAATTAGTTTCATAATTGCTGTGCCATGATGTCAGCAATGTAAGCTAACCAGTATCAATTACATAATGATATAATGCTCTAAATATTTCCATATACATTCAGTCTTGGCCACCTTTACAATATCAGTATTTTACAAAACATATATTCATCACAATAAAATATTTACAAACAATTAATGAAATGTGCATTACACTTGAATAATTATTCAATATAAAGTGATCATATTGTTGGATATTATTAGGTGTTATGAGGTACTATCATAAAGTTGAGACAAATAAGTAGAACAGATGTTGTGGTCTTACAAGAAGATTTGAATAGAGATTGAGGGAGATCATGTTTTAGTAATCTCCTTACTTATTACAATAAGGTGGCAGCTTTATTGGACAAAGGAGTGGATACACAGTAGTATACTTAGATTTTGCAAAGGCTTTTGATAGATTACCACATGATGAGTTAATAGTCAAACTAGAGTGGATTGGATATTAGACTAGTGCATTGGATCGGAGATTGGCTATCTGATAGGTATCAGCAAGTTGTGTATGGGGAAGCAATATCCCAGAACAGGGAAGTCACCAGTGGCGTGCCTCAGGAGTATGTTTTAGGGCCATTGCTGTTTAACTTGTATGTTAATGATATTGGGAAGATTTGGATGAGGATATTCAGTTGTTTGTAGATGATACAAAATTGGGACAAACTATGAGGAGTAGAGCAGATGTTGTGGCTTTACAAGAAAACATGAATAGGTTGAGTGAATGGACATTGGAGTTGGGATGCCAGTTCAGTGTTGCAAAATGTAAGTTGTGGATAATTTAAATTTTAAAATTTGTTCCTAAATGTTTTAAAATTTGGGAAACAAAGATGGGATGTAGAATTTACATTTGGTGGGGATATATTGTTGGCAGTGGAGGAAATAAGTGATCTTGAAGTGATGGTTGATAAGGATATAAAATTTAGAGGACCCATTGCCAAAATTGTGAGGACAGCACAAGAAATTCTGGGAATGATAAGGAGGACACTGACTTGTAGAAGTAAGGAGATTCTTGCTCCATTGTATAAGGCTCTGATTAGGCCACACATGGACTACTGTGAGCAGATTTGGTCACCTAGTTTTCAAAAGGACAGAGATGTTTGAAAAGATCCAGAGGTGACTGACTAAGGTAATTTCTGATCTCTGGAATGTTGAATATGAGGAAAGGTCGAAGATGTAATTTACAGAGTCTGGTGGACAGGAGGAAGGGGGGGGGGATATGATAGACTTACAAGTTGGTAAGGAGTTGTTATAGGATCAATGTTGAAGAGGTTTTTCTTAAAATGGTGGGAGATCAGAGGAGAATAAGAGGTCATCCCTGGAAGCTGTATAAGGAGGGTGTGAACAAGGGAGTGAGAAGTAGGGAGCATCTTGGCCAGCGTAACACAACAACTTCTCGCCACCTTTGGCTGGGAACAATTCCATCATCCCCCACGACCTTGTGCCAAGCGACTTTCACCTGTTCAAACATCTGAAATCTTTCCTTGGTGGCCGGCGGCTTCAAGACGACAACAAAGTCAAAGAAGCAGTCTATAAATGGTTTGTGTCACAGGCGGCAACCTCCTTCAACGAAGGTATACAACTCTTGGTTGCCCGTTATGATAAGTGCCTGAAGAATGGTGGAAATTATGTAGAAAAGTAGTGAAAGATGTCTACTTTAATTTCCAATAAATTTTTTTTTTTTTTTTGTAACTATATTTTTATTTTCTGACAGCCCATCAGAACTTACTTTTTGGACATCCCTTGTACTTTAATGATTTTAATAAATTATTAAAATAATTGAAACATTCTCATTGCACATGAAACTCTGATTCTAATTCAATTTTTAAGTATCATAACATATATGCACAGCTTTTTCTTGATCCCTTGACATCTACTAATTAAAATCAGATGTATGTTATGTGCGCACTAAACTTTTGAGTAGTAGTACTACTCTCTGTACATAACATACAATGAAGTTTTATGTCAAAGTATTTTTAACATGACAGCATTTGTTGCCAAAAGGCTGTGGTATGTATGAATTTTTTATGTATAAATTGCCACATTCCTTTTGACAGTCTTGTAATTTTGTATATATTGCTAAAAGAAAATCAAGGTTGTTGTAAGATTTTCAAATAGCTATACAAATTGCATTACTGGTGATTTTTCAAAAACATGTCCCACAGGTTACCATCTCTCTCAGTTTGTTGAAAATCTGCAGCCTACAATGATATTTTTAATATCTAAAGCAGTATGTTTAACTGTTTAATCCATATTGGATGTTTTGTTTTGCAGATTTAGTTCTAATTTATTTTTATGCTACACTACTAATAATCTAAAAATACAGTCTTATTTTCTGTGCTATATTAAAGAAGAAAAGTGGTTCAGTTTCACTGCAAAAAGCATATAGTTTAAATTTACTTAAACTTCACTGACATGCTCTTTACTGACATAACTTACAAATGGTTGTCACCACATATGATATGGCGCAAAAAGAAACAGTACTGGACTTTGACGCCCTCCTTCACTACATGCACTATGAGATATGCTGTTCAGTACTGTTTTTTTTTGGGCCATACTGTACATTCCATCAAGATAATTTTTGAACAGATGCTATACAGCAGTGTTTCTCAACGTAGGACATACATCCACAGGAGGGCAATTAGAAAATGTACATGTACATATTTATATTATACTTTTTCAGAACTTGGCTGACTATTATGCTAGGGGGGGCATCAAAATCTTTGAGATGTTGAGGTGGGGCATCAAGATCTTTGGGATGTTGAGGTGGGGCATGATCCAAAAAAGGTTGAGAAACTCTGCTATACAGCTAACTCTTGCTATATGCAGAGGTTGTGTTTTTGAGAATCTCAGTGTATATTGAAGATTTAAACAGGAGATTTATAACATGGGATAATTGATGCTGCATTCCCAAACAAGCAAGATTCTGATCTTTCAACATTAATTTAATTGAAACTGCACCTATGTTTCATACATATTTATGGGTGCCAGCCTGGTTGGCTGAGTAGTTAACATACCTGCTTTCCAACCAACAGGTGTGGGCTTGAATCCCACTGCCTGCATGTTGGATTCGGCGAACTTGTGTACTGCTATTTGGTTAAAACTATAAAATCATAAATCATCATATACATATTGAGGCAATTAGAATAATAAATAAAATATTCATTACATATAAAACAGTTTATTAAAATAGTTCTTTATTTTCAAGTTTCATATATTGTGCCTGTCTTGAAAAATATTCGCTGAAAATTTGTGATGCTATCCATCCTTTCTTATTTGCTCTCCAAACAACGGGTAGCTTGCTTTTACATATCCTTTTAGTGACTGCATGTTTTCTCAGTGGTACACCATGAGAGGTCTTATTTTCTGGTCCCCAGAAGCATTGCCTCCCAAAAGCAGTGTGTAGTGGTCTTTGGTGGCTGTAAAGCCAGTTGCTGTCTTTTCTTCAACCTTATCCTCCTGCTATCTTTGTTTTGATGAGATCATAAAATTCTTCGGTGGCAACAATAGCATGTAGACCAATAAGACAGTAGGGACACAGATACAAAATGGATACTGAGCCAGTGATCACAGTAGATGATGGTAGGAAATGGAACATGCATGGATGCTTCCATGACTTTGGATAGCAAACAGCAGTAATCCTTATGTACCAAAATTAAACCATGTATGTGCAAAAACTGGATAATGAAAGCACATATAGCGAGTTACCTGTATTTCAAAACTAAAACAACAGTAAGTCTTTATGTAATTGGTTATTATTAGCTTGATACTAAAAGTGTTGTCTGTATTTGAATAGAAGAATAAAAGAAAATTGTTATTCCATATTTACTGTATGTATGCCATTTTGGTAATGAATATGTTATTTATTCATATAATTGATTTTGGGATTAAAATGTTTTTTGTGAATCAAATGGTAAACTAAAAACACTATGCATGGCCTTAATATTTGATTTGGGAAAAATAAATAAATTATAAAAAGAGTGAATGCATAGTAAACAAGCAACTGTTGTGTGTGTGTGGGTGAGTGGTAATATCAGAAAAATAGCAATATTGACTGATTGATTTTGATCATAATCATTTTTGCTTGGTTATGATTAATCAATAAAAAATTGTTCTCTCTAAATTTTTGCCTGCAGTTGCATCAAGTAAACTGATCATGGAATAATGTGCTTAACACACCAACTATGAAATAACTCGTAGTTGGCAGTCTGCCGCTAAATGCCCACTATGAGTTATCTCATAGTGGCTGGGATGATCTATGACACAGACTATGATCATTCTCGTAGCAAATACATGCTAGCTATATGTATTGGGCGTCTGTGGCAAGTCCATTCAAAGCCTTGATGGTGACGGAAAATGAAACAAGTTGTAAATAAGATGGATTTATTCAGAAAATAAAAAAAATTCACATTTTATAAGGCGGGTTTTTCTTCACAAACTGGGCAAAAATATCTCGTTTCTTGCCAGCGTTTTTCATTCTTACAAACATGGCATGGTTTAGTTGGTTATGATTTTTTTTCAGTCGGTGATATGGCTTCCAGGTAACGGAAATTTTCAGGATTTGTAGATTTATTGTTGTTTGTCTTGGGCATTTTATTTCCAGTTAGATGGGCCATGAATTTTTCCCTGATTTTCAATGTCCTTATATCTGAGTTGGTATCTTTTCGATATAACAAATGGGCACATTATAAATGTAAATTTCTATAATATGTAGAAATATTTTCTTAGGTGACCTAATTGTTTTTCGCATAGTGAAATAATATGATAGCATTTGATCCGATCTGTCAGTGTTGGACATGCCATTATTATAGTCCTTGATAATGTTCGGCTTTACTGATATCTTACCATTCCTATTTTGAACTTCAACACATTGCACTTTGTGCATGTTTGATATAGCCAGAATGTCTCTTTTATCTTTCCACTTTCATACAACAACTGATTCATGTTTGCTCCATGAAACCTCACCTTTTTTTCAGTTTATTTGTTACCAAATCTTTCAGATTCCCTTTCCTGTTGGATCTTAGGGTCCCACAGACATATGTTTTCCTAGCAGTGAGTCCTTTCGTTAGCATGACAGAATAATAAAAGTTATCTGTTAAGAGCATGTAGCCTTTGTCCAAGTAGTCTTCCATCAATTCAAAGACTACATCTGAGGCATGGCCCATTTCAGTTGATATTTCAGTCTTGCCGCAATATATTTTGATTCTCAGCACCATCCCATTTGACTCACATAACTCATAAAATTTCACACTGTACTTGTAATTTTTGTTTTTAATATACTGCCAGAAAAACAGTCTTCCACGTCAAAGTACCGTGAACTCGTCTATACACAAACTTCTGTCAGGAACATATTTCTTATGCATTGTTTTATTGAAATGGTTCAAAACTGCTGTTATTTTATAGAGTCTGTCATTGCTGTCTAGAGAATTATCAGCGAAATGTAAAATCAATTGAAATCAGTTACGACTCATAACTGAACTCCAAAATGACATTTTGTATAGAATACTGGTATTCCAATAATGTTCAATACTTGGAAGTGTGCAAGGTCCCGTATGTAGTAACAAAACCAAGTAAAACTTCATTTCTTCAGTGACATCTTTCCAACGTGTTAATCGTGAGGACCTTGTCAGTGGTTCCATGCTTTTAACAAGCACAGGACCACTTGATTTGCATACGTTAGTCTGCATGACAAGGAGATTCAAAAATTCCTCTGTGAAGACAAGATCCACAAGATTTTCAATGGTCAAATTTTGGGAGTCAAATTGCAAGCTCCAATCCTCTAGAAAATCTAATTGAGGTGGATCTTGCTCAGTTTGACACCAAGAAATGATTTTGTTAGTAGCTGTAGGTTGCTGCTGAATGTCTTCATCTTTGTTTTCTTCTGATTTCAGAAATATATTCGTCATTTCCATGAGTATTCGTATTTGACGGCTGATAATTTTCATCGACATCTGAAGCATCCTGCAGAAAGTCCTTCCAATCTGATTTGTTCATATTTGCATAAATTTCTATTTCTCTTTCTGTTAACTTTCTTTTTTGTAACATGATGTGTATGCTGTCATACATGCACTTTGCATAAAACTGAACAATATCTAGACTGAATCTACACTCTGCAAGAATCAATTAGTTTTTACAAGCCGCTGCAGTGAGACAATACATAGAGATAAGTAGAATCGGTAGAAGAGGTGATACAAGATAAGTCGTAGTTCACATATGGTAGTACTACTTCTTTCAGGATGCCAACTACGAGATAACTTGAGTGATATTTTATTTATTTATTTATTTTTTTTTTTTCAAAAAAAAAAGAAGACTTTTGTAACAAAACTCATTTTGTCACAAAAAAGTATCAAAAAATCAAAATTCCTCATTTTCATATTGAATAAAGTAGTTTATAGACTATGGTGTCCGGGATCGGACTTGACGAATCCCCCATGGCAGTCATCATGTTAAAAATAGATTTTAAACTAGCAGCATCAAAAGGGATTTGGAACTGTTCACTTAAAACTTCTGACCAATCATTGTTTTCATCTGTTATTCATTTCCTTCTTTCTTTTATACAAGTGATTTGTTTCGGCTTTATGTCTTTTCTGTTAGGCTCTTCAATCAGCATTGTTCAAATGGAATGCATTACATTCATAATTTTGCCTCCACATGCATATACTTTCCTCAGAACATAAAAACACAAGCTGCATCTAAGGTTTTCACTAATCAATATGTTACTTTCTGTCTTCTCAATTTGTAACCAAGGCACTGTTTAAATAAATGTCACTTAGAATGTGTTTATATATCGAAATTATTATCATCAGATCGCCATGAAGTTCGAAGACTTATCATGGAAAATCCCACTGTTTTTCTTACACACACCACCATCAACATACTGAGTCTTAGCATTAATTGTATACACACTGTCAAGAAATGTTATTTCAACCACCTATAACTCTCCATGCAAAAATAAAATGCTCCTAACCACCCTACTTATGCCTTATTTATACAGCTACCAGGGATGTCCTTCCATCTGGTAATATCTCAATCATATCATAACCTCTTGTTCCTCCTCTTATTCACCAAACTCCGCAAATTGCATTCCTTGAATCTGCCCTCATACTCATCATTCCAGAGACTGCCAGTCATCCTAGTTAATTATCTCTGGACCCTTTTATATCACTCTTCATCCTTTTGAAAACCATGACCAAATCTGTGCACAATAATCCACATGTGACCTGATCAAAGCCTTACATAATGGAATGAGAACATCATTGCTTCTGCATATCAGTGTCCTCTGCATCATTGCCATAATCTGCTGTGCGATACTCACAATTTTAGAAATATGTCCCCGAAATTCAGGTCCTTGTCTGCCATCATACTCAAATCCCTCATCTTCTCCACTTCCTCTGAGATCCCCCCCCCACCAACTCCATACTTTGCATTCTGTCTCTGCTTCCCAATTTTAAAACCTTACACTTTGCAGTGTTGAACTAGCACCTCCACTCTTTTTACAGTTTGACTAATCTGTTTAAGTCTTCTTGCAAAGCTACATCTGCTCAACCCCCTCTTAGTTCTTGCCAACTTTGCATCTGCAAACAACTGCATATCACCATTCTGACTTTCCTCAATATCATGAACATACAAGTTGAATGGCAAGACCCTGGGCACACTACTAAATAAAGTAGGAGAGGGAAGAGAGAGATGGAGAGAAAGAAAAGATAACAGATATGTAGTTTAATGGTGGTAATATCATCGTTATCAAATTCCTGATATGTACTCTCAAGCATTGAGGGGGGGGGAAGGAGTTTAGGATATCATGATAGTACTACATGAAAAGATTACATCAATTGTTCCTTTATATTAATCTGTTATGTATCAGGATTATATTTCATTCTTTCATTTCTTATATTTCTGTCTTCTAAGGCACTTCTTACTGTATCAATCCACCTGGTTCTTGGTCTTCCTCTGGGTCTTTTTCCTGCTATTTTGACAAAAAATACCTGTTTTGCTAACCTTTCCTCTCCCATTCTGTTTAAGCGACCATAACTAGCTGAGATTAGCTCTTCTTCCTGGCTAATAATGTCAAGTTCCTTGCTTAATATCCTCATTTTTAATATGATTCTGCATTTGCTACCATCTCTTCACTCCTCTAATCTTTCTTAGAATTCTCATATCTGCTGTCTCCACCTTTAATCAAATGTTTTTTTGATTTCTATCTCAGCTCACAGATTAATAAGTTAAAATTGGTTTGAAACAGTTTTAAGATTTACGTCTAGTTTAGTGTTTTGACAAATTTCTCTTGTATTCCATATAAATTTATTCAATTGATTTCCTATGATACCAGCTTTGCTAATGCTTTTGTCTATTTCCATATTAATTTTGCCATCCAAACTCAAAATTGCACCTGAATAACTGAAGTGTTTTATTTGTTCTCTAGGTATTCCATTCAGGGTGCGGTTGATGTTTTCAGTGTCCCTGCTTATTCACATCTCTTTTTATTGTTGATTTTCATATCAGATTTATTATAGCAATTATTAAATTTATTTAGGAAATGTTTCTATATTGGTTTTATTAACAACTTGGCATCAAGTAAAGATCTCAGTTGAATATCTCCAATTTCATATTAGGCATTATAATAAGTTTAGTTTAATCCTTTATCCAAGTGAGCAAACAAAGTCTGTGCCTGAAAGTATCTTCAGGACTGAGCTAAGGTGGTGCAACGCCACTACCCAAATGGGTAGTGGCCCTTGCCTTAATGCATAGCATTACACATATCCGTAAGGAGATGTGCTTTGCATTATGGGAGATACTGAGATAGGAGTGATGATAGTTTTCTCCACCTTTGCCACGAGTTGCCTTGATGTTGCACCACCTTAGCTCAGTCCTGAAGATACTTTCAGGTGCAAACTTTGTTTGCTCACACTTGGATAAAGGACTAAACTAAACTTATTATAGTCTAACCAAGTGGAAAATAAACTCTCAACATGATATTAGGCATATGGACCCATTGCCACTTTCCTTCATAATTTGATTCATATAGCTGATGAATAACAGTGGATATTAATGTGCACCATTATCTTACACTATTTTGTGGTGGCAGTGGTCTTAGTAAATGATTAGAAATATATAAGGTGTTTATACATAAATTGTCATCAAATTCCTAATTTTTCCCTCAGTGGATATACAAGATATTATTACTAACCTCCTATCAACAATGTTTTTCCAAATTAATTTGTCATTTTTTAGTCTTCAGTATTATCAAGTCTCACATCCACCATCTTGATTATTCTCTGGGCCTTTTTCCTGCCATCCTAACTGTCATTTGTCAATCTTTCCTTTCCTATTCTGTTTAAATGGCAATTGTCCCCTTAGATTTATTCTGCACTTACATTCTTGAATGCTGATAATGTAGATTTCCTTCTAATGTTTACCTTTTTAATATTCCATGTCTGTGATTGACTGTTTTATTTTTAAGCAAATTATACTCTAAAATTGGCTTGAACACTGTCTCATATCATTATTAGTTTGTTTTGCCTAATTTCGCTCTTATTTAGATACCCCCCCCCCCCACACACACACCAAAACCAAATACTAGCTTCAATTATCTGTTTCCAAATTTCCAAATTTAATTTCCCATCTTCATTAAAATGTATGCCTAAATAACTGAAATAGTTTACTCATTCTGAAGGTGTCCATTGAGAATATAATGAATATTTGATGCAGCAGTTATTTTTTAGTATATGATATTTGCATAAAGTAATTAGTTGCATTAAATATTTTGAAATGTAATCTGTGTAGATGATGAATAAGGGTGGCAAGGGCACTCTTGTCTTGCACCTTATTTTATATCAAGCTAATTTTCCTGTAACTTCTTCAATTAACAGCCAACTTACTTCTTTAGTATTTCCTGTACTCAGTATGTCCTTTAATTAAATAGATTTTGTTTCATGCTTACTGTAAATATAATTGAGCAAAATGGTATATCATTTTTAACTGCTAGAATGTGCTCTTTCTGAAGAACACATGAATGTTGTAAAACTTTATTAGTTCTTGTGTAGATGCTGTTTGAGTGAGACAGTGTTAGTGCCTCGTGTCAAAAATTTTAACATGAAACGATGAGCACATTGTTCCATTTTCAAATTGTATTTAAAATAAAATTTTATTTTAAACTGGGCAAGTCCACTGCAGAAACCTTTCATAATCTTAAACTGGTGTGTGGGAATGGCTACCTATCACATGCACAAGTTTTTGAATGGTTCACACAGTTTTGAGATAGCAGGAATTCAATAGAATATTCATCACTAGGAATGTCTGTCTAGGTTTGGACTGATGAAAATGTGGAAAATTTCATGAGTTCATCAAGAGTGGTTGTTGAATTACCACTCAAGTGATTGTACAGAAATTAAATATTGGAAAGGAAGCAGCCCTGAAATTTTGCTGGAAAATTTAACAAAAAGAATTAGTTGTTCACAATTCATAAGTTTCTTCAAGCTTAATCCCAACTAATATCCATTGACACTTTCATCATGCCAAAGTTTATAACTTCATACTTATTAACATTGAATTCATAGCTGTTATCATTTGCTCATACTTCCAACCTATTTGTGCCATTCTATAAGATGCTGCATATCAGTTAGCATCCGTGACTGTCCTGTCTTTGCATTGTCAGCAAATAATTGAATATTCTCTATCAGGTCCTCATTAATATCATTAATGTATAGATTGAACCACAATGGGAATGAAGCAGATGAGTAACTTTATTAAGCAAGAGATTCATAATAAGAAGTGAATGTGGATGGAATATCATAAGAATAAGAAGAGCAATTATAAAATATATATAAAGCACAGACCAGAAAAGTAACAAGGGTTGTATGGAATGCAAAGTGTTGGAGTAAGAAAAGAAATTGGTTGTGCAGGCTAAAGGTAACCCAAAAGAATTTTGTTGTGCTGCAAGTAAAAGAAAGCATGAATATGGAAGAATAAACTTCACTGAATCCCCACATATGCTTGCTTTTAAAGAGAATGCAACTGTTTAAATAATGAGTCTCATTTTATTATGATATACCAACTTGATATATACAAGGTGGTGCACAATGCTGACACTAGATTGGAGGGAAAAAGTGGCTGAGAGAGATGCATGAAAAGAGGATTCCAGAGCTGTTGAGAGATTCCAGAGCCATAACCTGGACAAAAATTTGGCAATGTAGATATATAGAATATTAATGCATTTGCTAAAGAAATGTTCAGCTGAATTGGACTTTCACTAGTCACTTTAAATATGGTAAAATTACACACCCTGTAACCACTTTCTGATATCAGTCTCTCAGCCTTTTGATTATCCAAGTGAAAAGTTTATATTCCAATCCTCTACATCCCGTTTAGACAACAACCTTTAACATCGTATCCTGTCAAATGCCTTAAAAAGACATGACCTTTTTAGAGTAAACCTTTGCAATTCCTTTCTTTCTTACTCTGGCACTTTGCATTCTATACGATACTTATTACTTTTCTGGTCTGTGCTTATATATTTTACAATTGCTCTCCTCCTTATCCTCATGATATTCTTTTCACGTTCTCTTATTTTTATGATTATCTTTCTTAATAAGGCTATACATTTGTTTCATTCCCATTGTATATTTGTTCTTCACCCCAGGAACATTCAGATGCTGTATCATTGAAGCATTTTTTCACTGCTTCCTGTGCACTGCTGATATCCTTCCCATTCACTAATTGATTACAAATATAGTATTCTCTTGAGATTGTCATAATTGTTTGCTTTGTGTTTCAGTAGATAACCTTTCTTGATTGGAACATCTGTATACTTCAGCTATGATTGTTGTCAACTGGTGGCAACACAGTCATTATCCTTAAATCCCTTCCAATGGTATGATAAAATCTAATGCCCTTCAAGTTCCTTTTTTCGTATGTGGTTTGAGAACATTGTCTCACATCAGCTCAATAAATTTGTCTTCACTGTTACCATGGGTTTTCTCTGCTTCCCAATCAATGTTCAAAAAATTTAAGTTATCTATAATGATTACTCATTTCGTACTAATCAGAGTAATTTGGTGATGCATCTCATTATCTTTAGCAGCAGATCTGCCAGGTCTGTGGCAACACTCCACCATATATTTCATCTTGTTAGCCTTCACTTCACACCAGATAGCCTCAAACTCACTGCTGTGCAGGACATTATTGCTATTATTGCTTTCATGAGTTTCTACCCTAATTGGACTCAAATCATCTGATATCATTTGTTGTACCCCGTTTCTCTCCTGTTCTTCTTAAAACTACTATGCCTGACTCTGACCTTTTAATGCCGACAATCTTCTTAACCTGTACAACCAATTTCTTTTCATACTCCAGCACCACATTTTATACAAAGCCTTCTTAACTCAGTACTGTCATATCTTGGTAATAGAATAATAACTCTCACTCTTTCTTGCTTCTTCCAGCAAGCCTTTCATATCCTCTGCCATATTTATCAGTACTGAAATCCTTTTTTAGAGGTATTACTATCTCTTCTCTTTTCTGTTTCTCCATCGATTTTGCCACATCCATAATTTTTGTGCTCCTGCAAAGCCTGAAGTAGTAATGCCATCAAGTGCAGATATAATGAGCATTACCATACCATTCTATATAATTTTTTTTTTAATACATTGTACTTGACTGATCTTGTTATTCATTACTTTTTATGCTTTGCTGCCTCTTATTTTTTGCTTATTTTTTTTATCCTGTGAGTTTTTCTAAATGTTTCTTTTTTTTTTTTTCCCAACTCCCAGGTTGATTATGTAATAATTTGTTTGGTATGTTTGTTTAATAATTTATACTTAATTTCACCTTAAAATAACCTTCAAGTTATTGTACAAGTGTTAAGATTATATATATATATATATATTATTTTGTTTTTAAATGTGCAGACACAAAAAATTTTAGTATACGTTTTATGTATTTAAAATCATTGTCGGACCTTTAACAAGAAGCAAACGTTAAACTTAATGTAGTTGCACATGAAATTTTTCTACACATCTTTTATATGTAGAATAATAGGATTTTTTTTTTTTTTCAAGTTTCTTTTTTGATGTCATTTTTAATCTTGCTAATTATATTTGTCATAATTTTTATATAGCAAAAGAAGCTGTATTCTTTACGTGGAGTAAAGAGAATCTGGAGACCCAATTGCCTATACCTCCTGGAAGTTCAGCTAGTTTTACTCTTTACATCAATGCCCTAGGAGAGTTTGTAAGTCGTGGAAGGCAAGGAGAAAAGTCAGGTAACAATGTGCATAATATAGTCAAGCTGTAATCAAATGATGTTAGAAATGATATGCTACAGAAAAATCAACCTGAATCCTATAGAACCAGTGCCATTTTAAGTCTGTTAATGGTAAAACCAAAAGTTCAAACATTTTCTTTAACTGAATTTCCTAGCAAACAACATCATAATTCACCTGTGAAATTTTTCATTTGCTGCACACAGAAGCATATATTTCTAACCTAAGTTACTCAGCATAGCAGGAACATCTAATAGCAGCTTTGCCAGCTCTGATGCAAAAGGAAATCATCATGCCTTTCATGAAGGGTAGCTTTGCATAGTGTTTACCTGTACTGGTTGGTAATTGAGAACCAACCACTCATTGTGCAACTCTGGTGTAAGTAGTAGTAGTACCAGGGGGAAGTACTCTGAAATTTATTGCTATAGTTTGTATTAAAATCATAAACTAAAACATTTATCAGGTGAATGATTTTAACAGGTGCTAATAAACTCCTAATTTTTACTAGTTAAATAAAATCTGCAACATTTGGTTTCAACATATATTTGTAGAAGGGACCAGCTAAGCTTTTACAGGAGGAGACTGCATACCTGTTAATGGCCATGTTAAAGAGAGCCATGGTTACCATTTGGTAACTGTGGCACTCTTTTTGATTAGATAAAATCACACAACACTTTGGTTGGATACAGGATATGTCGATGGGGTTAAAAATCTTACGATGCTTTAAGTTACGATAAGGAAATCTATATTCTAAATTTGAGGATTGTAACTGTTTTTTGATTAGATAAATTTCTCAAAAATTTTATCATCTCTCCCTCCCAAATCTGAAGAGGGAGAAAGTACACAGGCAGACTTTTATGGTTCTTTATGTTATAATAAGAGTTGGACAGTATTCTAAATTTGGTAATTACATCTCCTTTTTGTTTCATAAAAATCTGCAAGACTTTAGTTTAGGCCTCTGGATATAAGGAGAGAATAAAAACCCTTACAGTCTTAATTTACAATCAAATGAAGCAAGTTTAGTGATTGTACCTGTGTATATTTAGATAAAATCTTCTAAGGGTGAGTTTGGACTCCCAGGTTTGGGAAGAGGAGCCAAACATTTAATGAATATCAAATTTGGATATTATAGCTCTTTTTTGTTTAATATAAAATTTCTTCACTATACTTAGTGAAGCATAGTTTGCTTTGGTGGGAAAGGGAAATGCAGTTGTTACAGTGCTTTGAGTTATAGTAAGAGGAAGCTGTATACTCAGTTTGGCTATTTTAGTTATTTTTGTTTAAAATCTGAAATTTCTAAGTCTAATTTTTCTCTTCCCCCTCCCCTCATCATGAATGGGAGATGCAGGAAGTGCTGATGATCCACCTATGTGTAAGAAATGTGACACCTGTCTTGCAATTAGTCATATTCTGGTGGAGTGTGAGGTGCTTCACATAAGATATTTTTACTGAAGCTCTCTAAATTTGAAGTTCTCTTAGCAAACTTCAAAATTGCACCAATAACCATTTGAAAACAACCTATGAGTTTTACAGAGAAACCAGACTAGCTCTCTGATGTTTTCATCCTCTTCCTCTATGGCTATATGGAGCTCTTAAAATTCATGAAATAGACACACTTCTATGTCCAATAGTAGAAGGGACAGATTCTCTGATATATCTGCTTTCCAAACATTTACCTAAACTACTTAGGAGCCTGACAGGACAATCACCATCCTTTGTTAAAAACTTTGAGCATTTTGTTTCAAGCAATTTTATCCTTGATGGACATGGCATTTTAGCAAGCTTTGACATAGTTAATCTGTTTACCAATGTTCCTACTGATGATTTACTTGCACTGCTACAAGATAAATTCTCTAAGAAGTTATGGCACTCCTAAAATACTGTATTTCATCTGGATATTTCAAATACAAAAGCACAATATACAGACAGAACTCTGGTCTTAGCTATGGGCAGTCCTCTTTCCAGTTTTAGCAAACCTTTATATGGAAGCATTTGAAAACAAGATCTTAGAAGAATACCATCATAGACCAAAATTATGGAAAAGGTACATTGATGATATATTCTTAGTCTGGAACCATCTGCTTTTTCATCAGTACATGAATTGTCAATATCCTAATATAAAATTCATCTATGAATTAGAATCTAATAGGTCACTCCCATTTCTGGACCGTTTACTAAGGAATTGGGGAAAATTAAAAGTCTCTATATTTCAAAAGTCTCCATATACTGACATATCTATTTGCCTCTTCCCATCATTATAGAACTCAAAAATTGGGTATTATTTCTACACTAAGAGCAAGAACCTGCCAACTCATCACTGACAAGGATGAATTAGCCAAAGAACTTCAATATTTAAAAAACACTTTTCTTCAAAATGGCTGTAATGATCACATCATGGTGTTTATCAGCTATGGTGCAATTGCCAGTCATCTTACTATGGACATACAGAAAAATCAATTAAACGATGTACTGAAAAACACATTTCAGATATTGAATACCATTAGAAGTGAAGCCCCAACTTTGTGATCACATGTGCTCTCTTCAGCAGACCCACAAGATACTTTGTAAATGAAACATCAAATGTTATGGAATAAATTGGAACTATCGCACCATTGCCATGATATAGCAGAGAAAAAAATCTGGGAGACTTTGGAAATGGCATTTATATCCTAAACATCTAATATCAATCCAAGTATCAACTTGTCTGAATACATCCTAGCCTTCATTAGCACATGGTTATGTAAACATGCACAACGTTCTGAACAATGTAACATGTAGTTAGAAATATTTTAAAATAACATCAGTCTCTTCTATAACTGCATAATAGTTTTTACTTTAGTTAACCCTTACTGTTTTGTCTATTAGTTTGTATGTTTACACTTGAATAAATCCTGTTTAATTAGGACGAAGCATCATGTTGTCAATTGAAATAAATGTTATTATCTTATTCCTGTGTTCTACCTTATAAACTTAGTCATATATTCATGAACTGGCAAAGTGTACATGCTTATGCATGTATGTTTTTGCATTTTCCTCCCAATAGTAACCCTACCAGGAGGTAATTTATTCCTACATGCCCCACTGCATAAAATACATATATTACATGTGGCTTCCAAGTACTGGTTAACATTTATATTTCCAATTTGGTATCAATATTCATATTTACATTTATATTTTTACATCTATATGTACATATTCTGACCTTTTACATCCATATTTATATTTTTATATATACATATATTTACACTATATAATTCATACAATATCAGTAATTTATGTTGCATTACAATGACTGGAAGTTGATCTTATTGGCAAATTTAATTAATTCTGTGTAATACTTTTCGATAAGTCTCTGTTTTGACACTGGCCACTTGTCTACAGAAGTAATGACATGTTGTATTAGGGGCATCCGAATGGAGTCCAGCATCTGAGAGTTGTAAAGTATGTGATAAAAGTGATGCAACAGTCTGTTGAAGGTGTGGACTACAAATGCATGATAGTGATTCCAGGATATGGAATCTGTGTAAATAGTGTTTTAGTTTTCCATGTCCCGTTAGTAGTTTAAACCTAGAGAAATTGCGTGTTTTTTCAGCCAGAGTCTACTTCGGATTCTTGGCAAGAATTCTTTTGTTGTTGATCTGTTTTTTGATGTTTCCATTCTTCTTCCCACAAGTCTAGGCTTCTTTCTTTTTTTTTTTTTATATTAATGCTATATGGTTCTGGTTTTTTATGCCATCTATAGTGCTTTTACTATCACTGTAAATTGTTGCTCTCTTTTGATGAAAGCTGGAGATATGTAAGTGAATGAAACTATAGCAAGTTGTTCTGCTTGGTTGTTGGAATAGAGTGGATGCAGTCTGGAGTAGCATTATTGTATAATGGACTACCTGCTATATGCAATGAAAGAACAACGGACATTCCCTCTGTTTTTGCTTCTGTTAGTGTATATTGGAATTTGTCACTTTCAGAGCTTTCCTTCTCCTTAGTATATATTCTCTTTGCTGGTTGAGGCCACTTACTGTAGTGAAGCGGACGTTTATAGCAATTTGGATCACTGTTGTAATTTTCATTGTATCTTCTGGAAGTGACTTCATACATAAGAGAGAATTCTTGTATTTTCAGGCAGATCGGTGTTAGAGCTGCAATAATGCAAGCTGCCTTGAAAGATATTGTCCTGTATCCTTTAATTAACGACTATAAGGCATTGAACTCTATTTAGCTTTTGTCAGTTTTTCTTAGATTTTAGTGTATGTTTCCAGGCAGGTGCAGCATAAAATATCAATGGCAGTATAACTTTGATATATATTGTTTATATCAATACAACATTGTCCTAATCCCCACTGACTTTGCTAGAAGGTTTACAATTTGTAAGCTGTTTTTTCGGCAACATATGAAATGTGCTTGTTGAAGGAAAATTTTTCATTTGTTGTTATTCCTAGGTATTTCAGTTCGCTGGCTACCTCGAGAACTTCCCCATTTAGGAAGACCATTACAGGTTGTTTTGATTTTTTACGTAAGATGTGGAGCACTTTAGACTTGGTGCTATTGAAGGTAACTTTCTTCTCGCGTGCCCATTCTGCAATTTTAAAGAGTTCTTTGTTGGCCATTACTTCTAACTGTAAGCCGTCATGTCCCCGAATCATTATCATCACATCATTGGCAAAAGCTATGACTTTTGCCGATGATGTGATGGTAAGCAGTGAAAGGAAGCCTTAATAGTGAGACTTCCTTTCACTACTTACCATCACATCATCATGATGGTAAGTAGTGAAAAGGAAGTCTTAATAGTGAGTCGTACTGGAAGTTGCAGAAGCCTGGTCTACAGCAAGAGCCTTGCAGACAGCCTCGTATGTTAAGACATATGTTAAAAACATAAAGGCATAAAAACATAAAGTTACAGTTGTAGTTTTTAATGTAATGGTTGCTCTTCTGTCTGTAAAATAATTTTTTGTAAGACAGAGTAAGTTTTTTGGACATTTTAAATCGTTTAATTGATTGATTATTGCTGGCCACCACATAGCATTGAAGGCTCCTTGTACATCGAGTGAGATCAGTAGTATATCTTTTTTTTTACTGTAGACCATCTTCTGTGAACTCTTTAACCTCCATAATTGCATCCATGCATCTACTGTGCTTGATTGAGGTCTAAATGCATATTGATTGCTGCTTAATATGTTTTTTACCAATTATATATTTAGTTTTATCCTTACACTTGGGTAAAGGATTAAACCAAATACACTCGGGTCTCTCTTTTTTTTTTAATTTTTTTTTTTATGGGTATCTTTTTTATCAGTTTTGAAGTTATGCAGTGCATATTTCATGCAAATTTGGGGTTTCCCCGTTGTACATAATGAACAGCGTGTTGCAGCGCATTCTGGCATAATGTGAGTAAGTAAGCAGTGAGTGTCCATGAAGTTTAGTTTTGCATTTGAGTAAGTGTGTTTGTCTTTTGATTATTGTAAGTCTAAATTTTGCTAATTTTTATTTTAAAGGGCCCAGTGGAGGGGAAAAAAAAAGCACCAAAGAAAAGCAATTTCTTTGGAAATGAAAATTGCAATTTTAGGTAGCTTAGCAAAAGGAGAGGAATCTACGGCGATTGGTAAACATTTTAATTTAGGCGAATCTACTATGGGAGCAATTAAAAAGATTGATGCTGTAATAAGAAAATCAGTCATTACTGGCACAAAACTAAGTGCCAAATTATCATCGTACTCAAGAGAAGCTTTATTAAAAATACAGAATGAGCGCTCGTAATTTGGATTGAAGAATTAACTCAAAGAGGAATTCCTATAAGTGGTTATTTAATTAAACAAAAAGCTCTTCGGTTTTATAAACAGATGAAACAACTGGAGCCATCTATTTCCACTTCCAAGGCTGATAAAGAATTTTCGGCTAGCAAAGGATAGCTAACCGGATTTTTAAAAAAGGAATGCACTTCATAACGTGAAGATTACAGACGAGGTTGCAGCAGCAGATGAAGAAGCAGCCAAAAATTTTCAAGAGAAGTTAGCAAAATTATTGAAGATGATGGATATTGTCCTGATCAAGTGTTTAATGCTGATGAAACAGGATTGTTTTGGAAGAAAATGTCTAGTCGAACTTACATCGCAAAGTCTGAGAAAAAAGCAAGTATATTTAAAGCAAGCAAAGATTGAGTAATGTTGTTACTTGGTAGCAATTCATCAGCGAATCGAATGTTGAAACCCCTCCTAGTAACTCGATCTCTAAGACCACGTGCTCTAAAAGGCAAAGATCTAAAACAGCTGCCGGTACATTGGATGGCTAATACAAAGGCCTGGGTAACAAGTGCTGTATTTACTGAATGGTTCAATAATTGCTTTGTACCAGAAGTGGAAACATTCATGAAGCAAAAAGCTCTCGATTTTAAAGTTTTATTAATTGTTGACAATGTGCCAAGTCATCCGCATTTAGAACATCCAAATGTGTGGTAGTGTTTTTTCCACCAATATAACAAGCATTATTCAGCCATTAGATCAAGGCATAATTGCTACTTTTAAAAAACATTACATTAAGCACACTTTTCAATTTATATCGGATAAACTAGAAAATGAATCATTAATAGTAACTGACTTTTGGAAAAAATTTTCTATTTTGGACTGTTTAAATCATTTTGCATCTGCTATCGCTGAATAAGATCACGAACTTTAAATGCCTGCTAAAAAGTAACTTGGCCTGGATGTGTTGTAAACAGTGCAACCATTCAAACATCTACGTTATCAGCTGAAATCATTACTTTGGCACATGAAATTGGTGGAGAAGGTACATTTAGCCAGAAATGTATCAAACGTAGATGAATTACTTGTGGATAATGCCTTAAATGACAATGATATTATTGGATATCGATTAACTTTAGATATCTTCGACGATCCAGAAAATGATAGTGAAGGGGAAGAAAAACCTGGCCCCCTCACTGCAAATATAATTCGAGAAGGTCTTAAACTGTGCAATAAATTGGAAAATCATTTATTTGTTAATGACACAAATTCTGAACGAGCCTTTAAATTTCAACGTGAGCTGAAGAACTGTATTTCTGGATATCAGAGAGCTGTATAAAAAATTAGTAAAATCATCATCATTGCAAAGTTTAATCAATGATTACATTGTCAGATGAAAAAAATTAGCACAGAACGAGGGTGAAGTTAATTCTGTTTGTGAAGAACCATTGCCTTTACCATACAGATCTGATGCGCTGACTATCTCTTCTGGTGATGAAAGTAATTTTGAACCAGTTCGCAAACATTGCCGAATATTTATAATAGCGACGATAATTCTGATGAAAAAATTGTTACTTTTCAATAGAATTAAATGATTAAAGCTTTAAAACAAACTTGGGCATTTTTATTTTCCTGAATTTTTATAAACTTTTTTTATGCGATTTTAGGTTTATTTTAATTCATTGCTTCGGTTTTATGTGGAATTACAAAAGTATGGAATGTATCCCTAATTTTTCAACTTAATTTAGGTCTTTTTTGTGCAATTTTTTATATGCAGTTTTCTGTGGAATGTATTATTATTACTATTATTACGGGCAACTCCAGGGAGTCATTAGACTCATCGAGGGAGGCCCCAAATCATATTCATCACAACTATTTGACATTCATACAGTATCTATCATACCTCGCCTTAAACTCATTCACTGTCACAGCATCCACCACAGACTCAGGGAGCGCATTCCACTCATTCACTACTCTAAAAGTAAAGAACCCAGCTCTAACACCTTTACTAACCACACTTTTGCCCAGTTTCCATGGATGTCCCCTAGTCCTCCCACAACCAGCCCTGTTCTCAAAAATATCTTCTGAATTAATTTTATAGAAACCCTTCAGTAATTTGAATGTCTCAATCATATCTCCCCTTCTCCGCCTATCAACCAATTTTTGCAACCCACAAATCCTCAATCTGTTCTCATATGGTTCATTCCGCAGACCTGCTATCATCTTAGTTATGTATCTACCACATTAAAAGAGATCCGACTGTATATAATTGGTAGCATAACCAAGTGAAAAAATTTCCATCAAAATATGTTTTTGAGTAGACATAGTGCATTATTTGGTTTATCAGAAACTTTTCTAGCACCTTATCAGCAATGTTTATGAAACTGATTGCCCTGTATTTGCTAATTTTGTCAGATGTTTCTTTCCCTGGTTTGATTATGGGTATAATTTTAGAGCATTTCTATACTAAAGGAAATTGCCCTCTTTTTAGGCCTTCATTGTAAACTGTTATAAATTTGAGGAATTTGACAAATGCTCTTAGGAGTATCATCATCGTCGTCGTGTAAGCAATTCAGGTATAGCCTTTATGTCCTGTTCGTGCTCTGCAGATGAAGTTGATCTTTCCACCTTAATCTTGGATGTCTGCGGTCTCTTCTTCCTGTAAGTTTATATTTAAATGCTAATTTGGGAATCCTGTTGTTATTCATCCTTTCTATGTGGTGTAGCCAATTTTGCTGATATTCTTCTATTTCTTATATGATGTTTTTTGTATCTAATCATTCTCTTATTTCTGTGTTTTTCTTTTTATCTAACCTAGTGAGTCCCAGGAGAGGTCTTAGACTCTCTTCATCTGTGCTGATTCCAGTCTTTGTTTCTTTGTTTTAGAATCCAGCTTTCATTTCCAAATTTGAGAGATGGTTTAGAGGTCATATTATGTAATCTTAATTGAGTTTCTGGTCATTTGTTTTCCAAAATCTCTTTTAATTATGCCATTCATTCAAAAGAGGAGCGATCCCAGGCATGTACATTCACATCCGAGCCTACTCGAATTCTTCTGTGTGCGTGTGTGTGTGTGTATACACATGCACACACACACACAAGCATGTAGACTTTGCCAGTTCATGAGAGAGAGAGAGAGAGAGAGAGAGAGACTATATCTAAACTCACAAGAAAATCCTAGATGACAAAATGATTCAACCATTTTAGAGCAAAATTGCCTGAATTTTTAATAATCCAGATAGTTGTTTGGATAATAAATAAATAGATGAGCATATTCCATCAACTATTGAAGCACATAGGAATATCAATCTTTTGAATTTTGAGTGTGCCATATAATCTTGGAGTCAGAAGGTGAAGAGATTTAAGTTTTTGTTTCAGTTCAATAGGCCAATATTTCCATTTCACAAATCAGATTGTTGGTTTCTTCATTGGTGACTTAGAGAGGATCACAGTCAGAGTGGAGTAGGTTGAAGAATCCACAGGCAGGTTATGGCTAAAAGCACCATAATGATTTGGCTACCTCTCTCAGGCTGAGAGGCCTAAACTAAACTTGTATATTTTAATTAAGCATGTGGATACTTTTGTTTGTTCATGCTTGAGTGAAATGAGGACGAAAACAAATATAATTTTTGGTCTTCATTTCTTGTCTTACATCCTCAGTCTAGAAGAGCTAGACTATACTAAAATTTGGTATAGTCTCCTCTTACTGAAAATTTAAAACAGAATAATTGAATATTAGTGGTGCTATGCATAGCACCACTAATATTCAACTGTCTCCTCCAGACACAGGGAGGCCAAAATCAAACACACTTGCCCTTGCAATATTTTATCTACACAAAAAGATCAGTACCCTAACAAGAGCAATTAGCACCTTAGGCAAGAAAAAAAGCAATCCTCCCCCTCCCCCTACTCCCATTACTAACAGAATCAAGATATCAAAAAGTGGCAGCAACAGTATAGTAACATGTAATTTTAGCTAATTATATATGCAATATATTATTATTATTGTACAGGCACTTCCATGGAGTCTGAATACTCATCATAGGAGACCCGAACTATCCACACAATATATTGTACCTCTTCTTGAATCCATTAACAAACAGTGCAATCAGAATTGACTCTGACAATCCATTCCACTCTTTCACAACTTTCCAAGCAAAAAATCTAATCCTCACACCCCAACTAACCACACCTTTATTCAACTTCCAGGGATGACCTCTTGTTGTGGAGTGCTGTGAAGTGCTGAAACGTGTATATGTTTGCATTATATGCAATTAAATAAATTTCATTTTATGATATAATCCCATCCATCCATTCAAGGCAGGTTATGTCTCGTAATTAAGGGTTTTAAGGCAATTTAATGCAGCAGGCTTGGCATTCCTCTACAGGTAAGTATTTTATGTCTGTGGATAATGTATGTTGTTAATTTATTTCTAGTATTTGGTGCATCAGATGACCACCCTGCACTACCCTTTTAACAGTTTTGTACCCATTAATTCACTTGGAACACATACCCCTACTTGCTCTATCCTTGTGCACTGGCTATAATTGCCAAACCAATACAAAGCTCTGTCTGTTACTATAACTTGAAGCCTGTTGGAGGGTCTACTGCCTACCATGAAACAAGGTGTGTTCAGGGGCCAGGCTCCTCTACCACCTCCAAACCATCACTGATGCAGCGTGATGATCCCTCCGAATCCTGGGTACCATGGCACATGCTGTGTGACCATCCGGGGCATATACCCAATAATTTTAGTGGTTAAATGACTCTTCAGTGGTGAAAAACTTTTCTGTAAAGAGGATATCTCTGTGTCTGTTGTTCATGTACCACCAGAGAAGTGCCTTTGATTTTATCACCCTCTGCTGCATAAGTTTTGTTGTTAGGAAGTGGCCAGTATAACGATGATAGGCTGTCAACCCCCCAGGTCATCAATTAGTACACGTTACATCGTTCTCTGTGAAACGTTTCTCTCTCATGACATCACTTTCTGAATTCTCACAGGATTACACCAGAGGCATACCTTCACAAGCTGTTGTATCCTAGCACGGCGTGGTTGACCTGTTCTTTGGCATTCAGATACGTCTTCTGTTATTGTTAAAATGGTTAATAGTCTGATACACAAACATCATACTGATCTCAAGTGTTTTTTTAGAGTATTGAAAATAACAGGTAGCTGCATTCCAGCCTTGTGAAGTGCTGTTACAGCTACACATTTCTCATAATCTCCCCACTGCATGTTAACCTCACAGCTAGACAACTGTCTCTCTCTCTCTCTCTATTGATAAACAGGCAAACATTGACTATGCATAGCACCACTAATGGAACTGGTCTCGTGCAATTCTGAGGACAGCACAGGGGTATGCAGAAGTTGTAATAGTATTTATGGCAAGACCATGTAAACTTTGTACATACATTTTATTTACTCATTTATCTTCTTATAACTTTATAGGTATATTTTATATTATTCACCAATTTATCTCTTTGTAACTATTTATTTGCCTATCAACACCCTATGTGCTGCTGTAACATGTCCTGGTGCATTATGACATTTGCTGTCCTTGTACAATAAAACTCCAAATCAATCAATCAGTCAATTCTGCCAATATCCATTACAGACTGCATCCATCCATACAGTTTCCATCCCATATGTTGGAAATCTTTCCATGAAGATTGCAGTCCTTAATCCTTAAGAGCCATAGCATCAGAGTAGCTTATTGTGGAGTATCTGGTTTTTATTCAGACAACCACATTTTATGTTTGCTGAATGCTAAAATAAACTTAGTTTATTCAATCTTATATTATATATATATATATATATATATATATATTGAAAAGAGAACAGATATAATTAAACATATTTATTCCTCCCCCTTTACAGGAATATGATGCAATTTTTAATACTGTGTTGGGAAATTTAATTTAACATTAAAATTAAAATTTACTTGTCTTCATCCTAACATAGCATTAAAAACTGCATTATATTACTGTAAAGAGGGGGGGTCATCATCAAATTCCTGACATATACTCTCGGGGGGGGGGTACAGGATTTTATGATAGCACTAAATGAAAAGTTACATCATTACAAACTTCCGATCAATAATTTTCCTCCAATTTAATCTGTTATCTGTCACTATTCCAATATTATCAGATCATATTCTGTCTTCGAAGGCACTTTTTACTGTATTAATCCACCAATATCTTGGTCTTCCTCTGGATCTTTTTTTCTTGTCATCCTGACAAAGAACACTTGTTTAGCTAATCTTTCCTCTCCCATTCTGTTTAAGTTGCCATGTCACCTGAGATTAGCTCTACTAACACATTCCTGAATGCTAGTAATGTGAAATTCTTTCCTAATATCCTCTTTTTTAATATGATACTGCCATTGATATCATGTGTTCAGTCCTCTAATCTTTCTAAGGACTCTCATATCTGTGGTCACCAGTCTTTCATCAAGAGTTTTATTTTTAACTCTGCTCTTTAACCAATTTTGACTTATGAATCTGAATCCATAAGCTAAAATTGGTTTGAACACTGTCTTGTATACAGCGAGTTTACTGTTTTGACTAATCTCTCTTATTCCATATAAATTTATTCAGTTGACTTCCTACCATACTGGCTTTGCTAATTCTTTCTATTTCCAAATTTAATTTGCTATCTTCACTAAAAAATGTGCCTCAATAGCTGAAATGTTCTACTTGTTCCATTCAGAATGCAGTTGATGTTTAAGGTGTTTCTGCCTGTTTCATTGTCTTTGTCTTTTTAATGCTGATTTTCATACGAAATTTATTACAACAGCTATTCAATTTGGTGAGGGAATCCTGCTAACTTGTCCTGGATTTGTTTAAAAGTATAACATCATCTGCATAAAGTAAAGAGCTGAGAATTACATCTCCAATTTTGATATCAGGTTTAACACCACTTACTTTCCTTCATAATGTGATCCATATAGATGATGAATAACAGAGATGATAATGTGCATCTTTGTCTCACACCTGATTTAACATCAAACAATCTTCCTGTACTTCCTTCAATTCTTACTGCTGATTTTCAATTCAAATAGAGACTATATGTTGTTTGATATAATGTCCCATTTACACCATATAATTGGAGCATTTTGAAAAGATTTCCTCTTAGCACCTTGTCATATGCCTTTTCCAGATCTACAAAACTTAAACATGTATCCTTGTTATATTTCCATAATTACTCAACTATTTGTTGGCCTGAACCCAGCTTATTCTTCTCCAAGCTCAAGAATGGAGATCAACAAAGTGTTAAATATATATCTGTATCTTTATCAGCCACAAAAAGAATAAAAATATTATGTAAATTAAGTCATTTTATATGCTTACTAAATAACTTAAGGAAATTACAACGTACAATAGAATATACATTAAAATAAATTTTAATACGCTTCCAATATTTTGGCAATGTCACGTTGCCATTTTCACAGGAACTTAGAAACAAGACACGTGCACACAAGCACACAAGCACAATACACAGTAAATGAGGACGAAGCAAGAAGCTATTCTTTCTCTTAAAAGTCCTGTTGGTGCCCCCTAGCGGGCAATGTAGGTATTCTTGGCCGTTTGGGCTGAAGGTCTTCTGATGTAGGTTTCACAAATTTGCGGCAGTCTCATGCAACCAAATTTGTTGAGGTTTGGATTGTTTCTTAGGGCTAAGGCTGATTCCATGAATAGCCTTTTGTATTTGAATTTACTACGGTGTATTATCGTGGCTTTCTTCCACTGTATTTTATGGCAGGTATCCAGAGCACGGTCTGCAAGACCAGAGTTGCTATATTGGTGAAACTGGATGTAGTCCTTGTGTTCCGAAATTCTGATATTAGCTATCCTGCCTGTTTGGACAAAGTAGGACAGCTTACAGCTGCAAGGGACCTGGTATACACCTGGTAGGTCTAGGGGAGGAGGTTGATCTTTAGTGGAGTGGATAAGGGATGCCAATTTTCTATATGGTCTGTAACAAGAAATGAAGTCATGTTTTTTTAGGATTTTTGTAATTTTTTCCGAGGTGCCTCAGATATAGGGAATAGTGATGGATTTAGTAATCCTTGTTGTGAAGTGGGGGTTGTGGTTTATTGGTTTTAATATTTTTTGGGTTTTTTTTTTGGTGGGAGTAGCCATTGGCTGAGAAAATGTTGAGAATGTGGTTTAGTTCTGTGATTAGGGCATTGTCATTTGAACAGATAAGTTTAACCCTGTTGTGTAGTGTCTTAATGACTCCATATTGTTGTGAGGGAGAGGTTGGTGGGATTGTTGATGGATGTATCTGCCTGTGTGGGTGGGTTTTCTATAATCTGAGAAAACCAAGGTTCCATTAGGCTGCTGGGTGACTAGTGTGTCTAAGATGGGAAGGCAATTGTTTTTTTCTTCTTCCAGGGTGAACTTGATTCTGGGGTGTTGGTTGTTTAACTGTGTTAGGAAGGAGAGGAGTGCATCAGAGCCATGTGGCCAAATAGTGAACACATCATCAACATAGCGAAGCCATATGTTTGGTTTTTGTGGGGCAGAGTTTAAGGCTTTCTCTTCAAAAGTCTCCATATAAAAGTTGGCCAAGGGTGGGGAGAGTGGAGAACCCATGGCTGTCCCCTCTATTTGTTTATAGAATTTTCCTTGCCAAACAAAATAGCCTGAGTTCATTGTAAACTGAAATAGGGCTGTGTTATCGGAAGGAAATTTAGCTTGGATTAGCTCTAAGGTTTCTTTGAGTGGGACATTTGTGAATAAGGAGGAGACATCAAAACTGACCATTATGTTAGTATGTTGGAATGTAAGGTTTTCTATGCTGGCTTTGAAGTGGGCTGAGTATTTTATGTATGATGGTGTATGCCAGTATAGTGTGTGAGCGCTTTGGCCAAATGTTTAGCTAGTTTGTATGTGGGGGAATCAAAGCCATCCACTATGGGACATAATGACACATTTTCTTCATGTATTTTTGGGAGTCCATATATAAGTGGGGGGGGGGGTATGGAGTTAAACGATTTTAATTTGTTAGTGACTTCTACAAGCCAAGAAGTGACTTTCTTAAGTAGCCTGTAGAGTTTTCTAATTTGAGAGTTGGTGGGATTGTACTCGATAGGGAGGTAAGTAGCCAGACCTAACAATAGAGCATTAAGCTTACCTGTGTAATTCGTTTTGTTAAGCAATACCGTGGTGTTCCCTTTATCCGCTTTGGTGATTATTATTTCCTTGTTTTTCTTTAATTCTTGCAGAGTTTTGCTCTGGATACCCGCCATAGAATACGGTGGAAGAAAGCCATGATAATACTGTAGTAAATTCAAATACGAAAGGTTATTCATGGAATCAGTCTCAGCCCTGAGAAACAATCCAAACCTCAACAAATTTGGTTGCATGAGACTGCCCCAAATTTGGGAAACCTACATCAGAAGACCTTCAGCCCAAACTGCCAAGAATACCTACATTGCCTGCTAGGGCACCATCAGAACTTTTAGGAGAAAGAATAGCTTCCTGCTTCGTCCTCATTTGCTGTTGTTAAATTCTGAATGAAGATATTTATAATTAATAATACTTCATTCATAATTAACATGACCTACCATATCATAAGCAGGGTTTATTTAAATTTATTTTGTCAGTCTCTTGCTTATAAAATGTTATTCATGTAATCCTTTTGAGTTTTGTTAGTTAATTTTATTTATGTAATTTTAAAATATATTATAGATATGAAAAAGCTCTGTATTAAAGTGTCATTTATTTTATTTGCTTTATTCCTTTAGTAATATAAGAAACTGTAATGTATGTAATTTTAATATATCCAGAAGATTCTTTGTGATATCATTTGATTGGTTGTTGTGAGAAAACATGCAAATTTCTCCTAGCGCATGTTGGAGCGTGAACTACTATATACCAAGGGAAAAACAAGTTCGATATGAGCTAAACCGGTGAGAACCAGTTTTTGGCGGGAAAAAGGAAGGAGTGGGTAGGAAAATGAAAGTAAAGGGAGAATCGAATAGGGGAGTATAGAGAATGGTAGCTGGAGACTGGAGGGGAATTTTGACGTGCCGAAAACGGTATTTAAAGGACCGGGAATCGCTTGGTATTTTAACGTACCTTTTTTTGAGTTGGATTTTTACCAAAACTTCGTAACGCCTAGCAGTGAAATAGTACAAGAAATAGGTTAATACGTATAAGAAAACAAAGAAATAAGTAGATAACTTAAACCAAGTGCATAAAGATTATATTCTCCCAAGTCTATAAATCAGTCGTGGAAATGGAAGATTCATTTAAATTTGCGTTACTACAAAGTAAAAGTCAGGAAGGACTTTAAAATTATTGTTCGATCTCCTTATGATGTGATGAAGCTATAACCTGGTAAGATTACCTTTACTATACTTAGTGAGAAGTAACGAAAATTAATTCCGCTGAAAGTAAATTATTCCTAGTTGCTGTATTCAGTGAGTCAAGATTTAATGTGTGATGTGCTAAGACTTTTCCCTCTACATTCAATAATATAAATTATAAATGCTGTATTATTGAATTAAGTGTTCATTGACTGAATGAGAATACTGTGAAGCCTATTTGATGTAATTTAGAAATCTCGAACTTACAAGAACTGAAATTGATTGACTGAGCTTAGAGAATTGCAAATGATGTCTGATGGTTCATGAGTTGTATTCTTTGTGAATATCTTGAACTGATTTGATATATAAATGTTTTGAAATGTAACCTTGATCAGAGTAAAGTTATGATAGAAGTCCTTTGTAACAAGAAGGATAAGATCTGTTAGATATAATCTTTAATTATAAACGTGTGGACAGACTTATGTGTTCGTCGAACATGTTGTTTATTATTTTAACGGTATAATAGAACACAGACACTAAGTAAATAATTGATTTATTAACTTGATGCTGATATTTCGCTGGTATTATAACCAGCATCTTCAGAGCACAAAAACACTGTTTGTCACAATACGCGAGACTAAAACAACATGGTGTACATTAACAAAATTGTAGCAGCAACACAAAGACTAGAGTCCTGATTTTGGCGCCCTCTATCTGAAAAAAAACAAAAACAAAATGTGTGATGTGCTAAGACTTTTCCCTCTACATTCAATAATATAAATTATAAATCCAACACTGTGTATTGTTCTTGCGTGCACGCGTGTCTTGTTTCTAAGTTCCTGTGAAAATGGCAACGTGACGTTGCTGAAATATTGGAAGTGTATTAAAATTTATTTTAATGTATATTCTATTGTACGTTGTAATTTCCTTAAGCTATTTAGTAAGCATGTATAACCAATGTCTAAGCCTTTCCACGAGAATTAAGTCATTTTATAAGATTTAAAGTTGATATTAAAACAGTTTATAAGTTTAATTTATTTTATAAAAATCACTAAACTTCATTGATGTTTCATAAAGAGCCCTAACACATTGAGTTTAATAGTTTCAGATTTTTTAATTTGGTGAGTAAATGTCAAGAACTTATAATTCTTTTACTGTATTACACTGAAACTGCATAGTAAAATTGTTTTCTTTCAACTCTGAAAATTTATTTTACATGTTGTTTGTCCTACCCATACAAGAACTCTATTAAATTAAATCTGCAGTTTAAAATGAGTGCATGCTTATGCAGACATCCAAGAAGTTGCACAACTTGTTGCAAGAGCTGAAAAGTTTTGGTTGTGGAGACTGGAATTGAATGTAGGTGAGAGCAAAGGGAGAAAGTAAGGAATTAAAAGAATGGAATCAGATACCAATAGATTTATGTTCAAGAGTTTCTTTCAGATTGTGAATGACCATCATAAGATATACATCTAAAGAAGGCCTTTGAAATACATATTGATATTAAAGATATTTAGACTAGTTTGGAGAAAGATAATTTCCCTTAGTAATTGGACTACTATTGTCATCCATACTAAGCTTGTTGCTCACACATTCTTTAATTGAAGATAGAATAATTTATATTGTTCTAAAGATAGTTAAACTTGAGAAGATAGCATTTAATTAAGATAGTGTTTACTTCAAGCCTGTACTGATTGCTGTCTTCATGCACTTCACCATCTCTCTCAAAAAATAGGTGTAAGTTACACTTGGGGGGGGGGGGGACTTCACCCTCCCTTCACCATCTCTCTCAAAAAATAGGTGCAAGTTACATTTGGGGGGGGGGAACTCACCCTCCCTCTTCCAGCATCCTTTACACGTGTGTGGAAGAGGTTTATTGTCTTCTATATGGTCTTCTGTATGTGTTGTTGCACAGTTCAAGATTCTCTGTAGTCAGTATATTGGAGGCAAGGAAGAAACAGTGAAATAGAATTTGGAACATTTTATCAAGCAGAAAAATTGTTTTTAACAAACTGTCAAGTCATGGTTCTATACCAGAGTTGTTTCTTTATGAATGTTTTCTGAAGCTAGGTAAATCTAATTTATGGTAAAACTTTTATGATGAAAACTGCCTAGGTAGGAGTGTATCGTTTTTTGTTTCCAGTTAAGAAAATGGATTCATTTTTGAAGTTGGATGCTCGTTTTGAATTTAAACAATCAGTTCTCATTTGAACTGATTGTATGGCTGATTGTATTTACATATAATTGTAATGGAGAACAAAGGGTTAACAAAAGGAATTAATGAATTTTCCATTGTTTATTTTGATTGTCACACTTAAAACTTATTATTTATTTTTTTTTTCTGAAATTAATTTGTGTTTGTGTGAGAGTGCATGTCTATAAAGTTCTTTTTAAATCACATGTAAATATTTATTTGTTTATAATTATATTTGTATATATATAATATTAGTTAATGTTTATTTTTTTGTATTACAGTTCTCTTGTCTTATATTTTTATGACTAAGATAAGTAAATATAGTAAATAAGAATAGTTTTAATAATTTGGGGAAACTGTTATTCTTTTAAGATAAATCAATTGAGATACTGGAAAGAAACCAGGTATGAATCTTTTAGATGCAGTAAAAACAGAAATTTTTACATATATATTTTTTAACATTATAAACTTATCTAAATTGTCTGTAGCTTCCTTAGATCTCTAAAAAACAGTATCTCCTTCTGCAGATATCCAGGTGCTTATAGAATTTCATGTTCTTGCAGTTTACCTTGCATAGATTAGACGAGCAGAAGTTTAAAATATCACAAAGGAACAACATCTCCGTGACATTTCATACAGAAGGGAAGAACGATCTCTTGTTCATCATTCATTTACCATACATTGTGCCATTGAATGGTCTGTCTAATGAAAAACTTTCTTTCCTGTCAAATCAAGGAAGGTACTGCTATCATTCACTTACATGGCGTCTTCAATCACCTCAATATCATGACTATACATGTCAAAGAACAATGATCTAAGTATAAAATCCTCTGGTGCTCCACTGGTCTGGTCAGCTCCTCTTAACTTGGCAATTCCATGCAATACTCTCTGATACCTGTCATGTCATTCATCCACTCTCCCATCTACATTACGTCTGTTTTGTACACCCCATCCTCTGAGTTTATATAACAACCTCCTCTATATGAAATCCTGTCAAGTGCCTTGACAAAAATTTAGAAGTATTCATAGAATATCCATCCATTCCCCTTATTCAACTCTGCAGTTGAAATATGCAGCAATATGCTCATATAAAACATGAGCATATTGCTGAAAGAAGACCTACTTTTAATACAGCATGGCTGTATTAAAAGTAGGTTAAAATTATAGAGGGTTAAAGTATCTACCCACGCAAGATATTGACTCTCCAACACCTTAATGATCACTCTACAGATAGATTTTATAATTGGTTTCGTCAGTTCTAGCATTCTTCCTTGTATAATGCATTTTTCTTGCCATCTTTACTTTCATTAATTCCTAATTAAAGGAACTTGTTCTCATTGCTAATTCTCTTTAGTGTATTTTTGTGTAGTGAGTAAGATCATGAGTTCAGTATTTTGGTATTGTCAGAAAGTCCTTATAAAATGTGCAATCACTGTGTTGCTTGAAAGTACCACACTGAAAGTTAGTTTATACAGTGACTGAAATTAGATTGTGATAACAGATTATTGATTTTTTTTTTTTTAAGATGTTAACAGTGACTCTGACATTACAAAGAGCCCAAGAACCCTTTCAACATCAGTAGGAACACCAAGCAGAAAACCAGTTATTATTACTAGTCCTGAACCTTATCCCCCTCAGGTGAGTTAATTTTGCATTTTAAGTACAGTGATACCCTGACTTACACGAATCCGGAGTTACGCAGTTTCTTATATGTACGTATTCCCGTCATGCCTCACCACTGGTCGTATCTTTCCACGCCGGCTGCATTTGCCAGTGTCGCACATGCTGTGAACAAGCACTGACTTGTTTCATGCAGTCTCCATTCATACACGATTTTTATAGTCTACAAAATCACATAAAAAATAATAATGTCGTCCAAAAGAAGCAAGTCCGATTCTTCTACAGCTAGCAAGAAAAGAAAAACATTGACTTTGGAAACAAAACTCAACATTATTAAGGATTTTGAAGGCGGAATGAAAATTTGTGAGCTATCAAAGAAGTTCGATCTACAGGAATCCACAGTAAGAACAATCATGAAAGATAAAGAAAGAATTCTTGCTGCTATGAAAAATGCCCAATCATTGAATTCAAGCATAATTTGTAAATGTTATGGGATTATTGGTGAGATGGAAGTGATGCTTAAATTATGGTGTGATAATCAAGTGAGAGTAAAAAATTGCCCAGTTGATCAAACGATGATATGCAGCCAAGCCAAGCTGATTTTTGAGAGGCTAAAAGTAGAAGCTGGAGAAGCGGCCAAAGAAGAAAATTTCGTGGCCAGTAATGGTTGGTTCAACCGATTTAAAAATCGCTGTAACTGGCACAGCATCGCGGAGAGTGGTGAGGCGGCAAGCGCTGATAAAGAGACTTCGTCTGCTTTTCCTGAGACACTTAAGGCTATCATCGAGGAAGGTAGCTATAGCAGTCAAACCACATTTAATGTAGACGAGACCGGCTTGTTCTGGAAAAAGATGCCTAAGAGAACTTTCATCGCATGTGAAGAAAAAACGTTTCCTGGCTTTAAGGCTTCCAGAGACCGGTTGATAGTAATGCTTGGTGGAAATGCAGCTGGTGATTACAAGTTAAAACCTCTCTTAATTTATTGCTCTGAAAATCCAAGAGCTCTGAAAACAAAATCTAAAGCTGGCTTGCCAGTGATTTGGAAGTCAAATTCTAAAGCTTGGGTGACAGCTTCTATTTTTGAAGACTGGTTTGGTCACCACTTCATACCTGAAGTTGAACGTTATTGCCAGTTTAAAAAAATTTCGTTTAAAGTTATGCTCATTATTGATAATGCACCTGGTCACCCTCCTGCAACTTTAATTGATTTGATCCACGTGTAAAAGTTGTTTTCTTGCCTCCAAATACAACCAGCTTACTTCAACCGATGGACCAAGGGGTTATCAAAACATTCAAAGCATACTACGCACGCCGTTCATTTGCAAGTCTGAATGAAGCTATGAGGCAAAATGAGCAACTGTCTGTTAAAGAGTTTTGGAAACCGTTTAATGTTTTAGATGCTGTAAGGATTATCGGAGATTCTTGGGGTGAAATTTCCTAAAAAACCTTGAATGGTGTCTGGAATAAACTTTGTCCATCCTTTTTTAAATGCAAAACGGAAATGTTGCCAGAAACTGATCAAGTTGCTGAGGCAATAGAAGAAGTTGTCAACCTTGCCAGGCAATTAGATTTAGAAGTCCACAGTGAAGATGTCTGCGAGCTGTTAGACTCACATAACAAGGAGCTTACAATGAGCTCATAGAGATGCGTAAGCAAAGCGTTACTGAAGAGACCAAAACCGCAGATCCAGTTTTACCAGAAAAGCACATGACAATTGCAGAATTAACAGAAGGTCTCAGCTTAATTAAGAAAGGTTTACAGATTTTGGAGGACATAGATTCTAACGAGGAACGAATTGTAGCCACAAGGCAAGGAATAAAAAAAATCACTGGCTTGCTATGAAGAAATTTTGCATGACAAGAAAAAGACATTATGCTGTCAGACGAATCTATTAGATTTTATGAAACCATAGACATTGAAATAACTTTCTTTTTTTTTATGTACGAAAAACTACAATTATGATTACTGTATATTTCTTAAAAAATATAGGTGTTTTTGTAAACCTTTGATCCCAATTGTATGTTTGTATATATAAATTACATGCAAAATTATATCTCGAGTTACGCGAATTCGACTTGCACACTTTTCGTTGATCCCACCCACCTACTGCGTAACTTCGGGGTATCACTGTATATTCTTAATAACGTAATTGATCATTTTGCTGAAACGAGTCATTACACTTCATCAACTCATAATTTCTTTGAATTATATGATTTGTAGTTAGTATAAAAGCCTACCAATTCAGCACATTTGTATATTTTTCCTTGGAAGTGTCACAACAGTGATACATGTGGAATTGATAACATAATATAAAAAATTGTTTTTGCTTATCAACTCAGTACACAGTTCAACAAACACAAAGATAAATAAAAATAACAAAACATTATCATCTTAAAGCAAAAAAAAAAATAAAAAATCTTCAAAATATTTCATTGAGGATCAGTTTGTTCTGTTAACTTATTCAAGTATTACTTTAAAATTTTAGTGTCCCATCTACATCGCTTTGTTAGTGTCCCAAATACATTGGGTTAATTCTTCCGGCAACACTGCTTTAGAGACAAACATGAAACTTTCATACCACTTCCGACCTGTACAGTGGTCTTCAAGTAGAATAGAAGAAAAGCATCTGTCACCTAAGATTAGAAATCTAATATAGAATATGATTAAAATATAAATAAAATCTTACTTTGGAAGTAGAGGCATAAATTGGAAGCTATCTTACAGAGATATATAATTACAGGTCAAAGCAGAGAAAATTAATTTCATTACAAATTAGAATTAAAAATCACCCTTTTATCTTATCAAATAAAATTGGATAAGATAAAAGGGTGATATTGAAACTGAGGCTAGAGGTGGTGGGATTTTTTTTTTGTATGTGTGTGTGGGAGGGGGATTAGAGTGATTTACAGGGGAATCTTTCCTTGATGCGACTGTTTTGAAATAGGAAAATATTAAGGGCTAATTAATAATTTAAAAATTAAGGCTAATTGTTAGAAATTCAACGACAATAGATGTGCTTAATAAATAATTGATGAAAACTTGATTTTTGATGCAAAGGTTTAGGAGACTGTAAAAATTCACAGAAATAATTGTAATAGTATGTACAAGTGACTTAAAAGGAGACAAATGTGGTATGAGAGAAAAGGAGAATGAATTGCTAGAAGTAGACAAAGAAAAAAAAAGCTAAAATTATGAGTGCTGTAAGCATTTGGAGAATGGTTGTGATGGCAAATGATTGGTTGTGTAAATTGTGTAGAAGGAATGGTGTGCACAATATATGGATGTCTGGAATAATTTCACTGGGAGAAATGAATTAAGCATTGGGCAAAGACTGTTGGTTTGTAAGAGTGTAGAGGAGTTAGTGAAGAAATGAGAATTTTTAAGGTACATTTTAATTTTTTAATACAGGTAAAGATAACATGGAGATAACATCACTGTTTTCAAGCAGAGTCAGCAATGATGATGTCTGTTGATTGGAAAGATCTGGGAATTGAATCCTGTCTAGGATGCCAAAATTCTAGACAGGATTCAATTCCCAGATCTTTAAGAACTTTTCAGCTGCAGCTGAGTTAGCTAATCTTATATGGAGATAGCAGGATTTCATCTCTCCTGGAAATGTAGGGCTATCCAAGGCATTAATTAGATTTCTCTGAAGCCAAGTTTCTTGGCCATGACATTCCATTGAGTCGAATGTGTAAAAGGAAGCTGAAAATAACTTCTGGGAAGAAACTTTGTTTGAATGCCATATTGTAAAAGATTGATTGGAATGAAATGTCCCTGGATACTTCTGGCCTAAGGGGTAATTTTTGTGGTTGTTTACCAATTCCAGAAACATCAGTAATAAGAGGTAGGAGGTTATGACTTTGGTTAGTTTGACTTACCCAAATATTACATTGTTGATGACAGCAGAATAATTGCATCCAGCAATAGTGGAAGTTTGATATGAAAACAGTAAATTAAGAGGCACTTTGAAGCCATCTTGTGTGTGATGTAGAGGCTGACAGAACAGAATATAGCTGGATGCTGTTTTAGGAATAGAGGTTCAGAGAAAGAAAATATGTATAGGCAAGTTAGCTAAGTGAACACAGGATGAGTAAACAAAGTAGTTTAACATGTACAGAGGATTTTTAATGTGGAGACATTGATTAAAAAGAGAAAGGAAATCCTTAGAGGATGGCCAAGGAATACTTATTTAAAAGGAGCATTTGACAGAAGGGGGGGGGGGAGCTAACTGTGTTGGATATAGATAGCATAGCATTTTGCTCCAATTTTTCTCCAGGTAATCATATAATTTTGACTCTGGAGGTGGTAGTGAGTAATGTGAAGCTATAGTATGTAGTAAGCAATTATGACAAATCTAGAAGACAGCTAGAAACAGTATTATAGCATCAGAAACTTCCAAGGAAGGTTTCAATACATCAGAAATAGTCAGATAGTTTGATGCTATAAATCTGGCTGTCTTCTAAAAAAAAAAAAAATCAGCTAACGCCTTTTTATTCCCGTATACGGGAGTAGGCGAGGCCATTTAGCCCTATCTAACTTTTGGAGACTGAGTGGGCAGTCTTCTAGATTTCTCTTCTTCTGAGCTGTCTTCTGAGCTGTCTTCTAGATTTGTCATAATTGCTTGTTCTGTAGCTTCACGTGACTCACCACTTCCAAAGTCAGGATTATATGATTACCTAGATTGAGATAGGAGTTAAACGGATGAGTAAAACCATGAAACAGGAACTGCATTAAAAAAAAAATGATAATAAAGTTGTAAAAGAATTTTATGTAAAGGAGAAATTTGATGAGCTTGCAAAGTAATACAAAGTGTAGTGTAGAAAGGGATAGGCATAGTGAGGAAGGTAAGGACTAGGAGAGAAAATTATCCAAAAAGGTTAAGGGAATCTTAAAAAGTTATTTTACTATATGACAAGTAAAAAGTAGAATAATTGTAGAAGTTCAGCTTTAATGAATGAGACAATAGGAAGGTGACAGGTAGACATTGCTGAATTACTGATTCTTTGCAAGGATATATCATGAAGATGGTATATCCTTGATGATATAATCATCACATCAGTGCTGTATAATCATCAAGATGATTATACGGTGCTGATGTGAGAAGAATGGATGAGAGAATAGAAGGATAAAAAATGGTGCTCCAGTATATTGCAAAATCTTAATGTGCATATATCTTGGAGATCAAATGGGATATCAGCATATATGTTATGAAAATGAGAATGTGATGAGGACAATGTCGGTCTGTTATAAGAGACGATTCATGTTAGAGGTAGCAAATCACATTACTAGTTATTGATGGGGGAAGTGTTTTTAAGTTACAAATTCAGGAATAGATAGGAATGTGATACTTTGTGGAAGATAAAATGAGTTTGCTAAGGACAGATCTTGCTTTGGCAATTTACTCAGTTTTTATATAATAATGTAAATGCCGGCCTGGTTGGCCAAGTGGTTAGCTTATCTGCTGTCCAGCCAAAAGGCTGCGGGTTCAAATCTCGCCATGGGCATGGATGTTTGGGATTGTCGGTGAAAATACTAGTGGTGATTGGCAGTAGATGTGGCTTATGTAGTTGCAGTTAGTTGTAGTTGGTGAATTGAGTGGTGGAGACAGAGAGCTGTAGACTAGGTGCTCTCTCTCGATGAGTCTTTGGACTCCCGAGGTGTCACGTAATAATAATAATGTGAGAGTTGAGTTGGTTAAGGAAAATGGTTACACTGTTTTTAGACTTAGGAAGAGGGGACTTGACAGAGTACCACATAAGATTTTAAATAAATTGGAGGAGAAAATATGGCTGGATATTGAACTGATTGCATGTTTTAGAGGGGTGGGAAAGAAATGGGTTGCAATCAGGGAATACCACATAATGCACAGATTAGCAGAATGCAGGTGAATTCTTATTAATGTCTTTGTTAATTGTATTGAGGATGATTTGAAGTACTGCTAAGTCAGGAATTGTATTATTAAATAAAACTTTCATAGAAACTCTGAAGCAAGATTTGAATACACTGATGTTTCAGCAAAATGTTAATTCAGTATTGCAAAGTGTAGGATTTTATATTTTGCATTAAAAATATTATATGCTATGCATTTCAAGACTAAAAAATGGTTACACTGGGGTGGGGAATAAATGAAAATGGAAAATGGGGCAGGGAAGAAATGGGTTGCACTCATGGATTGAATACAGCATAATGCACAGATTAGCAGAATTCAAGCAATCCCTGCTATTAGTTTATATGTTAATCATTTTGAGGATGGTTTGAAGTGGTGCTAAGTCAGGAATTGTAATATTAAATAAAATTGGCATAGAAACCCTGAAGCAGGATTTGAATAGACTGATGTTTCAGCAAAATGTTAATTCAGTATTGCAAAGTGTAGGATTACACATTTTGCGTTAAAATTATTATAAGCTATGCATTTCAAGTGCTAGTAAAATACAGTTCTGCCTTATTTCCCACAAAAAATTCCCTTCTATCTTAATTTTCACAACATCCAAATTTTTATTTGAGATGAGATTTATCTTCTTGAGATTACTCTAGCCTCAAATCTCTCATCACATAAGCATATCACAATTGTTGCTTCCTCTGCATCCAAACAATTAAGTTTTTCTTTTTTCTTAAGGCATTTCTTTATCGCTTCTAACTCTGTACAAAACACAGCTCTGTCTGACCATTGAATATTGCTCTCACATCTGGGTAGTACACCTAAGAGCTCCCTAAAACTGCTAGATTTTATACAGAAAAGATCAGTTAGATTGCTTAATGATCCTTTTTCACTAATGCACTTCTCTCTCTCTCTCTCACTATACATTTTCTTTGGATATTCTACAAATAATTCTATGATGGCCACTGTTCATCAGCAATGGCATCAATAATCCCCCCCCCCCCATTGTCAAATTTGTTCAAGTGCTGCAGCTAATCATTACTCCTCAGTCAATTCCAAACCTGTAGAACAAATTTCTTCTTCTCTTTCTTCATCCCTTCTTCTTCTTCTGCTGCTGCTGCCCTCTGGAACAGTCTCCTATTTTTGTTTCCTAAGAAGTACAATCCACAACTCTTCAAGTCAAACGGGAAAAAGTTCCTGATGGATTTGGCATCAAGTAGTTGGAAAAATTATTTATTAGAGTGAGATCTTATGCAACAAGTTAGGGAAACTAAATCATCTTGGAAGGAACACTTACACACTAAGAATGTGTAAGTTTAGCTAGGATTTCTAGATGTGATAGTGATACAGAGTCAGTGAACATGGTTTTGAATTTGGTAAAGGGGGTAACCTGTTAAGTTTGGACTTTTGAGTGTGTCTAGGAATGGAAAAGAGTAAGTTGTCCAACCAGGCCAATCAGACTGAAGAAGCAAATATACAAAAAACCAAGAGGTAGGTTATGTCTATGTGAGTATTAGAAACAAAGTAGTTGAGTCTTGGTGAATATGTGGCCTAAAATTGTTAGCATTAGTAAAACCTAGCTCTCCGAGTTGGATGTAGAACTGGAATCAAATATAAAGGATGTTGTATTTTTAGGAATGACAGAAGAGATTGGGGGGGGGGGGGGGTTCTACTAATGATATTAGATGATTTGAGTCCAATTAGGTTAGAAACTCATGAAAGCCTATCCAGTGTGAAAGGGAGGCTAAAAGGTGGGGTATAGACTTGGCAGTTGCTGGGGATGAAGAAATGCATCTCCAAATCATCCTGATGGGTACTAAATTTTGATTATAGCATCAGAAGGAGTCTCAGTTAAAGATGCGACTGTTTTGCTGCCAATTTTTGATGGTCATCATGTTGCACTGACCGGAGAAGTAGCTATGCATATGAATGTTCTGATTAGGAAAGATTATATGCTGAACTATAAAAAACCAAAGTACGAGTATGACAAACTCAGAAGAATACCATGTTCATTCCCATGGTATCATTTACAAAACAGGAAGAATATCATCAATGCATTGGAAGCTTTAAATGTATCTAAATGTGCCTTAGAGCTTGAAGAACAAATAGGGTGGGAGTGAAATGGATGTGCATCATTATTTAGCTAGAAATCCATAAGAAAAGGATGATGTGGAAGGAATATTATGAGAATAAGGGTGAGAGGAGTTATGAAATTTATAAAGTGTAGGCCAGAATATCCAGAATAAGGAGTTTTGAAGAAAATTTTATGAAGCCATCACATATTATGTGATGACATTTTTGGCTGATATTTCTTAATTATCTTATTCTAGAGAAGCTTCTAAGTGAATTTGTGAATCAAAGATTACAGCGTAGTCTTTATATATAATTCTTTTCAAATAATGCATGCATATTTGATACATTTAAACTCACTTTTGCTCCCTGAGTATATAAAGCTTTACTTTAAAAAAAAGTTTTTTTGAACTTTAATTTTTGTATTATATTTAAAAAGTTTTTAAATTTATTTAAACTTTTATGAACTGTTCATATATTTGAATCTATCATCTTAATGTTAGGAGTCTCACCCAGTTTACTCTATTATATAAGTACTGGGGGGCTCCTGACAAACTCCTGACATTTGCCTTCATGAGACAAATGTTACCGTGTATATCAAAATCACGTTAATCAAATCTAATAATCAATGGTAAAAAGTAAAATTCGTCCCTGATCAATTACTGTACTAATAGTTTGTTTTATATGGTACTCTTTTAGGAAAGATAAAAAATGAATGCAAAGTAAATGTTTAATAAATACTGTACCTACATTAGTTACTGCAATTTTTTTCAATCAAAAGAAGTATAAAGAGTCGTTTGAACAGTTTTATATTTTTCTTATAGGCATAAATTCTACGATAACAAGCAAAATGACTCTCCAGACCTCGGCAAACAAGCATTCTTCGATTACCATCTGGATCCATATCCATTATTTGCTGCTTAAGCGATTCTAAACTGCGAAATATTCCATCCAGTTCTTTGACTGTTATTTCCTTAGGAACCTCATCTTCACATTCCATTTGTTCGTTGTCTTCATATGTGCATTGTTCAATTTCAAGAAGATCGTTGTCACTGAAATCTTTTGAATTTGAATCCAATAATTCTTTAACATCTTCTGCATCAACAACACCATCAAAACCAAGGTCTTCACCAATTGCAACGATTTCTTTGACCACGTTGTTCACAGGATTTTGAAAACAACCTAAGTCATTAGCGCATTTTGGCAGAAGGTTTTCTAAACAGCTTTCATGCAACTAGAAGACACTTGCTTCCACAAGTCACGAATGTTCTCAATTGTGTGTTCAATGTTAAATTTTTACCAAAATTCCTGGAGTGTAATTGCATTTTTTCCCATTGTTGTATCTACTGCCTTTGAGAATGTCTTTTTAAGAAAATAGGCTTTGAAAGTTGCAATGACGCCCATGTCCATGGGTTGTAGCAGTGATATCGTATTTGGTGGGAAAAATAAAATTTTCACATTCTCACACAGATCATTAAGAGAATTTGGATGACCAGGTGTGTTGTCTAAAAGCAAAAGAGCTTTGAAAGCTAAGTTATTTCTCTTGCAATAAGTTTCAATTGCCGGGCAATTGAAACTTATTGCAAGAGAAATAAGAATTTGAAATAACAATTCGAAGTAGAAATCTTCGAATAGACTTTGGTTAAGCCAAGCCGTCTGATTCGCCAGACAAATTACAGGTAAGGAGTTCTTGTTACATCCTTTTAAAGCCCTTGGTTTCTGAATTCGATAGAGAAGCAGCGGCTTCAATTTAAAATCTCCATTAGCATTCCCTTCAAGCATAACAGTTATGTGATCTTTTTTTATATAAAAAAAAAAAGGCTGCGCTGCTTTTTTTTTTTATATAAAAGTTCTAGATGGCATTTTTTTCCAATAGAGTCCAGTTTCTTCTACATTGAAAATTTGGCAGTAATCGGAATCATTTTCTTCGATAATTTTCTGCAGCTCAGCAGGAAATGTGGATGCAGCATCTTCATCGGCACTTGCAGCTTCACCTGTTATTTTCACATTCTTTAGTCCAGCTCTAGATTTAAAATTTTCAAGCCAGCCTTTGCTAGCTGTGAATTTTGAATTGTCTTCTTAATATTTAGTCTCTTTAAGTCTTGAAAAACAGGCTTAGAGCTTTGGCCATGATATTATAGGCACTAATTGGAATTCTCTTTTGATTGCAGTCTTCCAGCCAAATAATCAACAGATCTTCCATTTCAACCATTATAGCACTCCGGTTATATGTGCATTGCATACTTTCAGATGTAGATGCTACTTTACCTTGCTCGCAATGCTCATCAGCTTTGGATAAAATAGTCCGTATTGTAGACTCGTTAAAACCAAGTTCGCATCCGATCTTACTTTTACTTTCACCATGTTTAAATCTTTTAATTATATCAAGTTTTGTATCGAAGGTAATTACCTTCCTCTTCTTTTTTTCACTTAATGACCTAGTTGTGGAATTGCTCTTATTCTTCGACATGATCAATGGGCTGTAAAATTTACGAAGAACGTAATTTGTAAATATGTACAACAGAACAACTGGAGCTTGTATTGCACCTACTCTTAATGCTAGCAGTGAAGTAACTGGCTGGCACTCAGCCTCGTGGCATGATTTTCTCAGGATTTTCCCAGCCTTGTGGTGTGATTTTCATGATTTTCACCCGTTGTTGTTTCAACTGCCTTTGAGAATGTCTTCTTAAGAAAATAGGCTTTGAAAGTTGCAATGACTCCCATATCCATAGGTTGTAACAATGATGTATTTGGTGGGAAAAATAAAACTTTCACATTCTCACACAGATCATTAAGAGAATTTGGATGACCACGATGCTAGCAGCCTCATGGCGTAAGCATGATTTTGTGTGGTAAATTTAAAGGCGCATTAATCAAAACTCTTGCCGCAATTAATTTCGACGCGATAATCAAATCTGCATTAAGCAAGGGATACCTGTACATTGTTAGTCGTTTCAAAACAATGAAGAGACAAAAAACATGACATAAAAATGTTTCCAATTTTGGCTTATCTTTTTATATATATAGAATGATATAAGACCAGTGTTCTACCTTCATTGCCAACGGTTGAGGCATTACTACTCTATGAAAAATTTTATTCTTCATATTAGCCATATACCTTTCAGGCATTAGCAGAATAAATTCAAGCTATTGTTAAGACATTGCAATCCTAACCAGCCAATGTTGGGCAGTATATCACATGACCATTGTTCAACAAATTTATGTAGAAATGATCAGGTATTTAAAGAAATGCTATCAGGTTTCATTGCCTTTGCAACCTGTTCTATGATGGAGAACAAAGTCCTGCTGAACTTGACTCTTCCACTAATTTTGATAAGATTATCGTGATTATAAAATGCTTTGCTAAGAAGATGTAATATCACTTGGATCATCAGAGATCTCCTATCCATGAGACTGCTGTGTAGCAACTTATTATTTGCATTAAATTTTTCAAGGATGCCAGGTTCTAAGATGGAGAACAAAGTCCTGCTGAACTTGACTCTTCCACTAATTTTGATAAGATTATCGTGATTATAAAATGCTTTGCTAAGAAGATGTAATATCACTTGGATCATCAGAGATCTCCTACCCGTGAGGCTGCTGTGTAGAAACTTATTATTTGCATTAAATTTTTCAAGGATGCCAGGTATCATTAAAACTAATAAGTGAATATTGATATCAGTACTGATAATACTAAAAGTTGTTCTATAAAGGAATGCTATTTCACAACATTATCTACTAAATAATTCTTGCCAAAAAATTAGAAATGTTGGCAATGTCATAAAGATGAAAGGTTAGTGGTTAATGTAGTCAGCTTCAAAACATAACATTTGCATCTTTCATATAAATTTAGTTCAGCAGAGATAATTTTATAACTATGCTATGCTATTTTAACAAGCACATGTCATTTGTGTAATATTTGATGCTTAAATATTACAAAAACTAATAATTACACATATTTTTCTACATGTGTAATTATTAGTTTTTGTAAATTTATAAAGCACATATCATTATGATTTGAACTTTTTTGCATTTTAAACCTGAATTACATTTGCAGAAATCTCTAAAATAAATATTTTTATTTAGATAGTGGAAGCAGTGTTGCAGCTTCAGTATACTGGTGGCCCTGGTATGGAGGCAAAATTCTGTCGACAATGTGCTGTTGCTATCAATGTGGAAGTTCAGTCATCTGTCTTTATTACAAAGTGGGATGTTCTTCCTGCTGAAGTGTAAGAGAAAAATTTATATTAAATATTGTGGATTGTAGCTACTTATCCTCAAGGGCTCACTTTCGTGAGTACAGGCTTCATGTAATATACATCTATTATATTATCTGTAGACTGGTCCCTCCCCTTTTTTTCTTTCCTTCTTTCTTTTCTTCTTGCTCCTTCCCCTCAATGCTATTAGAGTGCTCGAGGGCTAGGTGTGAATCTTTCCTATTTTGCTATTTCATCTTATGTGGAAATGGCTGCAATTCTGCAACCGTACCACTTTCTTCTTGCAGTGACTTCACTCCAAAATGCTAATATGGTTGTGCCTTATAACGCATCTCATGCTGCATCTGCTGTCGTGCAGGATAATCAGAGCTGTGTTCAGGGCTTAGGCAGAGGGTCCTGTTCAAGAAGTATATTACAGTCTCCATCAAAAGTCAGTGATACTGTGAACGAGCAACACAGAATGTATAAGATTAATCTTAGAAAGGAATTTTACATAGGCACATGGAATGTCCGGGGTTTATAGATGGGTACTCTTGAGATTGTCTGTAAAGAGATGGATAGGTATAAAATTGACATCTTGGGAATTACAGAGACCAGATGGAATTTAGAAGGTCACTTCAAAAGACAGGATGGTAAGCTAGTTATTTACTTAAGTGGTGATTCAAAACATCATGGGGGTAGCTGTGATACTGAAGACAGCTCAGGCAAGAAGCCTTCTTGGTTATAATCCCATTAATGATAGGATACTCTCTATTAGACTTAAGGCTCAGCCTACCAATGTATCGATTGTGATAGTTTATTTACCCCACATGGATAGGCCTGAAAAATTCTATGAAAACTTACAAACTGTTTTGAACTGCCTACCAAGGAGAGACGTACTGTACATCTTAGGGGACTTAAATGCAAAAGTGGGAAAGAGTATGAGAGTCAGTCCGGAGTGTGGCATGTTTGGTCTGGGTGAACGTAACACCCATGGTGAAAGACTGTTGGAATTTGCCCATGCTAACAGATTAGTTATTACCATTACCCTGCTTCCAGAAACATCCACGATGGACCTATACTTGGACATCTAACATTGATAGGTCAAGGTACCAGATTGATTACATCCTGGCTCTCCAGCGGTGGAAGACAAGCATCTCTGATGTGCATACTTGTTCTGGAGCAGATTGTGGTACAGACCATCAGCTAGTAAGAGCCAAAGTAAGACTAAGTCTCCGAAAACTTCCAGGTCAGGCACATCCCACTAGATTGGATGTTAGAGTAATTCCTAGTGGATTCACAGAAGAAACATCAACTCGGTTGGATGATTTTTTGGAAACCAATGAGGGAAACTCACCAGAAATGCTTCATGGGAAGGAGTCAAGATGAATACATACAGCAAAGAAGTATCTCAGCCCAATAAGAAAACCAAGAGACCCATGGATATTAGATTCAACATGGGAACTAATCAAAAGAAGGCAGTTGGAAAAACAAAGAGACACAATGACTGAAGAATACAAGAGATTACATAGAGAAGTCAGAAGAGCCATCAAGAAGGACAAGGAAAAGTTCTGTACTAATAAATGCGAAGAAATAGAGTTCCAGATGAGGATGCATAATTATAAAAGGATGTTTTATTTAGTTCGTGACTTAAAGCACAAGTTTAAGCCTGAATCGAATGTCATCAAAGATGGATCATTACTAACAGAAGAGTTGGAAATCAAAAACAGATGGAAAGAATAATTTGAGGAACTGTACAGCAGAGTGGATAAAGAAAATGTGGAGTCCTCCCACCAAGAAAATTTTTATTTGGAACCTCCTCCACCTAGGCATGAAGTTGAAAGAGCAGTTAAGCAGCTTAACAGCAGTAAGGTCCCAGGTGCAGATGAAATCCCAGCAGAGTTAATTAAGGCCACAGGGGATGGAGGTATAAGAGTGTTTCATAGATTGATTACAAGGGTATGGGAGACAGGATCATGGCCTAGAGACTGGAAGAAGTCAGTTTTCATACCACTATATAAGAAAGGTGATATGAAGGCATGCAAGAATTATAGAACTATTAGTTTGATATCTCATGCAAGCAAAATTTTATTAAAGATCTTACTAAATACAATTGAGGCCAAAGTTGAGGCAGAGATGCCCGAGGAATAAGCAGGCTTTAGGAAAGGTAGGGGCACCAGAGATCAGATCCTTTGCCTTAGACAGATGATAGAAAAATATAAAGAATTCAGACTCCCTCTGGTAATGTGTTTCTTAGACTACTCTAAAGCTTTTGACTGTGTCGAGCATGTGAAACGGTGGAAGTAATGAAAAGAATGGGTTTTCATCAACACACTATCAGGTTGATAGCCGACTTGTATAAGGAGCAAGAGCTATGGTAAGAACAGGTGTTGGATTGACTGACTGGCTTCAAGTTGGAAAAGGAGTTAGGCAAGGATGTTTACTTTCTCCTCACTTGTTTAGTATATATGCAGAGGACATCATGCATGAAGCATTGGATTAGCTCAGGACAGAAATTAGGATAGGAGGTAGATTGATCAGTAATCTGAGGTATGCTGATGATACAATACTCCTTTGTAATGACATGGAAGAACTAGGACTAATTCTTGACAAAGTTAACAAGATAGTAATAACAGAGGACTTCAACTCAATTCTAGCAAGACAAAGATCATGATTCTCAAAGGAAAAACAAACAGGGAAGCTCTTGAGAAAGAATTGAGGAAGTCAGCAAGTTTGAGTACATGGGATCCATTATTAATGTGAAGAATTGCTATTCAGAAGATGTCAGAAAAAGGTTAGGAATGGCTAAAACAACAGTCGGAGACCTGTCTAAAATCCGGAAGGATGGATCTATCTCCATGGGAACAAAGTTGAGGATTTTGGATGCAGTTATTTTTCCACAGCGACTTATAGATGCGAGACTTGGAACCTAAAGAAGTCAGATAAGAAATGGATATCTGCTTTTGAGATGTGTTACAGAAGGCTGTTGAGGATATCATGTACTGAAAGGGATACAAATGAATGGGTGTTAGAAAAGATCAGTAGAACTTTAAGGCTCCTTAAGGATATTGACAGAAGAAAGTTAAAATATTTTGGACACATAGAAAGGATGGAAGGAGGACTTCTCAGAACAGTAATAGAAGGTAAAGTTCCTGGAAAAAGAGGCAGGGGTAGACCATCAATGAGATGGATGGATGGCATGTGTGGAGTGATTGATCTTCAGAGAGTTGAGGCTGCCAGAAAAGCAAACAACAGGACTTCATGGCGAGGCGTGGTGTGAAACATCACAGAGCATTGGAGTGACCATATGGCATCTGTAGATGCCCAGTGAACATAGTAGTAGTAGTAGTACTTACTTCACTTTTAAAGGAAAAAAAAATAAGCTTCAGGATAATCATACTTTTTTTATTATTATTAATTTTAACATATATTCTGAAGTAATGGAGATTAAAAATCTAAATAAGTGATTAATTTATTCTTAAATCTGGATTTTGATGTATTTTAAAATCCTTTAAACTGATATTTTTAATAATTAACACAGAAAATACTAGAACCTGTAGTATGGGATTTAAATAGCTGTGACTTACAACAAAATTTTTTACTTGCAACAAAATGTTGCAGTAAAATCTAGTGTTAATACCTTTGAAAACTGCACTAAATTTTGCCAATGGTGATTTTGTAAAATTTTGTAAAGAAAAGGGGTGGAAGGAATGAACGAAAAGCCAAGTTTGGTGAGTGGGATGTTGGATTTTATATATATGATAGATAATTGGTGATGAATAAAGAAAGTGAAAGTATAGCAGATGTTCTAATGAAAAATGATCGTAGAAGGAAGTTTCTCTTAATAGCATGTACTAGATAAATGAGTAATATATGCCAAATGAAGCTGAAAGAACATCAATGAGACCTTCTCGTAGATTATCATCTTCATCCAGAGATAATGTAAGTTCATTGATACATTTCAATTGGTCGAAATGAATCTGTTTGATTGTTTACTTTCTTGAGGCAGGATGATAATTGTTTTAACAATGTTGCCCACGCTTACTCACACCTAACGAGAAAACAGACATTAGCAGAACAAAAGAAAAATCTTTGAATTTTCGTGCTACCTATACCAGTTACTTATATACAAATACAGGTATCCCTTGATTAACGATTAATTAATCCCTCTATGTTTCTGCTTATATCAAAATCACATTATCAAATATAATAATCAATGATAATATTGATAAAAATTACAATTCGTCCATGATGGATTACTGTATTACAATTCATTTTATATGGTACTCTTTTAGGAAAAATAAAAAATGAATGGAAAGTAAATGTTTAATAAATTCTTGTACCTATATTAGTTACGCAACGTAAGTTTTTTTCTTATCAGCATAAACTCTACGAAAACAAGCAAAATGACTCTCTAGACCTCAGGCAAACAAAAAAAAAAAAAGCATTCTTAGATTAACATCTACTTGCTGTTAAGCGATTTTAAACTGTGAAATATTCCATCCAGTTCTTTGATTGTTATCTCATCTTCACATTCCATTTGTTCGTTGTCTTTATATGCACGTTGTCGTTCAATTTCAAGAAGATCATTGTCACTGAAATCTTTTGAATTTGAATCCAATAATTCTTTAACATCTTCTGCATCAACACCATCAAAACCAAGGTCTTCACCAATTGCAACGATTTCTTTGACCATGTTGTTCACAGGATTTTGAAAACCACCTAAGTCATTAGTGCATTCTGGTAAAAGGTTTTTCCAAACAGCTCTCTCATACAGCTAGAAGATATTTGCTCCCACAAGTCATGAATGTGTTCAATTGCATGTTTAATGTTAAAATTCTTCCAAAATTCTTGGAACATAATTGCATTTTCTCCCATTGTTGTTTCTACTGCCTTTGAGAATGTCTTTTTAAGAAAATAGGCTTTGAAAGTTGCAATGACGCCCATGGACATGGGCATCATTGCATATGCAATTATGTCATATTTGGTGGGAAAAAATAAAACTTTCACATTCTCACACAGATCATTAAGAGAATTTGGATGACCAGATGCATTACCTAAAAGCAAAAGAGCTTTGAAAGCTAAGTTATTTCTCTTGCAATAAGCTTCAACTGCTGGACAAAAATAAGACAAACCAATCTTCAACAATTGGAGCTTGTAATACACCCAGTCTTAATGCTTAATGGGAGGAATGATGTCATCATGCTCACAACTTTCTTTCTCTCGGCTAGGAAACACTCATTGAGGTTTGCATGGTAAACTTAAAGGCGTGTTAATTAAAATTCTTGCTGCCTATATAAAGGAATTGTCACAACTAATTTCGCTGTGTTAATTAAATCCCACGTTAAACAAAGGCTACCTGTATATTCAGTTATCTTATGTAGCATTTAGTGAAACCGAGATAAATAGTATGTTTTAAAGAAGAAACTTTTTCAATCTTGTACAACCATATACAGTAGACAGTTGCTGTAGTGAACCCTTAGAAAAAGAGACATACTTATTATAATACTGGGTTTACTATAGGGAATTTAGGGTAAAAATACTAACACCTGTACACCATTCCTATGAGACAAAAGAAATCATGGGAAACAGAACAAAGGAAATCTCAAAATATTATTATTATTATGGGCAACTGCAAGGAGTCCTTAGACTTATCGAGGGAGACCCCCAAACATCATATCAAGAACTATCCAACATTTGTGCAGTATCTGTCATACTTTGCTTTGAATTTATTCACAGTCATGGCACCCATAACAAACTCTGGCAACCTATTCCACTCATTCACTACTCTCCAACCAAAAAACCTAGTTCTAACACTCTTGCTAACTACACTTTTACTCAGTTTCCATAGATGGCCCCTAGTTCTCCCACCACCAGACCTGTTCTGAAAAATGTCCTCTGAATTAATCTTGTCAAAATTCTTCATATTACCCCTTTTCTTCTTATCACACCAGTTTCTGTAACCCACAAATCTTCAACCTATTCTTGTAAGGTTCATTCCATAGACCTACTGCCATCTTGATTATTAGCCTCTGGATCCTCTCTACCACCACCTCATCAAGAAATCCTGGCACCCAGAACTGCATTTAGTAGTCAAGATGGGGGTCTTATCAACGCTCGATAAAGAGGAACAATAACCTGCTTGTCTCTGCTAATCAAAGTATTCTTCAGTAATCAAGTGATCTGATGAGCTGCTTTAGCCACTTTTGCCATGTGCCGCCTAAATTTTAACTCGCTATCCACTAACATTCCCAAATTTCTGGCTTCATCAATTTCCTGGAGTACAGTTTCACCAATGTGGTATACCACTGGTAATCTTTTCACTCCAAAATGCATAACCTTACACTTTGCCACATTAAACTGACATTCATTTTCCTTGCCTGGTCTACCAATCTATCTGAATCATCCTGCAAAATTTTGTCATCATCTTATTAACTATTGCTCTATCCAGCTTTGCATCATTGGCACATAACTAAACAGATCCTCTCAGATCATTTCCTATATCGTTAATGAATAAATTAAACATTAGCAATCCAAGATCAGAACCCTGTGACGTGCCATTAGTCACAGGCCTTTTTTTTGACTCTACTCCTGAATAAACTACTCTCTGATATCTCTCCATCAACCCCCCCCCCCCTCCCTTTATATCCATCTCACCAACCCTATATCCATCCCCATGTGCTGCAGTTTACTGATTAGAGTTCCATGTGGTATTCTGTCAGGCCATTGCAAAGTTCAGCAGTATCACTGTAAACCCATTACCTGTATCCAACTCAGCTGTTACTGTATTATAAAAGGGATCCGGAAAAGTCGCCTTTACCGAGTCGCCTTTACTGCTTTACCGAGCAATCTCCAGGATTGCTCGGTAAAGCAGGAGTACCATTGTTGCATCGAACATGACGAATGGTTCATTTAAGTAAATCCTTTTTAGGAAGTAATGCCGTGACATTGGCATGAGCCTCTGCAATTACTGATGCAACAATTTGCTGTGGCCGTTCGTTTGTGGTTGTTACATGTTGCTGTATTTGACCAATCAATTGCAAAGCTTCCGACCTTGCAGCTTGAGCTGCATGGTTATGTTTAGTTACGAATTTCACAGCTGGGCCTTCCAAACCCTCTGTCCAAACACGCCCTTTACAGGTGGAACGTTTTTCACAAACCTAGATTTCATGTTGTTCATCTACAGTTCTCTTTGAAAATACGTAAATGTGGTTGTCATCATCTACCAATTTTCTTTTGCCTCTTATTGACGGAACACTTTTTGCCATTGTACACACAGCATTAATCAATCAAGATGCAAAAATAATATGTAGATATTGCACTGCCTGCGATGCTCAGCTTGTTCACACGATGCACTGCCGATAATGAGGAGCGAAAACAGCAAATGCACGGTGTCCACTGTTTTCTCCCCCATGTCCGTCACTAATCACGTGACTATCATCCTCTTGGTCGAGTATGTATTCTTTCCATTGTCAAAGGATTGACAGTTCCAGTTAATACTTTAACAATGGAAAAAGAACCCTGAAGATACAAAAGGGGAGAAATTAGTTTAAAAGCTACGTGACAATTTGTACATGAATGTAATTTTAAAATTTGTTTGGAAAAGTTAAGAGTTTAGCATCAAATCTCCACTAAAGGGGCTGGGAATTCATTAAAAATTTGAGTTATCGAGAGTTGACTGTATTTACATTTTTGTAACCTACTCATTATCTACAGGGAGCGAAATTTGTTGGGGGGGAAATATGCTGGGGGCAACTTTTCCCGTAAACCATTATAAAATGTGTGCAAGTCACTGAGACATGACCTACCTTCACAAAACCATGCTGATCCTCCAAACAGTATCTCATTTTCATCTACCCATTCCTGTATGTTGCTCTTGACCAACTACTCCAATACTTGGACAACAACTCTTGATATGCTGATCAGTTGGTAATTTGCTAAAGGAGGCTTCAGTCTTGAAGCCTCTTTTATGCAATTGAACTATTTTCTCCAATTTACATATAAAAGAAAGCATGAAAAATAGCATAAAAGAAATTGGGAAAAACAGAACATAGAAAATAACAGTAAATATAACAAACGAAATTGCCAGAAATAGAACAAAAAAATATCATGAGAAATAAAAGTAATAACGGCAGCCAGAGAATTTTGTACTTAGGTAGTTATTTAGAAAACATGACAGACGAAAGAATATTAATAGAAGATTCCGAAAGGGAATCATAGCACTGTGAATCTTTAAACTGGAAGAGTTGACACTGTCAACAAGTGTTTAGTAAATAAAAGAAGATATTGGAATTGACACTCTAATTCAATGTTTGAGGAAACGCTAAATGAAAATTTTCATCTTATGTCTTAAGGATGCCAGATCTATTTTATTATTCTATGGGAAAAAGTTACAGAATGAATGAAACCCTGAAATTGTAAAGAAACTTTTTTCTCTGGTACAAAAATTGGTAATTTGTGTGTCAAATTGAACTGTGAGAGGTAAGAATATTTATACTCCAGTGAAACAGGAGGAATGATTGAAAAAATTGTATACTAAATAAGGAATTGGAGAAAAAAAAAGTATCCCATGAAAGTGAAGAGGTAGTTCTATGTTTCCAGGAAAGGGCCCAACAAGAAAACTGACTCTGATGAGTATTTTGTTGTGTAAACAAAGTGTTTAGTTTGGTAGGCATGATCAAGTATATATTAAACAAACTATCATGTATTATCGCGTATAATGTGATCCACGTATAATGCGAACTAGATTTTTTGTTTGAAAACTAGCCCTAAAATGCCATGTCCACGTATAATACGATCTGTTAATCTTGTTCCATAACATTATAAATAATACAATACGAATTAACTAGAGAAATATTTATTTTAAAACAATGTCAAAATACAAAACGAATTAACTAAAGAAATATTTATTTTAAAACAAAATGTCAAAATGCAATACGAATTAATGAAAGAAATATTTATTTTAAAACAAAATGTCAAAATCCTTTAAATTCTTCTTCATCTTTTGAGTCGTCAAACATTTCATTTATAAATTCATCTGTAGGGATTGCGTCATCAGTAGCAGTTGTTGTCATCGTCTTCATGCTCTCCAATTTGTTGTGCATCATCCTCGCTTTCGTATATGACGTGATCTTCGAATCCATCCATTGAATTATTTATTCCACATTTAAGAAATGAGCGTTGAATCATTTCAGATGGTATCGAATCCCATGCTTCTTTAATCCAGCTGGTGACTAGGGTGATCTCAGGCTTCTGAAAATTCCCACCATTTGTCATCTTCACTAAACTAGATGACATCCATTCTCTCCATTTTTCACGTAAGTGATCTTTAAATGGCTTATTCAAGCTGACATCAAGCAGCTGCAAAACGGAAGTTAGACCACCCGGTATGACTGCTAGGTCTGTACTTAGCTCACATGCTTTCTCTTTGCTTGCCTCTGTTAAATGCGCCCGGAACATATCCCAGACTAGCATGCTTTGTTGACGTAACAAGCTACCTGGACGTATGTTCCATACTTGATCCAGCCGCAATTGTACACCTTCTTCATCCATCCAACCTTTCTGATTGACACGAACAATTACACCTGGTGGAAATTTCATATGCTTTGGAATTTTCTTCCTTTTAAATATCACTGTTGGCTTTAATTTGGTTCCGTCTGCCATGCATGCTAGAACAACGGTAAAATGCGTTTTTTCATGTCCCGTTGTTTTTATGAAGACACCCTTTTCACCAATTGAGTTTACTGTTCGATTCCCGGGCATATCAAAGTACATGGGCATCTCATCCATATTGCCAATTTGGGAAAGTTCATATCCGTGACACTTCCAGGATTTTTTCAAGACTGTCTTTTTGCTTACGCCAAAGTCTAATATTACTCTCTGCTACACCAAATTCTCTCATAGCAACACTGTTATTGTGTTCTTCTGCAAACTGCACGACACGCAATTTAAATCCTGCTTCAAAAGATGAACGTTTACGTTTCTGTTGGCTCATTTTCAGGCTAGGTTTGTTTAACGAATAATATTTAAAATGAACTGTGGTTAAACCGATATACCTAACTGTGCTCTATCTATCTCGCTGTGCTCTATCATTCGGCGACGGAGAGCACATCGTATCTGCGCATAATGCCAGTAATGTAAGTAGCTTTATGCGCAGATATGATGCATGCTCGGTCGCCGAATGCGAGTGAGTCAAGTAGATTTGGTTGCATAGGCATTAGGTAGTATATATATTTGTGTGCAAGTCTAATAAGCTGTTATATTTTTTAGGATTTGCATATAATGCGAACTCCTAACTTTAAGTAGTGTTTTTTACCATAAATTTTTCGCATTATACACGATAATATATGGTGATTATAGAAAGAGTCAGAGAGTGAATGCCTGTATTCTTTTAAGATGAGGAGATCTTAAAAGAATCTTCTTATTTTAGGCCTTGGGGCGAGTTATTTTTGTAGTTATTTATGTAGTTTTATTTAAAATGTATATAATGTTTTAGTTTCATTAAAATGTATATATTTTTTATTTGGTACTCAAGTAAATTATTTTCTGGATTCTAAAAGAAATAGAGTTAGTCATTGCACCAATCGGAATAAACTCTTGTGTAATTTCTTAACACTCAGTGTAAAACAATTTCTTTACTGAGAAAAAATAATAATAAATAGACACTATCATGACCCCATTTGCCAACCTCAGCAATCATTGTCCACTTCAACTGCCAAAATTACACATTACATGGATGTTATGGACTTTGCAACCATGTTATAAATAACTATTTTAATTTCCAACGTTTTGACCATCATATTAAGGTCATCATCTGGAGTATACACAAATATACAAGGACAAGCTGAGTTAACACAGTACATTTCACACAGTATACTAAAGAGACAATTATTTGATCAATGGTTATTCTACTGGCATGATCTCTAGTGAAAGTATAATATATATTAAAAATATATATATAAAAAATACAAATAACATTTAAAAATTAATTAGAAACTACATCAAAGCTATATTCTATTCAAGATAACACCAGAGAAACATTCTTTCATATAGAGAGTTTTCTTCCAATAACTATGATGTCCTAATTTAACATGACAATTGTTATATTAGATTTAAGATTCTGGATTATCTACACTCCTGTTTATAGTTAACTCTTAAGGAGAAAAGGTTCCTTAGGTAGAATATGTGCCTTCCATATGCTTGGAATTTTTAGACCATCATTATTGTTAAGATTTGGGTGGTTGATAAGAATCTCACAGGCTTCCTTAAATTTACGTTCATACCATGTTTTGGTGTGATGTAAACAACTGATGCTTTTCCAGTCAATTTTATGTAAAGTGTTCAGGGCATGATCAGAAAGGCCAGCTTCACCATAGTTATTATATTTAATGTGTCGCTTATGTTCCTTTTGCTTGCTAGGAATTGTGCATCCTGTTTCCCCTATATATGGTAGATTACAGGTGCAATAAATACCGTATACTCCAGGGTTGGCCAGTGGAGGGAGTGGGATTTTGGATTTTGTTGATAGTGTTTTGGCTGTAACTGTTTTTTAGGAAAGTATTACTGATAACTTTAAATTCATCTTTAAGCGCTTGATCATTGGAGCATAGCTTCAAAGCCCTGTTTTTTAGAGATACACTTGCCACACATCTTCCTTCTGGCAGTCTTTCCTTCACTGTTTATCGGAAAGCAACACATACTGGCCGATACACACACACACACACATAAACTCCTACCACCACCGAACACAAAAACTAGGTGTCATTAATACTCTAAAAAACAGGGCTTTGAAGATATGCTCAAATGAACAAACCCTTAAAGATGAATTTTAAGTTATCAGTAATACTTTCCTAAAAAATGGTTACAGCCAAAACATTATGAACAAAATTCTCTACAAGACCTCACTAAAAAACAAAGATAAAATAGACTACAATAAAACTATAACCATTCCATACATTAAAGGGACATCAGATAAAATAAACAGAATACTACAGAAATACAACCTTAAAGCCACTTTTAAACCTCCTGCAAAAATTAAAAAGCTTACTCAACTCATCCAAAGACCCCACTCCCTCCACTTGCCTACCCTGGAGTATACCTTATTTATTGCACCTGTAATCTACCATATATAGGGAAAACAGGACGCACAATTCCTATCAGACAAAAGGAACATAAACGACACATTAAATATAATAACTATGGTGAAGCTGGCCTTTCTGATCATGCTCTGAACACTTTACATAGAATTGGCTGGAAAAACACCAGTTGTTTACATCACACCAAAACATGGTATGAACGTAAATTTAAGGAAGCCTGTGAGATTCTTATCAACCACCCTAATCTTAACAATAATGATGGTCTAAAAATTCCAAGCATATGGAAGGCACATATTCTACCTAAGGAACCTTTCTCCTTAAGAGTTAACTATAAACAGGAGTGTAGATAATCCAGAATCTTAAATCTAATATAACAATTGTCATGTTAAATTAGGACATCAAGTTACTGGAAGAAAACTCTCTATATGAAAGAATGTTTCTCTGGTGTTATCTTGAATAGAATATAGCTTTGATGTAGTTTCTAATTAATTTTTAAATGTTATTTGTATTTTTTATATATATATTTTTAATATATATTATACTTTCACTAGAGGTCATGCCAGTAGAATAACCATTGATCAAATCATTGTCTCTTTAGTATACTGTGTGAAATGTACTGTGTGAACTCAGCTTGTCCTTGTATATTTGTGTATACTCCAGATCCTTAATATGATGGTCGAAACGTCGAAAATTAAAATAGTTATTTATAACATGGTTGTAAAGTCCATAATTTCTAAAATGAATTACACAGCTCTTTCTGCCTTCTGATAAATGCATAAGGGGCAGCACTTGTGCATTTATCAGAAATGACATGCTATGCCAGAGATCACAAATCCTTGAATACCTACTGTTTGATCTCTTTTGGCTCAAAATTTCCCTGCCAAATCAAATTGCTCTTTTCATATGCTCTCTCTATCACTCTCCAAACTCCATCAACCACTCTGATCTCTTTCTCAAGCCTGACTTTCTGCAGCCGAAACACCTCAATAGTGAGGTCATCCTTTTTAGGGACTTCACTGTCCACAACTCATATTGGCTTCCCTGCTTATCCAGTTTCACTGATCAAGCACAAGCAGGGATGCTGAGGTGGTTGCCATCAGCAGTGACCTGTCTCGGTTCATCAATCTTCCTACCAGAATACCTGACCCCCCCCCTCCAATTTACCAACACACTTTACCTCTTCCTAACAAGTTCCCCTTCTAATTATACTGTTGATGCTAGTTCTCCTCTTAGTAACTCAGATTTCTTTTGCACAGAACAACATTCACTGACCAGTTTTCAGTCTCGTGTCCTTTGGCATAACAAGGATGCCAAATGGGATGACCTATGTGACTTCTATTCTTCCTCTTCATGGTCCAACTACTGTTTCTTCAGCAGTTGGAACATGCTCAGACCAAACACTTGCTCAGACTGAATAACATAAATCATCCTCACAGCAAGGTCCAAACACTCACATTTTAAAGAAAAATTTTAATTTTGCAAGAAAATAAGTACAAAAATTAAACTCCAACTTTACCTAATCATTTATATGTGCTTCTCTGGCTTAGACATGGACTCTACCAAGGTGGAACACGTTTTTATTATTTCTGCATCTGAAAACCATACTTTTATAATGGATTGTATTAAGTTATCCTTTGTATCACAATTTAATTTTCCAAGTCTCTTTTTCACTATGGCCCACAAATTTTCTGTTGGATTAATGTCAGAAGAATTTCCTGGCCACTGAAGCAGTTGGATGTAGTGATTTTTGAGGAACTCTTTCACTTTTTTTGAAGTGTGGCATGGAGCGAGATTCTGGTGGAAGATGAGTTCTTTGTCTTTCTGGATGTGTGGGACTACTCTTTTCTTCAATAGTTTTATGTATTGGGTTACTTTTCATCATACCATCAACAGGCACAAGTGATCCTGGACTGTTATGTGTAAAACAACCCCAGCACATCTTTTTAGTTGGGTGTTTAGGAGCTTGTTTGAAGTTAGGCAGGAGAAGTCTTCACAGCCGCTGATTTGTGAACATAGGGTACTCACTCTCCTTGGACAGAGAATTGGCTCTCATCTAAGAATATGACCTTTTTCCACTTCTCAACAGTCCAATCTTTACACACTTTTGCCCACTGAGCCTCTTTTCTGCATAGTTTTCGTCAACAGTTGTTTCTTTTTTGGTCCGTGGGCAGTCCTCCCTGCTTCCAACAATTTTCGATGGACTGTCATGTCAGAAACATTAATCCCGCTAGTTGCCAAGTCTTTATTCAACTCTACAGTAGACAATCTTGGATTCATTTTGCTTTTCTTAACTAGAAAACAATCTTGAATAAGTATAGCTTTCCTTTTTCACCTACATTTTCCTTTTGTCACAGGAGAAGTGACTGGTACATGTCTCCCTAAACCTCTTTAAAATTTGCATTAACAGTATCCAAACCAACATCACACTTATTGACAATTTGCCTTTGAGTCATGGATGTGTGCTGAGAAAGAGTACATATTTTTGAACACTTTCTTGGAGGTGTATCCATTTTATTCATACTCAAAATGAATAAAACATCATGAATGTCAACTTGTTTACACTATTAAAAATGCACAACACTATTAATAAATCGCAGAGACAGTTAAAACATGCCGCACCCAACCAAAACAGTGAACTAAAATCAAAACCAAAAATAGTAAATCCCCGAAACCAAAACCAAACTTATTGTGAACTGAAACAAAAACCAAAAACTTGAAAATTCTGGTTCAGATTAATTTGTTCTCTACTGTATATGTAGTTGTCAAAGTATGTAGCCAAACCATTAAGAGAATTGGTAGATTCCACAGATTCTTATATCAAGAACACCAAACATTTGTTTTGTGTGATAAAGGACATTCATCTTGAAAAAGATGAGTTCATGGAAAGCTTTGATTTTCCTTCTCTTTTCACAAATGTTCCACTGAAGAAGTAATAATTACTGTATATTCAACTCTTCAGAAAAGGCATAGCACTCTAAAATGTTGTATGAATTTAGGTTTCTTTGAGTACAAGGACAATAGCTACAAACAAAATTTAGGCCTGACATAGGAACCCTCTATTGCTGATGCTAGCAATTATCTATATGCTAACCTTTTGAAGAAAAAGCTTTGAGCACTTACTCATTAAGACCAAACTTTAGAAAAGATATATTGATAATGTTCTCTTAATATGGAGTTATGGTCAGAACACACTCTAGTAGTTCAGTTGAACAACCAACATCCAAAAATCAAACATGGCAGAGTTAGAAACTTATGGTTGTCATCCTTTATGAATCAGACTTTATTGTTCTTCAAACCAGTTGAAGATTGCAATACAAGATCAAGCCTGTGCTCTCCTTATTGATGAAGAAGAAACAACTAAAGAACTGAAATTTCTTTGAGACACATTCCAGATGTATGGCTATGACAAAAGGACTCTTACCAGACTTTTGTTTCATCCACAAGCATGCTATGAAATTTATAATAGTAAATTGGATGTTTATTTTGCACTTGGTTAGACTCTAATAAATTTAGTTTAATCCTTTATCCAAGTGTAAGCAAACGAAGTTTACGCCTGAAAATATCTTCAGAACTGAGGTAAGGTGGTACATCCCTTGGCAACTTGCAGCAAAGTTGGACCAAGCTGTCATCACTCCTTGTCTCAGTATCTCTCATAATGCAAAGCACATCTCTTTGCAGACATGTATACTGCTATGCATTAAGAGAAGAGTGACTACCCAGACCGGTTTCGACCTTTATTGAGGTCTCGTCAGTGGGAGGCAGACCCAGAGTGGTGATACTGAGGCAGAAGCAATGGAGAGGTCATATTTACCTATACGAGTTACCAACCGGTGTACCACCTTATTATTAAATTACTCTGGATTTAGAGAAAGATGTTGGAAGTTTATTTTGCACTTGGTTAGACTATAATAAATTTAGTTTAATCCTTTATCCAAGTGTATGAAAATGAAGTTTGTGCCTGAAAATATCTTCAGGACTGAGGCAAGGTGGTACATCCCTTGGCAACTCGTAACAAAGGTGGACCAAGCGCTCATCACTCCTTGTCTCAGTATCTCCCATAATGCAAAACACATCTCCTTGTAGACATGTATACTGCTATGCATTAAGGGAAGGGCCACTACCCAGATCGGTTTTGACCTTTATTGAGGTCTCATCAGTGGGAGGCAGACCCAGAGCGGTGATACTAAGGCAAGTGATACTCAAGCAACCTTGCTTGAGTATCACCTGCTTCATCAATTAAAATCAACTAAAATCACCTGCTTTCCTTGCTTCATCAAGTGAAACTAAAACACAGTAGCTTGAAATACACAGGTGTTTTATGTGACTGCCGTTCATGAAAGGTTGTAAACCTATAATGCATTAATACTAGATAGACTAAGAATTTTTAAAATTTTTTTATTTTATTTATTTCTTTATTTATTTTTTACATAATCAGGAAACTCTGCCCTAGAGACCAAACATAGAACTTTATTTTTCTTATTCAAACCACTTCAGGCATCTGATAAGCAGGAGGTAGTCTCACCAATATCCATGCACCACAGAACTTGAACTTGCAGCCTATTGGTTGAAGAGCAGATACACGAGCTGCTTGGCCAACTAGGCTGACAACGCAGTTTACCTCCTTTGGTGTGATTACAATACCCCATGTTATGGACAAACAAAGGAATCCATTGAACAGTGTATAGAAGAGCATGGTAGAGACATTGTGTGCAGAAGATCAAGATATTCAGCTCTGTCCAGTCACATTTTAAATTCTACAGATCAAAATGACAATATACTATATGCCTACTAAAATCAGTAAAATCACACCCATCAGAGACCTTGCTCTGATGCTTGATTGATTGAAAGAAAGATATTAGAATCCACAGAACCTTTAATCCTGATCATGAATGGATATGGATATAGATGTAGATGAGATGAATATAAATCTCATCTACAACTTAACAGCCTGTTATTGAACTGCAGTTCAGCTACAGTGAATGCAAGATGAGCACGCACGCACGCACGCACGCACGCACGCACACACACACGTTCAGCAGTACCATTAGGACCAGCATAGTTTCAAATAACAGCAATCCATTTTTAATGTAATGGCAGTTGCTATTTTTTTCCTACTCTTGAAGACTTGATCACCAGATCAAGTCTTCAAGAGTAGGACAAAAGTAATTATGATTTTTTAAAAGTTTAAAATAGAATAGTTTATTATTTATTTGTGTGTGTGTGGGGGGGGGGTATTTTTGTACTGCTATAAAGGCATCTATTATAATTTTACATATATGCAGATACTGCATTCCTTGGAATGCAGATTATATTGTTAACTATTTTTTGCACTACTATAATAACCTCTGACCTTGTGTGTTGCTGTGCCCTCTGCAGCAGTTCTGTTTACCTAGAGATGCTGCTTTGTGAAACTAGATTCTTGTACAGACATGTTGTTTACAATTTTCTGTAAATGCTAATGTTGTAACGTTTAGTATGGCACAGCATGACCTTTGTAGTTTTTGTGCCAAATAAATTATAAACCAAAAAAACAACCTAATTTCTAAAGGTAATATTTTTAATATGGTTTTGCATTGATGCCATCTAGTGTCTCTTATATTTCTGTGGTATAGTGGCTTTTTGTTGAAATGCTATTATGCAGATCACATTATTTGTAGAGTAAAATTGCTTCATTTAAAACATAAATAAAACAAACCATGTTATAAATAATTATTTTAATTTCCTGATGTTTCAAAGGTCATCTATAATATAGACATATATATATACAGAGACAAGCTAAATTACATTTCACATAGTATGCTGAAGAGACAAAGATTTTGATCAACGGTTATTCTACTGGCCTGACCTCTAGTGAAAATAAAATAAAATAAATTAACTACATTAAAGCCATATTCTATTTAAGACAATGTAATACAATTAATGTAATACAATTAATTGCAATTAAATACAATTAAATTGTCTTAAATTGTAATACAGTTTAAGACAATTTAAGATGATAATGACCTTAATATGAAGGTCGAAACGTCAGGAAATCAAAATAATTATTTATAACACACTTGTAGAGTCCATAATTGATATAAAATGAGTGTTATATTAACTGATTGGAAAACTAGAAAATATCATTACACAACATTATGAACTTCAAGAGTATAATAGAATGAAATCCATTTAAATGAAACAATGCATGCATAATGGAAAGAGAACCAATTAATGCTATTACATTCTGTGGCATAGAATCTCTTAGTCTAGGTCTCAGGATGTCAAATTATTAATAAATGAAGACCAAACTTGGTGCAGTATCGGATCTTTCATTTTGTTGCATTGTGTCTGTGTGTGGACCATTTCCTGATTCTTTCTTAAATTTTCTTACAAAACAATTGTGGTCTCATGCAGAAAAGAATTCATCTGAAGGTTTCAATTTTGCTTTGAATCCAAGGTGGATCTTATAGCTAACTTGGAAAAGGGATTATGATGATTATGAGGAATTTCTTCAAATCATATCAGCACCTAAACTGCTTCCTGTTACTCACTTGATTACCAGCTAGAAATATTCCAAAAACAGAAATAGTGGCTTTTAAAAAATTATGATGCAACAAAATTAGCATTGAGCAAATAAACACAATGCAACTGTTGCCATGAATGCAGAGAAATATGCAACAAAAATGAATAACTTTCTAGAAGTTACCAATACCTACACCACTTCAGACCTGGATCTGTTGGTGCCACATAACAAAACCAGTGACTTAGTTAGAAAGTTAGTCTGTTGGCCAGAAGATTTAAAGAAATCTCCAAAAATCCACAAACCAGAGGAGCTTTTAAGTTCTTTCATGGATGCTAGAGACTCTTCTGCCTTGAACTTTAGCAAAATACTTGTCTTAATTTGTGACCTCACATGGGAAAAACAGTCATATCTGAAGAACAGTTGACTCTTTATTGAAAGGGTTAAAAATTTAACACTAGAACTACCAGAGACATCATTATAAATTTAGACATTGTCACCCTTTTCACTAGTGTCTCAAGAGATGAAATGTTATATCTTAAAGAAATTTCTTTTCTCCAGATACCAGTATGCTATTCAGACATTGCATGGAAAGGGTTCATCCCTTTCACAGGTTCTATCAAATCTATTTATGGAAATTTTTGACAAGAAAGCAGTTGAAATATATCATAAAAAGCTTAAAACTCATATTTATGATTTGGTAAAACCAACCAAAGAATTAGAATATTCCAAAAATTACTTAACAGACTCAATAAGAGTTGTGATAATATGACTGGCAATTACGTCTAAGCTTATGTCATTCTTAATACCACTGATTTATTTTCCTCTACCAGTTTTTCCCACTAAACTCCTTTTTTTTCTACTTTAATATTGAAAATTCATATTCTGTGCAGTTTCTGTCTAATTGATGTTGCATGTTATGTCAAACAGCTTGACAATTCATGTGCAATTTCAGGATCATTTTTTTAAAGCTGTTCATATAATTATTTGCTTCTGTGATTTTAACTAGAAATTGTGAAATCTGTGTGGGATATACTTTTCAGCAGTTGCACTAAACCTTTTGTAACACTACAGAGGATTTACTCCTGTTCTTAGCTACTGCTTCAATCTGTCTTGTGCATGCACGTGTGTGCACACACATACACATGATATCAAGTGCTTTTGTGAAATTGCACTTCACTGGGGGATTAAGTGAAACAATGACATTTGGATTTCGAGTTTGAGCAATATTGAGCAGTACCAACTATTAAGTCAATATTTTCTAGTACTGAACTTAATTTCCTAAAGGAAATTTTGTTTAGCACTTGTCTAGGAGCATGTAGTGGTTTGTTATTATTGTTGCATGTTATCGAACATAAATCCAGACTCTACTCTCTTTCCCATTTTGTGGAACAAAATATGTCTGTGTCTAGCACTGAAGATAAAATGAATGTTATTTGATTCTGCTCAGTCACTAGACGAATATTCCCATGAGTAAAATCACCTACTTACACTGTTGGATCATTATAAAGTGGTGTACCTGGTTAATACTCAACAGTTAACATCGCTCTTTGGCATATATGCAAAGTGAGAATAGGGAGTCATGAGAAAATATGCAACATACTAATGGGAATAATGCTGCACTATATGAAATGACGAAATGTATCAGAGCTAGAATCAGCATTTGCAGTTGAATATTAAGGATATGAATACAGCAAAAGGTGAATGCTTATAGAAATTAGGCTTTGCTTAGTTTTCCTCCAGTTATACCATGCTTCATTTTTTCTATAGTCTGCATTTTGTCTATTATCCAAGTCTGCAGACTTGGATAATAAATATGAGTTCGAAGTATGAAGAATGATAGTATAAATACCATTTAAAAATAAAAAATAATTTCTGCAATGCATTCACAGTATGTGTAATGATCCAGAGACTAAAAGCACAAATGCTGTGAAATAAAAATTGCAGAGATCACTCCGTTTAACATTTTTGTCGTGCCCAATCACTTAAGGTTGAGAATGATTGAATGAAGTTTGATGCAGATTTCTTCCCTTATAGGAGCTAAATGGGAAGAAATCTCTTGCATGTAAGCAGCACAGTTGGAAGCATTGTTAGTGAGAAAAGGTGATGAACATTGGCAGAATTGCTGGGATAATCAGTAGTTCTGATAATTTCTTGTACCATTTACATTAAGTCACTGCTGAGCATAACCTTCATTTCTTCCATAATAGTATGTGAAAGTAGATTACCGTATATTGCCACGTATAATGCGAAAAATTTATGGTAAAAAATACTACTTAAAGTTAGGGGTTCGTATTATATGCGGATCCTAAAAAATATAACATCTTATTAGACTTGCACACACAATATATACTACCTAATGCCTATGCAACCAAATCTACTTGACCCACTCGCATTCGGCGACCGAGCATGCATCGTATCTGCGCATGTGCTCTCCGTTGCCGAATGATAGAGCACAGTTAGGTATATTGGTTTAACCACAGTTCATTTTAAATATTATTCATTAAACAAACCTAGCCTGAAAATGAGCCAACAGAAACGTAAACGTTCATCTTTTGAAGCAGGATTTAAATTCCGTGTCGTGCAGTTTGCAGAAGAACATAATAACAGTGTTGCTATGAGAGAATTTGGTGTAGCAGAGAGTAATATTAGATTTTGGCATAAGCAAAAAGACAGTCTTGAAAAAATCCCCAAAACGAAACGTGCTCGTCGTGGAGATGTAGCATCCTTTCCAGAACTCGAAAAAGAGCTAAATGAATGGATTTTGACGCAACGATAACAAGAAATGCAATTCGTTTTCGAGCTCCACAACTCAAGAATGGTAAATTCAAGGACACACCAGGTGTTTCATCTTTTCTTGCTTCACCTGGGTGGTGCAACAGATTTATGGAACGCAAAGCATTACGACACCGAACAAAAATTGTGCAGACGTTACCAAAGCAGCTCGAAGAAAAAGTGCAGTCCTTCCATAAATTTATCATAAAATTACGGAAGTGTCACGGATATGAACTTTCCCAAATAGGCAATATGGATGAGACGCCCATGTACTTTGATATGCCTGGGAATCGAACAGTAAACTCAGTTGGTGAAAAGGGTGTCTTCATAAAAACAGTGGGACATGAAAAAACGCATTTTACCTTTGTTCTAGCATGTATGGCAGACGGAACCAAATTAAAGCCAACAGTGATATTTAAAAGGAAGAAAATTCCGAAGCATATGAAATTTCCACCAGGTGTAATTGTTCGCGCCAATCAGAAAGGTTGGATGGGTGAAGAAGGTGTACAATTGTGGCTGGATCAAGTATGGAACATACGTCCAGGTAGCTTGTTACGTCAACAAAGCATGCTAGTCTGGGATATGTTCCAGGTGCATTTAACAGAGGCAAGCAAAAAGAAAGCACGTGAGCTACGTACAGGCCTAGCAGTCATACTGGCTGGTCTAACTTCCGTTTTGCAACCGCTTGATGTCAGCTTGAATAAGCCATTTAAAGATCACTTACATGAAAAATGGAGAGAATGGATGTCATCTGGTTTAGTGAAGATGACAAAAGGTGGGAATTTTCAGAAGCCTGAGATCACCCTAGTCACCAGCTGGATTAAAGAAGCATGGGATTCGATACCATCTGAAATGATTCAATGCTCATTTCTTAAATGTGGAATAAGTAATTCAATGGATGGATTCGAAGATCACTTCATATACGAAAGCGAGGATGATGCACAACAAATTGGAGAGCATGAAGACGATGACGACAACTGCTACACCGATGATGCAATCCCTACAGATGAATTTATAAATGAAATGTTTGACGACTCAAAAGATGAAGAAGAATTTAAAGGATTTTGACATTTAGTTTTAAAATAAATATTTCTTTCGTTTATTCGTCTTGTATTTTGACATTTTATTTTTAAATAAATATTTCTTTTGTTAATTCATATTGTATTATTTATAATGTTATGGAACAAGATTAACAGATCGTATTATACGTGGACATGGCATTTTAGGGCTAGTTTTCAAACAAAATTTCTAGTTCGCATTATACGTGGTAATTCTAGTTCACATTATACGCGGTAATTCTAGTTCACATTATATGCGATAATATACGGTAAGTCAGCCAGTCAACATTGTCTTTAAAAAAGAATGCTGACTTTTTTTTTTTCTTTTTTTATAGTTATAGAGCAATAGAAGCAGCTATTGAATCATTGAGTGATACAAGGAAACCTTAAGCCAGAGAAAGTCAAAATGAGAAAAGATACTTCATATTTATCACACTTTGATAGATATGTCATAACAGAGATCCCTCCCTTTAGAACTGAAAAATTCAAAGAGGATCATCATCAAATTCCTGATATGTACCCTCAGGAGGTGTACAGGATAATTGTGATAGTACTACATGGGAGGTACACCATTAATAACTTCCAATCAATAATTATCCTCCAAATTAATCTGTTATCTGTCATGATTCCAATATTATATATTTCTGTCTTTTAAGGCACTTTTTTACTCTATCAATCCATGTACATGTTGGTCTTCCCCTGGGTCTTTTCCCTGCCAACCTGGCAAAGAACATTTGCTTGTTGCTCACCTCTACCAAAACTCCGCTCTTTACTGAGGCAGCCTAAACCTAGACATAGCAGCCTAAAATATCCTGGTCCACCAGATTTGGTGCAACTGTGATTAAACCATACTTTGGCCAAACAGAGAAATCCATCGAGTTACACATTGAAGAACATCAGAGAGACATGAGTTACAAAAGAATGCGAGCCAGTGCTCTGTCTAGCCATGTTCTATTTTCCACGAATTCTAATGAAGAGAACCACACCCGTCCAGTACTATGGGACAAATCTAATAATATTTTTCATTGTTACAATGAACTTGAAAGAAAGATAGTAGAATCTAAAAAAAATCATCCTTAATCCTATACATCTCAACAGCAACCTGAGTTACAACCTATCAGACTGTCATCATTCTACTATCCAATATTGGCATACACGAGATTTTGAGCACATGCGTACACCCAACAATGAAGTCAGAGAGAGATGTTTTTAAATACACAAACGTCAAACACATTAACGTTGAAATGTACACTAACTTTTTGGGTTGTTTAGAGTTAATTCCTTTACGTTTTTGTTAGTTATTTCTATTATTTTTTTTTTTTGCAAAACTAGTCATGCCATTAAAATCTGCATTTTATTTCACATCTCGGTTTCCCACTCATTTAATCCTAAAAAACAGGTATTTCAACTGAGTAAATCAGTCATCTAACATTTTGGGAAATGGAGTAAAACCAGGTTTAAAATAGCTTGGTATCTTTAACATTTATTATACCCAATTGTAAAATACTTTCTATATACAGGGTGTTCGGGATAAATTTGACATATTTATAATTAATTATATTTTTCCGTAAGTTACATGTATTAACACACACTTCTCTTCATTTAAAAGTTTGGACCCTTCTTCATTCATATACAAGATGTCAGAAAGGATGGATAGCTGGAACCCACCTGAATCATGGAAGAGAATAACTTGTATCATGATGATTCGTGCCCGCCATCAAAATAAGGATATTACGACTGCTGCCCAATGCTCCCTGAATACAGTAAAAACAATCAGGCATGAACTAGAGACTTGCAATGGTGACTACGAGGATGTAGCAAGAAGAAAGATCCCTAGCAGACGATCTGATTGCGTTCGTACAGCAGAATTCCTCGCAAATCTGCAGGAACAGGTGTTGAAGAACCCTGGCATTGGAATTCGGGCTTTGTTCGTGGAGTTGCTAACTGTAGTCAAGCCCTGGATAACAAGGGTAGGCAATGGTAGGCCGTATGTATGGCAGCAGGATTCGGCCCCTTGCCACACCTCTGGGAAAAGTCAAAAATGGTTGTCTGAAAATTTCTACGACTTCACCAGTCCAAATGTTTGGCCTCCAAACTCCCCAGACCTTAACCCCATGGGTTATTTTGTATGGGGCGCAGTTGAAAAAGACACCAATCGCACTTCCAGTAATACAAAAGCCCAGTTAATGGATAAAATTAAAACAGTTTTTGCGGCCCTTCCCAGGGAGACTGTAGCATCAGCTTGTTCGAGGTTCCGAAGCAGAATTGAAGCTGTGATCGATGCTAATGGTGGTTATTTTGAGTAAATCTTGTTGATAGTATTGTAATTAACTCTGCCTGTAATGTTTTTTTGTCAATTCATTAAATTTAATAGATACAAAGAAGATTTTCTTTTTCCTTACGAAACTGTCAAATTTATCCCGAACACCCTGTATATATATATATATATAACTTGAAATCAGTTTGAATTGCATTTGAGATACTGCATTTACTTGAATATAACTCGCATGTTTTTCCTCAAAATTAAAGATAAAAAATCATAGTGCGAAATATGTGCTGGGGTTTTTGGTAACTAAAGGTTTTCAGGAAAAAACTAAATTTACATTTATAAATAAATCCTCAGTATTCGTTATGGACGGGTTCAATTCCCGTCCAAGATGTCAGGAACCTTTATATCATCTCTTTCAACTAAAGGTAAATTAGCCGGTCTCATATGAAGGTAGAGGGTTTTTCCACCCAGAAACTCAGGTGCTTTGTCTCTCAGAACAGGCAAACCAGCTCCTGAACGCACATGGATCTACAGTCATAGAATACATATACTTAATCCCTCATTAAGTGAGCTCAACCCATCTTAACAGACTGGGGAGAAAGAGGGGGAACCCCATACAAATGAATAAATAAATTGCTCACATTATTTATAAAATGAATTCATTTAAATTTTAATGAACAACTTTATTTATGCGATCAGCAGCTCACCTTTGTCACACGATGTATTTGAATATTTATAATGGAAGAAGTACTGTGGAAGTTTCTTCTTCCCCAATACAAGTCCAGTCAAATCCTTTAAATGACTGTCTAAAAGAGGATGATACTCAGAGCACATTTAAAAATTCTCTATAATTTCCTTCATTAGCTGAAACTTCAGACTCATCTGAACCTCTCAAAGGAAGCTCTTGCTTAGCCAAATAGTATACAGCATCAGTTAATCTTTTTAAATTCTCTTTCTTTATCTGTTCATTATGATGGGTAATTTCAATTTTTCTTTGTTTGTCAATGAGTGTCAATTCTTTATTTTCCAAACATCTTAAGATTTAACAATAACTGAACATGTGATTGGAAGCACTCATGTTTTTGCACTGCTGCTGTTAAATGATTAAAGTCAGAATATCCATGCTTATTCCAAACGCCTTTCTCTCTGAAGAATAATAAACAAGACAAAAAAAGTCTAGACCACACTTCAAATCCAGTTAACTATTGTACTGCATTGTATTGTGAAATAGAGATGTGTCTCATGTACTCAGTTTTTGCATCTTTCTGCTTGCTCAGTAAATTTGGAAGAGGATGAGGCTTACCTCCTTCAACTACAGTCATACAATCTGTAAAAGTTCTGGCAGAAAATGGGACATTTATTAGATTATCAACATTGTTTCCCATTGTGAATATTGGCAAAAAAAATTTTAATATATAAATGCATTTATATATTAAAAACTTGTCTATATTATATATAAAAACTTGCCTACCATGTCATTTCATGCACACAAAACAGATGAAACTCAGAAAACAAAAACACCAACTCATGACAACGCATTACAACTAATCCAACAGCATTCAGTTGGATTAGTTGTAATGCTTTGTTTACACATCAAAAAGTGTGTTCTTCATGAAGCATTTGTATATTGTGTTTAATTTTAGGAATGATGTGAAGCAAGGAAATGATTAGGAGAGTGTTTAGTGGGAATAAATGCAAAAATATATCAATGATCTATGGATATGCACTGCACACCTGGAATATTTTCCCCTGCATTACATTCAATCTCTGGGAAGTGTTTCAAACAATGGAATGTGTTCAAGACATTTGCTAAGAGGTTGCCCTCACTCTACCGCAGAGCACGAAGACAGATTTTTGGTTATAGCAACAAAATGTAATTGACGCATGATGGCAGGTCAGCCTGCAAGTCGGCTCCATTCAAACGCAGGTACTCGGATATCTCGACAAACTGTGGCAAGATGTCTGCAAAAAAGTAGACCTATGTGCCTGTAGCATGCATCCCTTTATCAAAAGCTCATTTTAAAGCATGTTTTCAGTGATGTTGTATCCGTAAAAATTGGACAACAAAGTTCTTCAGCATCATGTTTGATTTGTGGTGCTGTAGATAAAGAATTGATTTGTATTATGGATGACAGTGCCACACTACATCATACGCGAGTAGTGGAGACTGGAGATATTAATCAAATTGAGTGGTTAGCATGCTCCCCAGATCTCAATCCCATAGAACACATTTGAGATGCAATAAGGAGATGCATTGCATCTCAAATGCAATGGAAGGAGCTCAAAATTTCCTTCCAGAGAACAAAAGGCCTTATTATTGCCCTGACTGAGGAGTGGGCCAGCTTTCCTGAAGAACTCCTGAATCGCTAGGTGTGCTAAGTATGGCATGACATTGTGAGAGCTGCATTGCAGTTTGGGGTGGACATATTCCATACTGAAATGTCTTTGCACATAGTTTTCTGTAAGCAATGTGCATTAATTCCTTAATTATGTTCTTAGGAAATTTCTAACTTTTGCCAAAAATGTATTGCAATTTAATTTGTACAAAATTTATAACACAGATTTTGTGTGATATAATTTATTAGTATGCTGGGAATAAATTTATGTCCAAATTTGCCTGTAGTTGTGAAAATTTTATCACATACTGCTAAAAATGTAATTAGTCCTTAGCTTTTGGACACAAGCATATATGAATCTTTTTCTTTTTGCATTCTTAAGTAAAAAGTTACAAAACTTACTTATGCAGCCTTGTAACAATTTTCCTACAATTTCTATGCATCATGTTTCATAATATTGTTTTCTACAGCTTTATTTTTTACAAATCCTAACTCCTCTCTTTGTTTGACATCCTGTAGTCCCTTCCAGTAACGCACATTTCTTGATTTTATTGTTATGTGTTCTACTTTTCTTTTCAGTTTACTTAGATCTGTTACATCACATCTCATTTTACATATTTAATATTCTAGTTCTACCTTTTTTGTCTTATGTTCTTGTTCTTATATTTTATATACAGCAAATATGATAGTAATCTGTCGCATTCATTTTTGTCATTTTATTTTGGAGAGGCATGTTCAGTCAAGTAGCTGCATTTAGTATCTGCAGATACCAAACTAAAATATCTGGATATTTTAAAGCTGTACAGTGCTGTATACTGTGTAGGCTCTTTCTCACTTGTTGATTTTAATGTTAATTAAAATGCTTTAATTAGAGGGTCGAGTTTGGGAATGAATGGGCAGTAGCTTTAACTATGGCTCTGGCACATCATTACATATCATCCCAGTTGTCATCCAAAGGATATAACCCCTATCTCAAGGGTTATAGGTGCTATTCTGAAGCTTCTCTTTCTTTTGCTCCCACTGGGACTCTTTCTTAGCTCAGTTCCTCAGCATTTATTTTTCTCGCTTTGTAAGTCATTCTGGGAATGCACTGTATTTTACATGGCTCAGTACATCTTTAGGACACACAAACTTCTTCATGTCAGAATGAGGATTTCTGCGAAGGAAAGGAAAGTGATAATTTATATACTTTTCCAGTGTATAAGATGCACTTTTTTACCTTAAAAATTCATCTTAAAAATGGGGTGTGTCTTATATAATGAAGGTAAAGATTGTTTCCACTTTTCAAAGTCATACGCACTCCCTCTTATGTTCCAAGATCTTTGTAGATGGTTAATGGTGCAATCAAATTGATGCGTGACCTTCACGTGACTTCTAGCGCGTCATTGGCTAAGAACGGGGGGTCCCTATTCAAGTTTCATAATATCTTATCCGAGTAATCAGTTACCGATGTTTATCAGTATTGAGTTGACGTGTTGAGATATTTTGTGTTCAGTTTGATATTTCCCCGTAGATTTTAGTGATGGAATAAAACAGGCAACATTCATATACTTCAAGTTAAATTGCAGGTTGTAAAATATGCAGAAGAACACGGGAATAGGGAAGCTGAAAGACATTTTGGACCTCTGCCTACAGAAAAAGTTTTTTTTAGATTTTTTCCAGAAAATTGTATTAATTTTCTTGGGTGCATCTTATACAACGGAAAATATGGTAATTTATAGTGATGATTAGATCTTAATATATTAAACTCTGTAAATACACGTGAATGAGTCAGATACATTTACAAAACAATTATAAGAATTGTAACACAATAGCAAATCTTAAATATGTATTTGCATAGTTAAGATTTGTTTTACAATTGCTTCTGTTGCCAACATGAACTTTATTCTCTCTCTCTCTCTCTCTCTCTCTTTCTTTCTTTAATAGGCCAACTCATTGTTACCTTGTATTAGATGTACTGAATGCAACCAGTCATGAGATGGAACTTCAGTATGCTTCAAATAAATGTGTTCTAATTGAAGCTTGGGATACTTGTCGCATTCCAGTCCCTGTAGAACGCTTTCCTCTTGCATCACATGTGTTGTTAGCTTCTGATGGAAAAGGAAGTGAAGATAATCAGAAACAAAAAATATCATCGATTCAGTCAGCATGCTGCCAACATTTAGTCAATTTAGTTGACTTGAAGTGGACTTTGATATCCTTTTTTTAATTTTCTGTGTCAACTGATAATCAGTCCATTATTTAAATTTTAGTTATGTTTACATTGTTCATCAATTTTCATAACACAAAATATACTTCTGCAGGTATTTACCCTAATTGCAAATACTCACCATCTTCATCTCTAGAAAGTTAATTACTGAATTGTAACTCAAAAGACTTAATTTAAACACTTCGGCTTTAAATATTCTAGACAAAGTCCAAAGTTACTTAGGTATAAACAAAATCAATAATTAACGAAATGTTATTTTAACAGCAGGTATCTGCAGAATATTCACAACACACACACACAACTCATATGGGGTCTCTCTCTCAATACACATACGAGGGGGGGGGAAGGGTTAGAAAGTTATGATAAACACCTAGAAAAAAAATTATTAAATTTGTATTTGTAATTATATTTTTGCATTTGTAATTTGTATTTGTAATAATTTGCTCTTTTTCTTTCTTGTGATTATATCAGTTGCTTTAATATCATTTTTGTTCTAGATGTTTATAAGAACTTTCCCCCCCCCCACCTTTACCCTCATGCACACACTTTTCACTCAATTTAAATCATGTGGAAAAATTTGTGTTGAGTAAAGTTAAGATACTGGGATAATCTCAAGATAAAGGCCAAAAACAGTATGTCATAAAATTCCATGTTAGTTACATATTATTTCTCTATTGTAGAGAACAGTTGCACAGTTCATGCGCTTGTATGTTTATCTATATATATATATATCAGATAAACATACAAGCATATACTATATATATATATATATATATATATATATATATAGTATATGCACATTTTATCTGCACTAATTCAGAAGATGAGGTGGTTCAGTTACTGAATATACGTGTATTTTGAAAATGACTCCGCTTTTCCTAAATAGAAAAGATATGTTGAACGCTGTTATCATTAACAGAGCTAGTTTAAGATCATAGGTGCACTTTTGAGTAATTATATTAAAGAAAATGATAATAAAATTATGTAAATGCTATCATAATGATGTAAGTCAATAACTAAATTGCCATTTGCAGCTGCAATACTAGTCTTTACCTTTGCTTCCAATGCTAGTATTTTCAGACAAAGAAATTCATCTCTCACCGAATAACAATTACAAACATCCATGCCTATTGCAAGTTTCGAATCCACAGCTCATTGGAGAGAGAGGGTACACTATCTAGTTGGTCGTTCATCATCATGGTTTATGGGGAAATGAACTAAATAAATAGGAATAAGAAAAAGTTAATTATTATATGTAGCTTTCTAGGCATCTTTGTTTTGAGCCAATTGAGTTATTTCTTGTGGAGAGAGAGAGAGAGAATCTGTGCTGATAAAGTGGTTAATATATTTCCAGAATTAATTAGCTGTTCTTCCTCTCTGTCTTTGTCCATTTGAGGGGGCATATAAAAATAAGATGTCAAATTATGGAGACGGATGATGTCTCAGTTGATGTCCAATCTAACTTCCAACAATGAAGTTGACGTCTGCATTGGGTTTCAATCAAGGGTTATTGGTTTGCCCCTTCTAAAATAGTGAAATCATGAATATGATCCTTCCAAGAGTAACCAAGTAATATGTCATTAATAATTAATATGTACATTAATAATAATATGTACATTAATATTATGTCATTTACTCATTTACAGTATTATTTATATTTGTGCCTAAGTATTTGAAATCTTCTACATTTTCTAAAAGTTGATTGTGTTCTGTAATGATGGAACCTTGTACTATATTTGTGAGTATTTTAGTTTTATTTCATTTAACTGTCAATCCAAATATTTTTGCAGCTTGGCATAGTTTATCAAAGTTTTGTTGCATTTTGGCTAAAGATAAGCCTATTAATACTATATCATCTGCATAGCTGAGATTATTAGTCAGTTGAGTCGTTTGTTAATGACATGATATTTCTGATTACAGTTTACTTTTGATTGGTTCACAAGAGAAGTAATTAATTACGTATTTCACTTTGGAAGCATCCGTCTATATATATTTTTTTTTTTCAGTAAAATATTATTAAATTCTTAAGTATTTTGTTCTCCCTAATAATTATTCTAACTATTAATAGAATAGTTAATAGGAATAATAGGAATGTGTAAATAGTTAACTATAAATATTAGTTGGATATAACTATTATCTCTAAATATTCTTAAATATGGTGCTCCTTCTCCCTAACCATCCTATGCCAGTTTTGTAGCAATTAATGTTCCACCTAAAGAGTCTGATAAGAAAGAATATTAATAACTTTATATGGAATAAAAAATTTCACAACACTAAATATAATCGAAATAATAAATAATATATAAAATTTTTTTTTTTCATATATGGAAATGACATGAAACAGGATTTTAAATTTTCCCCACGTGAGTATTTGGGGTCCCTGGAGGTGTTACATAATAATAATAATAAATGAATTGTCTGGACATACATAGTCTTAGTTCCTTTAGGTATAATCCAGCTAGTCTAACTGCATATTTGTTTCAATAATGAAATACTACGAGTTGGCATATTGAAAGGAATTTTAAAACCACAAGAAACCACAGGAATAACTTTATTGGCATAGAATTTTCACCTAAGTATCATAGGCATTGTTAGCACAAGATCACAAAATGGCTATTAAGCATTTCCAGACAATTCTAAAAAGCCCACCTAAGTAGTTAATGTACGATAACTAAATAAGGTCAATAATTTCCTAACTTATTTAAAAAAATATATATATCATCATCATCGTCATCAAATTCCTGACATTTACCCTCAAGAGGTGTACAGGATATGATAGCACTACATGAAAAATTTACGTCATTACTAACTTCCTATCTACAATTTTCTGCCAAATCAATCTGTTACCTGTCAAAGTTACAACATTGTCAGATCTTATTATTATTATTGTTGTTCCAGGCAACTCCAAGGAGTCGACAGACTCATCGAGGGGGGCCCTAACATCATGTCAAGAACAACAATTAGACATTGACACAGTATCTATCATACCTTGCCTTGAACTCATTCATGGTCGTAGCACCTACAACAGACTCTGGAAGCTTATTCCACTCGTTCACCACTCTCCAAGTAAAAAACCTAGCTCTAACAACCTTGTCAACCACACTCTTGCCCAGCTTCCATGCATGGTCCCTAGTCCTCCCACCACCAGTCATATTTTCAAAAATATCTTCTGGATCAATCTTATAGAAACCCTTCAGTAATTTGAATGTCTCAATCATATCACCCCTCCTTCGCCTATCTTCCAATCTCTGCAACCCACAAATTTTCAACCTATTCTCATAAGGTTCATTCCACAGCCCTTCTATCATCTTGGTCACTCTTCTCTGAACCCTCTCCACTTCCTCCCCATCACGAAGAAACCCTGGTGCCCATAACTGAGACATAACTCTATATCTTGGTCTTCCTCTGGGTCTTTTTCCTGCCAACCTGGTAGAGAACACTTGCTTGGCTAATCTTTCTTCGCCCATTCTGTTTAAGTGAACATATCACCTGAGATTAGCTGTCTCCTAACACATTCCTGGATGCTGACGATGTCAAGTTCTTTCCTAATATCCTCATTTTTAATATGATATTGCCATTGATGCCATCTGTTCACGCATCTAATCTTTCTCAGACTCCCATATCTGCGGCCTCTAGTCTTTGGTCAAATGTTTTACTTCTGATCCAGTTCTCAGATCCATAAATTGAAATTGGTTTGAACACTATCTTGTATACAGCTAATTTAGTTAGTGTTTTGACTAATTTCTCTCTTATTCCATATAAATTTATTCAGTTGACTTCCTACCATACCAGCTTTGTTGATTCTATTGTCTATTTCCATATTTAATTTACCGTCTTCACTAAAAATCGTGCCTAAGTAGCTGAAATGTTTTACTTGTTCTATAGGTTCTCCATTCACAATGCAGCTGATATTTTCGATGCTTCTACCTATTTTTATTATCTTTATCTTACTATTGCTGACCTTCCTACCATATCTGTCATAACAGTTATTCAATTTAGTCAGGGAATCTTGCAGTCTTGTAGCGGATTTATTTGGAAGTATAACATCATCCGCATAAAGCAAGGAGCTTACATTAACATTACTGCTTTCCTTCATAATGTGATCCATATAGATAATGAATAACAGAGGCGATAATATACATCCTTGTCTGACACCCGATTTAATATTAAACCATCTCCCTGTATTTCCTTCAATTCTAAGTGCTGACTTACAACTCAAATAAAGACTAAGAGTATTGCTTGATATAATTCCCCATTAACACCATACAATTGTAACGTTTTGAATAGCTTCTCTCTTGGCACCTTGTCATATGCTTTTTCCAGATCTACAAAACTTAAATACAGATCTTTGTTATATTCCCATGACTTTTCAACTATTTGTCGTAAAGTGAATATCTGATCCTGACAGCCTCTATTTGGCCTGAATCCAGCTTGTTCCTCATCAAGCTTCTCTTCTACAATCCTTCTCAACCGTTTCTCAAGTATACTGGCATAAATCTTACCAGGAACACTCAGTAGAGAAATACCTCTGTAATTATCACAATCAGTTTTATTTCCTTTTTTATATATGGGTACTATGAGAGCTCTACTCCAATCATCTGGAATTCGTCCTTCTGTCCAGGCCCTCTAAATTATGCAGTGTAGCCACTGTAAAACGTTTATAATACCATACTAAAGCATTTCTGGTCTAATATCATCTACTCCAGCTGCCTTTCCACATTTGAGACTTTTGATGGCTTTTTCTACTTCAAGCATTAATATGTATTCCTGATTGCATGCCTGGTCAGTGTTTTTTTATCACTGTGCTGTCATCACTGCTAGTTTCATTTAGCAATTTTTCGAAGTACTTCAAGGATACCTTTTTCTCCAGTTTTCAAATCACTTTTCATCTCTAATTCCTTTTACAGCACTCTTTCCTCCATTTCTGAGCTTCTTCAACAACCTCCAGAATATCTTGCCACCTTCTTGATATTTATTTTCTATGTTCTTACCAAAATCTTTCCATGACTTTTATTTAGCTAGTTTTATACAGTGTTTAGCTTTCTTACATTTGTCTCTGTATTTTGTAAGAGCACAAGCTTACTTATTTACCAGGAACTTCTGATATGCTTTCTTCTTTTCTTTCACTGCCTCTTTAACTTTCTGTGTCCACCAGGGAGTTCTGATTTTTCTATCCTTGCAGACAACCTCACCATATGACTCTGGCAGGATCAATCAATGTTTTCTTCAGAGTTTCCACTGAATCTCCATGGTTTGATTCCTGTTCTCAAACTCTTTCATTTTTTCTTGAATAATGTTTGTATATTTTCGTCTGCAGTTCACATCTGAGAGATGCTCAACTTTCATTCGTTTTAAAACTTTCTTACGTGTTCTTCTTTTCAATATGAAATTCAATTTTATCCTGCTTAAGACTAAACGGTGATCACTTCCAATTTCAAATCCTCTGTACACCCTAGTGTCCTGCACCAGAGAGAAAACATCACTGTCAACAACAATATAATCAATGAGACTTTTCTTATTCCTTGCCTCTTCTCTCCATGTGAATTTGTGCATATTTTTATGTTGGAACATGGTGTTAGTAATAACCAGTCCATATCCTGAGCAGAAATCGAACAAGTATTTGCCATTATTATTAGCTTTGTTCTTTTCTCCAAATTTTCCCAAAATATTATTGTATGTCTGACAATGATTTCCTACTCTGCTTTTTAGATCCCCAACAAGGACCAATTTTTCATTGTGTCAGTTGCTTTTTCTAAAGCCTCAAAAAATTCCTCCACTTCTACCTTAGTAGAACCTTCTGTGGAACCATAGGCACAAATAAGTCACATTGTCGAGTTCCCCATTCTGATATTTGCCCACATCACTCTACTTGAAATTGCTTGCCATTCAAGAAGATTAGCCTCGTATTTAGTGTTGAATATTATGGCTACTCCTTCTTTTCTTTGATTGTCATTGCCTGAATATAACATTTTGTATTTATTGCTCAGAAAGAGCTCACCAGTTTTGGTCTTTTTTGTTTCTGTCACCCCTATTATGTCAATCTAGTACTTATCTAATTCTTCAGCTAGCTCCATTTCTTTGCCATTCAGGCTTCTTATGTTGATAGTACCGATTTTCAATTCTGGTGATATTGAGTTGGGGTGTGTTTTAGGATTTATTTCAGTATCTGATGTTTCGCTGTTCGCCCTGGTTCCCTGGCGAAAACAGTGGGAGCCTTGTTTAACCGGGTGATGCCCCAGCTGGCATGAAATTTTGTCATGTTGTATCATCATTTTGTATATTGGTTTAAGCCAATAAGAATACAGTTTGGTCGCTAAATCCCAAATTGCCAGCCCGTCCTCGTTCGTTCAGTATCCAGGTAGATATCTAACAGGGTGCACCACGAGAAGGTGAGGATTGGATATTAGGTCAGAAACCCTGGGCGGTTCTCCACATTCCTTTAAAGGCTATGTGGAAGTCTCCGCTAAGTTATACAGCTTTGGCCCTTAAGCACCCCCCCCCCCCCCAAAAAAAAATAAAATATATATATATATTCAGACAAAATAAAGTTAGGAAAGATTAGCTTATTTAAAAAGTATTATCTCCCACAAAGGGGATAGACATAGACCATCAGATCTGTTTAATTTGGGACAGTGAAGTAAAGTTTCACGTGTTTCTTTATAAAGTCGTTCTGTGAGGAAACAACTTTTATGAACTCCTGTCTTGTTCCAACGAACTATGTTTAGCGTTATTAGCATGCGCCGCAAATCCAGACTGCTTAAGCTCATGATGGTATTTAATATAAGACTTGTGTTTTCTAGCCAGATAGCAGCAGATCTTCCTGTATGTCCAAAATAAGATAACCCACAAGAATCTGTTAAACGCCTGGATAATTGAGAGGTGGAAGCTTGTCCTTAGAGGTAAGCGAGGTGGAGATTTTTTTGATGTGGTGAAAGGCAACAAAAATATTCAGTGGTTTTAGAACTTTTGCTTTATGTTCGCTAATGCCATGCACATAAGGAATAAGAATGCGAATTATTTCTTCTGTATTTGAAGAGTAGAGATACCATAACTGTTAAAAGCTCTTTTGATGAAAACATCCTTAAAATCATTAGATAAAAATGTGGAATTAATATATTGTAATTCTTTCTATAACAGTTTGTCTGAGGAACATCACAATGTACTAATGTTTAAATAATTCCAGCCTTTTGACAAGATGGTGATGAGAGCCCATGGATATAATGGCCTGTATGAGTCTTCTTCCAAAAAACTAAAAATGTAGGCTACCATCTGGTTGACGAAGAATTAAAAGATATAAAATGGCTAATTACTTATTTACTTCAAAGGTGAATTGGATCCTGGGATTGAATTGCATTTAGTTTAGAAAGAAACTGAGATAACTCATTAGGAAGAGCTATTCCAAATTGCAAAAATGTCATCCACATATCGTAATCACTGAGTAGGTCTAGGTGAAATGTTATCAAAAATATGTTGTTCAAAAGTGTTCCACGAAGAAGTTGGTGATAGTAGGAGAAATAGGATTGCCCATGGCTGTTTCTTTGATTTGTTCATATAATTTATTTCTCCTTTTTTAAAGGAGAAATAATCAGAATAGATTACAAAATCAGCTAGTTTTAACAATAGCTGAAGGAAATTCTTTTTGAAGTAATTCAATGGTGTCAGATGAAGGAACATTAGTAAACAAGAATGCAACATCTAAACTAATTATAATATCTGAAACATCCTAAAGAAGATCAGAAATTTTATTTTTAAAATTCAAAGTAATTTTTATATAAGCAGCAGTTCTTCTAATTGATGAAATAAGTAAATTAGATGAAGTAAAAATTTTATAAGCAGACATCCTACACAATCTACAACTGGTCTTAATAGAATACCTGGTTTATGAACTTTGGGAAGACCATACAATCTAGGTGGATGACCAAAGAAGGTTTTAAGCTTTTTCTTTTGATCTTAATCCCAAATAGAAACATTATCGATAAGATAATTAAGTCCGTTAAGTCTGATTCTGCCTTTTGTCAACTGCATGTAGGATTGGATGCGAGTGCCTTTAATTTGAATTTCATATTGAAAAAAAGAACATATAAGAAAGTTTTAAAGAGAATAAAAGTTGAGCAGCTCTCAGATGTGAACTGTAGACTAAAATACACAAATATTATTCAAGAAAAAATGAAAGAGAGAGTTTGAGAGCAGGAAACAAACTTTGGTGATTCAGTGGCAAGTCCTGAAGAAAACACTGATTGATTCAGCCAGAGAGGCATGTGGTGAGGTTGTGTGCAAGGATAGTAAAATCGGAACTCCAATGCGGACACAGGAAGTTAAAGAGGCAGTGAAGGAAAAGAAGAAAGTGTATCAAAAGTTCCTGGCAAAAAAGTCGGCTTGTGCTATTAGAGAATACAGAGACAAATGTAAGAACGCTAAACACTGTGTAAACCTGACTAAACCAAAGTTGGGAGGACTTTGGCAAGAACATAGAAAATAAATATCAAGAAGGTGGCAAGACATTCTGGAGGTTGTTGAAGAAGCTCAGAAATGGAGGAAAGAGTGCTGTAAAAGGAATTAGAGATGACAAAGGTGATATGAAAACTGGAGAAAAAAATATCCTTGAAAATTCCTAAATGAAACTAGCAGTGATGGCAGCACAGTGATAAAAAAAACACTGACCAGGCATGGAATCAGGAATACATATCCATACTTCAAGTAGAAAAAACCATCAAAAGCCTGAAATGTGGAAAAGCAGCAGGAGTAATGATATTCGACCAGAAATGCTCAAGTATGGAGGTATAAAAGTCATACAGTGGCTGCAATGCATAGTTCAAAACGCTTGGACAGAAGGACGAATTCCAGATGATTGGCGTAGCTCTCATAGTATCCATATATAGAAAGGGAAATGAAACTGATTGTCATAATTACAGAGGTATCTCCCTACTGAGTGTTCCTGGCAAGATTTATGCCAGTATACTTGAGAAACGGTTGAGAAGAATTGTGGAAGAAAAGCTTGGTGAAGAACAAGCTGGATTCAGGCCAAATAGAGGCTGTCAGGATCAGATCTTCACTTTACGACAAATAGTTGAGAAAGCATGGGAATATAACAAAGATCTGTATTTAAGTTTTGTCGATCTGGAAAAGGCATATGACAAGGTGCCAAGAGAGAAGCTATTCTAAATGTTACAGTTATATGGTGTCAATGGGGCATTATATCAAGCAATACTTAGTCTATATTTGAGTTGCAAGTCAGCAGTTAGAATTGAAGGAAATACAGGAAGATGGTTTAATGTTAAATCTGGCGTGAGACAAGGATGTACATTATCCCGTCTGTTATTCATTATCTATATGGATCGCATTATGAAGGAAAGTGGTATTAAACATGATATCAGAATTGGAGATATTAATGTCAGCTCTTTGCTTTATGCGGACCATGTTATACTCCTAAATAAATCCTGGTGATATTGAGTTGGGGTGTGTTTTAAGATTTGTTCGAGTATCTGACGTTTTGCTGTTCGCCCTGGTTTCCTGGTGAAAACAACAGGGGCCTTGTTTAACCGGGCAATGCCCCAGCCGGCATGAAATTTTGTCATGTTGTACCATCATTTTGTATATTGGTTTAAGCCAATAAGAATACAATTTGGTCGGCTAAATCCCAAATTGCCAGCTCGTCCTCGTTCGTTCAGTATCCAGGTAGATACCTAACAGGGTGCATCACAAGAAGGTGGGGATTGGACATTAGGTCAGAAGCTCTGGTCGGTTCTCCACATTACTTTAAAGGCTATGTGGAGGGCTCCTGTCAGTTATACAGCTTTGAACTTTAATCATCCCGATGATATATATATATATATGGATATTCTTGTTTTTTCATTATAATCCATAGTTTTCCTCTGCGTATTTTATCAAAAGCTTTTTTTGTAATCTATAAAGGCCATATGAATCTCTAAATTATTGTCTTTTTGCACTGATCTGTTTTAACACATAAATATTGTATAAATTATATATTTAGTTTAATCCTTTATCCAAGTGTAAGCAAACAAAGTTTGTGCCTGAAGTATCTTCAGGACTGGGGCAACTCGTGGCAAAGGTGGACTAACTTCATATCAGTGCCTTAGTATCCCATAATACAAAGCACATCTCCTTGCGGACATGAATAGTGATATGCATTATGGGAAGGGTCACTACTCAGACCAGTTTTGACCTTTATTGAGGCTTCTTCAGTGGGATCCAGACCCAGAGGTGATACCAATGTCGAAGCAATGCAGAAGTCATACTTCCATATACGAGTTGCTAAAAGGTGTCACACCTTATTAAATTACTCTGGATTAGAGAAAGATGCTGGAAGTTTTTTTTTCACTTGGTTAGACTATAAATTACATATTTTGTTTAATCCTTTATCTAGGTTTAAGCAAACAAAGTTTGCGCCTGAAGTATCTTCAGGACTGGGGCAACTCCTTCCAAAGGTGAACTGACTTCACATCACTTGCCTTAGTATCCCATAGTGCATAACACATCTCCTTGCAGACATGTATAAGAGACCTCAGTGAATCGAAACCAGTCTAGGTAGTGACTCTTCCCATAATGCATAGCATTATACATGTCCGCAAGGAGATGTGCTTTGCATTATGGGATACTAAGGCAAGTGATGTGAAGTCAGTCCACCTTTGCCACTAGTTGCCCCAGTTCTGAAGATACTTCATGCACAAACTTTTTTTACTTACACTTGGATAAAAGATTAAACTAAATATGTAATTTATAGTCTAACCAAGTGGGGAAAAAACTTCCAACATAAATGATATTGTCTATACTTGATCTTCCATGTCTGAAGCCGTTTTGTTCTTCTGAGAGTAGATTGTTTGCAATATTTATAAGTCTTTATTTCAGGATTTTACTATAAATTTTGTAACCTGTGTTTAATACACTTATTCCTCTGTAATTTCCACAATCATCTTTGTCTCCTTTCTTAAATATGCGAGGGCTGTTCAATAAGTCCATGTGCAGTTGAAGAGATGGCGCTATCATATGTATCAAGATTATTTTTAGTTGCTGGCAACTGTTGGAATATCGCACACTAAGTGTCAATCAGACAGATCTATTACTCTGTGTTTGCCGTTCATTTGAATCGATCAAGTACCATGATTTGTGAAATGGATGAGAAAGAATTTCGTGTAGTGATTAAACATTACTTTTTGAAAGGCAAAACAGCTCAGGAAACCAAAGCTAAGCTTGATAAACATTATGGTGAGTCTGCATCTTCGATTAGAACAGTTTATAAGTGGTTTAGTAACTCTCGAAGTGGCCATATGAGCACAAGTGATACTGAACGTTCTGGATGCCTTGTTAAGGTCACTACTCCAAAAATTATTGAAAAAATCCATGATATGGTGATGGATGATTGAAGAGTGAAAGTACGTGAAATCTTGAGGAATTTTTGTGTCATTTTGTAACAGTGGACGAAACATGGATTCATCACTACCAGCCTGAGACCAAGGAACAGTCAAAGCAATGGGTTGCAAGTGGAGAATCTGCACCAAAGGAAGCAAAAACCATTCCTTCAGCAAGAAATGTTATGTTCACTGTCTTCTGGGATTATCGTGGCACAGTCTTCATAGACTTCTTGGAAAAGGGCAAGCAGTTACCGGAGTGTATTATGTGTCTTTGCTGGATCATTTAAATAATGAAATAAAAGAAAAACGACCACACTTTCCAAAAAAGATTCTTTTTCACGCTACGAAGTCCTTTCGCATCCCCCCCCCCCACTCTCCAGATTTGGCTCCCGCAGACTATTATCTGTTTCCAAACATGAAAAAATGGCTGACAGGAAAGAGATTTTCATCAAACAATGAGGTGATTGCTGAAATAACTGCCTATTTTGAAGAGTTGGACAAATCATACTATATGGATGGGATCAAAAAACTCAAGCATCATTGGATTAAGTGTATAGACCTCAAAGGTGACTATGTTGAAAAATAAAAAATGTTTGTCCCCAAAAAATTATGTTTTCTTCATTTTTGCATGGATTTATTTAACAACCCTCATAGATATAAAACCTTAGCTTTTAACTAATCTGTTGGTACCTCACATTTCCTCCAACATTTATTAATTTTAAGAATATGTGATGTAAATATTCTCCACAATATTTCCGAAGCTCTTTATTCGTACCATCTAATCTGGTTGATTTACTATTTTTTGATACCTTTATTGCTTCTTTTAGTTCTAAATTTATTGGTTCTATATCAGTCTTGATTTCTTCATTATTATTTTTTGTTTATCCTCTGTAGTGCAGTATATATAAATGAAGCCCTTTGGTTGGAAAGACCTTGGTTCAATTCCTGTCAGTGACTTGAGGAACCCTTTATTGGTATCTTTCGATGAAAAGTGAGTTAGCAAGTCTCATATGGAGGTAGGAGGGGTTTCTTCACCCGGAAACTTGGATTTTTTTGTCCCCCAGATGAGGCAAACTGGTCCCATTAAAACACGTGGATTACAATTCATGAATATTGTCCTTAGGAGATGCAGCAGAGGAGTGACATACTGGCTGCATTAATTCCTCATAAGCCCCTGATTAGGGAGGACTCAACTCATCCTAAGGACAAATGAGAAGGATAGGATAGGTATTTTGTATTATTAAATTAGGGTCATACCAAAAATCCTAATAATGTTCTATCCATTGTTTCTCTTGTATTATGTTGATTTGTGCTGTATATCTTTCTTCGTTGTTTAATTTTTCTTAATACAAGTAATCCTCGTATAACGCAGTACTTATACAATGTGGTTTCGATATAACACGGTACTTATTCAACATGGTTTTGATATAATGCAGTCTACAAATTGTAGTAACCCTTGTTCAACGCCATACTTATACAATGCAGTTTCAATATAACACAGTACTTATACAACATGGTTTCGATATAACACGGTCTACAAACTATAGTAACCCTTTATATTTCATATATTTTTCACTGCACGAATTAAAAATCAAATTTTATCTTCATTAAATTTGCGTCTGCTTGTATGCGCATGTAGTTACAAGTAGCGAATTTATATTAAGGAAATACCCTTTAGCACTCATCTACGTCAATTGTTTACCATATAAATTGTCTATTGTTGAAAATGGTCTTCGTTTTCTACCAGGAAAGCACATTAAAAATCTTAAATGTGTTAATGTATGATTTTAATGTTGTATGTAAAAAAATATATTTATAGTAATGGCCACTAAAACTGCAATGAAAGGGAGAAACCAACATTGAAAAGAAAATTAATTTCTCACGAAGAAAAAATTAAAATCTTGAATCGGTTGCAAAATGAAGAAAAACCAAGAGTTGTTGCAAGGACTTTGAACTTTGAATTTAAATGAATCAACAATTCTAACAATCAAACAAAATGAACATAAAATCCGAGAAAGTATTGTTGCTGGGTCAATGGTAAGTGCAAAGCATATTGCTTGTGTACATGATATTCTAATGAAAAAAATGGAGAAATCTCCAATGATTTGGATAGAAGATTCTAAAAGAAAATTCCTTTGGATGGAAATCTTATTAAACAAAAAGCTCTCAAAGTTTATAAACATTTAAAAGAACATGATCAAGATTCTTCATCCAAATGGTGGGGAAAGTTCTGTCAAAGATGCTGATAGTGATGAATCTGTTAAAGAATTCAGTTTAAAGAAATTAGCAGAAGGATTGAACTTGGCAAGAAAGTTAAGAAGTTATTTTATGGATAACGATCCCTCAGTGGAGCACTCCAGAAAATTCACGTGACAATTCGATATTTGTTTAGCTCCAATATTATGAACTTAATAAAAAATTGTAGCATAGTGGTAAGCAAGGTCTTATTACTGACTTCTTGATAACTAAACCAGCCGAAGTATGCAAATGCAAAGTATGCAAATTTCTAAGAGATTTCAAGTGATGACGACGTCCAGCTATTCATAAATAAAGAACATCTACGAAATGTTATTTATGAAGACAGTGATGATGATTAAAATTTGCACTTTTATCTGCCTAAAACATTTATGCATTATGTGCAATGAAGTTTACGTACAATTTGTAATTTTTATAATTTCATACTATGTGTTTGTTTCATAGTTTGTGTTTTCTTAACTTACATGAATTATCTGAATTAAATAAAAATATTTATTTTGTTGGATATATCATTGCTGTTTATATAATTAAAAGAAAACACGATTTCAGAAATAACCCTACTTTTTCTATGTGATCTGAGTCTCGCATAACACGATTTATATAACGTGGCATTTCTATGGAACCTAACTTCTGCGTTATACGAGGGTTACCTGTATTTTATTGGCTTGTGTTCCATGTACATCTTCTACTTTATTAATAAATATGACCTAAGAATCTTGATGAGCTTTCTGTACATGCTTTTAGCTGCATTTCTTTTGTTTTTGTATATTTCTTTGCTTTGTATGTTTTTGAAGGAGGGATTTGTATGTCATTTGTTTTTCTTTTATTGCATTTTCTGTATCTGTGTTACAGATCTTTAATGTTTTTCTTTTTAATATTTTATTTTTCTTTCCAAGTATTTATGGATAAAGTATTTCTTAATCTATAAAGACTGCTTTATTGGTTATCTTTATTAAGATATTCTATTCTTCTTTTATATCAAGAGCTCACTTTAGTGAGTATGGGCATGGCAAACCCGAGGTATCAGATGCTGGACCATGCCTTACTTCATGTAATATACATCTGTTATATTATTCTGTAGACTGGTCCCTCCTCTTCTTTCTTTGCTTCTTTCTCCTCTCCTTGCTCCTTCCCCCTGATGCTATTAGAGTATTCGAGGGCTAGGGGTGAGTCTTTCCTATCTTGCTAAGTCATTTCGTCTTATGCTGCCACCGAAGGAGGCAAGCTAGCCTCAATAGGTGCCGGTCCCAAGCCCGGATAAATGGTGAGGGTTCATGTCAGGAAGGGCATCTGGTCGTAAAACTTCAATGCCAGCTCAAACTATGATATGAGTCAAAGAGAAAATGATATGGGCTATGGCATACCCCTTAAGCGACGTGCAGCCACATCACCCTACAGCTGCGAGAAGTGGACGAGGGCTACTGCATCAAGGGTGGGTGCAGTTAAAAAAGCGAGCCCAGCAGGTGGAGAGGATGTTGCAAGTGGGAACACTGAATGTTGGAAGCATGACTTGAAGGGGAAGAGAGGTGGCAGACATGATGAGGAAGAGGAAGTTGGACATTTTATGTGTGCAGGAGACAAGGTGGAAGGTGGGGAAAGGCGAAGGAACTGGGAGATGGATATAAATTGTTCTACTCTGGAGCGAATAACGAGGGAAGAAATGGTGTAGGAATTGTGGTGTGTGGCAGAATGAAGGGCGAAGTAGAAGGAACGACAGATCATGCGAATGAAATTGGGTCTTGGAGAAGAGCAGGTGGTCGTATTATGTGTATATGCCCTGCAAGTTGGTTGTACGGTAGAGGAGAAAGATGAGTTCTGGAAAGTGTTAGATGAAGAAATGAGGGAACTGGAAGAAAATGAGATGGTGATTGTCGGAGGAGACTTGAACAGACACATAGGGAAACAGAATAGAGACTGTGAAAGGGTGCATGGTGGCCACGGAGTGGGAATGATGAACCAGGAAGGAGAGAGGGTTGTGGACTTTCCGGTAGCGTTTGATCTGGCAATTGTGAACTCGTTTTTCTACCAGAGGGAAGAACGTTTAATAACATTTAGGAGTGGTAACACCAGTTCACAAATTGACTACATTTTGACTAGAAGAAAACATCTTAAGGTTGTGACAAATTGTAAAGTAATTCTAACAGATCAAGTGGCACAGCAACACTGACTGCTGTGCGCAGACTTTAAAATAAGATCGAAGATAAAAACCTCTGGATGCCATGGGATGAAGACAATTAAGTGGTTTCGCTTAAAATAGGAGAGTGTGAGGAATCGTTTTAGGGAGAGGGTGTTAGAGAGGATTCTGGATGGACTGGAAAGTGTACAAGATTGGTGGAAACATAATTCAAAAGTAATCCTGAGCTGTGCAATCGAGGTGCTTGGTGAGACATCTGGAAAGATTAGAGAGCAGAAGGAGGGTTGGTGGTGGAATAATAATCTACAAGTGGCAGTGACAGCTAAGGGGAAGGCAAAGCAGAAGTGGGATGAGTCAAGAGTGGAAGAGGACGGAGAGGTGTACAGAGAGAGAGAGAGAAAGCAAGAAGCCAAGAGAGTTGTGGCACAGACGAAGGCCATGGCATATCAAGATCTGTATGATCAATTAGAAACAAAGGAAGGACAGAGAAAAATTTGCCAACTAGCGAAATGTAGAAATAAAGCAGCAACGGACATCTTACATGCAAGGCAGATCAAAGACGCTGAAGGAAGAGTATTATGGAGGGATGTGGACATAAGAAACAGACGGAAAATATACTTTGAGGGACTTTTGAATGAGGAAAATGCAAGGACTCACAGAGAAGATGGGCAGCCTTCTGAGGGGATGGTGCAAAACATCAGTAGAGTGGAAGTGACGGAGGCCATGAAGAGGATGAAGAATGGAAAATCGGTGGGCCCCAACAGAATTCCAGTGGAGGCATGGAAGGCACTGGGGGAAGAGGGAATTGACCTGCTGTGGGACCTGTTCATGAAAGTTTGCCAACAGGAAAATATACCCGAGGAATGGAGGGAGGGTACTCTTGTCGCCATCTAAAAGGGTAAAGGGGATGCACAAGACTGTAAAAATTACAGAGGAATAAAGTTGATGTCCCATGCAATGAAAATTCTAGAAAGGGTTCTTGATGTAGCTTGAGGAAGGAGGTGGAGATTGCAAAGGAACAATTTGGCTTCATGCCTGGTAGATCAACAACAGATGCTATCTTTGGGTTACGGCAGATGATGGAAAAGTATCGAGAGAAACAACGGGAGCTACATCTGGCATTTATTGATCTGGAGAAAGCATACGATAGAGTGCCAAGGCAAGAAGGTTCTGGAGAAATATGTCAGGTTGGTGCGGGAAATGTACAGAAATGTGAAGACAAGTGTTCGGACCTGTCTGGGACAGACAGAAAGTTTTCAAGTAACAGTTGGCTTTGCATCAAAGATCAGCATTAAGTCCGTTTCTGTTTAACATTGTGATGGAGGTGGTAACAGAGGAGGTGAGAGAAGATGCACCTTGGACAATGTATGCAGATGACATCTTGCTGTGTGCAGATTCAAGAGAAGAAGCAGGAACTAAACTGGAAAGATGGAAAAAAGTACTGGAAGAGAGAGGTATGAGACTGAGCAGAAGTAAGACAGAGTATATGTGTTGCACAGTGGGCTGCGGACAGGAGGCAGATCTGGAAGGAAATGTCATCAGGAAGGTCAGTGACTTTAGATACTTAGGGTCAACAATGAAAGAGGATGGAGGAACTGGAGGGAGACGGCTGGAGTGTTATGCGAAAAGAGGGTACCGATCAATCTGAAAGGCAAAATCTATAGGACAGTAGTGAGGCCAGCTATGACATATGCTATAGAAACTGTGGCCTTGAGGAAAATAACATCAGCAGGATGGAAGTAGCAGAGATGAGAATGCTTAGGTGGATGTGCGGTGTGACCAGAAAGGATCATCTGAGAAATGACTATGTCAGGGGAACAGTGAAAGTTACGAACTTAGGAGCGAAAATGCAGGAGGCAAGGTTGAGATGGTTTGGTCATGTGATGAGGAGGGAGGACGAATATGTCGGAAGAAGGGTCATGCAGATGGATGTGCAAGGAAGGCAGAAGCGTGGGCTGCCAAAGAAGAGATGGAGGGAGCTGGTAGAAGAGGACTTGAGGATGAAGAACTTGGATGTGGTGACAGCCCAAGACAGGAAGGTGTGGAGGAGACTCATTATCAACAGTGACCCCACTTAAGTGGGAGAAGCTGCAGAAGAAGAAGAAGATTCTTCTTCTATATCCTCACTGATTTGGGTTTCTTTTAGGTAATCTGTTAATCGTGATTGATACAGCATTCTAATACTTTCTTCTTGTAATATATATTTTGTATACTTGTTCTATTTCTTGTTTTTTCTTATTTACTTTCTTTTGCCATTTTGCTAGTATTTCTATTTTAGAGACTACTAAATAATGATCTGAAAAAAGTTTACTTCCTCTGTAAACATGTTACTCACACGTGGAGCTAGTTTCTGTTTAGTAATATTATAATCAATTATAGATCTTGTTCCTCTGCCATTCCAAGTATAACCTTGGAATGGCAGTTTATTTATATTTTTTTTAAAAAAAAAAGTTGGTTATTTTAAAATTATTAAAAGTCCATAAGTCTAATAGCTCTTGACTATTGTTATTCATTCAAATTTCTCCATGTTTTCCTAAGAAATTTGGGATAGGATTATTTCCTACTCTAGCATAAGATCTCTTACTATTAAGAGATCTTTTGCTAGAGTAGGAATTATATGTTTTTAATCTGAACAATTATATGTAGTTCCTAATATAACTGTTCAGAATCCTCTTTCCTACCTTCAGAGGCATATACTCCTATGATATTTAAGTAGCTTTCATTTGTTTTTAATTTAACTGTTATGATTTGATCATTTATAAAATTGTACTTTCATGTTCTATTTTTCCATTTGTTTTCAATTAAAATAGCCACACCACTAGAAGCTCTGATGTGTTGGTCCACTCCACTATATAGTATAATAAAGCCATTTATATCTTTTGTTCCCTTGTTTTAGTAATTCTAATTCCTTCGTTGTTATTGCTTTGCACATTCCACATGGCTACTTCTAAAATGTCCAAGATTCCTAATCATTTACTTCTATTCTTTCTTGGTCCTTTTCCATTATTTCAGTCCAATGAATTTTCCAGTTCAAGTGTCTGAACTCCCAACCTGGAAGACCAGAGTATCACTCTTAGTCTGGCTCCAGTCTCTCTACCTGTCCATCTAGGTAGGCCCTACCAGTAGCTTAGCTACTTCTGGCATAGCTCATGAGGTCATTGGTGCGTGCAAGCCTCTTTACCACATCAAGGTGGAGATACCATTTAAGGAGGGATTATTACAATTATATTATATTATATATTAATAAATATTACAATATATACTAGATCTGAGTTAGTTTAATGTCCAGAAATAAAAACAATTTGCTTTGAATTAAATTAATTCAAATTATGAAAGGTTTATTTTACCCCCCCCCCTCCATGCACATGAGTTCCTTGTCAGGTTGGAAGAGCACACCAAAAACTTTCCAAAAAACTCTTAATGAAGAAATCACATCTTGTTTTCATTTCTTGAAATCATGTTTAAGTAAAAATACATAATATATGATCAGTTTAAAAAATGAAGAAAAAAGTCCTTTAAGTCTTTGCATTTAGTCTAAGCAAACTATTTAATTAAATTATAGAATCATGCTATAATAGTACTTGAAAAGCAGCACCTAGAAAAAATGTGAAATTTGATATGTACTCCTCATTACTTTCCTCTTTAATATTTTCTACTACTATTCTGCCACTGCTTATCTCAATTTAACAATTTTTCGACATATTGTTAAATAACTTATTGCAATTTGATTTTTAATGTGAATAAATATATTAAGAGAAAAATGACACCTTATGACAGCTTTCACATTTGGTATTGATGATTTAACAGTATAAGGCTGCACATGCTATCATTACCAAGGACATTTTGTCAGTACCGTAGTACCTTTAATACTGCATGCTGCAACAGTTATCTTTATGATCAGAGTTATTCCCTGTGAGATATTAGCATAATATTAGATTGACACTGTTCATCAATCTCATGTATCTTCAAAATATAATGAGGAAACCTAGATGTGGATGAAGAGAATAAGGAGAAGCAGTATTGTCTACTGTGCTCTGCAAACTACATGTATTCATGCTGGTTTGGTGTTTTATGGAATGAAGTCCTTTCCGGAAGGAAAACCTGCCACTTCTATATGAAACTGGCTTATTTGCCTTCACTTGAAAAGTCCTGATAAAGGGTCTTCATGCTCAAGACAGAATTCAAACCCAAATCTTTCCAGTTAAAGAGCATTGTTCATACTGACTGAGATATGGAGACTTACTGAAAGATAGATTTTGCAAAAAACATGCATATTTAAAATGACCAAAGCAAAACTGTAAATAGAATCTGTTTGAACACTATTTTTTTTTTTGCATGAATCAAAGTGCAACATACATGATTCAGATGGAATTCACTATGGTGAGGTATGTGTATTTTAGACGTGTATAACTTAAGTAGAACACAAACCTTGGAAAAACAAAAAGTGTGTGAAAACAAGAACCAAACCTCAGATGATTTAGTGGCAAAATTAGAAGAAAATGTTGATTAAAAATATTGTTAGTAGGGACAGAAAATATCTAGTTAGTTACTCTGTTCAACTTCCAAATCTATCCAACCTTGGTATATTGCTCTCTCTGATTTGGGTTTGTGCACCTAAAACCAGTCTAAAAATTCTTGATGTTCAGAAGAGAGTAGTTTGGTTGCTTGATGATCCCCCCCACACACACACCTTCTCTCATAGATTCTCTTCAACTGTTGTCTCAGAGATAATCAGTTTCTGCATTGTGTCCCTTCTACAGATATTTCTGTGGGTGCTATTCAACAGAACTAACATGCATTATTATTATTATTAACAGGCCTCCATGGAGTCAAGAGACTCATCTGGGCAGTCCCACTCTCACATGTACAGCTCATTGTACCTTGATTTAAATGCATTTAATGTCCCTGTACCCACCACACTCTTAGGCAATTCATTCCAATCAACCACCACTCTCCATGCAAAAAATCTACTTGCTCACATCTGCCTTATTCAGCTTCCAGGGATGGCCTCTCGTTTTCCCCCTGATATTCTATAAAAAATCTCATCCATGTTAATCTGGTAATTATCCCTTACCAACTTATGTCAATCATGTCTTCCCCTCTTCCTTCTATCCACTAGGCTCTGTAATTTGCATTCTTTCAATCTGTCCTCATATTCCACATTCCAGAGACTAGAAACCAACTTAGTCAATTGCCTCTAGACCGTCTCTAACATCTCATCATCCTTTTGAAAGGCAACCAAATCTGTGCACAATAATCCATATGCGGCCTGATATCAAAATTGTTTTCCATTTCTTCTAAACCTACAACAACGTGACTAACCACTGCCTAACATCCTTTTACAGTTGAACTGCTGGCTCACTGAACAAGCCACTCCCCTTCATCTTTCATTTCATCTATCCCAGTTCTGTAGTACAGCCTTCCCCATTAAGTATTCCCCAAAAACTAACCTCCAGCTCTTCAAGAGAAATATCAACAGATTACTTGGCTCTTGATCTCAGCCTATACTATATTTATTTGCTATAGGCTTTGTGACCTCTAAAACTAAAGAGCCATATTTAGTAAGTGAGGCTCTTCTGAAAATTGAGTATTTAAGACTCAATGTTGTTTGCTGAAAAGTAGAACATTTTTGGGAGAGGGGAGAATATGTAGTAAACTTCAAATAACTTTTCTTTATGCTGAGTATTTTTCTTAAAAACAAGCAAAAACTGCACATGTCATCTCATGTCTAGTTTGAATTTTTGAAAGGAGAGTATTGAATATGAGATTATTATTATTATGGGTATCTCCATGGAGTCAGCAGACTCATCTCGGGAGATCCAAACTATCAAAACAATATCTATCATATCTGTTCTTGAATTCATTTACAGATGAAGAACTCACAACTGAGTCAGGCAATGCATTCCACTCATTCACCACCCTCCAGGTGAAAAACCTCGTTCTCACGCCCTTGTTAACCACACTTTTCCTTAATTTCCAGGGATGACCTCTTGTTCTTCCATCACTATCACACAGCTGAAACATTACCCCTGCATCAATCTTATAAAAACCTTTTAGTAATTTAAATGTTTCTATCATATCGCCTCTTCTTCGCCTATCAACCAACCTCTGCAATCCACAAGCTCTCAATCTATCAATGTAGGGAGCATATTTTACATCACTCACCAACTTAGCCACTCTCCTCTGAACCCTCTCCACAGCCTCCTCATCTCCAAGGAATCCAGGTGACCAGACCTGAGCACAGTAATCCAAATGTGGAAGTATCAATGCTTTACAAAGGGGAATAATAACTTCTTTATCTTTGGATGTTAGTGTGTTTCTCAATAACCAAGTAATCCTATGTGCAATCTTGGACACCTTAACAATGTATCCCCTGAACTTCATCTCCCTATCTACCAACACCCCTAAGTCCCTAGCCTCATCAATCTCGTGGAGTAATGTTCCATCAATGTAGTACACAGCTGGTAATCTTTTAATCTCAAAATGCATAACTTTACACTTTTCCACATTGAACTGATATCCATTTCCTTTTGCCCATTTTACCAGCTTATTTAAATCTCCTGCAGACTCTCAACATCAGCTTGATTTTTTTATTGCGCTACCCAACTTTACATCATCAGCAAATAACTGAATATCTCCCTTTAAATCATTTTCTATATCATTTATGTACAAATTAAACAGCAATGGCCCAAGCACAGAGCCCTGAGGCACACCACTGGTCACTTGCCTCATTCTGGACTCTGCTCCTCCATACACCACCTTCTGGTATCTCTCCCTGAGGCATTCTCCTATCCATATCACCAGTTTAGTATCCATCCCCATCTGCTCCAATTTGCACAACAGTATTCCATGGGTATCCTGTTAAAAGCCTTAGCAAAATCTAAAAGTACCACTGTGTAGTCATTTCCTTCGTCCAACTCAGATGTCATTTTATTATAAAAAGCTAATAAATTGCTAAGGCAGGATCAACCTTTAACAAAACCATGTTGGCCCCTATAGAGTATCATATCCAGATCCACCCATTCTTGAATTTTGTCTTTAATCAACTTTTCCAATACTTCTACCACCACCACTCCTGAGGGTGATTGGTCTGTAATTAACTACTGCAGTTTTAGAGCCACCTTATTTAAAAGAACTACTTTGCCATCCTTCCACTCCCTAGGGACGATACCAGAGTTCAAACTTAAGTTAAATAACTAAGTAAGAGGCATTGACAATTCCTTTGCACATTCACGCAACACCCGAGCTGATATTCCATCTAAACCTACAGCAGTGTTCACATTTAAATTTTGCAATATACTAAGTACCTCTGATTTCTTAATTTCAATTCTCACATTAGTTATTGCTACAGGTACAGAGATATTCTCACTTGGGTGATAGACTTTTGAAAAGTGATCACTCAGTAACTCTACTATTACATCTGAATTGGTCACCTCGATACCATCAGCACCCACTAAGGTTATCCTTCCGAAGTCATTCTTCCTTTTACTTGCCACATAGTGGAAGAACTCTTTGGGATTACCCTAGATCTCCTTAGCTAAAGTCTTCTCATAATCTGATTTAGCTTTTCTTACTATGCTGGTAACCTTCCTAGCTTGAGCCCTTGTACTGCTCATGGGTGTACTGATCACCTTTCTCCTTGTAAATTCTCCATAACATTTTATTTTTTTGCAGATCAAGCTTGATACTACTCCTCATCCATCTAACCTACCTTCTTTGTCTTCCTGACCATGGAGACACAATCCGATATTGCCTTCCTCAGATACCTGCTGATTTTATCCCATGCACTGCTAACATCTTTCTCCTGCAATAGATGCTGACTGAATGATTGTGAATTATTTGAGCTGCATAGTGCTAAGTCATTGTGGTTTATAATATGTATATTATGATCATTTTTTTGGTATATAATGGTATATAGATCCTCATGAAGTTTATGGATATAGTATGATAATCTGCCACAATTCAGTAATTTTCTTTCTTTGATATTGGATTATTATTTGTTATGGTCTTTATTTGTTCAACCTGTATCTCTTCTGAGTCTAGCTCCCATTGATGAGACCTCAGTAAAGGTTGAAACTGGTCTTGGTAGTGGCCCCTCCCATAATGCATAGCATTATACATACTTGAAAGGATGTGTGCTTTGCCTTATGGAATACCAAGGCAATTCATGAATTCATTAGTTTCTATATACAAGTAACCTGGTCATGAAGAAGCTTCATACACAAACTTTGTTTGCTTACATTTGGATAAAGAAGTAAACAAGAATATAATTTCTTGACATGTTTAATTTATGTCTTTCATTTGATCAGCTCTTACTATCATCCACAAACTATGTCCCTATATTTTTAATTATTTGTACTTTTATTTATTTTATTTATTTATTTGGCTTTTTAAGGGAAAATACCACCTTAGATTTGCTCACTTACATGTTCTTTAATGTCAGTTTCAAATTTTTTATTTCTGATGTTATGGTGTATGGTAATATCAAAAAAATGAGGTATCTCTGTTATGATTGTGTGTCCCTGGTGCTGTAGAGTTATATCAAAGTATATCAGTGATACATGCCTCTCAAGTTTTTCTTAACCATACTAAAGCAATTAGCATTAAAGTTCATATCTGATGATTCTAGGTAAATTCTCATCCCTCCCTTAACATGCATCTTTCTTCCATGACAAAAATATAGAGGCTTTCTTTATCTGGTCAACATGGTTATGTTGTGCCATCATAAATAATGGATAGAACAAAATAGTGGAGAGGGAAAGGAAAGATCTGTTGAACAACATCTCAAAAATATGTACATGGTAGTGGAGGGTTCATTAGAGGTATATTATTGCTAAAAGTTTTATAAGTTATTTTTATGTGTTGTTCATTGGAAGTTCATAAAGAATATATCGATCTTAAAAAGTGTATAGTCAAGTATATTATGATGAGATATTGTTTTACTTAGAAATTAGGCTGCTTTCATTGAGCAGTGTTCTCCTTAACTCAAGGTGTACCCTGCAATTGATGTTAGTGGAAAAGCTTCAGTTGTTGATGTTACTTGGACTGAAACTATGATGAATGTAATACTTATGTCTCCTGTTCAGTGGGGTATGTAGTACTTTTTATATTATAACATTTCAGTGATGCTTTTTAAAATTATTGATAATGGCACATACAGAATATTGTTATTTTGCAAAACAAACATGTCTCCCTCACTTAGTAATATTTTTCAAATAAACATTTCATTAAGCTTTAAAGCTAATAAATAAAAATTCTATGAACAAAGTGTGTATATTTAGGTTATATAGTTTCAAAATTCAAAACCCTAAAAAATGAAAAAAAAAAAACCTAAATTAAATGAATATTTTTTATTATTACTACATTACACCTCCAAGGAGTCCAATGACTCATCATGAGAGGACTCACCTTCACACAGCCTACCATCTCTGCTACTTATGGATGAAATTACTTCAATATTTTTTTTTAAAGTTGATTTGTTAAATGTTTGAATTGGTTTTGTGAAGTAGAGACTATGATAAATTGCTGTTTCATGTTATGGTGGCGTATAGTAGTTCTTACATTTGTTAATAGCAGGCAGTGCTAAGTCTAAAACAACACTCATGGAATTACTTGGATATTTTAAGTGCATTTGTTATTGTTTCATTTCATTGGGTTTTGTGAAGTAGTCTAGTTGATTGCTGTGTCACGTTATTATTATTATTACGTAACACCTCCAGAGAGTCTAAAGACTCATCAAGGGAGGGCACCTACTTTACAACTCTCCGTCTCCACCACTCCACCAACCGCAACTACTTTCATCATCTACACCAAAGCAATCTGCCACCAACCACCACCACTGGTATTTTCACAGACAATTACAACATCCATGCCTACGGCGGGATTTGAACCCGTAGCCTTTTGACTGGGGAGCGGATACGCTAACCACTCAGCCAACCAGGCCAGTTTGTGTTATGGTGGCTTATAGTGGTGCTTACATTGATTAACCTCCCTACCGGCCAGGATGTGTATATATGTACGTCCAGGATACAATGAATACAATCTGTTGAAAAAACATGGATACAAAGTGCAAGTTGACACCGTCACATCCATTACAAGCTGCAATAATCCTTTATGCTGAGGAGAACACTTAACCAGATTAACTCACATTCATAGCTATATCTCTGTGACTATAGCAAGAAACTCAGTTCCTTGCTGTATACTGGGTAACTGGAATCTAATTAAATAGACTAAATACTTCCAAATTATTTTTATTTTTTCGTCATGACGATCACATTCGATGGTAGAGGATTTTTTCTTCCAGAAACTCGGGTTTTTCATCCTGTGTACAGACAAATCAGCCTTCAGAATACACGCAATTTACGGACAAAAAATACTGTTGTTGGTGATGATGGGCAATAGATGGTGTTGGTGGTGGTAGTATTGTAGTTGGAGAGCTAAGTAGTAGTGGAGAGGATGAAATGTATTTTGCGAAGTAATGTGTCCTCTCACGATGAGTCCTTGGACTCCCTGGAGGTGTCATGTAATAATAATAATTTTTATTTTTTTTCTTCTACTTTTATTGTATAGTTATAATTTTTGATGCCAGAACAAGATAAGAGATCCTTTCATACTTTCTTCACTTAAATATTGTATCATGTTGGAAAAGCAATGTCATTATCAGTTTTTTTTTGTGCTAATGTGTCTTTTAGTCGACAACACATTTTATTTGTTCTTGAAGAACTTGATTCAGAATAATTTCTTCCAAACAATTATTTTATAATTTAATGGGGGCTGAAAGGCACCTTATGTCCCAGAATTAAGCATTATTTATTTATTTATTTTTATTCATAATCATAGTTCCAAGAATACTTCGCAAGCTCCTTGAAGATCTACAATCTTACAATTTGCTTCTAGAGAGCTATACAAAAATCTTTAATCATATCGTGAAATGAATAATAATCTATATAATCTGCAGTTCTTTGCACTTCTTGGTTTCCCCAGAATTGCTCACTACAAATTGAAATAAATGATTATGAAGCAAATTGTTATGTATATATTATCTACTAGTTTAGATATTATGTGCCAATTTTGAAGTAGCAATACTTTCACTATAGTTTAGATTCAAAATATGTATAGGTGAATGTGTTAAAAGTGAATTCTAAATTTCTGCACAATAGAATTATAATTAAAATTATTACTATTATTATTATTAGTAGTAGTATTTTACTAAAAGTGGGATAAAGAGACTTTTTATGTCAGAAAACATGGTGTTATCATAATGTAAAATATATTCTATAATAACAGTAAACCTAAACCTCTTTTTACACGATAGATATGTTCCTAAAAATTATGCGTAAATAGAATTTGCTTAAAAGGAACTACTGACTCCTATAAAAAGTGAAGATTCCAAACCTGAATTATAAGCAAAATAATGAAAATATGTTTTAAAAGTCACAATTATACCCTGATCTAGAGGTTGTAGCAATGATGTGGTATTGGGGCAGAAAAAAAAAAATTGCACATTTGGGTGTTCTATGGCAGGATGACCAAGTGCATTATCAAGAATCAAAAACACTTTAAATTCGAGACCCTTGTCATTCAAATACCGTCTAACTTCTGGCACAAAATGTTTGTGGAACCACTCAGTGAAAATATCAATGGTCACCCAAGCTTTTTTGTTGGCCATCCAATGAACTGGCAATTTTTGAAAATCTACGCCTTTCATTGCCCGTGGTCTTAGTGATCGATTTATGAGCAGTGGTTTTAACATCTGATCTCCTAAAGCGTTTGTACAAAATAGAAGTGTTATGCGATCATTTGTGGCTTTGAACCCACCAAACTTTTTTTGCATTTTTGATACGCAAATTCTGTTTGGCATTTTTTTCCAGAAAAGTCCGGTTTCATCCATATTCTAAACTTGTTCACAAGTGTAACCTCCATCTTCAGTTATTTTAGCTATTGTGGAAATTCTTTAGCAGCTGTTTCATCAGAAGAAGCCGTTTCACCTTTAATTTTTATATTATGAAGAGCATGTCTTTTAATAAACTTAGCCAGCCAACAATTGCTTGCAAGAAATTCATAATTTTTTCTCGATTGAGATGAAGTATCTGGCTGCAGTTTTTTAATCTGTCATAAAATCTCAATGCTGATTGCTTGATGGAATTTCCATCAACTGGCATTCTTTTTTGTACATTATCTTCTATCCACATCACTAAAGCTTTTTTGGCCTTTTCTAGAACAACTTCTCTTGTGTATGATGATAATTTCACACTCGATTTTGTTCCAGAACATACTGCTTTTCTAATAGCCTCTTCATTTTTTTTTATAGATCTGACAGTTGATTCACGGACTCCAAAATGCTTACCCACAGCTGTCGCACCTTCCCCAGTTAGAAGACGATCTAAAATTTGAATTTTTATATCCAAGGAAACGGCTTTCCTTTTTTTTTGGTTATCGGCAACATCATGTGAGGGCTGGATTAAAATCTTCAGTTAATGAAATAAAAGTTAGAAAATTACATATAGCTTACCATTTATTATTTCTTGGCAAAATTATTAATTTTATAATGTGATTTTTATTTTGATTTCACTTAAAAAAATGCGGTAATGGTGTTGTCTACTCAAACACCAAATTCGAACTGCTAAGAACTGCTTTTTTATGTGCAGTCAGTTATGTAATTTGGGGGATTCCCAATAAATGAAATTCGTAAGAATTTAGAATTTCCTAATTGAAATGAGAATGCAATTCTAAAAAATTCTCAGAATTTTCTTAATTGAAATGAGAATGCAATTCTACAAAATTCTCAGAATTTTCTTGAATTACAGATTTTTTTCATCTTAGACTTGAGGTAGGTCGCATAAAAAAAAATTTTTTTTTTTGATATCCCAATTCGCATAAAAATATTTGCATAAAAAGAGGTTTAGATGTATAGTGATAATAACAATAGTTACATAGTCTATTATTCTCATTTTCTCAGGGAGAGTGAATGAAAGGAAGATTAGCTATTAATAACTTTTATTATCAAATGTCATTTCTAATAGAAAAGAAAGAAACCATTTACTATTAGAACATAAAATTTTCTGAAAAAAAACTACAGAACAATCCTGAACAGAAAATTATCTCATAATATTCAAACTTTGTGTTGCATGAAATACCAGTTTTATCAGGATTTTTTTATTTTTTGAAACATTCTGTGTAACACAGTCACACCTAATGCAACTGGTTTTGGAAATTTGTCTACTCTAAGACTGTTTGGTAAATAAGAGTATGGTTTTCCAATAGTGAAACTCTCTTTTAAATTTTTATAGCAGTGTGTGCCACAGACAAGAAATTTTCAAACTAGCACTAATAATATTGTTTATTACAAAATAGCAAAGTAAAAAAATAATGCCATATTCAAAGGCAAAAAATATTCTGTATAAACAGAATATGTTTATACAGAAAAATGGAATAATCAAATATCAAAGAAATGAATGGATATATGGATGCAGATAAGAGAATAATTATTTCATTTCATTTCTTGACAGGTAAAGTGAAGTTAAATATTTCATTTACTGAAATGTGAAGTACACTCTGTGAAAAGTATGAAATTAAATTGATAAAAAAAATTGATAAATAGGATGTGAAGTTTTCAGAGATGGTCTCAATTGGGAGGATGAATGGCAAATAAGAGTGGCTGACTTGCAGATAGAGAGAGAGATCTGAAAGAGCAGGTGGAATGGCTAGGGAATGAGATGAGAAGTGTGAAAGATGAGATTAGGTGAATGGAAGAGATGAATGCAAGGCGAATCAGAGCAGGAGTGAGAGAGAGTTATGGGAATGATAGAAGAGGAGAGAATAGGAACAGTAGAAGAGAGAGAATGAGAGAGAGTTATAGGAATGATAGAAGAGGAGAGAATAGGAACAGTAGAAGAGGAGAGAATAGGAACAGTAGAAGAGAGGGAATGAGAGAGAGTTATGGAAATGGTAGAAGAGGAAAGAATAGGAACATAGAAGAGAGGGAATGTGAGAGAGATATAGGAATGATAGAAGAGAGGGAATGAGAGAGAGAGAGAGAGTTGTAGGAATGATAGAAGAGGAGAGAATAGGAACAGTAGAAGAGAGGGAATGAGAGAGAGTTATGGGAATGGTAGAAGAGGAGAGAATAGGAATAGTAGAAGAGAGGGAATGAGAGAGAGAATTATGGGAATGATAGAAGAGGAGAGAATAGGAACAATAGAAGACAGGGAATGATAGAAGAGGAGAGAATAGGAACAATAGAAGACAGGGAATGAGAGAGAGTAATGGAAATGGTAGAAGAGGAAAGAATAGGAACAGTAGAAGAGAGGGAATGTGAGAGAGAATTATGGGAATGATAGAAGAGGAGAGAATAGGAACAATAGAAGACAGGGAATGAAAGAGAGTTATGGGAATGATAGAAGAGGAGAGAATAGGAAGAGTAGAAGAGAGGGAATGACAGAGAGTTATGTGAATGATAGAAGAGGAGAGAATAGGATAAGTGGAAGAGAGGGAATGAGAGAGAGAGAGATATGGGAATGTTAGAAGAGGAGAGAATGGAGACAGGAGGGAGGGAATGAGAAGAATGCGAGGGAGCACTGGAACCAGGGATAGAGTGATGTCAGGAAGGCAAGTAGGGGAACACAGAGAGAAAGTGTTAGAGGAGAAAGAGTGAGGGATGCATGTGAGCAATCGAGGAACAGGGTGGTGAGAGGAGTCATGTATTGGGACTCGATGATATCCGTGGTGTTCAAGATAGGATGAATGAGGAGTGTTTGCCTGGAGAAATGATAGAAAGTGTGGCTATGGCAATTAAGAGGGATGAAGGGTGGATGAGATGATTATGATAGTAGGAACAAATGACTTGAGAGGTGATGTAAATTGGGCAGTGAGAGATATGAGATTCTTGCTTGAGGTTGTACGAAGATGCAGAGAGGAAAGATAGTGTGCATGCTGCCTAGGTATGATAGTTAAGAGTTGAGCAGAAGAGCAGTAATATTGAATAACATAATAGCTAGAATGTGTTGGAAGACAGGATTGAAATATGTGGATGTTTGGAGGGCGTTTGAGGACAGAAAGGAATTGCATGCGAGAGACTGCTTGCATTTGAATGAGGGACGTAGGCATCTGAAGAGATTGCTGTTCTGAACGAGTCGGTATGTCATTGCAGGGAAACTAGAATGGTAGCAGGGGTGGCCTCTTGTGGGAATGGGTACTTGGTAGAAGGGGAACAACATCAGGTAACACTGAGCCCAGTGGAGTCTAGAGGGGATAATGCTGGATATAGAAACAGTGGCATTTTTATGCTTTATACTAATGCCAAGAGTATCTGGAATAAAGGAGAGGAATTGGTGGTGCTGATAGAATCAGCCTGGCCAAAGATTATTGGGATCACTGAGATGTGGTTGACAGAAGAGGATATAATAACAGGAATAGAAGTAGCAGGGTACAGTATTTTTTAGCAGGATAGGAAGGGAAAGCATGGTGGTGGAGTACTGCTTATGATAAGTGACAACTTATGTCCTCTAAGAGTGGAGGCTTTGGAAGGCAGTGACACTAATGATTTTGAAAGCATATGGTGTGAGGTAGAGGTGGGCAACACAGGATATTTTGTGGGATATTGTTACACATACCAAGGAGCACAGAGGGTGGGGACCAGGAGATGTTTAGACAGTTGAGCTTGGCAAGTGCAAGAAAAATTATTGCTATGGGAGATTTTAACTACAGCAGTATAAATTGGGGAGAGAAAGATGCATGTAGCAATAAAGGAATGGAATTTCTAGAATTCTTGAGAGACAAATGTCTTAGGCAACATCTAATAGAGGGAACAAGAGGTTCAAGAGTTTTGGATTTGGTCATAGCATCAGAAGAGTTGATAACTGAATGACATCTCTCCCATCAGTTGGAGAGAGTGACCATGGGTTTTGACTTGGAAGATGAATAGACATGCAGGAGTATTAAAGAGATGGGAACATATGTGGAATTTTAAGGGAGGTGATTATTATAGTCTTAGACGTCAACTTGGGGAAGTTTCATGGAGTGAGGAATTGGAAGGCCAGGATATCATTAGTGCTTGGGAAATTGTGAAGGAATATTTGTTAGCAGCAATAGTAAGCTGTATTCCACAAGTGAAGAAGAGGACACAGTTTGGAGTAAAGTGAATGACAAACAATATTAAACAGGAACTGCATGTGAAGTTCAGGTGAAGAGCAGATGCATGAAGAATATAAGACACAGTCCAGGAGAGTGACTAGTATGGTAAGGAAGGTGAAACTGGAATATGAGAAGAGATTGGCCCTAAGATCCAAAGAAAATCCTAGGGAAATTTTTAGCTATGTGGCCAGTAGGAGGAGAAATGATTGATGATTGTGGGATAAAAATGGGAATAGAGTGACTGATGCAGAGGACAAAGTGGAATTGTTCAATGAACACTTTATTGGAATATTTCATCCTGGAGGAGTAAATTTTAATACTAGAGGGATAGGGCAGGTTCGAGGTTTAGAGGTGCAGGAGAAGAGTGTGTTCCAAATACTGAGTACTCTGGATGTCAGTAAAGCTGTGGGACTGGATGGTATTTCACCATGAGTTTTGTGAGAATGTGCTGAAAAACAGACAGCTCCTTTGACCTGGCTTTTCATTGCAAGTCTGGCTACAGGAAAGGTGCCCAGGGAATGGAAGGAAGGTAAGATAGTGCCATTGCATAAGGGCAGAAGCAGACTGGAAGTGTCTAATTATAGGCCACTTTGTGTGTCATCAGTAGTTGTTAAGATCTTGGAGAAATTAGTGAGGGACCTTATACAGCATTGGGCAGATGAGGGTAATGTTATCTGTGAGAGTCAACATGAATTTGTGAAGGGGTGCTCTTGTTTTAGTAATATGCTAGCCTTTTTGTTACAAGAGCAGTAGATGAGGGAAAGGCATATACTGCCATTTTCTTGGATTTAGCAAAGCCATTTGACAAGGTGCCACATGATAAGCTGATATTTAAGTTGCAGCACATAGGTTTGGATATCAGGTTGGTCAACGATTCAGGATTGGCTGTCCAATAGGTATCAGAGAGTTGTGTATGGTGAGGCAGAGGGTTACAAGTGGGGTCCCACAGGGCTCAATACTAGGACCTACAGTAAAACTCCTTTTTTTATACTTTCCAGAGATGGAAAAAAAGTGTAAATAGCAGTAAATGTAAAAAAAAACATTAATAAATGACTAAAAGATGACTTACTGCTAGTATGTGACTCTACGTACTAGATTACAAAATTTAACAACTGAAAATAAATGAATTTACAATTACTTACATTTATCTATTTAAAAAAATCTTTCATTGTTGAATTGTTTTTGCTTTTTCTGCACTCTTATAAGTTCCACCTGCCTCTCCACAGTGTATAAGGCATTAAATGCCCGTCTCCTGATGCACTTGTAATATATCATCTCAAAACAGAGATAGCTTCCATTGCTTCTTTACTAGTGGGGACAGTAGGTTCTTGATCACAGTCTTCTTCAACCATTTCTTCTTCTTCACCAAGGTGGTTGGAAAGGATGTCTTCTACACTTGGTACCATTGATGTGATCACACCGGCATCAACATAGTCTTGAAACTAGGAAGACTCATCCATTACATACCAGTCGTTGGGCTCTGACATTTCTTCTTCTTCCTCCTGTAGTTGTTCACTTGTACAATTAGGGGGAAAGAACACTAATCTAATATTTCTCAGCTACAGATCTTCAGGGTGTTCAGGACATTTGTCTAGCAGTAGTAGTATTTTGGGGGGTGATTTGCCCCCATTTTAGCATCGAGCATGCATGGTGAATGTGAAGATGCTGCTGCTGGTCATCCATGCTGTTCTGTTGGCATCATACTTAGGCAGATTTTTCACATTCTTAAAATATCTTTTCTTTTTAAATTTACCAATTACCAGTGGAGGTAATTTTTCTAATCCATCGGCATTGACCATGAACAAAACAGTTACTCTCTGCTTGCTGAGTTTTCCACCGTGACACTTCTCTCCTTTAAACACAACGTTTTACTTGGCAAAATATTATAAAAGAGCCCACTTTCATCAACATTGAAATATATTTTTGGTTCATAGTCCTGAATAATAGTCTTTAGTTCATGTTTCACTGATTTACAGTTTCCCTTGCAACACTATTACTTTCTCCACACACTTGATTATGCACAATATTGTGACAAGTCTTGAAACGATCAATCCATCCATTTGACACAGTAAAATCATTAATCCCCAGCCTCACAGCAAATTCAGTGGCTTTCACTAGGAGTATAGTACCATCGACTGGAATACTTGACACTCTCGTAGAAACAAACCACTCAGTCACAAGTTTATCCAATTTATCATATGTTGATGTCCAAATATATTTTCGTTTTTTTTACATAGCACCAGATTGCTTTGCATTGAGTTCAATGCTTAACCTGTTTTTTTACTATTGTGTTTAAAGTGGACACGGGGAGGCCAAGATCTTTTGCTAATTGCACACGTGTTCTGCCATGCCAATCTACACGTCACAGAATTGCCATCTTTTCTTCTACCGAAATACATTTTCTGTCTTTTTTCTAGTAATAATGGATCATTCACCACTGCAACTTGAAAGCAACTATGACATGCTAAATTATGTAGCAGAAATTCTGCAATATCAGTTCGTACTGTCATTGAAAAATCATGGTATTGCACAATGCTACAAACGTGCAAGTCACCATGATGGTGGAAACGAAACTACAGCTGAAAGCAACACCATCTGGGAACAGAAATTCGCAGATTTCTGCAGAAATCAATTCGAAAATCAGTGTTGCCACCCAAGAAAAAAATGCAAATCACGGGAAATAACATCCACATCAAGTTGTTATTGGTGGGAAAACAATATATCGTAAGAATAGGCCTTAAGACGGGACCAACGGAAAATGACGTAAATGGCAGGAAAACATAAATTGCGGGAACGTAAAAACGGAGTTTTACTATTGTTTAACCTTTATATCAATGACATTGTCAGTAGATTGCAGGAGGATATTCAGTTGTTTGCAGATGATGTGAAGCTGGGAAAGGTTATTACTAATAGTGCAAAAGTGGTAGCCCTGCAAGAGGATTTGAATAAGCTAGACAGATGAACAAATGAATGGGGGTGTCGGTTTAATGCAGCAAACTTTAAGGTCTTGAGGTTTGGGACACATCGATGGGAGGATGCTGCATACTTTATTGGATGGGCTATACTGGAGGAAGTAGCGGAGACAAGAGATCTGGGGTTGATGATTGATAGAAACCTGAAATTTAGGGGACATATTGCAAAGATGTGAAGGTAACACAGAGCATTGCTACAGTAATGAGAAGGATGCTGACCTGCAGAGATAAGAGGTATCATTCCGTTGTATAAGACCCTGATCAGACCACACACTTAGAATATTGTTCTCAGATTTGGTCCCCCAGGTTTCGAAGGGGATAAATTAACTGTGGAAAGGGTATAAAGGCGGATAACAAAGATGGTTTCAGTACTGTACGATTTTAGTTATGAGAATCAGCTGAGGGAATGTGGACTGCAGAGTTTGGTGGATAAAAGAAAGAGAGGTGATATGATTGAGACTTTTAAACTGTTGAGAGGTGGTTACAGGGTTGACATTTCTTGTTTGGACAGCAAGAAGGAGTGATGACAGGGGGCCATTCCTGGAAGTTACGAAAGGAAACTGTGAGCAAGAGGGTGAGGAGTGGTTTCTTTGCATGGAGGGTGGTTGAACCATGGAATGCATTGTCTGATAGAGTGGTGAGAGGCGAGAATGGTCAATGAGTTTAAAGAGTGGTATGATAGACTTTGTGTTTCCCAGTAGGGACTTCCCATGATGAGTCTTTTGACTCCATGGAGGCCTGAATAATATATTATTATTCAGGTAATCAGCTAATATATTGTTTATTATTACTAATAATAATAATAAAAAAAGTAGATATTTATAATTCAGGTTACTGAATTATAAATATCTACTTTGAGTGGTCTTGAGGTTACTGTGAGTGGTCTTGAGGTGTGTGTGTGTGGAGGGGAGAGTTGTGATTGGAATACTTCAAAACAAACAAAAAATGTAAATCAATTCTGCATAGGACATGTCTCAGAATTTCTTAACCATTGTAAAATATATGGTCAAATGACCATATATTTTACAATGGTTAAGAAATTGAATTATTATTAGTGAAATGAGCTCTACAAATAACAACAGCAGTAATAATAATAATCAGTTTCATTTTTCAACTGCGAGTTCATTTGAAACACTACTAAATATGAATTTGTGATTTTTAAAAATTAACCTCAAAATAAGAATGTAATGCAGTTTAACATAATTTCTTGTTCAGAAAAGTAGATATTGCTAATGCATTCTGTCCTCCTTCTTGAAGCTGTTTAGTGTGACTTATGGGGAATTGTCTTTTCTTTCTTGATAGCAGTGAGAGTAACCTAATCTCTTAGCGTTTTCCTCCAGCTGAGAAGATTATTATCTAGAATTTCTAAGACAGAAATTTCTATTTCAGAAATGACAACTAAGCAGCAGTAATTTTCACCATATAAAACAGTTTTTATATGGTGAAAATATAGCATACTATTTATAAAACTTTTTAGAATAATTTCAGTGGACAGCCTCATCGTATCATACATCTCCTTAAACCTATTCACTGTTGGGGTGCTCACCGCCACCTCTGGCAATCTATTCCGCTCATTCACCACTCTTCAAAAAAAGAACATAGTTCGCACACCTTTACTAACTACACTCTTAGACAGCTTCAAAGTTTATTTTTCACTTGGTTAGACTATAATAAATTTAGTTTAATCCTTTATCAAAGTGTAAGCAAACAAAGTTTGCACCTGAAAATATCTTCAGGACTAAGGTAAGATAGTGCCCTTCCCTTAATGCATAGCAGTATACATGTCCACAAGGAGATGTGCTTTGCATTATGGGAGATACTGAGACAAGGAGTGATGAGAGCTTGGTCCACCTTTGCTTGGAGTTGCCTGGTGGTGCACTACCTTACCTCGGGCCTGAAGATATTTTCAGGTGCAAACTTTGTTTGCTTACACTTGGATAAAGGATTAAACTAAATTTATTATAGTTTCAAATAGTTAACCCCCTTGTTTTCTCCCTACTCCCCATGTATTGAAAAATTTCTTGTGTCAATCTTATAGTTTCCCTTTAGTAACTATAAGTTTCTATCATATCCCCTCTCTCCACCTGTTAGTTAAACTCTGCAACCCATGTGCCCTCAATCTATCCTCAGAGGGAACATTCCACAGACCTGTTACCAGCTTGGTCACCACCACCTCTCAATCTCCAAGAAACACAGGACAGACTCTGTGCAACCAAATCTGTGTGCAGTAGTCAACATGTGGCTGAATCATAGCCTTATAAAGAGAGATAATAACCTCCATGTCTTTACTTGTCATTGTGCTATTCAGCATCCAATTAACCCTCTGAGCTATTTTGCCACTCTTGCAATATGTCTTTGAATTTCAAATCTCTATCCACCATCACTCCCAGATCCCTAGCCTCATCAATTTCCTGTAAACTAGTGCCATCAACATGATATGAAGTGTGTAATCTTTTCATCCCAAAGTGCATTGGCTTACATTTTAGAACATTGAATTGACAACTATTATCCTTTGCCCACACTGCCTGTTTATTTAACTCATCTTGTAAGATATCTAAATCACCTTTATCAACTATTGCCCTCCCTTGTTTTGCATCATTGGCAAACAACTGAATGTCGTCCTTCAAATGTTCTATTATATCATTAATATACAAATTAAAGAGTAGTGGTCCTAGTACAAACCCCCTGAGGCATTCTACTAGTCACCCTTATTTTCCTTGATTCCACTTCACCATACACCATCCTCTATTGTCTGTCTATCAACCCCCTCCTCCCATCCATGCCACCAGCCCCATATCATTCCCATTTGTTCCAACTTATGTAATAGTTTTGTATGCAGTATTCTGTCAAATGCCTTTGCAAAGTCCAGCAGTAACATGGTGTAGCCATTTCCTTTATCCAGTTCTGCTGTCACCTTATTATGAAATGTGAATAAATTACTGAGGCCATTTACAAAGTCATGCTGCCCTCTATAAAGTACAATATTCCTATCTGCTCATTTCTTTTCCAATACTTTAATCACCACTCCAGAGATACTAATTGGTCTGTAATTTTCTGTCTTGGAATCACCTTTATGTAATGGAACTATCTTAGTTTTTTCCCACTCCCTTAGAACCTTGCCAGAGCTCAGACTTAATTAAACAACTTTGTTAGAGGCACTGCCAGTGTACTTACACATTCTTGTAGCACATGAGCAGACATACAATCCAGGCCCACTGCTGTATTTACATTGATATTTATGGGCATGGTCACTACCCAGACCAGTTTCGACCTTTATTGAGGTCTCTACAGTGGGAGCCAGACCCAGAGGTTATTCTTTCTCTAATCCAGAGTAATTTAATAATAAGGTGTGACACCTCATATATGAAAATATGACTTCTGCATTACTTCAACCTTAGTATCACTCTGGGTCTGGCTCCCACTGAAGAGATCTCAATAAAGGTCAAAACTGGTCTGTAGTGACCCTTCCCATAATGCATGGCATTATACATGTCTGCAAGGACATGCATAATGGTACTAAGGCAAGTGATGCGAAGTCATACCACTTTTACCACGAGTTGCCCCAGTCCTGAAAATACTTCAGATTACACTTGGATAAAGGATTAAGCCAGGTATATAATTTCTTGGTATCTTTAATTTATAGTATAATCAAGGGAAAAAACTTTCAATGAACATTGGGTAGCCTTTTTGGTGGCATTCTTTCGACACGTCCATACCAATGAAGTTGTTTTCTTTTGATCTTTTCTATTAATGAGTCTGTATAGTTTAGGTCTTGTCTTATAGTTTCATTTGTTTTCTTTTCTGTCCATTTTGTTTTATTTATTTTTCTGAGACATTTCATCTCGAAAGCCCCCAGTTTTCATATCTCTGTCTTCTTGAGTGTCCAAATTTCTGAAGCATATAGCACAGTGGGTATTATAATTGCATTAAATACTTTTATTTTTAGAGGTTTGGAGATTTTATTATTTTTCCAGATTTTACCTAGCTTATTAAATGATGAGCATGCAATCGATATTCTATGTTTAATAGTGGTCATGGTATCTAAGTGTTCTGTTATTATGATGAGCATGCAGTCGATATTCTACGTTTAATAGTGGTCATGGTATCTAAGTGTACTGTTATTACTTTTCCTAAATAGGTGAATTGTTTTACCTGTCCATTTGTTGATTCATTCAAGGAGAATTTACTTTTTCTTCATTTTTTCCAAGTACCAAGATTTTTGTTTTGGCCGTATTTATGGTCATGCTGTATTCTTTAGCAATATTGTTTAGTTTGGTTATTAGGTTCATAATTTTTTTTCTTTTGTGTCCGCTATCATTATGATGTTCTTGCATGTTTTATGCTATTCAGGTTATAACCATTTAGGTTGACTCCTTTTTTCTCCTTCCAGGCTTATGTCTAATAATGCTTATAAATGTGTTAGACAACATGTAATAGAGAAAACATGAGATTCAAGAGGTTTGGATTTGATGCTAGCATCAGAGGACCTGATTATAACTGAGATGTCATCATTGCCCCTAGTAGGAGAGAGTGACTATATAGTCCTAACTTAGAGGATGAAAAATCAGGTAGAGGTATCAAGGACAAAGGCATTTATGTGAAATTATAAGGCAGGTGATTATAGTAGTCTTAGAAATCAGCTTGGGGAAATTCTAGGAATGGAAAAATGAGAATTGGATTGGGAGGGAGAGATATCACCAGTGCATGGAACTAGTAAGGAAATATTTATTCATTGAAATGGCAAGATGTATACCTCAAGTGAAAATGATAAAATGTTTTGGCAGAAAGTGGTGACTAATTAAATCAAATAGGAACTGCAGATAAAAAGAGGCTATGGAAAAATTATAAAGAGAGAAGTAGAGAGTAGTTGCATGAGGAATATAATGGTGAGGTAGTAACTAGCATAGTAAGAAAGACAAAACTGGAATACAAGAAAAGGTCAGCCTTGTAAGGCTGACCCTTTCGTTATGTGACCAATAGGAGGGGAAATTGAGAAAAATTGACGTTAGATGAAAATAGAGGTCGAGGGACCAAGCAAATGATGTAGCAGAGTAGGTTAATGATTACTTTATTGAGGTATTTCATCCTGGGAAAGTAGATTTTATTATGAAAGGGAATGGAAAAGTTCAAGGCTTGAAGTGCATTCATATACTAAATATGAATGTCAATAAAGCACCAAGGCTGGATGGGATTCCATGTGGTTTAAGAGTGTACTAGGGAGCTTTGACCTGGCTTTTCAATAAAATTTTGGCTATGGGAAAGGTGCTCAAGAGTGGAAGGAAGGTAATAATGCCATTGTATAAGGTTGGTGGTAAAATGGAAGTGTCAAATGATAGACCAGTTTCTTCTGCAGTTTTAACATTTTTGAGAAATGATTGAGTGATTGTGTACAGCACTGGGTAGATGAGGGTAATGTTACCTGTGAGGGTCGGCATGAATTTCTTAAGGGCATTCTTGTTTCAGTAATCTACCTGCCTTTTTATGATAAAGGAACAAGAGCCGTTGATGAGAGAAAGGCATGTACTACCTTTTGTTTGGATTGTGCTAAGGTAGTTGATAGGGTGGCACATGATAAGCTGCTAATATTTAAGCTAGAACATATGGGTTTAGATATTAGGGTAACGAACTGGATCGGAGAGTGATTGTCTGGTATCTATCAGACAATGAGGGAATGGTATCAATGAAGTAAGTGAGGTGCCATAGGGCTCACTACCAAGATCTCTGCTGTTTAACTTTAATGTTGATGACATTGTTAGTGGATTTCTATGTGATTCAATACAAGTAGATTTGCTTGAATAATAGATAACCAGGATTTAACTCATGTGTTTTTTAATTATACTAGATGTATTTCCTCAACATGTTTCACAGTCAATTGGGAAATAAATATCTATGTCTAACAGCATCTAAACTATTCAGAAATGGACCATAATCCCTTGGCCATCACATATAACTAATGATTTGATTTCAGTACTTTTGAATTTACAGAAGACCTTAAAAAACAACTGAATTGAGACACCCAATCACTCCAAGATTATATAGCATGCCTAATGTTCATAAGACAGACATCTACATTCAATAGTTGATGGCAGAAGCTCTCCAATGTATCTTCTCTCTAAACACTTATCTAACCTCCTCAAACCTCATATCATACTAACTTCCAACTTGAAAAACTCAACACATTTTGTAGATAAACTTTCAAACATTCAGATTTCCCCATCAGATATATTAGTTAGTTTGGATGTATTTTCGTTATTTACCAACATTTCTATTGAAGAATCGATCAATATACTTGAAAACCTATTTCCTCCGGACATCAGATGTCTCTTCCAACATTGCCTAAAATCTTCATTCTTCACTTGGAAAGGAAAATTTTACTACCAAATATATGGTCTTGCTATGGGCTCACCTGTCTCATCTCCAATCACCAACATGGAATTAAAGAATCAGTTATAGCTCAGGTACATGCATGGTAGAGATATGTAGATAACATATTTATCATCTGGAAACATACCCACAGAAACTTTGAAGATTTTTTACATTTTCTGAATAATCAACATCCAAAAATAAAATTTACATTAGAAGTAGAAAATTACCATTTCTAGGCATCCTTGTCAACAAAAACATCACTGGAAAATTATCACTAGACGTCTACTGGAAAGAAAACCACACAGGCAGGTACCTAAAAACAAGCTCATTCCATCACCCTCAATAAAAATTAGGTATAATCAGAACTTTGAAAAATAGAACTTTAAACATACTAAAAAATGATGAAATCAAACCAAAACAAGAACTTCAAATCCTATTTAATCAGTTCCTCCAAAATAGCTACTTAAAAAAAAAAATGTATTAAAAAAACTTTTATTTTCTGATAATAACCTGGAAATTAATTAAAAAAGCAGACACAGTATCCCTACCATACATTGGAAATGCATCAAGAAAAATAGCCAAAATATTAAAGGCAGTCAACATCAGAACATCCTAAAAACCAGTCAACATTTTATGAACTTCAAGAACAAGAACTTCAAATTCTATGCTTTCCTGAAGAGAAAGTTCCATTTAATAAACATCTAAGCATATACAAGATTCCATATTCTTATGGAAAGATATAAATAGGTCAAACTGGGAAAAGTATTGAAATCTCCAACAAAGAACATGTAGACAATGTTGAAAACAAAAGGGAAGAAAAAAAAGTGCACTTGTAGCACACATCCTCAAAGAACATCACGCAGTAAATTGGCAAGCATTCTTCATGCACTGCTTAGAAGAGAATTACTTCAACAGGTGTTCAACTCATCTGAGTGATTCACTCAAAAGGCACTATGAATAGAAACCAAGGAATGATCCTTCATAATTAGCCGAATTGCCCTCTTCTGGATAGAACTGAGCAATCTTAGAGAGGATTTTGGTGTGCCCCTATTTGGAAGTCATTAATTACTATGTGTAACATTGAAGACCTCGTTATGCCAGCAATCACATAGAGTTTGCACAACAGTGCAGAGACTGCATGCACTTTGCCTAATGATACTCATGATTAAACTATCATTCCACTCTTTTCAATTTATAATTTTTCTTTCTTTCTTTCTTTCTTTTTTTTTTTAATATCTGATCCACACAAAAGGCCACAAGACCACCTATGGCACACTATTACTGCTGCCATGTGTGGGCAAAGGAATAGAAGAAAGGAGTCTGTTCACATTTTGCTTGAACAGCTGAGGGTTGCAGAGTGGGGGAGGAACTGTTCCAAATGACAGAAGTAAATGGAATGAAAGAGCAGCAGTGAAGTTGGTTTGGTGAATTTCAAAATGGATAAAAAGGGTGTTGGGTAGCAGTGGCTCTTTTTTTAATCATTTTGGAGGAGAGTGGAGGAATAATAGTGGCCAATTCAGCAGAGCACTCTCCATGAAAGTATCTGTGGAAGAGGCACAAGGCAGAAACTTAACATCTGTGATAGAGGGATTGAAGTGGGTTTGTAAGAGACAGAGAGGGGGGGGGGGGATCATTAAATAGCCGAATTGCCCTCTTCTGGATAGAACTGAGCAATCTTAGAGAGGATTTTGGTGTGCCCCTAAATATTGGTGTTAGTCCATGGCTGGATAGATTTGGGTTTTGTATGTTGGCGATACAGTTGCAGAGTGAGGAAGACAGACCATAAAATGGCAGTTTGGTGAATAGGCCCCTGTTTCAAACCCAGTCAAATGCCTTTAAATGTCAACAACAATCGTGTGAGTTTCTCCAAATTTCTCCATGGCCTGAGTCCATAGGTGGTGAAAGCAAGATGAGTTGGCTTTTGATGACTTTCTCCATAATTTTTGAGAGAACAGAAGTATAAGCAATTGGATGATAGTTCGTTAGTTGACTATTAACACCTTTCTTTGGATGGGCTGGATGTGGACCTGCTTCCATGTTGTAGGATAGATGCCAGTTGAATAGGATAGATTGACAAGGTGATACAGGATAGGTGTTACTTCTGGGGCACAATTTTTAACACAATAGGTGGGAAATCCTTCAGATTTATTTTTGTGGAAAGACTATGGAGCCATCCCTTAGTCCATTAGCCATCCATTTGTGGAGTGGAGGGAACTTTGTCCAGATCATCAATGCAGGAATTGAAAGAGAAGAGTGATGCCAGTAAGTTGGTCTTGTATTTTGGTGAGGTACTACAGTACCATGGGGATGTGAGAGTTCTGAAAACCTGGGTGGGCAGACGTTGTGCCAAATGGCCTTGGTAAGGGACCAGAAGGAGCAACTTTGATTTGGGCAGGAGGCAAATTTGCAGCATTTGTTCCTTTCAAAGTCTGACTTGGACTTGGTAACAGCAACAGTAGCAAAAGAATCGATATTCTTTTGCTACTGTTGCTGGATGCAAAGAGGGCAGCTGGAATTTTGGTCTTGTGCCAATTGTGGTAAGCAGAGGTGTTTTCTTTTACAGCATTGGCACACTTTTTTTGAGAACCGAGGTTTGGATGGTGACTGAGAATTTGGAGTGTAATAAGGGATGAAAGCCTTTATTCTTGTGAATTGGATTTTTGTTATTCGGTCAGAGCAAGGGTTTGGATCAGAAGAACTAAAGCTACAGTTGGGCTTTTATTTATTATTTTTTGTCATTTATTTTTATTTTTTTGTCAGTTTTCTACTTTAAGCAACTTTTTGAACATGCTGTTAGTCATATAGACAGTGAAACATGTTAAGGAAATACATTAGTATAAATAAAAACATATACAAATTAAAACTTGGTTCTTTATTATTCATTGTTAGTGGATTGTGCATGGTGGGGGAGGGTATTGAGTTGTTTGCAGATTTTATGAAGCTGTGAAGGGTTATTGGTAATAGTGCTGATGTAGTGGCCCTTGAATAAGCTGGACAGAGAGCATAGGAATGGGACATTACTTTAATACAACTAAATATAAGATCTTGAAATTTGGGTTTTGCTCTTAGAAGGCCGCATACTCTTTTGGTGGATCTATATTAGAGGAAGTGGAGTAGGCAGTATATAAAGGGATCTTGGGATAATGATTGATAGAAATTTAAATACTAGGGGACATATAGTTTTATTTATTTCGTATAATGATTCAATGGCCATCACCATCTCAAGGCCCCCCCCCTCCTCCCATTTTTATTCATGCTCAGGACTGGCATAGCTGGTGAATCAGACCTATGACTGGAGAGACTGTCTTAAGTATTCCTGACTGTAATCCGCGTGTGTTCATGGGGCCAGTTTGGTTCTGAGGTATGAAAAACTCAAGTTTCCAGGTGAAAAAACCCCTACCTCCGTATGAGATCAGCTAACTCACCTTTCATCGAAAGAGACCAGATAAAGGTTCCTCACATCACTGACAGGAATCGAACCCAGGTCTTTCCAACCAAAGGGCTTCGTCTATACCGACTGAGCTACAGAGGCTCGGGACATATAGTGATGGTGGCAAAAGTAACTCAGAGGATTGCTGCAATATTAAGAAGGACACTGACCAGCAAAGATAGAAGAGTACTGATTCTATTGTATAAAGTCCTGATCAGACCATATCTGTATGTGGCCAGATATCATGACTATGCAATGTTAATTATGAGAATTGATTTACAGCATGTGGACTGCAGAGTTTGATAGATAGAAGATGAAGCGGTGATGTGATTGAGACATTTGATGTAGGATTGACACCCGGGAGAGCATTTATATGTTAGAACAAGGGGAAGAGGCACGGAAAAGGGTCCATCCCTGAAAGTGGTAAAGAAGAAGGTGAGACATGGGTTTTTTTTCATGGAGGATAGTTGTACTGTGATATGCATTGCCTGATGATAGGGTGATGAGAACATGAACAGTGAATGAGTTTAAGGAGTAGGGTGATAGACTTTGTGCTGTCTGAAATGGGGACCCCCCCCCCCCCCACAATGAATCTTGTGACTCCATGGAGGTTCTGAGAAATAATAATAATAATGAAATCTAAAATCAATGTTCACATTTTGAAAGAATATATATAGTTTAAAATAATGTCATTTACCTAAATATTCATAAGAAACTAAATATATGCAGTCTATACCAGGGGTTCCCAACCTTTTTGTTTCCTAGAGCACATTCTAAAATACCGATAGGGCGACGTGCTCCATCTATTTTTTCAAGCAAATTTTTTGAATTCTTTTGTTAAATGAATACATACAAAGTTTACATTATAATCAAGTGTTTTATTACTTAAAAGTTTACATCATATAAAAATGTAAATATATATATGTAAGTTAGTGTGATCTTTGGCATTGCATTTCATTGGCCAGTGCTTCATAATTAGGAGAACATGATGATATTCCAGTTCTTAAATTGAAATGAACAATTTCGAATGCACATCTACTTTACATTGTATGCATTTAATACTCTTTAATACTCGTCATGTGTCATTAACGCATGCGTAAATAGCATGCCATGAATTGTTGCGTGATTATTTCAAACTATACGGCACACGGTTGAACAGTGGCGGGCACACACAAATTGGTTGACGGGCACAAGGTTGGGAACCCCTGGTCTATACCATTAAAATCAAAAATAACCTGACCATTTCAGCACTCAACCAACTTTATAATTGGTTACCTCCAATTACAAATAGAGGAAGGGAACATAAGTGATGAACAGTCAGTATTAGTTAGTTTAAGAGGAGGGGGGAAAAGTGATTGGCACAGATGATATGAGCAAGTCATTTTCATAATGGACAGACTCAGTGAAGGACAGCTGATATAAATTTATACCACTTTCTTAGAACTCTTTAATTCATACTTTGACTGAAAGTTATAAAGTTTATGTGGATAACAGCTCATTTTGTGTTTGAAAAATTCTTTAATCAAAGGTATAAACTATTCTGATTTTGACTTTTTGATATTTTTATTTTGCTATGTGGATACCTTTTTGCTTTGTTTTGTTTACATTTGTATACATTTCTTACTGTATGAATTTGCTACATTTCTATTTGCTATGTGAATGTATGTGTGAATAACCTGAAAGGAAATATTCAGTTGTTTGCTGATGATGTGAAATTAGGTGGAATAATAGTTAATCAAGGTGATGTGGGAAGCTTGCAGGATGATTTAAATAGGCTGTCAGTATGTTAACCATTAACAAAAGTTAATGTGTGTCAGTTTAATGTGGAGAAATGTAAAGTTATATTTTGGGATAAATACATTACAAGCTGTATACCACATTGATGGGCCTGTACTCCAGGAAATAGATAAAGCTAGAGATATTGGGGGGGGGGGTAGACAGAGAGTTAAAGTTTAGAGGACTTATTGCTAAGGTAGCTTATAAGATTACTTGACTATTGAAAACATATTAACAAGTGGAGATAAAGAAGTTGTTATTCTTTTTTTATATCAAGGTGATGTACCTTGGGGGATGAGGAAGCGGTGGAGAAGATTCAGAGGCGAGTGACCAAGATGGTGAGTGGTCTGTGGAACATTCCTTATGAGGATAGATTGAGGGTGTGTGTGGATTGCAGAAGTCGGTTGATAGGAAAAAAAGAGGGGGATATGATAGAAACATTTAAGTTGCTTAAAGGATTTTATAGGATAGATGCAGGGGAAATGTTTCAGCACTTCACTAGAGGGACCAGAACAAGGGGTCATCCATGGATGGTGAGTAGGGGTGTGAGGACTAGATTTTTTGCTTGTAGAGTGGTGAATGAGTGGAATGGGTTGTCAGAGTCAGTTGTGAGTGCTTTTTCTGTTAATGGGCTTAAGGAAAGGTATAATAGATTGGGTCGCCAGTGATAAGTCTTCAGACTCCATGGAGGTGCCTATACAATAATAATGTGCAAAAGATTGGCATTGCCTCTGATGAAGTTGTTCACTCTAAGTCTGAGCTCTGGCAAGGTTCTAAGGGAACAAAAAAGAGGATTAGATAGTTCAATCACATAAAGGTGACTCCAAGACAGACGTAGCAGTCCAATTAATATATAGGAGTGGTTGTTAAAATATTGGGAAAGTTGGTTAAAGGTAAAATTCAACAGTGGGTGGATAAGGATATGACACTGTATAATAGGTAATGTGGCTTTGTAAAAGGTAGGCCCTGTCTTAGTAATTTATTCACACTTTATTATAAACGTAACCATGGAATTGGATAAAGGAAATGGCTACACCATGATACTGCTGTACTTTGCAAAGGAATTTGATAGAATACCACACGGAAAACTATTACAAAAGTTGGAGCAAATGGGAATGAATATGAAGCTAGTAGCACGGATAAGAGGAATGGCTGACTGACAGATGCCAGAGAGCAGTAGATGGTTGAGTGGAATCTAGGAGAATGAGAGTGACTAGTGGAGTACTACCTCAGAGTTCTGTACTAAGTGCCACTACTCTTTAATTTGTATATTATTCCTCTTTAAATCCCTCCCTATATCAGTGATGTAGGGAGGGATTTAAAGGGGAATATTCAGTTGTTTACTAATGATGCAAAATTGGAGAAAGCAATACTTGATAAAGATGATTTAAATAAATTGGCATTGCGGGATAATGATTGTCAATTTAATGTTACAGAATGTAAGGTTGAAAAGGTTGCATACTATGTATCACATTGATGGTACTGCAGGAAAATTAATGAGGCTAGGGACTTGGGGATAATAGCAGACAGAGAGTTGAAGTTCAGAGGGCATATTGCAAAAGTTGTAAAATAGCTCAAAAGATTGCTTGGATTTGAAAAACATGCTAATAAGTAAAAATAGGGAGATATTATCCCTCTTTATAAGGCTATGATTTGGTTGCATCTTGATTATTGTGCACAGATTTTGTCACCTGGATTTCTTGGGAATCAGGAAGTGGTAAAAATTCCACAGGTCTGTGGAATGCTCTTTATGAGGATAGGCTGAAGGTGTGTTGGTTTGTAAAGTTTGGTTGATAGGCCAAAAAGAGGGGACATGATGGAAACTTATAAGATATTAAATAGGTTTTATAAAATTGATGCAAAGGAAGTTCTTCAGTATATGACAAATAGTCAGAGAACTAGGGATCATCCATGGAAATTGTGTAAGGGGGTGGTTAGTAAGGATGTGCGGACTAGATTTTTTCGATGGGAATCAAACAATGGTGCCATTTATAGCAGTTGTGAATGAGTGGAACCTATTACAAAATTAGTCTGAGTGCCCTGACAGTGAATGAGTTTAAGGAGAGGTATGATAGGTTCACCATTGTCATCATGAAATTCCTGATATGTACGCTCAAGAGGTTGACAGGATAATTTTGATAGTAATACATGAAAAAGGTGCACCATTACTAACTTCCAATCAACAATTTGCCTCCAAATTAATCTAGTATCTGTCACGACTCCAAGATTATCAGATCATATATTTCTGTCTTTTACGGAACTTTTTACTGTATCAATCCATCTATATTTTGGTCTCTCTTTCTCCTCTGGTATTTTTTCTGCCAACCTGTCAAAGAACGCTTGTTTTGCTAATCCTTCCTCTCCCATTCTGTTTAAGTGACCATACCACTTGAGATTAGCTCTGCTAACACATTCCTGAATGCTAACAATGGCAAGTTCTTCCCTGATATTCTCATTATTGATGTGATACTGCCATTGATGCCATCTGTTCACTCCACTATCTTTCTCAGAACTCTCATATCAGAGATCTCCAGTCTTTGATCAAAGTGTTTTATTTCTAATCCAGCTCTCAGGATCCATAAGTTAAAATTGGTTTGAACTCTGTCTTGTGTATAGCTAAGTTTTGACTAATTTCTTTCTTATTCCATATAAATTTATTCAGCCAACTATTTACCATATCAGCTTTACTAATTTTGTTGCCTATTTGCATATTTAATTTATCATATTCCCTAAAAAATGTGCTCAAATAGCTGAAATGTTTTACTTGTTTCTATAGGTTCACCATTTATACAGTTGATGTTATCAATGTTCCTGCCTATTTTCATTGTCTTTTTATTGTTGAATTTCATACCAAACTTATTACAAACAATTATCCAGTTTAGTCAGGGAATCTTGCAGACTTGTACTGGGTTTATTCAGAAGTATAACATCGTCTGCATAAAGTACAGAACTAAGATTAACATTACCAATTTTGATATCAGATTTAATATCACTTTCCTTCATAAGGTGATCCATATAGATAATGAATAACAGTGGAGATCATGTGCACTCTTGTCACACACCTGATTTTACTTCAAACTATCTTCCTATACTTCATTTCTAACTGCTAACTGCTTAAATAAACTATTGCTCAATATAATGTCCCATTTACACCATATAACTGCAGTGTTTTGAAGCGCTTTCCTTTTCAAATGCCTTTTCCAGATCAACAAAACTTAAATACAAATCCTTGTTATATTCCCAAGATTTCTCAACTATTTGTCTTAAGTGAAAATCTGATCCTGACAACCTCCATTTGGCCTGAATCCAGTTCTTCACCAAGTTTCCCTTCCACAATTTTTCTTAACTGTTTCTCAAGTATACTTGCATAAATGAAGTATACTGCAGTAATGTGCAGTAAGGAAATACCTCTGCAATTCTCACATTCAGTTTTATTTCCCTTTTTATAGATAGGGGCACTACGAAAGCTCTGCTCGAATTATCTGGAATTCGACCCTCTGACCAGGCCTTCTGAAGTATGCAATCAAGCTATTGTAAAACTTATATCTCCATATTTGAGTATTTCTGGTCATATTTCATCTGCTTCAGCTACCTTAACACATTTCAGATTTTTGATGACTTTTTCTACTTCCAGTATGGATACGTATTTCTGACTGCATTCCTGTTGGGAGTTTTCTACCACCCTGCTGACACTGTTTGTTTCATTTAGCAGTCTTTCAAGGTAATTACTCCAGACATCTAGAATATCTTGAGTTTTCATGTCACATTTATCATCTCTGATTTCTTTTACAGTACTCTTTCCTCCATTTCAAAACTTTTTCAATAGCTTCAAGAATATTCTGCCACCTTCCTGATATTTATTTTCTGTGTTCTTGCCAAAACCTTCTGCATGACTTTTGTTTAGCTAGTTTTACATAGTGCTTCACTTTCTCACATTTTCTCTGTATTCTCTAAGAGTACAAGCCGGCTTCCTTGCTGAAACTTTTGATATCTTTCTTCTTTCTTTGACTGCTTCCTTAACTTCCTGAGTCCACCATGGAGTTCTGATATGTCTATCCTTAAAACAATCTCACCACATGCCTCTCAGGATGAATCATTCTTCAGGGGTTGCCATTGAATCTCCAAAGTTTGGTTCTTGTTTTCAAACTCTTTCATTTTTTTTCTTCAGTGATGTTTGTGTATTTGTATAAATTTTTGATTTTTGCGTACATTCTGCATATTTAGTTCATTATGAAGATTTCTTCTATATGACTAACTGTAACATTTTGAAATTTAAACTTTAATTCTGCATTTTCATTTTTTATAATTTCATACTCCTTTTTCTTATATGTATCCCATTATTGTTTGCATTTGTAATTTCTTATGTTATTCTGTGTTCCTTATCTTTCGTTCCTGCCAATTGTTTGTGTTGTGGTCAATGTATGATTTCCTTTCCTGCCATTTACTTTGTTGTGTTTTTGGCAAATTCAGTTCTTCTGTTTCCCATAATTTCCTTTGTTTTGTTTCCCTTAATTTTCTCTGTACACTAGTTTGGAGTAGAGTGTTATTGGGACAAACAATCACTCTCTCTGTTTGTTAACATGTAGGATGGTTGTGCGGATTAATATTTGGGTGTCTGTTGGTGTGTTTTCCATAGAGAGCATAAAGACAGCCATATGGAAATTTGGTGACTGTGATATCTAGAAACCGTAATGGTTGTGTTATAAGTTTTAAGTTGTTTTACCACACACACACACAAAACAACAATAACAAAAAAAAACATATCAATCAATGTGTGTGTGCATGCGTGCGGACTATGGAGCCAAATAGTGAATATGTCATCAATATAACACAGACATATGCCAGGTTTTAGATGGTCAGTGCATAATATTTCCTCCTTAAACACTCCAACTCCATTGGATGTATCACAAAAGCAGTAAGTCCATAGCCATGCTGATCATTTAGACGTAAATCCTTTTACCCCATGTGAAATAATCCGATTACATTTCTAGTTTAAACACTTCAATATTCGGTGGGCATTTTTCTAATGTTTCTTTTTGTGAAATGTTTGTGATGGTGCAAAATAGGTTAGAATTTGAAGTAGATTATGTTATAATTGTGTTATAGGATGTGTCCTGTGTGTTATGCAGTGTTTTTGTTAAATATTTGGCAAAATTTTGATATTTCTTTTATTGATTTTTTTCATTGAGCTTGATTTTTTCATTGATTATGTGCTGCAGCAAATAAATGTTGTTTGATGAATTTTCAGCAATCCATATATACAGCAGGTGATGCAAGAATTTCATCTCTAAAAGATGAAATCCATCTGTTATCTGTATCAGGGATAGATCTGCCAGCTTGTGCTTAATATGGAACAAATAAAGAAATGATTACAGATGGTCAGAAAGAAGCATTTCTTGTAATTGCATTATTTTGTATAGTTACCACTCAGTATTACAAAAGTTGATTCTAGTTGTTCTGGTATTTGAAGTTCATTAAATTCCATCAAGCCAGTTGTTATCATTTTTAATCATTTTACTAATAAGAACATTCCACTGATAACAAAAAAAGAAGAAAAAAAAATATATCATCATCAAATTCCTGCCATGTACCCTCAAGGGGTGTACAGGATATGATAGTACTACATGAAAAAACTACATCATTACTAACTTCCTATCTACAATTTTCCTCCAAATCAGTCTGTTATTTGTCAAGACTCCAACATGTTTAAGGAGGAAATATTATGCACTGACCATCCAAAACCTGGCTTATGTCTGTGTTATATTGATGACATATTCACTATTTGGCTTCATAGTCCGCATGCACACACACACACACACACACACACATTGATTGATATGTTTTTTTTTGTTGTTGTTGTTTTGTGTGTGTGTGTGTGGTAAAACAACTTAAAACTTATAACACAATATGTACATTGTAATTTCAGATCATTCTGATAATAAAAATGTAATTATAAGGAGAGAAAAAAATTATCATGCTGCCTTGAACTCAAAACTTGATAATGAAAGCCACTGCCTGACAGCGTGAGTGCATGTGCATGCACTTAACCCCCCCTCCCCCCCACACACACCATAACTATACATTAAGCTTAACTGCTTTTATCATTGTTTACATACAAATATAGTTAGAAAGTGTTCAGAGTTGAAATTTCAGTTCATGTTTTCATCAGTTTCCAAGAATTATCTTATTATCTGTAACAGATTTATGATATTCAACATGCTCTATATAAAAAGCGTAGTTTTATTAAAAAAAATCTGACAAGTGTGTCAAAAGTTAAAGCATGGTTTATGAAACATTAATCTATTTTTGGCTTATGTACTGAATACTCCCCTTCCCCCATTTTACTACCACTACAAAGAGAACAAATTTTAATAGAAATCCTAATATCAAATTCCACCTGCCTTTTTTAAATTTCAGTCTCACATACATGAGAAGTTGTGAAAATTATTTTCCATAAGAACTATAACCTTTAGTTGTAGTCTTTAAGGAAAATAGGAAAGAATGTTCCAGAGCACAGTGGGAATGTATGAAACAGTAGGATGAGAAGTTGGTCTGTTATATTTGGAGCTGGACAGTGAATGGATGCTAACCAGAAGCTGCTCATCTGTTTATGGGTTGAGAGAATGTGTAGGAATGGCATCAGCTTGCTAGACAAGAATAGTGACCAAGATTAGTAATGATGAAAATAACTACAGTAGAGGTTAAAAGAATGATAATGGCAGGAGTTAGTTGAGAGGATGGCCACTAATTAATTATTAGTGACATTTATAATATTTTTAGAAAGATTTTTGGAGCACCAACTCGTGTGAGAGAAATATTCTGAAGTAGGATGGATTTGGTATTTGTTCCAAAAAACTAGATGTAAGTCAGTCCAAGAAGAGGCATCTGATCTGTTGTGTGGATTTGGAAGATGAGGGGATATGAAGTGACATCTTTATTGCATAAATAAGGCAAGATTATGTTTTGGTGTCAATGAAGTTGACAAGGTTTTTCTCGCTCATTGAAATCTAATAAGGATATCAATATTTAGGGCACTAAATATTATGGAAGACCTTGTAGTTTGGAATATATAGGCATTGCAGAGTTTGCTGAATGAAGAAGATGAATGGAATGTACTGTCATCATTAGAACTGTAGATAGGATTTCAGGTTTCTGATAGGTCATTTATGAATAGGAAAAAGGATGTGGATGAAGGTGTGCAGATTCCTAGGATATCTGGAGATTAGTGGAAATCTGAAGAAAGGAGGCCATCTGCTGTGGCACACAGTGAACAACCAGGGAGGAAATTGGTATTCTACTCATGAAGACAAATGATAGACATGTGATGGTAATTTGTTAGGTAGGCCTTTATACCTGACCCAATCAAAAGCCTGGCAAATATCTAGAGACACCACACAGGTTTCACCAAATCTTGGGTCAATAGATGGATGATGTTTTCAAGATCTACTGTGTATAGATTCAGAATCTATATTTGTGTTATTGCTTAACTGGTTGGCTTCAGGATAGTAAAGGAGTTGATTGCTAATAATTGTTCAGTATTTTCAATAGGATTGAGACTGGATTTTATCTCCTTGTTTGGGGATTGGTTGAAGGTGGACTAGTTTCCATGATGAAGGATAGATGCTAGATAAGGGTGAGAAATTGTAAAGATGATACAAGATGGTTGTTATTTCAGAAGCACAATTAGAGGGAGGATACCAACAAGACTAGAAGACTTGTTGGTATCTAAACTATTAAGGATTCTTTCGATGTCTCTCTCTCACAAAAGACCAGAGGATACATGCAATGTAAAATTCTAGATAATGCTGGGAGAACTTTACTGTGATCATTAATGCAGGAGTGGGAGTGAAGAATGATACTGTCAGTAGGTCATCCTTTTCTTTGAGTGATATTAGATTCCACCTCTCTCACATCCTGTACCATCAGGATATGAGAGAAGTGGAAATATGGATGAGCACCTTAGTGGCCATTGCAAGGGACAAGAAAATTCAGTTTGGGGATTGGTTGAAGGTGGACTAGTTTCCATGATGAAGGATAGATGCTAGATAAGGGTGAGAAATTGTAAAGATGATACAAGATGGTTGTTATTTCAGAAGCACAATTAGAGGGAGGATACCAACAAGACTAGAAGACTTGTTGGTATCTAAACTATTAAGGATTCTTTCGATGTCTCTCTCTCACAAAAGACCAGAGGATACATGCAATGTAAAATTCTAGATAATGCTGGGAGAACTTTACTGTGATCATTAATGCAGGAGTGGGAGTGAAGAATGATACTGTCAGTAGGTCATCCTTTTCTTTGAGTGATATTAGATTCCACCTCTCTCACATCCTGTACCATCAGGATATGAGAGAAGTGGAAATATGGATGAGCACCTTAGTGGCCATTGCAAGGGACAAGAAAATTCAGCTGCCATTTAAACTGGAGGCAAGTTGTTACATTTGGCCTTTTCAAAGTCAGATTTTGAGTTGTTTGGTTGAAGCAGATGTCTGGATCTGAAAAGTGAAAACAATAGTCAACCTAAGTAAGCTGAGTAGAAATTGTGCAAAGTAACCCATTTCTTACTTGGTACCACTTTGGCAATATAATAGTGTGCCAAAAGACACAAAGCTAGGAGTCTAAATGACCAAGAGAAGACCTGATATCAGGCAAATTGTTTTAGAAGAGATTTATGAAAGACTGTTAAGGACAGCAAAAATCTCAGTGTGTCTGCTAAATTGACTAGTAAAATTGGGGAAGTGAAGCCATTGAAGTTTCTAAAAAAATACTTCACTGTTTGGGTATTTCAATAGTAGATGATTAATCATTACTGACAGATATTTGTAGTGGAAAATATCACATTGTGAATCAGTATTTAGAGAGTGACAGAGAGCAAGGAAATTTTGAGCTACAGCAGCTCTTAAAAATGGAATTCGATTCGAGGCTTGACATTCTCTGCATTGAATGATACTTCACAAATGCACAGGTCTCATTCTTGTGATAGAAAGAAGTGTGCAGAGTGTAGTTAGGAAAGTTGAGGTAAATGGCAGAAATTCCATTAAATATTTGTTTAATGGAATTTCATTAAATTCTATCTTATGGAAGATAAAGATCGAGTTTTGTTTGGTGATTCCATGATAAGAAGAGTACTTGATGAGAAAATGATAGAATTATGTCTGGGATCAAGATTAAGGGTGTTAGTAATGCTGTAAGGAATATCTATGCACCAACTCTACAATCAGGAGGAATAGTGTAAAGTATGTTTGATGAATGAAAGGATTTATATAAGGAAAATGGTTTGCATTTAAATGGATTCAGAGTTAGATGCCTTGAGAAAGTATCGTTCACTGAGAGTGCAGAAGTGCAAAGTCAGGATAACGAGATGCAAGTGATTATGGGTACCAACATTCAAGAGGTGAGTGAGTTGGATCACATGATATTGCATGTAGCTCTCCAGGTCCTTAACTTTAGTGGGATAATTAACTTTCAGCTGATTTCAGAAGTGGGATAATTAACTTTCATCTGTAACACCTTGTGTTACAGATGCTATGGGATGAAAAGGTATTATAGTTTTTGTATACTAATTCAAGAAGTATTCAGCATAAGAGAGGAACTTTTGACATAGATTACTTCAACTTGGCCAAAAGTTATAGGCATCAGTGTGATTTTGTTGACCAAGAAGAATATAGTCCTAGAGATAGAATATAAGGATGCATATTTTAAGAGTGAATACAGGGAACAGAATGGAAGGAGGGGAGGTTGTTAATGACTGCAGAATTGAAGCAAAAAAAAAATCTGTGTGTGTGTGTGTGTGTGTGTGTGTGTGTGTGTGTGTGTGTGTGTGTGTGTGTGTGTGTGTGTATCAGGAGCACAGGGATGCAGAGGACAGTTAATTTGAGACTATCTGTTGTTGAGATAAAGGCCAAGGATGAAATATGTATCATGTATCATTGGTTACTTTTATAGGCCATGGAGTAGGAGTACAAGGGAAACTGTGCAAATTAGCACAGTGAGCACTTATTATGGAAACATAGAGTTGAAGGAAGAATGGTCATAGGGAGGGAAGGAAATGGAATTTATACAGCTGATTAGAAATAATTACTTGAGACAATGTGATTTCGGGGACTCAAGGTTTGAGAGTGTTGGATCTGGTCGTAGCATCTGAAAACTTTGCAATAACCAGTTTAGCCACACTGCTTCCACTTTGGGGAAAATCAGTCGTGTAGTCTTGACTGGAGAGATTGCCAGATATGCAGAATTATATACACACACACCCTCTGTCCAAAAAGAAACCGAACTTTTGATAGAAAATAAAACACAGGCCAATTATAATTATTCAAATCATTTATTTCAATCAATATACTCTCCCCCAGCTTCGATAGAGCATTTGGCATGGTCAGTTAATTTGTTAAATGAGTTTTTTATGTCGGTTTTTGGGATACTGTTGAGGGTCGTGATTACTGCTGCTTGAATGTTTTCAATGGTGTTGTATTGCTTTCCTTTCATTGGCAAATGAAGTCGGGGGAAGAGAAAGAAGTCACAGGTTGCTAAATCAGGTGAATACTGCGAGTTATCCAACACACAAACTTGGTTTTTGCTCAAAAACTGTCTCACAATGTTCGAACGTTGAGATGGTGCATTATCGTGCAAAAGTAACTAGCTGCCTGCATCATGATATTCATGTACACGAAGAATTCTCGCTATCAATCGTTTCAAAACTTCGAGATAAAACTCACCATTGACCATTTGGCCAGGCAGAACGAATTCTTTGTGGATAATGTCCTGTAATCATAGAAACAAATCAGCATTGTCTTTACTTTTGACTTCTCCAAGCAACTTATTTTTTTTAGGATGCCCTTCTTCTGGATGTCTCCACTCAGCACTCTGGCACTTTGTTTTGGGCTCATACTCAAAACATCATGTTTTGTCACCAGTAACAATCGTTTCAAGGAAGTCTGAGTCCTTACGAGCAGTTTTAATGAGGTTCTTGCAGTGTTCAATTCGATAGATTTTTTGGTCGTCAGTCAGCTTGTGGGGAACAAATGCGAATTCAGTTTACAAAGGCCCGAATTCTCGGTCAAAATGTTGTGCACAGTTGATTTTGAAATCCCCAATTCATTTTCAATTCATTTTCATCTAAGAAAACCCAAAATCACAGATGATTTTGGGTTTTTCTTAGATGAAACACGCACTTTTCTGGATGTTAACTTCGCTCAGTCCAGTTTTTGCATGGCCAAGCTTTTTGTTGTCCTCAAGCGTCTCATGATTACTTTGAAATCGCTTAAACTACTCGTAAACTTGAGTACGGGATAAGTACCGTATGCTTTTTGAAGCATTTGATGCATTTTGGTAAAACTTTTACCAAGTTTAACACAAAAATCAATCGCAGCTCTCTGTTTGAAACGCATTTTCCGACCGTTCGTCAAAACACACTGTTGCTCTTGGCACTATAACTCGGCTTCTAATGAAACAAATGTCATAAACAATTGACACAACACTAATGAAGGTTGTCGTTTTCGTCAACAAAAAGATACAACAGGTGGTGCCACTAGTTGCTTCTATTTTCAAAAAGTTTGGTTTCTTTTTGGACAGAGGGCATATACATTTGTTGTTGTTGTTAAGAGATATATGTGGAATTACAACGTAGGTGATTATGACAACTGAAGACTCATTTTAGAGCAGTGTCGTGGCACAAAATTTAGATGAAAGAGATGTTAGCAGTGCAAGAGAGATTGAAGGTTGTTCGAAGAAAGTAGTATCAGACTGTATACCCAGAGTGAGGAAGATAAATCGGGTAAGAGTTGGATAGATAAGTAGTATCATTAAGCAAGAATTGCAGATATAGAAAAGGGTCTGATGAAAATATAAAGAAAAAGATGATCAGCAAGCCCATGAGTTATACAGGGCACAAACAAGAAGAGTAACTTGTATGTTGAGGAAGGCCAAAGCTAATTATGAAAGGAAACTAGCTTGTGAAGCCAAAGGAAATACCAAACATTTCTTTTGCTATATGGTGAGTAAAAGGAAGAATAACTATGAAAGGATTACTTTTAACAAGTACTGATGGAAGTGAAGTAACAGGAGCAAACAAATAGTTGAGTTACTGAGTAATCATTTTGCAAGGGATGCCATCCAGGTGGGGAGGTTACAGTGCCAGATGTGCAATAGACTTAGATGGAAGTGACATTAGAGGTGCTTAAATATTGCAGAACCTTAATACAAATATGGCTATGTGATAAGATAGTATATCACCTCATGTATTACAAGAATGTACAGGGAATTGGCAGCTCCTCAGACCAAACTGTTTAATTTAAGCCTTAGTTCTGGGATGGTGCCTGGAGACTGGAAAGAGGGCAGAATAGTTCCACTGCATAATGGAGGCTCCAAGACAGAAGTTCAAATTATAGGCAGTCAGTATCTGAGGAATGTGGATTAAGTATTAGAGAAGTTGGTAAAAGAATTCAGGCTGAGTAGGAATAGGGGACAGTATTGTTTCATGAATAGGTCTTGTCTTAGTAATTCACTTACTTTTTGAAATAAACTGACAGTTTAGCTGGATAAAGAAAATGGCTACTGAGTAATGCTGCTGGACTTTACATATGCATTTGACATGATACCACATTGTTGAATAAATTGGAGCAAATGAATACGAAAATGGCTGGTAGACAGATATGAAAATGTGCTGTATGGAGGAATTGAATCCAGAGAAGAGAGGTGGTGACCAGTCATGTACCACAGTGCTTTAGTTCTTGGTCTGTTGTTGTTGTTCAACTTATATATCATTATTTAAGGAAGAACATTCAGTTGTTTGGTGGTGATGCAAAACCGGAAAAACTGATAGCCAGTGATGATTATTTAACTAGACTGGCAGTATGCACAAAAGCTATAGACTGCTAGTGCATCATGGCCAAGTGTACAGTCATGCATTTTGTAATGTAGAGTTCATGTGCTGCATACTAAATTGATGGAACTGAACTGCAGGAAATTAATGAGTCTGGAGAGGGAATTTTAGAGAACATATTGCAAAGGTGGCCAAAACAGCATATCAGACTATGTTGTTGTTGAAGAACGTGCTGACAAGCAGGGATAGAGATTGTTATTTCAATTTTAAGGCTTTAATAGGGTCATATCTAATTACTGCATGTGGAGCTGGTTACCTGGATTCCATAGGGATGAGAAGTAGTGGAGAGAATCCAGAGACGATGACCAAGATTGTTACAGGTCTATGGATTGCTCTCTATGAGAATAAATTGAAGGTCACTGGGCTTCAAAAACCAGTTGATAGGCAAAAATTGATGGGACATGATAGAAACATATATAACTTGTTAAAGGTTTTATAGGATTGACACAAACGACTTTTTTCCAGTACATAGCAGGAAGAGATAAAACGAGATCATTCCTGGAAATTGCATAAAAATATGATTAGCGAGTATATTGGGATTAGATATTTTGCTTGGAGAGAGTTGTGAATGAGTGGAATGGATTGTCAGAGGTGATTGTGATTACTCCATCAGTGAATGAGTTCAAGGAGAGGTATAATGAACAGTGATTACATTGGGTCTCCTGTGATGAGTTTTTGACTCTATGGAGAAGTCTCAGAAATAATAATAATAATATCTATCCTGTAAGCATGTGTATATTACACAACTCATTTTGAGAACATCAGCTTACCATCGGAAGTGTTTTAGGATCTTCAGATTGATGAGTAAGTTTATAAAATACAAGTGTGATTCAAATATGAAACAAGTTAGTCACATTTTTATAGCATTAAAAATGTTTAGAATGTTGCTTATTATTTAAATAATTGATATTTTCATTTTCAGATATTTTGCTCAACAATAAACTTTTCAAAGTTGATGAGGAGTTTACTTTTTTAGTTGGCGAACCAGTTACAATAAGTGTCACAATTTACAATATGTCTGGTATGTAATAAATTTATTTTCAACTTAATTTAGTAGCATTTATATCTCTATTTTTTTTATTCTCAGAAATTCTGTATATGCCCGGATGTTAGTTTATAAATATGATTATCGCTCAAAACAGTTTGTATTATAAAGGAATATCTTTTATGTTTTGCACTAATAGTTCAGAGATTTCCATAGTAACTATCACAATTATGTGTAATCTTTCAGCTTTTTGATGGTTAGAACTATAAAATTATTCACAAATTAAAAACTGTTTAATTGTTTATTTTTCTTTTCACTTTCACACTTTTTTTTATAAATAAATAGCAAAACCATGCAGTGTTGCTGAATAATACATTTATTTATTTTTTAATCAAGAACTCTGTTAATACCAATTGATATGCAATTCTGATTTAAAATGTTACATTACTATGATTCTCAGTTCACTTTGCATTTGCTGCATCAATCTTAGATGATAAATTTATTTTAAAAAATATATGTATGTAAATTTTCTAATGCTCTTTTTCTCCAAAAAGAAAATAGTAGCATTCTTTTAACTCTAACTTTTATGTGTTTATTATTGTTATTTATTTTTTTTTTTTTTGGAAATCAATTTGACCCTTCATTTCTTCCCATGGCTGAAGTCAAATGTTCTTTCTTTGTGCTAGATAAGTGATATTTCTACCCTCAACCTCATATTTTTGTTCTCGTGTATATCTTGCGATTTATTTTAGTAGGTCATCATCAAATTCCTGATGATATATATACCTTCAGAGAATGCAGGATAATTACAGTAATACTACATTACTATTACAAAGTTACACCATTACTAACTTCCTATCAAAAATTTTTCTCCAAATTAATCTAACTGTCAAGATTAAAATATTATCAGCTTATATATTCTGTCTTTTAAGGCACTTTTTACTGTATCAATCCATCTACATCTTTGTCTTCCTCTGGGTCTTTTTCCTGCCAACTTGGCAAAGAACACTTGTTTTGCTAATCTTTCCTCTCCCATCTTTATTACTGAAGTGTGTCTGTGTGTAATACAAGTGTATTAATCCATGAAGATGCTGATTTAACTTCAGCAAAATATAAGAAGTAATAATTAAATATTATCTATATATATATATTTATATATAATATATTATTATCTATATATTATTATATATAATAACCCTTAGTTATTATTTGGTGTATGTTGTCATTTTCCTTAAACATCGCAATGCAGAAGACCTTTTAGTATAAAGGTGGCTAATATTTTCCTGACCTCACTTTATTCAAGATTATGGGGGGGGGGGGGGGGGCATTGACTGAGAAACTGAATTTAGGAGGAGAATGTTTTTATTGATTGATTGATGTTAGGGGATCAACTTTGTCTTTTGCAGAACTATCAACCTATGAAGAAGAGAAATTATTAAAACATTTAAGGAATTGAACAACGTAGTTAAGAATATAAATTAAATTATACTTTAATAAATATTTCCGATATTTCGGCAACGTCACGTTGCGATCTTCTAAAGGAACTTACAAAAAAGGCACATGCACGTAGGTACTACAACGCAGTAACTGAGAATGAAGAGATGAAACTATTGTTCTCCTAAAAGTCCTGATGGTGCCCTCTAGTGGGCTAAGTAGGTGTTCTTGGCCGTTGGGCTGAAGGTCTGCTGATGTAAGCCTCCCAAATTTGGAGCAGTCGCATACAACCAAATTTGTTGAGATTTGGAGAGTTTCTTAGGGCTGAGGCTGATTCCATAAATAGTCTTTCAAATTTGTATTTGCTACGGTGTATTATTCGGAGCCTGTGTAGCTCAGTGGATGTGGCGTTTGCATACCACGGCGTTTGGCTGCTCGAAGGAAGACTTGGTTTCGAGTCTAGTCGGTGACTAGAGGAAATTTTTCTAAGCCTTTTTTCGACCGGTTCCCGAGTTTGTCGATCTCTGGCATGGGCAAGCGGGTTTTTCATCCCATAAATTCAAGAAAATCGACCGTAGAACCCACATTATTTCAGACATTAAATATATTGTGTTAGGGACCACGAGATGGTGGCACATTTGAGCCATCTCTCTTCACTGTGTACCGCTTAATTAGCTATAGCCTTGGGCCATCTATCTCTGATTGGTACCAGTGGAGATTGAACTGCCCACTCAGTCTCCAAAAGTTAGATAGGGCTAAATGACCTCGCCTACTCCCCGTATATGGGAATAAAAAGGCATTAGCTGATTTTTTTTTTTTTTTTTTTACATTGTATTACTGTAGCTTTCTTCCACCGTATTCTGTGGCATGTATCCAGAGCATGGTCTGCAAGACCAGAATGGCTGTTGTTGTGTCCTGAATAAACTAAAAAAAAGTTTTAACATGAATTATTCAGGACACAACTTTAGTTAAACATAGGCAGAGAATGTGGTGTGTTTGGCTATATACCGGAAAGGTAATTTTATGTATATAACTCTAGATTAGGAGCAAGAAATTGTATAACAAATGAAAGAAAAATTGTAAGACCCAACCTGTAATGCATGTGGGTCAGATAAAGAAATTAAAGCTGTTAAATTTATTTAAGAACCCTATTTCATCTGTTATAAAGTAGCAAAGCCTGTAAGCCAGAGTCCAAGGGTCACCTTTAACTCCTGTGTTATGTATACGGGGGGGGGAGTAGTTATAGGAAAGAGAAACTAGAGCGCTTTCCAAGAAAAACACAACAAGTGCACGTGCGATGTGATAGAGGGAGCTGGACGCCATGACGTAAACCCACGTGACCGTGTTGGCGGGCATTGTGATAGCCGAGAAACGCCAAGAAGAGAAAGAAAACAAAAAGGTCAAGCAACCCCCACTCGAGGCTTTTTTTTTTTTGGTTCCTGTTTCCTGACCTCTCGGACGTAGGTCCAGTCCGCACCGACGGAGAAGTTCCTGGCTGGCCTTGGAAGGTATGGTTCATCTGCTGCAGCGTTTGAAATAGGCCTAGCTATTTCCTAAGAACTAGGATAGCTGAGTGATGTCGTGCGACAGAAGAACCAAGTAGATGCCGTTCACTCTGGCTTAGCTCCTGAGCCGTATCGCCCTTCCTGCCAAAAATCTGGCAGTATAGTTTGTCGAAGGTGACCAGACGAGAAGCACATTGAAGAAGCCTTGATGCCCAGACAAGGCAAGAAGAAAGACAGAGTATCATTTCAGAGACGGTAAAGTAGACTTTTGTGATATATTTCCCAGTTAAGAAAGTGTGTGTATTTCCCTAAGAACGTTTGTGTAGAGGACTCATTTTATGGAACTTTAGGAACTGTCTACAACTTGGCACAGGCCCATTTTGTTTGAGAATTGTCTGCCTAGCAAGGCCAAGTTTATTCTGTATGAATTAGTAGCAATGTGTAGAATGATATAACTAATGACCACGTGAATGTAGAAAGTGTAATAAATGTTATTGAGATAATGTTAAGTTGCATATAGAGGTGGTCTAAGCAAGTTTGTTTATATATTTTGTATAGTAGTATTGAACCAAGGATCTTACTTGAGAATAATTCAGATTAATTAGTAGTAATGCTTACTTGTATGATTTCTTTATTTAATAAACATGTTTCTCAGTAACTGCCTGATCTGTTTTAGTATATGAATTCAAACAGCCACTCATAAAAATATTAACGAACTTAGCGGGAAGAACCCACGTGTATGATTAAACAAAGCGGGCCATGACTGCATGTAAGAACTTAGTGAACAGAGATTAGATTTTATTATAGTTTAATTATTGTGTATCAGTCTGAGAGAGCCATGGGTAAGAGTCCCATCTATCCTCGGTATTGGCTGGCGCAGTTATAATACAAATTTGTCAATGCTTATCAGGTGGACTGTCTCAGATGATGTGTTAATGGTCACGTCCCACACAAGGACAAAGCCCTAGATACTAAGTAACCTACACGTGGTTAAACTATAGAGAGGCCAATAGGACTGCATATTTAAAAAGGGGAGATTTAAATAAAGAACGGAATAAATATAGGATGTTTTAGAAGGGAAGGATATACTAGAATAAGAGATAAGATTAAATAATAAAGAAAAAATAAGAATAGAATATAAACGTAACACTGTACTTGTGAAAATGGATGTAGTCCTTGTGTTCAGAAATTCTGATATTCGCTTTCCTGCCTGTTTGGCCAAAGTAAGACAGTTTTCAACTGCAAGGGACCTGGTATACACCAGGTAGGTCTAGGGGAAGTGGTTTGTCTTTAGTGGAGCGGATAAGGGATGCTAATTTTCTGTAAGGTCTGTAACAGGAGGTCAGGTCATGTTTTTTTAAGATTTTCATAATCTTTTCCGAGGTGGCTCGGATGTAGAGAATGGTGATGGATTCAGAGTAATCCTTGTTGTGGAAGGGGATCTGTGGTTTGTAGGTTCTAATATTTTTTGGATTTTTTTCGGCGGGGTAGCCATTGGCTGAGAAAATGTTGAGGATGTGATTTTGTAATTTCCTTTAAAAGATGGCAATGTGACATTGCCAAAATATCGGAAATATTTATTAAAGTATAATTTAATTTATGTTCTTAACTACATTGTTCAATTCCTTAAATGTTTTAATAATGCATAACCAACGTGTAAGCCTGTCTACGAGAATCAACATCATCCACGGAGATATGTTCGCACGGAAGGCCCGCCAATACGGTAAATTGAAGTTGAAGCTGTCTAGACAATTAAATCGTCTAACTTTCCTGAAACGCTGCCGGGATAATAAGGTAATCCCGAACTGTATAAAATTCAAGCACCATTTTGTTTCACAAGAAGCTCTCCGAATATATAACCACACTAGCTACGCGTTGCTACGTGAATAAATCACTGCCACGCGGTTTCTTTTAGCGGATATTAACGAAGCTATTTGTGCCGTCGAAGATGAGCTTTCGTGCACTTTAAATTATGAACTTTTGTCAATTTTACATGACGTCTTGCATACCGCTGCAGACAAAGAATTTGAAAAAATACGAGGCCGACAGATGAAAAAAATTCGAAAAATTAAAAAAGAACTCTACCGTCTTTCCAAAACTTGCTACCAACACCATAATCAACCTTTCCTCAGTCACCCTGAAGCTGAAGCAGTCAACGTGCTTTCACGTGGCCACAACTTCGCCATTGCTCCCAATAAAATACCTAGTGAGGATATTATGATCCAGATCGAACGCAGAATCCGCCACCTTCCACATCAAGTCGCCAACAGTGTAAGACTGGATGTAGCTTGTGTCCTCTCCAAAGCAAGACCACCAAAAACCAACATATCCAACAAGGAATATAAAGCTCTACAGGAAATGAGGAATAATAAAGAATTACACTAAAGCGGATAAGGAAAATGCAACTGTAGTACTTAACCAAAAGGACTGCACAGGTAAGCTGAATGCTCTTCTATTAGATCAGGCTACTTACCTCCCTATTGAATACAATCCCACCAACTCTCAAATGAGAAAACTTCATAGGCTCCTTAAGAAAGTCACTTCTTGGCCTGTAGAAGTTACCAACAGATTAAAGCCATTGAACTCTATATCCCCCCCTCCCCCGTATTTACGGACTCCCAAAAATACATAAAGAAAATGTGCCATTACGTCCCATAGTGGATGGCATTGATTCCCCCACATACAAATTAGCTAAACATTTGGCCAAAGAGCTCACACACTATACTGGCAACACACCATCACACACAAAAAACTCAGCCCACTTCAAAGCCAGCATAGAAAACCTTACACTCCAACGTACTGACATAACGGTCAGCTTTAACGTCTCCTCTTTATTCACAAATGTCTCACTCAAGGAAACTTTAGAGCTAATCCAAGTTAAATTTTCTCCCGATATCTCAGCCTTATTTCAGTTCACAATGAACTCAGGCTATTTCGTTTGGCAGGGAAAATTCTACAAACAAATAAAGGGGACAGCCATGGGTTCACCACTCACCCCATCCTTGGCCAATTTCTTTATGGAGACCTTTGAAGAAAAAGCCTCAGCTTCTGCCCCACAAAAACCAACCATATGGCTTCGCTACATTGATGATGTGTTCGCTATTTGGCCGCATGGCTCTGAAACACTCCTCTCCTTCTTAACACACTTAAACAACCAACACCCCAGAATCAAGTTCACCCCTGGAAAAAGAGGAAAACAATAGCCTCCCTTTCCTAGACACACTAGTCACATGCCAGCCTAATGGAACCTTGGTTTTCTCAGTTTAGAGAAAACCCACCCATACAGGCAGATACATTCACCAACAACCCCCCCCCCCCCCCAACAACAATATGGAGTGGTGAAAACACTATACAACAGGGCTAAACTAATATGTTCAAACGACTTGGCCCTAAACACTGAACTAAATCACATCCTCAACACTTTCTCAGCCAATGGCTATCACCCCCCCCCCCCAAAAAAAAAATCAAAAAAATATTAGAACCTACAAATCACAGATTTCCCCCCCCTCAACAACAAGGATTATTCTAAATCCATCACCATTCCCTACATCCGAGGCACCTCGGAAAAGATTACAAAAATCTTAAAAAAACATGACCTGACCTCCTGTTACAGACCTTACAGAAAATTGGCATCCCTTATCCACTCCACTAAAGACCAACCACCTCCCCTAGACCTACCTGGTGTATACCAGGTCCCTTGTAGTTGAAAACTGTCTTACTTCGGCCAAATAGGCAGGAAAGCGAATATCAGAATTTCTGAACACAAGGACTACATCCGTTTTCACAAGTACAGCCATTCTAGTCTTGCAGACCATGCTCTGGATAAATGCCACAGAATACGGTGGAAGAAAGCTACAGTAATACACCATAGCAAATACAAATTCGAAAGACTATTTATGGAATCAGCCTCAGCCCTAAGAAACTCTCCAAACCTCAACAAATTTGGTTGTATGCGACTGCCCCAAAATTTTCGAGGCTTACATCAGCAGACCTTCAGCCCAACGGCCAAGAACACCTACTTAGCCACTAGAGGGCACCATCAGGACTTTTAGGAGAACAATAGCTTCATTCTCAGTTACTGTGTTGTAGTGCCTATGTGCACGTGCCTTTTTTTTGTAAGTTCCTTTAGAAGATGGCAAAGTGACATTGCCGAAATATCGGAAATATTTATTAAAGTATAATTTAATTTATATTCTTAACTACGTTGTTCAATTCCTTAAATGTTTTAATAATGAAGAAGAGAAAGTAAGGATAGACAGACATTAGAAATTCTAACCAGTGGCTCTGTGCAGAAGGCATGACTCTCATTTAGGCCTGACAAAAACAAAATGTTTTTGGAGACATTTTGCAGACATTGTGTTCATTCAAAAAATGAAGCTTATAGAAATGAGGCTTTGCTTAGTTTTTTGCCAGTTATACCATGCTTCATTTTTTACTGTAGTAAAAAATGTTCTGCCTTTTTGCTGATAGAAGAACAGACTTGGATAATAAACGAGTTCAAAGTAGAATGAAAGAAGATGGTTTAAATACCATTTAAAAATAAAAATAATTTCTGGAATGTATTCACAGTATGTGTGACGATCCAGAGACTGAAAGCCAAATGCTGTTAAATAAAAATTGCAGAGATCAACCTGTTTAACATTTTTGTAGTGCCCAATCACTTAAGGTTGAGAATGATTGAATGAGGTTTGATACAGACTTCTTCCCTTATAGGAGCTACATGGGAAGAAATCTTTTGAGTGTAAACAGTATACTCTACGCCCACAGATGCAAGACCCTTCAAAACTTCTGCACATCAGGAGAAGGAGAATTCATTCTGATGTTAGGATAATCAATGTGTTTCATGAGATGAGTGTTTATTATTATACGTCGGAAAATTAACTTGTCTTTTATGAAAATTCTAGTTCTTAAAGTGGTAACTATTTTGTAATAAATTTAGTTTAATCCTTTATCCAAGTGTAAGCAAACAAAGTTTGCACCTGAAGTATCTTCAGGACTGAGGCAACTCGTGGTAAAGGTGGACCAAGCTCTCACACTACTTGTCTTAGTATCTCCCATAATGCAAAGCATATCTCCTTGCGGACTGTATAATTCTATATATTAAGGGAAGGGCCACTACCCAGACCAGTTTCTACCTTTATTGAGGTCCTGTCAGTGGGAGCCAGACCCAGAGGTGATGATACTAAGATGGAAGCAATGGAGAGGTCATATTTACCTATAAGAGTTACCAGAAGGTGTCTCACCTTATTATTAAATTACTCTGGATTTAGAGAAAGATATTGGAAGTTTTTTTTTTTTTCCCCTCTAACCAAGTGGAAATTGCTGCCATTATAGTGTTTGACTCTCACATCAAGCATGGATCTTACAAATTTGCTATTAATAGCAACATGATCAATTTGGTTTCTTGTACTACCGTTCAGCACGATCCAAGTCAGTTTATGTATTTCTTTGTGCTTGAATTTACTTCTTGCAATGACAAAGTTGTTCATTTCACAAAAGGATACAAACATCATGCCACTTTAATTTCAGTCTCCACAAGCCCCGAAACCTAAGGAGTCTTCTTCTACACATGACCTTTTACTCACTTATGCATTAAAATCGCCAATGAGTATTATCATATCATATTTTGGAATAGAATTTATTACCTTTTGGAGTTGTTCATGAAAGCATTATTTTATTTCGAATTTATCGAACTTTCTGCACAACAGAAAGTTCGATAAATTTTGAATAGAACCTGGCTTTTATAATTCTCTCATTTACTGGTTCCCTTTCCAGCAGACTTTTGGTTACTTTTGGGTTCAATATTAGTGCAACTCCATTTTCATGCTCCTCTTCTGATCTGGAGTAATTGTCTTGCTGTCTTTAGTTATAAGTCTACCAAAACTAGTCCATCTGAGTTCGCTGATGCCTAAAATGTCTAACTTGTAATTATCCATTTCATTTGTTACCTGCCTAATTTTTCCTACCTGGTACACTGTTCTGACATTCCATGATCCAATCTTTAAAATTTTTTGTGACTTCATAAGTGACTCTTTCAGCAACAAGGGTTCCAAAAGGTTTTCCCCTTGGTGTGTCATATATATGTTATCTGCATCAAACCAGGCTAGATAACCATCTTCTATGGTCTTGCAAGTCATGTCTGTCACCAGGAGCATTTGTTCATCCAGATTTGCAGTTTCTGTAATCAGATAATTTTTACAGGGAGGGGTGATTAGCCCTTCTCCCAACTCCCAAAGAGGACTCGGCTGTACCCCGGGGACTGGGTCTCCATTTATCGCCCCTTACGATATGCAGGAGTGTGGTTGGGGTATTCTACTACTTGCCCCAACACAGGGGGATCTTTCCCTTTAGAACTGAAAAATTCAAAGGGGATTATCATCATCATCAAATTCCTGATATGTACCCACAGGAGGTGTACAGGATAATTATGACAGTGCTACATGAAAAATTTACACCAATACTTCCGGTCAACAATTTTCCTCCAGATTAATCTGTTATCTCTCATGACTAGACTCTATCAGATCTTATATTTCTATCTTCTAAGGCACTTTTTACTGTATCAAATCACCTATATCTTGGTCTTCCTATGGGTCTTTTTCCTGCCAACTGGACAGAGAACACTTGTTTTTGCTAATCTTTCCTCTCTCTCTCTCCCCCATTCTGTTTAAGTGACCATACCACCTGAGATTAGCTCCACTAGCACATTCCTGAATGCTAACAATGGCAAGTTCTTTTCTAATATCCTCATTTTTAATGTGATACTGCCGTTGATGCCATCTGTTCACTCCACTAATCTTTCTCAGAACTTTCATATCTGTGGTCTCCAGTCTTTGATCAGGAGTTTTATTTCTAACCTAGCTCTCAGAAGTTAAAATTGGTGTAATCGTGTAAAAAAAAAAAGACCGCTGTCTTGTGTACAGCCAATTTAGTATTTTGACTAATTTCTTTCTTATTCCGTCAGCTGACTTCCTACCATGCCAGCTTTACTAATTCCGTTGTCTATTTTGATCTGTTGGAATTAAAAATGGAAGGTGTGTACCTGAGTACTGAATGAACAAGAATGGGCTTTGAATTTCAGATTCAGCCAATCAAATTGTATTCTCTATTGGCTTAAACCAAAACAAAACAATGGTACAGTATGATGAAATTTCATGCCAGATGGGGAATTATCAGTTAAACAAGGTTCATATTGATTTCCTCAGGGAACCAAGTTGAACAGTGAAAACTCAGTTACCGGAACATACTCCAGCTCAGCATCAACTGAATGAAGATAGTCATCATCATCATAAGAAGTATCAATGGAAAATAAGTAGTACTGACAGAAGAGTTAGAAAAGCACCACACTGATATAATTGATATAAAAACTACAAGATGTATTCAGGCAGTATTGATCAGCAAAAGGAAGATATAACTATGTAATATTGAACACTAAACACAAAGGAAATGCCCTTTTTAACAGAACTGAATTCAAACAGAAATGTTAAAAATAATTGCTTTCGTTTTCTAAACCGTTTTATTTTGAAATCGTGTAAAAAAAAACCGCATAAAAAGATATGAGATATATATGACATAACAGAATAGTGGTAGAAAATATTCAATAGGAATGCCATCAGGAGAAGCCTACCATTACTGAATGTAGAAAACATCATCATCATAAAATTCCTGACAAAATTTCCTCCCAATTAATCTGTTTCTGTCAAGACTCCAATATTAACCAGAAATTCACTCTCTAATCAGAGGGTCAAATTCCAGATGACTGGAGTAGAGCTTTATAAAAAAAAAAGAAAATAAAACAGTGAATGGAATTTCTGGTGAAACTGCAGAAAATTTTAAGACTAGTAAGATTGTAGAAAACATCAAAACCTGAAATTTGGAATGATACCTGGAGTAGATGATATTTGACCAGAAATGCTCAAATTTGAAGTATAAAGTTTTATAGCACCAGCATAATTCAGAAGATTGAATACAGGATAATTGGGATGATCTCAGTTTTGTTTACCCTTATTTAGATAGTACCTGTTTAAAAAGAAAAAGAAAATTGGATGAGAGAATTACAGAGGATATTCCTACTGAGTAATCCTGCTAAAAATTATGCCAGCATACTTCAGGATAAGAAAAAATGTAAAAGTGAAACTTGGAGAAGAACAAGCTGGGTTCAGGCCAAATAGCGTTTACAGGATCAGATTTTTACATTAAGATAAATAGTGATTAATCATGGAAGTATAATATAGAACTGTATTTAAGTTTTATAGATGTGACAAAGACATATTGCAAAGAGAAAAGCCATTCAAAATGCTACAGTTATATGGTGTAAATGGAATACTATTAAGCATAATTAAGCACAGATTTGGTCACCTCGGTTCCTTCTTGATGGGGAGGAGGTTGAGAGGATCCAGAGGCGAGTGACTAAGATGATAGCAGGTCTATGGAATGAACCATATGAGAACAGGTTGAAGATTTGTGTGTTGCAGAAACTAGTTGATAGGCAGAAAAGGGGAGATATGATTGAGACATTCAAATTGCTAAAAGGATTCTATAGGATTAATTCAGATGATATTTTTGAGATCAGGACTGGTGGTGGGAGAACTAGGGGACACCCATGGAAGCTGGGCAAGAGCGTGGTTAGCAGGGGTGTTAGAGCTGGGTTCTTTACTTTTAGAGTGGTAAATGAGTGGAATAAGCTGCCAGAGTCTGTTGTGGGTGCTATGACAGTGAGCGAGTTCAAGGCAAGGTATGATAGATATTGTGAGAATGTTGAACAGCTGTGTGAACATGATGTTTAGGGCCTCCCTCGATGAGTCTAAGGACTCCTGGAGTAGCCCGTGGTAATAATAATAATAATAATAATCTATATTTGAGTTGTAAGTCAGCATTTTGAATTGAAGGACGTACAGGAAAATGATTTGATGTAAGATCAGGTGTGAGACAAGGTTGGACACTATCTCCACGGTTATCCATCATCTAATATAGTTCACATCATGAAGGAAAGCAGCATTAAAGCTGATATCAAAACTGAAGGTTAAGCTCAGCTCTTTACTTTATTTTTTAGCTTTTATTCCTAAATAAATCCAGTACAAGTCTTCAGGATTCTTTAAACTAAATTGAATAACTGCTGCAATACAGGGGGGGGGGTTGAGTCAACTGAATAAATTTATATGGAATAAGAGAGAAATTTGTTAAAAACTAAAATAACTGTGGTTCAAACCAGTTTTAACCTATGAATCTGAGAGCTGGATCAGAAATAATTGATCAAAGATTGCTGACTACAGATATGAGAGTTCTGAAAAAATTAAGGGAGCAAACAGGTAGTATAAATGGCAGAATCATATTGAAAATGAAGTTATTAGGAATGAACTTGATATATTTCCATGTTCAAATTTCTGTTGTATGATTCATATCATAGTTTCTGGAACATTATTCTAGTACATATCTTTGTTACATTTCCAGGATTTCTCAACTGTTTGTTGTAAATAAAATCTGATTTTGACAACCTTTATTTGGCCTGAGCCCCCTTTTTTTCCTCAGAATTTTCCCTTCACAATTTTTCTTATCCTCAAGTATGCTTGCATAAATTTTCCTAGGAGTAGGAAATTTCTCTAATTCTCACATTTTTTTATTATTTTTTTAATTTTTAATTTTAATATTTTTTTTTTTTTTTGTAAATAGGTACTATCAGAGTTGTATTCCAATCATCTGGTATTCAACCCCTCTGACCAGGATGTTTCTCTGTGTGAAGCGCCTGTTCCTGTTGGAGGGGGAACCTCCCAGTGATGGTACTGGCCCTTTTTTGTTCTTATTCTATTTTGTGCTTTTCTTCGTGTATTCTTCATTCTCCTTCTCCTGAGTCTCTTTTGCTGTCCTGGTTTGCTGTGGTGCTCATATAACATCCAGAATAGACCTGGCATTCCACTCCTGAGATAGTCATTGCTTGCTGGTGAGTGGGTGACCGTTTGTGGCTTTGTCATGGGTGGGGAGCTCTCGTGGTGAATTAAACTCTTCCTGAGAATGAATACTTTCTCATTCTCATATTTATCAGGGACCCTCAGCAAGCCTGAATGTCACAAAACTAGACACCAACTGAAAATCAGAATAAGAAGCAGAAAACATCAGTGGCTGCAATCAGTAGTACACCACTTTTCTTAATAATACATTCAACAGGGGATGGTCCTCTTGGAAAAATGTCACTCTTCTTCATCTAGAAGGGTTGACTGGATCTCCAAAGTCTGTAAAGAAGCCTCTTCCATTCAGGAGATATACTTATCAAAGCATACTAAGACACAATCAGAAAAGGTTATTTTGTGCGACATTTTCAGGAGAATACTGATTATGGTTACCCCCCCCCCCCCCCAAAAAAAAAAAAAAAACTTTCAACTTTTCAAGAGGCGTAATATCAAAGTGGGATTTCCTCGATGTACCTGACAAAGAGATCTGGTCAGAAATGAAACATCAGGGAGTGACAGCAATGAGAAAAATATGTATATTTATGGATGGTCACCTGGTTCCTACCAGAAACATCTTCCTTACATTTAACCAAAATCACACCAAAATCACAACATATGTCAAAGCAGTCTGTTTCATCTGCCCAGTAAGGCTCTACTTCCTGAACCCTTTGCACTCCTTTAAATGTTAGAAATATGGTCATTCTCAAATTACCTCTCATGGTTCAGCCATCTGTGTCCTGTGTTCATCCTGGTTCCCTGACTAAAACAATGGGACCATTTTTAATAAAACAACGCCCTAGCTGGCATGCAATTTCATCATGTTTGTTTCTGGTTTAAGCTAATACTTAGTCAGCTAAGTCTCAAATTAGATTACATCTATTTCTGACATTATGGTCAACTTTGACATTACTTCATTGTTTACTAATGCACCTTTGACAGATTCCCTTTTCTCCCATTAAGTCATATTTCTCCTCTGAAATATTTGAATTATTTACATTCACCATTTATTTTGGTTATTTATGGAAAGCAAAAATATAAACAGCTAAATGTGACCGCAGTGAGTCTCCTCACACATGCACCCTTGCGCGCGCACACACACACACAATCTCCAACTTTTATATGGAACAATTTTGAAAGCCAACTCAACACAGGTAATTTGGCTACACTATGTAAACAATGTTTGCTAATTGGTCTGATGGACTAGATGCATTGCATTTCACAATAGAAAAAGAAAGTAACAAACTATCGGCTGCAGATTTTCTCAACTTACTAGTGACACAACCACCTAATGGTTCGTTATCCTTTTCCATTTATAGAAAACTAACTGAGAAGGTATTTGCATAAGCAATCACACCACCACCCTTCCCAGCACACGGCATCCTGAAAACACTTATACAGAGAGCCAGGACTATTTGTTCAAATGCCATACAGTCCTTTTTAAGAATTTTTTATGCCAATGGCTTAAATCCTTATAAAATATATAAAATACTTCATGCACTCCCACCTCCCCATATTTATTATAATCAACACACAAGATCACAGCAAAACTGTTCTGATCACTTATATTCAGGTACATCAGAAATAATAGCTAAAGTTCTCTGCAAACATACTCTCCATGCATAAAAGTAATTAAAGACAAATATATGAATGCTTGGGCAGTGCCCATGTTTTTTAATAGTGCATGCTAAGGCAACTTGGAGATGCTGAGGATTGTATTCTCATAAGCTCTCAGGTCAACTTACAAAACTTTCATAGTTTCCAAACATTTGGCTTTGAAATAATATTGGATCTAGTATCTGCTTTGCCTATGTAATAACCTCCATGCTACTTTCAAGCCACTCATTCAGCTACCTTCATGTATTCATGTAAAACATCCACAGTCATCTGTATGGCAAGTCAAGACTGGCAGACTATACAGGATTAAATGGAAGAAGACATTGGTTTAACATGGATATTGCTATAGGTCTGAGAGACTATTTTTGGAATTAGCATTGGCTATAAAACGCTTCACCAAACAAGTATGACTGCATTAATTTGCCAAAGATCTGGGAGACTAGCTGTTTGGGAAGATATCTACATAAGCAATCACACTAACACCTAGTGGTGATCGTGGTTTTTTATTACATATTGTCTAGCTATTCATGACTTATTTTTAACGGTATTAACAATGCCAAACAAACTATTTTATAAAAATAAGTTTTATTAACTTGCTTATATTTTCCTGAATTTCAAATCAGCATCATCAAAGCACAACACAGCATGTATATGCAACAGTGAGTAAGTGAAACAATACAATTGTAATGGACAAAAGACCTAAACTCCTATTTTTGGTGCCCTCTAATGTTGTAAAAAAAAAAATTATGGAGTTGCTCTTAAGATAACAGTCTCCCAAATTTTTGGCAAATTAATGCAACCATATTACTTCAGGTTAGGAGATTTCTTCATAGCCATGGCTGACTCAAAAAATAATCTTTCATATCTGTAACGACTTCTAAATAGCACATTAATTTTTTTCCATCTAATTTTCTGTGAAGGGGTAACCAAAGCATGGTCTGCCAGTCCTGACTTGCCACAATAACGATAGCAAATGTATTTTTTATGTTCTTCCAGGTAGATGTTAACAGATCTTCTTGTCTGCCCATAGTAGGCCAAGTCATAGTCACAGGGAACTTCATACACACTTCAGGGTGTGCTAGAGGGTGAAGATACAACATACTACACACACACCAGCTATCATACTTATTCTTGAATTCATTCATACTGCTTGCACTCACAATATCCAGTGGCAATCCATTCCAATCACACACCACCCTCTGAGAGAAAAGTCTAGCCCTCACCCCCTTCTTAGCAGCCTTCATTCTCAGCTTCCAAGGATGCTCTCTTGTCCTTTCCCTACCCTCCATAAATTGAAAAATTCTATCAATTGAAATCCTGTATGACCCTTTCAGAAGTATTGTAAGTCTCAATCATATCACCCCCTTTTTCTCCTGTTTGCTAGTGTCTACAGTCTACAAATTCTCAATCTGTCTTCATAATCAGTATTCTACGATCCTGATATCATTTTTAACACTCTCCTATGTACTCTCTCTCTCTCTCTCTCTCCCTCCAATATATCGGAAATTACAACGGAAACCAGGAGGCCAGACCTGCGCACAAGAATCCAAGTGAGGTCTTATCAAGGCCTTGTAAAGAGGCAAAATGACATTTTGCCTCTTTACATGTAAACATTCGTTTCAGCATTGCTATTATCTTTTGAGTTGTATTTGCAATCTTTGCCACATGGCCCCGTAAACTTCAACTTCCTATCTGCTAACACTCCAAGATCCCTAGCCTCATCAGTTTCTTCTAGCATAATCCCTTCAATATAATACGACATTGGATATCTAATCACGCTGGAGTGAATGACTTTACATTTACTGACATTGAACTGATACCCAAAAAAGAATCGATACGGTGATAAGGCCATGTTTCATTAGTACTTTTGCTATCTTTTCTGATGTACTTCTGACACAGGCAATAGAAATGGTAATGTTGTGTTCCTCTGTAATGGGGCTAATATTTTATCTATTTTGTAGGAATTGTAGCCATTGGCCAAGAAAGTAGGGTGCAAATATTTGAGTTCTGTGGACAGAGCTGTATCATTAGAACAAATGGCTCTGGCTTTGTGTGTAAGCATTTTTAAAAGGCCATACTATTGGACTGGATGATGATGTAATTGTTTATTTAGATATCTTCCGGTGTGTGTGTTGGCTTTCTGTAAATGGAAAAAGATAGTGATCCAGCTTTTTTTTTTTTTTTTTTAATTTTTAATTTTTTATTTTTTTATAACAACATTAGAGGGCAAGATTTAATTGAAAATCGATTGATTTGTTCCGGCTCCTCTCCACAACCATAGTACATATTAAAAATGCAGATAAAACTCATTTAAAATGTCATAAAAATATGGTAAATATCATTTATTTATTATACAGTAATTTGCTACAAAAAATTAACATTAATGAAATGAATTGTTAATGAAAACAGTTTTTAATTATCAATCTTCACCAGAAGGACAATTGGGCTCACTTCGGAGTTTTTTGACAAATGGACCTGTAAAAAACATGTCTAGGGTTGTTTGCTTCTGCCTCTTTTTTTAAAATGTTTCTGAAAAACTGCATGGACTGTTCATTAAATAGATCTGTTATAGATACAATAATTATTATACAGATGAGATTTTATTTTGCCTTTTGATGGTGAACGAACAGTGACACGCACCCGACGATTTATTGTCTATATGAACCAACACATAAAAAATAAATGCTTACATACTAATTTTCATCATAAAACGCATTTAAAACCACAAATTTTAAAATAAAGCACAGTACACTACAAGAAAAGAAACAATAAACAACGAAACAGCTGGCTATGATGTGTCAAACATATCTGAGCTTCACAGCTATGCCACGTGGCTGTTCTCTATTTGACAATGTCTTCCCGCACATGGCTGTTCTCTATTCGACAATGTTTTCCCGTGCGTGGCTGAGTGCAATTGGAAAATTCTGGGTTTTTTTTAGATTGGATAGAGGTTCACATAATCGAGAGTTGTTAATGAAGAGATTTTTTTCTTACAGCCACTCATCGTTATCTGAGGCCGTTGTTAACCAAGGCACCACTGTATTGTGTTATGAATTATACTATATTATGACTAATAGATGCTTGCACATTTTGGAAAATCCAAAAAAAAAAAAAAAAAGTTTTCTACATTTATGTAAGAAGCCTCAGAACTGTTTTATCACCTATGGAGAATTCAGCAAGTATTTTTTCTAGTGGTAATTTTTTTTTCTGATTTTCCAGAAAGCAGCAAACATGTTTAAATATTGATCTCTTGTGAAGAACTGTCAAGGTCAACACTAAAATCAGTGTATTAAAGATTAACAAGAGATCTGTTTTCATGTGCAAAGTCACTATTCCTTTACAGATATTGTTCAAAATTTTATTTCTCTGTAAATGCTAAGGACAATTTTGTATTTTCCAGCAGCCTTTATTACTAGTATTATTACTGTCGTTATATGACACCTCCAAGGAGTCCAGGGACTATTGTGGGAAGGCAATCTACTCCACTACACACAATAACACTATTACTATATTTATTCTATTACCAGTACTACTTTATTCAGATATTTTTAGCTTCAAACTATAAAAACTGTCTCTGATCTTGGAAGTTGTTGGAAGTTTTTTTTTTTTTTTGTCTCTGATCAAGATCAAAAAGTCTCATTAAACTTTTATATGTATGCTTAAAAAAGTCCACTCATGAAGTATCTTTATGACTAGGCTAATTGTATATAGTGACTATTGAATTCGCATCGTGAAGGTACTTCTCATGTAGACTTTGTTTCCTTGCCTGAAAGGGAGTGTGCTGTGCATTATGGGCTACTGACACAAGAATAATTTGTTTACTTCACTCTCTAATGTATCAAACTACCCTACAGTTTGCAACAAAATTACAGTAATAAATGTCTCTTTCAGTTTCCGATCTAGAAGAAATCTAACTCTGCTGGAGTTTTTGATTTCTTAAACAATTCTTCTTTAACAACATCAGCAGTAACTGACACATCATTTTCATGGTAGTTAAATTAATTTAATCTTAATTCCTTATAAGATACTATCTCCTGATTTCTGGGTGAAAAAATCCTCCACCTCCATGTGAGACTGACTAACTCACCTTTAGTCAAAAGAGACTAGATAAACGTTCCTCACGTCATGGACAAGAATCGAACCCAGGTCTTTCCAACCAAAGGGCTTCATCTGTACTGAATGAGTTATGGAAATGGCTGTCTAAAAGAGTATCATACTCACAGAGCACATTTAAAAAATTCTGTATAATTTCCTTCATTAGCTGAAACTTCAGACTCATCTGACCTCTCAAAGGAAGCTCTTGCTTAACCAAATAGTATAGAGCATCAATTAATCTTTTTTTAAAATGTTTTCTATTTATCTTTACCTGTTCATTATGATGAGTGACTTCAAATTTCTCTTTGTTTGTCAATGAGTGTCAATTCTTTGTTTTCCAAACATCTTAAGATTTAAAAATGACTGAACATGTGATTGGGAGCTCTCATGTTTTTACACTGCTGTTAAATGATTAAGGTCAGAATATCCATGCTTATTCCAAACACCTTTCTCTCTGGGAATTGATAAACAAGGCCAACCAAAACAGTCTTGACTGCACTTCACATCCAGTTAACCATTCTACTGTACTGCATTGTGAAATAGGGAAGCTTCTCATAATCAGTTTTTGCATCTTTGTGCTTGCTCTGTAAATTTGGAAGAGGAGGATTAGGGTTATCTCCTTCGACTACAGTCATACAATCCACAAAAGTTCTGGCAGAAAGCGGGATATTCATTAGATCGTCAACACTGTTTCCCATTGTAAATATGGACAAAAAAGTTATAAATTTATTGAAACATTATATATTAAAAGCTTGTCTACCACGTGAGTTCACTGATGCACACAACACAGATGAAACTCAGTAAACAATAAGTGTAAATCATGACAATGTTCATTTGGATTGATTGATACAATAACCAATCATAGATACTGATTTCTAGGTGCTGTTGTCTCAATGTTCACTGTGCCTTGCCTTTTCATTGGTTTAGAACACTAATAATTTGTCCCATTTTGCCTACATAGCTTTTCAAAGGACTCAAAGTTGTACAAGGGTGGTTGGAAAAGTTCTCAGCCTAACAATGAAAAAACAAATTTATAATTTCAAAATTATTTTTATTTTTCAACATAATCTCCCTTAAGACTAATACATTTATTCCAGCGATACTCCAGCACAATTATCCCCTCCCTGTAGTGGTTCTCAGTAAGATCTGCAAAATATCTCTCTACAGCTGCAATCAACTCTTGATTCGAAGAAAAATGCTGACCAGTGAGGAAGAGTTTTGGTTCTGGGAAGAGATAGAAGTCAGAGACAGCCAAATCTGGGGAATAGGGTGGATGTTCCAACAATTCATAGTGCAGATCCCTTAATTTTCCCATTGCCAAAACACCTTTGTGGGGAGGTGCACTGTCCTGATGAAAGATGATTTTTTCCTTCTGCAAACCGGGTCTTTTCTCACGAATTTTTTCATCTTGTCTGGTGAAAAGATCAGAATAATATTACCTGGTTATTGTTTTACCTTTTTCATGATAATTAATAAACAAAATGCCTTTAGTTAGCATCCCAAAACACCGATGCCATGACCTTTCCTCCTGATGGAACTGAATTTGTCTTCTTTGGTGCTGAACAACCGCCTTCTGTCCACTGTTTTGACTGCTATTTGGATTCTGGTGTGTAATGGTGAATCCAAGTCACCTCCACAGTAATAAATCGATGCACAAAATCAGTTTTATTCTTGTTAAAACGCTCCAGGCACTGTTCAGAGATTTTCATACGAATGCGTTTTTGATCTGCCGTAAGCAAGCATGGCACCCATCTTGTGCAAAGCTTTTTCATTAGCAATTCTTCATGCAAAATATATCTTACACATTCTTTTGAAATGCCTATAGTCTCAACAATTTCACGCACTTTGACTCACTGGTCATCCAATACCATATCGTGCACTTCATCAATGATTTCTGGTGTTGTTACATGTTTTGGATGTCCTTCACATTGATCATCTTCAAGGCTGGTACAACAACGTTTAAACTCTGCAGCCATTTCTTAATTGTCAGAAACGAAGGAGAAGAGTGCCCATAAACTTTTATGAACTTCGAATGAATTTCTTTTGGCGTTAAACCTTCTTTTCCAAAGAATTTTATAACTGCACAATACTCAATTTTATCCATTTCAAGGGATACAGACAATACTTTTGCTTCAGACAGCTGTATAAAACAAACTGCTTGATAGAATGACTTGCAATTTCACATGGATGCTTATGACTGATGTACCAACTTAGGGAAAAAAAAACTCTTGCTGATACTTTTGCCATCTGTGGTCGAAGCCGAGAACTTTTCAGAACACCCTCATATGTATTTGTGACTTCACATACACCCAGGCTATAAATGCAAATGTGATGCAATGTTTATGTGCCAAGAAGCATCCTCTTCATAAAGCATTAGTATGTTGTGTTTAATTTTAGCAATCACACAAAGCCAGGACACAATTAGGGGGAGTCTTTAATGGGAATAAATGCAAAAATATAATATCAGTGATATTGCTATTCTGTGGATGTGCACTGCATACCTAGTACACTTTGAATATTCATCCCTGATTACCTTGATGGACCTGTGATTTTAATCTGAATCTCTCCATGACTGGAGGTCGTAAAGAGTCCTGTCTTAAGCCTTTCTTCTTCATTTTATTCCAACTCTCTTGATCACTGGGTCTTCCCACCCAGTGGTGGGAAGGCCATTCTTCCAGGTTTCCTTTTGGTATCTCTTGGATACCAATTTGTTACTCTGACTGTTCATTTGTTGTCTCTCATTCTAACGAGACATCCTGCCCTTCTACTTTTGCTGTTGTAGATTGCTTTTATTACATCTTTGAGTCCAGACTTCTCTGTGATTTCTGTGTGTCTTACGTGGTCTATTTTATTTATATTGCACATTTTTCTTTCTATTGCATGTTGAGTTGCTATTGGGCTTTGTTTTTCTTTTAAAATTGTGTTCCATGTTTCACTACCGTAAGTTAATGCTGGTAGGATGTGACTATTGAAAAGATGGGCTGTTATTTCTGTATCTATGTTTTGGTTGGTAATTGTTGATTTTATTTTGTTGAAGGCCATCCAAGCAGCTCTTTTTCTTCTTGCTATTTCATTTGATATGTCATTATTCATTTTTATGGACTGTCCAAGGCAGATATAATGTTCAACTTTTTCGATGTTGGGATTCTAGAGTGATTGTATAATATTTACAGTATTCATTTTTCATCCATCTTGTTTTGTCCGAATGTATTTCCAATCCAATTTTTTGGCAGTTTTGGCTTATGTTATTCAGCATTGATTCTAAGAATTTGGGGGTGTGAGATATTAATACCACATCATCTGCAGTGTGGTATTAATATCTATATATTGAATATTAATATATATTAATATTAAGTGATATTATGTATATTAATAAAAAGATTCTTCTGATCCCTGATTTTCCCCAAAGGGAATAGGTCAACCCCTTCTAACTTTTCAAAATTATTTAGTTAGTAGCTGGTCTCCATCTGTTGTTATCACCAATAATTGAGTTCGAGACAGATTTTAAGGATAATGAGGGTTTTGTAAAGAACTGCTGCCATCTTATGTTTCTCATCCTAATTTGCATTATTGCCTGAACTATAATGAGCTTTTTTGTTTGATTTCTTTGGAGTTGCTGGTTTAAATCTCGAGTTTCTGGGGAGGGGGAAAACTATTTGCCTGTGCCAAACATTAAACTAACTCAGGGAACAGCAAACAAAAAGGCCTTAAAAAGTTCCTCTTACTTCTTCTGACAGTCACTTATTATGACTGACTGTCAGAAGCATTATCACCAAGTACAGAGGCACTACATGCACGCACGCACGTGTAAACATGTATTTAACTATATGTAACGCTGTGCAAATAGGATTAAGTGTTACTGAAATAAAGAGCCAAAAGGCTTCACTTTGGCGATGCAAAATTATTCAAATTAAGTGGATATTGAATCCAACATTATTTCAAAACTGAATAGAGAAACTACAAGAGTTTCGTGCCGAATATAGAAACTATATAAAAGTTTTGACAGATCCAAGTGTAGGCAAACCTTTCATGACAGGGGCAACTCGTGGTAAAGGTGGAGTAAGATCTGATCACTTTCCTTAGTATTTCCCATAATGTAAAGCACATCTCCTTGCAGACATGTATGTAAGATCTGATCACTTTCCTTAGTATTTCCCATAATGTAAAGCACATCTCCTTGCAGACATGTATGATGCTATACATTATGGGAGGGGGTCACTACCCAGACCAGTTTCGACCTTTGTTGAGGTCTCATCAGTGGATAGGTAGACCCAGATGTAAATACCCAGGTTGAAGTGATGCAGAAGTTATACTTTTCTTTACCATGCGAGTTGCCAAAAGGTGTCACATCACAAAAGGCACCAAGAATTAGTATTGGATTAAGTGTATTAATTAGGTTTATATGAAGCCATGTTACTCATCTACGACAAGCCATGGAGCTTACCACATTAAGAAGATGGTGACATGCATACGCACATACACACACAAAAATAAATAAGCTTCTTTAATTTTATTTCTTCTTCCTTTATTTTTTTAAAATTAAAGTTGAAGATATTTAATATTTCATAAATATTTTTAGATGTTTCATGCCTATTCTCAACTGCCATTTCATATTATCTGAATGATTTTGCACTGAATTTATAATCTTTTTGTTGCAGTTTCTTTATATATATATTTTAAATTTGGTCATGTGAATAAATATACACAGAAAAGTAGGCATGAAAACGGTCCTATACATTTTATTAACTACTAAATCATTTAACAAAGTGAATGCATATAAATTTCTATTTTGCTTCTTTTCTAATATGCTTTGATTTTTAAGAGGCTGTTGCATTGGTAATGTAATTAATAATTCAGAGATGCACCTACATTTTTCCCCTTAGACAGTGCACTTCATTTCCTGAATCTCTGTATACAGGGCTATCAGGATCATCAGAATGGACATTATAATTATCACTTAGAGAATAAACGTGCTATAATTGGCAGTGATAAGGTTCTAATTAAAGAGGTGAGTCAGTCTTATTGAATATGGCTATTTTGTTTAACTTGGATTCTTTATTAAGCCATTTTTTTATTTATTTAAACTTATTTCTTGGTTTCTTACATCCTTCTATACTCATATCATTTAAGGAGAAATTACATTTTTTTTTCTTCAAAGGATAAAATATTCTTGATTGTATACTGTAATATAAAGAGGTTTTGCACAGTACCTGTTAATATTAGCTTGCCAGCATCTGATTGTTGTTTATGTACAGGGCTGACAGAATTACCAATCAATAACAAAATAATGGCCTACTATATAAAGCAAAGAGATATATCCATTGAGTTCATGTGATGTCTGTATACTGTTAGTGATGCATGGAAAAGAACTTATCAACTTAGAAAGAGGTGTGGTGATATAAGTTGTCATTTCACTGGCCTGTCTGTTTATGATAATGGTAAAAGACTGCATCATCCAAAATTATCTAAAAGCAGCATTATTAGTAGATGGAAATTTAAGATCACCTGGCCAAGTAATGTGCTGGAATGCTAAGGAAGCTAATTCCAAGAAACTTCTGTTCTTCAGGAGTTAGAAAATCTTGGCAGTCTGATGTGGAAAGAATCAGAAATTGAAAGAGTCTGCGAGGTGTTTGGATTACTAGCAGGACATAGCGAACAGCTGCATAGTCTCTGTTCATAGTAACAAATCACATTACACCCTTTTTTAATCAGAATGGCAAATGTGGTGGATATCTGTGGTTTGTCTTATACTAAAATGTACATTCATGCACTCAAAAGTATATTTATCTGAGTTGCAAAATTTGGTGCTAGAGGCATAATGGTCTGGAGCTCTTTCTCCTGTTATGGACTGCCCTGATTATAGTGCCCAGAGGATGAATCCAACATATAATATTTCAGTGGGATTAACATAAAAAACTGTATCTACTGAATTTAGTTTCACAACGTGCTGACAGCAATAAGCAAACTCATGTGTTACACATACTGCTTGTATCATAAGTAATCGGTTTGATTTTCGTGTAACATTCAAAGTAAACCAGTAAAACGAAGACTTAAAGTACTAACTGAAAGCAATCATGTAAACAGTTTGTGCATGTGAATGTGCAACTGTAAGATTAATTATATGAGGTGAATGCAATAGAACTTGCACATTTCTCTGATTTTAGTGGTAAACATAATGCTGCTCTTCTAGATTATGAAAAATTTGTTCTTATACAGGCAATGCTATAGTGAAAATGGTACCAAATTTAGAGCTATAAATTACTACTAAGGAATGGTTGGCCGAGCAGTTAGAGTATCCGCTCTCCAGCCAAAAGGCTGTGGGTTTCTAATCCCGCCATGGCCATGGATGTTTGTGATTGTCTGTGAAAATACTAGTGGTGGTGGTGGTGGGAAGTAGATGGTGTTGGTGTAGTTGCAGTTCATTTGGTCGAGTGGTGGAAAGAGAGAGCCGTAGAGTAGGTGTCCTCCCTCAATGAGTCTTTGGACTCCCTGGAGGTGTTGAGTAATAATAATTTTGAAAACTTAGCATTCTCTTAAGATAAAAATTGTGTTCTCTACAAATCTTTTAGTAAAGAAGTATCTAGCCATAAATTACATTCTTTACCAATTAACAGTTTTTTAAAATTAACATTTCTCTGAATAAATGCATATATTTTGAGTATGTATGCTTATAACAAGTATTTTTATATAATGAGTAATTCTTTTGTCCCTTTTAATATCAGTAGAACCATTTTAATCGATGCAATTTCCTGCTTAGTTTTTTTTTTTTAAACTCTATCTCTTGATTAAGTTACATCAATGTTCACTTTATAAGTTTTTTTTTTTTTTAAATAACTATTATCATTATTCTTCTGTTGTTTGAGACCATCATCTTGTGCACAGCACATTCGCCGTGTCTTCGTTTAAGTCATGTTTCTTGTCCTGTTTCTGATGATTCAATCCTCATCTGATATGCACTCTCAAGAGGTGTTCGGGCTACTATGACAGCACCACATGATTAAGTTTACATTATTATTAATCTCCTATCAATTTTCCTCCGAATTAGTCTATTACTTGTGAGCATGCCAATGTTGTTGTATCTAACATTTCTTGCTTCTAAGGCACTTCTGACAGAATCAGTCCACCCCTACCTGGGTCTTCCTCTGGATTTTTTCCCCCTATCATCATGGCATCAATGTGACATCAAACACTTGTTTTGCTAACTTTTCCTTGCCCATTCAGTTTAAGTGGCCATACCACCTTAGCTCTGCTCACACATATTCTTGAATGCTAAAAATGTCACACAAATGCAGCACTCTAGAACACCTTTTTTTTTAAAATTTACTCATATATTTATAAAAAAAAAATACTTAAAATAATTCTGAAACATTCTGAGATATTAAACCATTGCTTGCACAAATGTGCTTTAGATATAGAACATCTTTTTTGTGAGAGTGTCAAAAACATAGTCTACCTCTTGTCTTTTTTTCTTTTAAAAAGTACTTTTAAAAAATCATACTGGCATACTTATTAAATATATTTATGGAATATATGTTGTGCTCTTATTGTTTGCACTAATCTGAAGAAAGTATTAATTGACTCAGCCAGGGAAGCATGTGGTGAAGTTGTGTACAAGGATAGAAAAGTAATAATTCCAAATTCCATGGTGATTGTAAAGATTTAAAGCCAGTGAAAAGAAGACATGATGTAAAACATTCCTGGCTAGTAAGTCAGCCTATGCTTTTAGCAAATGAAAAGAAAACTGTAATTCATATAAAGATTTGAGAGAGAATATGGCAGATCAATATTGTGAGGGTGAAAAAATGTTTTGAAGTCTACTAAGATGGCTGAAATTCTAAAATAGTGCTAGAAAAGGAATTAAATATCATGAAGGTGAATCTAAACACTGAGGATAACTACTCAATGTCTAGAGTAATTACTTTAAAAATTTAAATGAGGTGATAAGTGATAGTACAGTGATAGAAAATATGACTAGCACAATTGGTACTGATTTGTATCAATACTAGGGATAGAGAAAAACCATCAGAAATTGGAAATATGGTGATTATAAAAGTTTTGTGAAGCTTGAATCATACTAATTTATAAAAAATGAAATAAAAATGAATATAAGAATTACAGACGAATTTCCCTACTTAATGCTCCAGGGAAAAAATTATATGCAAGCAGACTTGAGAGATGGCTAAGAAAAATTATTGAAGTGAAAATTGGCAAAGAAAATTGGTTGTTAAGGTCAGATTTTTACCTGATGAGAAATAGCCAAGAAATGATGAGAATATAATGACTTTTATTTAAGCTTTGTTGATCTTAAATATATAATGAGACATATTGATACTATTATACTTTAAACTGCAAATCAGAAAAATTTGGTATAAAAAGTCATTAAAAAAAGACAAAAATTAAAATAGGCAGGGTAACAAACTCAGAACTGAATCTATATAAAACAGATTACACATTTTAGTTATTTAGGAACAATTTTTAATGAAGTTGGTAAATAAAGTGTGAAAATAGGTAATACAGTCAATTTTCAGTATAGCAAACTGCATATAGTGAATAGTTCTTGTGAGTACATATATTAGTGTAAATGGTAGGGAAACAATCTTTATGCACTCTGATTGTCTTTGTTTGAACTCTGAATATTTGTAAAACCTTCCATGCATAACTTCTGTTACATTAGTTATTTGAGAAAAAACATTGTTTTGCTGTTTAACTTTTCATGCATGTATTCTTGAGGGTATCTGTATCTCTTTTTGTTTCACTTAATGCTACTGTTATTTTTAACTATACAGATTATAATTTTAAAAAATTACCACTCTTCTTAAAGGCCGATCCAACTGCTGCCAACTAAATTATGATTCCACCTTCACATGGATCACAACTGTTCTTAGACTACTAAAATTACTTTCGGACCCACAGATATGACTAACAAACTAAAATTTTACAATTCCAGTCCCCCCCCCATATTTATGGACTTCCAAAATCCATAAAGAAGATCCACTATGATGCCCAATGAAATAGACTTGCCCACCTACAAACTAGCCAAAGTGCTTACTCAGACTACTGACAGTACCTCATTACATATAAAAAAATTCAGCTCATTTTAAGTGCAGTATACAAGAAGTGAAAAGAGTTTATTTTGCCTCATCATCATCCAAATAGATGATGGAAGAGAGAAGAAGATACAAGACTTCATGCTCCTCGACTGTCCTAATGGTCGGTTACGATGTCTCCTCCTTATTCACAAATGTCCCACTTAAAGACATCCTGCCTCTTATCCAAGCACCATTTCCTCCCAATAATTCAGCCCGTTTCACTTTACCATGCTATTTTGTTTGACAAGAAAAATTCTACAAACAAATAGAGGGAACAGCCATGGCCTCCCCTCTTTCTTTCCTCCATGGTTAACTGTTTCATGGAGACATTTGAAAAGAATATCCTAAATTCTTCTACCCTCCTCCTTAAACCTACTATTTGGCTATCTATGCTATGTGGATGATGTGTTTACAATTTGGCCACATGGCCTTGGGCACCTTTTACACTTTCCTATCCCATTTGAACAGATGGCATCTAAAGACCAGAGAATCCATGTCTGTATCTTCTATTTATTGGTAGAAAATCTCTTGCTGAACAAACTACCTTAAATTTCAACAGAAATAAGGTTGAGAATTTTCTCCTAGTATTCTGAACCATACTTCAGTTGACAATAAATTCTACTAGCGAACAGAAAGTACAGCCATGAACTAAGAACAGGTCAAGGTATATGTAATGTAGTGCCTGTTTGCCTTTGCAAAAGGTAAATTGGCATCTTCATTTATTCCTAAAGATGTTTTATGTAGCATAGGCGAACTCTCCCCCCCCCACACACACCAAAGTTATTGTATCAAATAATTTTTAATTATCCAGTAATAAGTTGAAGCTGTGACTATTATAAATTAATAAAGTAAGTAAATCATGTGTTCTGGGGTGCTTAACAGTCAAAGCTGTATAACTGAGAGGAGACCTCCTACACATAAGCCTTTTAAGGAATATGGAGAACTGACCAGGGCTTCTTACCTAAATCTACCTAAATACTGAATGAACAAGGATGGGCTGGCAATTTGGAATTTAACCGACCAAATTGTATTCTTATTGGCTTAAACCATAAATAAAATGCTGGACAACATGACAAAATTTTATTTCAGCTGGGGGGTGTCACCTGGTTAATCAAGGTCTCTGTTGTTTTCACCATTTCACCTTGAATGAACAAGGACGGGCTGGTAATTTGGGATTTAGCCGACCAAATTGTATTCTTATTGGCTTAAACCATAAATAAAATGCTGGACAACATGACAAAATTTTATTTCAGCTGGGGGGGGTGTCACCTGGTTAATCAAGGCCCCTGTTGTTTTCACCAGGGAACCTGGGAGAACAGCAAAAAGTCAGCTACTGGAACAAATCCTGAAACACAGCCCAACTCAACATCACTGGAGTTCAAGATCAGTACTATCAACATAAGAAGCCTAAATGGCAAAGAAATGGAGCTGACTGAGGAATTGGATAAGTACCAGATCAACATAATAGGGGTGACTGAAACAAAAAAGACAGAAACTGGTGAGATGTTTCTGAACAATAAATACAAAATGCTATATTCAGGCAATAATGGTCAGGGAAAAGAAGGAGTACTACAGTATTCAACACTAAATATGAGGCTAATCTTCTTGAATAGCAGGCAGTATCAAGTAGAGTGATGTGGGCAGATATCAGAATGGGGAACTGGACAATGAGATGTATTTGTGCCTATGGTTTCACAGAAGGTTCTAGTAACGTAGAAGTGGAGGAATTTTTTGAAGGGTTAGAGAAAGCAACTGACACGATGAAAAAAGAAAAGTAGGTCTTTGTTGGGGATCTAAATAGCAGAGTAGAAAATTTGGAGAAAACAGCAAAGCTAATAATAATGGCAAATACCTGTTGGATTTCTGCTCAGGATATGGACTGGTTATTACTAACACAATGTTCCAACATAAAAAATATGTGCATAAATTCTCATGGAGAGAAGAGGCAAGGAATAAGAAAAGTCTGATTGACTATGTTATTGTTGATAATAATGTTTTCTCACTGGTGTAGGACACTAGAGTGTACAGAGGATTTGAAATTGGAAGCGATCACTATTTAGTCTTGAGCAGGATAAAATTGAATTTCATATTGAAAAGAATAACATGGTAAGAAAATTTTAAAGCAAATAAAAGTTGAGCAGCTCTCAGATGTGAACTGTAGACTAAAATTCACAAATATTATTCAAGAAAAAATTAAAGGGTTTGAGAATAGGAACCAAACCTTGGAGATTCAGTGGCAAGCTCTGAAGAAAACATTGATTGGTTCAGTTCATCCAGAGAGGCATGTGGTGAGGTTGTCTGCAAGGATGAAGAAATTTATATGCAATAAGAGAGAAATTAATCAAAACACTAAATTAGCTGTATACAAGACAGTGCTCACACTAGTTTGAACTTATGAATGTGAGAGCTGGGTTAGAAATAAAACACTTGACCAAAGACTAGAGACCACAGTTATGACAGTCCTGAGAAAGATCAGGGGGTGTGAACAGATGGCATCAATGGCAATATCATATTAAAAATGAGGATTAGGAAAGAACGTATTGTTAGTATCCAGGAATGTGTTAGCAGAGCTAATCTAAGGTCACTTAAACAGAAAGGGAGAGAGAAGATTAGCAAAACAAGTGTTCTCTGTCAGGTTGGCAGGAAAAAAACCCAGAGGAAGACCAAGATATACCGTATTTACTGGAATATAACTCCCACTTTTTTTTTCCAAAATTAAAGCCAAAAAATCGTTGTGCAGGGATTTTTGGAAACTAAAGTTTTCTGAAAAAAAAAAATGAAAATGGATATAACTTACCAAGAATCTCCTATTCGCTGTCGTTACTTCCGGCCTTGAGAACAGTTTCCTTGTGTTCATCGTCAAAGTCATCTACCTAAATAGTGTCATCTTCTTTCCCATTATTTCAAGCAAAAATTATCAGTAATTTACACGACTTGAGATATGTAATGAATATTTCTTCACGAGACTAATGAGAACTGAGAGCAGAGTGCAAAACACAGCAATGGTAGGCCATCAGAGATAGAGCAGCTTATGAAGACATGCATATGATTGGTGCAGTATTAACAAAAGATCATGCTACCAAACGACAAAGGCAAGCCGACAGTTGTTGAGTTGAAATGCTAATTCTCATCAACCGAATTCCTTAATATTTGAAACTGCCATAACAACGTTCACTATATATTTCTTAGTTTTAACACGTTCATGACGTGGGGGTGATGTTTTGCCCGTTTATCGTTCCAGTGGAACTTCTCATTACCGGGCTAACTCACATAAATTTCAATGCCCGTTGAATTTTATTGCTGGTTGTTTGCATGCCACTTCTGCTTTTTTAATGTTTTAATGACATCGAAAATTGGACAATAGTTTTAGTTAGATAATGTGTTTGCCAATGCAACATTTTTACTTGAGTCTACACAGCATAATTTCTGTGGGAGGGGACATGTGATTCATTAATTAGTGCTGTTTTTATCCCAGTTGTCTCTAATAGCACTATTTGTTGAGAAATATATTACACAGACAGCCAGTGTTTCTGTACCTTGTTCGGTGATACCATAAAACTACTTGTTTTTCTTGAATCTGTAGTATAGTGGCTGTTGGGGAAGGCATGTTGTTTACTGTGAGGAGCAAGTTATTATCGCCCTGATGTGAACGTGTTTAATTTTTTTTTCGTGTGTGAGGTATATTCAAAACGTTTTAATTTATTTTTTCATAAAGTAAAGTCAGGGATGCACAGTGGTGTAGCTAGAGCTTTTGCTTCCCCTCTCAATAAACACCAAAAATACTACAAAAAGTCAAAATGACATATAGGGAAATAAATTAAAACACTATGTTTATTTTTGAAGTAAAACTTTAATTTCAACATTTTAAAATGTTATTTTTCTTGCTTTTCTGTTAGCAAAATCGTCAATGACATTGGCGAAGTCTATTTCACAGTAATGTAGGTAATTCTTAATCAATTTTACTTAGAAAACCTCCTCTCACACCGTGAGAGGAGGTTTTCTAAGTAAAATAAGTAGAGGAGGCTAGTAGCACTTACAGCAATTGTGAGGAAAATTTGCAGTAGTATTATAATATTTGGGAATGAGTTCTCGAGATTGGATTTTAGAATTAACTGCAAAAGTTCAAAAAGGTTCAAAGTGCCACCTGGAGCGGACCGCTCACTCCACTCCTCCCTAGCTATGCCTCTTGGGGTGCAAGTTATACCACGAGGGCGAGCTATATTCAAGTAAATACGGTAGGTGGATTGATACAGTATAAAGTGCCTTATAAGACAGAAATATAAGATTTGATAATGTTAAGAGTCTTGGCAGATAACAGATTGATTTGGAGGAAAATTGTCGATTGGAAGTTAGTAATGATGTAAGTTCTTCATGTATTACTATCATAATATCCTGTACACCTCCCCTGAGGGTACATATCAGTAATTTGAAATGATGATAATGAATCGTGTTCTTTGTTATGAGTAGATGAAATTGATTTTGGCAAAAATATTGCATCAACCTACAAAAAAAATACCAGAATTTCTATTTAGAATGTGTGCTAATCCACTAATGGACAGTTAATAGGTAAGTGATGTACAATATACAGCTGTTGCATCATCTCCTATCCTTAATGTGCCCTTTCTTATCTCTATCAAAACTATATATATATTATATAACTCTTATTTCTATCAACACTTATTACTCCCAGGTTATTTCCTATCAAAAAAACGCTACTGGCCGAATTCATGATAAGAGTGAAGCTGTTGTTTTGTGAGACAAAGAAATGCAAATGGTGGATGCCTATGTCTTTGTCTCAGCACTGGTTCTATCTCCCTTTTCAAATTCAGAGAAAATTTATTTGTATACGCTGCACCACCCTGAATCCTAGGATATACTAAAAGTAGGACCAAGTGTTAGTTATCATAATCAATTATCCTGTAGGCTGCACCATTGTTAATAATTATACTATATACTTATGAGGTGATTTATTATATAAATCTCTTTTACTAACAATTATTTTTATTTTGACTCCGAGTGTCCCTATATGTTATTATATTTGCACAAAGAGTTCACTCCAATTGGTGCAATGACTTTAACTCACTCTTTCAGAATCCAACTAATCATTGACTCAATACCAAGTACAAAATAAACACATTTAATAAAACTAAAACAATATATATACACTTCTAGTAATAATACATAACTATAATTACAGATTATATGGATCCAAGGCCTTATTTAAAAATATAAACTTACTCTTAAGACTAAACACTTTTTCTTTCACAATCACAAAAAAAAATGTTCATAGTCTTTTTCTCTTTCTGTTAAGGCTCTTTTCCAGAAGTTACAAGGCTCTGTACTTCATTTCATCAATCAATATAACACACATAAAGTCTTCTTGACTATATCCTGTTTTCCTTTTAGTAGTAATACTCATCAGATCAGGCACCTTTAATACCTAAAAATCTTCTTAATTCAATATATTTTCTAAACTTTCACTTTCAAGCATTCTTAATACTTATAAAACTTCCTTATCATTATTTTCTCTAAGAAAAACATTCACTTTAGAATGTAAGCAACAAGTTCTCCTTTCATTCACAATACTAAATTGACAGTCTTAACTTATTTCACCATAAAAACTTACAGTTTCAAGATTTCCTTTTATTCATTACTTATTTCTCCTTGAAACCTAATATTTCCACTATTCCCTTTTCGGAATACACTATAAAATATCTTCCGACTGCCACACACAAAAAAATATCAAGTTCCTTCTAACTTGAATATTTACCGGCCAATTTATAAAAACTTAGTTTCAAGATTTCCTTTTTATTCATTTCTTATTCCTGCTTGTAACCTATTATTTTCACTATTCCCTTTTCGGAATACATTATAAAACTTCCTTTGACTGCCGCACACAAAAATCAAGTTCCTCCCAACTTGAATATATCTCGGCCAGTGTTCTAAAAAACTTCCGAACGCACTCTTGTTTACAACTCTAACTTGGATACGCAACGCTTTCCTTGTCAGCTGTCAATCACACATCAAGTTCTCTCCGGGAGCATGTGCACTCTACAAAAGTCAGAAACTACGCACTGCAATGAAATGTTTCTTCAATAAAATGGCTGACTCGCTGTATCTATCAGCGCTAAGAGAAAGTCTTTTACAAACACAAAATTCAACATTTTAAAATACAACAAACTTTCTTATAAGTAACACAAATAATCAGTTTAGTAAGTACTTCAATATTTTTTACTTCTTTACATGTTACTTCTAATATAACATTTTCATAACGAGCACATCACAAGTGCAGACACTGCGTGTATGAAAACAAAAACTAACGAGCATAATTAATACGTAAAAATATTCAGAATTTTTAATATGATTATTTTTACACAAGGAATTAGAAACCAGTCAGTGTTCACTCTTCTCAGCTAAAACTTACAACTTGCAGTCATGACCTTATATTATACAATTTCCCGCCCTTTTGTGGTTCGTTATATCTTATGAGCAAGTGCAGTAGGATCAATTACAGGCAAGACTACATTCACATTAAAACAAAACATTTTAATTACAGTTAGAATTCACATATTACACTGAGAAGCACTTAGTTAATCATTCAACTAAATTATATATACATCATTAACACTCGTACATACAGTTAATTATCCCCTTTCATGAATTTCTATCTTAGAAACATAAATACTAACATTTAATCACTTAGTCTCAATTTTCTACTTAATTTTCTTCTCAATTTAATTGCTTAAATTTTACTCTTAATACTTGTCAAATTCCATTCATAATTCTCTTTAACAATCCTAATCAAATTTTACATATATCTCAGATTTAAATAAGAGCATTCATAATTCACTCTCCTTCAAGACACATTTATGAGACACTATTATATTTCCTTCTAAATCTATCTGCAAGTTCAAAGAAATGTCTCTTAGCACACACATTAAAATCTTCTCATTCAATTCTTTAGTTAGTAGACATAAAGGTTTCACCTTACCAATTTGCTGAATATTCTACTTTGGCCACTTCAATTCTTTCGTCAGACAACTACCTTATATGATCGCTTTTCTTCACACTTCCTTGGGATCTTCTATACGATTTCCCTCTATGCTTCAACTGAAATTATTCTGTAGTTTTCCACTATCAGGATCTGCTTGGCTTTTATTTCCGACTAGTAAGTTCTCTTGGTCATTCGGTCGTAACTTCCACGAACAAAGGAAACCCGCGTGGAGGCTCCATACCAGCCAGACTTCTGTAGCACAGGAATACAGCAGCAGGAAAATGTCTAAAAGCCTGGTTTACTGCATTACATTTTCTTTTAAACACTGCACCATTTCTCTCTTTCGTCATCAATGTGTACGTCATGCTTTCACTACGTCATGCGGCACTTAGCCCCGCTCGCAGAATCCTTTCGTAACTCTCGTAGCGTTACGGTGGAAGGGGGGGGGAAGCACCGTGCTACATAACAGATATACTAGTACATTCACCACATGTCTCAGAAGTCGGCCGTTTCACATTTAGATTATTATTTCTTACCCAGCAAATGGTTAGTTACTCACATAATAATTTAGACTAAGCACTTTACAATAATAACATTGAAATTTCACATCACATAATAATATATATACAACTAAATTAAGAATTCTATAAAGTGCTTCTTTATTTCTGATAAATCATTATTTTCCTCAAGAGAGTGATAACAATGTTAAGTCCTCTGACTTAACACAGCCCTTCTCTTTCAAGTTACTCCTGGCCTTTTTTACACTAAATAGGCTTTGTTGTACCCATCGAGCATTCCCACTGCAAAGGCATATCTGGAGTGGTAATGTCAACTAGACCTACTAGGCGTTAGATGATGTTTATCATCCAGTGAAATACCACTACCCTGCTTATTGGAGGTTTGAAATGTTAATGCCATGTCTCCTTTAAGAAAAGGTGCTCTGGTTTGTTTTACCCCCTCTTTTTTCCATGCACTATAAATGATACACTTCATGGGCATGCTAGACATATTAGAGACCCAAAACCTCCTCCATTTTGAGGGTATATCAGTAAAAACAGTGCTGCCACCAGATAGCCCATAGGCCTGAATCTATCAGTAACAAGTCACCTGGCACATAATCCTACTATAACATACTCTGCCAGGTATGTTATTACGTACTTTGGCATTACGTAGCCTCCACCTCCTCCAGGAGGTGGAGGCTACGTAATGCCAAAGAGAGTGGTTGCTCTCATATAGGTGTTATGTCCAAGAGTGTTTCGGTAAGTAGACATATTACTTACTATTATAATAACAGAATTAACTCACGTAAAATTATTAGCTTTATTAGTATTTTCGCCTGAGTATCACAGGCATCATCAGTACAAGTACAAAGGCTAATTAAACAATAACTGATATATTCACAAAGCGCCACCTAAGTAGTTAAGGTTAAATTTCCTAAATTTATTTCAAAAATAATAATAATAATTAAATAAAATAAAATAAATAAAAATTTATATATGTGTGTGTGTATACAATTACAAAAGTTAGGAAAGATTTGCTGATTTATAGAATACTATCTCCACAAGGGAGAAAGATGTAGACCATCGGATCTGTTTAGGTTAGGAGAGTGAAGTAACATTTCACGTGTTTCTTTGTAAAGCCGTTCCATGGAAAACCAACTTTTGTGAATGACTTTTGTCTTTTTCCAATAAACTCTATGTCTAGTATTGATGGTGTACTCTTCAAGTCCAGACTGTTCAAGTTCAAGGTACTGAATATACGACGCGTTCTTCTAACAGGATCAGAGCAGATCTTCCTGTTTGTCCGAAATATAATAACCCACAAGAGCAGAGAATCTGGTAGACACCTGGATAGCTGAGATGTTGGAGCTTGTCCTTTGGAGATGTGAGGAATGTAGAGATTTTTCTGATGGGTTGAAAGGCAACACAAATATTTAGTGGTTTTAACACTTTAGCTATGTGTTCGCTAACATCTTGCACATAGGGGATAGGTATACATGTTGTTTCTTCTGTATTTGAAGAGAATGCTGAAGCACAACTACTTAAAGCTCTTCTTATGAAGGAATTCTTATAACCATTGGATAAGAAGGAGGAATTAATATATTGTAATTGTTTCTGTAATAGTTCTTATGAAGAACAAAAGGAGTGGGCTCTATGAACCAGTGTTTTTATAGACTGGGATGGTGATGTGATTCAGCCTGGATGTACTTGCCTGTATGAGTCTCCTTCCTATGGACTGTGAATTGTAGGTTACCATCTGGTTAAGAGGTCTAGAAAGGCTAACTGCTTATTTACTTCTACTTCTAGGGAGAACTGGATCCTTGGATGAAGTGCATTTATTTTTGAGAGAAACTGTTGTAATTCTTCCGAAGTGCCCTTCAATATGACAAAAATGTCGTCCACATATCGGAAACAAAGGTCAGGTCTGGGTGAAATGTTGTCAAAAATACATTGTTCGAAGTGCTCCATGAAGTAGTTGGCAATAGCAAGATGTATAGGATTACCCATTGCTGTTCCTTCGATTTGTTGGTATAACTGGTTTTTGAAGGAAAAATAACCGGACTTTATTATAAATTCAAATAATTTGACTGTGCCTGGAGGAAATTACGATAGGTTCGGCCTCCTCGGCCGAACCCATCATACGCTGAACAAAAAGCACTGAAATCACTGAAGAATAACAAGAACCTAATTATTACGAAAGCTGACAAAGGGAAGGCTGTAATCATTCAAGACAGAAGAGAATACGAGAGAAAAATGCCACTGTTACTTTGCAACTATTCGACTTATAGGCCCCTCACTTCGGATCCTACCAGTAGTCAAATAAAAAGACTTAATGCTCTTATAGATAATATATCGATATGGGATGAAGATGAAAAGAAAACACTAAAATCCTCCTACTTTGCGCATCTAGATTATATGGTCTTCCAAAAGTACATAAGCCAGGAATTCCATTAAGACCCGTTGTAGACTATATAGGTAGTCCCACTTACAAAATTTCTGCAAATTTACCCACTTCTTCAACTAGAAGAACTGCTATGTATGTAAAAAATTCTTTGGATTTCAGAAATAAAATTTCCGATCTTCATCTAGACGATTCAGAGATTATGATTAGTCTTGATGTTGTTTCTCTATTTACAAATGTTCCGTTAGCGGACAGCATTGAATTACTGCAACAAGAATTTCCTCCAGCCATAGTCAAATTATCTGAATTTGTAATAAAGTCTGGATATTTTTCCTTCAATTTTCCTTTCTACCCATCAGAAAAATCTCTGCATTCCTCACATCTCCAAAGGACAAGCTCCCACATCTCAGCTATCCAGGTGTCTACCAGATTCCCTGCTCTGATCCGGTTAGAAGAACACAAGTCGTATATTCAGTACCTTGAACATGAACAGTCTGGACTTGCAGAGCACGCCATCAACACTAGACACAGAGTTCATTGGAAAAAGACAAAAGTCATTCACAAAAGTCGGTTCCTCATGGAACAGCTTTACAAAGAAACATGTGAAACGTTACTTCACTCCCCTAACTTAAACAGATCCGATGGTCTATGTCTTTCCCCCCTTGTGGGAGATAGTACTCTATAAATCAGCAAATCTTTCCTAACTTTTGTAATTGTATACACACACACACACACACACACACATATATATACAGGGTATTCGGGATAAATTTGACAGTTTCGTAAGGAAAAAGAAAATCTTCTTTGTATCTATTAAATTTAATGAATTGACAAAAAAACATTACAGGCAGAGTTAATTACAATACTATCAACAAGATTTACTCAAAATAACCACCATTAGCATCGATCACAGCTTCAATTCTGCTTCGGAACCTCGAACAAGCTGATGTTACAGTCTCCCTGGGAAGGGCTGCAAAAACTGTTTTAATTTTATCCATTAACTGGGCTTTTGTATTACTGGAAGTGCGATTGGTGTCTTTTTCAACTGCGCCCCATACAAAATAATCCATGGGGTTAAGGTCTGGGGAGTTTGGAGGCCAAACATTTGGACTGGTGAAGTCGTAGAAATTTTCAGACAACCATTTTTGACTTTTCCCAGAGGTGTGGCAAGGGGCCGAATCCTGCTGCCATACATACGGCCTACCATTGGCTACCCTTGTTATCCAGGGCTTGACTACAGTTAGCAACTCCACGAACAAAGCCCGAATTCCAATGCCAGGGTTCTTCAACACCTGTTCCTGCAGATTTGCGAGGAATTCTGCTGTACGAACGCAATCAGATCATCTGCTAGGGATCTTTCTTCTTGCTACATCCTCGTAGTCACCATTGCAAGTCTCTAGTTCATGCCTGATTGTTTTTACTGTATTCAGGGAGCATTGGGCAGCAGTCGTAATATCCTTATTTTGATGGCGGGCACGAATCATCATGATACAAGTTATTCTCTTCCATGATTCAGGTGGGTTCCAGCTATCCATCCTTTCTGACATCTTGTATATGAATGAAGAAGGGTCCAAACTTTTAAATGAAGAGAAGTGTGTGTTAATACATGTAACTTACGGAAAAATATAATTAATTATAAATATGTCAAATTTATCCCGAACACCCTGTATGTATATATATATATAAATTTTTATTTATTTAATTTAATTTAATTTTTTTAAAAATAAATTTGGGAAATTTAACCTTAGCTACTTAGGTGGGGCTTTGTGAATATATCAGTTATTGTTTAATTAACCTTTGTACTTGTACTGATGATGCCTGTGATACTCAGGCGAAAATTCTGGAAAATGGAGGAGAATATGGGATTGGAATATAAACTGTTGGCTTGGATAAGTGGGTGATTGGTGGACAGGTATCAGAAAGTCATATACGCAGGATATGACTTGGATTTTAGGTGACGAGTGGTGTGCCCCGAGGATCAGTCCTTGAACCATTATTGTGTAATCTATACATTAATGATATTGGAAAGGGGCTGACAGGAGAACTTCAGTTGTTTGCTGGTGATGCAAAGAAAGACAGACAATCAGAGATACTACTGATATACAGCATTTACAGGGTGATTTGAATAGGCTGGAAGTGTGGGCAAATGATGCAATGGTGTAATCTAATATCCTACAGCATATTATTATTATTTGACACCTCCAGGGAGTCCAAGGACTCATAGAGGGAGGGCACCTGCTCTACAACTCAGTCTCACCACTCAATCACCAACTGACCGCAACCACACCAATGCCATCTACCGCTGACCACCACTGGTATTACCACAGACAATCACAAACATTCATGCCCAGCAGCATGGATGTTTGTGCATAATCCCACCAATATTATATATTGGTGGGATTATGCTTGGAGTAAGTGATGATGCAAGATCTTGGAGTTATGGTGGATAGAAAGTTCAGAGGTCACATAGCAAAAATTGGAAATACAACTCAGAAAATAATTGCAATGTTGAAGCAAACATTGACATGTAAGGATATGGAAGTCATTTTGCTTATTTACAAGACCTTGATATGACCACATCTGAACTACTGTGTGCAGATTTGGTCTCCTGTGTTGCAAAGAGTTACACAGATCATATTGGGATGATGGAATGTAGATTATGAGGATAGATTGAGAGTATATGGACTACAGACAATGGTATACAGAAGAAAGAGGGGTGATATGATAGAGGTCTATAAACTTTTGAGAGGATGTAGGATATTGGTTGACAAAATTTTTCATTATATTGAAGGTGTGGAAAGGACAAAGTGATATCTATGGAAGTTAAGTTTGAGTGCAGTTAAGAAAGGGGTAAGAGCTGGATTTTTCTGTCATAGAGCTGAGTGAGTGGAACAATTTGCCTGTTGAAGTAGTAATGCGAGTGTGAATGAGTTTAAGAAAGGTATGATATCTGGTGTGTGTGTGTGTGATGTATGGCCTGTCTGCAGGTCTAATAATAATAATAAAAGGAATCTCAGCTCGCTTTTCCTTACCCTCGGTAGTGCACAATCACCAGACAGGATCAGATCACTCCTTGGATTTACGTTAACCTCTAGCATCTCCTGGTCATCACATTACTAACTTCCTCAGTCTTTAAAAATTTAGGCATTTTTTTCTGCTGATGATGCCATTTTTCACCTTCTCAGTTACTAACTCTATAGAAATCCCAAATCTGCCTGTTTTTGGAATATTCATCACATGTTTGGGCTGTAACATTCAAACCTGACAAATTTTTGATGGTGTCCAAAGGAGAGCAATTGGACTCTATTGTTTTTTCAAGTACTCCACAACCACTACTCTACTGAACTGGCAACTATCATTCCTCTACTTTCTGTTACCCCTGTTAAAACAACAGCAACAGCTGCCAAACATCCCTACTCAAGTTCAATTACAAACTTACCAATTTTCTTAGATAGTGAAATTACAGCCCAATAGTTTTTAATCCTTAAACACCCTACTGTATATACATAGAGGGATTTCAATGTAAGCATGCACACAAATGTTTTTTTGAATGTAATTCCTATTGTTGGAGTTAATAGCTGTACTGATGTGTGAATTTTTAGTTACAAACATGTTGAAAGTTTATTTTTCACTTGGTCAGACTATAATAATTTTAGTTTAATCCTTTATCCAAGTGTGTACAAACAAAGTTTGCGCCTGAAAGTATCTTCAGGACTGGGGTAAAGTGGTACAACACCAGGTGACTCCTTGCAAAGGTGGAACAAGCTACCAACACTCCTATCTCAGTATCTCCCATAATGCAAAACACATCTCCTTGCGGATATGTATAATGTTATGCATTAAGGGAAGGGCCACTACCCAGTCTAGTTTCGACCTTTATTTAGATCTCTTCAGTGGGAGCCAGGCCCAAGTGGAGATACCAAGACAGAAGCATTAGCAAGGTTATCTCCTTCTATAGGAGCTGCCAAACGGTGTGCCACCTTTTTATTAAATTACTCTGGATTTAGAGAAAGATGTTGAAAGTTTATTTTTCACTTGGTCAGACTATAATAATTTTAGTTTAATCCTTTATCCAAGTGTGTGCAAACAAAGTTTGCGCCTGAAAGTATCTTCAGGACTGGGGTAAAGTGGTACAACACCGGGCAACTCCTTGCAAAGGTCGAGCAAGCTACCAACACTCCTATCTCAGTATCTCCCATAATGCAACAGACATTCTTATGAAGTGTTCCCCATCAACTGCAAACTCTTCAAAAAAAAAAAAAAGTATTTGTAAAACTTAGAATAATTTCAGCTGTTCACTATTTTTTAAAAAAGTAGTGATTTATTATTCGGTTCTTAGTGTGCGCACATGCTTGAATTCTTCAGAATGAGTATTGTATGTTTTAAACTGATCTCTATGTGGCATGTATCCAACATTTTTACCACACAGTGGATAAACATTGAAATAAACAAATAAATAAAATTTTTAAAATAAAATAATTCATCTGTTGCAGTTTTAAGCTAACGCTGAAAGGAAAACTGCAGTTCTAAAACATTATTTGTATATAAATCTGTGATATTTTAAAACACAGTCTTACAATGAAGAAGCAGTTAAAGCAATTTAAATAATTTTTTGCTCATAAAAACAGAATGAAACATAGTTAAAACTAAGCATGATGCATGCCATGCATTGGAATTTTGAAAGGAAAGAAATATTCTAATCATATTTCTTTCAATAATATTACTTGAAAACATCTTTTTATTCATGAAAATATTGAACATGATGAGTTTTAGTGCAAGCATTTGAAAAATAGCACATAATTTCTGCAATTTTTTCAATAATATGAAAGAACATAAAAATAAAATAATTTGTTCTGTTGAACTGATCTGAAGAATAAAAGATTGCATATATTGTTGGCAGTAAATAAATCTACTGCTAAGATTGAAATTTATTTTTATATATTTTATGGGAAACAAAATGAACTAAATGTAAAAATATTGATTAACAGTTTCTGATAGAGAAAATTTCAAGCAAAACAGTATACTCGTGTGGATGCAAAAATTACTCTGTTAATTTACTCTGTTAATTAATCTGTTAATGCTTTAAGGATTAAGGCAGAATATGGTAATTACATGATAAAAGAGAGAAAGCCACTAATGTTTCTATTCTTGAAAAATCATAAGGTGATTTGTATTTGATTCACTTTGGCTGATAGGGAAGTTAAAGCATTCAATAATTTTTTTAATTGTTTTTACTGACATATGGATTGTATATAAAAAGGAACACACTAAAGAAATCACTTCTTTCTGCTGCTTTTATGCAAATTATAACTTTTTCACTTCCAGTCGTCTGTTTAGATTAACTTCAATTTATTATAAAATAATCATTGTAATAACAGCTTTACTTTACTTTAAAGTAAAGTATGGGTTTTTTTTTTTTTTTTTTTTTTTTTGGAAGAGGTCGAGGTATGCATCAAGTATTTAAATATTACTTTTGAAATTTCTTTATTTGTAAAAAAGAGAATATTGCAAAGGAAATTTAAGCCATTTTTAAATCACTGGAGGAGTTTGCTGGAGAATTTTATTAAGACACATTTTGAGGATAAAAGTTTTGAAATTTGAATTTTATTTCCTGATATTTAATGTTCAGTTGTACTGTACTATTTAACATTGGTTCAATTTACTTATTTAATACAAAAACAATATATATATATTTGGATGGCAATTATACTTATGTGCTTTCATTTATGTACAGATTCTTCCTCATGAATGCCACTGTCATGAATGTGGATTTGTGTTTTTTCACACTGGTGTTTATAAAATGGATGTACAGTGCAGCAGTAATAAACATTATGGAATTTGGCCATCTGCTACTGCAGGGACTTTTACAGTTGATTCCGTTGCATCAACTAATAGACATGTTGGAAGAGAATTACAAGCACCTAGTGGCCTTCATAGAGTTAGTGATCAAAATGGTCATGTTTGGAAGTGTACACCATCAATTGAAATAACCATAGTAGAAAATTAGTTTAAAAAAAAATCCTTCCCGAAGGACAGTGTTAAAATTCACCTTTTTGAATAAATTATATCATTCTGATTTTTATACATTACAGGTAATAACTTTTCTTTTGATATCTCTTCATAAAATGGAGATACAGTCCTAAGTTATTTTGCAGTAAAATGGAACTATATCCATTGCTCCAAAGAAGATGAACTGATGCAGAAAGGCCTGTTTAAGAAAGTATTTGGAGTCACTGTGATGCTAAAAGTGAACTATTAATTTATATTCATAGGTCTGTTATTTGTATAATATGTGTTATAATTGATATGCCAAAAGAGATTAATTTTTTTTTAGAGTTTTCTTTTAGGCAATATGTAGAATATGTAAAAGCCATATCTTGAGTTTTGTTGCCATAAAATATTAGTGTGTGTGTTTGTGTGTGTGTATATGTGTATATATACACACACACGTACACATATTATTTCTTTTCTTTCTTTCTTCTCTTTTTTTTTTAATCATATTATTATGATACTGTTTGTAAATTTGCTATTTGTACTGTTTTATATGGAAATCATTTGAAGAAAGACTGCATTGTGAAATTAGATTGTTAAAATCAAGTAATTTTAATAGTATATTTTGATAGGTTAAAAGCTTTTCCTCATGTTCTATGTCTTTTACTTAAACTATTTCTTAGCCTGATGAACTGTGCTTCATTAAAAAGCAAATCACATAGCATTTGAATTGTGAATCAGAATACAGGTATGTTTGGAATAGAGTAAATGGAATTAAGTTTTATGCATGCCTATAATTATTTACACATTATAATTCAGTAGCAGTTGTGGGATTTTTGAGAAATAAAATTGTTTTTGTTGGTTCAGCTACAAATGTGTATACTCAAGGACTGCAAATAAAACTCAGCAAAACTATGTTATTGTAAAAAAATCACTGTACAAAAATTGTTCGTTATTGTTTTCTTCCTAATGGGAAAATAGAATAAAATATTTAAAAAAAAAGCCATATAGAATATGACTAAAGTAGATAACAGATCTTAATACCTCATCTTAACTGCAGCCCCTCTTCTCCATAATATGTACATAAAAAGGTCTGCTTGATAAAATGTAGGTAGAGTTGAATGTTTCTTCTAACCTTGTAGAATACACCTTTCATAGTAAAATTCGTTTTATATAGAATGAATATTTAAACTATTTTAAAGAGTTATAGTTTGGTATTTGGATATGTGCACTGAGCTACTGACTGTTGATGCTGTGATACACATAATGAATTAAATAACGTTTTGCATTTCTCTTAAGTTTTCATTGGTTTCTGACATATTTCTTTATGTATTAATTTTTTGTCTTTTCCCTGTTTTTTTTTTTTTTTTCCGGTTTAATCATCATGCATTTTGCATAAAATAAATACTTATATGCTAGTTATTATTCATATGACGTTTTAATAATATTAAGCAGAGCACACACACACTTAGAATCAATAAACATAATTTATTACAGTAGTATTTCTTTTGATCTCTATGGCATCTTTAGGTGCAGCTTTATTTTAAATGTTGAACACAGACACATACATGGTAAACTAAACTTACTATTACTGAATTTTTTTTTAAGCGTTGTTCCAGAGTTTGAAGCAAAGCACCACAGTTACATGTATTCATTTGTGTATACTTATATAATAACAGTTTCCTAAATCTTGGGTAACTTAAAAAATACCATGTTTATTAAGTTCTGTTGTGTTTTAGAATGCTGATGCTGATTATTAGAATAGTCTTTCTCCTTTAAGTTGCTCCTTTTTAATAGTCTTCCTCCAATGCATTTTATGTAAGGTCTTGTGCACTGTTAGTCACACCAGTCTTTCTGAATTCATTAAATTTGATGTCACATCATTATACATATCTCTTCTTTAGACTGCAACTTTCTGTGATTGATCAAAACAGGCTAATTTAAATTGACAAGAGATTTTATAAACACTGGAGGGTGGGAACAAATCAGAAAAGATAATCTCTGGAGAGAGAGAGAGATCTGTGGGTCATTTGGCTAATTCTTACTGTTTTAAACTTATAGGCCCAAAACAATAATTTGTTATAGTGGAAATTTTGTGGAAAACACTAGAAAAGTAGCTATATTGAATTTCTTTGAGAATGACATTGATACTATGCTGCTCTGACTGGCACTTTTTTTGTTATTTGCTATAGTAAGTTTGTTTTAAGAATTTTTGCTTAGTCAGAGTTGACTGTACTTATGTAAGATTTATGTTCTTGATTTACTTTTTAAGTAGAAAACAATACCTGATTGCTCTTCTTCATTCCTCAACTGTTGTCTTGGTCCCCCACTTTCATTATTTATAGAAAACTTAGCCTATACTGATAGATACCTTCAAAAAAATTCTCACCATCTCACCAACCTTGAACTGCCTGCTCAAATAAGTTTTTTTTTTTAATTGAATATATCTAATAAATTAATAACACTATCTATCACTATTATTTTATTTAAATAAATAAATAAATCTTAGCCAAGAATGCCCTACAAACTACTTCAACCTGTTTAAAATTTCTTCACTTAAATTGTTCTGTATTTACTGTGCTGTATTTACTTTCTTTTCTAACATAAAATTTATTCTCAGCATAAATTAGCCTACTATCCATCAGTATTACTTTATCTAAACAAATAAATAAATCTTAGCTAAGAATGCTCTATGAACTACTACTTTAACTTGTTTAACAAATTTCTTCACTTAAATTGTTCTGAGGATGTGCTGCATTTACTTTCTTTTCTACCACAAAATTTCTTCTCAGCGTAAATTAGCCTACTTTAGAGAAAGAGAGAGATCCGCAACTATAAAAAGAGAAGAATCAGAATGTATAAATGGCATAAAATTTATTATATTTTTATATGTTTTGAAAGAATAGTTTGGCTAACCGTGAATTGGGTATCCTGCATAAAGACCATTGATGGAGAACTAAGATATTAAAAAGAAGCAAATTTAAAACAGAGAGGCATTAACACCATCAATTGATAACATGCCAAACTTAAAAAAAAAATATGGCTCCTCTAATATTTGAGAAACTTCTGTTATATATCCAAATGAAAATATATAACTGTGCCTCTATGATCATTTCTAGAAAGAATGCTTATAGGACTTTAGTCGGACAGTATGTTTGTTACTGTCATGTTATTTGCTTTTCTATTAAAGTTTAAAGTAATCATGTAAAGAAGATGGTATAGTGACTGTATTAAAGTATTCTTAATAAATTACATCCTGTTTATTCTATTTCTGTGCTGTTTTTAATACTTCTATGTACAAGATGAGTATCATATATGTTCTATATGTACAAATTTCAGGACCTTTTTTATCATCACATTTCTTTTGTATTATCACTGTTCCAATTCTCCCCCATTCATGAACACAAACTCCCCCCAGTTATAAATTTTAAAGATATCTTCAGTAAGTCATGCAGTTATCATAGATGATTTGAACAAAATTTAAGTATTGAATACAATAACTATTTTAGAATTTAGTCTGTACAATTAATTCACTTAATGTAGTTTCTAAAAAAATTGACTAGCTTCTACAGAAATTAAAGATACCAAGAAATTATATACTTGGTTTAATCCGTTATCCATAATCCAAGATTATATTTCAGGCGCAAACTTTGTTTGTGCCTGAAATATAATCTTGGATTACGGATATAATCTTGGAAAAAGGTTGAAATAATGCCAAAGTCATATTTCCATATACGAGTAGCCAAAAGGTGTCACACCTTATTAAAAATACTCTGGATTAGAAATAGTTGTTGGAAGTTTTTCCACTTGGTTATACCAAGTGGTTAAAGATACCAAAAAATTATATACTTGCTTTAATCCGTTATCCAAGTGTAAGCGGTCTGGGTAGTGATCCTTCCCATAATGCATAGCATTATACATACCCATAAGGATATGTACTTTGCATTATGGGATACTAAGGCAAGTGATGTGAAGTCATTAGGTTCTGTATATGAGTTGTCTCAGTCCTGATTATATTTCAGGTGCAAACTTTGTTTGCTTACACTTGGATAATGGATTAAACCAAGTATATAATTTCTTGGTATCTTTAATTTATAGTATTACCAAGTGGAAAAAACTTCCAAAAACTAGCTTCTGTAGAGTCAGACTCAGATTACTGAGGGCAAAATGATATGAATATTAAGTTTTAGAAGACAGTTTGCTGTTCTTTTAATTTTATAATGAAGCTGTATAATTTCTAAAAAAAATTATTGGTCAACATTTAAATCAGTCTTCTTAGTCATTCATCCCCCCCCCCATTAAAGTTTTTTGCATTCTTATATTTTGATAAATGTTTTAGATATGTTATTTAATTTCAGTGTTATATTTATGAATAACCCAACTCTGAGCACTGCTTATTATTGCAAATTATTGGTTCAAAGAAAGACTTTCACAAAATTAATTTAATTACCATTTCAAATTATAATGAATGCAATATGCATACAAGTATAAAAGGGAGAGAGTAATTTAGGTCAAGTTATTATGATGACTTTGAATGTCACTGTCATTTATTTTCTTTTCAGTCGTTTATGGGTGATGTGAACGAATGTTATGATTCCATATATCATCAATAATCTGATGAGATTCCTTATGAGTTTTTTTCAAAAACAAAGAAAATTTTCTTACTGCACCTTTGAAATTGTCCATTAACTTAAACACTAGTTTTCTTATGAAAAAATACCAAAAATGCAATTTTTGAAAAATAAATAAATTAAATACCTTAATTCAAAATTAAAACATATACAAAAAAAATTTCTTTATTAAATTACTCTGTTTCAAGTTTTCATCAGACATGTTAATATAGTATAACATCCTATGTCATATAAAGTTGATTTTTATATTTTAATAATTTATATAGGAACTTTAATTTTAGGCTTTGTTATTTTAATATATATTTTCAAACAAACTTGAAATCCACTAATATAGAATTGTAACATGTATATTAGAGTTGAAATATTTCTGGTGCTGCATTGACACTTTGATTAATGTAAAATAGTTGGGTGAAGATAATGTCAGATCCTGCTGGTTAATTAGTTCATTCAATATAGATGAAAACAGGTTTTGTTATGTGATAAAAAGATAGAATTTATACTATAAATTATATTATAAGATGCAAGAATTGGACCTACAGGATTCCATAAATACTAGATTAATTTTCTCTTTAGCCTTTTATTGAAAGCAGGATAGAGAGATAATTTATGAACCGGTAAGGAAGAAAGAACATTAAGTGTATTAATGTTTTGACTAAGGATATTTCTATGAAGATCATCTTCATTTGATTTGAATTAGGGTTTGAACTTGGGAAAATCCCAAGGTTTTTTTTTTTTATTTTTTTTATTTATTTTTATAGAAAAGTAATGACTAAAATTATTGTGTTGACAGCTATCAGTATTATGTGAATACTGATATCTGCAGTTATTCAATGGAAGAATTTTGTTTCAAAATCTTAACCAGAGTAAATTTTATTTAATCTGTTTGTTTTGCTTTTGTGACAGAAATGCAGTTTTAATTATAAATAAAACATTATCTGTCTTTATTTTCTTTAGCTTATTATAGATCCAGACCTTTTTTCCCATTTCAGTACTGATTAAAATTAAAAAAAAATGTTTGGTATATTTTGCAGTTCATCTCAACTTTATGGAATTGAAATTTTACAGATACCTGGTTTATAGGTTGGTCGATTGGTAGAGCCTCTGCTACTAATGGCTCAGTTAAGTAAGTTTGAGCACGGTTAGTAGTTGGAAGGGGACCAATCGTTTGATGCTGTTGGCACACTCTCCTTCGATTAGTCTTTGGACTCCCTGGAGGTGTCAAATAATAATAATAAATCTCTGAAATGAATTGCAAATTCAACACAAAAGTTTTGTGTTATTTTAATAATAGTTTTGAATATTTTAGACTTGAAATTTTTGAAGTGAACTCTTTTCATATAATTAACACCATAATATACTGCCAATTATATCTCAACCTGTATTTTTTCATTTCTTAAACAGTTTCCAGTAACCTTTTGTGTTGCTTTTTTTTTGCAAGATTGCCATCAAAGTAGTTATACCTATAGCATATTATATATTGCTCACTCATACATATCCCTTCCCCTTTCAGTTTTGAATCACATTTAGCATAGTTGTTAACAATGACCTATATGCTGTATTAATTGAAATACCATTTCAATTAAACATTACTGAAGGTCAAGGTCAAGTAATGATCATTAACAGTTCAGGTCAGGGGTGATCAGAACTCTCTTGTTGCCACCCTGACCATTTGGCAGGGCAAAGGAAAACAGTGTGTCTGTGGAAATTTCATTCCTATTAATCATTGGATGTGCCATACATCATGATGGTTCTTCAATTGTAACCAAATCTGCATCGGGGGGGACTAACGTTTTTGATTTGGGATATATTAGAAAATAGTAATAAATATGTGAACCATCATTAATGAGTCATGTTGAGAATGGGAAAAAAGGAGTGAAAGTCATGTGAGAAAGGGATGAAAGAAGAGGTGTGAATAGAAATACTTCCATTACTGGAAATGAATTATTCATAATTAACATTTGTGATATGCCATGTGGGTTCTGTAAGTTGCAAAAAACGTGATCCTATAAACTCCAGACATAACAAGTGGCATAATTTAAAAAAAAACAAAAAAAAACCAGTAAATTTGTTTATCTAATTTACATAAATGAATTACCTAATCCAGTGATCAGGTAATTTATTTAGGCTTGCCAGGAATATGTGTGGGTTCATAGAGCAGAAAATCATCTTGTAAAATTCCTTGTGCATGTTATGTGTATTTATTTCTATGTTTTATTTATATGGTTTTCCAAGAATTTTCTTTTATTCACTGATACAGTTTCTTTTTTGTCAGCAGCTTTTCTGTCTTATCAATAAGATATATCTGGCATATTCCAGCATTTGTTGGAGATCAGTGGATGCAGTTCACTTCTTATACACAGGATTCATTTCTATTCAGGAAAAGATGAATTTTTACTTACTATGTCTCTTCTTTTAGAAAACTGGAAACATTTCATCTTCAACAAACACTATACTGTGGAAGTAAGAAAAACAAGCAGTTTTATGGTATCACTAAATGCAATACAGAGACATTTACAGTCTATGTACTACATTTAGCAACAATAGTGTAATTAGAGACAACTGGAAGAATCCATCATAAAGAAAAACACATCCCTCCCACAAATGCTATAATACTACATGCATGCCAGAAACAGTTTATTGCAGCAACACATTTGTCCTAACATCTTCTGGTGTTAAGAAATACTGGTCTGAGAAAAGGAAAAAAAAAAAAAAAAAAACGACAACATCCATCTGTTATTAAACTGCCACTTATGCCATAATCACATAGAAATTATGTGAACTATTTATATTAATGTATTAATGTTCTTCTTTTACTCTCATTTCTTTTTCTATAGATATTAAGCTTTACAATGATCTATCAACTCGATTAATCGATTGCACTGAGAAATCAGTTTTTGGCAATTAACTGAGATTACAGTTTATTGAATTTAGATTCAGTAGATACATTGTGCAGTTCTGGCAATCAGTTGACACATTGATTTGTTCAAGAATGAGGCTACCAAAATATCGATTAGTTGATGGTTAGATGATTGAGAGAATACTCTTATGTATTTTTGGTTAAGTTTTCTATGATTTTATTATATTTTTAATTATAAAATAATGTTTTAAATTATGAGAATGCAAATAGTTTGGCAGGACTGTTAAGCTGACCGATATGAATTTTTCTGCAGTATGTTCACAGCCAAAGTAGTTACTGTCCTTCCATCAAATTTACATCTTTTATTTATATATTTAAAAAATAGATGGTGATTTCATTTTACATATGACTTAGGTACAAAATTATTCAACATATGTTACTTGCTGCCAGAAAATGTATTAGTGATAATTCTTATATTAATTCTCAAAGGAAAAATCTGTCTGTTGTACTTCAGAAACAAATGAAATGAACTTTTCATACTTTGAAATCAGCAATTAACTCACTAAAGCGCTCAGGATATCTAGAGACATTGCTTTTAACTTTAAATGACTTCAGTTATTCACTTTATCTCATTACTTATTAAGGTAGATAAGAGATCAGTTATTTTACATTATAGTCTAATATTATGATTAGGAGTTGGAAGTTTTCCGCTTGGTTATACTATAAATTAAAGATGCCAAGAAATTATGTTCTTGGTTTAATCCTTTATCCAAGTGTAAGCAAACAAAGTTTGCTCCTGAAGTATTTTCAGGACATGGCAACTCAGAGAGAGGCTAATGATTTCACATCACTTGCCTTAGTACCATTATGCATATCCTTGCAGACATGTATAATGCTGTGCATTATGGGAAGGGTCACTACCCAGACTGGTTTCGACCTTTATTGAGGTCTCATCAGTGGGAGCCAGATCCAGAGGTGATACCCTCTAGCTCCCACTGATGAGACCTCAATAAAGGTTGAAACTAGTCTAGGTAGTGATCCTTCCCATGGCATTATGGGATACTAAAGCAAGTGATGTGAAGTCATCTCTATTGAGTTGCCCTGTCCTGAAAATACTTCAGGAGCAAACTTTGTTTGCTTTCACTTGGATAAAGGATTAAACCAAGAACATAATTTCTTGGCATCTTTAATTTATTATATTATGATTATGAGTTATGTCCTTTAGATAAATGTATTGCTTGCATTGAGATAATGGCTAGGGGTGTGGATAATGATTTTGTGAGTAAAAGTGAAATCTCAGTAATAAGTTATTAAAGCATTATATGTTCCTTTGTGCATACATAATATTTAATTGATGAGTTTCATTATTAATAAATTATTATTGATTTAAATGAGGGACTCTATATAACATTTTCACTGATTTTTCTCTTTAATTGGTAAATCAGTATGTCTTAAAAAAACCTGTAAAAGGGCAATTGACGTTGCCACTTTTTTAAATATTGCTCAAAATATTAATAAATAACAACCATTCAGTTTTAGTAGAATTTATGTATTGTTTTGTCTTTTGCATCTGAAGGAGAGCTTACATTCTTTTATTATTATTATTATTATTCACTGATTAAAACAAATATTTTTTTAAAATAAATTATAGAGAAAAGTACACTACTCAGTTGTAACATTCATGTAGCATTCACTTTTTTAATATTAAGAAATCTCTTCCAATCTAGTTGGAAATGGCCTAGTACTGGATTATATATATATATATATATATTGACTATATATGTATATTTCTCTCTTGCTCTCTCTTTTAATCTTGATTATTGCATCTATAATATTGTAACATCATTTCTGGATTCACTGGGTTACCAATGAGCATCAAGATTCTTCAGGTATGCTGCACAATTTTCTTTTTACTCTTTTAAAAGCATTCATCATACTCATTTTTGATGCAACAGTAATCTCTGTTACCTGAGAGCTAACATGCTATATATCCCCCCCCCAGAAACTTGGGTATTCTACCTCATAACAGATAGTGATCAGAGAACACATGAAAGTAACTGTTTACTTGGAAAACAGTGAGCTGATTAGTGATCTAAGAGTTTTAAGAATCTGAACTTAGAGAAGGACCCCTATAATGACCATCTCATTCCATGTCATACCATACCATACCATGCTTATGGGAATGGATTATCTTTTCATATCAGTTTGTGTGATTTGTATTTATTAAAGAACAGGGCTGTTATTAATTTTTGTCATAATTTCACTTAAATTCAGTCTGACTTTATTCGCCTGCCATATTATGGCACTTAAGGTTATTGTCAGTGAAGATGAGAAGAAATCTTTTTTATGTTAATCCTATCCATGAAAAAGTGAAGTGAGGATTAAATAATCCACTCTAGAATCTGGATTACATTCTAGCGACCAAATATTTAATCAGTAGCTAACAATATTTGCTAATTTTCTGAAATTAAATACCAGGATAAAAAGAAATATTTAAGTGTTTTTTTTTTGTTTGTTTTTTTAATAAACTATTCTGTATTGTTTATAGAGCTGTGCTCAAAATAAGTATATGTATATTTAAGTACTGTTCTCTATGCCATTGAATTACCTGTAAGTGTTATAGCTTTTTTTTTTATCTCATTAAATGAGTATTCATGCATTTAAACATGCACATTTGTATATAAGTCATGCTAAGAACTTGAAAACGATAGCACTTCTTGAAACGTTAAAGAAATTTATAATATGATACAATTGCAAAGTGTAACTATTAATCAGCTTTATTTTTTGATATCGTAAATGAGTTTCACTGTCTGAGTATAAACAACTTTTATCTGTCATTGATTTCATATATGAACACAGGTGACATTTAATCATACATTTTTTCTTAATTTTTCTTTGATTTGCATAATGAGAACAAGTTACCAACTTTAAACCTAATTATGAGTTTTCTTTTTTTTTATCAGTTTATTTTTTCTATTCATTTATAAATGTGTTTAAGTTTTAAAACCTTACATTTTATGAAAAAAATTCTTTAATGCTATGTTAACCTCCCTCCCTTGGACAAAGTAAGCAGTTTCACAATATGTACTCCAAGAAAATATCCTGTTTCATTTCTTTTACCTGTGCTAGATGTTTTCACAGATTTATTATATTTCTTAAAAAATTGAATGTAAAAACTTTTAAACTGTAGCAGATGCCCATGTTCTTAAGTCATAGTACATTCATTATGAAAATTTTACTAGTATTGTAATGAATGGCACATATATTCTGTTGATTTCTTAAAAAGCAAAAATGCACATATACACAGGAAGTATTTTGTGAACTAGTCATAGTGACAAAAAATTCTATTCTTATTTCTTGTAATACATCTTTTGTACAGTGAGTGGTAGTTGAACATTTCTGATAAGACAGTTCCTATAAAGATCAGTTCATAATTGTTATTATCATATATGAAAACTGCATCATTATGAAATATGCCTCAATTAGACTGGAGAAACATGTTATGATGTGTTAACTCGGATTTTTTTTAATCCAAAATGCATGAAAATAATAAATAATAATGTAACCATGATGAATCATTATGCTATAATCAGTCAAAAGAAAAAGAAAATTAATAGAGGAACTCTATTAGAACTTAATTCTGTTCTTATTGTTAATTTTGCTGGCGTACTTAATATATCATTACTAACAATGTAAAAAAAAAAGTAAATCTTTTATTTTCAGTGATGTACAGGATATGATCTTGAATTCTGTATAAGAGACTTTGGTTATTGTTGTAAAGAAAATGAAAGGGAAAAAAACAACTATATATATATATATATAATGTATAGAAAGAAAGAAGAACAGAATAATTACCTGTAATAAAGTGTAATTTTTTTAATTGGTCTACTTCTTTTCTAAAAAAAAAAAACAACTTATGATTAACTATATACTTCTTTTTAAAATATAACAGTCATATAATAACTTCCTCTTTTTTTTTTTTTTCTGGTTATTGAAAGATCATAGTTGGGTTTGCTTTTAAACCTGGAGCTGTCACATTAAAAATACAATTTTCATCCCAAATAAATGCATAAGCTTTGTTTGTCAAAACCATATTTTACCATTCTACAAGTTAAAAACATTTTGCCTCCTTACTGCATCTTTGTTTACAATATATAGTCAAGTTTAATATTTATATATATATATATATATTAAACTTCACTATATATTGTAAACACATCCATTTAAGATGGGAGAATAATAATGAGAGAAATAGCATGTCTTGTGAAACACATTGTTTAATAAGACAAATAATGAACTTGAGTGACTGGAGAAGTATCTTGTAAGTAGTACCACAGAAGAGAAGGAATGGAGAGTAAAAAGTATGAGTATTGTATAGTTATTCCATGATATAGGATACACTTGATGAAAGTGATAAATTCATTTTGTTTTATTTTATTTTTTGCAAAGATTAGAGATATTAATGAAGCTGTAAGAATGCAAAAGGGGATAGTAAAAGCATTGATAAGAAGTAAGGCAGGGAGTATAAATGATTTGAAAGATGATTCAAACCATTTAAAATATCAGTAACCAAAAAGGTTTTTAGTAGAGTTCACTGCATTCACTTGTTTTCTTTTGTAGAGGTTTGCAGAGCATTTATGTGCATCATAAGGCACAGATGCGCATCAGTCAGTCGGTGCACTCTAACTTGGTGTGTTCTCTTTTTCTGTGACTCTGAGCCCTTTTAAAATGTCAGTTGAACCTGGTGTAATTCGGTCTGTTTGCTTTACTTGTTTGGTCCCGCATGCATTATCAGATGACAGTAAGCTTCAAAGCCTATAAATTTGTTCTTCACTTCTTTCATGTCATAAAAATGAGCTATTTTTGGATTACTTGCTCACTTATCATGAAAAATGGATCTTGTAACTCTAACAGGAAGCGAAATGATCATTGGTTGTCACCAAACGATCCAGTACCACACATTTCAAAGACACTGTTTCATCCCCAGAAGAGTATGCTTTGTGTGTGGTGGACTGGAGCCAGTTTTGTTCACTATGAGTTTCTTGCTGCAGGCTACACAATTATGGATGAGATCTACTTGATCGTTTGCAGGATGCATTAATTCAGAAACAGCCAGGACTAGTTAATCAGAAGAAAATGCTATTCTTACAGGACAACACAAAACCTCATAACTGCAAAACTTACCTGTGAGAAGATTTTGTGCTTTAGGATGGGAGATACTCCCTCATCTTCCATATTCTCTTGACATTTCTCAAAAGTGATTATCACCTTTTTTTGGCACTAGACAATCACATGCAAAATAGACAGTTCCACAATAAAACAAAGATTGAAGCTGAGGTTGCTAGGGTATTACTTCTAAAGACAATGTTTTATAAAAGCAGAATTTACAAACTTGTATTACATTGGAAAAGAGTTGTAGATTGTGGGTGCTTATTGTGGGTGAATAAAAAACATTTTATTAAAATTTCGGCAGTTTAATTTTTATTATGAAAAATTGCACAAACTTTTTTGGTTACCTGATATACCGGGTGATTATAAAATAACGTCAAGTGTTCAGAGCCCTCTAGCGAGTAATGTATTGGACGAAACACACCAATATTCGGTAGACGTACACAGTGGAACATGGGGATTCGATTTAACGAAAAAAATAGTACCAAAAGTCGCCAACAGGGGAAATTTTGGCGCTGTTTACCGAGTAAAATGCATTAATTTGCATTATTGCGTTTCTTTTGAGCGATCATGCAATAAAAGGAAAGCCTGTAGATTTCTTATCATTCGTAGACGAACTGCTTTTTGATACCTCTTACCTTACGTGAGCGTGCTTTGTTAGTCAGACTATTATAAGCGGAACAATAATGACAGTGCTTGTCTTCATGATTTTCGGTGTATGAAAAATTTATGAAAAGGACCCATTAGCGTAACAAACTTACGAAAACTGATTTAGCGATTTGAAACTACTGGAACTTTAGCAGTGCAGGTAGGCAGGGGATGCAAACCAATCAATCACCAACAGGTTGCAACTGCTATTGTGGAACAGGAGATGACGAATGTGCAGGGTACCGGCAGTGCACGAGCAATATCCCGGCAAACAGATATCGCATACACAACGGTGTGGAAAATCCTACATCAGATGTTGAAGTTTTACCCCTATAAAATCAGTCGTGTTCAAGAATTGCACCCTGGTGATGCAACCACATGAATCGATGATGCATGGCATTTGGGCTGCAACTAATCCACACATGTGTCTGCAAATGCCTATCCACTCGCTCAAAGTCACAGTGTGATGCGGATTTATGGAATCTTTTATCATCGGCCTGTACTTTTACGAGGAAAATCACCAAAATGGACCAGTGACCTGTTTCGTCAATGCTAAGTATGCCAATATGCTACAGAACTTTGTGGTTCCACAACTGCAGCAAAGAGGATGTCTCGATTCGACCATCTTCATGCAGGATGGTGCACCACCCCACATCAGACTTCAGGTACAGCTTGTTTTGTGACAACATTTCTCTGACAGAAGAATCATTAGTCGTGTATTTCCCACGCCATGGTCACCGAGATCGCCTGATCTCAATCCTTGTGACTTTTGGCTGTGGGGATTTCTTAAAAGCATTGTGTATCAAGGACATGTACCCGATATTTCAACTTTGAAAGATCGAATAACGTTACACGTGAGACAAATCAATTCCAATATGTTGCGAGCCACTGTCATTCATTAGTCACACCTACTAAAATTAATGTGGCACCGCCAACATTTCCCCTGTTGGCGACTTTTGGTACTATTTTTTTTCCATTAAATTGAATCCCCAAGTTCCACTGTGTATGTCTACCGAATATTGGTGTGTTTCGTCCAATATATTACTCGCTAGAGGGCTCTGAACATGACGTTATTTTATAATCACACCTGGTGTATATGAAGGGATGGTCTGGAAAGTTTTGATAAACACCTAGAACAAAAATTAATTTTGTCGTCTTATATATATATATCCTAAAAGAAAAGATATTTTCTAAAAAAACATTTTTGTTCTAGGTGTTTATCAAAACTTTCCAGATATGATAGAAACGTTTAAGTTGCTTAAAGGGTTTTATAGGATAGGTAGGGGAAATATTTCAGCACTTGGCTAGAGGGACTAGAACAACGGGTCATCCCTGGAAGTTGAATAAAGGCGTGGTTAGTAGGGGTGTGAGTACTAGATTTTTTGCTTGAACAGTTGTCAATGAGTGGAATGGGTTGCCAGAGTTAGTTCCTATTAATAGACAAAGCGAGTGCTTTGTCTATTAATAGGTTCAAAGAGAGGTATGACAGATTGTGTCTCCTGCATTGGAGGTGCCTGTATAATAATAATAGTGGCTAGTTCAGCAGAGCACTGTCTCTATGAAAGTATCTTTAGAAAAGGCAGAAACTGAACGTCTGTGAGAGAGGATCATTAATTAGCCAGATTGCCCTGTTCTGTATAGAATCGAGCAATCTTAGAGAGGATTTTGGTGCACCACCCCAAATATGGGAGCAATATTACATGACTAGGTGGATTTGGGTTTTGTATAGATTTAGCAGCTCTGTGAAGTAGTCTTGTGCAGAAAGTACACCAACTTTTTTGGTGGCTGCAGAAATTATAGTTGAAATAGGATTCTGCCAGAAAAGATCAAAGGTGCAGGTCAGTCCAAGAAGAGAAATCTGATTGTGTTTTGATATCTCAGTATTACTGAAGGTAAGGGGGAGGGGAGATGCACACTCTTTCTTTCAGACAGAACTGAGTTTTGCTGGCACTTGGTTTACATGGTTGTCCTTGCCCCACTTGGATGTAGCTAGGTGATCTGAGATCCCTGGTTGTAGTAGATCTTGAAGATTCTAATACTTGAGCACTAGAAGGTTTGTCGAATGAAAAGGAGGAATGGAGTGTATCATCAGCAAAGCTATTGATAAGATTGGAAGTCTGTCAGAGTAGGTCATTTATATACAAGAGGAAGAGAGTGGGTGAAAGAACAGAACCTTGAGGTACTCCTACATTGGTGGAGAAATCTGAGGAGAGTAAACTGTCCACCATGACACGTGAGTGACCAGTGAGAAAGTTGGCAATCCAGTTGCAGAGTGAGGATGGCATTTTGGTGGGTAGGCCCTTATGCCAAACCCAATCAAATGCCTTTGAAATGTCAAGGGCAATCATGCGAGTTTCTCCAAATTTTTCTATGGCCTGAGTCCATAGGTGGGTAGTGAAAGCAAGATCAGTTGTAGATCGCTAGTGGCAGAAACCATACTGCTGGTCACTGATTAGGTTGATATGTCTCTAGGTGGTTCAAGAGTTTTTGATAACTTTCTCCATAATCTCTGAGAGAATAGACTTTTATCACCTTTCTTTGGATGGGCTGGATGTGGACCTGTTTCCATGTTGTAGGGTAGATGTCAGTCGAATAGGACAGATTGCCAAGGTGATACAGGATATGTATTAGTTCTGTGGCACAAATTTTAAACATAATAGGTAGGATACCATCAAGACCAGATGCATTGTTTGTGTTCAGGTTATTAAGAATTCTTCAGATTTATTTCTGTTGAAAGACTATGGGAGACATGAAGGGAGCCATTCTTTGTGGAGTGGAGAGAACTTTGCTCAAATTATCAAGGCAGGTATTGAAAGAGAAGAGTGATGCCAGTAAGTTGGCCTTGTATTTTAGTGAGGTACTATAGTACCATGGGGGTGAGAGTAGTGGAAACCTGGGTGGGCAGAAGTTGCACCCAGTGGCCTTACCTAGGGACCAGAAGGAGCAACTGCCTTTTGGGCAGTAAGCAAATTTGCAGCATTTAGCCCTTTCAAAGTCTGACTTGGACTTCATGATGATTCTTTTGCAACTGTTGCAGGCTGAAATATAGGCAGAGAGGGCAGCTGGAGTTTTGGGCTTGAGCCGTGGTAAGCAGAGGTTTTTTCTTTTACAACATTGGCACACTTTTTTTGAGAACCAAGGCTTGGATGGTAGCTGAGAATTTGGAGTGTAATAAGGGATGAAAGCCTTCATTCCTGTGAGTTGGATTTCTGTTATTCAGTCTGAGCAGGTGTTTGGATCAGAAGAACTGAAGCAGTAATCATACCATGGGAAGGAAGAATAGAACTCACAGAGGTCATCCCATTTGGCATTCTTGTAGTGCCAAAGGACATGAGGCTGTGAACTGGTGGGTGAAAGTTGTTCTGTGGCAAAAGAAACTAGTATGAGGTTATGGTTCGCGTTTCCAAGAGTAGAATAGACAACCACAGTATACCTGGAAGAGGAGCTTTTTAGGAAGAGATCAAGTGTGTTGGCAGATTGGAGGGGTTGTCTGGTATTCTGGTAGGAAGATTGATGATCTGAGATAGGTCAGTGCTAATGGCAAACACCTCAGTATCCCTGCTGCTTGATCATTGAAACTAGACAAGTGGAACTAATATGAGCTGTGCACATTGAAGTCCCCAAGAAGGATGACTTCACTTTTCGAGTATTTAGACTCCAATAAGTTGAGCTTTAGAGAGAAAGTTGTAGAGGTCAGAGGTTGATGGAGTTTGGAAAGCAATAGAGGGCACATATGAAAAGGGCATGTTGATTTGGTAGAGAAATTTCGAACCAAAGCAGATCAAACAGTGAGGATTCAAGGATTTGCAGTCTCTGGCATGGTATGTCGATTCTGACTAATGCATATGCCACCCTTGTGGCAGAAAGAGCTGTGTAATGTGTAGTTTGCGTTGTTGAGGTATACAGTGGCTGTTGGGGTTGTGAAAGGAATAGTAGTTCTGGTTTTTGGATGACTGTAGCTGTTGCTGCACATTGTTTACGATGCTGTTTAGGCCATGGATACTGGTGAAGTAGATGTGAAAACTTTTTTTTTTGGCAAGAATTAGTGTTGGTGGTTTATGTGGTTGGATTTTTGATGCTTTTTATGGGTTTTTTAACTATTTTGTATGGGAGAATTTTTGAGATCCGCAGTAGAAATGTATTTCTTTCACTTGTGGTTCAGTATTTGATAGGGAAGAGATAAAATGGAAGTGGGGCATGCAGAAAGAGGTAAGAAACTTGCAAACATACCTCCCTCGTAGAGGGGAGTCGGTGTCCTGTCCATACGTGGCCTCCACAGTTCCCTTTACAGCCACAGTATTTGGTCTCCCTCCAGTCATTAACTAGCAAAATACATGGTTACAGGATTTTTTGCTAGCTGATTGGGAAGCCTCCAGGTTTGTTACTACTTAGTTCAGTCCTGTGTGCACTAACTAGTGGCCAGCCTGCAGAATCATTTTACTGCTGTATCCTCGAGTAGTGGAGGGTCCGTGCCCCCCTACAGTGAGACTGGTATGTTATTGAGGCTATCACTCACCATACGTGGGAAGAGTGGGGAAACTGAAACTGGAATCCTTGCCCCAGCAACCAATCATGGCTGCAGCCACATCAGGTTTCTAATAAGCAATGGGGTGGTATTTCACTGGGTGATGTTAGACATCTACCACCTAGAGGTCTAGTTGGCATTTCCTCCAACTAAGGAAGATATACATTTGTGGAGGCAACGTTGTCAGGTTCACCAGAGCCCCATTTGCGGAAGGATGTGTACAGGTGAGTGGTTACAAAATAAAATGAGATTGCAATTAAATCTCTATACAAAATTAAATTATTTCATACCAAGGAATGATGAAGTATTTTTGGTTTTATTCAAAAGTTAGCCTTACATTTCAGCCCACTTGTGTGCATTCATTCACACATGCATGAATGCAGTGGTGAGGTGTCATGGCTGAGAAGTAGAAGAGAGTGAATTGGTTGTAAGTCCCAAAATGAATCCCTACCTTCTTATTCCTAATATTCATATTAGGGATAAGAAGGAAGAATTATTACAAATATAACTAAAACACAGGTGGGTGAGGGTGATATATAAATGGATGTTTATGGTAATGAAAGTGGGAATCGATGAGGATATCAGAGGAACTATATCAACTCTGAGAAGATTCTTGGGGGAGGGGGGGATAAATGATGTCTGATTTTGAGGTTTTGTTTTGACAGTGGCATCAAGTGAAAGAGTAGGAAAAAAAATTTATGAAATTTTATAAGCTGGGAAGTGTGGAAGATGATGACAGTGAAAGGTTTATGGAAATTAGCTTAGTAAATTAGAACAGTGCAATTATCACGATTATTTTAATTATAGAAAATAACTTGGAAGGTTTTTAAATTGTGCTTGTATTCACAGAATAATAATTTTATTATTGCAAATATTTCAGCCAGAAATTAATGGGCCATCATCACATCATAATCACAAAGTGAAGCTAGAACAAAGAATGTTAATTCTATTTACAGAACTGAGTGACATATTGGAGTGCCACCCTATGAGTGGTTACAAAATAAAATGAGATTACAATTAAGCTAAAATTAAAAAAATGAACTTTGAAATACTTTAAAATAACAAAAATTAGATTAATACCATGACTGAATGACATAACATAATATATCTATTAAGAGTGGGGTTTTTTTTTGGGGGGGGGTAAGGGAAACATGCTATTGTTTAAAAATGTTGAGTATGACCCCAAATCTTGGCAATGGATAGACATTTATTGCAATTTAAGCTTGGGTGGTATAGATGTACTTCATCACTCTCTTTAAATAACTGCTCAAACCTAAATTAGCACTGATGTCAAAGGCAAGTATTGGACCAGAGAATATTGTGGTCAGTGTCTACTCCATACTGTGCAAGGCCTGATTTTTCAGATTTATTGTTGTGGATATGAGAGTGGTGTTCTTATAGTCATTTTGTTTTACCAAAAACATCCTGTTTGTCCAAAGCAGAGGCAAGTACATCGTATGTTTCAAACACCAGAAAGTTATCCTTTCTGGATATCCTCCTTTTCTGTATCCCCATCTGGAATATTTACATCTGTCCACCTTAAAGCACAAGTAAAGGCTATTATATCAAACCTATAAACACCAGGAAGGAAGAAAATTAGCTTTCCTGGATATTCACCTTTTCTGTATCCCCATCTGGAATATTTACATCAGTTCACCATAAAGCACAAGTAAAGGCAATTATATCAAACCTATAAACACCAGGAAGGAAGAAAATTAGCTTTCCTGGATATTCACCTTTTCTGTATCCCCATCTGGAATATTTACATCAGTTCACCATAAACCTACCTTCACAGACCACTTCATACAACAAAATTCTGCTCATCATTCATCTCAGAAAATAGGCATTTTCAAATCTTTCCTCAATAGAACATGTTATCTGCTCCAATTCCAAGGATCTCCAACGAGAACTGAGCGCCATCCAATGCATCATACTACAGAATGGCTTCACCTCAAGAAAGTTTAAATGCATCCTGGAACTTCTCCTAAGAACCCTTAGTCTGTACAGTGAGTCCCTATCCCATACATTGCAGGCACCTTGAAGGCATTTGCAAAGATTCTGAAAAGATGCATTTTAGTTCTTACATTCTTCCTTATCAACAAATTCTCCTCCTGGTTACTATCCATGAAAGATGAACACGCAGGAGGCAATCACATTGAATGTGGTGTTCACCAGATTCAGTGTCATTGCCTCCTCTCACACTCAGCACAAATGGGATGTTTGGTTGAAAAATAACAACACTACCACCAATCTTATATCAACGATAATAAACCTGAAATATTTGGCCTTCCACAGTATCTTCTAGTCCAGTACTTGCCTTTTACATCAGTGCCAGTTTAGATTTGAGCAGTTACTTAAAGAGTGCTCAAGCACTTCTGCACTGCCCAAACTTAATCTGAATGAATGTCTCTCCATTGCCAAGATTTGAGAGAGTCATCCTCATAAATAGCAAGCAACAGCATTCTTTCCTGCCTTTTTTTTTTTTTTAATGTATAATGCTATGTCATTCAATCATTTTATTTATCTAATTTTTGTTCTTTTATTGTATTATATTTTAAAGTTAATTATTTTAGTTTTAGCTTTAATTGCAGTCTCATTTTATTTTATAACCACTTGTATGGTGTCACTCCAGCATGTTACTCAATTCTGTAAATAGGATTTATAATATCTAAGACAACAAAGATAAGTTAACGAAGAACGTTAATCATATTTAACCTTCTTTGTTCTGGATTCACCTTGTGATTATGCTGATGATGGCACATTAGTTTCTAGCTGAAATATTTGCAATAATGAAATTATTCTTTATTCTTGTAAAAATGGAAGAATTTTTGATATTCTCAAAGAATGTTGTCTTAGATATTATATAAAAGAGGACACACAAGTATTGAGATTCAAGGATTTGATTATAGCATCATACAATGTTACTATAAACAAATTGTCAAATTCTCTTTCCTATCCAGTGAAAGAGGAACAAAGCATACCTTGTTGGTGACCAGCAATATGATGTCTTCTATGAGAAAAGGATGTCAAATACAGGCATCCTTTTACTATAGATAATTATTTAAAAAAAAAGCAACTTAGGGGACACTCTGGAAAAATAGCATAGAAGGAATAATTTGGTGGCAAAGTGATCAGCACTGTATGAAGAAGTGTCAAGAAATATTTAATAGTAGCAATGTCTGAATGTATATCAAGTGTTGGGAGAATATTTAAGGTAGGTGACTGATGAGCAGCAACAGTTTGGAAGAAGGAAACAGTGTAAAGTGGAAGGCAATCAGTCACACAGAGTATAAAGAATGAGTCTGTCTCCTTTCCAGTTGTCCCCTAAGCTTTTCATAATCACCAGTCTTGCAGTTTCACAAATATCCCTTTTTCTCTTATTGTTCTCACATAACACATCATCGTCACTCTTGCCAACTGGGGAAGATTAGACAATCCACTCATAATTACATCCTCTGATGTTAAGAAAATAAACTCCTTCACCAACTTTCATATCTCAGTCATACCCCCTCTCCTATTCACAGGGCTCTCCAAGTTGCGTTCCCTCAATCTCTCCTTGTATCTGACATTCCGTAGATCCAACACTTGCTTAATGAACCCTGTACCCTCTTCAGTACATCCTCATGAAAACTAGGCGGCCAAATCTGTGTGCAGTAGTCCATATGTGGCCTTATAGTAGGGAACCATAGCCTCTTTGCTTCTACATTTCAGTGTCCTCATCATTGCCATAATTTGGTGTGATAGTTTTAAAATGTTTACAATGCTGTCCCTGAAATTCAAGTCCCTGTTCTCCATCATTCCCAGACTCTCATCTTTTCCACTTTCTTAATGTCTCCATCAATTTGCCTGCTTACATAGTCTATTGAGATTCTCTTGCAAAGCCACATCTGTTCTTCTCCTCATAATTCTTACCAACTTTGCATCATTGGCAAACTGCTGCATATCTCCAGTTAAGGCTTAACTGCAGGTTAAAAATGCTTAACATGCAGGTTAAACAATAATGGTTCCAAAACAGATCCCTGTAGCACTCCATTAGTGACCTTCCTCTTTTGGGATACTACTCCTAAATACAGTGCACAACGTGATACTTATCCAATCAGCTGTCCAACGCACCAGTCTATTATCAAATGCCATCTGCTTGTTTCAGTGGTGCACCCAGGGAGGCGGCCATGGCCCCTCCAAAAGAAAAAGGGAAAAAACACTAGAAAATTTTCCAAAAATCTTTTCCTAATTAAAATTCTTTTTTTTTTTATTTATGTTGTGTCTTCTATTTCTATACTACTTATGAATTAGCGGCCACATAAGGTGGGAATACCGTATAGCTCTCGGGAATCATGGCCGCTGTGAATGCAAGGCGAACGAAGTAGTGCTCTTGAGGACCGAGCGTTACTTCATTTGCCAGAGGAGATCACGGGTATCATGTATTGGCGATCACTGCAGATGCTCGGTCATAGGTCGTATGCAATGTAGTGTGCATTCTCAAATCATCTACTCAACTCGGCCTCCCCCAAGATTAAATATCTTGAGTGCTCAGCCCCCTCCAAGATTAAATCCTGAGTGCACTACTTGCTTGTTTAGCTACCAACTTGTTAAGTGGCGGTCTATCAAAGGCCTTTGAAAAATCCAAGTATACCATTGTATATGCATCTCCCTTATCCAGTGGATTTGTTGTAATATGTAATCAGATTGCTAAAGCATGACCCCCCCCCCCAATAAACCCATGCTGACCATTATAAAGAATACTGCTATTATCACCCCATTTCTGAATCCTAGTCAACAACCGCTCTAACATCTTAACAACTCCAGACAGATTGGCCTATAATTTGTAGCCTCATTCTTATCCTCCATCCCTTTGTGAAAGGAATAATTTTTTTTCCACTCCTTTGGGACTCATCCTATTGCATGACTCATGTTAAACAGGCAAAGGTGTCATTAATTCCCTAGAGCACACCTTCAAGAGGTACCAGTATAGTGTAAAGTCCTTCTGCATTATTAACATCAAGTTTCTGCTCATTCACTATCAGTTCCTCTTCAACCGTACACTCCGGCTTCTCATGATGTCACCTCTATGTGAATGAAACACACTGATAAACTGCTCACAATTTACTTCAACTATATCCTCTGCATCAGTTACCAATCTGCCAGTGTCGTCAGCTATCATACTTCCATAGTAATTCTTTCTTCTACTTTGCCACATATCAAAAGAACTCACTAGAATTTTTCTTAGCTTGATTGGCTAATTTCTACTCATGCTCCACTTTTCCTGTTGTTACCAACTACATCACCTTCCTGGCCTGCTGTTTGTACTCTTCATGCAACTATTATCAACCAACATTCATCCTATGTTGCTTCCACATTATTACCCTCTTCCAGATGTCATGCGTAATTTCTTCATTTTACATCTGCCTTATTTAGCTTTTCATCTTTGGAATATACTCAGACATTGCTGCTGTTAAACAATTCTTGATCAATGCCCAAGCAACATCTGTCTCCTTTCTGCTCATTCCTCTTTCCATACTATAGCTCTCAGTTGTCATCTAAGCTTTTCATAATCACAAGTCTTGCAGTTCCACAAATATCCCCTTTTCTCTTATTGTTCTCATATAACTGGCTATAGCCTATGTGATCACATCATTGTCACTCTTGCCAACTGGGGGAAGATTAGATACTCCATTCTTTATCACATCCTTTGATGTTATAACTAGAAGATCTGACTTTTAACCATCACTTGCTCTCCATAACATATTGCTTAAAATTGCTGTTCCTTAAGAATTTAAGGAAATTATTCCCTGACACTATCTTCTCATTTCAATCAATATTGCCACAATTGAAATCATCCTTTGCTTGCTCATCATGTTATGGGGAGGTTATATATACAACCCTGTAGTAACATCAACCAAATATCTCATTCTGTCAACATCCACCTTACACCATACTGTTTAAAAACCACTACCACTTTTTTCCCCCTTTGATTCTCAACATTGTGTGGACATAATCCCCTCTGTTATCATCAACAGTACTCTTCCCATCTTGCCTATCCTATCCTCACAAAAAATAATCCCCTCTGTTATCATCAACAGTACTCCTCCCATCTTGCCTTTCCTATCCTCACAAAAAAAGTATCATATCCTTCTGTTCTCTATTCCCATCAAGATATCATTCTCACCCATCCATGTTTCATGCTAGTGAGAGATACAAAACTTAGCTAAGGCTAGAGACCTATCTCCATCCTTACACTGAACTGGGCATTTGAGATGTTAAGTAAATTCAATGTAAATAGGATGAGCCTGTTTCAAGGAGTTAACAATGTTCTCTATTTGTTTAATGTGAGTTTTTTATAACAGAAGATTCCAAAAAAGAGGATAAAATAGTATGACTAAAATTGGCCAGATTAGATTACACTCTAGTTTCTTTTCCTCCTCCATCCCTGCTACTGCTGTACTGTGGAATAGTCTTCCCCCCTGACACATTTCCAAAGGAATACAATATACAGACTTTTAAATCAAATGCCAACAATCAATTCTCCTATCCCAGTCCACTACCCATATACGGTACTAATGTACTATAGGTTGATCAGCCAACCTCTCATGTATGGGCCCAACACACACACACACACAAAAAGACCAGTTCATGTATATGAAGTAGTAGCTAAGATGCTGCAGAAGTTGGTGAGTGCTAGGATCCAATAAAATACGCTCTCTCTTTATACTTAACGTGCAGGCGAGTAAAACGAACGCCAGACAGCCAAACGATTCGGCTGGTGGCGCGGTTGCCGCCTCGCCATTAGTTGAGCTACTTTACTGTGAACAGACTGAAATGGCGACGTGGACAGTGCGCGTTTTTCGCCTCAATTAATTAAATTATTTATTCAATTTCCCGATTAAACGCTATTTACTTGCATTTTAGTTTCATGAAAAAAAGAAAACCCCAAAACGAAACACCTAGGTTTTCGAGAGTTTTTTTAGGCGACCCGGCATTTAGCTTTCATGACCCATTTGGGAAACGCTGTTGTAAACTCTTAGTTATATTCAGACAAATCTTAGCCAAACGCGTGCACACGCACAACGTTTGAACAGTCACCTTCGTTAGTCTTTTGTCTGCTGTTATGTTTACACCTAAAGAAATCCTAGGCAATTAGGATGAAACATGTTGTTAATCAAAATAAATGTTATCTTATTCCAGTGTTTTACCTTATAAACTCTTAGTTATATATACTTGATTTAAGGGGTGAAAGAACACACCTAAACAAGCACTTTTCGTCAGCAAGCCTGCAATGCATGGTCCGAACTCAAGCGGTGAAGCACTAGAGGGGGCTTTCCAGTGAACACTTTTGGTTCATTTTCCTGGTTTTTGCAATCGTTATTTCTATCGTGGAGTGCAAAAAGGATGGATTTTTCACAAATCAGGAGAAGGCTGACATGCATTTCATTTACGGAGCTGCGGACGGGAATACGAGGGAAGCCCAAAGACTACCGAGAGCGCTTTCCTACCAGACGGGTGCCTGATCGTAAAACCTTTCAGCGATTGCACCGGTATCTGTGCGAAATGTGCTCCTTTGTCAGCGGCATGCAAGATACAGGGCGTGCGAGGATGCCGCGTGTTACAGAGGAAATTTTATGTAGGGTTGCAGATCGTCACCAATGTAGCACGTGAGCAATTTCTCATACCGTACGTGTGTCCCAATCGACGGCGTAGCGAGTTCTACGAGACGAACGATTACACCCCTACCATGCACAGAGGGTGCACTCTTGACACCTGCAGATTACCGGCTTGTGAGGATTTTGCACAGTGGTTCCTGTAGCAGACTGTAGCGCAGCCGGAGTTTGATGCACATGTCTTATTCACTGACGAATGCACCTTTACACGTGAGGACATTTTTAATACCCACAATTATCATGTATGGGCAAGCCGAAATCCGCACGTCATACACTTCCACATTCGTACCAGTGGCGTTTCTCCATAAATGTTTGGGCTGGAATCCTACATGACCATTTGATTGGCCCATACCTTCTGCCAGCACGACTGAATGGGAGAACATACCTCGTATTTTTACAAGAGGTCTTGCCAGAATTACTGAACCCTGTTCCAGCAAACATTGAAACAAGTATGTGGTCCCAACATAACGGAGCGCCACCCCATTTCAGCGTGAATGTGCGGGACGCCTTGGATGCAACATTTCCAGGACGATGGATTGGTCGGGGTGGTCCCATCGCTTGGTCGCCACGATCGCCCGATCTCTCGTGTCTGGACTTTTTCCTATGTGGGCCATATGAAAAGCCTGATCTACGATTGCCCTATTGATTCCAATGAGGACCTTAGGATTGCTGCTACCGCTGTACGAGAAATGCCTGGTGTTTTCGCCAATGTACGCCAATCACTACGTCGAAGGTGTGAAGCCTGCATTAATGTTGGCGGTCGCTCTTTTGAGCAGTTTCTGTAATTTGTTCAATAAAATTCTTTAATTTATGTTCTGTAATTTCTGCAAATGTTTCAAATCTCCTCTGTCATTCTTGTGTTTCTTCATTTCCCGACACAGTAGTTGCTAATCCCTAGCGCTTCACCGCTTGAGTTCGGACCGTGCCTTGTATGACGAAAAGTGCTTGTTTAGGTGTGTTCTATCACCCCTTAAAGTTTGGCCCAAGAGTTCTGAATCACCCTGTATATCTATATCTATATAAAGAAAATCTACTTCTGTGTGAGAAGTGGATTTTCTTTCTTGGAAGTGGAAGGTTAAAATGTGAGTTACCTTGTAAACGTTCTAGTCTTAGACAGAATTCAACCCAGGTCTTTCGACCAAAGGGCACTGACTAAACTACGGAGGCACTTTTAGTAGTGCTAGGAGGGAAAGATGAGGAGCAGAATAATATAAATGAGAAAAAAAAAACGATATAGTGATAGGACGTATGAATGGAAGTCGCAGAATTTTAGGCCACTAGTTCATCTCAATTTTTACATCAGATATTTCAGAGAATGAAATAAACTTCTGCATATAATATAAGGAAAGTATCCCAGTATTGAATATAATCCGCCAGCACTCTCTTTTACAAGAGGATCCAAGTAAAAACTTTTTTATTCTTAACGAAAATCTGACTGTTGATACCACTCAACCATCCAATGATTCTTTCAATATAATTGGGACTGTGCTTGTATTTGTAGGCCAATCACCGAACAATATAGCTGCCTGCACTTAAACCAGGTTGGAGATGGAACCACTATTCTGTGTGTGTCCGTTCAAGTTAAATTATTCAACTAAAACTAATATTTTACATGGCTTGAAGTCATAATCGGACTCGTTGCATTCGGTGAGATAAATCCTTCACTATTAACACTACCAACAAACTTAAGATACACTCCGATCCATTCTCTGAAAATGAATGCAGCTGCAACAAATAGTGTAACTGAGTTGTTGGCTCTCCAATAATTTGAGTTATTTGGCATGTTAGTACATTTCGTGATGTGTTTAGTTTTATTTTTGTGTTATCCTTTGGAAAATGGCATGCAAAAGACAAAACGAAATAGGAGAAAGAAAAAAAAATCGACAGAATAAAGGCAGAAGACGAGAAGTTTATTTGGCAGGTTTGAAAATGCGAGCAGATGTTGATCAGCTGTTGATGTTTACGGATTTAATGGAAAGTGGAGGAGAAATAGGGATAGCCACTTAGCAAAACATCTCCCATATATGAAAAGAAACCAATAGTAGAAACCGAACGGCTATAAGAAAGCGACTGGAGTGGATCTTTGTTAAAAAGGATTATCAGCTGGCCTGACTAACTTGTGAATAACGCCACGAATTTTTAGGGAGGCTTTTGGTACGCTGTCACCAATGTGAGAATAGTATTCTGGAATTTGTAGGGTTAGAATCTTTACAAGGAAAAATGACGTCACAAAAGGATATCTAGTTTATTAGAAGAGAGGATGATATGGATGTGGGAATGTAGATAAGTCCCCCCCCCCCACACACACACACTCCACATCCAAATTAGTGTTAAACCTCTGGAATGTAAAGTTTCTTTCAATATTTCTTTCTCTTACTGCTGTAACGTTGTTACAAACTCCGCTTCCTCCCTGCCGGAACTTTAAAAAAAAATATTAGAAAAGTCGGAAATGCACTTCCTAAAGCCTGTCATAATTGGTGAATACAGAAAAGCGGTAAGGAATTGCGTTACCTTCTTTTGACTACGTCGTGCTCTAGAGAATAGAATAACTTAGTGACGTCTGAAGCAGAGAAAGAGAAAATGTTTCAATGATGTGACGTTAACGTTATGACAGCTAACGCCACCGTTGTAGAATGAACCTGACATAAATATCGATATTGGTGGATCTTTTAACGCACGAAAATGACCTTTTCGTATTTTTCAAAATATATTTTAGCCACTTTCTGTTATGCTATTATCACGTAGTTGCTTCAGTTTTAAATATATCATTTCTGGAGATCAAAGTTCTGGTTTTCTGCAATTACACAGTGATGCTTATTCGAATATATACTGAATTTCATCTTGTAAGATCGATAACAAATAAAATATTTACAGCCCAAAAGAAATGTAGATGAACTCCCAGATGTCTGATTCACAAATTTAAAAATGTATTTTTCTCTTTGCAGTTGAGACTTTTTTTGTGACTATTATATTTCTGATTTTAGCTTATATAAGAAAGATTGAGAAGGAATATATATAAGGAGGAATTGGCTCAAAAACGTATGTATATTAAGAAAATATGTTGAATTTTAAACACTTGAACGACACATTTTTTTTAACTTACTAGGCTCAGGGATATTTTAATTGATATGATTCACTTTTGTAATCTAATTTCGAAAAAAGAAAAAAAAAACTAGCACATTCTATTCTAGAGAACATAATCTTACAAACTGATGTTTTAAATAATACTTTTTAAATTTTAACCATTTAAATCTTAATAAAGAAACTTTATACCCTCCTTATGAGTCACTTGATCGAAGAAAGATCGTATAGGTTGTCTACTAAGTTGTCGACTAGAAAAAAATTTAGTAGATCTTTTTTTCAGCTGATTTCAGAGTTAAAACTTTAGCGTCTCGGTTTAATCCTTCAACTCAGCAAAATCACATACATATACACACGCACACACACACGAGTAGAACCACCTATTTAGAATTCTGTGGTAATGCACTGAACCCCGGTAAGAGGTGAAGACTTACTGATTTCGGACAAGTTAGGACTAGGAAATCAATCAGTACCACGTATTCCATTTGAGGAATGAAAAAGGCTGTTTGGAGCTATTATTATTATTATTAGAACGTGTCTCCATGGAGTCAAAAGACTCATCGCGGGAGACCCGACATTGACACACTAACCATTATTTACACAATACCTATCATACTTCTTAAATTCATTCACAGATGAAGCATTCACAACCACCTCTGGCAATGCATTCCACTCCTTCACAACCCTCCAAGTAAAAAATCTAGTCCTAACACCCTTGTTAACCACACTCTTAAATAATCTCCAGGAATGGCCCCTCGTTTTCTCTCCCTTCCTGCACTGCTCTTAAAAATGTCATCAGCATCAATCCTGTAAAATCCTTTTAATAATTTATACGCTTCTATCATATCTCCTCTCCTACGTCTATCAGCTAGTTTTTGGAGCCAATAGATCTTCAATTTATCCTGGTAGGGAACATCCCACAGACCTGCAACAATCTTTGTAACTCGCCTCTGAATCCTCTCCACCATTTCTTCATCACCAAGAAATCAAGGTGACCAGATCTGTGCATAATAGTCCAAATGCGGTCTTATTAATGCCTTACAAAGTGGAACAATAACTTCCTTATCCCTGCTTGTTAGTGTGTTCTTCAACAACCATGTAATTTGATGTGATGTTTTGGCTATCTTTGCATTATGCCCATTAAATCTAAGTTCTCTGTCCACAATGACTCCCAAGTCCCTTGCCTCATCAACTTCTTGCAGTTCAGTTCCGTTAATATAGTAAACAGCATGTGATCTCATCCTCCCGAAGTGCATCACCTTACACTTAGCCACATTAAATTGACAGCCATTTACTTTAGTCCATACCGCCAGCCTATTCAAGTCATCCTGTAAGATATCTACATCATCTGAATTGACTATCGCTCTTCCTAATTTTGCATAATCAGCAAACAAGTGGACATTTCCATTCAAAGTATTCCCAATATCATTGATGCACAAATTAAACAATAGAGGACCAAGCACTGAGCCTTGAGGTACACCACTAGTCACTTGCCTTCTCCTGGACTCAGCTCCTCCGTAAACCACTCTTTGATATCTATCGACCAGCCATCCTCTTATCCATATAATCAGCTTCGGATCCATACCCATTTGCTCTAATTTATGCAACAGAGTTCCGTTTGGAATCTTGTTGAATGCCTTTGCAAAGTCCAGCAGTATCACTGAATGAGGATTTCCTTTATCCAACTCTACTGTTACTTTATTATAGAAAGTAAGCAAGTTACTGAGGCAAGACCTACCTTTCACAAAACCATGTTGTCCCTTATAAAGTATCATGTTGCTGTCAACCCAGTCCTGAATTCTAATTTTTACCAATTTCTCCAAACCTTAACCACCACTCCAGATATATTGATTGGTCTATAATTTCGAACCTCAGTCTTGGAGCCTTCCCTGTGCAGTGGAATTATTTTCACCTCTTTCCACTCTATTGGTACCAGAACTGAGGCTTAAAATAAACAGCCTGGTTAGAGGAGGCGCTAATTCTCTTGCACATTCTTGTAACACATGGGCCGATATGCCATTTAACTCAATTGCAGTGTTAGCATTAAGGTTCTGTAATATACTAAACACCTCCATTTCGTCTAGCTCTAGACTCTCATCAGTCAATGACACATTTGACACTGCACTATCACAACCAAGATGGTACACTTTTGCAACATGATCACTAAGCAACTCAACTATTTGATTTGCTTCTATTATTTCTCTACCATCAACACTTTTTAAAATAATCTTCCCATGGTTATTCTTCCTTTTACCAGCCACAAAGCGAAAGAACTCCTATGGCCAAAGCAACTAAGCTATGAGGCCAATGTATTACGTTTGTTAATTGCGCCCCTTTTTCTGGACGAGGAAGGCATAAAGGGATTGATTCAATTTATAATTAAGAAACTTGTCAAAATGCATCTTCTGTTTTAGTAATCGCACTAGTTGAGGAAAACTATTACGTATATTAACAGTGGTGTAAATGCAGTCAATAATGGATGCATGCGAGTGCCATGAAGGAGAATGAAATACAGAAGTAATCAAATACAGTATTAACAAAATATGAAAGATTAGGCCAAAATATGTTTACTTACAGACAGTGGTGTAGCTAGAGCTTTTGCCGCCAGGGGCGGTTTCTGAGTTTGCCTCCCCTCTCAATACACACCAAAAATACTACAAAAAGTCAAAACGACGTTTAGGGAAATAAATTAAAGCACTATTTATTTTTGAAGTAAAACTTTAATTTCAACATTCTAAAATGTTATTTTTCTTGCTTTTCTGTTAGCAAAAGCGTCGATGACATTGGCGAAGTCTCTTTCATAGTAATGTAGGTAATTCTTAATCAAATTTTATTTAGAAAAACTCCTCTCACAACTAGCAACACTTACAGCAATTCTGAGGAAAATTCGCAGTAGCATTACAATATTTGGAACTGAGTTCTCCAGACTGTATTTTTGAATTAACTGCAAAAGTTCAAAAAGGTTCAAAGTACCGCCCGGGGAGGACCCCTCCCCCCAGCTACGCCTCTGCTTACAGACCTTACATTTGTACTGATGTTATTCATGAGTCATTTTACATCAATATCATGTGTAATCTTAATTAAAGAAATTTCTTTTGTTTATTTGGTATTCATTGAGTAAATATTCTCCTTAGAAAGAGGGAACTTTTCTGAGAGTATATTTTATGGGTATCATTAGCGAAATAATTAAATGAAAACGCGAAATCAATGGGATATCTTCATAAAGACAGCGGCATTGATCATAGTATGGATCAATACCATGATCAATGACGCAGCAATCAATCACTAAGATTTCTGTTTTCTGAGCTCGTTTATATGCTTTGATCATCACCATAGATTATATTTTACTGAGTAGAACGCATTGTACTAAACAAATGAACACAGTAATAGTTTCCTATATAGTTATTTACTTAGCGGAATACTTTTCTTTAAAATATGTTAAAAAAAATTATATATATAGCAACATTAGTACAATTGGATACGAGACTATCCAGTAATGGCAATATAATATATATTGTGTTTATATATTCTTCCAGGAATCCTATTCGTATTAGACCGTCTCAAGTAAATTGCACGACCTTGAGACCATATGGCTTTAATCTCTGCTTAATGATATTTCCAGTGTAATGCTCTCTCGTGAATCTGATTATAGAAGGGCGAGCTATAAAAATTCATCTTCATCATATCGGGACTCAGTTGTCCTCTGGCAGTTTAGTTGATTTATTTATTTCAATTTGAAATCCCGTCTTCGGTTTAAATGATAAAAATGCCAGTAGCATATTAAAGTTCCATACTTTATCTTAGCTTTTTTTTTTCTGAGCATAAGTTTTGTGTTTTAGTTTAGAAAAATAATATACGTATGATGAACAGAAACTGCACATAAAGCATCCATTTTTCATTTTCAGAATACTCTTAGTAACGCATCGAACGATGCAAGCAAGCCAGCTTGCGTTTTTATTTTTGTAAAGAAATATGTCGACATTTCTTATTTCACTTTCGTCTGTCACCCTTTGGCAAAATAGTAAAATACACACACTTGTGCATTTGGTAAAAGAGGCCGCAACTCACGAAAAGGACTTGCAAATATCGCAAACAGAAAGTAGCCGCGCAACATTATTCAGATTGATTCCCAGTGATATTAGAAACACTATTGGATTTCATCTTCGAAGGTCCAAAATTACCTTTTTTCTCGCTTATCAGTGTTTTGTTCAATGAGTTGTTAGAAATCTTTAAAGATATTGTATTAACATTGCTTTGAGAAATCAACTATTTTATGTATTATTATAAATTTCGGCAACTATGTTTTATTTATCCATTTAAATATGAAATTATGCACATATTAAAATATTCTATTATAAATCCAAAAGTTATTTAACCTACAGAGCTTTAATATTAGTCCATCGTGATTTACACCTTTATCTCCTTACATAAGGGTGTCATGAAACGTCCTGTTTTACTTGTATACAGCAGTTATCGAACTGTCAGTTATCGTATCTTTTGATATATCATTGAACGCAAGGATTGGAAGTTTCCACTCACGTGAATCGTGTTCTTGATTATTCAATATCGCTGATGCATCTAAAGACGTTCTAATAACTGTACCTGGTGTTTCTTGACATTGGTTGAAGGCCTGTGTAGCTCAGCAGTAGCAGCGCTTGTGTCCTCTGTGCTTGGTCGCTCAAAGTTTGACTTAAGTTCAAGTCTAGTCTCTGACTTGAGGAACTTTTTCTTAACCTTTTTTCGACCGATTCGCGAGTTAGTCGATCTCTGGCACAGGCGAGCGGGTTTTTCATTCCGGAAGCTTTTTTTTTTTTTTTTATCCCATAAACTCAAGAAAATCCGCCGTAGTACCCACATTATTTCAGACAGTAACATATCTTCTTAGGGTTAGGTACCAAGAGATGGCAGCACTTGTTTGCCAGCCTCTTCATCGGTGGCTCCCTATAATTAGTGATAGACATTGGCCAGCTATCTCCGATTGGCTACCGGTGGAGATTGGACTGCCCACTCAGTCTCCAAAAGCTAGATAGAGTATAAAGGCCTCGCCTACTCCCTATAAGGGAATAAAAGGCGTTAGCTGATTTTTTATTATTATTTAGAACCATAACTTCTCCATTAGTTGAAATCTTGGCTTTCTTCACGCTCTGATCGTGCTCACCCATTCATTATGCCACAAACTGCTGAGTTTTACAGACAATTAAGAATGTTCTCACAAATTTAACTCCTTCACAGATACACGATCATTGGAACAAATCCCTGTCTATAAAGTTTTCTCAGGAATTCATACAAACAAATATTTCTGGATTTCACTTTATATGCGTGGATGGTTCAAAACAGACAAATTATACGTTGCGCTTTTTCCGTACCATTAAATGGAATGAGGAACTAGATGGAAAGGATATCAATGCTGTTTGGACCTTAATCAAGAACTATTCTAGTTGAGACAATATCAGAATGAATACTGCGTGGAAAGAAGTCAACGAATCACCCCATGGGCAAGGTGCAGCCGGCCATGTAATGAGTTCCATGTTTGTAGCCAGCATAAATTGGAGGAATACGATGCTCCCAAGTCAGTTCAACTGTGTCCGGGTGAAATGACTGCGAGAAGCGAACTGATGGAGTTTGAAAGGATGCCATCTTACAAGCCTATCTATTCGGCAAATTATTGACAAATAGGGCCATCCCAAGTCAACAATCAGTGATACCACACTGAGATGGAAGCGCAGGGAGTCAACTGCAAGTGCAACCCGCAGTGGACGACTCACAGAACGCGACTGTAGGGTACTACGAAGTATAGTGTGTAAAAATATGAGTATTGACAGAACATGAATCTACAAAAGCATTCCGAACCGAGCCTCACACCATGGGTTTCCATGGTAGCAATATGCAAGCCCTCATTATCCGAACCAACGTGCAGCATCGTCTTCAGTTGTGCAAAAAGAGCGTGTACAGTAGGACGTCGAAGCTTGGAAAGCTGTTATGGATAGACGAATCACGCTACACCTTCTTCCGAGAAGATGGATGAGTGTGGGTTGGCTAATGCCCGGTGAATCCTTACCAGAGTGTGTAACAGCAAGTATGAAATTCGGAGGTGGCATTGTAATGGTAGGGTCCTATTTTTTTTACTGGTTGTTTGGTATCGGACTTCTGTTTGTGTTACTACAAACATTGAACTCCGTGAGGTATCTGAACATTCTGAACAACGCAGTGCTTCTTACGTTGTGGCGTCTCTACAGAACTGACCATTGTCTTTTTCAGCAAGCAATGCACCGTGTCATAATGTTGCTGCTGTAACTGTGCATTTTGTGGACATGAACGTCACCACACTTGACTGGCCTCTACAGAGCCCTGAACTTACTGCTGAACTAGGATGAACTGGAGCGAAAGCCTAAAAAAGCGATACTTTACGCTAATTCAATTTATCGCTGTATTTCCATTGATTCGTGTATAATACGATTATTCCCGAACTCGAACCAATGAGCGAAAGGTTGCGATTCGTCCTAGCCCTGTAATTCCTCTAAACCCTATATCTGCGTTTGTCCCGTGCATTTGTTTTCCTCCATACATCGTGTAGTTGTTCATTGGCAGTGAAAATTCTTTAAATTCTTTTTAAATTATTCAAAATGAGTTGCTGTAGAGATGATAAAACAAAATTGATACGAAAAAGCATTTCGCTCGACATTAAAATACAGGTGCTGAGGCGATTAGAAAAAGGCGAACGCCAAGTTGACATTGGAGCCGCTTTAAATTTGTCTACTTCTACTGCTACGCCTGTTAGACAAATTTAGGTTATTTTCCAATTGATTAAACATCCGGGATATCTCACCTTTTGTGAAACCAGCCAGCTATGCTGTTTTTAAAATCGTCACTCCAGCCAGATGCCACCCACATTAAGCCCATAATCGAACTACGAAAGATCCTTTGTTTATCTCATTGTGATCAACACTATTGTGACCAGCAACATTCTTAAATAGTTGCCTAGAACACCTGTGACCAAGTATTTGCATCTAAGACTAATTCCCCGTTCTTTAAGACTGTTAAAAGTTGTTGTAGTATCTGTAATAATAAATGTTATACGTAATTTTTTACGTATAATATTTTTACGTATAGCTGAGCTAAAAAACGTATAATAAATATTATACGTTTTTTAGCTCAGCAAGGAAGGTGACGCGATAGGAAAACACACACCTACTGACGCAAACATAATGAAAGGCAATTGTAGTAAGCCACAGTATGGACAAGGAAAATATGTTCATCTTCCTCAAAATAATACTCAAAAGGACCGAACACTTGTTAATTCATAAAAGCCTTGGAAACATTGGGAAAACGTATCTACTGTGACACTCTTTAGTTCCATTGTCACATTCTTTCGAATGCCATTAACGCTATGAAATCGGCGTCTTTTCCGTCTCAATTTCAATTTGGGAAAACAAAAATAAATAAAGTCTGGGGCCCAGTTAGGAAAGTGGATGAACAAAGATTGTTATAATTTTTTTTTTAGATTAAGTTTCGTCATTTTTTATAGCAATTTGTATAGAATTCTAATGCATTGTTAGCATCAGTGGCGGCTCGTGTCTTGAAATCTTGGGGGTGCTGCAACTTTCGAAATATGCACACATACACTGTATGTACGGTATACGTGCTTGGATAACTCATCAAAATTATCGTAAAAATTAAAAAAAAAATTAACATGAAAAAACATTGTTTATTATCGATAAAATTATACAGTTTGGTATAATTCAAAATTACTTAAAAATAAAATCCAATCTCTTTAATTGTAATTAAAGGAATGGATTTACAATTTTTGGACATCACAATTAAATCCTTTAATTGTAATGTCCAAATATCTAAAGAGACGGAGTAAACACGATAAGCACTACGAACACTCTACTACTGGCGCAAACTGCATATAAACAAAGTGGAACTGTGCAACGGACAGTGCCGCATTACGCTAATAGCTCGCATCTCACTATGACGTGCATATGCTTGTGCATAGCAATATGACACTGTGGTAAACACAGTGCTGCTAGCGTCCTTCGCCCTCCTTAGTGCTACAAGATGGATTTTTATTATTTTTTATACAAAATAAGAGAATTGTACAGGATTGTTGATCACAGAATTAAATATTACAAGCAAATATAAATAAATTAATAAATATATTTATATATCGAGAAAAATTGGGGTGTGCAGTTCCGCCTCTGGTTAGCATGCATGATAGTTACATACACACACACACACACACACACACACACACACACACACACACACACACACACACACACACACACACACACACGATATTGATTTCCTTTCATGTCTGGAATATTTAGTACACTATTGGTGGAACAGAGACTGTATACTTCTTCTTTCTTTTCCCCTTTCAATACTGTATTTCTTTTCTCTGCTACTTAAGAACTCAGCGTATTGCCTCTGATAAGATAATTCTACTTGCTCCTTTATCCTCTTGATGAGCAAACTCTTATCTCGCTGTTGCTGCTAACGGTAACGAACTCGTATATTTGGCTTACTGTGTACAGAGGATTTAGCGCCTTAGGCTTTAAGGACAGAGTCAATTAGTATAGGTTAAGGTGGATGTTTTCGCTGCTCTCTGAGAACCGTATTTGTTTACGGTCGACTTCGAGAAGAAGAAATAGGGGAGACAATGAATGCAGATAGTTTCCTCTGTCATTCATGCAGCCACCAACTAGAACAAACGAGTATAAAGCAATGTTATCATTAAATTTTAGTAACGAACGCCATGATCGTGAACCTATTATTCATATCATAAAAACAATGCTTTTAATAACATTACGAAGACTGCTAATTTAAGAGCTAGCGACTTGAACAAAATAAAATAGTATATTTAGATTGTTTTTGACAAATACTGCTTAAGTTATAGAAAAATATCTCAATTTCAAAACATAATTCTGAGGTTATCACGATGTCACGTAGTACAGAATCACAACCTACGCAAAAAAAGTCATCGCAAAATGTCATCATCTTCGCATCACACTTTTTATCAATAAATGAAGCAAACGTTACTAATAACAGCGTTTGACTCGCGCAATTGAAGATTGCTTTCGGCTTGCGTTTCGCTTTTCTTCTTGTTGACTTGCAGCGAGAGATCTTATTGTTGTTTTCCATTAGGACATGCTTTGCACTCGGTAAAATGTCATAGAGGTGGGGGGGGGGGAGGAAATCGAATGTTCGTGATAGTGTGATGTTTTTTTACAGCTACAATGAAGTGTAGTTGTGAATGCTTCTCAAAAGGAGTTTTAGAAATTATTTCCTATGTATAGTCTGGAAAGAAAATTTTTTTAAGCATTTAAAAATACTCTCCTTAAATTATAGTCTTCTTTAATTGGATTTACTTCTTTAATTAATACTTTGGATTAGTTATTCTTGTCGAAGTTTCTGGAACATAAAACTACGTGGACACTAGAATGTAAACAAATAATTTATTAACTTCAACTAATTGTTTTACGGACGACGTTTCGCTAGCTTAAACTAGCATTATCAGAGGTAAATTTAACACTACATAATCAGTGAAGACAAACTAAAATGACTTGGATAAGAAGGGCAGTCACGTGCGTGGAGGACGATAGTGACACTCTTCGTGGTGATTCTTTGTTAATGCTGACGGAAGGATAGGGCCGTGCGCAAAAATCTATTTAAAATCATATCTGTTCTGCTGCAGTTAGCTGAGTTTTCTAGAACTTGTGCTGCTTACAGGAACAATTTGAAGTGGAATTTGTAAATTAGAATGGCTTTCTTCTATCTGATAAAGTGATCTTTCTCTATGGCATGTTGAGATAGTCCGCTTTTAGGTTCTCCATTCCGGATGTACTTTTTGTGTTATTTTTTCGTGACCAAAGTAGTTCGTCCTGTCTGTCCGAAATACTGAGTTCTACACTGACAGGGGATGCTGTAGACATCTGGGAAGAAGAGAGAGTGTAGGCGATCCTTGATTTGTCTTAGGAAGGTAGAAATTTTGTTTAGAGATGTTTGGATACAGTTTTGATTGTGTGTCGTTTCAGGAAAGAATCCAGTTTATCTGTTGTGTCTTTGATATATCGTAAAGATATTGTGTATGTGTAGTCTGGTTTTGGTGGGTTGGGATTTGGTGTTCTTTTTAAGGAGTTTGGCCAGCTTTTTTTTTTTTTTTTTTTGTAATCATTTTTGTTGGAAAGATGTGAGTAGAACCTGTTGTTCAAGATGCAGTGCTTGTCCTGAGGACCTAATTCCATCTCCTGGAGCCTAAGATTTTAAAAATTCCAAGGTGTGTGTGTGAGAGAGAGAGAGAGAGAGAGAGAGAGAGAGAGAGAGAGAGAGAGAGAGAGAGAGAGATGTAACAGGTTGATAACAACAAGAACAAATGAAAATATACGCAATGGAAATATATGTAATATCATTAGTCAGTATAATGTTTTTGGGAGATAACAGAGGATATTCATCTCCTGATAAACCTTAATCTCCAGAGCAGGGTTCTCCGGTTATGAAAACGCTTTGCCCTTATTAGTATACTACATACCTCAGATTGTCACGGTATTTATAGGGTTCTTAACTTTTCGTGGAGTAGGGATACTATAAAAATGGCCATAGATGGGTTTATTACATTTTAAGTTTTTATGTCATTTTCATCTATAAAAAAGCTGTAAAACTTTAGGACTTACGTTAAAATAAGTTCATTCTATGGTAAGTACAAAGGGCGTTCAGAAAGTAATGCCTCCATTGTGATAGCTCCCACCTAAAAGAGATGTCAGTGAAATGAAAAAAAAAAAAAGTTTGATGACAATACCTTATTTTCATACACTACTTCTCAATACAAGTTTTCTTTTGTTTTCGGAATCCTTTTCCCACCTCTGCTTTGAGACATGTTCACAAGAAATAACTAAACGTATTTGCAAAGATACGTAATGGCTGAACTTCGCAACCAGATGCCTGGGGAAGGAGTGTCCTAGGTTCGATTCCCGTTGGAGATGTGAGGAGCTCAAGGATCTTCCTCAACCATAGCCAAGTTAGCCGGTCGTGGGTGCGGGAAGTAGGGTTCCCCCCCCCCCCCCCAGTTTAACTGGGGATTTTTCATCCCGCAAGCAGGCAAGCCGGGCCCGTGAACACACACACACACGGACTACAGTCATGAATACCTCCAATAGGGATGCAGCAGAGGAGTGGTGCGCCGGCTATAACATCATGCATCTCCTAGGAGATGTGTGTTTTATATTATGGGAAATACTAAGAATAGTGATCAGAGCTTTATTCACCTTTGTCACGAGTTGCCCTAGTTTGTACGTGCTTTAGCTTACGCTAGTATCCGCCGATACTTTTATAGTTTACTATATTCGGCATGAAACTCTTTGATTCCAATCTTTGAGTTTCTTATTCGGCTTTGAAATAATGTGGGATTTAATATCCCCTTCTTTTAAATACTTTTGAATTTTCACTAAAGCTGCTCATGTTGACACGAATTATGAAAAATACAAATTATTTGCTGGCTTTTTTGCTGAGGAACCTGCATTTCATGCCATATCGTTATAATTTATTTATACTTTGTAAGTTTTCTTCTTTGGGTTAGATATATAAAAAAACGTCTTCCATTAAGGGAAGACATAACACTAGTGCACCATGTGTCTGTCTGTTTTCGAGTATATTAGTAGTGCAAACATGAACTAGAAATATCAAAGGAATGCTTATAATGGAATCGCTAGTCATTTCCTTCCTTTGAGACTGCTGATAATCAGCACACGGTGTTCTGAATAAAGCAATTCTAATTGCGATACGCAGTACTACCCTCTAACTCTTATTCGGGATCTTGATTTTAGATAATGAATTATATGCAAAGTGTTCTGATGCATCTGCTTCACTAATCCTGCAGGACTAATATTACACCCATACTTGACATTTGATTAGAGACTAAAGGTAGTCTATTCATGCAGCATAACAGTTTGTCTGTAGGTGGCATCAATAGCGCCGCGTACAACGTTATTATGCATGGTTGAAATTTACTTAAGTAATTATGAATAAACTTAGTTTATATATAAACTAAGTTTGAGCGGAGAAGTAAATGAGTTGCTTTGCTTTGAACTGTTTTTGTCGTTAATGAACTATTTATTGCTGTTTTCGGCAATCGGCACCCCATCTCGTTTTGTTTCAGGGATGTATTGATTTCAACTACTAGTTTTCCGCAATGCATTCACGTATAAAGGAAGGCTTATAATAATGCCTCGAACATCAGTAAATTATTAGACTGATTTCAAAGGATTGTTGTTGTTTGACGTAGCTGAGAACTAGTTTGCGACCAGAAATCCTTTGATACTGCTTTATTTCGTTCGACTGAATTTCGCTTGTTAGTGGTTGGTACGATGCTAATACAAGTTCTGTAATAAAAATAAGCAAACTGAATCACCATCAAATATTTCTACACTAATGCTATAATTTATATCTTCTATATTAAACTGTTCTGTCACATTGCAAACTAACTAAAAATTTGTCGTAATCGTCGTAAGAAAATGGATTCGAAAAAAAAAAAATGTTCACATGTTTAGTTACTTATGGTTTAGTAGTAAAAACAGGCGAAAGTGTTGATGCATAAGAGAAAAAAAAAATCCAACTAAACAAACTCCCAATATTCATGTTATCATTATCTTTAATATAGTTTACAAATAAGCAATATGACAACATAATAATAATCCACGCGGTTAGCCTAGTGACTATGCGCTTCGCAACCATATGCCTGGAAAAGGAGTGTCCTAGATTCGATTCCTGGCGCCGACGTGAGGAGCCTAAGGATCTTTCTCAGTCATAGCCGGTCTTGGGTGTGAACAGCAGGGTTTTCTCCCCGGTTTATCTGGGGTTTTTCCTCTCGCAAGCAGGCAAACCGGCCCCGTGAGCACACGCAGTTACAGCCATAGAATATACCGGGAGGCATACGGCTAGCCTTATCCTCTGGACGGGTACGACTTAGAAGGGCTTGAGCTCTGTAACACGCCAGTTGGCCTAACACGTAGAAGGGAAAATAATAATAATAATATAATAAGCAATAGAATTCCCACGGCTTATTAATAAATAATGGGATGTTTCCTGATCTTTGAATTTATTTGTATATACTCGTCTATATTCGTTGCAGATTATGCTAAGTTTTGAATTTAAAAATTTAGCATATTCTGAGGACGACGAGTGACTAACTTGGGAATCGGCTGAAATAAAAAGTTTCTTTTTTTTGTCTACGTTAGTTGCTGAATTCGAGCCTGAGGAATCATTTTTCTTCTGCAGATCTAGAGTCATGAAGGTATACTTAGGCTACAAAAATTTAAAATGCAACTTAAATAAAATTCCATAGAAAGTTCCGTGAATTTTTTAATTATTTTTATCTAGGGATCCAGGAATACAGAAAATACATTTTAAGGGTATATATATGGTACACACTTACATGGGGCGATTGTGGTTCATGTATTTTTATTTATTTTTCCCATTTGCAACTACATATCACAAGATCTTAGTAAATAAAACCGATAGACTAAAAGTTTAGAACAAGGAGAGCTGTTAGAGCAACAAAAGATGGATGAAAAGCGAGTAAGATCAACATCAATGGCAAGTGTAACACTCTGTTAGATAAAACTGTTATATGCCCTGGGGTCATATGATACAAAAGGAATCAATTCTCAGTTGATCAATAAACGCCTTCGTCTATGAAAAGTTGTAAGACTTCATCAGTGCTATACAACTGGCTGAGTTAGCCATTAAAAATATTTCTTCTGGCAATCGCAGTACTGAACTGTTTCATTTTGTAGCACGTGACCAACTGATGCCCAATTCACGTGCTCTCTCTCAAGAGAGATTGTAAAAATAATATGTTTTTATCTTACTGGACGCGTAAATTCCTTAATCGTACTAGCCCATTGTTTTAATCGAATGCTGCTCTGAGAGAAAGAAAATGAAGTGCGGATAAAATCTCGAAAAAACTGCAATCTTTGGAAATTTATGGCAATTATTTATTCCCCAAAATGTCGATTTATATTTGTTTACTTTATCTAGATTATGCCCTTTCCTTTAAACCACTTTTGATGCCACACACACACACACACACACACACACACATATATATATATATATATATATATATATATATATATATATATATATCCCCAAGTTAAAATATGTATTATATATATATATGTTAAAGATACCAAGCTATTTTAAATCTGGTTTTACTCCATTTCTCAAGTACGCAAACAGAGAAACAAGTCAAGTTTGCGCCTGCAAGTGTTGCAAGTCTGGCTGATCCTCAAAGTAGTGCACGTCAAGGCAACTCATGGTAAAGGTAGAATAAGCTCTGATCACTATTCTGATCACTAAGTATTTCTGGCCAAATATTTACCCTTAATTCACAGCCCATCTCCTTGAGGAGATGTATGATGCTGTGTATTAAAGGCAAGGTGCCACTACCCAGACTGGTTTCGGCTTGGCTCCCACGGATGAGACCTCAATAAAGGTTGAAACCGGTCTGGATAGTGGCACCTTACCTTTAGTACACAGCATCATACATCTCCTCAAGGAAATGCGCTGTGCATTAAGGGTAAATATTAAGAATAGTGATCAGAGCTTATTCTACTTTTACCATGAGTTGCCTTGACTTGCACTACTTTGAGGGTCAGCTAGACTTGCAACACTTGCAGGCGCAAACTTGACTTGTTTGTCTGTTTGCTTACTTGGAAAATGGAGTAAAACCAGGTTTAAAATAGGTTGGTATTTTTAACATTTATTATACCCAAGGAAAAAAATACTTTCTACATACATACATATATATATATATATATATATATATATATTTATTTATTTATTTATTTATACATTCTGTATAAATATTACATATATATACAGAATTCCCTCGATTAATGCGCCCCCGAATAGTGCGTTTTCGATTGGGTATTTTGATACCCAAATTCGATTAGTGCGCCTATACACATCTTAAAAATAAATGTTACCGATTTTAAAAATTTTCTATCTATACATTTTTTTATGGCTAACTATTTTAAAAAATCACTCGCCAGGATGAAATAATTTAGTTTCCTATTTAAAACATTTTACAAACTTATTTTTTAATGGCATACTACATTATTTCTATCTACACTATGTTCCAAATTTAACGCTTCAATTAATGTCGTCTGCTAATTGCATAGCATTTTGATGATCATATCTCGTGTCTCCTTTGCAGTTGTTTTCCTTACTTTTTTTTTATTTTAAAGTATTTTCCCAATCTTTCATCATGAGTAAAAGAATTAGTGAGCAAAAAAGTGGAAGTGTGAAAATGATTCGAAAAGTAATCTCACTGGAAGAAAACCTTGAAATAATAAAGAAAATGAGCAAGGCGATTCCAGAGAAAAGGACAAGAACACAAAACTTGGTGAATCAACTATAAGTGGAATTTTAAGCAACGCTGCTGAATACAAAGCGAAAGGTAAGGTTGCTTCAAGTTCATCCTGCATGCACTCGAAATCAAAGTATTATAATCATTGAATTAGAGAGACGTCTTTCTACATGGATCGAAGATTGTAACCAAAAACGGATCCACTGACGTTATTAGATGAAAAGCATTACGTCTCTTTGCATCCTTGAAAGAAAAGGCTATCAATGATGGAAAAGAAGAATTCCACGCTAGTGCTGGGTGGTTTGAACGTTTCCTAAAGAGAAATAGCCTACATAGTGTTCTAATCACAGGTGGAACTGCAAGTGCAGATAACGAAGTGGCCGCAAATTATCCAGAGATTTTGAACAAAATTGTGAACGAACGGGGTTATTTTAACCAATAAATATTTAATGTCAATGAAACCGGTCTTTTTGGAAGTGAATGCCTTCCAAGACTTTTCTGGCCAAATCAGAGAAATCTCAGCGTGGACATCTCCACCAAACTACGTTAGCTGAAGTCGCAAAGTCGAATGAAATTACTGCGAGCAATATGCGAGCCATTTGGAAGCACATTCTTCCACATTGTGCAAATTATTTTAAAGGCTTTTTCAAATGAATCTAAGTTAATTAAATCTCATTCTGAGAAACTGAGTGATTCAGACCTGCTAAATTTAGATACACAGCGGGAAGATCCCGAAGAATATGAAGAAAATTTAATCACTGACAAGCCCAAAGAGATTTCACAAAAACAAATTGAAATATTTTTCGTGCAACCGAAGTTCTTAAGCAGCAATGCTTAGAGGCTGACCTTGATAAAGAGAGAAGCAGTAAAATTTGCAGAAGAGGCAATAGGGCCATATCGTCAGTTTGTATGAAAAAAAGAGACAAAATGCCCGCCAAACTACGTTAGCTCAATTCTTTGTTAAGAAGCAGAATAATAAATTTATATTCTGAATATGTTTTATTGTCTTTCAGCTTCATGGTTTTCCTTTAACTAGGCCCTGAGACATACCCTAATTCTTTTATAAAAAAACTCAAGGGTCAAAAAAGAAATCTAAGGAACGAATTATACATTTTCCCATAGGTTATTATATTCAATTAGTGCGTTTTCGATTAATGCGCCTGTTTTAAAAAATGGATTAGCTCATTAATCGAGGGATTGCTGTATATATATATATATATATATATATATATATATATATATATATATATATATATATATATATATATATATATATATATATATAATATATATGTGTGTGTGTGTGCGTGTGTGTGTGTGTGTGTGTGTGTGTGTGTGTGTGTTATTTTATAATAACAAAAATGGAAAAATTAATAAGGATATCCTGTAATATCTTGGATATCCAAGATACCATTATTAATGAATCTTTTATGAAGTCACAAGGGAAATATATACGTAACGGCTATGGTGTGATTTATTTGGACTTCAGCACAGTTTACTTCTGATAGTGTTTCACATGAAAAGTTGCTGACGAAAATGCTCTAATCCTGAATTACTGTATGAGATGAAGAGGACATTGATTAATAGATACACGACAGGAAGTAATGCGTGGAAGTGAGTTTTCTAAGAGTCACGCGGTTAGGAGTGGATAATCATGGTTTGGTGGTAAAGCCCTTGTTTATTATATCCCTAAATGATTTAGTTCAAATATTAAGAGTAAAATTTCTCTCTTTGCTGATGATAGGGAGCTGAGTGATGTAGTCATTCATTTGGATGACCAAAGTTCCGGTGATCGTAAAAGACTGGAAAAGGAGTCAGGGAAATGGGATTTAAAATTTAATGGGAACAAATGCAAGTATAGGCACTTCGATAAGTAGGTAATGTTAGATGGATATAAGTTAAATAGACAGGGGATAGCAAATCTATTTTGAGCATTAATAGATTCCTAAGTATTTCGAATACCACAGGCTCCTCCTTCTTTTGACAGATATAAAAAAGATTACTTCTGACTGACGGAATTAAAATGGGGGACTTTTTTTTAATTGTTATATTAATAAAAGATTCAGGTTTTTAATATCTCACAGGTGTTCAAAAATACTCGTATAGCTTCTAAGATAAAACTAATTCAAGCGTCCTTCATTTAAAACTGTTTCATGAACGTCATCCAAAAAGGCGTGGTTTTATTTCATTCTGGTTTAACTTTTAAAATACATACAAACGTTAACCTTTTTAAACCTTTCGAACGAAGTAAATGCGAGTTGTTTTGTTTTCCAATAAACAAATTAGCTCAAGTACGTAACCTTTAAGCGTCCTTTTGAGATTAGACTTCATTAAAGGTGAAGATCTCCTAATGAGGTACTAAAACACTGCCCAGCACGAATTAGATAGTTTTAAAAGAGTACTGGTAATTTATGTTTTTAAATTCTGTATAAAACAACCATGTTATGCAAATATTTTTCCTGCATTCTACTTAATAAATTACTATTACATGCATAATTTATGGCTTTTAGTTTTACTTTGTTCATTATCTTAATGAGAGTAATTCCGCTGATAGAAAAGTCTGATTTTGAAGTTGTCTCATTTTTATTTTCTTTCTGTTTTTGTCATAAAATAATTTAAATGACTTGATTAATTAAAATAAGTTTCGTATAAATATTCTACTTAGACAGTACGAAGTAAGATTTAACAGACTTTCTCCATTGATTAATTTTCCCCCGTAATTCAAATTTGTTTTTCTGATTTTGCTTACTAGAGCTAACCTTCCTAACTATGCGTTATTTCGTAAATCAGCACCTTCGTACCTCAGCTGGTAGGGACAATACCGCTTCGATTCGATCACATGGACATTTTGTAAGCTTTTTCTTATTATTTTATAACTAAAGGTGATTTAATTTAGCTGGTGTAACATGGAGATCCCGAAATTTTCCTTCTTGAGACATAGAAGATGAGTTAACAGGCTCAGACGAATGAGGCAGGTCCCAGGAAACTCCGATTTTTCATTCGACCCAAAACAAGTAAGAGAACCCATACAGTTGAAATATTAAAAATGCATTTTGTGAATGGAGTGACCTTCAACAATAAGTTAATGCGACATGATACTGGTTACTGATAAATGCCATGCAAACTCCTTACGAACAATTCACAAATATAATTCGCCCTCTTCCTGAATTTTAATATAACTTATATAAAGAACTTTGTAGTTCGTTTGATTTTTTTGATGATTTTTTTTTTCATTAAAATGATCGTGATTTTTATTGCTAGTATAATTCTGAAGCGATTTCGTTTGCTTCGCGCACACTTTGTCGTTGTCCTTGTATACCTTCCAGTTAAGTAAACGCGAGTGCATTTTTGTATTATGGAAAATTTTCAGAATTTATGAATACTTTAAAGAAGCGTCGAGTATAAGACCGAAGACAGATGGATATCATTAATAGTGACAAGAGAAACACCCAACGCTCGTCATTCACTTTATATATAAAAGAGAACAAATCCTCCAGGTCAGAAGTCGCTATTAATCTTCCTTTGATGCTCAAAAAGATAGAAAGAGAAAGAGAGAAAGTTGTTTCAAATTTGTCATCGTCCTCTGAGACAACTGATAACATTTATTTCTCATGAAAATGCACATAAATCCACAGCCAACAAATTAATGTCATGTTCATCGAACTAGTTGAAGTCAGATTATTGAACTCCCTAGACGGATATTTTTTACAATAATTTGTGTACATTTATCGATCTATATCTGACCAGTTGGTATGAAGCAGTGTAGTCAAGAGACCTGCACTGAATTATAATCAGTATGTCTTAGCTAAAGGCGACTGTCGTGATAAATTGCAATTCCAGATTATCACCGATGGGAAGAAAAAAGGGACTGCGAAAAAAAAAAATAATAAAAAGAGAGAGATGATAATGCACTGAAAGATTCACATTAACGGATTCTCCAGGAATGATTGACCACTTTCTGTTAATCATCATAGTAATAAATTGTAATTCTAGATGCACAGTTGCTGCAGAATTATTTCTGCTCCATCTATGAGGACCTGGTTTGTAAACGATGTTATTTATTAGATTTTTCACAGTTTAGTTTTCTTTAAGGCTCATCTACAGCCGTCTTCGAACTTGACTAGGATCATCAAGTATGAATAGGGAAAAAAAACCCGAGCCACACCTCCTACCTCGCGTCCCCGGGAAGCGATGGATATACTCCCAGTAGGCTAACGTGGCTGGTGAAGCATGTCAGGGCCAATCACCCGATATGTGGATTTTTTTGCTGATTACGAAAGGAGCAAGAAATATAGGAAAAAAATTCCTGTACTGTAACCTTCATTTTTTTTCTTTTTTCAAAGAGAAGTTATGAAGCCTGTAGGTGAAAACCTGCAAGCTAAGGTAGGAACAGGCACGCATGCAAACATATCAGTTCTGGAGAAATCCACTTACAATATTCGTACCCTCTTGAAATGTGGAAAGTTTCATTAACTTTACAATAGAGCAGAATTAGCAAACCTTGATGCAATTTACACCCAAGAACACAAGTGTTAAATTGATATTGAGTGAATGAAGTCATAAAAAAGAACAGAAGAACACAGCAGTTCATAAACATAATTGTAACTCCCACTTGTGGCCTCAGTTACATCGAAACAATTTTTTTTAAACCGACTAACCAAACTTCATTATTTTGCAAATAACTTTCTTCCACATCAGAAATTCTCTTAGTATGTTTGCAGTACTGTTCAAGGAGTACAAACCGTGATTTATTGATATCATCTTTTCCTATTTAAGTATATATTATGTCTCTTGGGAATTTCTTATACACTTGGTAAGAAAGTTGAATGGTTATTATATCATATATTCTATATGAACAAGAATTTCACAAGTATAGCAAACGAGTCAGAGAGGGTCAGCAAGGTACTATAAATATTTTAAAATCCTCGGTAGTTTATTTCATAACACATCACACACCTTGTTTGTTGATTGCGATAACCATCCTTTATTGAAGACTTCATCTTGTCTGCGCGGTTAGTCTAGTGGCTATGCGCTTCGCAACCATATGCCTGGGGAAGGAGTGTCCTAGGTTCGATTCCCGTCTACGATGTGAGGAGCTTAAGGATCTGCCATAGCCAAGTTAGCCGGTCTTGGGCGTGGACAGCAGGGTTTTTTCCGCCAGTTTATCTGGGGTTTTTCATCCCGCAAGCAGGCAAACCGGCCCGTGAACACACGCTGCTACAGTCAAAAAATACACCCCCCCCCAAGCAGCAGGCTCGGCGACAAGCCGGTTGGGGGTTGTAATAACAAAAAGTCGCATCAAAATGTAACACGCGGACCCTGCATTGGCAGCGGGATAAACGCGTAGAGGAAGAAGATTGAAGACTTCATAAGGTCTTAAGTTTGTCCAATTCATTCTGGTAGGGACACTCTATTCTAATACAATATTCAACAGAACGAATTTATTCTTATTACGTGACGTCTCCAAGGAGTCCAAGGACTCATCTCCAGAGGGCGCTCCACTCCACAACATAACCTACTGTCTACACTACTTAATTTCCCAACATGCAACAGCGCTATCTTCATAGTACGCCATACATCATCTACACAGAACGCTATCTCTACAGCCTACGAACAGTATTTTATTTTGTAAATTGCGTGTGTACATTGGCCGATTTACCTGTATGCTGAAAGAAAAATCCGAATTGCCGAGAGAAAAAATCTTACTCCTTCTCTATGAAATCGGCTAACTCTTCTTCAATTGAAAATGCCCATATAAATATTATTTTCTAGTTTTTGTTGAGGAAATGGTACCTAAGAAAATCAGTGTATCCCTAAATTTTCAGAGATAAGAGTACAGGATAAGTTCTTGTAATATAACAATTTTCGTGAATTTTATGCTGAGAAAATAAGAATATAATTTTTGAGGTTTTTTTTAAAGAACTAAAGGTATTATTAACCCTCCTTCTTCCCTAAATATCCCATCATAATATTATCTTTCATCATTGTCCTTTAAATTCCAGATGGTCACGTACAATACTGAAGATTATGAAACCGACCATAGTTTAGAATACTCGAATCTGAATCTCGAAGGCGAAATTTTATATTCATGAAAAAACTGAGGACACATCTTTAATGAGCAGACATTAATTTTCCACGCTGCTCACAGAGATAATAACCTCATCAACGCCAATTTTATTCACGAGTCTGTAGCTTCCTTTTTAGCACGCAAAACAAAAACAACAAGAAATAATAATAAGTTTGGTGCAATCAATACAACACAAATTGGCTGTAATTGGAATGAAAAAAAAAAAAAAACTGCAGTGAGGAAAAAACGGGCAGCTCAAAAACCCCAGCGGCGTATTCCCTGTTATGAGGTAGTTTAGAAAAATTATTGAAGGTGACAGGTTGTTACGGAAAGAGTTTTTGTTGTAAATCGATCTACGACACTCCCATCTTGGCTACCTGGAGGGAGAGATAAAATGTAAGAAATGGTTTCATCCAGCGCCTGTGACGTTTCGATGAAATATTAGTAAGTAGGAATAGCCACAGTAAACGAGGGAATATTTATTGTAAAAACCTACAGGAATATTTATATAAATTACGCAGGAGACCATAAAAAATAGAAGATAGTGGACAGACATAATTTTAATGCATAACTTCAGTTGAGGTGTTTTATTTGGATGCTATTGATTATATTTTGTTCGAATCAAATGACATTGTTAGTAGGACAAGATCAAGATCTAGATAAGATAAGGAATCGTGACGTGATTGGTTGTTCATTTGATGACGTCATTGTGCATGACGTCATGATTTCGGAATGTTTAGAATTTCCCTTGGGGCATGTGTGTGTGTGTGACGTTACGTTGTTTGTTTTGTTCGCGTATGGAATTATTGGTGATGATTAGAGATAAGGATTCATGTCATGATTGGTGGTGCACTTCTGACAACACCAAGATCAAGACAGGATAAGGAATCGTGACGTGGGTGTGTGTTGTTATGAGATGTAGATAAGTGACGTCATTTGTTAGTTGTAAATAAGTGATGTTATTGTTTTGAATGGAAACGAAGATATATTACTGGATAAGGAATCGTGTTGTGATTGGTGGGACACTTCTAACAAGATCAAGATCAAGATAAGATAAGGAATCGTAACGTGATGTTTGTTATTATAGATTTGAGAAATTCGCTGCGGGCCCTCGTCTGTCAGGGACATCACGAGGTGTGTTTGGTTCGCTTAATGCATTATGGGTAATATTTAGAGATAAGAATCGTGACGTTATGTGTTTGGAAATTTCTGGGGAACATACGTCTCTCTGTGATATCACATGGTGTTTTGGTTTGGCTATAGAATTGTGGACGATGTTTTTTGAGATAAGATATCTTGGAATTTTCCCAGGGTGACACACATCCGACATTGTCATCATGTTTTGTGTTTGGTTGTCTATAGATGGGTGTACTAATCGTGAGTATTTCTTTGGTGTATTTCTTTTCTGTTAAAGTGAATTCTTAGAATAGAGTCTAGTGGCGGCAGTGTTTCGAGCTTTTCTGAATAATTAAATTATATGCCTGGCATTCCTCAAACACACGCGCGCGCGCGCACACACACACACACACACACACACACACACATTAGACATGAAAAGTCGCTAATATATCCAAGTTAATACTCTAATATGCATCCTATGATTATTCTTATGAAAAAAAAAAACAGTTCACTATTAGAATTATGCTTACCAAAATATACGAGCAGTGATTATTGAAATTACAATTATCAATTGTTATGTTTAAGTTAAAAAAAAATAAACTTACATTTCTTTCCAGAATGGGAACATCTTGGTACTATCTAGGTTTTCTGAATATTCCAAATTGTTGATTTTGAACATATATTCACAGCACAGAACACAAACACAAGACTGAAAATGCAGTTGACTTTTCCATTATAGGTTACTGGGGTTAACCTATATTCACATCACCTGTCTTTTGCTGACTAATATATCCGCCAGCGATCGGAAATTGTTGTGTCTACTTGTGAACTTATCTCACTGCATTGTACTTCCCACACAGCATTCCAAACGTCATCTTTTTCATGACTCATATTCTCCCTTTGATGTTTTGTGTGGTATTATGAGTTCAGGGAAGTACGACTGTTTTTCTAGTGTAAAATTCTTATGACACATATCCTAAAATTATTCATTCCTGATTAAGGATTTTATACAGTTATTGTTTTCAAGTAGATGGCTTGTTTGTTTGCTTACATTTTGTGTAGCTAGGAAACTGGAATTTATTTCAAATGAATATTAGCTCTGTAATATATCCTTTGTTAATTTCTATGTTACCTTTTATTTGAGTGTAATATTATTAACAAATTGTATTTATTGAATTTAACATACAGAAATTAAATAAAGTGAAAAATACAATATTATTTTTTTCTTATTCTTCTGATTTCACATTTGCGCTGATGTTCATAGTTTATGATTTACCACTGGTGCTTACGTGTAATTCATGTGATTTTTCTCCATGTGACATTTCAAAACAAGTTGAACTATGGTTTTTACATAGTTCAAATATGTAAAACTCATATCTGTTAGTCCCTATTGACTGTTGTCCTCTCAGCCCAACATTTATTTCACAGTAGGGATATTTATATTTATATTTTAACACAATTATTATATTAGATATTCTTTGCAATACAAATATTTATGATAACAACAAACAAGAAATTCATCACCCTTTCAAAGTTTTGAAATTCATGCACGTATCGTTTTCATCATTTGGTATCATTTAAATGAAGAACAGATCTGGCTATTAAGTTCGTTAATATTTTTTGATTTTTCTCATCCAATGGCGAGTATTTTTTGATATATGCATGTTGATTCACTTGGTATCCGCATGCTACGATACCTTTTTATTTATACAACAACCTTTTTAAGAGTTTAGTAACTTGATGGGTTAAAATTCTAATGTCCCTTTGTAAATAACCAAATTCTAACAGTCGTACTTTAAGTACGATTTTTTTCTAGTCTATTGGAGGTATCTACATATATAATAAATAAATTGTCACTTTTCAGGTGAAATATTCTCCACTAACATTTTGCCTATTAATTTAATACCCATTTCCTTTTGCTTCCAAGAGTTCACACAGTTTCATTGAGTGGATTTTCAAAAAAAAAAGTCTCTTGTTAGTTTGTGGCATGAAAAAAAAAAAAAAAACTGCAGTGAGGAAAAAACGGGCAGCTCAAAAACCCCAGCGGCGTATTCCCTGTTATGAGGTAGTTTAGAAAAATTATTGAAGGTGACAGGTTGTTACGGAAAGAGTTTTTGTTGTAAATCGATCTACGACACTCCCATCTTGGCTACCTGGAGGGAGAGATAAAATGTAAGAAATGGTTTCATCCAGCGCCTGTGACGTTTCGATGAAATATTAGTAAGTAGGAATAGCCACAGTAAACGAGGGAATATTTATTGTAAAAACCTACAGGAATATTTATATAAATTACGCAGGAGACCATAAAAAATAGAAGATAGTGGACAGACATAATTTTAATGCATAACTTCAGTTGAGGTGTTTTATTTGGATGCTATTGATTATATTTTGTTCGAATCAAATGACATTGTTAGTAGGACAAGATCAAGATCTAGATAAGATAAGGAATCGTGACGTGATTGGTTGTTCATTTGATGACGTCATTGTGCATGACGTCATGATTTCGGAATGTTTAGAATTTCCCTTGGGGCATGTGTGTGTGTGTGACGTTACGTTGTTTGTTTTGTTCGCGTATGGAATTATTGGTGATGATTAGAGATAAGGATTCATGTCATGATTGGTGGTGCACTTCTGACAACACCAAGATCAAGACAGGATAAGGAATCGTGACGTGGGTGTGTGTTGTTATGAGATGTAGATAAGTGACGTCATTTGTTAGTTGTAAATAAGTGATGTTATTGTTTTGAATGGAAACGAAGATATATTACTGGATAAGGAATCGTGTTGTGATTGGTGGGACACTTCTAACAAGATCAAGATCAAGATAAGATAAGGAATCGTAACGTGATGTTTGTTATTATAGATTTGAGAAATTCGCTGCGGCCCTCGTCTGTCAGGGACATCACGAGGTGTGTTTGGTTCGCTTAATGCATTATGGGTAATATTTAGAGATAAGAATCGTGACGTTATGTGTTTGGAAATTTCTGGGGAACATACGTCTCTCTGTGATATCACATGGTGTTTTGGTTTGGCTATAGAATTGTGGACGATGTTTTTGAGATAAGATATCTTGGAATTTTCCCAGGGTGACACACATCCGACATTGTCATCATGTTTTGTGTTTGGTTGTCTATAGATGGGTGTACTAATCGTGAGTATTTCTTTGGTGTATTTCTTTTCTGTTAAAGTGAATTCTTAGAATAGAGTCTAGTGGCGGCAGTGTTTCGAGCTTTTCTGAATAATTAAATTATATGCCTGGCATTCCTCAAACACACGCGCGCGCGCGCACACACACACACACACACACACAACACACACACATTAGACATGAAAAGTCGCTAATATATCCAAGTTAATACTCTAATATGCATCCTATGATTATTCTTATGAAAAAAAAAACAGTTCACTATTAGAATTATGCTTACCAAAATATACGAGCAGTGATTATTGAAATTACAATTATCAATTGTTATGTTTAAGTTAAAAAAAAATAAACTTACATTTCTTTCCAGAATGGGAACATCTTGGTACTATCTAGGTTTTCTGAATATTCCAAATTGTTGATTTTGAACATATATTCACAGCACAGAACACAAACACAAGACTGAAAATGCAGTTGACTTTTCCATTATAGGTTACTGGGGTTAACCTATATTCACATCACCTGTCTTTTGCTGACTAATATATCCGCCAGCGATCGGAAATTGTTGTGTCTACTTGTGAACTTATCTCACTGCATTGTACTTCCCACACAGCATTCCAAACGTCATCTTTTTCATGACTCATATTCTCCCTTTGATGTTTTGTGTGGTATTATGAGTTCAGGGAAGTACGACTGTTTTTCTAGTGTAAAATTCTTATGACACATATCCTAAAATTATTCATTCCTGATTAAGGATTTTATACAGTTATTGTTTTCAAGTAGATGGCTTGTTTGTTTGCTTACATTTTGTGTAGCTAGGAAACTGGAATTTATTTCAAATGAATATTAGCTCTGTAATATATCCTTTGTTAATTTCTATGTTACCTTTTATTTGAGTGTAATATTATTAACAAATTGTATTTATTGAATTTAACATACAGAAATTAAATAAAGTGAAAAATACAATATTATTTTTTTCTTATTCTTCTGATTTCACATTTGCGCTGATGTTCATAGTTTATGATTTACCACTGGTGCTTACGTGTAATTCATGTGATTTTTCTCCATGTGACATTTCAAAACAAGTTGAACTATGGTTTTTACATAGTTCAAATATGTAAAACTCATATCTGTTAGTCCCTATTGACTGTTGTCCTCTCAGCCCAACATTTATTTCACAGTAGGGATATTTATATTTATATTTTAACACAATTATTATATTAGATATTCTTTGCAATACAAATATTTATGATAACAACAAACAAGAAATTCATCACCCTTTCAAAGTTTTGAAATTCATGCACGTATCGTTTTCATCATTTGGTATCATTTAAATGAAGAACACCCCACCCCCCCCCCCCCCCACCCCCCCCCCCCCCCACCCCCCCCCCCCCCCACCCCCCCCCCCCCCCACCCCCCCCCCCCCCCACCCCCCCCCCCCCCCACCCCCCCCCCCCCCCACCCCCCCCCCCCCCCACCCCCCCCCCCCCCCACCCCCCCCCCCCCCCACCCCCCCCCCCCCCCACCCCCCCCCCCCCCCACCCCCCCCCCCCCCCACCCCCCCCCCCCCCCACCCCCCCCCCCCCCCACCCCCCCCCCCCCCCACCCCCCCCCCCCCCCACCCCCCCCCCCCCCCACCCCCCCCCCCCCCCACCCCCCCCCCCCCCCACCCCCCCCCCCCCCCACCCCCCCCCCCCCCCACCCCCCCCCCCCCCCACCCCCCCCCCCCCCCACCCCCCCCCCCCCCCACCCCCCCCCCCCCCCACCCCCCCCCCCCCCCACCCCCCCCCCCCCCCACCCCCCCCCCCCCCCACCCCCCCCCCCCCCCACCCCCCCCCCCCAAGTGGAAGTGTGAAAATGATTCGAAAAGTAATCTCACTGGAAGAAAACCTTGAAATAATAAAGAAAATGAGCAAGGCGATTCCAGAGAAAAGGACAAGAACACAAAACTTGGTGAATCAACTATAAGTGGAATTTTAAGCAACGCTGCTGAATACAAAGCGAAAGGTAAGGTTGCTTCAAGTTCATCCTGCATGCACTCGAAATCAAAGTATTATAATCATTGAATTAGAGAGACGTCTTTCTACATGGATCGAAGATTGTAACCAAAAACGGATCCACTGACGTTATTAGATGAAAAGCATTACGTCTCTTTGCATCCTTGAAAGAAAAGGCTATCAATGATGGAAAAGAAGAATTCCACGCTAGTGCTGGGTGGTTTGAACGTTTCCTAAAGAGAAATAGCCTACATAGTGTTCTAATCACAGGTGGAACTGCAAGTGCAGATAACGAAGTGGCCGCAAATTATCCAGAGATTTTGAACAAAATTGTGAACGAACGGGGTTATTTTAACCAATAAATATTTAATGTCAATGAAACCGGTCTTTTTGGAAGTGAATGCCTTCCAAGACTTTTCTGGCCAAATCAGAGAAATCTCAGCGTGGACATCTCCACCAAACTACGTTAGCTGAAGTCGCAAAGTCGAATGAAATTACTGCGAGCAATATGCGAGCCATTTGGAAGCACATTCTTCCACATTGTGCAAATTATTTTAAAGGCTTTTTCAAATGAATCTAAGTTAATTAAATCTCATTCTGAGAAACTGAGTGATTCAGACCTGCTAAATTTAGATACACAGCGGGAAGATCCCGAAGAATATGAAGAAAATTTAATCACTGACAAGCCCAAAGAGATTTCACAAAAACAAATTGAAATATTTTTCGTGCAACCGAAGTTCTTAAGCAGCAATGCTTAGAGGCTGACCTTGATAAAGAGAGAAGCAGTAAAATTTGCAGAAGAGGCAATAGGGCCATATCGTCAGTTTGTATGAAAAAAAGAGACAAAATGCCCGCCAAACTACGTTAGCTCAATTCTTTGTTAAGAAGCAGAATAATAAATTTATATTCTGAATATGTTTTATTGTCTTTCAGCTTCATGGTTTTCCTTTAACTAGGCCCTGAGACATACCCTAATTCTTTTATAAAAAAACTCAAGGGTCAAAAAAGTAATCTAAGGAACGAATTATACATTTTCCCATAGGTTATTATATTCAATTAGTGCGTTTTCGATTAATGCGCCTGTTTTAAAAAATGGATTAGCTCATTAATCGAGGGATTGCTGTATATATATATATATATATATATGTGTGTGTGTGTGTGTGTGTGTGTGTGTGTGTGTGTGTGTGTGTGTGTGTGTGTGTGTGTGTGTGTTATTTTATAATAACAAAAATGGAAAAATTAATAAGGATATCCTGTAATATCTTGGATATCCAAGATACCATTATTAATGAATCTTTTATGAAGTCACAAGGGAAATATATACGTAACGGCTATGGTGTGATTTATTTGGACTTCAGCACAGTTTACTTCTGATAGTGTTTCACATGAAAAGTTGCTGACGAAAATGCTCTAATCCTGAATTACTGTATGAGATGAAGAGGACATTGATTAATAGATACACGACAGGAAGTAATGCGTGGAAGTGAGTTTTCTAAGAGTCACGCGGTTAGGAGTGGATAATCATGGTTTGGTGGTAAAGCCCTTGTTTATTATATCCCTAAATGATTTAGTTCAAATATTAAGAGTAAAATTTCTCTCTTTGCTGATGATAGGGAGCTGAGTGATGTAGTCATTCATTTGGATGACCAAAGTTCCGGTGATCGTAAAAGACTGGAAAAGGAGTCAGGGAAATGGGATTTAAAATTTAATGGGAACAAATGCAAGTATAGGCACTTCGATAAGTAGGTAATGTTAGATGGATATAAGTTAAATAGACAGGGGATAGCAAATCTATTTTGAGCATTAATAGATTCCTAAGTATTTCGAATACCACAGGCTCCTCCTTCTTTTGACAGATATAAAAAAGATTACTTCTGACTGACGGAATTAAAATGGGGGACTTTTTTTTAATTGTTATATTAATAAAAGATTCAGGTTTTTAATATCTCACAGGTGTTCAAAAATACTCGTATAGCTTCTAAGATAAAACTAATTCAAGCGTCCTTCATTTAAAACTGTTTCATGAACGTCATCCAAAAAGGCGTGGTTTTATTTCATTCTGGTTTAACTTTTAAAATACATACAAACGTTAACCTTTTTAAACCTTTCGAACGAAGTAAATGCGAGTTGTTTTGTTTTCCAATAAACAAATTAGCTCAAGTACGTAACCTTTAAGCGTCCTTTTGAGATTAGACTTCATTAAAGGTGAAGATCTCCTAATGAGGTACTAAAACACTGCCCAGCACGAATTAGATAGTTTTAAAAGAGTACTGGTAATTTATGTTTTTAAATTCTGTATAAAACAACCATGTTATGCAAATATTTTTCCTGCATTCTACTTAATAAATTACTATTACATGCATAATTTATGGCTTTTAGTTTTACTTTGTTCATTATCTTAATGAGAGTAATTCCGCTGATAGAAAAGTCTGATTTTGAAGTTGTCTCATTTTTATTTTCTTTCTGTTTTTGTCATAAAATAATTTAAATGACTTGATTAATTAAAATAAGTTTCGTATAAATATTCTACTTAGACAGTACGAAGTAAGATTTAACAGACTTTCTCCATTGATTAATTTTCCCCCGTAATTCAAATTTGTTTTTCTGATTTTGCTTACTAGAGCTAACCTTCCTAACTATGCGTTATTTCGTAAATCAGCACCTTCGTACCTCAGCTGGTAGGGACAATACCGCTTCGATTCGATCACATGGACATTTTGTAAGCTTTTTCTTATTATTTTATAACTAAAGGTGATTTAATTTAGCTGGTGTAACATGGAGATCCCGAAATTTTCCTTCTTGAGACATAGAAGATGAGTTAACAGGCTCAGACGAATGAGGCAGGTCCCAGGAAACTCCGATTTTTCATTCGACCCAAAACAAGTAAGAGAACCCATACAGTTGAAATATTAAAAATGCATTTTGTGAATGGAGTGACCTTCAACAATAAGTTAATGCGACATGATACTGGTTACTGATAAATGCCATGCAAACTCCTTACGAACAATTCACAAATATAATTCGCCCTCTTCCTGAATTTTAATATAACTTATATAAAGAACTTTGTAGTTCGTTTGATTTTTTTGATGATTTTTTTTTTCATTAAAATGATCGTGATTTTTATTGCTAGTATAATTCTGAAGCGATTTCGTTTGCTTCGCGCACACTTTGTCGTTGTCCTTGTATACCTTCCAGTTAAGTAAACGCGAGTGCATTTTTGTATTATGGAAAATTTTCAGAATTTATGAATACTTTAAAGAAGCGTCGAGTATAAGACCGAAGACAGATGGATATCATTAATAGTGACAAGAGAAACACCCAACGCTCGTCATTCACTTTATATATAAAAGAGAACAAATCCTCCAGGTCAGAAGTCGCTATTAATCTTCCTTTGATGCTCAAAAAGATAGAAAGAGAAAGAGAGAAAGTTGTTTCAAATTTGTCATCGTCCTCTGAGACAACTGATAACATTTATTTCTCATGAAAATGCACATAAATCCACAGCCAACAAATTAATGTCATGTTCATCGAACTAGTTGAAGTCAGATTATTGAACTCCCTAGACGGATATTTTTTACAATAATTTGTGTACATTTATCGATCTATATCTGACCAGTTGGTATGAAGCAGTGTAGTCAAGAGACCTGCACTGAATTATAATCAGTATGTCTTAGCTAAAGGCGACTGTCGTGATAAATTGCAATTCCAGATTATCACCGATGGGAAGAAAAAAGGGACTGCGAAAAAAAAAAAATAATAAAAAGAGAGAGATGATAATGCACTGAAAGATTCACATTAACGGATTCTCCAGGAATGATTGACCACTTTCTGTTAATCATCATAGTAATAAATTGTAATTCTAGATGCACAGTTGCTGCAGAATTATTTCTGCTCCATCTATGAGGACCTGGTTTGTAAACGATGTTATTTATTAGATTTTTCACAGTTTAGTTTTCTTTAAGGCTCATCTACAGCCGTCTTCGAACTTGACTAGGATCATCAAGTATGAATAGGGAAAAAAACCCGAGCCACACCTCCTACCTCGCGTCCCCGGGAAGCGATGGATATACTCCCAGTAGGCTAACGTGGCTGGTGAAGCATGTCAGGGCCAATCACCCGATATGTGGATTTTTTTTGCTGATTACGAAAGGAGCAAGAAATATAGGAAAAAAATTCCTGTACTGTAACCTTCATTTTTTTTCTTTTTTCAAAGAGAAGTTATGAAGCCTGTAGGTGAAAACCTGCAAGCTAAGGTAGGAACAGGCACGCATGCAAACATATCAGTTCTGGAGAAATCCACTTACAATATTCGTACCCTCTTGAAATGTGGAAAGTTTCATTAACTTTACAATAGAGCAGAATTAGCAAACCTTGATGCAATTTACACCCAAGAACACAAGTGTTAAATTGATATTGAGTGAATGAAGTCATAAAAAAGAACAGAAGAACACAGCAGTTCATAAACATAATTGTAACTCCCACTTGTGGCCTCAGTTACATCGAAACAATTTTTTTTAAACCGACTAACCAAACTTCATTATTTTGCAAATAACTTTCTTCCACATCAGAAATTCTCTTAGTATGTTTGCAGTACTGTTCAAGGAGTACAAACCGTGATTTATTGATATCATCTTTTCCTATTTAAGTATATATTATGTCTCTTGGGAATTTCTTATACACTTGGTAAGAAAGTTGAATGGTTATTATATCATATATTCTATATGAACAAGAATTTCACAAGTATAGCAAACGAGTCAGAGAGGGTCAGCAAGGTACTATAAATATTTTAAAATCCTCGGTAGTTTATTTCATAACACATCACACACCTTGTTTGTTGATTGCGATAACCATCCTTTATTGAAGACTTCATCTTGTCTGCGCGGTTAGTCTAGTGGCTATGCGCTTCGCAACCATATGCCTGGGGAAGGAGTGTCCTAGGTTCGATTCCCGTCTACGATGTGAGGAGCTTAAGGATCTGCCATAGCCAAGTTAGCCGGTCTTGGGCGTGGACAGCAGGGTTTTTTCCGCCAGTTTATCTGGGGTTTTTCATCCCGCAAGCAGGCAAACCGGCCCGTGAACACACGCTGCTACAGTCAAAAAATACACCCCCCCCCAAGCAGCAGGCTCGGCGACAAGCCGGTTGGGGGTTGTAATAACAAAAAGTCGCATCAAAATGTAACACGCGGACCCTGCATTGGCAGCGGGATAAACGCGTAGAGGAAGAAGATTGAAGACTTCATAAGGTCTTAAGTTTGTCCAATTCATTCTGGTAGGACACTCTATTCTAATACAATATTCAACAGAACGAATTTATTCTTATTACGTGACGTCTCCAAGAAGTCCAAGGACTCATCTCCAGAGGGCGCTCCACTCCACAACATAACCTACTGTCTACACTACTTAATTTTCCAACATGCAACAGCGCTATCTTCATAGTACGCCATACATCATCTACACAGAACGCTATCTCTACAGCCTACGAACAGTATTTTATTTTGTAAATTGCGTGTGTACATTGGCCGATTTACCTGTATGCTGAAAGAAAAATCCGAATTGCCGAGAGAAAAAATCTTACTCCTTCTCTATGAAATCGGCTAACTCTTCTTCAATTGAAAATGCCCATATAAATATTATTTTCTAGTTTTTGTTGAGGAAATGGTACCTAAGAAAATCAGTGTATCCCTAAATTTTCAGAGATAAGAGTACAGGATAAGTTCTTGTAATATAACAATTTTCGTGAATTTTATGCTGAGAAAATAAGAATATAATTTTTGAGGTTTTTTTTAAAGAACTAAAGGTATTATTAACCCTCCTTCTTCCCTAAATATCCCATCATAATATTATCTTTCATCATTGTCCTTTAAATTCCAGATGGTCACGTACAATACTGAAGATTATGAAACCGACCATAGTTTAGAATACTCGAATCTGAATCTCGAAGGCGAAATTTTATATTCATGAAAAAACTGAGGACACATCTTTAATGAGCAGACATTAATTTTCCACGCTGCTCACAGAGATAATAACCTCATCAACGCCAATTTTATTCACGAGTCTGTAGCTTCCTTTTTAGCACGCAAAACAAAAACAACAAGAAATAATAATAAGTTTGGTGCAATCAATACAACACAAATTGGCTGTAATTGGAATGAAAAAAAAAAAAAAACTGCAGTGAGGAAAAAACGGGCAGCTCAAAAACCCCAGCGACGTATTCCCTGTTATGAGGTAGTTTAGAAAAATTATTGAAGGTGACAGGTTGTTACGGAAAGAGTTTTTGTTGTAAATCGATCTACGACACTCCCATCTTGGCTACCTGGAGGGAGAGATAAAATGTAAGAAATGGTTTCATCCAGCGCCTGTGACGTTTCGATGAAATATTAGTAAGTAGGAATAGCCACAGTAAACGAGGGAATATTTATTGTAAAAACCTACAGGAATATTTATATAAATTACGCAGGAGACCATAAAAAATAGAAGATAGTGGACAGACATAATTTTAATGCATAACTTCAGTTGAGGTGTTTTATTTGGATGCTATTGATTATATTTTGTTCGAATCAAATGACATTGTTAGTAGGACAAGATCAAGATCTAGATAAGATAAGGAATCGTGACGTGATTGGTTGTTCATTTGATGACGTCATTGTGCATGACGTCATGATTTCGGAATGTTTAGAATTTCCCTTGGGGCATGTGTGTGTGTGACGTTACGTTGTTTGTTTTGTTCGCGTATGGAATTATTGGTGATGATTAGAGATAAGGATTCATGTCATGATTGGTGGTGCACTTCTGACAACACCAAGATCAAGACAGGATAAGGAATCGTGACGTGGGTGTGTGTTGTTATGAGATGTAGATAAGTGACGTCATTTGTTAGTTGTAAATAAGTGATGTTATTGTTTTGAATGGAAACGAAGATATATTACTGGATAAGGAATCGTGTTGTGATTGGTGGGACACTTCTAACAAGATCAAGATCAAGATAAGATAAGGAATCGTAACGTGATGTTTGTTATTATAGATTTGAGAAATTCGCTGCGGCCCTCGTCTGTCAGGGACATCACGAGGTGTGTTTGGTTCGCTTAATGCATTATGGGTAATATTTAGAGATAAGAATCGTGACGTTATGTGTTTGGAAATTTCTGGGGAACATACGTCTCTCTGTGATATCACATGGTGTTTTGGTTTGGCTATAGAATTGTGGACGATGTTTTTGAGATAAGATATCTTGGAATTTTCCCAGGGTGACACACATCCGACATTGTCATCATGTTTTGTGTTTGGTTGTCTATAGATGGGTGTACTAATCGTGAGTATTTCTTTGGTGTATTTCTTTTCTGTTAAAGTGAATTCTTAGAATAGAGTCTAGTGGCGGCAGTGTTTCGAGCTTTTCTGAATAATTAAATTATATGCCTGGCATTCCTCAAACACACGCGCGCGCGCGCACACACACACACACACACACATTAGACATGAAAAGTCGCTAATATATCCAAGTTAATACTCTAATATGCATCCTATGATTATTCTTATGAAAAAAAAAACAGTTCACTATTAGAATTATGCTTACCAAAATATACGAGCAGTGATTATTGAAATTACAATTATCAATTGTTATGTTTAAGTTAAAAAAAAATAAACTTACATTTCTTTCCAGAATGGGAACATCTTGGTACTATCTAGGTTTTCTGAATATTCCAAATTGTTGATTTTGAACATATATTCACAGCACAGAACACAAACACAAGACTGAAAATGCAGTTGACTTTTCCATTATAGGTTACTGGGGTTAACCTATATTCACATCACCTGTCTTTTGCTGACTAATATATCCGCCAGCGATCGGAAATTGTTGTGTCTACTTGTGAACTTATCTCACTGCATTGTACTTCCCACACAACATTCCAAACGTCATCTTTTTCATGACTCATATTCTCCCTTTGATGTTTTGTGTGGTATTATGAGTTCAGGGAAGTACGACTGTTTTTCTAGTGTAAAATTCTTATGACACATATCCTAAAATTATTCATTCCTGATTAAGGATTTTATACAGTTATTGTTTTCAAGTAGATGGCTTGTTTGTTTGCTTACATTTTGTGTAGCTAGGAAACTGGAATTTATTTCAAATGAATATTAGCTCTGTAATATATCCTTTGTTAATTTCTATGTTACCTTTTATTTGAGTGTAATATTATTAACAAATTGTATTTATTGAATTTAACATACAGAAATTAAATAAAGTGAAAAATACAATATTATTATTTTCTTATTCTTCTGATTTCACATTTGCGCTGATGTTCATGATTTGCCACTGGTGCTTACGTGTAATTCATGTGTTTTTTTCCTTCATGTGACATTTCAAAACAAGTTGAACTATGGTTTTTACATAGTTCAACTATGTAAATCTCAAAGCTGTTAGTCCCTATTGACTGTTGTCCTCTCAGCCCGACATTTATTTCACAGTAGGGATATTTATGTTTATATTTTAACACAATTATTATATTAGATATTCTTTGCAATACAAATATTTATGATCACAGCAAACAAGAAATTCATCAGCTTTTTCAAAGTTTTGAAATTCATGCACGTATCGTGTTCATCATTTGGTATCATTTAAATAAAGAACGGATCTGGCTATTAAGTTCGTTAATATTTTTTGATTTTTCTCATCCAATGGCGAGTATTTTTTGATATATGCATGTTGATTCACTTGGTATCCGCATGCTACGATACCTTTTTATTTATACAACAACCTTTTTAAGAGTTTAGTAACTTGATGGGTTAAAATTCTAATGTCCCTTTGTAAATAACCAAATTCTAACAGTCGTACTTTAAGTACGATTTTTTTCTAGTCTATTGGAGGTATCTACATATATAATAAATAAATTGTCACTTTTCAGGTGAAATATTCTCCACTAAAATTTTGCCTATTAATTTAATACCCATTTCCTTTTGCTTCCAAGAGTTCACACAGTTTCATTGAGTGGATTTTCAAAAAAAAAAGTCTCTTGTTAGTTTGTGGCATGAAATTTTACAAGGAGAAAAAAAATTTTACGGTCTTACTTAAATTTGTATAACCCATCAACGACACCAAATTTGTTTCATTTGATTTTACACATTTTATTTGAATGAAATATTCTTTACAAATTGTATTTACTGAATCTAACATTCAGAAAATAAATAAAGTGAAAAATACAATCTATTTTTTTTGTTCCTTTATCTTCTTATTGTTAAATTTGCACTGTTGTTCAAAGGTTCTTCCCATTCTTGTGGAATTGCCATCATGTTGTTTTTGACAATGTGACTTACATCTGAAAGTTAATTTTCATTTGGTGATCGTTGGGAAATTATTACTGAAATAAAATTAAGGGTTGCATATTTATTTTTTTGAAACCAATACATATACTTCTGAGAATTATTAAAAGCACAGAATATTTTGTTATGTTTCCAAAAGCATTTAAAAGTACACGTTATGTTTTCACGATTTGAGCATCCAATTTCATTTAAATCAAGAACAAGCCTCCCTATTAACCTCGTTGATGTTTTTGATTTTTCTCTTCCTTTGGCAAGTAATATTTGATATTTGCATGGTGATTCTATCATCCAATTTCTTAGTTTGTCCAGAGATAGTGAACCAATTTCCCACTTCAGCTGAAGGTTATATTTTATTAACCAAGAATTCTGGTTTTTAACTCTTTCAGGTAATTCTTTCCAACTACAAGGTGATCTTGTCAATGCATATCTTACAATAATTCCATCAGAAATACAAATTTCTTTAGGAAATAAATTCGAAGTCTTATTCAAAAGAAATTGACAATCAAGTATAGCAATGATAACCAAAAATTCGTATTTTTCACCCATTGGCGATTTTTAATAATCGTTTTCCTTCATTCTTTTTCTTCTTCTTCTTAGATTACTTCATATGCACCACAAATAAATAGTTATTATTATTATTATTATTATTATTATTATTATTATTATTATTTCACTGATTATTAGCTCTGATCTTATATTTTATGTTAACTTTCTGTTACAAAATTCGAAACAATTAGAACTTTTTACAAAGAAACTTTCAAAGAATTTTGTGGCTCACCCATTATTTTTAGATTACCAAACACAAAACACCACAACATAAAACAGCAGCTGCAGTGGATGAACGATTACCTTAAGTCCAAAGTCACTTGACTCTGTGGTTTTTTCTTATAGTATGTTTACCCTTACTATATGTCCTACCGGAAATTATTGCTAATCATTTAAATTCATCAATGGTAAAATTAGACTTTCAAGATTTTATCCAATTCGATTAAGATTCTTTATTTTGGGACATTTATGAACATTTTATGAAAACTGTTTGTGTATATTTGCTGACAAAAGAATACCCAGAATGTTTAGGGAGGCATGGTGTCATTTCCAGACTGACACAATATCAAATGTATGGAAGTGTGCTTACCATGGTATCTAATTTAAAAACTCTTTTGCGTGACCAGCTATTTTGATGTAATGTAACCAAGAAACAGTGAGTAACAAAAATTTATTCATTGAACTCTTTGGAAAATGTTAAGAGTCTAAACCAAATATTGTGAAATATTTTTAGGTAATTACATGTTTCGCATTTTTCTCAGTAAATATACTTGTAAATAGTATTTCAGCAAAATAAAATATGCAATTGTAAACTGAAATGAACAAAGATGTGTGTTTTTGTTGTTGTGTTTTTCCACAGTGAATTTTTTACTCGGTTATTCTGATTAGAATTTGATATTTAAATCCACAGCTTTATACCTTAATGCAATTCTGTTTAATTATTTAAAAAAAAATCACTACTGTGAAATTAATGCCAGGAACTGGGGGGGTGTTGAAAACTGATATTCATGTATTGATTATTTTAGAAATTGTCTACTGCTACTTATTGACATTGTTTGAGTTATCTGAAAACAATTCATTCACATAATCGAAAATACGAACTGTTACAATTTGGTTGTTTTACAGAGAGATATCAGGTATAATTAAACCCAAACACATGACTTAAACTCTTCAAGTTTGGTATAGAAAAAATGTTTGTACTCTCCAGATAAAACATATACAAATTTTACCTTTCCCCACAAAAAGTAAGATAAAAACACACCAACAGTATATCCAACAGTATGCGAAAACATGTCTTTGAGGCATCTGTGCAAAAGGTTCATTTTTGAAGGAACGGTCGGGGTAGGGCATATAGTAAGGGTAAACAGTACTATAAGAAAAAACCATAAGGTCGAGTGATTTTTGAGTTAAGGTAAACGTTCATCCACTGCAGCTGCTGTTTTGTGTTGTGGGGTTTTGTATTTGGTTGTTTTGTGTTTGGTAATGTAAAAATAACGGGTCAGCCACAAAATTCTTTGAAAGTTTCTTTGTAAAAAGTTCTAATTGTTTAGAATTTTGTAACAGAAAGTTAACATAAAATATAAGATCAGAGCTAATAATCAGTGAAATAATAATAATCATAAATAACTATTTATTTGTGGTACCATATGAAGTAATCTAAGAAGAAGAAGAAGAATGAAGGAAAAAACGAATATTAAAAATCGCCAGTGGGTGAAAAATACGAATTTTCAGTTATCATTGCTATACTTGATTGTCAATTTCTTTTGAATAAGACTTCAAATTTATTTCCTAAAGAAATTTGTATTTCTGATGGAATTATTGTAAGATATGTATTGACAAAATCACCTTGTAATTGGAAAGAATTACCTGAAAGAGTTAAAGCCCGGAATTCTTGGTTAATAAAGTATAACCATCAGCTGAAATGGGAAATTGGTTCACTATCTCTGGACAAACTAAGAAATTGGATGATAGAATCAACATGCAAATATCATATATTACTCGCGAAAGGAAGAGAAAAATCAAAAACATCAACAAGGTTAATAGGGAGGCTCGTTCTTGATTTAAATGAAATTGGATGACCAAAATGTGAAAACATAACGTGTACTTTTAAATGCTTTTGGAAACATAACGAAATATTCTGTGCTTTTAATAATTCTCAGAAATATATGTATTGGTTTCAAAAAAATAAATATGCAACCCTAAATTTTACTTCATTAATAATTATTAGATATGTGAAGAGCCAAAGGCTTCAATTTGGCGACATATAACTTGTTTAAGTTAAGGGATATTACATCTCATATAGTTTCTTAGCCGAATAAGAAACTCAAAGAATTTCATGCCGAATATAGTAGAAACTATATAAAGTTCGGCGATTCCAAGCGTAAGCAAATACCTGGATACTGCAGCACTGATCCCAAAGGGTAATGCAAGCTGGGGCAACTCGTGGTAGAAGTGGAGCAAGCTCCAATCACTATTCTTGATATTTGCCCATAATGTAAACTTAGTTCCTAGGAACTGTATTTTTGTTCACATTATGAGAGAAGGTCACAACACAGACCGGTTTCGACCTTTATTGAGGTCTCATCAGTGAGTAGCCAGACCTAGTTAATATCAAGTTTGTAGCGAACAGAACTTGTATCCCTTCTACGAGTATTGCTGTGAGGTGCTCTAATAAACTATTGTGAACAAAAATACAGTTCCTAGGAGCTAAGTTCACATTATGGGCAAATATCAAGAATAGTGATCGGAGCTTGCTCCACTTCTACCACGAGTTGCCCCAACTTGCACTACCCTTTGGGATCAGTGCTGCAGTATCCAGGTATTTGCTTACGCTTGGAATCGCCGAACTTTATATAGTTTCTACTATATTCGGCATGAAACTCTTTGAGTTTCTTATTCGGCTAAGAAACTATATGGGATGTAATATCCTTTAACTTAAACAAGTTATATGTCGCCGAATTGAAGCCTTTGGCTCTTCACATATCTAATAGTTTATTAGAGCACCTCACGGCAATACTCGTAGAAGGGATACAAGTTCTGTTCGCTACAAACTTGATATTAACTAGGTCTGGTTACTCACTGATGAGACCTCAATAAAGGTCGAAACCAGTCTGGGTAGTGACCTTCTCTCATAATGTGAACAAAAATACAGTTCCTAGGAGCTAAGTTCACATTATGGGAAAATATCAAGAATAGTGATCAGAGCTTGCTCCACTTCTACCACGAGTTTCCCCAGCTTGCACTACCCTTTGGGATCAGTGCTGCAGTATCCAGGTATTTGCTTACGCTTGGAATCGCCGAACTTTATATAGTTTCTACTATATTCAGCATGAAACTCTTTGAGTTTCTTATTCGGCTAAGAAACTATATGGGATGTAATATCCCTTAACTTAAACTTCATTAATAATTTCCCAATGATCACCAAATGAAAATTAACTTTCAGATGTAAGTCACATTGTCAAAAACAACATGATGGCAATTCCACAAGCATGGAAAGAACCTTTGAACAACAGTGCAAATTTAACAATGAGAAGATTAAGGAACAAAAAAAAATAGATTGTATATTTCACTTTATTTATTTTCTGTATGTTAGATTCAGTAAATACAATTTGTAAATAATATTTCATTCAATTAAAATGTGGGAAATCAAATGAACAAATTGGGTGTCATTGATGTGTTATACAAATTTAAGTAAGACCATAACATTTTTTTTTCTGGGAAAATTCCAAGATATCTTATCTCAAAAACATCGCCCACAATTCCATAGCCAAACCAAAACACCATGTGATATCACAGAGCGACATATGTTCGCCAGAAATTTCCAAACACATAACTTTATGATTCATATCTCTAATTACACCCACAATGAATTAAGCAAACCAAACACAACACGTGATGTCCCTGACAGACGAGCGCCCCAGCGAAATTCCAAAATCTATAATAACAAACATTCAAGTCACGATTCCTTATCTTATCTTGATCTTGTTAGAAGTGTCCCACCAATCACGACACGATTCCTTATCCACTAATATATCTTCCTTTCTATTAAAAACAATAACGTCACTTATTTACAACTAACAAATGATGTCACTTATCTTCATCTGATAAGAACAAACATTCACATCACGATTCCTTATCTTATCTTGATCTTGACAGAAGTGTCCCACCAATCACGACACTATTCCTTATCCACTAATGTATCTTCCTTTTCATTCAAAACAATAACGTCACTTATTTGCAACTAACAAATGACGTCGCTTATCGACAACAACAAATGACAAAAACACACCCATGTCACGATTCCTTATCTTAGCGTGATCTTGGTGTTGTCAGAAGTGCACCACCAATCATGACATGAATCCTTATCTCTAATCATCACCCATAATTCCATGCGCAAACAAAACAAACAATGTGACGTCACACACACATATGCCCCCAGGGAAATTACAAACATTCCAAAATCATGACGTCATGCACAATGACGTCATCAAATGAACAACCTCACATCATGATTCCTTATCTTATCTTGATCTTGTCACTAGTGACAACGCTACTACTATTGTTCGTAAAATGAACGAACAGTCATAAGGATTTCTCATTTCAAAAATCAGTAAACGTGGGAGTTCGATTACCTTCATTTCTATAGGAGTTGAAAACCATTCGAAAAATTAAAATTCACGTAAATGAAACCATTCAATTGGTAATGAATAAAATTACAATGGAACCAACTATGGCTATAAGTTGAATGTATTATGTCTGTTTATTAGTTGCATTTTTCAGCTTATTTGCTAAATCATCATCATCATCATCATCATCATCATCATGCGTATCAAGGATTTAGGTCTAGTGTGGCCTGTTCCGGCCTTAGAAATCATCGTTGAATCTTTTAAGAGGACGTCCTGGTTTTCTTATTCCGAATGGCTTATTTATTTATTTGCTAAATGAGTAGCTTAATTGTCTATTTTGCGCCGCTTTCATATAAGAGCGGCTAAGCCCCTTTGAAGAGTCATCACATATATGTCATGGAGACACTAGAACACATTCCAATGAATTAAGATTAAAAAAAAATCCCTCTTTCTCGCCTGCCCCTTTCAATATCCTATCCAAATATCTTTTTCACGTAATATTTGTTCTACCTCTTCTTATAAAAAATATATTGCATATATTATTGCCTACTGGCAGGGGCAAATTCTCCATGCTTGCTATGCTTGCTGCTGCGCAAGCTCATTACTTGAGAAAGAAGTACTATTTATTTGTTAATAAATGCATACATTTATAAGCATTCCATTTAGGCTTTTATTTTTGTAGACAGAAGACGTCTTAAGCTTGAGTGGCAATAATTGAGCTTTGCGTTGTGTATCAAAGGCCAATGCTTGTTCGTCTAGTTAAAGCTACCTTGGCTTGCTGTTGTAGGAGCTTCCAGGTCCTCGCAGCAGCACTGTGATTTCATGCGCGCGCATCACTATTTCACGTCGTCTTACTCTGTTGCTTAAACACAGGCCGTACGAGTCAACGTAGCTCTAGCCAGTGAGCTTCAGCCAGCCTTTACAAGTGTGCGTGTTGCTTGGGAAAAATTAAGTTACAACCAACTTTTTATGACGATGTTGTTGACCAGTTCATAAAGAAGAACTGTAGGGTAGAATTTGTATTCAAGTAGCTAAATTGAAAAAGATAGAATATCATTTGTAAAATAAATGTTGTATTTGTAGGATTAAATGTACATAAATTTCTAAATATATAGTTTTAAATGGTCAGTAATTCGTTATTCCGCTAATCAGACTTCAATCACACCTTTCACTCCCTGAATGATAACAAGAGCAAGCGTGAATTTCAAGACCAGCATTCGCCCCTGCCTACTGGTCAGAAAGCGCTATGAATCAGACAAGCAGGTAAAGAACAATAAAACTGCATACCACAAATCATGGAAATATATGCATGAAAAAAACTATTTGTATAAAACAAGTATTATATTTGCATTTCTTTAGTTATATTTATTCCTTATTTTGTATCCTTGACAGAGTTAAAAAGGATAGGAATGAATCATTCACTAAATGTCCTCATAAATAAAACATCATGGAGCTGAAAGATAAATGCCGTGTTTGAATAACTCATATGAAAATGTAATTTTAAGGTGTATTACTGTCGTGGGAATATTATTATTTGAAATTTATAAGCCAGGATTACAGTAAAACATTAATCTATAAATATATGTTATTAATAATACGTTATTATCTAATTATTTTTACTACAAGAGAATCTCAGTACAAGTTATAGACATTGTGAACAAACCGATGAAATTTAAATACGATTTTGGCAACTTGCCAAAATGTTGAAGGGTATTTTTTCAAGACGGTTTTAATTTTAGTTGGACTATGGCTTTCACTGACGTAATTGACATCTTGCCACTTTCAGAGAACTGTTCAGCATTCCGAAAGGGATCGTTGGTTGTCTCTTCCGGACGGACGCAAGAAAAACACAAACACCCAAAGGAGACCCAGCAATGTCATGTTAGAAGGAAAGAGAAATCCATCATTCATTTAGCTGAGGTAGCAAAAGAAAGGCACTAAGAAGTTCTCAATCTATTCGCTTTTGTAGAGAAGAAACGGGAGAGAAAGAATAAAAAAAAAAAAAAAGAAAGAAAGAAAGAAGTAATACTTCAAAAACTAAAGAAATCCGTCACTTGTTTATCGGAAACAGCTGAAATGGTTCGCAAGAAAGAGTGAGTTACTTTTCTGGAGACAGTTGACATAAAGGATATGAACTAAGAAAGCTGGTATCGAGGTGATGGATAAAAATTCGAGACAGCTGGTGCCTACGCACATCACAAAATCTTGATCTCTTGGTTAACAAAATGAAAAAGTGCTGAGAAGTCGTTTGATGGGTTTATTGAAGCGGAAAAAACTAATCAAGTGAAGGTAAGAAACCAAAATGCTTCCAAAAAAAAGACGTTATAACACATTTACTATGAAAAGTATCTCAAATATAATAAAATCAAACGTCTTTCTACACATCTCTAAAATTCAAATGTAAAATCAATTTTATAAATGGAATTTCTGACTGAACATTTGATACCAAAAGTGAAATGCCAAACGCAGATGGAAATACTGTATGTCAAAAATATGTTATAAATTTCAACTGCTGTACAATAATGAAAACCACTGTCAGTCAAAACCAAAATCACATTGAATATACGCTGTTATAAATTAAGACGATTTTTGAATTTTGAAATAAACTACGTACAATAAGGGATTTAGATTCACCTGACTGTTTCAACCTAGACAATAAACAAACTTTAAAATACGTTGCATTTTATAGAGTGTTTCCTTATCACAGTTTGTCGAAATGTTTGAAAGCTCTTAAGTCTTTTATACGTCTTGAAGGTAGTGTCAGAAAGATGAAGTGAGGATGTTTTCAAGATATGAATGTGGTAGCCTTCAAGGTAACATGTTAACTACCGAGTGTTTGGATCTTTCTCCTTTCGTCCTTTCTAATGTTTCTTTTACGTTTTTTTTTTTCGAGATAGATCCTTTACTCTGTCTAGTGCACACTTACCACATTGTCATGCTCTGTAGACACCGATTTAGAAACTTACTGCGCATTTACTGAAAATGTCTAAATGAGGTTAAAGATCTCGGCATAATTTTAGCAACCATACTGGAATAAATTTGAATAAATATCAGAAATATATCGCGCAACGGTAGAAATCCTGTTTTTCTCCCGTTGTTATATATATATAGTTATTACTATATTGCTTATGTTAAGACAACTAAGTAGATTATTTCCAGTTTTGTATGTACTTTTTTGCTTCCAAATATCAAATATTTCTTTTGATATTTAAATAAAAATATTGATCAAGTTCTCAAATATATATTTTTTTCAATTTAGGTGAACTTGTCTTTATGAGCGATATTATGTAGATATAGAAAACATGGAAATTGAAATTATTTTCCGATTCATTTAGTTTGGATGCTACCAAAATTACAAGCATTCTCAGCAATGATTTTGTATTCATTCTTTTTCTATCTCTTCGTAAATTTCTTTAGTTTTTCCTTTTCAAAACAGACTTTCTTGTTCATACTGAAACGAAAGTACTTTACATTCATGGTTTATTCGGGAATGCACAAAATATATTTTCTTTCTTCTGTCATGATAGCAAACAGAATTTCCTCAGTTTCAAGATGAAAGTAAGTGCGTTGCTTTTTTTTTTTTTTTTTTGTTTTCGGACCCTTTTTTTTCTTTAGAGTACTAGAGTAGTTTATTCAGGAGGCAATGATTTCTTTTTGGATGAAGTTTTAGTCCATTAATTGTTGGAACGAATTTAACTACAAAAACTGCTTCATCATTATTATATGTATATATAGAGAGAGAGAATGACATAGAAGAAAAAGAGGAATGACATAGAAGAAACCCAACAAATAATAATACATAAGAAGAAAGGAAAGCAGATTTTTAAAACACGCCCGACAAATATAGGATTTTATTTACGACATTCATACCATTCTATCGGTCTGGTGAAAATTTAGGCTTAAGAAACCCGAATGTTGCTTTTAAGCCACACGCTAGATTTTTCATTATTATATTTTATTTATTAAATTAGTAAATCTCTCTCTCTCTCTCTTTAATAATAATAATAATAATAATAATAATAATAATAATAATAATAATAATAATAATAATAATAATAATAATGAAAAGAAATGTGGTGGTTTGTCTTCAACATCATCATCTATATGTAAAAACCATCTTTCACATAAAATAAGATTCACCAGCTACGAGTGAAATGCTATAACATATTTTCTTACTCAAGTGCGCGAAGTGAGTTGGATAAATCGAGTGAGGAATTTAAAAAAAAAAATCATATTATGTGGAGCCATGGGATCTTAGAGAGAGAATAAGGCAGATAAATTCTAGGAGAACGTTTTAGATGAAAGACGAACATGATTGACAAGACATTGTTGTCAAAAATTTGTTGTAGTTTACATCAAGTTAGTGTCTGGCTCAGATCGTCATAGAGAGGTAATTATGATCAGCTGAAATATTGTCAATAAATGGAACCATTACGACTGCAATTGCAGAAGCAAAGAGAGCAGATGAAAATATGAGTTGAGAAGAGGGGCGGCTCGTGGGCACTGCGGAACTGCAGCACCCATAATTTTTCTCGATATATAAATATATTTATTGATTTATTTATATTTGTTTGTAATATTTAATTTTATTATCAACAATCCTATATAATTCTCTTATTTTTTGTTAAATATAATAAAAATCCATCTTGTAGCACTTAGGAGGGGCGAAGGACGCTAGCAACGCTGTGTTTACCACAGTGTCATATTGCTCGCGCGCAAGCATATGTACGTCATAGTGAGATGCGAGCTATTAGCGTAATGCGGCACTGTCCGTCGCACAGTTCCACAGTTGTTTATATGCAGTTTGCGCCAGTAGTAGTGTTCGTAGTGCTTATCGTGTTTACTCGGTCTCTTTAAATATTTGGACATTACAATTAAAGACAACATTTGTTATAGTTTTTATTTTAGAATTATTGGGGTTATTGACAATGATGACCTCAGAAATGCAACCTCAAGAAATAAGTTCTGTGACAGTAGTGACTGTAACTGAGCTACAAAAACTTAAATTTTTGTAGGAAAAAAAAACATTTCTGAGGAGCACTATGAATCAGGACAGGTTAAATGCACTTACGATGATTTCAACGGAGAAAAAATTCTTCAACAGTCACACAAACATCAAGATAAAAGTTATTGACCTTTTCACTCAAAACAAGAAGAATGGATTTTATTTTTAAGTAATTTTGAATTATACCAAACTGTATAATTTTATCGATAATAAACAATATTTTTTCATTGGAGTTATTGACAAATTTAAGTAATATTTTCATTGCCGAAATGAAGCTTATTAGCTCTTTATACTTAAGTAACTTAATGGTTGCACCTGTTTGGAAAACTCGTTCGCAGAGTACATAAGTTCTTTTCGCTATACACTTTTGTATTAGGTCTAGCTACTCACTGATGAAGCCTCAAAAAAGGCTGAAACCGGTCTGGGTAGTGACCTCCCTCCATAATGTAATAACAGCATACATTTCCTAGGAAATGTGTTTTTACATTATGGAAAATACCTAAGAATAGCGATCTGAACTTCCTCCACCTTTGCAACGAGCTGCCCAGTATTGTACTACGTACTAGGATCACTTGCATTGGCTAACGCTAGTGTTCGCCGATACTTTATACTTTATAGTTTACTATATTCGGCAAGAAACTCTCTGATCCCAATCTTTGAGTTTCTTATTCGGCTTTAAAACTATGTGGGATTTAATATCCCCTTAATTTAAGTAATATTTTTTCATGTTTAATTTTTTATTTTAAATATTTACCATAATTTTGATATTTTATCCAAACACGTATACACTGTACTTGCAGTGTGTATGTATATTTCAAAAGTTGCAGCACCCTCACGATTTCAAGCCGCGAGCCGCCACTGGAGTTGAGATGAGATGAGATGAGATAAAAATTGGAGCGCAGTTTGCAAATACCTACTTATCTAGCTACTCCCCTGCATATTCTATACAAGAAATAATTAATGTATTTGCCCATATTAAACGTAGCAAGCAAGAGATGCGCCTAATTCCAAGCATCACTCCTCATCACAACGCTATTATGGTTTATCAAGTTACGTACTGAGTGAATGGATTGTCCCATTCAATAGTTGATTTCAATCATCGCTGAAGAGTTACGAAACAAAACAAATCATCATTTTCTATTTTATAACAGTTGAAAGATTTTATCTTTGTGAACTAGTATTTCCCACATAATTTTCTTTTATGTTTTGGATCTGTCAGTAGTGACGATCCTTTGGTTGGAAGGACTTTGATTCGAATCCTATTTAAGACTCGAACTCTTTAAGGACTTTTCAACTGAAGGTGAGTTAGTCTCATAAATATGGAGGCGGCAGGGTTTGAACGCCATTTATGTCGTATATATATATAGGTACATGATGGAGAATGCTGTAAAACATTATCGGTATTTCATCATATGCAGTTACATGAATGGAATTAAAGATTGTCTTAAAACGGAAATATATAAAAATAGTAAAACGAAATTTATCCATTTAAAATAAAACCAAATCAAGTTGACTTTAGGCTTAATTTGAACATGAGGGAAATTACGTTCCGATAATAATATTTGGCCCAATCGTCTCGATGATTTTCTCTTCCGCGTCTTTAACAGGATTATAAAGTTTTTATGACAGAACTGATGTGCTTCGGCAATAGATCTTACCTATGCACTAGTTCCCTTTAATCAAACATTTCCGAACGGATCGATCGGACGTGATGTTCTTGAAGTGGCTGGCTAGACTGGCACGTTTGGCGCCTGGAAACTTTCTTGTATGGCCGTGTCAGAAGCGAAGTGTACACGGAAAAATCACTGGATAAACAGTGGTTTGCCGAAGAATCAGTGAAGCGTTTAGATTTATTTCCTAGGATTCTTCGCAATGCGTGGTAAACGTTTTCTTTTACATTCCCCTCTTCCCTCCATATCCTACCCACTCACCCGCACCACCGCATTGCAGTCTGAGAACTCTGTTAACCCTCTGCAGTGTTTTAAAAGTATGATTTACCTCTCGCAGTTTTTTTTTTGTGTATTTCATTTACTGTAGGTTCCTTTGTGCTGCTTTTAGAGCAGTTTCACTCTTTTTTTTATATATTTTTTTTAAACAAACGAAGTATTTCAAATCTCTCTGTTTCGTGACCCATAAAACTGTGGTATATAAATTTCAAACTGAAGCTTTATTTATGTTTCTATTGCTAATTAATACGATAGATCGTTGAGGAAAATAGCGCACATTTTAGAGAAATGCCATAAAAGCAATTTTCATTTCTAAAACGAGTTCCAAGCCTGTTTACGAAAAGATCAAATCCGAACAGTAGCACAGTAGCAGCAGTCATCAATCATTGTCAGCCAACTGCTGAGAAAGCAAAATCAGGTGATGCAACAGTCATTTAATCGTGACTGATTAAATGACTGATTTAACGTGTGATTATGACACGTTACCGTACAACAATGATCATAGCAATGTCGTAGTTAATAATAATAACCTTTTGGTTTTAGTAAATATTATCATTTAATTTTGAATATAATTCAACATATCCTCTTTACAGCGGAATGTTTGACTAGCAATTCAAATTATAATTTCCTAATGACGTGTTCTACTTCTAGAAAATTTCTAACCTTTAAGACAGAAAATTTTAATCTGAATTTGAACTTAACATTCATTCTCTAATGCTCACAGTATGTTCGGAACTCCATGAACTCCATTACTATTTACCGAAAGCTCATGTTCATTAATGTCAATATTTGTGTTATGCTTCGCCAACAGACGTCACTTCTCAATTTCGTTACTATCAACAAATGTCGCGAGTCAGAAAGAGATAGCTCGTCACACACGCTGACGCAATAATAACAGAGTGGAGTGGAGTGGTACGTTATCAGATATACATAATCTCATACATAAGCACAGATAGAATTTTCATCTCTTTTTTTATGTAGAAAAAAATTCCTGCTATAAAAATTGATTTAATTTAGCACAATTCGAAAGTTTTTTTCCATCTTCCTGCCAAAATAAAAAATTGGAGAAAAGTCAAAATTGCACAAACATGATGTAGAATCGTAGATCATTAGAATTGTGACGTAAGAGTGGCACTTCATTGTTAAGTGATCGAGTGCATTATTACGTCAACAGTGGGTGAAATAGTTGACTAGCTTAAGCATATTGTATAGTTAAAATGAGTAATACATCTTACTGGAATGTCATTTTATCAATAATCAACTCAGAGAACGTTAATAAATTACGTTAATACTGAGTGAGCTTGCTTTCAAACATCTTAAACTTTTACAGATCGGATTCGGAAGCGAAATATTAACTTTCTCCGGAAGAAATATAATTTTATAATTTGTTTTCGAATGCTTTTCTTAGTCATTTCGAGTAATTGTTTTCTTAAATTGATTTTCCCACAAAATTTCTCTATCTTCTTTTCATTTACTTAACTCATGACTTACCGGCTGGTAGCTAAAGACAAGTGGCTCTCAGAGAAGGAAATGTTTGCGAAATCCTTCTTGCTTCGCTAGGTACGTTTACCCCCTGAAGCTATGACATGACAATACAGCACTCGGCCTCTTTCATAAGCTGTTCATCTGTATTTAAGAGCACAACTGTGGCGTTCAGTATATCCGTCTCCACTATCGCGGTTGCCATAGTGACATTCTTATTAACAATGCGTGTGCTGTCAAGGTTGATAAGCAATTAACTGAAACTCGAATAATGAGATTGTGTATACTTTAATATATCTAAGTGTACGTTACTGGTAGGAGAAGGGTAGCAACTGAGTCGTGGAGAAAAAGGGATTATCCCAAGAAATTAAATAGCCCAAACGGATTATTTCAAAAGGTTGCGTTAAGGAGCGCATAGCAGTAAACAAAGTGCCGAGGTATTGCATTAAGAAATAGATATTTTATTAAAGTAAGGCGTAAAAAATGTAACTTGCAGCTTGAAAGAGTTTATTTCAGGTTGCTGCTCCTTAGGAATGAATAAAATTAGAGAGACAGGGAGAGAGAAGAGGATAATGATGAAGAACAGGAAGAAGAAGAAGTTCATCAAAGTAGAAGAAGAGGAAGAATTATAGGAGGAAGATAAAGACGAAGACGAAGAGGAGGAGGATGAAGAAGAAGTTGAAGAAGAAGAAGAGGAGGAAGAGGAGGAGAAATAGGAAAATGAAGATGAAGAAGAGGAGGAGGAACGCGAAGTATAGGAGAAAGATGAAGAAGAAGAAGACGAAGAGGAGGAAGATGAAGAAGAAGTTGAAGGAGGAGAAGAGGAGAAAGAGGAAGAAGAAGATGAAGAAGAGAAGGAGGAATACAAGGAAGAAGATGAACATTTATTATACAAGAACATTTATTATACAAGAATTAGAAAAGGAGAACATGGAGAAGAAGATGATGATGATGAAGATGGGGAAGAAGAAGAGGAAGAGAAGAAAAAGAAGATTAAGAAGAGGAGAAGGAAGAAGAAGAGGAAGAGAAGAAAAGAAGATTAAGAAGAGGAGGAGGAAGAAGAAGAAGAGGAAGAGAATAGTGAAAAAACAAGAAAAAAAGAGAAATATAACAAAGAAGCAGGGGGGAAAGAGAGAGAGAGATAAAGAGAGAGAGAGAGAGAGAGAGGGTAAAAAAGCAAAGAATAGATAGCAGAGTAAAAAAATGAAGGATAAAAGAAAAGAAACGGGAAAATAAATAAACAACATTAAGAAAATAAATTAAAGAGAAGACATGGCAAAAATGAAATAGAAAAAAGACAAACAGAGAAAAGAAATAAAAATAAAAATAAAAATAAAATATGAGAATGAAAGAGAGAAATAATCAGAAAACAGGTAAAACTCGAAGAAAAAGGAAAAGACAGAATACAAGATAAAGAGAAGAGATGAGTGGAAATAGCAAAGTAAATAATAATAAGAAATACAAGAAAATTTCCATCAAATGTTTTGGTCTTAATTCCCTGCCATTGTTGCTGCAGACAGTGGGATAAAACGCATCAGAAAATTAAATCTTAAGATTCATTACGCAGTTGACAGAGATGCATTAAGCGCAACGACAACCCATTAAGTCTCAGTTAATTTATAATTAAGGCTACTGTTCACTACCTTTTAATTATCGGCTGTCCTTTGTGAGCTGGGCGGCTCGCGCAAGCTATACTGGAAAGTAAGTGGGTAAACTGTACAGGGATTATCCTAGGGAACATATCGATTTGTTTCAGTCCATTTTCAGGCGATCGAGTCTGTGAAATGGCATTGAAAAGAAAAATGAGATACTAAAAGATTGAGAGAGAAGAAATTTTTTTATTTTTCCTGATAAGGGACCATCCATCCATAGTTACTGTACATTTCAATCATGGTCGCTAAGCTACGTTTTTCCTCTTCGTTCATTCATTTCCTCTTTGAGCTTAGTTTTTGTCACCCATTTCAGAACTCATTAACCACCTTGGATTGATTTAAGAGTGAAGAGAACCCCGTTAATATGGCTTTCCATCTTTCACTAACGTGCTAGGCCTAATGGCTTGCAACATCCAAGAAACTGCTTTTCCGAAGCCTAGTCATCGTTGATAAAGAGTTAAGCATGTTCATAATCTTCTGTTTCTCAATGCTTGTATTCTCCGGTTGGTTTTCTGAAGAAAAAAAAGCACTTCCTTCACTTAAAACCGACTACCTCACCTTCAATAGAAAGGACATTTAAGGCTCCCGTCCTAGACGAGACTCGAACCATGATCTTTTCAACCAACGGATGTCGTCTCTACTACCGACAACACTACGAAGGCGCTACGAATATTCAGATGTTCTCTCGCTCTTCTCTAAGATTTTATGGTTAATAAACTTCTTTATTCTCATCGGATCTCAACTCCTTAGCTATGATGAGTATTCAAGAGCTAACTCTATTCGACGTTGCTCTTAAAATATTGATCAAATAATTTGTCTGATGTTATCTTATTTAAGTCCGGAAACGAGTGTTTGCATTAATAATTAAATTGCATAAATTACTAAATATTCACATTATTAGTGTTAAAAAGGCCCACCAACCGAGAAACGAGCACAGTATTGTTTATCCAAACAGGACGGTTCATTGTTGGATTAACGTTTTCCAACTCACCGCTAGAGGGCAATGTTTAGTTTTGTTTTTTAAACCTCCTGTGATGATATTTCATTCTCCATTTATTTAGAACAGAGTCTTTTGTTCCCAAAATTGGAGTTTCACACGAGTTTCAGATACTGTGGTTTGGTGTTTTGTGACTTGGATGTTCAGAGAACAAATAAATCATTCTTATTCACACGCAGCTGTCTAGAAGATTTATCGTTATCCGTAATCTTGTTTCTTTTGTCGGTAGTCTATCTGGCGTTGCTTTTGTTTGTTGGTCTAGAAAACACAAACATCCACGTTTGAAGAAGTATTTGTGAATTTTTTTTATTATTTTATGCAATAGATGGCGCTGCAGTTATTCTTTCACTAAACTGTGCTTTGAATCTCTCAATTGGTTTTTGTGGTTATGATGGGTAAAGGCGAAGGAGATGTAAGTTCAATGTTGTAATGGGCAATTTTACGTTACCCGTCTACTATGTTGTGTCGTAAAATTGCGCGTGGGTTCTTCCAGGTGCAGCAGTGTAAAAAAAAAAGTTTCCTAAAATGCAGCCATTGAAGTAGAAAATGGCTGTTTGCAGCTTCAGGTTAAACCTCAAGTAAACTTTAGTCTTATTTGTGTTTCCTCAGCAGAAGTGCTTGAAGGACAAAAGTTTTTCCATTAAGTAAACTAAGTCTGGAAACTTTCAAGTTCTGCTAGATTTAACGCCCACTTCAGTGACAGATATGACTGCGCCATCTGCTCACAGGTCATTGAGCTTCTTTGATGTCTACTGCTAGAAATTATCTCAGTTTCTGGTCTACTTAGAATTTATTAATTGGTTGCGAGTTCATTGACAATCAGTATACGCTGCACTAATAAAGAATTCTATGAGTTTTTCTAAAATATTAAAATGTAGAATTTTCATTTTAATGCAGCCAGTAAAAAGAAATAAAGATTTATTTTTACAGTGGTGATTTAAAAAAAAATTTTTTTTACTCGTCATTGTTAAATGAAAGCTAATGAGCCACACAAAGAAATTTCTTTGACGTTTTTCTCTTTGCCTTATGACTCACTTGAAGAGTTCATTCACCTTTCCGTTATTCTGGCTCTTCTATCAAAGTAGTATTTTATGCAGGCCGTTGAGACAGATAATCCATCTTTTTCAGATAAATATGTTCCACTACGGAACATTTTCCAGTCTGTCAATAAATGTCTTTACGCTTGTTCTCAATTAATATACTAAAACCTCCCAATATCTGTCATATAGTGCATTTTTTTAATCCAAAATTCAAAATATCACTCATTTCTTCGTGATTTTATGCAAAATTCCAAGTTCTTGACAGAAACTATTAATCTTATGCTTCGCGATGTTATTTATAGTCTTGATATATTTTAAAGGGAAGAAAAATAATTCTAAGTTTATATAACAGTGCACTAGAGTTGGAAATATATGGAGTCGTATCCCATCTAGTGCGCGAAGAACCCTTATCAAAGTATTTTCAAGTAAAGATGAGGAAACCGGTCTCATACGGAGATGGAGGATCTTCCTCTAGGAAATTCTAGATTCTTCAACCATTTAAACTCGCCTTCCTCAGTGTATCTTAACTTTTGATTCTCAGTTTATTCTTAAGCATTTCAATCTAGAGTTAAGTTCTCTATGATATCTTGTGTTACTAAGTTTAGGGACGATAAAATAATTAATTCTATCAACCTACTTTACAATCAGTTAGTTAAACTGTACATTATTTGGAAACGCTTATCGTTAATATCAATGATCATCTCAATTAATATATTGAAATCATCTCCCAATATCTGTCATATAACGCATTTTTTTAATCGCCAAAATTCATACACTCTCATTTCTTCCTGAGTTTTTGCAAAATAAAAAATCAATTCACTTTCCATCACTGTTGATCTAGACCAATGTTTCCCAACGCTTTTTGGATCATGCCCCACCTCAACGCCTCAAAGATTTTGAAGCCCCCCACTCTAGCATAATAGTCATCCAAGTTCTGAAAAAGTATAACATAAATATATACTTTAAATAAAAAAAGGTAAAACTGTTTTTAATTCGACTTTCTTCAATGAATATAAATTTTATATTACACTTTGTATATTATAAAACATAAACCGAACTGAACTCGGGGAAATAAAATCCAAGTTAATGCGATCTCTGAGCTTGATGCTGCTGCAAATAGTTTTTATTTGAGGTACTAATTTAGTCATTAGTACCTCATATCTTATCTTATGTCATCGGTCATTAAACAATAGAAACAATCAAAGACTAGTTATTACAGATATCTGAAAGGAATCTTGTAATTTTCTTTTTTTTTAACAAATATCGATATTCTGTCCACTTCTTGTTCTGTTTTTCATTTACAATTCACCTTCTCATTTAATAGGCGACTTTTCTACAAATCGGGTTGGGTTACTTAGATAAGGGTCATCATGCCATCAGCTAGTATATAATGAATATATGATCAGAATCATTTTCTTTCTTTCTTTTTTTTAGTTGAAAAGGCCAAAAAATGTTCTTAGGATCAGTGATAGAATTCGGACTCAGTAGGCGTACATTTTTGGGATTAATTCATTTTCTAATAATTCACAGAATTCTTTAAAGTGTTTTTTTCATTTAGTTCGCTACTTTAAACACAATCGTTCTAAATTAGTTTATTTACTGACTCTTTCATTAGGTGTTATTCGTTCATTCGATATAAGTAGCTTAACACAGAAAGAGAAGTAGAATTGGGAGTTCGTTTTGAAGTTCATTTAGTTCGGATGTTAAAAGTGCCTCAACGATAAATTTTGAAAAACAGGAAGCTTATGACTAAAGTTTTATAACTGCACGGTTCTACATTCTGTTTGAATTGCAGCTATTAAAAATCATTATTTTATTTGTACCAATTATTACGCAGATTTTAATGCTTGAACTGAACTTAGACTGTCGACCAATTGTTATTTTGTTATTTATTATACACAACTGAAGCTTTAACCAAATAAAAAGTAAACAGAGAAGGGACTATGATGTACACACACTGGCCACTCATTTAGATACTTTATGCAAATGTGCGTAAACATTACTTACAGAGCGTACATGCGAAATACTTGGTCACATGCATCACCACGTATTCAACTATTTAAGAATGCTGCTGATCAGTAATTGTCAATAGTGTTGGTCACAATGGGAAAATCCGATCTTTCGGAGTTCGATCAAGGGCTTATTGTGGGTGCCCTTTACTGGCTGGAGCCACAATTTTGAAAACAGCAGAGCCGACTGCTTCCTCAAAAAGTGAGATATCTCGCTGAGAAGGTGCGGACAAACAGAACTTCCTGTGTGCAGCAATTGACCGAAGTGTTTAACGAAGGCTGTTCCGGACCCATTTCTCATCGAACTATGCGCAGGGAATTGAAGAGGATCAGTATTGGCAGTCGCATGCTTATACGCAAAATAAGTTTCTACTTCAGTGGCCGGTATGCTTGTAAGTGAACAGCGTGTACTTTAGCTAGACAGGGAGACTTCAGTGTTACAGTAGATCGATTTATTTATGTAGTTCAGACCTTAGTTTATTCTGAGGTGTTTCATGCACAAACTAGGTGTATATATCGGTCAATGAGAAGAAGAGATTCTTTGAATTAATTGTTTATGCATTGGTCATTCAATTTCCAATTAAAAGCATAGTCGGTAATTGTCAATACCCCTTTGGATGGAAAGACCTAGGTTCGAATCTTGTTCAGAATGCGAAGAACCTTCATAAGGTAAGTTAGTTGGTTTTATGTGACGGTGGCTGAGTTCTTCATCCCGCAAACCAGTCAGGAGAATACAAACATTTAACAATCACAATATATTGGCCTTGTAGATTTAGTTGTTACGGCCAAAGATAACAACAGAAACCAATCAACCAAAAGGTGCCTTTTTTTTTTAGAATGAGCCTCTTTTTTCCCCCTTCCCGGGGAATCAGTCTTTCATTCCTCGAGCCGGCCGGAGGAATCCCCCCCCCACCTACCCCCCCACATCTTAACAGGCATATTACACCGGTCTTAAAATCCAATCAACCAAATCAGAATGAGTCCTGAAGGCATTAACCACCGAAAATAAATCCCAAGTTTTTCTAATCAAAGTATCCTGCATTTATCCATGTCTATGGATTATTAAACAGCTGGTGAAATTTATTCTTAACTAGTTTGAAGCGCAAAAGAGAAATTGGTTTATTGACTGCTTTCACGAGAATGCAATGTTTAAAATGTGAACAGAAAAAAAAATGACACATCGCTGTTAGCTTTGTTCAGTTTAGTACAATTATGTTGCCTATAATAGCAATTTAGGTGAGATTATTCTCTTATTTCTCTTCCTGTTCCAAATTAACAAATCTTAGGTAGGCTTAGTTGCGATCTGCAATGAATGATTGGACCGATTATTTATCTACAAAACTAATGTCATTCGAAATGTGAAGTTAGCAATATCGTAAAGCAAACTGAGCCTCATAATGCGAGTTCTTATTTCAAAATAACCAAATTTAGGACAGGGAGAAATAAATAGCACTTAGCTTTCTCGGAGTTATAAAATATATTGCCAAGAATGTCGTTTGCATCGCCACAACTTTCATCTGGGATTCGTGAGCACTGACTGCTAATGTTCGCTAAGCTAATTTCGGAATATTTTATAAGTCATTTACCGTATCGTGTGTAGAGATTAAACAGCGTGCCATGAAAAAGTAAACGCTATCATCAGCACGACGTGTCGGACATAAGGTGTGTTGTAAAGTAATCCGCCACTGTTTACAGAACGATCGAAGAGTCAGGTGAGCGAAAATTTCGGTAATCAACTTTAACAAATTAATTAAGCAGCTGAAAATGGCTTAAGTGTGAAATCTTGTTACCACAGTTTCAGTGTTCCGTCGTCATTAATGTCTTAAGCTCACAGCTCGCAATAGCAGCTTCTTAGGTTTAAGTATCTCATAACTTAGATGGTCAATTTAGTGGAAAATTACACGGAATAAGACTGAACACTTCAGAAGGTTAAATATATATTTTTTCTGACGATGTAATAACACCTTTAGACAGGGTTTTAGTTTTCAATGAAAGTGGGTATACTTGTAAGTAAACACCCTTCTCAGGAATAAGCAAAAATGGCAGCCCTTATCTTTATTAGCCAGACATGTCTACTGAGTGTTAACAGTCCCTGTGTCAACATTACATGATGATGAGAAAGACGATATTTGTTGTAATTTTAGCTAAATAATGAGTCTATAAAACTTGTATCATCTGATGCAGTCACTCGACGAAATACTTAAAAGTGTTTAAATTTGGACACGATCATTGTGTTTAAAGAGAATGAAAGGAAACTTACTGGAAGTTTACGAAACAATGTCCATTGTGTTTGTCGTAATATGGATACATTCACTAAGTATGACATGCAGCTGTTAAGTTCAAAACTTCTTTCTCCAGTCGGTTTGCTAGTTTTAAGAGACTAATTATTATTATTATTATTTTATTCATATAATTGATATCACATAAATAAAAATATGACTGGTGATTCAGAACAATTCAGATTCTACCCAAGAATAGTCCGTCAGGTAGCGTCGTAAAATATGGACTGTTCCAAGTAATGCTATTTTTCGTAGGTCATATGGGGTCACTTCATTGATTTTTAATTGCTGTAAATAGTTGGACAGCTTCTTTGAAGTTGCACCAAGTGCACCGATAACTATTGGAATGACTTTGGTGTGTTTAAGCCACAGTCGGCCAACTTCGATTGCCAGATCTCGATATTTAGTAATTTTTTCCAGTTCTTTGTTGTTAATGTTGTTATCACTGGGTGCTGCGATATCGATAATCCAAACCTGTCGATGTTCGATAATTGTGATGTCAGGTCTATTGTGTTCCAAATGCCGATCAGTTTGTATTCTAATGCTCCAGAGAATTTTTGTTGTTTCGTTTTCCAATACTATCTGTATTTTATGCTGCCACCAGTTATCAGAAGTAGGAAAGCCATATTTTTTGCATACATGCCAATGAATTATTTCGGCCACTTGATCATGGCGGTATTTATAGTCAGTTTAAGCTATTTGGCTGCAGGCACTGATTAGATGTTCTACAGTCTCATCTTTCTGATCGCATCATCTGCATTTGCTGTTATTATTGATGTTGAAAATTTTTGCTTTGATTGCATTAGTTTGTAATGCCTGTTCTTGAGCTGCTAGAATAAATCCTTGTTTCTTTTTTAATGTATCCGTGTTGTAGCCATTGCCATGTCTTGTTCACGTCAATTTTATTCTTAGTATCTCGAAGAAATTGGCCATGCAAGGGTTTATTTTTCCAGCGCACATATCGGATATTTTGTTGTTTCTTTTTGTAATCGGATTTGTTTCGTGTTGCTTTTAGAAGGCCCTCTTGTGTAATTGCTTGAAGCATTGGCTCAGAGCTATTGTCGATGTAATTTCTTAAACCAATTTCTTCTTCTTCCACAGTCTGTCTCACTTGCAGCAGAACCCGTCCACCTATTCTCCTCGGTAGGTACAACCGGTCAACATCACTTCGTGAGTGTAATATATGATGCATAGTCATTAGTTTTCTAGTTTTGCGGTCTAGTTTGTCCAGGTCGTCTTTTGTCCAATTTATTATGCCAGCTGTGTATTGGATCACTGGTATAGACCAAGAATTCATCTCTAATTGTGTTTAATCCATTTAGTTTTGTTTTCAGAATATTTCTAACTCTTTTGATGTATTCTGATGCTGCCTGTTGTTTAACTTACGAGTGGAGAATATCATTGGCTTCTAATATTCCTAGGTATTTATAATGTTCGTCAGCTGCAATTGCTTTTATATATTTCTCTTGATCAAAATTAAAATTGCTAGTGTCATTAATTTTTCCTCGTTTAATAGATAAAATTGCCCATTTATCTAAACCAAATTCCATTTTGATGTCCTGAAAAATGCGAACTATGTTCAATAAAGAATCTATTTGCTGGGCCGATTTTCCATATAGCTTCAAGTCATCCATATACAACAGATGGGAAATTTTAATATTACATTTAGGAATTTCATATCCAAGTTTTGTTTTGTTCAGAATCATAGATAAAGGTATCAAAGAAATGTTGAAGAGCAATGGTGACAAGGAATCAGCTTGGAAAATTCCACGTTTAATGCTGATATCTCCAAATTCTTCATTATTCACTATTAATGTTGTTTTCCATGATTTCAAAGCAGTAGCCATGTTTTTGCTAATTCCAAATATTTTAGTGATTTTAGGATCCAGGAGTGTGGGAGGGAATCGTATGCTTTCTTGTAATCTATCCATGCCATGTTTAAATTAGTTTTTCGTGTTTTTGAGTTTCTGAGAATCATTTTATTAATAAGGATCTGGTCTTTTGTTCCTCTAGATTTTTGAAAATTGCCTTTTTGTTCAATCAGATAAATCTGATTATCTGATAAGTAGTGGTATATGGAATTTGCTATGATTGCAGTGAACAGCTTAAGCATAGTTGGTAGTCATGTTATTGGACGATAGTTACTTGGGTCTGCATCCTTATCCTTATCTTTCATGAAGAGAAAAGTGCGCCCAGATATCATACAGTCTTCTACTGAGCCAGACTGCAACAAATAATTAAATTGTTCTGCCATTCGATCATGTAGACTGGTTAGATGTTTTAACCAAAATCCATGTAGTTCGTCTTTGCCAGGTGCACTCCAGTTTTTTTAATTTTCTAGCTTCAGAACTGATCATTTCTTTAGTGATAACCATTTTGCATTTGTTTTTGTTTCATTTCTGATTCTATTTCATTAATCCATGAAGCATCTTTATTGTGTTCAATAGGATTATTCCAGATTGACTTCCAAAATTTGAGTGTTTCTTCTTTTCCGGGTGAATGATGGTTTGCATTTGTATTTCTCTGGAGAGACTGGAAGAACTGACGTTGGTTCTGTCGAAATTGCATATTTTGTACGTATTGGTTTAATCTTGCTTCATATCTTTTAATTTTCTGTGTAGTCGCTGTAATTCTTTGTTTTAGCTCTTCGGTAACTTCAGCAATTGTTTTGTAGGCCAATTATATGTGTTAAAATCAGTTTGTTTTTGATGTTATTATTTTTCAACCGTCCTTTAACATGTTCATTGCCAAACACGCGATATCGCGCGATGCAAGACACACCAAAGGGCCGATCACGCGTTATCGCGTGGACGTCGTTAACTAAATAAAAAAATTAAAAAAAAGTTGGCCACCACACGAAATTCCAATTTTCAGCTTGGCAATGAAAGTGTTAAAACTTTTAAGTTGCTCAGATCAGCTCGAAGCCTGTTGACGTTTCGTTCTAACCGGATTTTCCATGGTGCAGATTGTTTCATCCTCGGCTTTTGCTCTTTCGGTATGCAACCAAGCTTCACTAAAATAATATAGGCTGTGCTGTATAGGAGTTGATTGTTTTCCTTTATACTGTTGGTTGTGATGGTTTCAATTACAGCATTTGCGTCTAAGAGGAGCTGTTTTAGCTTAGATTGTTGTAAAGCTTTTAATGGTGGTAGCCTTATACAGTCATTTATGGAGTTTATATGTTCCAATATCCCTGGCTTCATTTTACACTGCCCTTTTGTCAAAACATTCTGAGGTATGTCGTCAGCTTGATGTTTACTGAGTTGAATTCCAAAGTTTGATATAGCTACCTCCTGATGATTTTCTGTTACTGGAGTTGTTGGTTTATTACGTAACTCTTGCAGCTCAAGTTCAGTAAATATTTTGCTACAGAAAATTAATTTTTATGGTCCATAAGTCTTTGTTCTGTTATTGCAGATTCTGGGAATTTTTGTTTCCAAATTAAATGCATACGCTTTCTGAAACCTCGTTTTTCTGGTGTTGATCTGTAAAAACATTTCATAATTTCTCTGTTTTCTTCTACAGTCCATTTTTTACATTTGGTTTCTTCCAGTCGCTTTTCAGCTTCCTGCCCTGATTTCCCAGCAAGGAGAGCTGGGTCCTGTAGCCCACTTGTCGCCTAATGCCCAGGATCCCCAACATCTGACGCAGTCGTTGATGACTCGGGAGTAGGCTGATCCGGTATAGATCTCTTCTTCCTTTTCACCATTAAGATGGGGGATGGGACAATCTTAGTCTGGCTCCTCAGTTGAGACCTGCCTGACAAGGGTAGCCCTGCTGGTAGCTATGAAACCGTCAGAATAGCTCTCAACATCACTGAAGCACGCAAGCCCCTCCGCCACGACAAGGCCGTGTTCCTTCGGGGGGATTATTATTATTATTATTATTACTATTATTATTATTATTATTATGTAACACCTCCAGGGAGTCCAAAGACTCATTGAGGGAGGGCACCTACTCTACAACTCTCCATCTCCACCACTCAAATCCACCAAATACAACTACTTTCATCATCTATACCAGTGCCATCTACCACCGACTACCACTAGTATTTTCACAGACAATCACAAACAACCATGCCCACGGCGGGATTCGAACCCCCTACGGGTTCGAATCCCACCGTGGGCATGGATGGTTAATGGTTAACATGGTTAACGTACTTGCAGCTGATAAAAAAAAAATCTATAAATGTTTACGTCATAGACAGAATTTCATCTCAGGAATGTCTTACTGCGTTACGAAGGCGCTGCTAATAGGAGAACGCACAATAAGTACAATCATGTGATAGCGATCGGTTAGAATTATAAACATTTAAGACCTCTAGAGATTATGCTAATCCTTTAACTTGAAACGATCGATGTAAGTTTTTCGTGTAAACGCTTTTAGGAATGATGTTAATGGATGTCCCAACAATAGGAGTTTGCATTCAAATGCGATTGAGTATCAAATATACAACTGTTTGGAGCTAGAATAAAGTATTACAAATGAAAAGGCTAATGTTTCTTGCATGGAAAGATCAGAGTTCAAATCCAGTCAAACAAATGGCATTTACTAGTACATGTTAAGCGAAGCTGTTAGATTTCAGTCTCTGGCAAAAGCTGACAACAGGAAAATCCAACCGGAGAAAAAATCGACTAAAATAAATAAATCAGTTTATTTTTTATTTTTATCTTATAGCCTTAATTGTCCAGGCCTCATCCACAAATGAGAGTTATAACACGTATTTGATCTCTGCTTAGGAGTGAAACCAGAATAACTTAATATTCTTTTAATATAAGAAAAATGTCCTTAACAAGACAATATGTTGTACGGTTAATACAGTCTTATTTAATTTGGATCGGAGTGGTGAAATGGCTCCCATTCCAATGATTATGTAGCTTCACTAATATTTCTCGGGGGTAAGAGAGGGTATATTAAGGTAATAAAACCGGTTGCAATACATTGATTGACCTGCCTATCAGTAGAGCTTTTAGTTCTGTTTTCATGTCTAAATAACAATACGATTCATAAATAACAAAATATGGTAAAAAAATTCACAAACATCGATGCCACAGTGAGATTGCAATTCATAGATCAGAGACCAAAGATGGTATCTACTCGGCCAACCTTGTTGCCATACGAACAAAGTCCAAGCAAAGACAAAATAGAAAAAAAAGTTAAATAAAATGCTAATTACATATTCGAAATTCTGCAGTCTTTTTTGGGATTACTAAGCAAAATTATAGATATTTAGCAATAAAAAGTTGCAGCCAAAATGTGTCGCTGCTACTGTGAAACATTTTACGATATGTGAATTCAGGTGAGTATTTAAATACTGATTTAAAGTATTTAAATAGTGCAGATAATTGCTACTCCAAAAAGTACATTCACTACCGCGTAATATCCAATAATAATATGGAAAGAAAACCATCGCATATATCGACATTTATTTCATTAGATTCTAAATTATTTATAACATCAAAATTTATTCATAAATACGCTAAATCATACTTACAAATGTCCGTAAAGAGGGCAAAATCCTTTTCACACTGGACTATATTTTTGTGGTCACTTTTGTCTAATTATTTTGAACTCCCTAATTTGATAGAACGACAAAGACACTTCTGTCTAGTTGAAACATTAACGCCTTTAGTCCGGATATTCAGATTTGAATTATTCATCGGTAATTAAAAACATCAACAAATCTTGCCAAAGAAAGATAGCATCTAAGTAGTATCTCGGGATGCATTTTATATCGAACTTGCGAACTAAGAAATATTCCAATGTAAGAAGAAGAAAAAGAAATGTCTTGCAGGGTGACTACTTAGCTATTCACACTTGTCTGTCTTCTCAACAGCGGTGAAAGTAAAGCATTTCCGATGCTGCGTATGGAATTCCAAACACTGAATGCTACTCTAGTTTTTTTTTATTTTATTTTGTGTCGTTTTCCATTTTAATCTCCTGGCCGAGTTTTTCTATTTCTTTTTTCTCTTTTCTTTTCATGCTCTTCATAAACGCGCAGAAGTCCCAGCTGGTGCTTCAAGCTTAAATCGATAAGTTCTGTCTTTTCTTTTGCCTTTAATATTTGAAGGAAATGCATTAGGTGTCATAAGATGACTTTGTTCTAAGAAACAAGCCCATTTTTTTTCGTAATATCTTTAAGGAAAGCTTCTATCACGCCTAAAGATGTGCGTTATTTAAAAGGCAATTTTTTCCCCTCTCCTCTTTTGTTTTTTTTATGTGCATTTAAAAAATGCTTTCTCTAAAGTGTTACTTACCTTTTGATGAGGCCATGCTTAGCATTCTGTCGGTTACTCCCACTGAGTATTGAACCAGAATTTTCATCATTGTATATCATCTGGTGCTCATCACTGCGCTGACGTAAGGCTTTTAAGAAGGCAGAACAATGTAAAAATCACATCTGAATAGAAATAAGAATTGCGAAGGATGAAGAATAAAACGAATACTTCCATTTTTATTTAATATAATTAATTTTAATTTTTGTTTAAATTCATGTATTCAGACTTAAAGATGTTGTTTTTAAATTCTTTGAATTCGTAAAAATTCTAAAAGAAACTTTTTAGAAATCTTTAGAATCTTGCAATGTCTAGAATTTTAAAATCTTTAGAATTTAAATTTTAAACTTTTAAAATCGTTTTTAGAATTTAAAACTTTTTAGACTAAACTTTATAAAATCATATTTAGAATTTTAAAAGCTTTAAATGCGTTCTCTAGACTCTTTCGAATTTTAAAATGTTTAGTAAAAAACAAAAAAATTTAAAAATTCTTTACATTTTGTGTCATTTTCCATTTTAATCTCCATACAGAGTTTTTTCTGTTTCTTTTTTCTTTTCTTTTCATGCTCTTCATAAACGCGCAGAAGAAGAAGTCCCAGCTGGTGCTTAAAGCTTAAATCGATAAGTTGTAAAAATATTTTATTTTGTGGATTTTGAGCTGCAAATTTTAGCTGTATTCATTGCTTAACATTTTATTTCATCTTTAAAAAAATTGCTTTATGTATACTTTTTTTTAACTTAATGCAACGCTACACTGTTGTTACGGGACATACCTAATGGTAGAAAACACACTCTGAATAGCTTCCTGAAATGAAGTTTTACAATAGAAGCGCCTGCAAACCTGAGACGATAGTAAACAGCAACTAAGCTACTCGTTCAGCATCATCCCAAGTTTCTGACTAATCCACGCAGGGCATGTGTTATGTCTGTGACAGCAGCTGTCAGTATCTCGTGTCTCTTCTTTGCTACTAAGAGCCACCTGCCTATGCTCTTCGTCCTCATTAAATGACACTCACAACGTTCTCAAAAACCCCAGAAGGCCACCAGGATAGCAACATGACACTTTTACAAGAGAAAGTAAAATTACATTTATAAGACTTTTTTTTTTTCGTGTAGTCAATGTCTACGTTTTTTGACATTCACTTTTTTCTTTTTCTCCCTAAATGCACAGTATATTAAACAAAAAACAAGCACATGGCACGAGTTTCGTAAAAATATTACCAACAGTTTCAAATTTTTTTTTCTTTTATTTCCTCATTCTGAATGAGATCGTTAATGTCACTTCTGGAAGCCTTATATTTTTAAAAGGGAAATGTCTCAAAGATTGCCACATTCATCAGTCAAGTTAATAGAGACATGGGAATATTAACAATAAGATTCCTTAAAGAAATGCGAAATAAGAAATCTTCAGAAAGAAAAGAGAAATGACTTAAATTTCAGAGAGAGAGAGAGAGAGAGAGAGAGAGAGAGAGCTAATCAAGAAACTAGAAGCACTTTTTACGTCGTATGAAAAAAAAAACATTGCAGCGGCCAACATCGATACCATTCGAGGTTTTCATCGAAGATAACCAGCTGTCGCAGACCAACTGAACCGAAGTACACACGCTATTCTTCTCCGCATGGAATTGTCCAATATTAATTGCGAACATCTTTTGTCTCAAACAACGCTGAGATTTTTGTTCTGTACATTCAGAACATCATGAGTTAATAATATCAACACACAAAACATTCCTCACTGTGATGGTTAACTTACTAGAAATTATCGAAACTTTCTTATGGAACACTCTTTGAAGGCCTGAGAAATCCATGACCGGAAGACAAGTGTGTATTTTTATATGCGTAGAACATGTATTCCTCTATTCTCTTCTGAAATTTTTTGGGTGGTTGAGGAGGGGAGGGGGTGCGTTGATGGTTGTATCAAAGTAAGTATATATCAAATAGCGATGTGAGGTGATGTATGATATTTTAATAATTCAAGATAAAGATAAAATCTTGAATTATATCGCATTAAATATCAATATCAAGAAAATATTAATTTTATGATATTTTCTTGATATTGATGATGATAACGACGTTGTCGTTATCATGATGTTGTTATCATCTTTAATGTGATAACGACATTGTCGCTCTCAATAGTTGAAATAAGATCATAATGATAACTCTGTCTTTATTACTGTCCAACACTGGTAGATCCAACAATTCTTAGATTTACCTACACTGGTAGATCGTTTTTTCCTCTTCTTAGATTTCCCTGCCAACGGAATAAAAACCTAGGGATTTATTCTTATCCATTCTTTCCCTTATACTTAAATGCTCTTCGCTCACTGACATCAAATCTAATTTGTAATTTTGCTGATGAAAGTACACTCCACACTTCTTCCCCATTTGACAAACTTTGTAGCGCACAATCATTACAAACCTCAAGGTCAAATACTGAACCTCAAGATACCTCAAGATATTAAACTCTGCAGAAAATTTTGTAACCACGAATTATATCAAGCTCAGTCCAAATTTCTCGCAAGAAAGAGATCTCTACTTTCTCTTTTGATAATACTAAATAATGATCAAATTTATCTTCCAGTACGGACAATATACGCAAGACTTTTCTGCTATAAACACATCTCGACTATAGCTTGGTGAACGTTTTGCTTACGACACTACTTTTCACCTGCACGACTTCTAACACTGTATAAATCCTACACTTTCCAACTATGAATACTGCTCAGACATTTGAGATAATACGCCCAAAACCAAACCTGTCTAAGATTGCTCAATGCTGTATACCAAAGAGGGTAATTCTATTAATCAAAACCCTCTGTGTCGCTCTCATGGACCATTGATTCCAATTATGTGTCTCTTCTATAGGTACTTTCATGACAACGTTCTATTGACAGATCACCATTGTTCCTCATTTTTTTCCATGATTGTAATAGGAATAGCAACAGCCAGTCAACATTCAATTATCTGGCTCCAGACTTATGGAACCAAGTTTTTTTTTTGCTTCCTCTTTTCTTCCATTTAACTCTGTTTTCTGGAACAACTCTCCACACTCTGTCGCCCATACAACCTTTGTGTGTGCGCGCGCGCATGCATGCGTGCGTGTAGAGGTATACAATGTATTACATCGAACACAAAATGATTCCTCTGATGAAATGGGCGTCTGATTCGCGTGGTTTATTTACATAGCTTTGTTTAGATCTTCAATAGTACATCACTTTACGGTCTACACACTCCAAGTACCGCACTGGCAATCAATATTACATACGAAGTCATCAAAGCTTAGTTTTTCAATTATGTTTTTTCGTTAGTGCATGTCTCCACACTAAACCTGGCAACTGATATTATTCTTGCAACACAGTAAACACACGTGCTGATCAATATCGACATGCAAGATGGTACTTCTGTCCCTGTTTTTTTTTTCCCCACAGTAATCTGTTATATGCAGGATTGCGAAAGAACACGTAAGGAAATAAACATGACCACGCAGTTACTCTTGGGAATGTTCACGAAATTTTTATAACTGTTAACAAATTGCAGATTTTTCGAAAAATCTCAAGTGGTGTATGCAGCCAGTGAATCCTACACGTTTCTGGACTTCTAGAATGTCATTGGAAGCATTAGATCGAAAGACACGAGTTCCGTCGCTTGTCCCGCGGGAGCATTGCTTTGGGTCGTGCACGAGCACATACCTCGCACACTACGTGGATCATATTAGGATCTCCTGGTGCTCATAAATGATAACTGAAACATTCATGATCTCACGCATTCCTGAATAACTCTACAACAGTAACTTAGGACCAACTGCTTTTATCAGTCCTGCCGAAACTTGGTGCAGTTTGATTATAACGTAAAACCAATTGCGAACTAATTTAAATAAAGGGTGTAGACCAGAAACCCCTTTTAAACCACCCTTAAGTGTAGCATTTCCTTCTTTTACAAACGTCTTTCTCTTGGTATTACAAATATTTATGTTGATTAAATTTTAATTCAAATTTATGCTAATAATTCTGCAAAGGAAAATAAAACATGCAGCAAATAGTTCACGTTCATAAATCGAGAACTAATAGAATTAAAGAGATTCTCTTCAGTGGTTTATTCTCTAACTTCCTAATTTTCTAAAAGTTTTCTTTGGTGGATTAACTGTAGCACGCGTCCAAAGAGGAAGTTCTTTATTTTGGAGCCGTGCAGCATGAAATCGAGTTCAGCAGACCGAGATAATAGAAACTGTTATTTTATCTGCGCACTTCGTTATTTTAGAAGCACGCCCATACAAAGTATCCCTCTTTCAGTTTATAAATTATTCGACTGGGCGAATAAACAGAAAGGTTTCTCGCCACCGGCGTTTTATTTTGCACCGTTCGTATCGTGCACGGACTTCGACATCATCGTAACAGTAAAAAAGAATTTGCAATCGTTCAAGGTCGGTTTATTTAATATCATCGGATTGTGAAATGTTGTACTGTTAAAGCCTATCAGCAAAACGGGAATAAACCATCAGCAAACTGTTTTCTTTGTATTAATAATAAGCTAACATGCTGTTAAGATTTATTTAACGTCTAAAGTAGTTGATATTCAACAATCCAATTTTTTTTTTTTTTTTGAAGATGAGGCGAATAAACGAAAAAAAAATGACATCAAATTCACATTTAATATTACGACTACAACAGATGAAACGTTGACTTATAAATCTATTACTTTAAACACAATATCTTTATAATGTATGCAATAATCTCTGTTAAATTTTACGCAAACCGTAGAACAATTGAGTCTCAATTGTTCTAATTCACAGAGTCCGACTCATGAACAAGCGCATAACATCCATGTTATTTCTTTGTATTTTGCTCTCTGTGGAGGAGCCATCGTAATTGCGTGGGTATCGATGATGCTCTTTGGTCTAAGTTCGAATTTCTTCTAGGATCCTTATATGAACTTTAGAAGTAAACATGAATTATTCAGGTCTTATACAAATGCGAGAAGCTTGTGTTTCCTCCCGGAAGTTTTTGGTTTTTTCTTTTTTTGCAGACCATTAAGATTGCATTAACGCCCTATCATAACTTGGTTATGCTATATGTAGACAATTTACTTGGTCATAGCAGACCATTTAACTTAATACGAAAAAGGAAGATGAAGTGAGATAAGAATATCTATTTGTTCATTTCCCATCAACTTTTCATCTGGATTGGAGAATTTTATAAGCCAAGCGCAAGACTAACCAGTCTTCTCTGCAGTGCATATCATGTGTGTGTGTGTGGGGGGGGGGTGTTTAAGGAACAGTTTGACATCATCATCATCATCAAATTCCTGCCGTGTACCCTCAAGTCGTGTACAGGATAGGATAGTACTACATGAAAAATTTACATCATTACTAACTTCCTATCTACAATTTTCCTCCAAATCAGTCTGTTACTTATCAAGACTCCAACTTACAGGAATAGTTTGTTTTGAAAGCAAAAAAAGCCGAGTTTTTGGGAAGAGGAGGAAACTTTGCTATTTTCGTATGAAAGGTGGTTTCTGGACTCGGAAACACTAGTTTTCCAGTCCATAAACTAGACGAACGTTCTCCCTCCATTTCATATAATCCAATACAATATAATCCAATGCATTTTTTATTGTGAATTTTCATGAACCTCAAGTGGCAAAAGTGTTAATTCGTAAAACCATTGTTAATTTTCTTCGTAAGTATTAACTTCCTTTCCTGCATTTTCATTTGGGAAAAATCTGCACGACAAGCTAAAGAACTAACAATAGATGACATTGTACAGAATGATTACTTCTACGTCATTGTTAGCAGAGTACCGGTGCGTGTTCAGCTGTTGAAAAGTGTTGCTAGTTATGAGAATAGAGAAAACACCATAAACGCTAGAGTGAAACACCTGCGCACCAGACTGTGTCGATAGTACCCTGTTTTGTGAAAGGCACATTTAGTAAGCATGTTCATAATGGATGTCATCGGTTACCGGAAACCAAAATAACACGCACGTGCTGCAAGGAAATTAATTGAGCTCGTAATTGCTTCTCAGGTGACCATGAATGGCTATTTTCAGCTTTATCCAAGCAAGAGATTAACTAAGTGCTAACAGTTTATATTTAAAACGAGAGAGAGAGAGAGAGAGAGAGAGAGAGAGAGAGAGAATGCACGACATTCTCTCTCTCTCTCTCTCTCTCTCTCTCTCTCTATTTATAACGTACAATTTTCAGTAGACGCTTTTAAAGATGGTTTTTCTTCCATTTGGGCTAATTTGGGCTACTAAACTCTGTAATTAAATAATTTTCCAGCTTCAGATTGAATGAATGTTATTTCTCGCAATAACAATTTACAAAAAAAAAACAAAAAAAGCTCAGACATTCGTTTGTTTGTATGTATTTGGGGAGATTCGACAATTTAATTAAGATTTTAGTTTGCTATTCAATACCGAGTTCGTATGAATCCAGCGGAGGTCAGAAAGGAGAAGAGAAGGGTTGTCAAACAACAAGGTGAGTTAATTTGATTTTATAGCCTCTAGTGAGCGAGCATTTAATAGCATATCGCTGTCGGATCGCGAAATCCCTGAATGCTCACAAAACACACATTACCATTTACATATGACTGCTAAACAACCAGCGGTGTTGCCTTTATACGTTTCCCGTGATTTGTGCCGAGAATTTAATCAATCTTTCACTTTAAAGGACTGAATTCTTCCGAGGAATTCAATTTATTTTTATTCGTTTGCTTCGTTCCGCTTGTGTTGTAAAGGTCGGTGGTATACGGCGCCGAACATTCTTAATTGCAGACTATTGATCACCTTCATCGTGTGAACAGGGATTGGTGTCATCTGCGTGAGAAGGGTTTCGACTTAGTTTATTAAATTAAAATGTTTTTACTCGTTCCCATATATGAATAAACTGTCCCTCACTATTGTGCCCGAATATTGCTAAGGGAACGTCGCTTTATTTGATTTCCTTTTGACTTTTTTTCCAAATATGTCAGATCAAGAGCAAGCCGTTTTAAATTCGATTGGATTTCGCTGCTAGGATTCAATAAAAATTGAGATGCGCAACGTAAGCGAAGTCTTCGAACGGTTGGGTTAAAATTCCACAGTCGATCTTTTTTTTATTTATTTAGTTTTATTTTTCTAACAATAAAGTTATTTTTGGGTTTAGCTACGTGATATTAGGGAGTAACCTAGCAATGAATCAACTTTTTTGATATTGTTATCAACGAATATCTTGGTTATGTCTATTTTTGCTGGTGGAATTCATTTTTTTTTTTTTTTGTGAGTGGCTAAACAGCTTAACATCACTGTACAATTTTTCAATTGTGTGCGATGAATTTTTCTTTTATATCTCAATGAATGTTTCTGTATTTGTCAACCATTAACATTACATACACATTTTAACATTCTATTCAATCTAGAGTTTTTGCCACTTATTTCACTTTCTTTCTTTCTTTTCTTTTATCAAATTAAAATAATTGAACTTTAATTTTACAAGTATGCTGTTTCCAATTTCTATTTCCGTAAGTCACACATTTAAGCGCTTGTTGGTTGAACGCGAAGTCAGCGAATTGGTGGCGGGTGTTGGATTCAAACTATATAAAAAAAAAATTTCGAAATTATGTAGAACTTCTTACAACTGAACTACCAAGCGATCGCCTATTTCGTTATTGACAACGCAACCCGATAGATGTAATGGGAAACTGTGTTGCTATGGAAACCTTCTTCGTATCCTTCATAATTAAGCTATTTCAAGAAAATTATATTATATATGACGAATAATCAGCCATATAAGGAATATTGAACGCACCTTCAGTATGATGAACTGGAATTAATCAATGCTTTACGTAGTTTTCTGGATGAAAATAATGAAAAACTTTTCCAAAGATATTTTCATGAAGAAATTTATTATATTCAAGAGAAATAGTGAACCTTATAATAGATAAAAATGTGGCAGTTAGCAAGTTCCTAGAACACATCAAGTGTCCTAGGGAGACACAGAAGGTCGGAAATTTGCTGGACTTGCAACTCTCTGCTGGGGATATTGATCCAGGAGAGGGAGAGAGACACTCGCTCAGCACGATTAATGGGATGGCAACAGACAAAAAAAGACTGCTATTCTAAAAGAATGGACTTGCAAGACGACTTCTTTATCAGTAGAAAATCTGAGGGTAATTTCATGACACTTGTAGAATAAAAGTAAGAATAAAGCGGAAGAACAAGAAACATGTGTTGATATCACGTTGCTTTAAACAACAGAAGAAATCAAGCATCAGATTTAAAGAGAGAGTTACTTGTCATGTAATTATCCAGGTGTGTTTGCTTACGTTACCATATATGATACAAGTTTTCCAATTACCATAATTTGACGCAGAAAAAATACTTTTCGGATGCTAAAATCTTTTGTTGCTGCAGTTAACTCTGTTTCCAGACTTTTGCTCTGAAATGATTATATGTTGGGTGTATGTTAATATGCCAGTTGGAAAATGATTGCGTCAGAGATTAAAAGAAAAATGTAGCTGGAAGTTGGGGATCATTTAATCTTTTTAATGCTCCGTTGTTATTTAGTTGAATAATAAATATAATACAAATAAATACATTTACTGTTGACGAGGTGAAATGAAAATAGATAGTTCGGTAAATAAATATTAGGCGAAGATTAAACTAATTTAACTGCAGCTTTGGTTAACGTAATTAAGTGAAATATTGCCTATTTATAACATCATCTACATATGTGCAGATGATGTAACATTACACACACACACACACACACACACACACACACACACACACACACACACACACACACACACACACACACACACACACACACACACACACACACACACACACACACACACACACACACAGAGATTTAAAATAAGCCAATATATATTAAAATATTTGCGTTTCATAAATCCTTCAGAGCTTATTTAATTCGAAAAGTAAACTCAGCAAATTTTTATTTTGCAGTAAGTTTGCCTTTAGTGAGTAAACAGTTTTTATCTCCCTCTGCTATTATGACAATAACATCTGCGGGAAATCAATCATTTTTTGTGTTTTCTTTCGCGAAAAAATGCTATAAAAAGAGAGAACATAAAATGAAGAATAAAAATAGAAATGAAATAGAAAAAAAGATGCCTTTATAGAATGTTCCAAGCTGTATCAACTACTCACAGCTGTATTAGCAAAAAATTAAAAAAATGACTATTCTCCCCATCTTTTTAATCAAATTACAAATCTTTCACAAACACTAATATTTTTAGTCTTCCACAGGAGAGTAAAATTGATATGGAAAATGTCTTATTGTTGATCATGTATGACGTAATTGCTGTGTTGCAGTCCGCTGCTAATTTAATTATTTTCATTATTGCAAATCGTCTGCTCTATTCATACTGATATCACAACAATGTAGAAATGATATATTGTTGCTTTATAAAAAATATACATAATAACTGTGTACAGAATACAATAACTACACCTATTCAACAATAATGATCATTGTTTCTCCAAATAAATATATTCGATTATTCAGCATGAAGACTTCATTTTATTGTAATCTTCTAACAATCTTATCATGTTAAATTGCCATTCTGTTATAGTCAAGAATGCACAGTCAGGTCATTAAATGCACCGATTATTTTGCAAATGACCTTCCACGGCAAATTTAACGTCAAAGATCTTTAGCCCACGAGAATTTTTATTTCATTATTTTCGGTTTCAAATAATGCGTGTACACACTAACGCTGATATCAAATATTGATTTAGTGAAGGTGACTGAGTATACGAGTTTAATACTTCGTTACCCTGGAAACAAGGACACAATTATTCTCAATGCGTAAAGTAATCCTATAGGAGTTTCAGGTTACTCATGAGTGCGGTTATTGTTACTTGAGAGAAACTTTCTTGTTTTTTCATCACAAGAGGAAATGGAAGACAAAATCCATTGAAATCGAAAGGATTTTGTGCCCTGTGGCAAACAACTCAGAATGGGAGGCTGAAAAAGTTAATTAGAGATTAAGATTATAATTATTGCAAAGAAGAGAAAATGGCTTTAGGTTTAGTTATTGTGATAAAGACATCGTTAGTCAAGAATGATGTTGCGTAACAAGCCTTTTTATAATTGCCCTGGTTCATGTTCTTCATTGTTTATCACGTTGCGTCCTAGGAATAAGGACATTTCCAATCTAACATATATATGTATACTATATGACCAAAATATTCGGAACAATAAGAAAAAAAATATCAAATGGGATACTTATGAAGCTTCAATACTATTTTAATATCATTATTTTGAATATGGGAGCATTGATCCTATCTGGATAAGTTGTAGATAAGTCTCACTGCTTTCCGTGACACCACCAAATATTTTAATTAAAAAAAAACTAAATTGTTGGGGTCAATATGATGCCTTCACTATTTTTGAACTGTAGAGAAGGATTCTTATCTACACTAATTTACTATACCAGCTCCATTGTTATGAACCTTTTGCAAATCAATGAATGCCACGTCAAAGGAGAAAATCACGCAATTGATTTTCTTTCATGCAAGTGTTTTATTTCGTATAAAATACTTAGAACGTTGGTGAATTGTGACCAAATAGCATATTTTTAGGACTAGATAAGAATATATTTGGTGACTTTGTTGGCCAAGTGGTTAGTATACCTGCCCTCTAACCAACAGGTCATGGGTTCTAATCCCACTAATGGTATTGAAGCTTGTGAATGCCTTTAGGCGGAAGATGGATTTATCACCCGGTGTAAAACCACTATTTCGCTAATATAGGAGACCTCAAGCTTGGCCCCATGTTTGGAATTCTAGAGGAAGGTTCTCGGATTACTAAACTCTCAGAATATAGCATACTTCCCTTTTCCCACTATAAATGATTGCCCAAACGAAATCCATGACAGAATTTCCATTTTGGTTTTGAGAATATCGTATACCCACACTGCAATCTCAGGCATCCTTCATCTTCTTCTTCTTCTTCTCCTTTTACCATTAAGCCTGATTGCTTGTAGTCCTGCCATCCTTTCCTCGTTCATCCTTTGCTTTTCGTTGCTCTTGTTATCTAGTTCTTTACTTTCTTCGCCGATATGTCGTTCTGCATTCTGTCTATATGATTTTCATTCTTTCCGTTTTTGGATCCCATCGGCTATTGTTACACCTTCATGTATTCTTAATGTTTCACCTTAATGGTTTCATTAATTAGTCTAGTTTTTGGAGTTTCTATACGTGTTTCTGCTGCATCTGTCAGTACAGATGTGATAACACCTTTGTTAATTATTATTTTTGTTTCTTTACTTATATTCTTATTCTTCCAGATGAGGAAGCTATTTAGACATCTAGATATTCTACTAGTTTTCATCGCTTTTTCTTGTACTTCGTTTTTTACTATTTTTGTGATGCCATAGTCATTTATTTCTATTCCTGAATACTTTAACATTCTAACTTGTATCCCTCCCCCCTTAAATACCGTATTTATAATATTACATAATTATTTTGTTAAGTGTTTCTCATCTTATTTTAGTGATTCATTTTTATTATTATTATCTTATTATTCCAGCGGATTTTCTATCTTTAGTTCTTTAAGATAGAATAACAATTATCTCAATTGTTATCTATGTATAAGGCTTTGAAAATAAATTCCATTTATCCGATCCAATAATGTTCTAATTCTTGGAGCGTAACTCCAAGAATTAGAACATTATTTTTATGGTACTGAAGAAGAACCTGGAGAATAATACAAATCCAAAAGAAAGAACTAAAATTTTATTATCAATTTTATTATCTCTAAAGCATTCTATTGAAATAGTTCATCCTACTGTTCTTATTGGTTCATATAGTGAAATTTACTGTAGCTAGATAATGATTTATATGCTTATTTGCTGCCATGATCATATATGCATTTTTAAGGGTATCAAATACCGATAAAGCTAGAATTAATCTTTTTTTTTTCTGGATTAATTGCCATTCTTTGTCTCATAAAATTGAGCTATCTCTGAACTCCTATTATGAGTCCTAGAGTTTCTAAGATGGTTTCGTTTTACTCTTTGAGCTATTAGCCAGCGTTTAGTGAAATCTTTTAGCGAGAACAGACAGTCTAAGATCAATGTACTAAAACCAAATTAAGTTTTACTCGTATTATATTTTTTCGTTGGTCTAGACGCAGTTTGAGTCTATTCTGACTGCCATTCCAGAAACTCGCTCACCATCAGCAAATATTAATTGGTCTAGCCAGTCTAGAAGTCATAAATAGAAATAACATATTTTTAAAATATTTCTATGTGGGATGGCATTGATTTTGTTTAATGCCTCACTAGCCGTTATTAGATATTCTTACTACTGTAGTTTTGTTAGTTTTCTTTAGACTATATCGTCAGGTGAATAATTCATCAGAAATTAATACTTGTAAATACTTTTACTTAAATAACAAATGTTATTTAAGTAAAAAAAAAATAATTAAAGTCATAATTAAGCAAAAGTTTCGAAAGGATACGAAGTTATGTTACATACAATAATAACAAACTTGCTACAAATTCAAATTAACTTTTGCCATAATAAATGTCGTCACTAAATAAGAATGCTAGCGAAACGTACTTATAAATAGGTATAAATCTCTCCTCCTGCGCTCTCCCCTCCCCTAAGCTCGAAACTTGGACAAATCTCTTGAATTAAATCGCCATGTCTGCAAAAATAAATAAATGTATCCTGTAACAGTATGTAAAACAATGTATGGCTGTAAATTAATATAAAAACGCACTTTGACTGTATGTATTCTAATTGAGTTTATCTCCACGTCAAAATGATCACATTGGTAAACACGTACATCAAATCAACAATCTTTTTTGTAAACAGCTAAATTTAAATGAAGTTGCATTTAAAACGTAGACATTTCTTGGGAATGTCTCTATGCTTAAAAGTTAGATGTTTCTTTGATGTTAGTTCGAAGAATAAGTAACTTTCTGTGATAGCATTAAGATGTAATTTTTCTCGTGTTCACACTTTTTTTGGCCAAAATTCGCTTAGCTGTTTCATTAAAGAGCTTAATTATAGTTTTCCCAAACTTTCCACATCGTTTTAATGTTAATTTGTTGTTCCAAATTCAAACACTAAAGAAAACACTCTGACTCTGACTATCAGTGATCTGATTTTTTTAATCAATATATGACTGTGCCTATTGTAAAATCAAAGCCTTTGTACCCGTTTGCTAAATCCACTTGAAGACACACCCCCTTCGGCACATCATGGCACCAACCGTGCACATCTTGTCCTTTTATTTTCACTGCAAAAAAATCAATTACCGACAATGTCTTCATTCTTCAGTGTTGTATTGTGTCATCATTAATATTTTCTTCGCATAGACGATGATGGTTTCGAAGGTTAGCAATTGCTGCCAGCGACACAACGTACAGAATAACACTGAGAATTTTATCAATGCTCAGTTTGCTTAGAAGTAACATTTTCCGCAAGTTCCCCCCTCCAAAAACGTTTACCCATCTCATTCACTGTATCATCATCTTTACTATTCATACTATTTACTATTCATACTTTACTATTCAGTGTCTTTTTCGAAACTTCATTATGTTCTTCCATTCTTGCCATTTAAGTACACCCTGTTCATATACAATACTAATAATATCAAAACACACTAAACTTGCGATCAAACCTCATACACAAGAGAAAATAATAAAAATTGAAACGATAATAAATTAATTTTTTTCATAATTCATTTAATAATTTTTTCATAATCCAAATAAATTCTTTTTTTTTTTTTCATAATACTTCTTGTCCGAGCAAATTAAGCAGCTCAAAATGTTGATAGCATATTATCTTGTTCGCCTCCGAACACATATTTGAATTACATCTCTTTAGATCTCTGTTTTATTTCGTTTACATGTTGTCATTCTCTAGGTTTTTCCCTTTCTTCCGATCCTAAGTGAACATATAAGTACAGGAGATTTAAAATATATCTTTTAACTTCAATGGCTGTAATCATCCATTACTATTTTCGTGTTAGTAATTAACTACTTCAGCTAAAATTAGGTTCCGATTCATTGAATACTTTGAATACTAAGAAACAGTGGTTTAACTGGGATAACCCCTCAATTCGTGTGTGTGTGGGGGGGCGAGAGTTAAGGGCCCAATGAAATCGAAAAAGGAGTCATACGAAAAGTCTAACTGATGCAAAACTCTTAACAGGAGCTCGAAATCATACAGATACCGAGTCGTAGTTAGCGCGGTGATTAAGGATATTTAAATATCATGCCAAAAAAAATAATAAAAAAATAAAGATTCAGTCTGTGAGTTCATTCACTTTTTTCATTGCCATTTAATTCACTTGCAATGGAGGTAAATGAAAGGCGAACAACGTACATATTCTCTAGCTGCAGATAATCACCAATGTATGACAGATGTTAGTTTATGGAATAATCCCACCAAGAGGCTGGGAAATGTTTAAATACGCTTTCCTTTACGGAAATATGCAAATAATAATGTGGAAGAAAATTACTTTCTGTTGTTCGGGAGGGAGAGAGAGACAGCCATAAGGTAGACTCGCAAGAAGTGCATTTATGGCTATACAGGAGATGTAAATTTATAAAATTTTGATCGAAATGACGTACGAAGCACCACTGAACATAGCCGCATCTCACGATCGTACGGCATAAATCCATTCTTTAACATCTTAAAAGCCATGAAAGCTGTGAAGAAAACATGTGCATGAAATTTATGGCAACTTCGGAGTTATCCTCCGAACAAGCGAATCTTTATGAAAACCATAATTTATCATCACTTTCCTTCGCTTCCGGGAGAATGGAGACCGTTTTCGCGACACGTATCGGTAATGACCCACCGTTCACCTGTCATCTGTAGTACATTACCTTCTTACGACGTAGCCTTTTCGTGGCGCGAGTCAGATGAGACCCATTTCGCGTAATCGCTGGGATTAGGATGTTCCACTCTGCTAGACCAAACGCTTTAATAGCATCACTTCCGTTGGCTGTTTGATGCTTCCGTGTCCGCCTTAATTATAGCTAATTATATCCAAAATGAAGACCTAATTGATCCTTTCGATAGCATTGCATATCAGTTCCAATTTTACTACCAGCCTACACTTGATCGCTACATATATTACACTTTATGATGTTAGCATACATAAAAAAAAAATCTTGGCTCACGTTTTAACTTGCACTCTGACATTTATTCTGCTGTCAAAAATGACGGATAATTCATATCAGATCGTGCCGCCACGTTCATTTTAATTGTTAATATTAGAACTGTTTATGAAGTCAGTCATCCTATTTGTCAGTATGGTTGCGAACTGTAAAAAAAAAAGCCAATGCAAGCAAATTTCCTGCGGTTAATTTTTGCGTCGTTGGCGTTGTTGCTTGGTTCTAATTTTAACTTGGAATATGTGTTTATAGCAGAATGAGATGAATTGTTCGCATTTATTCTATTTTGAACTTTTAATTGTTAGCATTTATTATATTTTTGAACTTTTAATTGTTGGTATTTTTCTATTTTGAACTTTTAATTGTTGGCAAATTTTCTATTTTGAACTTTTAATTGTTGGCATTTATTCTATTTTGAACTTTTAATTGTCGGCATTTATTCTATTTCAACTTTTAATTGTTAGCATTTATTATATTTTTGAACTTTTAATTGTTGGTATTTTTCTATTTTGAACTTTTAATTGTTGGCAAATTTTCTATTTTGAACTTTTAATTGTCGGCATTTATTCTATTTCAACTTTTAATTGTTAGCATTTATTATATTTTTGAACTTTTAATTGTTAGCATTTATTATATTTTTGAACTTTTAATTGTTAGCATTTATTATATTTTTGAACTTTTAATTGTTGGTATTTTTCTATTTTGAATTTTTAATTGTTGGCATTTAGCCTATTTGAAACTTTTTAATCGTTGGTATTTTGGTTGTTAGTTTCATTCTGATTCTGAACTTTTAACTATTGGTATTTGCGCTGTTAATTGCATTGTCACTGTGAAGTTTTAATTGTTGGTATTTTAACTATTATGGATTTCAGTTACGTTAAAGGATTAGGATTGGTTAAAGTGAACTTTCAGCGTATTTTTATTTCTAGCACAATTAATTATTGAAGTTAAATTTATCTAATTTGTATGCTCCCTTTTCTTTTGCAAGGATTCATAATTGAAGGATATTTCTTACATTACACGACGTCCTCTTATGATTAACAGCTGAAGGAACGCGGTTTACAAAATGATCTTATCCTAGCTCTTTGTAATTTCTTTCACTGTCCTATTTATCAAACAGAAACAAAATGGATATGGTATCGGCTGATTTTGTAGAATACAGTGCCATTTGGATAGAAGACGAAGGAAACGGGGATGGAAGCAACATCCTAACAACAAATAACGATCACTCTGCCAAATGGCTTAGGAGCAGAGCAGTCATCTGGGACAGGAACCAGAGAGCGACCTTAAAGGAAATGGCGAACATCAGAAAGAGAGCCTTGCATCAGATAGGTTCGTTCCTTATGGCAATGGAGAAATAACACCAATGACGCTATTGCTTTGAAGCAACAATGACAAAAACGAACAGAGAAATGCAACGCAAGGAAGCCATTATTGTAAACAATCATTTATTTATATATATTTTATGCATAAAATATTTATGCAAGTATTAAAATCTTTGCAAAAACTTAAATTATTTAATAGAATCTTAGAATCAAAACCATCTTACTAGATCTAATATTCTACACCAATAAACAGATTTAATAATCATAATATAATAATTCCATGAGTAAGGCACGTTTTAGGAGAGCGCTGTAAGGAGAATGCGCTCTTCATAGGCTACTATGTCTTTTGCATTTCGAATAAAAAATTCATTTTTTTATGGATTTGATTTGATGTCGTTCCATATTTTGAAGTGTCAGCTTTTTAAAATTCTGGTACGATGGTTTTTCTTCGTTGTTCACAAAAGGGAAGTTCGATCTTTTCTTTTCTTTTCAACCTTCCTGTATAAAATAAAAAAAAAGAAAAACTCACCTGCATATGACATTGTTCTTTTCCTAGCTTCTACGTCACTACAGATAGCAGTGAGTGCTCGCTTGCTTAAGATTGGTTATTCCCAAATCTGTACTTTCAGGATGTAGTATCGACTGACAGGAGCATCTGCCATACACAAAAACAAAACGAAAAATTGTCAATACTCCTCAGCGGCTTAGCAGATGTGCAGCTAACGTTTTTCTCTCGCATGCAGTTTTATCTGATTAAGAGTTATTTATGTCTTGAAGGCTGCTTATTGAGGAAATAACTTCAGAAATTGGAGTGACGCAGTTTTTTTACCTCTCTCTCTCTCTCTCTCTCTCTCTCTTTCTTTCTCTCTCATTGCTCACAATTTTTCTTGGAATATTCATCAGCAGACGCTCAACATTTTTAATGCGCAATGTAGACGTTGCATGTTTAATGATGAATAATATAACTCAGCAAATATGTTTTATGCGTTTGATTATTTCTCTGAAGGCCAGAGGCATATTTTAAATTAAAGGTCTTTCCTTCATATGAGTTTTAATAAAACATAAACTGTGAGCTTAAAATTCGAATAAAAATGATTTTAAGAAAACTTTCCAATAGCTGAAGGCTGCACAAATACACTCCTGAGGTAAAACATTATGACCGCCTACCTAACGTGTTGAGGCTCTTTTGGTTGAGATAACCGCTTATACCCGTTTCGGCATTGACTCCACTAGATCATGGAACGTGTCCTGGGATATTCTACAATTCTACAGTAGTTCTGAACAACTAAATAGACGGTAGTCAGCAACTGAGCGAGGCACTGGCGTTTGACCGGAGAATGCCGAGTTCCTCGTGATCCCATGCATGCCCAATTCGAATCTTCTGACACGGAGTGTGGTCGTGCTGAAAGGGTCCAGCCATCATGCCACACGGTTATCCCGTAGGATAATACTTGGTCCGAAACAGTTCCACATGTATGAATTAGCGAGCAAGGTGTGTTCAGTGGAGGTGAGAGGACCCAGTGAGGTCTATGAGAATAATCATCATACCAAAATACTGCCACCATTGATCTGTCTCTGGCCAACCGTGCAATATCTGGTTGGCTGGAAATAGGCCTGAGTAGTCATGAGTGTGTGTAATAGACTGCAAATTTCGTATATTATTATTACTAATGTTGATTATTTTTTGAACTTTTAACTGTTAGCATTTAGTCTATTTGAAACTTTTAATTGTTGGTATTTGGGTTGTTAGTTTCATTCTGATTCTGAACTTTTAATTGTTGGCATTTAGTCCATTTGAAACTTTTTAATTATTGGTATTTGGGTTGTTAGTTTCATTCTGATTCTGAACTTTTAATTGTTGGCATTTAGTCTATTTGAAACTTTTTAATTGTTGGTATTTGGGTAGTTAGTTTCATTCTGATTCTGAACTTTTAATTGTTGGCATTTAGTCTATTTGAAACCTTTTAATTGTTGGTATTTGGACTGTTAGTTTCATTCTGATTCTGAACTTTTAATTGTTGGTATTTTGCGCCGTGAATTGCATTGTGACTGTGAAGTTACACGTAGGCTTTTTGAGGGGGAGGGGGGAGAGTTAGATTACAGGAGATCGATATTGAATCTTAGTGTCAGAATGATTTTTTTTTTCAGTTCTCTTTGTTTATTATGATTTAAATGCCCTAGAGTTTACATAGGAAAAAATATAACTAATTATTGAGTATCTTTTTTTTAACTTTTAAACATTACACTCAAGACTCATTCCATCAATTGATCAAGGCACAACTTCTTTAGATCCTGAAAACCTTCGCCCGAACATGCTTTGAAATGTTACAAAATCGTAACTGCTATACTGAAATTTTGATTTTCAGGTTCAGCTGAATTTCCTAACGTTATTAAAACAGATTGGAGAGATTTAAAAAAAAACAATCAGAACCAGAAACCTTTTTCAACATGGCTTTTTAAAACTTTGGTTTACAAAATTTGAATTTCTGATTATTATGATAAGTACTATCATAATAATCAGAAATTCAAATACAATCAACCATTGCGAATCAAAACAGCCTACTATTTTGAAAAGAAAAAAAACGACAATAATTTCAAGATATCTGCATTTACATTTAATTTTAATTTTAGATTAGGAAGCGTTTGTATATTAAAGTATGCATATTTTTATTCGTACTTTTTTTGTTATCTCTCAGTTATCTACGTCGTTTTTCTCTGTTCTCAGATCTAGATGGAATTGGAGTATGCGACACGTCTTATTTTATGCTTATTTATTTATTTTCAAGAACTTTCTTTAATTGAAAACTTTCGCAACAGTAATCTCATATTTAGAATGCATGCGCATATCTGATGAAATAATTCCCCTCTCGTTCTTTCCTCGTTGAAAGTGTAGTAATTTATGTAGGAAACGTAATGGTGTCGAGAATACCGGCTCCACTATGGAATGAGTAATGCAAAAGCACTTGAGATTATGCCTGTCTTAATTTTCTTGGTGACGCTATGTCTTGTTTTTTTATTTTACATTGTCACAGTTTCTTAAATGAGCTCAAAGAACAATAATCTTTTTTGCAAGTTCTGCCAAAAAATTTTTATCTTTATTAAATTATTATCATTATTCTAAACAGTAATACTAAACATTGTAAATAATTTTAAAATTTAAATTATTGTTAATCAACTTTATTCTTGAAATTTTTGATCCAACTCGGAATGTTTTTTTTTTTTTTACATAAAATGTGAACAATTCCCGTTATTAATCCATCAGAATATTTCACCAGATCTGTCAAGGTCTATCAGTTTCCAAAGTTACTGATAATTTTATGAAATATTTTATTATTATTTAGGTTGATATTCATTGATTCTTTGCAACCGAGCTGTAATTTCTTCTGTACAAACGACTAACGTACCATGTCATAAAACGCCAAACCGAAGACTTGATTATGCTGCCATCCTTAATTTGGAATGGCTGACTAGAAGGAGAGTTAAACAGTTGTGCTTGCTCCTTCTCAATTTTTTTTTTTTTTTTTTTTTTTTTTTTTGACGTGAAAATACGTCTTTAAATTCAGAACAGTACTAGGAGGTACAGGACGAAAAGTTGAGTGTAATGAAATCATTCGATAAGGTTGGCTTAATAATTTCTAAAGTATTAAAGTAGCCAAACCAAACTTATATCATTCGATGGCTGAGGGAATAAAGATTCGTCAGTGCCCTTCAGATAGCGCGCCGCGCCCCGCCCCGCGGGTGGCAGTAGGGGGCTCCGCCATTTTCTATACGATCCGCCGCGCCTCGGACATTTCCACTCAGTATAACTTCGCACTCTGTCGTGGTACGACGATCTATCGATTTAATGCGTAATTCTTAAATTTGAAGACAGCGTTGGTGAAGAAAATGTGGATTGAAGTTGAAAAATTTTAGAAATTTCACAATGTCCGCCTATACTCGTCGGAAAGCCAGCCAGAAATATGCCGAAAGCATACGACGGGAAAGAGCAGCTCGTCAACTTTCCAATAATATCCCGATGTCTGGGTCGGAACGAATAAGGAAGTATCGGGAGCGAAAGAAATTGGAAGCGTCTCGGCGGGCGTCATTTACATCCACGAACCCATGGATGTAAATGACGTTAGCGACTATGCCACCACTTCGGAAGATGGATTGAACGAAATGGATGTAGATTTCGGAAGATGGGTGACAATGGAAGAGCTTTGGAGGTCGGCGAGCCTGCTTGTGCCATAACGATTCACAAATCGTAAGGAGACACCTTCGATCGAGTCATCTTTCAGTACAACAAGTCTCAACAAAATCAACTGGTGTACGTTGCACTGAGCAGAGTTACTTCTATCGACGGGTTGTATTTGACTAACGAGAGAGACGATTATAAATTTTATCATGGTTACGGAAATTCAGCACCCACCGTCAGGGAGATACGCGACGAATACGAGAGAATGAAGAAACACCACTTGCCGACGCTAGTTAAGCGAATTGACAGTTTCTGTGGTCGACGATCGTCGACTGCTGCGATCACAGAGGAGGTCCAGATATTAAACGTAGATGATGATCATGACAACGACGAAAACTCACGAGCGGGGGGGGGGGGAGTCTTACTTGTCTCAGCGATCAACGCACAGAGTTTGGTGGAGCACCCCGAAGATATCGAAACTGAGCCCTTATGAACAGATCTGACTATTTGGTCATCAGTGAAACCTGGATGGATGATGCCACACCTGTGGATGTATCTGGTTTCAAAGGCCATAGAAAGGCGACGCAATCAACCGTCAATTTCGTTGTCATCGTCCAAACGCACCGCCGATTGAGTCTCCATATACAGGAACCTCAACAGCTTCACCGATTGTCAACGTATCGTTACCATCGATGTCAGTCGTAAGCTTAGAATCGAAGAACCATCAGTGGGAAATACATGCCAGGACGACGTAACGATCAACGGTGTATCGAAATTTGTCCTCGGAGCTGTGTACATTCATCCAAACGCTTCATCGTCAGCGATAGAATGTTGTATCCGTCGATCCCTGCTGCAATACTCGAAAAGCGTAAAGAAAATAATCCCCATTATCGAGCCAGACCTGCATACTCCCATCATCATCACCGGTGACTTCAATATCGATGTGTGACAAAACCGATCACCGCAGGACTTTGTGGAACGCGAGTTTAATCTCACTTACGTTCAGACCACGGCGACCACGCTAGATAACACTTGTATTGATTGGACTTTCGCCAGAAACTTGGATGTATGTTGTCTACCGTTTGTATCTTACTTATCTTACCATAGATGATAAATAAAATTATAATCGATTATTAAACTTGTTTTCATTTATTTACACTTCCTAACACATATAATCCGCTGGCGTGACGTATTCTCGTAAAACCTCTCCGACCGTGTTCCGACACAGCCACACCCGATTTTTTTTGATACTCGGTAAAAGACTGATAAACGTATATACTCTATTACAAAAAAGGATTCAGACATACTTATCCCTTTATTGGTGAATACTGCGTACCAGCGACAAATGACGTAACTTAGTAAGTTATAAAAGCAAGGAATGCGCACTAAATGAATGGAAATTTACAGTGAAAGCTGCAGTTTCAGTCAGTAATCATTTTGTGCGAAGGTGCTACAATTGGAGCATCTGAAATTAATGGTCGGAAGACCACACAAACTAATGGAAAAGGTGGACTAAAGAATACTAAACGAAACTGTGCACATGTGCATTTTCTCGTGTAGTTAATCTCCAGCAGAATCTATGTGCATGCATTTGTCAGAGCATTATATACTTAAATCCATATCCTCCGGTTATTTCCGTAGAAGGGCTACTGCGTGCACTGAATGTCGAATGTTTTTATACGATATTCGTTGAGCAGAATTCGCTATGATTGGAGAAACTATATTCTTAAATCTGGTGAAGGTGATATTATTGTATTCTGCATGCTTCACTTGTCAGCACAAGATAATATCACCAGCATAATATCTCGATTTTGAACCGTGGAGAATACCATTCGGCAAGATTGTGAAGGGTTAGAATGGCCAGATAAAGAAGAAAACAAGACGTCCAACTTAACCATGTTTAATTGTTAGGAATCTCCTAATACAAATGATTAGATTAGAAAATCTCCTTAAATTTTGAATAATTTTTATCTTTAAATCCTAGCAATTTCTAATTCTTCGGCTCTATTTTCCGATTACCCGAGAATGTATGACAGTTTCTATGACTTTTTTTTTAACTGTTGGTCTATGACAAACAATCCAGAAGAAACGAAGAAACTAAATCCTCTTTCCTTCAAAGCAGCTTCTTGCATATACAGCTCCTAACACTGTATAAACCATACATCCTTCCAAGTTTAGAATTTCTACTCGCTTTTCAAAGATCGCACCAAAAATCTCCCTGAGAATGTTTGATACTTGAAAGAAGGCAGTCGGCTTAATAGATGCTCTCTCTCTCTCTCTCTCTCTCTCTCTCTCACACACACACACACACACACACACACACACACACACACACACACACACACACACACACACACACACACACACACACACACACACACACACACACACACACACACACACACACACACACACACACACAGGAAATCCCTCGGGATGTTTTATTCACCACTATATGCATTTAACTGTCAGGTTTCTGTGATCTTTTATGGTAAACATCCTCTTTGTGTTATTTTTCGCGAATTTTTAAAATATCTCTCCGTTTGACGCAACTTCTAGATAATGAACAGCATAGCACCAGCATCCGAAATATTGCAAACTGAATGAATAGGTTTTTTTTTTTTTTTTTTTTTCATAACGAATCGTAACTTCATTCTTGTAAAGTAACATATGTTAGGAATGTGCGTTGAGGTTTTTTGTTTAATTATATTTAATCTGAAGAAGACTTATAAATGGAGGAGAAATTTAATAAATAAAATAAAAACCTGAATGGTATTTTAAACAGTAGTTTTCATGGATCGCAGAAAAACAAGATGGCTCATAACTTTATTCCTAGACGTAGGAGAAAAATTGTATTTTGGATGTTGAATAAATTGGAAATGATATGTTTGAAACCAAGAGAGATTGATAATTCTCGGGAGAGAAATTGTCTTCAGCAAACAGGAGATATTTCTGGTATACGCATAAGTGTAAGAGATTTTGTCTCCCAGAACATGGAATAGCACTGAAGGTAAATAAAGAATTCGCTAAACCATTTCTCAGAGACGTTTGGCACCCAAAAAGCGATCCAACATCAAAGAGTGGTTCACTCAGAAAACAAGCAAATCTAATTGCGAATGCAGACAATTTCGTAAGACAGAAGCTTAACTCCAAGAGTTTTATTAACTTTATTCAGTCCCGTTAAAATACGATTGGCAGCTACATGCGTTTCTCTGAATTTGCTATGACGTTTATCCAGAGGTGAATGACGTAAGCAAGAATATCCCCAGTGGACTGGTAGTGATGAAGTCCACCGTGACGATCAATAATTAGATACCAGTTTAAAGACAACAAGTAAGTTGACTGTCGTGTATAATGACAAGGATTTCTTCATTAATTGAGAAAGGCAAACTAGTCACTGCTGTTCCTCCACTTTCTTCTAAGTGATTAGAGGAAGGTGGAGGAATAGCAGTACTAGTTAGATGGAGCAATACCCATTTTATGGGTATTGCTCCATTTAACATCTAACAGAGAGTCTATGAGAAAGTGGATGAAGGGAGTCTCTGAAGTCTCTCCCCACAGCCTTAGCAAGGGACCGAAGAATCGACTGCCATTTGGATTGGACAATGCATTTGACCCCTAACGAAATCTGATTTCGATTTTCTAATGGGGTTTTTACGGGCTGCAGTGTAAGCTGATTAATAAACTAAAATTTACTGGAGTCATTGAATTTATATTGAATTTTTTTTTTCTTGGACTAATTTGGCCCATTTTCTGGAGAAGCAGAGCATGAACAAATGTTCAGAGCGAAGTGGAGAATAAAGACACTCATTGCGGCAATAATCATTTCAGTTATATTCAATAGGGACAAGTGCTTGTGCCGAAAAGAGGAAATAATAATCAGACCATGGAAATTGGTGTGAATGTTCTGCAGGATGAAAAACCCGCGAAAAAAAGAACAAAAAAAAACGGTTCTTTCCACGAGATGAGACGAGATCAAATCAAGATGAATGTTTAAATATTGATCGTATATAAATTGAAAATCCCACATTCGAAGGACGATGTTTATTGCTTTCGAAAAAAATGTTATAGTGGAATCTTAAATCTCGGAGACTTTTGCAACCTCTTTTTGAAAAATGAATCCATTCTGCCCTACTCCCCTTGAGTTTTTTCCATTGATGAACATCATCAGCTTCTCTCTGGGGTAAAGTAGAAAGGGGAAGGTCTGAGTATTTCATACTCAAATATATAACGTCATATTTGCTCGGGTTTCACGACACAAGCAGCAACTTGGGTGAAGAAATATTGTTGTGCTGTAGGAGCTGAGCAATTGACTTCTACAATGCCCTTCCGTTACCGGAATTTCCAAGACGTTTCAAACTTTTTTTTTTTTTGTCAGTCACCGTACTTTCTTTTTGAAGAATCTTTTGATGAATAATGCATTCTGATTTCAAACAAAATAATGCTATCCAATTTTCTTTTTTTCTGTAGAACTCTTAAATCATCTTAAAAATAAAAGTCGACAAGAAAATGATCGGAGAGTATTATAAAAATGTATTTCGTAAATATAATACGACGAAATTTCGTAATATAATACGACGAAATTTCGAACATATCCCTTCCCAGAGGAATTCCCAATAGGAACTACCTCCACTTAGGCATGAGGTCGAAAGAACAGTTAAGGAACTTAATGACAATAAGGCCCCAGGTGCAGATGGAACTCCAGCACAGTTAATTAAGGCCGCAGGGGATAGAAGGATAAAAGTGTTTCATGGATTGATTATAATGAGAAACAGGAGTTTGCTTACAGACTGGAAGAAGTCGCTATTCATACTGCATTAGTTTAATCTCGCATGCAAGCAAGACTCTATTATATATTATTCTAAATAGGATTTGAGGCTAAAGTCGAGACTGAGATACGTGAATAGGAAGGTTTCAGGAAAGGCAGGACTACCAGAGGTCAGATCTTTTGATGTATGCAGTCTTTGAGAGTATGAAAAGTTTCGATTTCCTTTAGTGATATGCTCAATAGACCACTGAAAATCTTTCGAATAAAACTGTAGAAGGTAATGAAAGTAATATGTTTTTCCTCGATATATTATCAGGTTGATAACTAACTTGTACAATGAGCAAAATTCCATGGTAAGAACAGGCATTGGATTAACTGATTGGGTTCAGGTAAACCAAAAGGATTTAAGCACGGAATTTCTCTTCGCCTGATCAGTAACTACAATGAGGATATAATGTTGATGAGTAACTAATGTTCAGTAACTGTTGAGTGATGATGAGTAAATAATGATGAGTAACTATGATGAGAATATAATGCGTGTCGTACATAGGCATTTGGATAGGAGGAAGATGAGTCAGAAATCTGAGGTACGCTGATGATACAGTACTTCTGTGTAATGCTAGAGAAGAATTAAGATTAATCCTGACAGAATGAATGATATAAGAAAAAACAAAGGAATTACATTCGATTCTAAAAAGACGAATATCGTGGTTCTTAGAGGAAATATAGACAGGAAAGGTCCTAAGAAACAAATGCATCATCATGGAGAAATAACCGAGGAAGTCAGCAAATATGAGTACCTAAGATTCATTAGCAATGTGAAGAATTGCCCTTTAGAAGACATTAGAAGAAGAAGAAGAAGATTAGCAATGGCTAAAAATATCATAAATTATCTAAAAAGTCTCCAATAATATTTTTTTCACTACAGGTGTAAAGATGAGGACTTTTGATGCAGTCGTTTTCAGTAGCTACTTGTAGATGTGAAACTTGGAATCTAAACGAGTAGTCATAGGAAAAAGGAAGCTGATTTTGGTGGAAACATGGATGGGTCCTAGAAAGGATCGTAGTACTCGTATTTTAATACTTATTAAGAGCTCTCACAGAACAAAGCTGAAATACTTTGTACACATAGTAAGAATGGGAGGTCAGCACATTAATATAGAAGGAAGTTTCTAGAAAAAGGGAATTGGCGGATTATCAGTGAGATGAGTGTATGATGTTTCTGGAGTCCCAGGTGTTATATATGCGTTTATTATTTTTTTGGTTGCTTTTACTTATTTTCATTGAATAACTCTTACTTAATGCTTTTCTTAAATCTTTCTAGCTTAGTTTCGTCTAAATAATATGCTCTATCTTACTATCCGTCTTAAGATTCACTCAGGGCCGTTATTCACTCTTAAGTATGGTGCATGTGGATTATGAAGACAAAGGGTTTACTACTGGACAATGCCGATCCCCTTTGTCTCAACACTGGTTCTGATTCCTTCTTCGGATTCAGGGAAACTTTCTCTTATACTGCACCACCCTGAATCCTAGATTATTGAACAGCACAAAATCTAGGATCCAGAACTCAGTTTAGTACACTATCTTAAATCACTTAAGCTTATTTTGCAGTAGTAGCCTCCCTAACAATTTATCTCCTGCTGTGGTTCGAAAGGTATCTAAAGAAAAGAACCTTTAATTTCAATTCAGACATTTACACATTATAAATAGACACTGACATATAATTTCGCTAATATCAAAGAATGAATATAATATTCAAACCTTCTAAATTTCTCATAGCATGCAACACACATCAATTCAAGTATGCAGTTCTATCTACGAACCGCCATGCACTTTTATACACTTCAAGGCTAAGGATTATTCACTTATCAAATCACAAAGTAACCTCCACATGCTTCCGCACTAATTCCTTCAAAAACTCATATTTTATCACTACTTCAAAACCTAACTATCTCTCAAGTCCTTAGCCTAATTAATAACCTCAACAAAACTTATTGTCCTTCCTAAATTTTAAGAAAATAAAAGCTATTTCCTGGGGAATCGGAAACTGCCTTTCAACGGGGCTAAGCGTTGACCGGCAAGCTTTTATGAACATCACGGCATGCTTCTTCAGTCTTTGTCTCGATGACCTCTTCGAAGCATGGGGAAAGAATCTAACTTTTGGAGACTGAGTGGGCAGTTCAATCTCCACTGGTACCCAATCAGAGATAGCTGGCCCAAAGCGATCACTAATTAAGTGGCACACAGTGAAGAGTGACGGCTCAGCAAGTGCTGCCATCTCGTGGTCCCTAACCCTAACACTCGTATTTTAATGTCTGAAATAATGTGGGTTCTATGGTCGATTTTCTTAAGTTTACGGGACGAAACACACGAGTTTCTGGGAGAAAAAACCCGCTTGGATGTGCCAGAGATCGACTAACTCGGGAACTGGTCGAAAAAAGGCTTAGAAAATTTCCTCTAGTCGCCGACTAAACTCGAAATCAAGTCTTCCTTCGTGCGGTCAAGCGCCGTGGGGTGCAAGCGCCACATCCACTGAGCTACACACGCTCTTAAAAAATGACAACATATTTAAAATAATAACATTTTAACGATGGCGCAGCCGACAGGATTTAATTCACGCAATCAATCGGTGAAATATATGAATTAAAGTGAGTTAGTTTTGGTTCAGAATCAGGCAGTTATCAAAAAAAATTTTTTTGTGAAAAGTTAAGATTTTTTGGATTAATTTACAAGTATGAGTCTACCCACTACTACAGGCATGTATGACGTTGAGTTCTTTAGAACCATTAATCCCCAACAAGTATTTCCACAGTTTTCTGGAGAGGAAACTGACGATGTCTTAGCTTTTTTCAGCTTCGTCGAGGAATTGAGAAAAGTTGGTAGATGGACAGACTTCCAACTTCTTGTCTTACTACGGAACAAGCTGGTCAGAAAGGCCAAAAGCTTCCTGTTCATCCCCAATCTTGAAGGATACCTTGAAATACACGAAGTTTAAAGAGACCTTAATTTCCCAGTTCTCCAGGGTAAGAAGTTTAGGCCCTAATATATGGAAATTGCAGAGATGTGCTCAAAGATAAGGAGAATCTGAATGAGTACTACAATAGGTTATTGACAATTGCCAACAGTCTGAGCGTCTCTAATGAGGATAAACCTCACCTCGACTGGGCAGTGTTTCATCAGTTTAGGCAAGGTGTAAAACAAGATTTGAAGGAGACTGCCTATAAGAAAAAAATCACGAATCTTGAGAAATGTTTCCTTGCTGTAAAAGAGAAGGAACAGATGCTCGGAGACATTCGTCCCGCATCTAATGCCAGCTATGTTAACGTGATTAAAGAGTCGAATAATTCCGCTAGCGAGAATAAAACTGTGAAACGAATTTATCACGTGCAAAGGAAAGTCTAAAGATCAAAAAGATAGTAAAGTAGAAAGAGAAATGTCAGTCGACGTTAATCAAGTGACTGACAATAGAGCTAGCATCACAAAAGAAGTAGGGTAACTAACTCAGAGGAAATAGGTTCTATAGTTAAACAAGAAGATGAATAGCAACAACCCTTAATAGACCGTCTTGATGCTGCACTGAAGCAGCTGGCGGCAATAACGGAAAGGACTTCAAAATCAGATATATCTCAGACAGACAGGACTAATGAGATGATAAGACAAAAGGTCGAACGATTACAACAGCCGATGATGAACCGTCTTGATGCTGTACTGAAACGGCTGGCGGCCGTCACAGATAAGACTTCGAAATCATCTATCCCTCAACCAGAAAAGACTAATGACTTGATCAGACTAGAAGTAGAAAGACTTCACCAGCCTATGTTGAACCGTCTGGATGATGTAATGCAAAAGTTGGCGGCAGTGACAGAACGGAAACCCGAAGTGTCTCTACCTCAAACACAGAGAAATAATGAGCAAGGAGACAGAAGAGAGCCTCCTAGATGCTTTGATTGTAACAAGATAGGGCACTTAGCTCGTAATTGTTTTAGTAACAGGAGACCCTCCGTGAGAAACAATAGAAATGAGTCGAAGGTTGGACAAACTGCTCATAGGTATGAAGGTAGACAATGGGATCGGGGTCGACAAAGAAAGTCGAAAATGATAATTAAAGGTAAAGTGCAAGGATCTCGTATTGTGACATGATGTTACATGATGATACGGGTTACCAGGCCTCTGTCATAACGGGAGATTATTTTCTAGGAATAAAATTCCGTGTATGGGGAGGCATTTTTAATCTGAAGAAACTGATCGGAATATCGGGGTTATCCACATCCAAAGTTTATGCGACCAAGAAGGTTAGAATAAAAATATACTTACCTGACTTTAATATGTGTGTTTGGCAGGAGTTGTTGGTCCTCCCAGGGACATCTTGCCCACACGTTCAGACAATTTTGGGATCTGACTTTCTAGAAAAATACAAATTCTCATGCGACTTTTCTAGAAATGAAATATCTCTTATGGGAAGGAAACGGTTTAATAAAAAGAATCATAAAATTAAAATTTGGCATAGAAATTTAAGTTGATAGATTTACTTAGAATTAAGAGAGAAAAGTTCCGTGTGGTTTACTGTGTGTTATTTTTTGGAGGGAGATTCACCTCCCACCCACGAATTTGGTGGCGCAGCTACAAACTAAATAAATTTTCTAAATTCAGTTGAGAATAAATACCAGTAGGTCAGACAAAGAGATTGGCTCCAGCCAGAAGTCATCTCCTTGTTCTGTAAGTTTTGCACACGTGAGAGTTATTATTTGCGGCCATAAGTCAGATGTAGAATAAAGGTTAAGAAGAAACGTTTAAACGATATAACTATAGTTTTTTTTACAAAGGCGCAGAAGACAAGATATAATTGAAAAACAATGATAACATATTTAAAATAATACAATTTTAACACTGGTCCTCGTAGAGTTTGAAGCCTCAAGAAAGCCCTAGAGTAGGGCTATCTAGTGAGAACTCGTGTGGCGCAATCGAGGTACGGAGTTGCTATACTGAATCTACCGATGTCCAGTGAAATAATGGACGAATAGGCCCTGGAGTGGGGCAAAACGAATCTAATAAGTTCTCTGTGTTTTGCGAAACACATTTAAATAAGTTATTTATTTATAAATGATCTGAAAAACCTACAAAAATTATTTCTTGTATTACAGAAATTGTTCACTACCACATTCTTCTATTTATGTTAACTATAAATTAGACTGATATTTGTCATAAGTAGTTTCCTTTGTAGAATTTGCGCAAAGAATTGTAATATTTACGTTTACTCATTTCTAATCTAATAATTCTAGAAGTTACTCTACTTTTTCATGACGATATGTTCACGATCAATAAAAATACTCATTTCTATCATGTAATGGAGTTCGTTTTTAATATTGCAGAAGCAAGTTTTCATTTGAAAAATTGTTTAACACCAAAGCAAAAATTCAACAAACAAAAAAATATTCTCTTTCTTCTTTTTTGAATGGAAGACAACTGTCTAAGTCTGTAATCAATACAGCTGAAAATAGTAAGTAAATCAATCCTATCTGTTTAAAACATCGACTAGCCTTGTGTTTGAGTGTGTGACGATGTTAATAAAACAGTTTTAAACCTTTACAAAATGAAGACATATTCCAGTGATAGTACATACAAGTCAATAAAGACATAAATTATCTAAGAAGTATTACTGGATATATGTATGACATTTCACCGAACAAACACGCCGTCTACTTCATGCATAGATACCCAGAATATGCCATATATATCTGGGATTTCTTTCCCGATAACTTAGTATCTCGAATATCATAGAAATATGAATGATATACCTTTTCATTCAGATTTTTCAGTGCCGAACAGTTCACGATATTTCCATATCGATCAAATTAAAGATGTGATTAGGAAGGTAGAGAAATGTAAAAATAGATTACACGTAACTCAAGTCCTACCTATTAGTAAACTAAAGAGACCACTTGGAAGAGGAAAGAGTGATGATCATCTGGAGCTAGAAAATTTGGGAGACTGAGAATGTGATGTCATATTGAGATCGACAAGTACCATAAAGTTAAATTTGTAGAAAATGTATGTTTCTTAAAAAATGGTTTAGATTAAAACCACCTTACCAGTGGTTTTAATCTAAAACTCACCTTACCGGTGAGTTTTAGATTAAGAGATTTTTAGTGAGTTTTAGATTAAGGTGAGTTTTACCTCACCGTATGTGATCCATTATGGATCAAATACGCATCCTCATACGTTTCGTATCTATCATATATTTCAATGTAATATCAATGGTATTACACTTTTAATATGCACTTCGCATCCATGATAACCTTGCTTATTAGAAACACTTTTTATCCAATCATTCCAAACATTTATCTGGTTGTGAAACTAAGAAGACTAGAATCTTTCAGATTGTGTTTTTATAGCTGCAGATAAAAAAAACACCGCTTAGTTGTGATCGATACTGCGTCGAAACGAATTTAGATACTTAATGTGATAGTAAATAGTTTTGTATATAAACTAAGCTATAATCAATATTTCCATTAAGCAATTATTGTTCAGAAAGATATTTAGAATAGGGTTGATAGGGCAATGAGGATTATCTCGAATTCTTATAGGTAAATGGAAATTTTGTGTTATTAATTAGAAGCTCCTCAAACCCATTTGGGAAGCACTAACGTTTATCAATTTAAATGATATTTGTTTGAGAAAGAGAATGAGTCTGATGGAATGGATAAAAACATTGGAAACGGATGTAGATCGGATATTAATAAAAGGTTAATATATCTAATTTCGTTTAATTTTCGAATTAAAAAATTTAACAATTCAGAATGAAGTAAGTGAAGTTAAGTCATTTATATTAGATCGCCCTATTATGGTAATATTGGTAAATCATATAAACTGCTTGGAAAGAAAATAACGGAACAAACAGCCATGGCGCGCACCATAATAAGATGTAAGACCTGCTTTCGCTGCATTGACCTCAGCAATCCTACGGGGCATACTTTCCACATGCGTACGATAGCGATCAATGGGAATTTTTGAACCATTCTTCCTTTAGGCATGTAATGAGGTCCTGTACTATTGTGGGGCCGACGTCCTTTGACCTTACCCAATGCTCTAGTTCATCCCAGAGATGTTCAATAGGGTTGAGATGTGGGCTTTGTTGAGGCTGACCAAGTGTGGTGACGTTCATGTACACAAACCACGCTGTTACAGTAGCAACCTTATGACACAGTTTTGCTGGAAGAGACAGCGGTCAGTTACGTACAAATATCACAAAGCAGGAAGCATTGCATTGTTCAGAATGTTCAGATACGTCGCGGAATTCAATGTTCGTGGGACCACAAACAGAAGCCCGAAGTAAAACCAGGAAAAACAGGACCATACCATCACACTACCAACTCCATATTTCATAGTTGGGGTTATGCACTCTAGTAAGAGACATTCACTGGGCATGCGCCGTATCCATATCCGTTTATCTGCTCGGTAGAGGATGTAGAGTGATTTGTCGCTCCATAACACATCATTCCAAGCTTCCACGTCCAGCTGTACGTGCTCTTTGCACCACTGAAGACGACGCTGCATGTTGGTTCGGCTAATGTGGGGCTGGCATACTGCGGTCCTACCATGGAAACCCGATGTTTGGTGAGCGTAGGTCGTCCAATGCGGGTAGTACTTACAGTTTACTCCCTGCGCTTCCATCTCTGTATGGTATCAATGAATGTTGATCTGGAATGACTCAATTTATCAACCATTTGCCGATCAGATATGGCCTGAAACATGGCATCCCATCACAACGCTTCTTTCAAACTCTGTCAGTTCCCTTCTAGCAGCCAAATTCACCCGGATGCAGTTGCACTAACTTGGGAGCATCACAGTCTTCCAATTTATACGGGCTAGAAATACTGACTCGTTACATGGCACGATGCACCTTGCCAATGTGGGTGTCTGTTGATTTCTTTTCAAGCAGTGTATACTTTCTTTATTTTGATACACTGAGTTTCAAAATTAAGATTACATATTAATTACATATTAATTGTGAACAACATTAATCCTCTTGTGGACACCAAGTTTGTCCGTTGACCTTGGGAAGTCATTTCCACACTCTTAAACAAATGATCACATTTCTGGAAAACGCTTACTGATATTATATTAGTTTTTTGTTTCGTTTGGTTTTTAAATACGTCTTTACTTTTCTCGTGTTGCTAATTCCAGAAATTTGTGCAATATACGACTCAAAGCTTGACTAAATTTCGATTGCGTGTCTGTTTTTTTTATGGTGTGAACACTTTTTTTTCTTGCTTTTGATTATCAATGCTGTTAGTTCATTAACGAGATTAAGGGGAATATTACTATTCACCGTCAAATTTGAATCGAATAACTTGTGTAGATCTTTTTATTGTCTTGTTTCTTCAAAATGCAGTAATTTTTTACAACACATTTTAGAATATTGAGAGATATACATTTAACTTGCTATGCATCGAACTTTGTTTAATGTAATTCCGAAATAAGAAATGCTTTAAACCTAAAGTACATTTAGTATTGCGGACAGGCTGTGGATTACATCGGAACCTGTGCTCTAGAGACCAACTTTTACTTTTTGGAACCACTTTAGGCCTCCAATAAGCAGAATTGGTGATGGTCTCATAGTGGTTTAAACATTCCTAACGAGTCTAATTTACATAACATGACTTTATAGCCTTTATTTTTTGCCTTTCATGAAACGAATTAATCAGTTAATTCGTCTAAAATAATTCCCTAAAACTTTAACATAATGAACTTGCGCAGTCTTTGGAAAAAAAGAAAGAAAAAAAAAAGAAATTGAATAATTTGAAATTACTCGCGTAACCTGTTAAGCATTTTCAACCTTATAAAATTTAATCCATTGGGGAAAATATATTTTTTCCATAATCATCACTTAAGAATGCGGCTTTTGTGATTTAACCCATTAGTTACATATACAGATTTAATCAAGAAAATAATTCAGTTTTTTTATTTTATTTCGAATAGAATTAAAGTAAACACTTTCTTTAATTTCATTTAAAATGTAACTACAAACGATAATTTACACCAAGAGAATGTGATGCAGTACCCAAAACGAATTATTATCCCGGAAAAATGCGTGAAAAAAGGTTTCCTAAACTCCTATGTAAAACGTTAATTACTGGATTAATAATTCATCTCCATTTATTCTTCGCAACCAGCACAAACTCTTTCCACTCAAGTAATTAGTGCAACCAGTTAATTGTGCAATTGTGTTCATTCCTCGTTTAAAGTAGCATCCAGTTTCTACTAATTCCTCATAGGTCACTGCATCCATTCTCTAAAGTTCCCACTACTGTAATAGTCGAAAATACAATTAAAGATTTCATTATATTTGAAACAGAGGATCTTCGCTCTGACATACATTTCTGGTTTTAGTAAAACCGTTTATTTGTTAATCCTTTCATTATTACACACAGAGAAAGCTGCCTGGAGAGAGAGAGAGAGATCGGGATTCTTCTTATTCTTATTCTTCTTTCCGACTTGTCTTTATCTTTACTGATTCACAGCCTTAACGGCTATCCCTGACAAATCACTGGCACCATTACAGTAAGCGAGCTGCAACTGAACACACATCTTTAGTAAGAACTGTGCGGCAAATAGCATCATTTGTCTTGATTAGCAATCGTTTCAGTAAGCTCAGATAACCGTCTGTTGTCCTCGTCTACCTTTCCCTTTCTCTTAGTTACTTGTAACAGATTAAGATGAATATCAAGAAACGACAACATAGCGGTAAATGACCCACAGAGCTGTCGCCAGCACTCTTTATTTTGAAGAGGCGGAGGAAAAGAAGGTGCAAGGCTAATGATTACCAAGAATTTTTCCATTTTCATAGCGTTTAGTTTTCTTTTCCCTTTTTATACAGATGACATTTATTGTGGTGTTTTTCCATTAGATTTATTACAACAAAGCTTTTCCATTTGTTTCATAAAGGTACATGATGCGAACCATTCGCCAGGGATCACCATTAATTTTTTGCAGTTCTTATGTCTTTTTGGGAACCGAGATAACTTGGAATCGAACGATTTTCGACCATTTGGATTTGAACTTAATTTAGAATCAGAGTTTAAGATATTAAACTGGATAATTTCAACGATTGAGCCAAGAATGGCAGAGATTTCTGTGCTACAACAAAGAAAGATTACTTACTTGACTACGTTTTTCAAGGTATTTTTAAATGCATGCGTCTTGGAAGTTAAATGTAAATACATCCTCTGGAGAGGAATATTCTTCCGTTACGAATCATCCATCCTCTCAATAAATAACCAATCTAATTTGAGAAAGCATAAGCTTCTCACTTTTCAGATATTTGAATTCTGAATGGAGAATTAAATCTCATAACTATTATGTACTCATCGGATAGCACAAGAGTTAGACTGTTTATCTTTCCTCAACATTATAGGAATTTTAAAATGCTGCACATAAAATATACAACTTGGAATAAGTATACGGAATTTTTTCATCACGATACATTATTTCTAAAAATATATTTTTACTGTTTCATCATCCTACATGTTGTTTGAAAAATTTCAAGTTTTCTTTTTTTATAAATTTACAATGCGTAACTTTGGTCTGCAGCCTACGTTGTTTTATTCATGTTGTTGTTTAACTAATGCTAACAGCATAACATATTGAACTTTTCTGAAATACATTTTACTTTTTTGACGTCATAATTTGCGTCACAGGAGAAGGAATTTGTGCTTTTAGTGTATTTAAGGAAAGTAAATAGAAGAAAAATATTCTGCAACAATGAAGACCAATTAGAAAAATCAATGGAAATAATGTTGACGACAAGAAACATTCCCTAAAGAATTGTGCATTAAGAGCAACCATGAGGTTAATCTTAATGCACATTTTTTTTTTCCTTTTTTTTTTCCCGAAGAACAACTTCTGCAATTCTGGATTAGTCATGTGGCAATGGGCCAGCAGTAGTTAAAGCTAATATCAGAATACAAAGGAAACATTAAAAAGCACATCCCAGAATACCAAAAGTATTTCATTCGCTCAGTCGTAAACAACATGAAGCGATCTAATTTGCGAGAAACAACGAAACGTTGATTGCTATGGCATTTAGTGGCGGAGGGAATGTGCATTAGTGTAAGGAGAATGTAAAACTCTGTCTAAACGATCTTCTCACTTGGGTGCCTTTCTAATGTTCGAAGGTTATTTTGATTAAGCGTCATTCCAGAATGCTCGACAACGATCATTACAATAGACACGAGGGATGGACTGGAGATTAATAGTTTTATTGATTTTTTAAAAAAAATTCCCGCAAATGGAATCATTAAAAGAAATTGATCCAATGAGAAGAATCCGATATATTTTTAAATACTATTTCTTTTCGGTTAAATTCGATTTATTCTATCAAGCTTTCTTTTATAAGTAATGTGATAGCTTATGGATCCATTTACTATTTTAATTCTAGAAAAAAATAGCTTTCCCCCTTGATTGTAATTCGTTTCTAAAATCATGGAAATTCTTTTGCTTCGGAAGATTTGAAGCGTCTCATCTCAAGAAAGAGAAATGCATGGGCAATTCATATAATTAGTTGAGTACACTATATCAGTTATTTAATTTAATTTTCTTTCTTATATTTAAATTAGATGGCGGTAGATGGCGTTTGTGTAGTTGTGGTCAGTTGGTGGATTGAGTGGCAGCGACAGAATTGTAGGTCAGGTGCCCTCCCTCGATGAGTCCTTGGACTTCCTGGAGGTGTTCTCTAATAATAATAATAATAATAATAATAATAATAATAATAATAAAATTCAGATTAATTTCAAATTTAGTCTGACTGTCCTCACTTCTAATCCCAGTTTCCTACGTAATATTTCCATATTATTAGTTAGATGAGTAAGAATTAGTTTACTCTTCCAAACAATCTTTTCCCAACATCTGTTGTGTTTATTCTTATTTTTTTCTTCTGTACTTTCTTCCTATTTTTCTCTTCTTCTTTTCTTTTTACAGTTTTTCACTGCTCAGTCCCTTGGTAGTCGTTTTCTTTCTTATTTACATCTTTGTTGAACATCATACTGCAGGTCTACTTACCATCCCGTGCAGTTTGCATTTTATTTTCAGGTAGAATTTTCTTGTCACACATCAGTCCCTGTCATTTGTTTTCATATATTCCAGACAGCTTTGATCCTCTGTCTCGTATCATCTTTACAAAAATTCTCACGCTGCAGCACTCATGTCTAAACTATCCTGGTCTACCTTATCTTTCTTTATAGTTACTGCATGGGATTCTCACTTTCACTTGGCATGATATGTTTTTCTAACATTTTTCACTATAAATGTTTAGGGCGTTCTTTTCAAGTCTTCTTTGTCAGTTCCTTAAGATGTTTATTAACGTTATGGATTTCATGAAGAATGTACCAAGACCATCTTGTAATTCTATAATTATAAAATTACTATTTAACGCGAAGGATGAGAAAAAAGTAATGGCATAGTAAGTTACAAATGCAGTGTCAAACTGTGCACATGAGCATGATTGATGGCATCAGTGGTATGGTTGATATCGGCCATAATACACTGGGGTACTTGTGACTGCAGTAATTGCAACGTTTAGATGACCTTAATATTCTCGAAACCGTTCATGAAACAGAGCAATGTACCATGGAGAATGAAAGGCCTAAGCAACGAAACAATTGCTTCAAGAATTATATAATACAAAGGTGATGCCAGGAGTGAAACTTACAGGGTGACCATAAAAATTATTCTCGGTAGCCCTGGTTAAAACTGTGAAGTAATTCCTTTTATTGAATATCTGAAAGACTCTGAATGTTTCATTGAAACACTTTCAGATATTTCCAGTTATTATTATTATTATTACTATTATTACATAACACCTCCAGAGAGTCCAAAGACTCATTGAGGGAGGGCACCTTCTCTACAACTCTCCGTCTCCACCACTCCACCAACTGCAACTATCTTCATCATCTACACCAACACCATCTACCGCCGACCACCACCACCACTAGTATTTTTACAGACAATCAAAAACATCCATGCCCATGGTAGTATTGGACCCGCAGCGAGCGGATACGCTAACCACTCGGCCAACCATGCCGGCTTATGTTGAAGAAATTTCGGCTGTAAGCGAATGAACCGAAAATAAATAGGTATGGAAATAATTAACACAATCCTGAAAAAGATAAGGCACTGTGGATACTTTTTTGGTTAAATCAAAATGATTTGATTTAAATAAATTTTAATGACTCAAAAATCTAAAGAGAGAGATTCGAAATAATAAACTTCATTAAATTCCATCTGTTCAGACTTTATGGCCAGAGACTTCCTGTTAAGTCAATGGAACTGTAAAACCATCTGAGCGTCTATCCTGTTACCTTGATCAGAGTTATTATCACAATTTCAAATAGTTTTCACTAAAATCTGTATCTGAAAATAGGCCTATTAAAACCAACTACGAGAACAACTATAAGTTTCTTTTTACGTGAGAAACACGTAAAAAGAAACTCCAGAATAAGAATACTTTCTTAAGAAGAACTTCAAAGATAAGGAAAATAGTCAAGGGAGCAATCACTGAAGAAGTAATAAACTAAAAGCAGTTCGACTTGGCTCGGCTTAAACATGGAAAAGGTCACAGACGAGACTGTCTAATGTTCCTCAGCCTGAAATTGGATTTAGAAAACAGCGAAATCACGTATGATTTTTTTCCACTTCAAATCCCACTCTTAACTGTTTCTATTGCACAACCTGAGTGGATGTTTTTATACTTCTCCTTTTTTTTAAGTGGAACTCGTGAAGCCTGTGTAATCAGGCATCTACCTACCTTAGTATGCACTTTTAACTTCTTTACGCAGTAGGAACATTTAAGTGTTCGGTAACATGCTAAGAATGCCATCTTCTCCTTACCTTAACATCACGCTACAAAGATTTTATCTTATTCCAGGAATTTCTTCTGTATATCATCTTTTCCTCGTGTTATAAGAATAAAACGCCCTTAAACCATTTCGAGGCATCATATGCAAAGTCATTTTTTGCCTCGACAACAACCGTAATCAGATGTAGGGTTTCATGCTTTATTTCGCTCTTCTTTTCCCCTCTTATTGTGCAGCACGGATGCGGTTCCATTACTACCACATCCTCATTCGTATGCGTTATTTATTCGGCAGCAGCAGCATCTTGCAGATAGCGAGAAGGACATCCATTACGCAAAAGATGACAGGTGCGAGAAACAGTAAAACGATATATTTAGAATGGCTTTTTTCATTTTATCTTCATCCTCTACATGGATGCGATGCGTGTATAACCACATCTGCTTTTGGAGTTCAGAGAAGGAAGTGTTTAATATATTCGTAAATAAAATCAATTTGGGAACCATTTTAGTGCATTATTTGGAATTCGATCGAAATTTGTAATAGAAACAAAGTAGGGATATAAAAAAGAGTAAAATGAGATTAGATGAGTTTGGAAACCGTTATCTATATTAATAATTAGTTTTGAATTCGATACTATTTCGATTTTAAACTCTCAGGCTAAATTCATTTGACCAGTTGAAAGAATATTTTTGGTTTGTCTACTATGTAAGAAAGAAAAGTCCATCTTAATTCCGTTTCCTACATTATATTATTCAAGGTATTCATATACTCCTATAGCTCTTGACTACAAGTCACAAAGCTTCGACATATCACAGCAAGACTATCTGTGGTTACTCCCTACATATGTTGTCATTAACGCATTCACTTTTGAAGAAGCCTACACAGCAACGTTATCGTGTTGTACTTTTTTTACTTCTTATATAGAATACACATGAAAAAAAAACTCCAATAACGGTTACTGTGTGATCAAATTGTATACGATAATAGATTCCTTAAAACGATATCCAATATCGTTTTATATACACCGACTAATATTAAAATCTTTTGATCCACCTTTGGAACATTAGCATCAACTCGTTCATGACCTATCATTGCCAAATATTCGTTTCATGAGATATCCGCGTTCAAATATATCGACATTTAAAATATAATACGTGCAGAATGAAAATAAATTAAAAATAAATTAAGTCTCATACGAAGGCTAATGGAACCAAATGAGAAAAAAACCATAACAAAAACCATTAAGCTTGAGCTGCAAAAAAAGAAACAACTATGAAGGGAATTTAAGGAGAAAGGTACCTGCAGGCACATGAACGGTATAAAGCGCAGGCCAGAAGGGTAACGAGTGTGGTAAGAAAAGCAAAAAAGGATTACGAAAGAACATTGGCCATGCAGGCTAAAGACAATCCTAAACAGTTTTTTCGATATGTTGCAAGTAAAAGAAAAATTGTATGTGGCAGAATGATTTTAAAGAATGCCGATGGTAGGGAGGTAACTGAATCAGTTGATATAGTTGAATTACTGAGCGAGCACTTTGCAAGAGTATATCATCCAGGTGGTGACATTGCAGAAATGATTAAACCAATAGATCATACGGGAATTGTGGTGAATGAAGTGGAGGTGAGTAGTCTATTGCAAAACCTCAATGTCAATACATCTGTGGGATTGTATGGTATACCAGCTCGTGTCGTACGTGAAGCGGCTAAAGAATTGTCAGTACCCTTGACCATTTTGTTTAACTTGAATCTCGGGTCTGGGTTAGTTCCGAGGGGTGGAAAGAGGGGAAAATAGTTCCACTGCATAAAGGAGGTTCCAAGACTGCTGTTGTAAATTACCGACCGATTAGCATATCAGGAATCGTTGTCAAGGTCTTAGAGAAATTAGTCAAGAAAAGAATACAGGATTGGATAGATGAAAATGGGATATTGTATGGGGGACAACATGGTTTTGTGAAGGGTAGATCATGCCTCAGCAACTTGCTCACGTTTTATAACACAGTGATGGCTGAACTGGATAAGTGTAATGGGTTTACAGTGATTCCACTAGACCTTGCCAAGGCCTTTGATAGGATACCACATGAAACTCTAATCGGTAAACTGGAGCAGATTGGGTGGATATAGGGTTGGTGAGATGGATAGGAGGGTGGTGGATGGAGAGATACCAGACAGTGGTTTATTCAGCAGTTGAGTCTAAAAGACGGCTTGTGACTAATGGTGTGCCGCAGGGGTTCTGTTCTTCGACCACTACTTTTCAATTTGTTCATCAATGATATAGGAAAGAATCTGAGAGGAAGTGTTCACTTGTTCTGATGATGCAAAGTTGGGTAGAGCAATTGTGAGTGCACAGGATGTCAAAATTTTGCAGGATGATTCGGATAGTTTGGAGGACTGGGCTAGGGAAAATGGATGTCAATTTAATGTGGCAAAGTGTAAGGTTATGCATTTTGGGGTGAAAAGAATAGCAGCAGTATATCACATTGGTGGAACCGTATTCCAGGAGATTAATGAGGCCAGGGATTTGGGAGTGTTGGTGGATAGGGAATTGAAGTTTAGGGGGTACGTTGCAAAAGTGGCTAAATCAGCTCATCAAATCACTTGGCTTCTGAAAAATACTTTAACAAACAGAGACAAACAAGTTATTGTTCCTCTGTATCGAGCCTTGATAAGATCCCATCTACACTACTGTGCCCAGATATGGGCGTCAGGGTTTCTTCTTGATGGGGAGGAGGTGGAGAGGATCCAGAGACGAGTGATCAAGATGATAGCAGGTCTGCGGAATGAACCTTATGAGAACAGATTGAAGATTTGTGGGTTGCAAAAATTGGTCGATAGGCGGAAAAGGGGTGATATGATTGAGACATTCAAATTACTGAAGGGTTTCTATAAGATTAATCCAGAATATATTTTTGAGAATAGGACTGGTGGTGGGAGGACTAGGGGCCATACATGGAAGCTGGGCAAGAATGTGGTTAGCAGGGGTGTTAGAGCTAGGTTTTTTACTTGGAGAGTGGTGAATGAGTGGAATAAGCTGCCAGAGTCTGTTGTGGGTGCTATGACCGTCAATGAGTTCAAGACGAGGTATGATAGATACTGTGTGAATGTCGAATAGTTGTACTTGACATGATGTTAGGGCCTCCCTCGATGAGTCTGTCGACTCCTTGGAGTTGCCCGGAATAATAATAATAATAATAATAATAATAATAATAATAATAATAATAATAATAATAATAATAATAAAGACAGAACGATTTTAACCGTCAAATGGATGCCATATTTCTAACAGGTAAATAAAAAACAAAAGTAATCTCTCTTTTACTGACGAATTTATGTAATTAATCTATCGCTTACAATTATCTTTTAAGTGGAATGTGAAATAGCGCCATCTTGATGGAACCAGAGCTTAGGGAATGCTATTATGAAAGTTAGAAAAATTTGAAGGCCCAAACTAATGGACCTTGCTATAATAAATTTAGTTTAATCCTTTATCCAAGTGTAAGCAAACAAAGTTTGCGCTTGAAGTATCTTCAGGACTGAGGCAACTCGTGGTAAAGGTGGACTAAGCTCTTATCACTTGTATTAGTATCTCCCATAATGCAAGGATTAAACTAGAAATAAAGGATTAAACTAAATTTATTATAGTCTAACCAAGCGAAATGAAACTTTCAACAATAATGGCCCTTGTCTTGTATCATCGATCAGCAATTATGTCTTCTGTCATCATTTTCAATAAAGTGATATCACACCGAGATAAAGCATATGATACAGCAAAGCGATCGCCATAGAGAGCTATGTTACAAGTATCTACTTGTTGCTCATAATCATAATAAAATAATCCAAGAAATCTCCTTTTTTATTTTTGTTACCGGTCTTATACCAGATTTTTTTTACAGTGCATAAAAAAAGAGTAATGTCATATGCATATTTATCTTTTTTTTGTAGCTCAACATAAATACTACCTTATTGAAGTTTTCGATGTAATTCTAGAAATATCAAACGAATATTTAAAAAAAATTGATTTAATCGTCATTGTTATAAGCAGCAACTTGCAAAGCATCTGATGTATTATTACCGGCAATCAATTAACAGCGACATCAATCATTTAATAAACGATACCAATGGGATTTTGTTTCTTAGCGAGCTATTTCATTTAAGTGGTATTCATTTGGTTTCTTTACTTTGTCAGTACATTGACATGTTTTCTTCAACTGAAGTCCAATTAGGTGGAATGGAATATTGAGATAATTGCATCGTATTCCACACCATTGCAAGAAATGGTCAGTTGCCTCAGATAAATGTGAAGTAAATAATAATCATTATCTTAGCGCAGTACGAATGCATATTAAAGTCAAAGATCTAAAGCGCTATAGTTGACAAGATCATTATCAATATTTGGTAAAAAGACGGTAAATTGAAAGTATCCATTATTTTCAGACAGAGCAGTAACTTGCGACTTCGTGAACTGGACCCTAGAGAGAAAAAGTTAAATGACGTCATCTAAGAATGATTCTTTACTAATTTCAATGGAGTCTCTTTCAAAATAGGAGATGCTCTGCAGTTCACCTAAATTTGAAAATGCAGCCACCGATGAGAACGAATTCTCTTCAAATTGAAAACCAGTGCTTTAAATATCCTCCATCAAATCTCATTTCCAGGAAAGAAAAGTCATCCTTTTTAAAAGTCACTAGCTATTTTAAACCATTTTTCTGGTCAACACGCCATTAGACTTTTCATCTTCAGTAACACGCAATTTCGAGTGCGGTAATGTTTAAAGGCACGAGATTTCGAAATCAAGATTGTTATTGTTCAGAGTTCGCAGCTGAACTGCTCTCCCGAAACACAAATAAAATTGTTTGTATAAGATGATGCAGTCTGACTTATACTTGCATTTATTTTTTGATTATTCCTTGTTGATGAAAGTGTACCTTGTTTACAGTTTCGCTAGTTCATTGATGAAAAATTTTTGTTGATTTTTTGCATATGCAGGACTGAGTTTTTCTCAAGGTAACAGTCAAGTTTCTTCATCTCAAATTCATTTCAAATCGGAGAGAATTTCGGAGGAGAATATTCAAAACCATGAATTTATACAGAAAATAACCCATATTTTATTTGAAAAGAATAGTTATTTTATAGAAATATAATAATATATTTTTGGCTTTCCGGAACTAAAAATTTAATCCATACTTTTGCCTTATTTGAATTCTATAATCATTTGTGTGATATGGATTACAAACTTCATTGGGAATAAAAACATTTCATGGTTTTATATATGAATGAACAAAGTTGCCCGCAAAGCAGACATCAAAAGGGCATTTACTCGTAAGAATATAAATTCTATACTGAGTTCTCAGTTTTGATTGATCGATAGACCAACACTACCGAGAGGAACATTTTGAGATTAAGTATGGTTGCATACATTTAAGTAAACTACTGTTTAAGTAGAAGATAAGAAGGCTCAGTAAGGTAGTAAAGACGGATTAATTTTACAAGAATAAAGAGAAAGACACTCGCTGAAGTGTGGGATAAATTTAATGACCCTAGTCCCTCAGGAGATGAAGAATAGGGAAAACGTAACCGACGAAACAGAACGCAACAGTAGCACTTTAAGGATAAGTAAGCTCACTTTTATAGCTCCTTCTGAGAGCTATTCACGTGCAGATACTTTATGCAGTCAACTCCCGGATTTCAGTGGTGAGGAGCTTCGTGGTAGTTAGTCGTAAATCAGACCAAGAGTTAGCTCGTTATGAAGACGAAGATTATTTAGAACTATTTAATGTTCCTTTTCGGACCACTACACTCGATGAAATGCTAATAATTATTTATTATTTTTTTTACTGGAATGCTTGTGGCTAGAACAGAAGGGGTCGTCATCAATTATCATCAATCTATTTTTCTCTCTTCATAGGATTCGCTCCATTAAATGAACATTAATAGCTAAGCACATCGAATCTTATTTTTTTTTTGTCTTGTCTTCACCAGCGTGAAATGTTCCATAAATCTTTTCGCCAGTTACTGGAACGACAATATTACTAAAGAAAGTACACTTTATTATCAACGAAATGAAAATCTAAGTCACCCAATAAAATTAATAATTGAAATGATCTTTTATCTTATGGCATATATCGATTTTCCCTTTCTTTTTTTTCTTTTGGTTGAAAAATATGAATACAGTGTTTTGAATTACTTTATTTTGAAAAAAATCGACATTTTTAATGAACAGCAGAAACATGAAACACTCCAATACATGAAGATATTTTGAATAGAATAAGGCAGAACTGATTTATTTATGCAATACTAGTTTAATCTGAGGATAGCAAATGATTTTGGAATATTTCGGAGTGTTGCAGACCATATTAATTGATAAAATAATGGTTAGATTTTCATGTTCTCAAGATGTTTTGCTTTTGAGACAGAAATAAGTTGATCAACTGAATTAAGGAACAAACGAAAATTAATCTTCTCTAAAGCTGGGATGTTACAGTAATAATTAACTGTTCAACTATCTACATGCCTATATAGTCTCTTCTTAACTTTAGTGAACAAAAGAAAACTTCCAGCACATTCTCCAGACCCAGATCTGGAGGATCTTGTTTTAATCTTTACAGAAATTAAACATGGTTTTCTAGAACTGGAACCAAGGCGGTGCAAGAAAAAATATAGCTTTAGCAGTCCAAGAACAGCTTTATCCTAGGCCTCAGACAAAAACTCCAACTTCATTCACAGCTTACACTGAGGCTCGCAATACTTGCGAGTTCTTGTTCACCTGGAACTACATAACATGCAAATCAGAGGAATATTGAACAATCTGAATAACAAAAACGTTTCCCGGTCCTGATGGTCTCCCACCAGTTGTGTTGAATAGATGTTCTCCTGAATTAAAACCTGTTTTGATTCATCTCCATATTAAATTTTACTCAGCTGGCATTCAACTAACAGCATACCAGCAAGTCCGTATACGACAATTCCTAATCAAAGGTGATGTGTCCATTATCAAAGTGTTAGCCTATTGCTCTCACCTCAGCGTTTTCTATAATGAAGATCATTATCATCATCATCATGCGTGTCAAGGATTTAAGCTAAGCATGGCCTGTTCCGGCCTTAGAAGTCATCGCTAAATCGTTTAAGAGGACGTCCTGGTTTTCTTTTTCCTAATGGCTTGTACTTTAAGGCTTGTTTTGGTAATCTTTATGTTTTCATTCTTTGAACGTGTTCCATCCATCTATGTTTATATTTTTTAATTTTTTCTATTACTGGTTCTTGGTTTAATTCTTTCATAATTTCTTCATTTCTTTTGTGATCAAATAGGATATACTTTGCAGTTTTTCTCATAAACTTTATTTCTGCTCTTGTTAATCTTTGCTTGTCTTTTTGTTTTATTGTCCAGATTTCGCTTCCATACATTAAGACCGGTAAGGATAATGTATTGTATACTTTTAGTCTGGTTTGTTTTTGAACTAGATTTGGTTTAAATATAGAGTTAATTACACCTGTTATTTTTAAATATTTTACAAGTTTTACGTTTATATCTTTTTTTATTTTCATATGTGATCATACATCCTAGATAGTTAAATGAATTCGCCTGTTCTAAGATCTTGTTATCTAATACTATTTTAGTTCTTGCTGGATCTTGTCTTTTAAAGGCCATAGTTTTTGATTTTTCTGTTGATATTATCATACCATAATCTTTGGATATCTCATTTAGATCTAAAATAGCTTTCTGTAAGTTATCTTCAGAATTTGTAATTATTATTTGGTCGTCGACAAAGAGGAGAGTGTTTAAGTTTACTGTAGGAGAAAGATTAATTCCTTGGTGTAAATTTTTATTCCATTTTATTATTGTTTCATTTAAGTAGATATTAAAAAGAGTCGCTGAGAGGGGACATCCCTGTCGGACCCCTTGGTTTATCTCTCTTGTATATGATAGCTCGTGATTTAATCTTATTTGTATTTGATTATTTTCATATATACTTGTGATAGCTTTTAGGATATTATTTGGTATTTGTCTTTCTTTTAATATGTAAAATAATATGTTTCTTTTAACTTTGTCAAATGCTTCCTCAAAGTCAATAAATGCAATATGTGCTTCTAAATTGTATTCTCTTCTTTTCTCTATTATTAATTTTAGGCAAAAGGCCGGGTCTATACATGATAGTCCTTTTCTAAATCTATTCTGTACTTCTAGAATAAAGTTTTCGCAATATTTCATTAGTTTGCTATTTAAGATTCTGCTATATATTTTATAACAGGAATTTAGTATACTGATACCTCTGTAGTTTTTAGGGTCATCTCTGTTATCGATTTTAAAGAGAGGAATCACAATTGCTTTTTTCTATTCTATTGGGGTGGATACCAGTTGAATAAATTTTATTTAAAAATAATAAGTATTTCTTTGAATCTTTTTCCTGCGTATTTATACAGTTCTGAACCTAGCTTATCTTCTCCAGGTGATTTTCCGTTTCTTGTTTCTTTCAGGCTGGTTTCTAATTCTTCTTATTAGTTATTTTCTTTTCATTTTCGTTAATTGTTTGCCAGTTGTATTTTTTAAAATATCTGTCTGTCTACAATTCTGTGTAGTAATTTAGAAATTCTTCTAATTTCAATTCGGTGTTTAATTTTATGTTTTCTTTGGTATCTGCATTTAAGTGTTTCAAAATCTTATATACATTGGGTATTATTTTATATAAATCATGTTCTAAATTAGAACCAAATTTGTTCAATGATTCTCTCTGTTTTTTCTGACTTCTCTTTTAACTATGGCTCTTATTCTTTTATTTCTTTTATATTCTATTTCATCTTCTAATCTTTTACTGCTTAACCATTTATGATAGGCTTCTTTTTTCATTTTGATTATTTTTTTGATTGTATCATCCCAGATCTTCATTTTTTACTTTTATTGAATTTTTTGGTCTTTCCTAAGCTTTCATTTGCTGCTGCATTTAGTAGCGTTTTTATATCAAGCCATTTCTATTTCCATTTCTTCATTTTGTTTTATTTTATCTACATATTGGTTAATTCTTTGTTCATATAGCCATTGTAAATTTGTGTCATTCAATAGTCTAGTTTTATAAATAAATGTTTCAATTTTTCTTTCTGTTCTTGTTACTTGTAGCCATTTAGGTGGTAATCTTAATTTTATTTTAACAAGGAAGTGGTCACTGCTTATTTCATATCCTCTGTGAACTCTAACATCTAGAGAAAATTTTGATGTCTTTTCATTTAATATGAAGTAATCTAATGTTGATTTCCATCCTCTTGCTGCCCAAGTATATTTATGTATGTCTTTATGTTTATAGAAGGAATTCATTATTTTTAGGTTATTATAAACTACAAAGTCAATCAGTTTTTTACCATTCCTGTTTAGAGTATGTTCTCCATGTATTCCTATATTATTATTAATTTTCGTTTCCAATTCTTGCATTTAAGTCTCCTGCTAAAATTATGTAATCATTTTTATTTATTTTATTATATATGTTTTGTAGTTGATTATAAAAATCAATATTATCCTGTTCTCTTCCTTCTTCTGGGGCATATAAACCAATTATTGTTAAATAGCCTCTATCTATTTTTATTCTAGCTTCTATTATTCTTTCATTCCATAATTTATAATGTTTTAACTGTTTTGAAAGGGAGTTATGAATCCAAATCATGACTCCTGTTTGTGCTCTTTGGCTACAATGAAGATGATTATCAAAAGTCAACTTCGACACCCTGAGGAAGGAACAGTTATGTAATAACTACCAGTATGGATTTCGCCAATCAAGATCCGCATCAGATCGCCTCGCTACATCATTCACCTCTGAACATATGCATACAAGGATTAGGAGTGATCTATGCTATTACGTTTGATATTTCCGGACATTTGATAGCGTTTGGCGTCGTGAGCTTCTCACCAAATTGCCATCTTGTGGTGTGCCTTCCTTCCTTTATAATTGGATTGCCGGCTTTCTCTTGGGTCGTTCACTGCGTGTAATTGTGGAGGATTTCTTCAGATTTTCCTGTTTTTAAGCATGTCTTAGGGCTCGATTATTTCACCACTTTCTTCCTCATATACACAAATAGCCTTCTGTCACTGACCTGGAATCCGTCCACAGCGTTACTGATGATAATGCTCAAGCATCTTGCAAAAAAGACTGTAGTATATTCCCCCCTTACCTGTGATAGTGTTTAACGTAATAATCCACACACTATCTCACTTCTCGGAATGATTGTTACTCCTAGCCATTCCTAGCCTAATCACATCACTTCAATAGTATCTTTAGATTCCAAAAACTGGCTTCCCTTTTCGCTCAATTCGTTTCTTTTCTCTGTGTTCAGTTAATTCTTCCATGCAAATTCAAAATCCGCCAGTCTTGAAATAATTTCTCACATTTGAATGTGAGATCATCCAGGAGCTCTCTAAAAATTCTTGATGTTGTTCCGTTGATTGATGATCGCTCTCTCACAGATTGTCTTCAATATAGACTGCCAGCTTCTGCACTGTCTCTCTTCTACAGATATTTCCATGGGCACTGTTCAGGAGAAATGGCATCGCCCCCCCCACATCATTTCTGTTAAGTCTGCCGCAACACGAGTATAGCTGCCTAACATCCTTTTATGCTGCTAACTCACTGAAACTGCTATTTTTCCATATATATATATATATATATATCATCGTCTGCTCTTGGAGGCAAAAAGTAGCTAGGAAAAGGCTCACTCTTGATGGCTAAAGCAGAAGTTTCAGATTGAGTAAAGAAATAAAAAAAAAATATATAAAATTAATCGAAAATAGAAAATAAGAATCCTTAGCCCCTACGGTACTAATTCGCTATAGATTTATAATCTTTCATGGATAAAAGTCACAAAAAATGGTAAGGTAAGTAGGGTCACCTTTTATTTTTAATTTTTATTTCTTAGTTTCCAATCTTAGGTTTGTAATAACAAATCACAACAAAATCGGTTGATGTGCAAATACATATTTGTTAGGAACATTGGCTTGGATCCAGTACAGTAGCAAAATGCTGAGGTGTATCCAAAATCTTGTGATAAAGCGTTAGAGGATTTTTGTTTTTTTTCCAACGGTTAAAAGCCGAAGATCACAGCTTTTTACGTTTCTAATAAAAGAAAAAAAAGACGGGGTTATATAAATACAATATTTTATTTATTTAAAAATTAAACTATTTATCCCATCTTATCCTTGTCAATGTAGTTTAATGGTTTGTCAAAACCTAATTAATTCTACGATAGAGCGGTTAATACTATTTGCAATGTCGGTATATTCCTTAAATATGTGAGATCATATGGATGGTTTGTTTGTCTGTCTATCTAGCCGGATATAATGCCCGAATAAAACCTTGCCACCCGCATGAGACTGATTAACTCAACGTGATTTGGAAAATCCTTATAAATGTTTCTTCGCGTTGCAGGTGGATTCAAATCGAATTCTTTCGGACTCAAGGGACATTACAGACTGAAATACAAAGGCTTTTAATTCATAATAATAATAATAATAATAATTACGGTTTATTATTTATATCATTGATGTGCGTAATATATATATTCTAGAAATATATATCTCGTAATTTCCTTCATAATCTGGAGTCAAAAGTTTTGACTACAGAGAATCACTTGAAAGATTAATAAAACTGAAATTAAAATTTGGTTAATTATCTTAACTATAATCAATCTCTGAACTTTGAGGAAATAGTGGTAAAAGGCAACCAATCTCGTATTTTTTTGTACCAAAATTTCAAAGCAATTTTCGACGAGCTGGCAAGAAAAATTCCCTTCGGGCATCACTTAATGTTCACCCCGAAAGATGAAGCAATAAGATAAAATCCCAGCTTATCCGTCCGTCATACCAATTACACAAGTATTATTTATAGGATTACTTTCACAGTTATTTCTTTCCCAGCGAGTTCAAGAAATAACGAATGTGTAGTAATTAACGTTTTTCTCAATGTTCTGGAACCTGACCAAAGATTATTATTATTTTTTTCTTTTTTTTAAGTTCATCAATTACCGTAACACAATTTCCTGCCGCTTGCTTGCCACCAGCATACGCAAGGCAGTCAACTTCATCCTTTGCGTAACACAAGCAAGTCTAAGAAATCTCCTGACAAAAATAGCGGAGTGGTGGCTGGCCTTTCCGTCTCTTCGCTCTTGTCATCCACTTTATAAGCGGCAAAAGAGAAACACGACCTGACTACCAACACCCTGTTCTATTGCGCGGCGCCAGTAAAACCATTTAAGCGGAACTGTTGCTTCACTGAAATGGTTACGACTGGAATAATATTTGTAGACAGCTTTGATTAAAATCGTTCTCGCACTACAGTTGGAATTGTAAACATCTAACGCTTAAGAAAGGACAGAATAATTGTGTCACAAAATTGTGTTTTTATGTGATATGATTTATACTTTCAAAACGGAAGAAAAGGATTGAATTTTAAAAAGCTGATTACGATGTTTTATAAGTAACTCATTAATTTATTTATGTCTGATACTTTCCCATCAACTGATGGCTCTTTAGGTTCTTCCGAAAGAATTCAAGCATGCGGTTTTAATGTGCAATACATTTAAAAGCAAAAAGCAAATGGATATTTCCAAGAATATGTAATTTTTTATATACTTTCCTGCTTTCATAGCGACTATTTGCCTCAGGATAGTTTTGGAATGTATTACTAATATATTAAGTGCATTTTCGATTTAGATTCTTTTAGCAGATAAACACGCCTACATGTTATTAGTTGCTTATCTGATAAAAACCATCTAAAATCTGCCTCTTCACTATCCCTGCTGGATGGGAAAAAGAGGAAAGAGAGAGATGTTTATGCGTTTACGTACTTTTGCCTCCAGCTGTTTTTTTCTTATTATCTTTTCATAGTCATTCGTTACTGGGGAAGCTAACATCAACAGAATCCCTTCCGTCTTTCTGTACAATTTTTCCTTTCCATTTGATGAATTTTATCAATTTTGATACTCGGATCGTCATTAAATATAAATTCAGGATCAAATTTTGGTTCATATTGGATAATGTAATTTACTCGTTGTACACAGACCGAAGTTTATGTTTTTTAGCCCATATGTTTACCCAAATTTGCTCAACTCGGTTTAGTAGATCAAGAATTAAGTGTTAGTGCTATTGTGCGCCTCGCGCTTCTGCTGCCTCTCAGCATATTTTATGTATTTAGCTGCTTTTTATGCATGAACTTGGGAATTTATGGACCAACCGTTTGGTTGATATCTCTTTATGTTCATGAATTAGTATTCATTTGGATGCAAGGAAGCAGAACATTTGCAGTAAACCTCAAATGACAGAATTAAAAAAAAATAAAACCTCCTAAATGTATGGTTTTGGAAATATCTAAATATCTATGGTGCTTCTAATCACTACGGTACAAATTTTCTTGGAGGTTATACCAAAACTTCAAAATAATTGAGATATGGAAAGATTTGTTTCCTAATCGAATTTTTGTGTAGTGATTCATCATCGTCAATTTCTTTATAACAATTCGAAATTTATTATTATTATTACTAAGAGTAACTCTAGGGAGTCAGGAACTCATTTATAGAGGCCACATACTACACGCACCAGCTGTCATACTTGTTGTTGAATTCATTCACACTTCTTGTACACCCAGCATCCAATGGCAATCCATTCGAATCACGCACTATCCTATGAGAGAAAAATCTAGCCTTAACCTCCTTCTTGACAGCATTCATTTTCAACTTCCATGGATGGCCTCTTATTCTTTCTCCACCCTCCATAAAATGGAAAATTCCATCAAACTGAAATCCTGTGTGACTCTTTCAAAAGTTTGTAAGTCTCAATCAATCACTCCTCTTTCTCCTTTTTGCTAGTATCTGTAGCATGCAACTTCTCAATCTCTCTTTAATCAGTATTCCACAATCCTGACATAATGTTTTATACTATTGTCCTTGCACTGCTCCACTGTATCAGAATCACCACGAAAACCAGGAGACCAGACCTACACTCAATAGTCCAAGTGAGGTCGTATCAGAATCTTGTAAAAGAGGCAAAATCACTTCCTCATCTTTACATATCAAGCTTCGTTTCAGCATTGCCATTATTCTCTGAGTTGTATTTACAGATTTTGCTATATGTCCCTTGAAACTTCAACTTCCTGTCTACTAAAACTCCAAGATCCCTAGACTCATCGGTTTTTTCAAGCATAATTCCACCAATATAATACGACATTGGATATCTAATCACACCAAAATCCATGACCTTACATTTATTAACATTGAAATGACAACCATTTTTACCTACCCATAACTCTAGCCTATGCAAATCATTCTGGAAGTACTGCATATCATCAGCAAATAGCTGTACGTCGCATGTCAAATCCTTCCCAATGTCATTAATGTACAGATTGAATAACAGTGGACCAAGGGCCAAGGACTCTTTTGGCCTGCTGTTTATAATTGTCATAACTGACATTATCATCCCCATGCACACGATATTCTTTGTACATCATCTCTTTCTTATGAATCTCTTGCTTAATTAGATTACACATCCATTTCACTCCTACTCTATTTATTCTTCGAACTCGGGACAAATTCTTGATATCGCATCATTTAAGTATTTTTATTCACTTCCCACGCACTGTCGATATTTTCCCCACCCAATAACTGATACCATGGTAACAGAACCCAGCATATCCCTCAGTTGATCATAATTTTCTGCTTTGTTGTTCAGCATGCAACCTTTTCTGAATGGAACATTCAGAAACTTAGTAAACTTCCCAGACCAAGTGAGTACCGCATAATCGCTATCATCAACTGGAGACAGAATAGTTACGATTTTAGCTGAAACCTCTGACACCATAATCAAATCTAACACTCTTTGACCACGAGTTCCTTCTGTCCCATGCTGCTTGAGGAAGTTGTCCTGCAACAGCTTAATAAATTCAGTTTCATTTTTCTCATGCGATTTCATAGCTACCCAATAAAAGTTTGGATAATTAAAGTCTTCTATTATGAGTACTCTGATTAAACATGATATTTATAGTACATAATTTTGTTTTACTCAATTCTTTCATTAAGGTGAGTCAATTATGTGGATCAGTTATAGCAAAAATAACGAAAGAAAAAAAAAATAACATTTCAGATTTCTGAATATAATTTCCAATAAGTTTCTTAGTAAAAATGCAATATCGAAATCAAACTCTTATATAGCGTCCTATTACTAACTTGAATCCCGTCCAAGGTGGTCCTTCCCCACCTTGGACTACTGAGATTTCCTTTCACTTTTTCGAGCAGACTTTGATGTTAGTTTCTTAGGTTTTCCTGTACGTTCATTGGTTGTGGTGAAATCGCGATATTTCTCTCTAATATCGCCTAAAGTTTATTTTTGTGAAACACTATTTTACGATATCACTAATAGATATATGCACATGCAGCATTCTTCTGATAAAACGTCGTTTGAAGTCCGAAACTTATTTTTTACGAGCCATCGAGTAGTATCTAGAGATACATTCAACTTAGAGGTATATCTAAGTTGAATGTATATCTCTAAAAAGGAGTTTGAGATAAATCGACCAGAAATTCAATATAAAAAATTATCATTAATGTATCAGCAACGCACAAGAATAGGATTGCATGGCGATGGTTATGCTTTGCTCCTAATTCATTTGCAATTTGACGTCCAATGTAAATGTTCTTTTGAATGTTCTATTTCTAAACAAAATCGAGGCATATTGTCTAGACATAAATGGTCTTATATCTTGTTAGAAAGCTTCCATAATTCAGTCAGTAATTATGATATCCTTTGTTTGTAAAGATCGGCGTTTGAATCCTGTCTAGGATGTGAAGAATCTTTCTAAGATCTTTCTCATTAAAGATAACCTAGTGGGTCTCATACAAAAGTAGTGTTGTTCCTCTTTGAAATTGATTTTTTCTCAGCTGTGTATGTATATATATGTAAGCACTTATGATAAGTATATACATCGGGTCTATCTCAATCTACCATCGCCTCTATATTATTCCTTTTAATACTAAGAGGTTGTATTTTATCTTTGTTTCTCTTTTTAATGGTAATATGTCCAACACATAAGATCTCAACTAAATCGCCACATATTTTCCCTACAGCGTTATTACTAAAGGAATGGAAGGTTCTTATCTTGTTTTGCTGATACGCTCGTAGTCTTTAATGTCTTCTTCCTTCACTCTCCGATAAAACTGTACACTCTTCATCTTTCCTGTATCGTTTACGTTCCTTTCAGATGACGTGCACACGTGTCTCTTCACAGTCTGCTACCTTCCTGTTTTCTCAGCTCTTTGTTGGATCCCATATGGCTGCTATTAGACTGGCTCCAGTCATTCTTGCAAGCTATTGATATTGTCTCCAAACCCTGCTCGTGTTCTACTTCCCGTCACTGACTATTAACTTTAATTTCCTCTTTCCAGCTCTCTTGCCCCTTTCACCTGAGGACGAACGAAAGCTTTCATGTAGCTTCCGGCTGATTTCTCCGTGCTGTTCTGGCTTCTCCTCCTTTCATTATCGTTTACGTATTTGGTTCTTATTTTATCTAAGATATATAAAATTGGATCGATAGAATAAGTTGATGATTCTTTTGTTGAACTTAGTCAAAGAATTGACAGAACTATAATTCTCTATGCTTTTACAGTTAATTTGCGGCACTTTTTTTGTTTTGCGGAACTACTTAATTTAGTTCACTTTACCGAACAGTTTCATTATCAGAAAATCATCTTTCAAAAATTGAAGTGATTTACTGACGACAAATGATCGAAGAACAGAACAAGCTAATATTTGGTTGCTCAATTAAAAGATTCGCCATTTTTTATTTCAAGTCCGAACGTGTTATTGTCGATTTCCTCTGTAGACTTAAGTTAGCGATTTTTGTGAAAGATTTTGGAAACGTGTATAGTGTGCTTGACTTTAAATCTAGTTTAATGAAGTACTCATTTCGCTCAACAGTAATAGTTGGGATTCCTTGAGATCGCTGCCATATCGTGGAACTCAATGCATACGAAATTCCAGGCAACTTTCATTCCAAATGACGAACCAAATGAAGTATACTGATTAAAAAAAGTATTAAATTTTATCTTTTCAACTTGATAATGTTTATTGGTTCACTTTTGTTGGCGACACATTGTTATCTTTGCATTTCATCCTAATATTATTTTTTTATTAATTTTATTAATTTTATTAATTTCATCCTAATTATCCTAATATGCTACACTTTCTCGCTTATATCTGATTCTTGTACGCGATGCTACTGAAATATCAGCATTACTGATTACCTGTCGATGGAATGCTTCTGTGGAGTAGTTGACAGCAGTGACGCTCTTTGGTTGGAACGTTCAGGTTTGAATCCTGTCAAAACACTCAGAATCTTTATATAACTTAAGATGAGTTTATTGGTCTATTTCGAAAGTGACAGATTTTTCTTTTGCGAAATTGGCTTTTTCATCACGCAAAACATAAACCAGTTAGAAGCACATGCTCAATTAACATATATAATATACTAGCCTCATAGATTTATTTAACAGCATATTCAGAAGGCTGGCTTCCTTGAATGAATTTCGTATTCGTTCAGCCAGATGGTTTTGAAGGTAATTGAATATTTCTTATCAACTATAAAATGTATTTATGAATGCTCGGAAAATGGAGGTAATGCCAGAGCAGCAAATCTGATACTAAAGTGATTTCAAGACGTCCTCTAAATGGTTTTGACCACACACACACACAAATATTTTAGGAAACGTTATCACTTTGTATTCCTTACCACTCTTTGAAATTATCTGAACATCAGAGAATATGCTTAGATGTTTATTATGTCCAAGGATAGACGCAATGTGTTCTTGGGAACATCCTATGATATCTGATTATAGACCAACCTGATGAACTGATGCAGTTCCATCAGTTTTGTTAGTGTTGTTCTTGTCACGAACAACTCGCTCCACCATATCTAATGGGACTGCGATCCAACTATGTTCATGTTCATGTATCCAATGAACATGTATCATGCATCATATTCATGTTCATTATCCAATTTAGGATGATATTTTTCCTGTGATGTAGCATCTATGGCAGCTATGTCACACAGTTCATCACATGCAGAATAAATGGTCAACACGAATGGATAGATCCATTCGTTTTTGGCTTAGTGTTTTTGTCACCATGAACTTGTACATCCATCTATATGAAATAAACGAAACTAATGTTCATCTCCTTAATTCGATCTTTCTTCACTTCTCTGGTGTATCCAATGCTGATATTTCGTTGCCCACCTTATCGTACATTTTATTTTTAAAATCAACCATACCAATACCATTCCTTAGCTTGTAAAATGAATCATACCAGTTACACAGATCTATTTATAGAACATACTATGTCAAGTTCCATGGCTACGTAGTCAGTAGAGATCATGCCATTCATTGGATAAGACCAAGGTTCGAATTCCAAGAGACACGTCAATCGACATTTAAAGGTTTTAAATTTTATATAAAGATTATGGTATCATAATCAAAAGTAAATATGGTACCACATTTCATACAGGTTTGTCGTGTTTTTCCTCCTCTAGACTCCGGTATTCCCTTTTGCAAAACAGATAAACCGCCGGTAGAACATATATAGTGATTGACATCGGTTAGATAGGAATTGCTCTAAAATACCAAATGTAGGGTTACAGGAAGTCAAGTTCCTGGTGTAATTCCTTGGCAGTAATAGTCCATTTAGACCTAACAGATAAAGAAGATGGAATGGGACTGATATATAACAAAATCACAGGCAATGTATGTTAATATAATAAGGAACAAATTAATAATAAAAAAGAATATAAATGTCATTATCAATATATTAAATGGAGTGTAAACTCCAGTCTATTGCTGTCGCTAATGTGTACAATAAAACGTACAAATACTTGATGAGTCGCAGGTTTGCTCTGTACTGATAAGCTCAGCTAATCTTTGCAGATTTCTGGTGCATCTAATGTTTTGTTGCTAACGACTCTTTTGGAAATAAAAGTGGTCTTACCAACTCCATTAATCTTAGGGTAAGTGCCATAGAGGAAAGTAAAGTAAACTAAAAGAGTTATTTTGAATGTGTTTTAAGTAAACTTACAAGCGAAAGAAAGCGTCCACTTTTTACTTTTTTTTTTCTAATTTTAGAAAACGCTAGTATGCCCATCAAAATGCACCATTTATTATTTTTTGTCATCTCTTTGCACTTTATCTATTCTTCTACATCTGCCAGACCACGAAGGACAATAAAAATTAGTACATGAGTAGAATATTAATACATTCTACTCATCGAAAGATTATCACTAACCCTCACTGCATTCTGTATTATCTGCATTACTTATTAATTAAGTGTTTGGATTTATTCCGCTCATTAAAAAACATTAATGATGCCATAGCAACTATTTCGAAATGATATCTCGTTGATAAAAGTATATTGGACAGATGTGTTTCCAAATTCGATAAAATATATTGAAATACCTTTTCAATTGTAGCGAACGGATAACTACTTCTTCACATGGCTTTGATCTGACTTCATCTGGACGGTACGCAGATCCTAGTTTACTAGGTGATGTACATGCAGTGATGCAAAGGAAAGTGTTAAAGACGGGCTGTGGAGTGTAGTTTATGAGGACAGATCCAGAATGTGAGGACTGCAGACGCCAGTAAACAGGAAAAAGAAGAATAATATTATATAGACTTAAAAATTTCTGAAAGGGTAATGCAGGGTACAGTTGGGTGGAACTTTTCATTTTATGGAGGATGGAGAGAGCACAAGAGGCATCCATTGAAGTTCAGAATGAATACAGTCAAGAAATGGGATGAGAGCTACATTTTGTTTTCTCAAAAAGCGAGGCTTTATTAAACTATTGAAATGTATTGGCTTTGGAGGAAGTGGTCTGTGAATGAATTCAAGAAAGGTATGACAGATGGTGAGGATGATTTTTCCCCATGCCTCGATGAATCCCTTGACTCTCCAAAGGTCTTTTTTTATTAATAATAATATGCGAAATCTACGATGCTTCGAAAATAAATCTGCAAGTCAACTGTGCATTTTGAAACAAATCTAATAACTATCGCCATGCCTCACAACTTGATTGCTCAAAAGCCACTCCGGTGGTTAAGTTTTAAGGTTTTAATAAAAGGCCTTTTGATATTTTTAAAAATATTTAGTTAAAAGTCAGTCATTTTGTCATTAGGTTTAGACTACTAAATATTTTTGAAAGCCTCTGTGTTCATTTTATAGATACAGCTTTTATTTTGATAAACTTTCATTTAAAAAAAAGCAGCTACGAAAACTATTCTTGGTGAAATCATGCTAGACGAATACTGAGTAATTTGTTTTCTAAAATCTAAAAAATAAGTAAGGAACTTGCTACTGAGGATAGATTAGGTTAACGATAATTGTTTTGAAAACTTATAAGTTGGCACACTACAGCAGTCCGCCATGGAACAAAAAAGAATATTCTGCTGTTTCAGTTGCAGTTGTTTTGAGCATGGTAAGAAGTCTTTTCTTGCTCTAACTCTTCGCACTGAATCAATTTCCGGTCAAATAATTTTAACAATGATTGACGTTTGTATCTATTTTTCGAAGGATTTTCTTCTGTACTAAAATTCTACAGATCTAACAAAACTACGTAAGTTAGTTTCATTTTTATCTCATTTTAACTTAAGTGTATTCGGTTAAAGAAATTATTTTTATAGTAAGCTGGAGGTTCAGTTATCTTAGCAAGCAGACAACTAACACCAATAAAAACTATCCGAAAATTGAACAGAAGGAGAATTAACAGCGTTACAAACTAACAACGTTATTATTATTATTTTTTTTGTAAATCTCACCTCACAAAGATTGTTAACCTGCAGTACAATTAATACTATAGATGAGCTAAGGTTTTTCATTCATATTTGATTTTCATTCTTTTTCTTTCTTTTTTTTGTTTATTTTAAAGAAACATCTACCGTTAAGTAACCGCAGTGTTCCAAGTCATGTTAGCCTTCTTTGCATAACTTTCAGACCGGCTTAAGCCTAATGACATTAATTTTATTTCTAAGTGGTTACACTTGTAAGATGCTACGACGAATTAAATCCCAGCTGCAGTGAGAGTTTAATGTGTTTAGTATAACCCACTCATCATCACAGAAACATTAATGAGTTTAGTATTTCATAAAGAGAATTATCCTTTTTGTTCTTATTTGTATCTGATTTCTTCCATGAAATTTTCAAGCGTTACAAGCAGCAATACATAGAAAATATTCTGGAGGATGATGTAGTGGTATGTTCGTTTTGGCAGCAATAAAATATGCAAACTAACCAAAACATTGCAGATATTTATTGGTGGTTTTAGTTCTTTTAAAGCGGCCGTTTAATTTGCTATTCTTCATATGCAGAAGTCGATGCTTATGAGTGAGTTGGGTATGCGTTCATCTCATTGAAAATTAAAATAAATATGAATTAATATATTGTTCTGTTTCAAAGAAAATATAAGTTTATTATTATTTCTCTTAATAAATGTGTTCTATCTAATCATTGCGAGCAGGATTGCTTTCAAGAATGCCTCTTGGGAATGGAAGAGGCGGTTCAAGTGAGGTTAGCTGAATAAACAGACGACGAAATGGTCCATTATGGCTTCTTTGGGAAGCATTTAAATGCTAATATTATTTGTTTGCGATGCACGGGTCTGCTCACTCTAGCATTATGTTTTATTCGATATACAGTACTTTATTATGTGACTTACAGCAATCTCTCTCTCTCTCTCTCTCTCTCTCTCTCTCTCTCTCTCTCTCTCTCTCTCTCTCTCTCTCTCTGAGCTATACGATCAAGCTTTGGTTTCTGAACGATAAGGAAGTTATGTTTTTCAATACTCGCTGAGCAAAATGTTGTATTAGATAAGACAACGTTAGGTTGGCTTATCTAATACAATTTGTCAAAAATACTGTTTAAAAAGTACAACAAATTTCCAACTCTGATTAGTTTAATACTGTATAAAAAGTACAAGAAATTTCTAACTCTGATTAGGGATTTTGTCAGGTTTCTTGACAAAGTATTTATGTCAAAGACACCTGTTCCCTTTAGCCAGAAGAAGAGATTCTCTATTGCTAAGGAAACTGGTCGATAACTCGACTTTTTCCTTTCTTTGCTTCTTTTCAGAATGTTATGTGGTCGTCATAAATTCAAGGTAGGTAGCTTTCGTTGTAGTTTGTGCGTGTCTTTACGCTCAATCCAATTTCACATTGCTTGAGGTCCGTTTTCCAAAATATAACTGCTTTTCCTTTTTTGTTTTCGGTTTATAAGGAGAAAAAAACAGTTTTTCCCTTATTGTGGCTATCTGCTGGATTTTGCAGGATTGCTTCAAATGCTTTTATATTTTGCCGACTAAAAATAAATTTTCAAACAATCATCTGACTATTACAAATATTATTATAATATATTATCTCTCATCGGTAATATGGAATATTATTTAGGGATAATAAAAATTAAATATGTATTAATTTGTTACACATTTTAAAAGTCTAATTCATACAATACTAAAAGACCTTTGGCGTTTTATGAATGATTTTTATCATCTTTATTATTAATTGACATACATGATCGAAGCTTGATAACTCGGAAGGGACATTCACATAACCTGTAAAGAATGTGAAGAATTGAATGGGGACTTCTGATCCGATGTCTAATCTCCATTTTTTTGGTGGTATGTTTCGCTACTGGCTATCTATTTGTATGCCGAACGAAAGAAGATAACACATTTGGAATTAAGAGACCAAATGTTGGTTGAAATGTCTATGTTGGTTGAAACAAGGTATGTTATGATGGTAAAACGTAATCAGATATCATAACCGGGCAACTGCCGAGTAAGAACTCCCAGTTACACACTTTCACCGGGAAGCTTGGCGAACAGTGAAAAGTAAGCCATTGTAACAACTCAGACTCAGAGATCAATTTAGAAGAAAGTGATTCACAAAATTTTCATTGTGCTATGTTTCCATAATATGTAGTTCCTCTATAAGAGTATACATCAGAAGATGATGGATGATGGTGAATAATAATTAATTGTTTAACAAATTAAAATAGCCTAAATAGTAAGTTTTCATAAAAGCATGCTGAATGTAATCAAAATTATTTTGAATAGCTTCAGTCCTGATATGCGAGACCATTAATAAGCATGGTAGTGTCACGCGCGCGCACACACACACACACACACAGTGATTTTCAAATGATCTAACAAAGACCTGTTGAGGAAAGTGTGCTAGTTGACTGAGTTTAATATTGAGAAGTACTTGGGAAGCAGAATGGCGTCAATTATTTCGAATTTGTTTTATTAGCACTAGTATTTGTTTTTCGTAATTAATAAGTGTATGACATAAGTGGCAATATTAGGAACTAATTTGCAGAATATGTTTAATATTAGTCTGTCTGACACTCCTTGGCAAAAACTTTCTGTCCTTGAAGGAATATGAATCGAAGTCTATAAAACCAAAAGTCCCGTGTTTATTCTTTCTTCTGGGCTACAAAAGGTGTGTTGTGTACCAGATCAATTATAGATTAGCCATTCTCGAACAGAGAATGAAAGTTCTTCTCCTTAGCATTTTTTAAGATAAAACAAACAGTAAATACAGTCGCCTTGGTGTCCTGGCTACTTCTAAACAACCACAACCGAACCTAGGAGTCGACAATATGTTTATATACAGTGGAATATTCCAGGAACGATAAATAACCGAATATGAATCTTAGGATCAGGTTCACTCTTCACACTGATTCTTGGTAAAATTCCGAAACGCTCATTTACTGTAAGTGATTTGTTTGTTTCTGTAGAATTCTTTTCTTTACTTATACCCGTGAATTGTCCTTCAAGTGATAGTTCTTAAGGCAGTAATTAGAAAGACCTGACTAACACCTGATGCTAGACGGAATGATTAACGAGGGACGCACAGAGGCTAACTTCTGTAATTACTCAGTCTTGTTAAAGCGTTGGCTTAGCTCTCTAAATCTGCACTTGCATTCTTGGTAGGATTTGACATTCTCAGCTCTAATGAGCAATCTCATGTCAAAAGCACTGTTTTTCCCTCAATGGGAAATATAAGGAAACTTTTTTTCGCGATTGCCAAGTTGTGTTTGTTGTGCTAAATAACAAGGAAGTGTTTAGTTAAACGAATTAAGCAAGTTTGCCTCTAGTCTTGTCTTTTGTCTACTGAGATTTCACTTAAATTTACAAATCCGTGAACTCTTAATTTATCCGATATGTCTGATAATAGTTCCATTACTAATCTCTTGTATATAGGAAGGGATCAAATTTATTCAAAATAGGTGAAATCTTCTAGCTGGTTTACTCGTTTCAGTCACAGCAAGATTGGCCCAGCATAAATCTATGCAACACAACAAATTAGGGTTTTTCCTGCTGCAATACTTTGTTACTTTGTTCATATACCCAGGACGGACAAACGACAGAGTAGAGGCATACGATGATGCACCCCATTTTACCAAAGGCTAGATAAAATAGGCTAGTATCACCTTATAGTGACGACACACAAATCAACAATTATTTTCTATTGAACAGGAAATGGATTTCCTGGTCTAAACTAGTTAAATATTTGACTAGACTACTGAGGGGTATTATGTTCAGAAGAACGGTAAAAGAACTTACTGAAATAATGATGTGTGGTATGCAGATGTGTTTGAGACTGGGATCACCTTTTGTCGTTGCTAATGGTGCGTCTGTCATAAAGTGACAAAGCGTTTACTGAACGTAGTCCATTTTCTCCATTAGGTTACATTTATCTGCTAAACTATGCGAAATATAAACGTGTGAAGGGCTGATGGAACTGATGAAGCTGTTAAATGACAGATACTGAAATCATTTTAATAATCATCAAAAAACAATACCGATCAATACTAGATTATGATTATGACCACTGTTTAATAAAAAAATGGCTTTTCCACTTTCTCAAGCTGTTATAGCTGAAAAAAAAGAAATATATCGTGAAAGCATCCATTCAGAATTATTTGGGTGAATCAATATTTGCATTTATGTATTTTCCGAAAAGTTTTCTATTTGATTTGCTTTTGAAAAAAAAGGAGAATTAAACTTGGAAATTTTCTTAAGCATTTGATGAGGGATAAAATTCTCGCATTTATAAATCAAGTAGAGCAAATTATATTTATTTCCAAGCAACACAAAGTTGAAAATGATGTTATAGTTTATGAAGCCTTTTTACCACTGACGTGAATCTGTTCCAGATGATGATGATATTTGCTACTTACCTGCAAGACATGCTTGTCTTATTTTGGTTATTAATATAACCAAAAATAATTTGAAATATATTTGAAAATCATGATAAAGACGCAGTATTCTACATTCATGTGGAATGTACTTACTATTTATGTGCTCATAGTAAAGTTCATAGTAAGACACAAAATATACGATTTACTTCTTGTATTTTGAGTGATGATAGTGCTGAGTCAAATCGTGGAAGATAGTTATCTTCTTATGATAGTATAATGCTAACTTTCGCTGTAGTTTATCAGGACAGCATTCATTTCCTGTCTGTTGTCTAAAAATAAAATTTATCCTTTTTCACCAATCAAATATTTCGCAAAGTTATGAAATTGACTAATAATTTAACAATAAAAATGTTCATAGATAGTGAAAGATTCCGAAACATGTTTTATTCCCTCTATTATTAATTCTGTAACTACATAGGAAACAACAAAAATCGACAGTACAAGGAATAAAAGAGGCTGCGTTTTTACCATTGATAAATGTCGTTGAATGCATCGCACTTCTCTGTTGAAATCAAATGTGGCCATCGATGTAGATATGTGAATATTTATAATAATAAATTATGAGTAGCAGATAAAATGAAAACACTTCGTGAATAAATGAAATAGTAAATTTAATACATTTATTTTGTCTGCTTCTTATGTTTTACTTGCCTATTATATTCCTATCTTGGTCGTAGTAAATATTCATTGTAACCATTGCCATTTTGTTTCATAGAAAATGATAAAGGAATAGTATGTGGATAGTTTCTTTTGCCTGATGCTTTTTATAGGATTATTTGTAAAAGCTAAGTTTATGTTTAAAATCTCCGTATGGAGAAATAGTCACAAAATAAAACTGAAAAACGTTTACTTTAAAACCAGCATAAAAGCTCAAGAACGAACAGGTAGAGGAAATTCGTTGTTCGCTACACTTCCAAGAAGTAAAAGAACGAGAGACAGAATGGAGAAAAGAGGAAATTATTCAGAATATACTTTAACAAATTACAAATGTTAGCAATTCAAGTAGAAGAGATACCCACAAGACGCAAAATTCGGAATACATATACTGTAACGGACTGTACGTTTAGGAAAAGAAAAGGATGGATCACAAGACCTCTCCTACTAAGAGAGAGTGAAAGAGAAAATACGTGGTTCTCGGCTGACAGCTGTAAAGAATAAAAATATTTAATCTTGAACACTGACTTGCCAGAAACAGGAAACACAGTGCACTATTTCAATATAAAGTCAGTTCTGCGGGTGTTGGATCTTTGCGAAAACATAGAAATGTTGGTTGATTAAAGAGATTATCCTTTCTACAGAAATCAAAGCTCATCTTCGAGAATAATATTTATTTAATATAATTTCAAATGGATTTTATGAATTTCCGGCATTTATATAAAAAGACGGGCAGGTTTATTTGGTTCAAAACAAGTCAATCTTACTTTAGAATCAATGCGATTCGTTCTCAGAAAACTGTTAGTGTATAGATGATGGTAATCCGTATAGTTAAAGAACAACTTAAAGTCCTGACATACATTTTTTCCCTTTAGAACGAAACCATGCATTCAGAACTTGGTGAAGAACTGGCTAATAGCAAGCGGAACTTCTCTTCAACTGAGACAAATTTTGAATACGAAATCATCACACTTTTGGAAGTCTTGAAAGAGTATTTAGACAGCAAGATTAGTTGGTGAATCAAAGGAATTGTTAAACATTGAAACGTCATTCATTAGCAGCTACCCACAATCCCAGATATCGCCTACTTCCCTATACGATGATTTTTGCTACAAAGTGCTGCTGTTCTATAATTTTATTTTAAATGCATAAATGAAAGTTGTTGTAAAGAACATCAATAAAATGGACATTACTATAAATCCCAGTGGGAAGGATTCACCATATCTATATAAATGAGAATGGAAAGAACTATGTCCACATAAATCAGCAACTACCGTTCGTCTATAGTAACATTTTGTAATAACGTGTGCTGTTGTTTTGAGCTCTGTTAAGATTTCTCTCATTCTACGCAATTGTACAAAATAAATACACGGATATTTTGAGAAAGTTTCTGCCTCTATCAGTTATTTTTTACCTTGTTTCTTAGATCACAAATATATCACGAATATGTAATCTAAGATGCAAGACCTGGGATACAGCCCTTAAATCCTCGTATTTCACAATTGGTTCACTCTCTGCTACTGAGTAGATAATATGAATCCACGTAATTCCAAATTTATGCTATTCTTCTTTCCCCAACGAATTAATTAACAAAATGCCCAAGATATATATTTTTTTTTATAAAAAAATTAACTTTATTTTAATCGATATACGTTTTACAACAACTGCCATATAGCATAAACTTTGGCCGCCATGTGTAATCTCAACATACATACATACATACATACATAAAATTTTAAATTAATATTGGTGATATGATATTGATATTAATGGCTAATTTGAAGGCGGAGAAAGGATAATAGGTTATCCTTGGAAGCTGAGAATGAATGCCACTAAGAAGGGGGTTGAGGGCTAGATTTTGCTCTCCTAGGGTGGTGCATGATTGGAATCGATTGCCATTGGATGTTGTGAGTGCAAGCAGTATGAATGAATTCAAGAATAAGTATGATAGCTGGTGTGTGTAGTATGTGGTCTCCCTTGATGAGTCTCTGACTCCCTGGAGGACTCTAGTAGTAGTAGTAGTAGTAGCATTACTGGCCTGGATGGCCGAGTTGGTTAGCGCTCTCCAACTAAGAGGTTGTTGGTTCGAATCCCGCCAAGAGCATGGATGTTTGTGATTGTCCTTTCAACTCTTTGCGGAAAGGACATTTAAAAACCCTATCACATCTTCTAGCAGCTGCAGTTAGTCCCTTGCCGAAGGGCCGTAAAACCAAGAAAGAAACAATGGACAAGTAGTCCAGCAGCATCCGTAGCAGTGTACTGATTAAGGGAACAGCCTCATCCAGGCACCAGTTAAGGAATTTAAAAAAATGGCTAATTGGGTGATTCCTGAATATTAGTACGTTAGTTGCTTTTCCAGTTGGTACACCAATTTCATTCTTTTTATATCACACACACACACACACACACACACACACACACACACACACACACACACACACACACACACACACACACACACACACACACACACACACACACACACACACACACACACACACACACACACACACACACACACACACACACACACACACACACACACACACACAGTTAGCTATACAAAAGATTTCATTCAGTGAGTGTAGATATGGTACAACACACAGAGATATTTCGCAAATTGCTACCATTCTTTATTATATCCTTCCAGCTCATGTCTCAACAGCCCATTATCTCTCTCTCTCTCTCTCTCTCTCTCTCTCTCTCTCTCTCTCTATGTCCGCAGGAAATTTATTGATTTCGTATTTTCTCATTGAGTGTAATTACATCTCCATAGATTACATCTCTTTGAAGCAAGTGCTTCCGCTTCGGTGGTCGCTTTTGATTGGTTTCAAAAAATGTTTGACTGTTTCGGTAGCAAGTAGAAGAGGAAAATCTATATTCGCATCACTCTCACGACATGGACAGAGAACGTGAAGTGTCTCCTTCAGAAATTGGGTCTTCGCATAAAACATACGGGTCTTTAACTACAACATCTTGGTATTGATAACAAGATTTAACGTAAAAGTTCTAATGTTTGCAAATAACAAGCTTCATTAAACAAATATCTGTGCCGAGCATTCCGAGTTGCATTTTGAACTGCTCTGACATTAATGAACCCCCGTTCACTGAGTATGATGTAAACATAACATACTGTCCCATGTGAGGTCCACAAACCACAGACCCCACAGAAATAGAGAAATTTACCTGCAAGATGGATTAGTGCAGATATATGATTACACCCATCACCTCCCTTCCACATTTCGAGTACTAGTTTGTGTGCATCAAAATCCATTATGATACGACATGATCTATTTCATGTTTGTTATTATCGTTTGAAAAGATCACAATGTATATTTTCACGCCCAATATTTCTAATATTGACCTTTTTGATACTATGAAAATATTTCATCACAAACTATAGAAAGAACTGTAAAAACCATGTAGAAAGAATGAATGAGGACAGATAGCCAAATATTGCCTGGAAATATAAACCAAAGGAACAGCGATCAAGAGGAAGACCCAGGAGGAGATGGGTAGAACTTTTTAAACCCTTGAAAACGTTACAGGCAAACAATTGCTTAATACGGAAGCCAATAATAATAAGAAATAATAAGAAGAGAATATTCCAGTCGCCAATGTGGTACACACACGAAAAAATAGACTACGTAAGAAAGTAAATTCTTTTGCAACAAATACTGCATATTCCGTTTGTTGTGGAATAGGGAGTGTGCATTCTGAATTTCTCATAATCATTTAAGCATTGCAAATAATATCGTTTTAAATCATATTCTACTATCGATTGTCTAAATATATTTAAGAATATATTAATTTCGTTTCTTTACATGACAAATAATAAAATAAGGGTTAAAATGTAATCAAGACAAAAAAACTTTTGCTACATTTGCTAAGTACAATTCTGCGTTTGATTCATATATCCAAGGTATCACTTAAGCCATTCATAAGAATGTAACTGAAAGAAGTATAAATGCATTTTATATCTCTGTGGGTTAACTTAACTGTCGTTATTTTCGGTTAGTCGCTAACGAGGAATGTCAGTTGTATCTTGGATCGATTTTCTTGTTTTGCAGAAGGACAAGAAGTTCCTGAGAGAAAAAGAAGAGTAAGATTAATGCTTAAGAACAAATTAAGGTAAAGAAAATTTCTTTTGTCAGCGATGAAATACCATTTTTTCCTAAGAAAGTTACGTCTTGAAACATTCTCTTCGGGATATCTTTGTAACACAAAATGCGCATTTATAAATGCAGTTAAATTTACTAACCGTGAATGTTTTAAAAAATTTCACCTTAAGCAAGTCCTAAACGGTCTATGACTCTATAAGCAAACGTCGATATTTTAACAGGTTCCAAAGTCCACTACAACAGAGACACCTTAAAATAAATGTATTATGTGAAGATTTTAAAAAAATAATTTCAACATTGATTTTTAAAATCTTTTGATAGAGCATGTCAGTTGAAGTTTATAAAATAAATAAACTTGCCCCACGTCAACATTACATCACGTGGGGAGAGGGGAAAACTGCAGTCCTCCTCGTTTTACCGATAGACTGTATATTAGCAAGCCTTTTCGTAGTTCAGTCAGTATAGATGATGCCGTCGATTGGAAATACTGGGTTCGAGTTCGGATTTATGTCTTAAATTTGCGTCCATCTAGGAACGCATAAACCATTTTAAGGACTTTTCAATAGAAGGTGAATTAGCCGGTTTCTGCTTGAAGATATTTACAAGACGTCCATGTCTTGTAGTATTCCGTGAATATCTTTAGCAAGGTGTGAACAAACAGTGTCAAGTTGAGTAGAGTAGCAAGCAAAATCAGAAATGTGCTTGTACGAGTCTTAGGAATTAATTTATCAATGACTTAAATATTCAAATCGTAATAATCTACCTCGAAGATTTCCTCACAATTTAAATAACTGTATTATATTCAACACGTCTTGTTATCTTAATTTTCCACCTCTGTAGTGTGTGTGTGTGTGTGTGTGTGACCTGAAATTAAATAACTTTAATAGAATTTGGATTTTCGATTGCCGAAATAAGGGAAGTCAGAATGCAGGTGAATGCAGGTTGAGAAGGTGCACGTGTTAATTCTATCTTTCAGAAAGATTAATAGTCATAGTCTTGACCGCTCAATACTAAGATTTAGTATCTTCGTACTACTATGCTTTAAGTGGACACTTATGTTCTCCTTTCAATATAAATTGAGTTATTAGGATGATCTTGAAATACTATATACATTTTTATCACTAATTATATAGTTATTAATTTTTTGTTAAGTATATACCTGTATACTGAGGATCGTCAAATAATAGCTCACATCCCAAAAGTTTTCTTTTATTTCTTTCTTTTTTTTTTTTTTTTGAAAATTGCCTAAATTCTTTATTGTACTCCTCGCGCCCATGCCTCAGTATACTTTCCGTCTGTCTGCAGTGAATATGTTGCTACCGAATGTTTTCCTTGAAAGCAATTGCATAAATCGGGTTTCGTTCAAGAAACCCGATTTAACTGGTTGCGTTATTTAGATCTCGCTGGTTTCTAGAAAAATCACTTTTATTATCAGTGTTAAGACAGAAGGCGAAAATATATCTGCCTGTTAGTTCCTTATACAAATAGAGAACATCCAGTGCCTCTTTCAGAAACTGAGTGTCTATCTAACTGAGCGTACATCCCAGTATGGATGCTCAGAGGGCTATTCATCACCCAAATCATAGGTCATTTATCCTTTGTGCTATTACGGTATATGTTAGAAAGCCATGATTTAGAATCCTATCATAAGAGAAGAAGATTTTTTATAAAGTATTTTCAAATGAATCTAGTCTAATAGGGAATTTTTGATTCTAATATTTTTCCTCCTCAGGTTTTTCATCTCTCAAAATATGCAAGGAAAGAAGGAAAGCTAAGATACAATGAAGAAAGTCACGAACCGGCCGAGTTAGAAATGCTTCTTAGCTTGTATTTCCTGAAATCTGAGTTAATGAAAAGGCTTGCAAATGAGTCAATATACAGAACATGACAAAATCTCTACAAAAATCACTTTCAGATCCATTTTATAAATATCCCTGGCATAAATGCTAACGTAAATGCTTTACAGTCATCTAGACCAGATCTTTAATTATTGATAAAACGTGGCTATAACAATCGCAGTTTACCTCATTGAGTGTCCACAATCAGACGGATGCTAAATTGTTTTGTTAAAATACTTAATACGGAATGAAATCGTCTTAATACGGGAAGAAGTGAAGAGACTGAAAGTGAAGATTAGAGATGTCTGAAATTTTGATCACAACAAAAGCACCGCATACGAAAGAATGTGCATGTTAAGGAATTAATCTACTTATCATGGTTGTTTAATGAGGGTTTTGCATCTAGCAGAACCCAAAGGAATGGAAAGAGGTTAAGATGGTATTATTGTGTACCAGATGAATTAAAGCAGAGGCATGAAATAATTAAACTAATGTGCATTGGTAGAGTGGTAAATTAAGGCGAAGAAGTCTGTTAAGAATTGGGTGTAGTGTTGGGAAGCGATCGAAAGGTCAACATGGACTTGTTCACAGATATTGTTTTAATTAATCTATTTCCATTTTATAACAGAAAGAAGTTGTAGGGATGCAGATACTCTGATGTTGCTAATTTTTCGAAAGTGGTTTACAAAATCTGTGTTCAAATTAATATTTAAAATGTATCAGATAATTGGTGAACGGATTGGATGAGGAAACTGATTCCTCTCTGATAGATTTCACAGGGTTGCGTATTGGGAATATGTACCTCAGAGAAAGGGGATCGCGCGTGTGTGCGTGTGTGCGTGCGTGCGTGCGTCAAATAGCACGCTATTTGACTTATGCTAATAACATTGCGCACACTTTAAGTAGACCTTTCAGGTGCTTATGTGAACAACGTCCATGAAAATTTTAGGAATCTTGCTGATATAAAGATTCTTCGAGGTAACTTTTTAACGTGAATCCTACAGATAGAGACACGAAAACAAAATCTGAATATTGGGGTATGTGTAAGCGGATTGAGATTGACCGAATACAGCAAGAAATCAGCGACTAGTTATATTACTTGTATAAGTAGCATTTTTTGCAGAAAAAATGGCAGATGAATAGAATGCATTATATTAGCAAAGTGAGTGGCGATTGCTGAAGAGAAAACAAATTTTATCCAGTTAGATGAATAATAATTAATTAAATAAAGGAATCATTTTATGAAACATTCATTTTTTTAATCATTTTCCTTCATGACATGGAAATCTGGTAATAAATAATTAAAAACGGTTCAATGTGGAATGTCATTACTGCGTAATCAAAAAAGGAAATCACCGAATATTAGTCTAACTTTAAAATATGATGAACTGCTTAATATTAAAACTTTCCTGCTCATATATTGTTCACAGACATCCATTGAATCCTTTGAATTAACTGCGTATACAATTTCATTTGTTTTATTTTGATTAAGAATATTTAGCAGAGAAAGAGAGAAACCTTTTATTTTGAGCACACCTGGTGGTGAATTAAGATAAATAATTAAGCAAATAAAATCAAGATAATTAATAGTGGGATAAATGGTATTACGTGTGTAAGCAGCGTGTGCAAATGACTAGATATTTACATAACAATCCATTTGCGCAAAAATTGTTATGTGACTACAAAAATGTAAAAAAATGTAATATCCACTATTAATGAATTTATTTAACTATTTAAATTAACTCGAACGTTTTCTACTATGAAAAATGTTGGTTCGATTCCCAACTGCCTATTTTACCAAAAGAATTCCTACTCACTTTTATCTTTATGCTTCTGTAGCTTTCCTATCTTCATTCAAAAATTTAACTCAGTAACATATTTGACTTACATAGAGAAGACATGACACACCTTACTTAGGAGTTTTATCATACAATATACCATGTATTATGTACTACGTAGTTTATTCCTTCAGATCATACTTTGCATTAAACAGCATAAAATGGCATCCGACTGTCATATTGTAACACACTCCGTTTGCCTACTTTTAATAGTATTTTCTATTTTCACGATAATTTGAACTGTAATTATGTCTAACAAAATACGATCAGTATTAAATCTGTACCAACTAAAATAACGATATTTTAACTGCTTATATGAATGATAACATAAGCTGTGACATCCCAAAGCCATCCTTTATTAACTTCCTTAATTATTAATAAAAAAATCACAAATCGGATTCATAAAAAGAGTAAATTAAAACAGCAACTAATCATCGTAGAAAATGGACTATACGATGCAGCACTTTAGTATGTAAATACTTCTACGTAAATATTGTAACGTTAATAAATTAACAAATAAAAATAAATAAAAATATTATATATTATTATCAGTGATAATAACAATAAATTAATATTAATACTACCATTACTGTTACTGGTAGCAATATTTATATTTATCCAAATAATTAATGTACTTTGTACTGTATATTTTTACTAATTACAAAAATATAACCTGTTAATTGTACACAAGTAAACGCAACAAAGATTGTAAATGTATGATAATACATATTTTTTCAAACTTTAAAATTTTAATATATGTGAATATCAGCTGTATAATTTCCTGTACAAATGGACCTACATTGTCAATGCAAATGTCATTGCACATCATAACAAGCTGTCCTACTACTTATGCGAATATGGTTTTACTGCACGTTTCTTGATGTGCATTTGTATATAACATTATTGTTATACTCAATGATATTACTTTTATTACTAGTAGTATTTGTAACTATTCTCGAAGACCAGTAAATACGAATATTATTATTTAAAAAGTTATTATTACCGAACTTCAATGGAACCAGAAGAGAAACTACGAGAATGCTCCTGTAGGTCGTACACAATTCATTACTTTTTTTTTTAAACTCTCTCATCCATCCATCTGGTAAAGCAACTTGTGTCTCCGTAATATCACCACTCATATCTATCCGTCAAATTCTGTAGATTATATACTCTCAGCGTTCAAATAGCAGACACTCTATAGGACCGAAGTAATCTCTGTAAATAGTCTCTTTATCCCTCTAAATTTTGCCATCTCAAGTCTATTAATTAGAGCTTTGTACAATGGAACCAGGCATTCCTGTCTCTACTAATCATCTCTCTCTCTCTGGAAGCTATTTTCAGGATTGTGTGTACCTACCTCCACCATCAAGATCCTTCGCACCCACTTTATCCGGTATAGTCCCAGCAACAGAATACTCAGCCTTCGGCCTGTGAAATCAAAAGTTTAATATTGTGCATTCTACTATTTTAAACAGCTCTATTAATCTAGTTATTCACCCAGTTATCATGTCTATTCAAGTCCTTGCTATGATGGAGCAGAATACTAGCATTATTTCTAATTCACGCGCTAATTTGCATAATCAAAACGGAACATTTCCCAGCAATTCAATCAAAATGTTATTAACATAAAAGTTGTACATAAATCGCCTCGATATACTGAGCTTTGTGAAACTAGATGTTAAAGCGATTACTATATACTGCTTGGAAAGAAGTAAACGGACACCATGCGAGGAACAAACAGCCATGGTACCCAACTTAATAAGATGCAGGACCTCTTTTCGCTACGATGACTGCAGCAATCCTACTGGGTATACTTTCCACAAGCATATGATAGCGATCAATGGTAATTTTGGACCATTCTTCCTATAGGCATGTAATGACATCCTGGATATTTGTTCAACCCAATTGAACATCCATGTTCAATAGGGTTGAACAATGCCCGGAACTCCCCATTTAGCATGTCGGCCGAATAATGGTAGATTTTACTTAGGGTAGCATCGTCCGGTCGTGTTCGGTGAGTGTGGGAAGTCGTCCACTGCGGGAAGCACTTGCAGTTGACTCCCTGCGCTTCCATCGCAGTTGGTGTCACTGAATGTTGACCTGGAATGGCTTGTCAACAATCTTTCAAACAAATAGGCCTGCAACATGGCATCCTATCACAATGCCTCTTTCAAACTTCATCAGTTCACCTCTCGTTCCATTTTACAGACAAAGTTGCGTGTCGGCCGAATAATGGTAGATTTTACTTAGGGTAGCATCGTCCGGTCATGTTCGGTGAGTGTGGGAAGTCGTGCACTGGCTTGGGAGCATCATATTCCTCCAATTTATACCGGCTGCAAACACATGACTCGTTACTTAGCACTTCACAGACTTCCATGCACGCAGCAAGATTAGAACTCCGTAGCCTGATGTTTGGAGAGTTCGTATGCTATCCATCAGGCCAACCAAGAAAGTAATTATGTATGAAAATTTGCAAATTGGTTTGCCTCTTTAGTGGGAGCTATCATTTGGAGAGATCACTACACAGTTTGCGGATGAGATACGCAGAGGAATTCAAATGACGAAGTTGGAGGAAATTGGAAATGCATTAATACTGCCTTCAGCCATGCTACTGAAACAGCAAAACAACTTCCCCAATCGAAAGAACTTTCGTGTGCAAACATTTCATGCTATACGCAATATTAATTACAAACGTCATTACTGGCTATCGATTCTAAATGTAAATGATAGTCCCTCCTCTCCCCTAATCCTATTAGCATTCCATAGTTGTTTTGCAACAACGTGTATTTTCCCGATATTAGCCTACAGAGGGCTATAAAAACATCGACGTATTTTATTGTGATATAATTATGGGAATGATTTCGTGTAGCGTGCAACTGGGTAGGAAGCACCAAGAAGCTTAATTTGGACTGATACAATAGCGCTGATTAAACTAGAAGAACATAACTCCGAATCAAATAAAGAATCCTTGTTCATTGCGAACACTTCGACCAATTCGGAAAAATGCAAATTATAAGTATTATGAATTCTCATTTTAAGTTAGAAAGCTTTTGGTTGAAAACGCATTCAGTTCTGTGACTTTTCGAAGTTAATGGACTTCTGATTAGGAATTTTTAGTTTGATTGGTCTGATAAACTTTGATCAGATAAAGTTAATAGCAAACGTGTTTATATGATTATCAGATGAGCAGCAAGTTAAAATGAAAGTCGGATCCGAAATCCCAGATTCAGAAATTAGAGATCAGCCTTCTTAGAACAGTTCACTTTAGCGCGTGTTCTTGGTAATACACTTCTCCTTTATTCAACATTCTTTTCTTCCAATGATTGCTTCGTAAGTTGCAGTCAGTCGAATCGATTCGTTGCTCCGAATAATCCTAATAGCGTTCATTCATTACCTTAGAATACGTAACGAGGTCGTGTGCACTATTTACGAAGTTTTTCTGTTTTTGTTCTCCGCTTGAATAGTGAGAGAGAACAAAGTCGCCCAACCTATCGTTTGTGTAACTATGCTGTCCTTTCCAGGCGTATAAACAAGTTGTCATTTAGCTATCGATACTAGAAGAATGTTGAATGAATTGAATATTTAGCTCAAAATCAGGGAATACTTTAGGCTAAACAATTGAAAGTTTGATAGAAAAACATGCAATGTACTCAACTTTGGCATGAAAAATTACTACGTTAATTTTTAATAACATTCTATGAGGAGGTACCATGCAATACTTTTAAGGTCTGCATCAGATCTGGAAAAACGATAATCTACCGCTGAGATTTACTGCATTCCCATCAGGAAATCCTAACAAGTATTTATTGCGGGTATGTTTTCGATTTTGTTAAAATGGTTGGATTAAAAACCAAAGTTTCTTCCTAAATAATAATAAAAAAAACACTTGACTGTTCAAAGACTGACAGTGGACGAATTGGCTGAAAAAAAAGGTTTGAAAATAGTTCGTCTAGTGGGAGACTCGCCTCGGACTTATAATGATCTTGCTTTTGAAGATCTGGAATCAGGGGATATTTCCTAACGGCGAAACATAGTCTAAACCAGATGGCGCAGTTGTCTAAGATGTTCTTTCTATGTGCTTACTGTCATGATCCAAGACATGTTAATCGCTTTCTGTGTCTACTGAAGAATGTTGTTCACATTCTTCAGTGAACTTCGGTTCGGTCTTTATTGAAGGACCGAACACATCTTGCCGGATAAATCAAAGTAAGAGAATTTTTTTGTCTTCATCAGCAAAACGGCCTTCTTGAACATTAGCAGTGCTGATCAAGTGCAACACAAATGTCGCAGTTGATCTGAATACTTGTGTATTAAGATGCTAACAAACTGTTATCTTCCTCTGACTGATGTACTTGTTCAAAGAAATCTTTTTGGACCTACGTTTAAAGGGAAAAATGAAGTATATTATCACTAAAGGCTCTTAGTTTTGTTCTTTCCACAAATATATGCGAGTGACATATCTCCCCAATTTTATAGTTTAGAAGTCTCACACTTTATTACATTTTCAAATGAAATATATATATATTTTAGAATATTTAATTTGATAGAGAATGTTTCTTATTTCTTTTATTATGATCCGATACACCCTAAAGAACGGTACAATGGACGGTCAGAAAGTTAAGGAAAAGGAACAAGCCTATTCACATTTGATATAAAGACTTGCAAGCTATATTCCACATAACATGAGAGACAATTCCAGAAGGTATTAGAAGTGATGAACGAAGAGGAGGAAAATACATTTGCTCTGCATTTGGAGTTGAAATGTAAAGGAGTGCTGAAGAGCTTCTGTGCTGTTTCAACGAATTTTGATATTTTAGATATCAGAATTTAGGATGCTAGAGATTGATATTCCGGTGATTGTGCTTAATTGTGTAGCGCAAGGTTTGTCAAATGAGAAAGGAGAACGCAGGGTGTGGTGTCATCAACAAGATGAGTGACGGTCAACTGGAGTAGATTATTGGTGTATTTACAAGGAAGAGCCGTGTAGAATCCTAGCATAAAGTTCGTTAAAGAGTCGCTCAATATCTCGAATGGTGTATGCATTTAGAAAGATGCGAACCCATTTGCAAAAGTCAGGGGGAAGACCAAATGATAGGAGTTTAATTAATGGACCTTTGTGCCAGATCTTGACAAAAGCAGTATTTATATCAAGAGTCGCCACTTGAAATTATTCAGACTTTTCATGGTATTTACCTAAAGATGAGTGATATAAAATCCTCCTGTCGATCATTAGTAGTGGATGCTCGTATATTAGTAATTATTAGTTTATTAACCACTGAGGTAACGCAGGAGTTGAGCGTTAATAGTTCTCTTCGTTACTTCAGAGAAAAGTGAGATGAGAGAAATTAGATTATAATTTGATGGGAAAGATATATAATTCTTCACAGGAATGGATTGTATAAGGACGTTTGAGAGTGATGGATAGATAACAGCGAAACAGAAGAGTTCAAAGAATACATCTTGAGTGTTTGGGGGAGTGTTGGGGTATGTTGTACTCAGGTAGGTATATGAATAAAATGTGGGGATAGCAAATGATTCAGGAACGATACCTGCTTGATCTGTGCAGTTGGAAGTGGAAAGCCAATTGGTGTTGGGAACATTAAAATCGCTAGGACGGTGACTTCAACCTTAGGAAAGCTGAGTAGAAGCAAATCAACATGCAAAGAAACTTAATCAAAAAGTTCAGAATGGTTGGTGGCATATTACGTGAGCGACAGAGTAAGTGGATTTTATAGGAGTAGAAAGATTTTAGCCAATGGAGATTCATTGATATAACCAAAATCATCCTGAAAATTCTCTATGCTCTCCAGAGGAGAGCAATTCTCATCATAGGTGATTCCCCTTCCCCTTACAGATCCACTTCGACATCTATATCTCTCCCAGACGCTGTAGAACAGATACACTCAATCTGTTCCACAAGTACTTCCATGATCACTTCTTCATTGATCTAGCAGGAGTCATTCTTCCAATTTCTGTTGAGCCTGTTAAAAACAAGAGCAACAGCTGCTCAGCACCTTTACAATACAATCTCAAAGACACACACAGGACCTGTTTCTTCTCTTTCTCTTTTTTTCCATCTACCTCTATCGTCTGGAACACAGGTAGTTGGAACATTCCCAAAAAAAGTACAACGTTGTAACTTCTCAAGAAAATCAACAAACTTCTTTCTTAATCCTCGTCCTGCAGCCCATGCAATAATAAAATGTAAACCATATTATTTAGAAACCAGGTGATTTAGTATTATATCTTTAGAATATCTTAGTATTATCTACTGATTTTATTTTTTCCAGTTTTTCAATTTCCTTGAATAAACATAAATTTTATCTGCAATAATAATGCGAATGTGAATGTCGCTAAATTCTAAATATTACAATGAGTTTTTCCTCATAAATCTATGTAGGGAACATTTAAAATACGTTTGTATTGAGTTAGAATTAAGCTATAATGCAATACAGAACAGTCCAATTTTCGTAGAACTATTGAGAGAGAGAGAGAGAGAGAGAGATTTATAATTGCTCATGCGATAGCGGAAAATAATTCTATTCATATAATTATGAAATTATATCATATTTTATTACAGGCATAAAGAGAACTCATCTCTTTACGTTTAATGCCACTGTTTCCTGATGCCATCTGGAGGCATTAAAATCCCCAATGGGTTGTTACGAACAGTTAATTTCATACTTAGTGGCGTGTTTCTAATTGGATTGAAGACTTTTCTTATCGTTGGTCGGGTTTTAAGCATCCACTATCTGTTAACAACTTTAATATCGTAATTGTGTATTATATGTTACTTAAAATAAGTGAAGGCAGTGAGTGAATCACTAGCTTTTCATAAGTATGCAAGTTTATTCAAAACATTCTTGCAAGCTTCGTGATATTTCCTGTTGTTCTTGCGCGAAAAGCTTTAAAACGCATTGTGTTACGTCTGTTCTGACCCAATTATAAATGAATGACGTCACAAATTGTTCATTTCTGTTAACTAATGTTAACTAAAAATATGAGAATAAAAAAGTGCGATACTAATGTACTGTCTTGGCACGGATTGTTTTAAAACAGTAACCTTTAAAGAAGCGGAAACCTCTGAAGAAAAGCATCCTGTTGTTCTAAGGATTATTTCAAATTTAAATGGTTTTCTTCTTTTCTAAGCCTTCATTCCTTTAATCTTTCCGCACACTAACAATATTCCTTTAACTCAATCATTCCATCAGTTTTGTTCTTTTTGTCATTCGTAACCTTGTAGGCTAGTTAGCGATGAAATGCACTGCTTTCCCTGTGGCTATGAGAGGCCATCAAATTCACTTTACAAGCTACCGTCACTTTCCAAATTTTTTTCCTTCTTTCTCTTTCATCTGTTTTAAGTCATTTCCTCTTAGTAACAAGTTTAGCTTTTGAAGTATAATCAGTCACGTGTTTGTTGTGTTTTATTGAGTCTTCTGTGCCAACTGACGTTTTCTCTGCAGAAGAATTAAAAAACCTATCTTCTAATTTTTTTGAATTATTTTTCTTAATGAATTAAAAATCTTGTAGAAATTTGGTTTACGTCATAAGATATAGTTCAGAAAATATTTTAGGAATTGAGGTTTAATAACTCATGGTGTGTTTCTAATACAGGTGGAGAAGGAAAAGAAAGAGAACATAAATGGTTATGAAGAACCATAGATGGTTATGAAAAAGGATAGCAGTTGACAGATGATTCTAACGTTGGTGCTGGAAAATGAAATAATGAAGATCACACGTTTATGCACCACAAACACGTTTGGATAATAGTAGCAATAGTAAGAATAGTTTTGGAACTAAGAATGCCATTACCTAAGTAAGGGCGCAGGAAAATTAGAACAGCCTAAGAAATGATGTAGGAAGATTGCGGGTTTCCAGAAAGAGACACAGAAGGAATTAATATATTAGAAAGTGCAGTAGCATAGGACGAGGTTGCGTTTGCTGAATATATTCTTCAAGATAAGCATAGAGCATCCATCATAAAATGGTATATAAAATACTATTTTTTGATGAGGAGAAAGATTCTCTTACCATCGTATAAGTACAGGTTTGGGAATAAAAGTTGAGTAAATTCAAAAGGATAACCTTTTATATAAGGCTGATGATGTGGAGGACGATCACGATGTATTGTTTATATATAATGTGGAAACAGATTGGGGATTATAATAAGTGAATTAATTAGAAAAGAGGTTTTTTTTGGATGTCAAACGGTAAAATAAAGAACGTAACTATGGCTACTTTATGGCTACCATGTAATAAATAATAAACATGGTAGAGTTTAATGAGTATTAGTAACGAAAAGATTTCTCTCTAAATATACTTAGGCCATCATGAGAGAGTTGAGTTATCAAGAGCGAGAAGTGCTTTGGATAAACTAAACGCTGGTCAGCATTGATTTTTTTCACAGTGGTGTCAAGTGAGTTAACTATGGTACTAGAACTGTTTTAAACGTTCTAGACAGTCTAATCCTGTTTTCAAACCAGAAATTTATTTAAAAGTACATTTATTCGCCTTCAACACGCTCTTCATGTTACCTTATCGCTGTTATCCATTGTTTATTCTTTTGTGTTGCTGTCAGCAAACATTTTTTGTTGATTTGTTTCCATCACTCGCCTTTTTCAGCAGAACCTCGTCAATCACAGAGAAGCCTTTCCTCCACAATAGTTCTTCTTTCTACTTGGGGAACAAATCGAAGTCTAGAGAGCTCCACATGAGAACGGTATGGGAGGGAGGGAGTGAGAAAGCAGTTGTCACTATACTTTTTTCATAAGATTAAATTGAAACATGTTACTGGTCATTACGCTACATCCGACCTCAGTAAGATTCTTCCTACATTTCGAAGTTTTATTTTGAGGAGCAGAAAACGAGAACAAAACTTTACTCAGAATCTGACTTACAACGAATGGAACGCTCACTATTACATCATTCTTTGGTTCATTGGTATACATAATTTTAAAATGAACTATCATATTTGATGTTTGTAAATAAACATCTAGTTCTGGATTTGAGGTTTAAATGATAAGTAGCGGAGGAGAAAAGGTCGAGAAAATGTTAAAGATTAGTAGATCTAAGACCACACAAGCATAATGTAAATTTTTGGTGAGGGAAGAATCAATTTAAGTACCTAAGCAAATTATGCAAGAGAATGAGGCATTCATAGGGATGTCAGATATAAAATTTTGAATGAAGTGGAAACAGGCAATTGGGGATATTATGAAAGATAAGAACTAAAGGTCGATTGTATAAGAATGCAGTAAATCCAACTGTGATGTATGGAATAGAATTTGGAGGTCAAAGGAAAAAAATCACGTGTAAAGTTTAGAAATTGCGTAGATGCTGATGGATCGCCAAGGAATGACAAGATTAGAAGTAACTTTATTAGAGAGAGAGACAGAGAGAGAGAGAGAGAGAGAGAGAGAGAGAGAGAGAGAGAGAGAGAGAGAGAGAGAGTAGATATCACTGAAGAAAATCTGAGGAAACTTCTTAAGATGTTTAGTCATATGGAGGCAGGGAGATCTAATTCGTTTGTTTTCTTTAATAATAATAATAATAATAATAATAATTTCTTTATAATTTTTTTACAATGGCAAAGTTTATTATTCTCATCACAAATTATTTACAAATATATAACTGTAGTATTACTATCACATTTTCTGTTTACTACAAGTATTCATTACAGAATGTTAACTAAATAATGTTAGATAAATACTACTACTGGGATGTAATGTCTCACCTGCATCCTCGAAACTTTGTAATTAGCTTATCTGAGGATGACACTGGTTATATATATATACAAATATATTATTCATTTGGTTGCCTGTGTTGGAAGAGGGCAGGTGTTTGGGAGGTCAAATGAATGATTTGAAAGGTCTGATCAAGGTGAAATTGCTGATATATCCTGTGTTATTGCACATGTCTTGATGGTTCACATTCATTTTCATTGTGGGCTTCTTTTGGAGCTAATTAGGAGGTTTGTTTTTTCACTGTAGCAGCCTTTCTATGTCTTCTAGTCTTTTAATTTGTATCGGCTTTGAAGTTTGTGACTTCCTTATGAATATCTTGGCATCTCTGGTCCACAAAAATTAGGCCAGAGATGCCATTCTATTTTTGCTTTCCTTGCTTGGTAAACAGATTCTGGTTGTATGGTGTTAAATATTCGGATAGGAAGATTGGTGTATTGTCTTGCTGTGCGTTCAAGTTCTTGGAAACTGGTTTTTTTCTGCTTGCTGACTTTTATGAGATTGTCTCTTCTGGACTTGCTCGTAAGACGAATTATGACTGGCGCAGGTCGTGGCAAGCCTTGGTTTTTGCTCTTCCTAGGAATCTGATTTACGGTCTGAATGTCGTTTTTTTTTCAAATTTTTGTTTATATGATATCTTGCTTTGACTGAGTATCAATTATGTTTTTTTTATTGCTAAAATATTTATTGATTGCTACAATATTTATACATATAAACATCTTGTGTGACATTGCACTTATAATTTTACAGAGTTCAGCACTAAGTGCTGCAATTCCTACATTGGATTTCAATTAAAAGTTTTAATAATACTTTTTTTGCCTTTATATTATAGATTTACAACACATGTTCTTCTAATATTAACAATGAAGATTATACAGAATTTTTTGTATAATTTTTTATTTTTTATTTTATTTTTGCATGGTCATCAAATTGCCATACATCCAAAACACATACAAGGCTAACAAATACATTTTCAAAAACACGAACTATAAGCTAGTATTCACCACAAACCATAAATTAGGAACTCTCCTAAAACCTACTAAATCTCTCACTCATACAGAATTATTCGAACACCACAACGTAGTCTACAAATTTCCTTTTCAAAAAGACTGTGACGTCACCTACACGGGCTCTACAATTAGGTCGTTATGGACTAGACTACAAGAGCACTTCAGGGATTGCAATATTCCCATTCCAGAATATCTGAACACGAAAAAACATCGCAACATCAAAAAGAAAAACAAACCACAGAATACAGGGAAGACTGAAATTGCAGCTCATGCCCTTGAACTAAAACGCATTCCCCAAATTGACAAAGCCATAATCATTGACAAACAAGAAAACGAAACGATGCTTAGAATATCCGAAACTATTGCCATAAAGTGTGATGGTAATTCTATCAACGTCCACCGCCCCTACCTAATTTCCGAATGTTGGACGTTCCAAAACTTACAAATTAAGCCACGCCTTCGGCCATTTAGCAACAACAAATGCCCAAATTTGGCAGATACATCTTGCAGCCTTGACATAGCCCTACAGTCATTCCCACAAAGTTCCGACGATGGTCAGACGATGACCGAAACGGTCCACACCCAGTAAACCCTTGCCCCAGTTTCCACATAAGGATACCCTTCCCCTTCATTCCCCCCTCTCCCCACAACAAAATAATATATATATATATATATTTATATATATATTATTAATAGTAACCCGGGTTCCCAAACTTATTTCCCGTGTCCCAAGTACATCCCCATGTTCTTTCCCTCTCTTCCCCCCCTTCCACAAGAGCTTGGATTTAGAAGGCATCTTTAAACCAAAATCAAGGTATGTACATAATTTTTCAACATTTTTTATTCTGCCATAATTGCCTTCTACACTCGCCCGTAATGTGCTAAAGTATATATACAGGGTGTTCGGGATAAATTTGACAGTTTCGTAAGGAAAACGAAAATCTTCTTTGTATCTATTAAATTTAATGAATTGACAAAAAACATTACAGGCAGAGTTAATTACAATACTATCAACAAGATTTACTCAAAATAACCACCATTAGCATCGATCACAGCTTCAATTCTGCTTCGGAACCTCGAACAAGCTGATGCTACAGTCTCCCTGGGAAGGGCCGCAAAAACTGTTTTAATTTTATCCATTAACTGGGCTTTTGTATTACTGGAAGTGCGATTGGTGTCTTTTTCAACTGCGCCCCATACAAAATAATCCATGGGGTTAAGGTCTGGGGAGTTTGGAGGCCAAACATTTGGACTGGTGAAGTCGTAGAAATTTTCAGACAACCATTTTTGACTTTTCCCAGAGGTGTGGCAAGGGGCCGAATCCTGCTGCCATACATACGGCCTACCATTGGCTACCCTTGTTATCCAGGGCTTGACTACAGTTAGCAACTCCACGAACAAAGCCCGAATTCCAATGCCAGGGTTCTTCAACACCTGTTCCTGCAGATTTGCGAGGAATTCTGCTGTACGAACGCAATCAGATCGTCTGCTAGGGATCTTTCTTCTTGCTACATCCTCGTAGTCACCATTGCAAGTCTCTAGTTCATGCCTGATTGTTTTTACTGTATTCAGGGAGCATTGGGCAGCAGTCGTAATATCCTTATTTTGATGGCGGGCACGAATCATCATGATACAAGTTATTCTCTTCCATGATTCAGGTGGGTTCCAGCTATCCATCCTTTCTGACATCTTGTATATGAATGAAGAAGGGTCCAAACTTTTAAATGAAGAGAAGTGTGTGTTAATACATGTAACTTACGGAAAAATATAATTAATTATAAATATGTCAAATTTATCCCGAACACCCTGTATATATATATATATATATATATACCCCTTTTGAGTTATGTTAGCCAATGTATTAAATATAAGGGACACTCCTAAACAAAAACAGGCTAAAATAGCTGTTAATTATATTAATAGTGTTTTAGAGGAGTAGCATGGGAATTTCCCAGAAATTATACTTAATTTTATTTTTGTTTTATTATTATTTTTTTTAAGTTTGAGAAAGAGTGATTATACATACCAATTTCTGCATTTGCTTATAAGGATTACTTGTAGATGAGCGAGGCAAGTTAATCCCACCTACTTCGAAGCTTGTGTTAGCTTTTATGAAGAGAGTGGGATTTAGCCTTCACTATTTGTGTTGTTGCTACTGTTTATGTATGGGATGTAGGCATTGCATGCTGGTGATTTGTGATGTGTATATTAGTGTTAACGGTTTCTTAACTTTGTTGGTATATTTTCCAGAGTTCGTTTTTTAATGTTCTGTAGTTATCTACGTGTTTTAACTTTCTTGGTAGGTTGTTGAGTTGCGTGGGTATCTGATGTGATCTCACGAAAGAACCGTATGAGTTGTTGAAGGGTGTGGGGATGTAGGAGTTGTTGTAGCTCGTGTTATACGATATGTGTCTCTGTTGTTTCGAGAGGTGATGTTGAAGTAATTCCTTGTTAATGTCATGTAGTTTTAAGGTTTTTAATGCTCAGAATTCTGTGTATCGCCATGTGCTTGTCGGATATTGGTTGTTGCGTGTAAGATGTTCAGATCACTGTTGACACGGTTTTGATGTGTATTGTTTCTAATTTTGTTAGGTGGCTGTTTGATGTATTTGCATAGACTGTTATTTGCATAGACGTATCTGAGTAGGGATCCGCAGATACCGTGATATAGGAGATTTTTTATGTTGGGTGGAATAATGTCTTTAACTTGCAAGAGTTTTGCTGCGATGATCCGGAGTTTGGCGTGTAGGTATTCTATATGTTTTGTCCATTTAAGGTGGGAATCTATATAGAGACCGAGGTATTTTGCGCGTGTTACAGGTTTGATTTCGGAACATTGGCAGGTAGTTTTGTTGTTAATGCAGAAGTATGTGTGACAATGTATCGATAGTGATGCGGGACGTATGATTCTTGGGTTGTGTATTATCAACATCTGTGTTTTGGTGCCGTTGATTAGAATTGCGTTTTGGTGGAGGTATGTTGTGATTTCGTTTAGGTCTTGTTGTGCTTCGCAGTGAGCTGTGTTAATGTCTGTGTGGATTGCTAGTAGTGCAGTGTCATCTGCGTATTGAAATATTTGACTTCTTATGGATATGTTATGAACATCGTTAATGTATATGTTGAATAGAGTGGGTGATAATATGGCACCTTGAGGTACACATGCTTTACTTGTATACTCCGACTGTGACATGTACCTATTTTTGTTATTTCTGTTCTGTTTGAGAGGTAGTTCTTGAACCATGTATGCAGTGTTCCTCTTATACCTATTGAATATAGTTTGGTGAGTAGTATGTCATGTTCAAGTGTGTCAAATGCTTTGGTTGGGTCCAGCAGTATAAGGACGGCGTACTTGTTTTTGTCGAGAGCTTTGTTTATTGTATCGGCGATGTCTTCTAATAAAGTAATGGTGCTTTTTGTTTTCTGAAACCCGTATTGGTTTTGTGAGATGATGTTGTACTCCTCTAAATAGTTCTGTGATCTGGTGTATGTTATTTTTTCTAGAATTTTTTAGATGACTGGTAGTGTAGCTATCTATTGGTCTGTAGGTATGAGTATCGTTTCTTTTGCCGTATTTGTATATTGGCGTAATTACTGCAGTTTTTAGTTGTTATGGAATAATGACTGTGTCGAATATTATGTTCACGCTTTTCAAAAGTATTGGATTTATTTGTTCAAACTGTGTTGTAAGGTCTGTGAGTCTTATTTTGTCTATTCCTGGAGTGGTCTTTGGTTTTAGTTGTAGGATTGCGGCTTTCAGTTCCTGTTTTGTTATGGGTGGAAAATACATCATTTGTTGTTGATTATTTGTTGTCGGTAGTTTTTTGTTGATCGTTGGTAGATTGTCTTTTTTGAGTTGTGTGATGTTGTTTGTGAAAGCATGGTTGAATGAGTCTGCTAGTTCCTCTTGATTTGTGTCCTGACCGAAGCTTACTACAATAAAATCTTGTGCTGAAGTTTTCTTTTTTCGGGTTACTAATTCGTTGAGTGTAGCCCATGTTTGCTTAATGTTGTCGTTATATTCCGTGAACTTTTGGAAGTAGTAGCGTCTTTTTGCCCTACAAATTTTTGTTGTTAGTTTATTCCTTGTGTTTTTGTATAAGGTTTGTAAATGTGTATTATTGGGTGACGTTTTAAGTTTTTTCCATAGATTTTCTTTTACAATAATAGTATTTAGTATGTTGTCATTTATTTATGGATTGTTGTCTGTTTGTCGCCTCGTTTGTGTAGGTTTTGTTGCTTTTTTGTATATTTCTGTGAACTTTAGTTGAAAATTCTCGTATAATGTTACAGGATCGTTTATTTTAAGTACGGAATTCCAGTCCGTATTTTTTACTTGGTTATCGACAGTGCTCTTTAGTATGATCGAGTTTTGTCGACTTTTGTGGTGGTGGGAGAGGGGGGGGGTGTAGGAAACGTAATAAAACGAAGTTCAGACAAAGTAGTGATCGGCAATTTTTACGTTAATTACTGATGATGTATATGTATGGATGAGAGCCCGTATGTTGATATGATCAATGCATGATTGTGTTAGTGAGCTATTGAGTATTTCTTCTTGTTGGGGAGTTAATGGTAGGGTTTATGTTGTACTGACTTAGTATATCAAGATATGTGTTAGTGGTTGAGGAAGCGTGGTCAAGAGTATTTATGTTAATGTCTCCTATTAGGATGAGCTTGTGTGTTGTACGCGGTTCGATGCCGCTTAGCCATGTTTCCAACTCGTAAAGAAAATTGAGTGGATTATTATCTGGGGGTCTGTATGTTGTGTTTATTGTGTATTTGATACTACTGTGGCTATTTCTGATTTCCAAAATCAGTGTTTCCGCATGTTCGAAGTGAGTTTGTTTTTCTGTCACATTGTATTTTTCCTTGATCAATGCCACAATGCCACCTCCTCTTTTGTTTGGTCTACATAAATTGTAGGTTTGATAATTATTTATGTTGTATGCGTAAATTTCTGTGTCGTTTATTGCAACTTCGGTCAGTATTAGCGCATCTATGTTTATCATGGTATAATTGAGCTGTGTTATCAATGTAAGCCAGTGTTTTTTTATTCTTCTTATGTTTGTGTGTATGATAGTGAAGTTGGTTATATAATTATGTATACTCGAGTGTTTTCATTCTTTCTCAAAAATATCCGGGAATTCTTTGTCCACAGGAACTTGTAGTTTTTCTCTGTTTTTGTCTTCCTTGCTTGGTATAGAAGATTTTTGAAGCATGGAGTCCAGTGTTCCGTTATATAGATTGGTGTTGGGAGTTTCTTATCAGTTAGGATCGTTGTTGTCGGCCTTGTTTTCTTGCTTGCTGTAAGAATAGAGTCTCTCAGATTTCTGTTGGTAAAACGAGCGATGATTGGTGGCGGTCTTTTTTTATTTTTTTGTGGGCCTCGGTTGATATAGGTGATATCTGTGGTTGCGATCTGAATTCCAATTTTGCTGCCGATCAGTTGCATTATGTTGCTTAAATCTTTGTATTTTTGTTAGTTATTCCCTCAATTTGAAGTTCTTTTTTTCTTTCTTTTTGTAGCATGTGTTCCATTTGACACTTGAGTATGTTTACTTCTTTCCGCAATTCTTGATTTTCGCGTTGGAGTGTTTCTTGCGTTTCTATCGCTACCGTTAATTTCGTCTTTATTTCTCGCACGGTTCCTAACATTTTTTCAGAGGTCTCGTTTTTGAACTAATGCTCATACTCCTCGAATTTTTTGTTAATTTGTTCCATGTGTGCATTTAATAAGTCTTTCACCATGAGTTTAAATAAATCAAAGTTATCTGTAATTTTAGTACCCGGAAGCGGCTTACCTTGATATGCGTCGTTACTTTTCTTTAGTGTCTGGTCTTTGTTCTTCGTTTTCTCACGGCACTGTTGATATCGCCATTCGGTCCGTTTCACGGCTCCTTTTGCTTTCCACGTGCTTTCTGAGATCCCTGAACAGTGGAAGTGTTGTTTTTTGTTACATCCGGAACAATGCGGCCCGTCCCCTTTATCGCTTAATGGCTTATTGCATTTGTTACAGCTCATTTTGCTTGAACTTCGCTGTCTCGGTGACCTTTAGCCTTTCTTCCCGTCAGCGACTATAGTGCGACTTTTAAAAATGGCATCGTCCTTTGTTCTTCGTTGGCTGGCGACTGCAGTACACTCTATGAACACCCAACACTGACAATTTGAATCTTACTTATCCGATTTTGGTAATTTGAACGTCCCTGTCTTCAGCGTGACTAGTAGAATTAAATAGTAGCACTTTCAAGTTGGAAGCATGAGTTAAATAACACTTTAAACCTATAAAACCAGGAGCTGCTATACAGCGCACGTGCATCCGTCTGCCTACACAGCGCCCTCTGTATTAATTAAGGTTAACTGTGCTAATTACTAATTACTGTACTAATTAATGTAACGTTAAGCTGTACTATAATAATAATAATAATAATAAATAATAATAATAATAATAATAATAATAATAATAATAATAATAATTTATTGCATATGATACATACATTACATAGTTTTGATTACGTATGATACAACATTACATACATTTGTTTACATATGAAACAACATTACATACATTTGTTTACATGTGATACGTACATTATATGCATTTGATTACATATCATACGTTTATTTGTTTTTTATTTACTTATTTATTTTTTTATCTTGGATGAGATGAGATGCATTTTCTCAGCTTTCATCCTCGAAGCTTATTTGTGAGCTTATCTGAGAATGACACCAGTTATTATTTATTGGTTTATTTGCAGTGCTGGGAAGATATATAATCAAATCTATGCTTAATTGGCTTGATTTCCACTGCAGCCGTTGATTGAGAAATTCGCACGCGTACGCGCGCGCACACACACACACACACGACAACTCGGAATGTCTTGATGCGTCGTTGAACTGGAAGCCTGGACGAAAATATTATAATATATATATTGTAAATTGAATATATTGTAAATAAATAAATAAATAAATAAATAAATAATAATAATAATAATAATTTTTTTTAAAAACTTTAATAACATTTTATTTATCATCGTACAGAGTATTTACATATATACAATAAAGCATACTATTGCATTTTCTGTTCAGTACTAAATGTAGAGTAGAGTGATTCTTTTTAAATGTAAATGTATATATTTTTTTCAATATCAATATCATAGCTTTTTATTATACAGCCTATTTACATATACACAATTTTTTTATATCAGTATCTTCATTATTATTATACACCGTACTGACTGTTTTGTTACATAATTTGCAGTCTTCGATTATGAGGATTACGTGTGGATGAATGAAGCAGATTAATCCCACCTACGTACCAAACAACATAAATAGCCTTCGCTATTTATGTTGTTTGGTACTTTTTATGGATGGGATGTAGGCATTGGATGCTGGTGATTTGTGATGTGTATATTAGTGTTAATGGTATTAACTTTGTTGGTATATTCTCCAGTGTTCGTGTTTAAATGTTCTGTAGTTGTCTATGTGTTTTAAGTTTCTTGGTAGGTTGTTGAGTAGCGTGGAATTCGCAGATACCACAGTATTCGCAGATAGGTTGTTGAAGGGTGTAGGGATGTAGAGAGTTGTTGTGGGTCGTGTTATACGATATGTGTCTCTGTTGTTTCGATAGGTGATGTTGAAGTAATTCCTTGTTAATGTCATGTAGAGTTTCAGATTTTTAATGCTCAGAATTTTGTGTATCGCCATGTGGTTGTTGCGTGTAAGGTATTCAGATCACTGTTGACACGATTTTGATGTGTAGTGTTTCTAATTTTGTTAGGTGGCTGTTTGATGTATTTGCATAGACTGTTATTTCGTATCTGAGTAGGAATTCGCAGATACCGTGATATAGGAGTTTTTTTTTATGTTGGGTGGAATAATGTCTTTAACTTGGAAGAGTTTTGCTGCGATGATCCGGAGTTTGGTGTGTAGGTATTCTATATGTTTTGTCCATTTAAGGTGGGAATCTATATAGAGACCGAGGTATTTTGTGTGTATTACAGGTTTGATTTCGGAACATTGGCAGGTATTTTTGTTGTTAATGCAGCGGTGTGTATGATAGATAGTGTATCGATAGTGGTGCGGGGCCATGATTCTAAGGTTGTGTATTATTAATATCTGTGTTTTGGTGTGCTGATGATTACAATTGCGTTTTGGTAGAAGTATGTTGTGATTTCATTCAGGTATTGTTGTGCTTTGCAGAGAGCCCTGTTGATGTCTGTGTGGATTGCTAGTAGTGCGGTGTCATCCGCTTACTGAACTATTTGACTTCTTATGTCCAGGTTATGAACATCGTTAATGTATATGTTGAATAGAGTAGATGATAATATGGCACCTTCAGGTACACCGTGTTTTACTTGTATACTCCGACTGTGACATGTGCCTATATGTGTTACTTGTGTTCTGCTTGAGAGGTAGTTTTTGAACCATGTATGCAATGTTTCGTCTTATACCTGTTGAGTATAGTTTTACCTGTTAATTGAGTATAGTTTGGTGAGTAGTATGTCATGTTCAAGTGTATCAAATGCTTTGGTTAAGTCAAGCAGTATAAGGACGGCGTACTTGTTTTTATCGAGAGCTTTGTTTATTGCTTCGGCGATGTCTTCTTCTTCTAATAATAATAAGAAGAAAAAGGAGTAGAAGAAAAAGACGAACTTCATTTACATGTATTTATTCTGCTTTACTTGTATTTTACTATATTTCAAATCCTTAAAACACGATCACCTGCTGTTAACCATACATCGTCAAACTTACGGACCCAACCACATGTTATGGAACGGTATTCCTTAATTGTTTCTCAAGAATCAATAAGATAAATGATCGAAACTGTGATGCGTTAGCTTTATTAAGTTGAATCAATTCAGTGTTAATTGACCAGAGGCGAATCAGCATTACCAGTTCATTATGGGATACGAGATCTATTATATTAAGAAAATATTAAAATGGAATTGTGTTTATTCGGACGAATATTCAATAGAATATTCTTCTGAATATTCTGCCAGTTTACAGATTAAAGGGATCACGGTGTGCTACTTTTAATGGTAAAAGCATGCCAAGAAGACTGCATCCCAAGATATACCAATAATTGCATCAGAATTAGGAAGTAAAACTTCCAGGTAAAATGGTACACTGCATACCAGACAATATTTTCACAGTCACCTCACTGGAATCAATGTAAGGCAGACGCAAGTTTAAAAGCATTCGCTTAAAAGAAAGTCCGTAATATTCCATCCTTTACTACGTCAAAGCTCGAAATTACTGTAATCGTGAAAACCATAAAATTCTTAATAATTTTCGTTTTCTTTACGTGTCGCTTAGAAATGGCGGTTTGAATTAAAAATTCAGTGAAAAAGCTCCCAAAGTACTAAATTAAATTTGTATTTATTTCATTCATTCATAAGTAGTGTTTACAAAGCATACTTTCTGGTATACGTCACTTCGGTAATCATAATTGTATTAGGTCAAGGTAGGTACTGAGTCTTATGCCTAAAGTACATGTGATCATTCACCTGGCCTGTGTGTCATAGCGGGAATTATGAATTTCAGAAAGGAAAATCCTCCTACTGCTACATGGGACCGGCTATCTCTCCTTCATTTAAAAGTCAGTATAAATATAATTTTCATTCCAAATAGGATTCGAACCCGGGTCTTTCAAACAAAAAGTCAGATTAATCAGGATAATATTAACTTGCACAACATCTATTATATACGGTATATATCTGAACTAGATATTATGTTTCGAATTTCAAAAAGTTATTCAAAACGTGTTCGATAATAAGATATTCATTAAAATTTTAACAGTTCAAAGTACCTCTAGTGACTAAACAAGGAACATTTTCAAGCCCAGAGCTCCAGTGGTGTGTGCTGGACTGACGCCAAGCAATACATTTCGTCTATCGCATCTAACCCATAGCCTGTGGGTTGGATAATAGAAACACTCATCACTAGGACAGCCAGGCAGACTAAAAATGAAAGTTCTTGGGCAATAGAATGGCTACAAATTCATTTTAATGATAACAAATCACTTTGACTAAATACGAGGTGACTTATATTCATAAAACACCAGTTTTTTATTACAGAGATTTGCATGATATTAGGTTATTTTTAAAGGCGTGGTGTTTTAAACTCTCAGGAAAAGGTAAATAACGCGTTTGATTGCTGAGCTGTCAATATTTTGCAGGCATTGGTTTAATGGATGTACAATGAAAATTAAAAAAAAAAGTTCCGATTTAAATGAGAGGTAGCAAGAATCAGAAGAAGGCGATTGAATTGAGGTCTGTTTTAAGTAGCAGTTTTCTTCAATTCAGCGATTACGTATTAAATGGTAGTTAATGGAAACATTAACTACCATTCGTATCTTTCCCCCCTCCAATGAAACTTTTATTATATAAAGAGCCTAGGATCTTATAAGAAAAGTTGTTGAATTTAAGGTGTTTAATAATGTGGTTTATTATGTTTAACACATGTGAAGTGCTACCTAAATGTTCGGAGAATTTGAATAACGCACATGAACCAGTTGAAGCACGATCTGCGGCCACCAGAAGGGGTGAACAGTACCGTTTGTGAATCAGTATGCCAACAGCTGGTAAACTGAGAGGGTTCCCATTCTTAGGTTAATTTTGTTTCTACTTCAAAAGAACTGATGCAGAAACCCACCGAATAAGCATTTGGTGATAATCATAAAATAGAAAATATTCACGTCAAGTTACAGGAGAGGTAAGTCAATGTTTATTTCCTTTAACATCCAAAGCATTGTCCACAAAGAAATCTGGTCTTCCCTGGTCAAACTGTCAACAGGAAGTTTTACTGTGAGGTTTTTAAAGCGGCTTCGAGAGAGGATTCTGCGCAAACGTCCAGACAAGCGGAGGAACAACGACTAGCCCACACATCATTCGTTTTTTGACAGTTCTTGGCTTCCAAAACAATAGTTACTCTTCATCAAGATGAAATTTCAGTAGCACCTCACATAGAAAATGATTAACTTGTTTGACTATTACTCACAACATTTAGATCATGTACAGTATATTTTTGTTTCATTAAAACACATCAGTTAGTGGTTTTTGGAATTTAGATTTAAGTTAGTTTTATTTATTTATTTATTCGTATGCAGTTTCCTCCCTTTTTCTCCCCCGTCCCTATTGGGGAGAGTTGAGCCCCCTCATGGGGGGAGTTAAATATTTACGGCCCTAGATCCGTGTGGTCATGGGGCCGGTTTGCTTGCTTGCGGGATTAAAACCCCCAGATAAACTGGGGGAAAACCCTGCTGTCCAAGCTCAAGACCGGCTAACTTGGCTATGGCTGAGGAAGATCCTTAAGCTCCTCACGTCGGCGACGGGAATCGAACCTAGGACACTCCTTCCCCAGGCATATGGTTGCGAAGCGCATAACCACTAGGCTAACCGCTCGGATTTAAGTTTGTTAAGAAGCGTAAAGGAAATTAAATCACAGATGATATTCTTTAGTAAGAGCGTACCTGAAGTTAGCAAACCACATATGGTTCCTTTTCATCTTGATGACAGCCATAAACTTTATTAAAAACTGAAGTAGACTGAAAACGTTCCATGTTTAATGTATAGAGTACGATTTCGTACTACACAAAAATAAATAAATTGTAAAAAAACATAAAATAAGTAAATTCGAATCTCCTTGCCATGACGATTATAACGAAACCTAGGAGCTCACTTCTAGTAATTTAGTGGATACAGCGTTTAAAAGTTATTTTTTTCGAATCCGTTTATGATACACAGAAAGTTTATTATTGCTTTTCAACTGAAGATGGTTAGCTAGTCATATACAGAGGTGGAAGTTTTCCGGAAACTCTAGTTGTTTTTCCTGCAAAACAGATTCATTGGCCTGAAAACAATACGATTAAAAACTTGCCTAATTGCCTAAGTTGCTTCAGCCATGACACTAAATAGCCCAACATGATTCTTTGTTTTGACATTGTAACATACCGTAAATATAATCGTGAATGCATATAAAATATATAAAAAATATATAAAAGAATATATAGGTGCAGATATTGCTTTTCCTCCTAGATAATATTCCTATTAATAGTAAAATATAACTTTTCGTTTTGGTTTTAAATGGAATATCTGAGGGAGTAGGATTAATGCCGAAGTTATATCATAGTTTATGAAAGAGCGAATGTAATTTCTAACGGCAAAGAAATTGATGCGATGTTAATTAAAATTAAACATATTTTAACAAGATTAAACATACTTTATGAGACCGATGTTTAGTACCAAGAGCTTAGTGGGTTTCATATAAAGAACATACCGAACAAGGGATGAAAATATGTTAGGCATGGCTTAATAAGGATGAAAGTCGGTAAGGTATAACTTAATTTTTAACTACTCTAAGACTAAAAAGTCTTTTGGAAGTTTTTTAAATAGTTTTTTTTCCCTAAAATAAGATGTCTGTTGCAAATGGAAAAAACGATATTTCTCTAAAGGCTCATGTACTCTTCCACACATACAGTTAAAAAGAGAACTCGTAAAGTTCACTTATGGTTTTTGATAGGTAAAAATTACGATTTATTTGGGGGAAAGTGCTAAAATGTCCACCTAATGGTTCACGGTCAAAGAATGTTATCAACATATCTGACCAATGTTCGTTCTCTATTTTTCTTTCTTTGGCAGAGATGTTGCAGCCTATTTGTTTTGTAACTTCACAACATTTACAGGTCAAATCCATAAATCAATCTCATTGTCATTTATGATTATCAGGTTTATTTTAGAGGTCTCTTTTGTCGTTCCTGAAATAGAAAAGCAGTTTCCTTCATATTAAATGCGATCTTTAGTGAAAATTAAAGAAAAGGTGTAGTCTTGGTGTCTGATGCAAAGCTAAAAAACTGCACCTCTTGAAGAATAATTTTGCATTTTATTTTTGGATTGCATTTAAAAAATAATAAAGACTCTTATTTAAATTAAGGGGATATTAAATCCCACATAGTTTTAAAACCGAATAAGAAACTCAAAGATTGGAATCAGAGAGTTTCATGCCGAATATAGTAAACTATAAAAGTATCGGCGATTACTAGCGTAAGCTAATGCAAGTAGTCCTAGTACGTAGTACAATCTCGGGCAACTCGTAGCAAAGGTGGTAAAGTTCTGATCGCTATTCTTGGTATTTTCCATAATGTAAAAACATTTCCTAGGAAATGTATGCTGTTTTAACATTATGGTGGGAGGTCACTACCCAGACCGGTTTCAGCCTTTTTTGAGGCTTCATCATTCGGTTTTAAAACAATGTGGGATTTAATATCCCCTTAATTTAAATAATGTTTATATCGCCGAAATGAAGCCTATCGGCTCTTTATATTTAAGTAATAAAGACTCTTCTCTTTTCTTCTTGCTGTGGTTTACTTGCCATTTTGATGGACTTCTGTAACAATTATATTAGCTTCTACAGTACCTGAACAGAACTCCTGTTTATTTAGTCCATTGTTTACAATGAGATGCAGGAATTCCAGAGGTTTCGATATTTAAAGCAAATACTTCCACGAGGTTATGAATATTCTGTAATATTATACCTGAACAACAGGAATTCTCTAAAACAATATAAAAGGATTCTATTTTAAATTGGGATGTTTCATCAACTCTCCTACAATATGTTGTCGCCTTTCCTCATGCACTTATTCCATATCCGAAGAATCTGTTCCGCACACATAATCATGAAGATATCCAGTACTTAATTAGATTCACCAGGCGAACTTACCTCTCTCTTCACTTCTCGTTGCTATTAATGTCATTATTCTTGACCTCTGATGCCCTCTGGATACATTAAAAGAGCCTGTGTGTTACTGTCGAAGTTAATTTTATACTTGGAGGCACGTTTCTAATTGCCTTTGAGGTCATCTTATCAGGGGTAGAGTTTCAGAGAGTAACTAACCCACGTTCCGATCCTGAGGTAAATGTTCATTATACTGTATGCACTTGAAACACATGAAGGCGGCTTCTCTGCAGTGCTAAAGTGCAATGCAAGGTAGTGGCCTCTGAGAAGCTATGCCGGCAAATTTTGGGATTAAGTCTCTTAGGGTTAGAGAATTTCTAGCTTCAAGACAATATATTCCTTGTGTTTGCTGCTACTGTATGCTCACGAAAGGAAAGAAAAGAAATTGCATGAAAATATTTCATTGAATATGTTGTTTTCTTGTTATCATTCTGTCTTCTTAATAGTCTTGCTTATCTCTATTTCTAGATTTTATAAGGGTTATCTAAAATTTAGTAATTAAATCATTTTGACTATTTATTTTCTTTCGAGTTTATAGTTTAGTATTCGTTTTTATACTCCAGTGAAGCTAAAGGAAAGAAAATTGCATACGGTGAAATTCTTTAGTTAACGCATATTTCAGAAAGTAAGACTTGAGATTCTTGAGAATGAACAGATTACTATGTTGTTAAAAAAGGTTTATGAAGGGAAATTTCGGAAAAGGAATTACAGTGAGACGATGAATTAATCTATACATCAATCAGTCACATCCACATGGCAAATTAAACTCAAACATGACGTGTAGATGCTTTCTGCTTCCTTATTCCAATTTATTCTAAATATTTCAGTTTAATTCGTAGTGTTCTTACGTAGTTCAATTATAACACTTTCTGGAAGGCTATCTTATTATTGGCTTTATCTTCGCATGCTTTTCTCATCCCCCCTTTAGGTTTTTTTACCTTTCAAGTATGAAAAAAAATGTATGATTGATTCCTTTAAGGAATCAATCTTACATTTAAACTTATCCACACTGTTTGATTTTTTGCTCTGTGTCTTCTTTCTTCTTCAGTGTTCCTCAGAAATGTCATCTCCGCTATTCATTATTTTCTGAAAAATCTGCAGTTAAGGATCACTTCTCTAGGGATATCTCAACGTGGTACTCATGTTAGATTAAAGTGATTTTCTTAGTTCTTTCGGCTTACGAAAGAAAGAGAGATTACTCTCTCTCTCTCTCTCTCTCTCTCTCTCCCATAAGCCTCATTTAATTATATTAAAAGTCTTATTATAATAGAAATCCGATAACAGAAGACTATTTTCCTTCTCTCTCTCTCTCTCTCTCCTTTCCAATTTATTTTATGCTTACTATCTGCTTTACCAAAACACTAATTTGTATTTTCTGCGCTTATTTTCATTTCCCCATCAATTAGACTGAATGTTTTTCCTTCATCCAATTTTGTAAAGTGTATCTTCATTTTATTTCCAGAGTAAACTTATTTTATTTGTAACATTTTATTTCTTTGCGTAACCCCATATGAAAAGTTCTTGAATAATAATACTAAGTTAATATTACATCTCTGTCTTCTGCCTACATTACATTTGAATTCGTAGATTCACATTTGAAACTCTTACATAACTAATGCATTTTAATACTCGTTGTGTACTGCTTCTGTGAGCCTTTTATTAATATGTAGTGATTATAATATATACCATCCAATATATATCTGGGAGGTATGTATGTATGTATGTATGTATGTATGTATTATTATTATTATTATTATTATTGTAGCAGATAACTACGGAACATTAAAAAACGAACTCTGGAAAATATACCAACAAAGTTAATACACCATTAAAACTAACATACACATCACAAATCACCAGCATCCAATGCCTATAGCCCATGCATAAACAGTAACAACAACATAAATAGTGAAGGCTAAATCCCACTGTCTTCATAAAAGCTAACCCAAGCTTCGAAGTAGGTGGGATTAACTTGCCTGACCTATCTACACATAATCCTTATAATCAAATGCAGAAATGTAACAAAACAGTCAGTAAATTACACAACAATAAAGAAGATACTGAAGATACTAATTATTATGTGATAATATCATTAATATAATATTACTATGTAACATGAAAAAAATTTATTCTTCTTATTAAAAAAATATGTAAATAATGAATTTACATTGTATGTTTGTGAGAAATAGGAAATATAATATTTTAATTGCACATGTGTAAATACTGTTGTTTAATCACTCTTTCGCAAACTTTGAAAAAATAAATAAACTACATGTAATATTATATAACTTGTGTAACTCTGAACTATATAATTGTAAATTATTACTGTGATTGTTATTTTGAAAGATAGCAAAAAAACTATATTATCATTGTTATTATTGAAATTTCATTATATGTAGCACTCAGTGCTGAACCTTGTAAAATAATATACTGAATGTCACGTAAGATGATAATTGTATATATGTAAATATTTGAGAGATCAATAAAAATATTATTATTATTATTATTATTATTGTAAAGGCACCTCCCTGAAGTCCGAAGACTCATCTCTGGAGACCAAACTATCCACACAATCTATCATTAAACATATCTCATTGAATCCATTAACAGAGAAGCATAGCATTCACAACTGACTCTGGTAACCGATTCCACTCACACAAATCAAAAATTCTAGTCCTCACACCCCTACTGACCACACCTTTATTTAATCTAGAATTATAATAAAATCCTTTAAGCGACTTAAATGTTTCTATCATATTCCCTCTTTCTCCCTTCAACAAATCTACAATCTACACACCCTCAATCTATCCTCATAGGGAACATTCCACAAACCACTCACCATCCCGGTCGCGCCTCTGAATTTTCTCCACCGCTTCATCATCCTCAAGAATCAACTTCCTTATCTCCACTTGTTAATGTGTTCTTCAGTAGCCATCTAATGAGCTACTTTAGCAACCTTAACAATATGTGCTCTAAACTTTAACTCTATGTCTACCCCCCCCCCCAATCTCTAGATTCATATATTTCCTGGAGTACAGTTCTTCCATCAATGTGATACACGGCTTGGGCTTGTAATCTATTTGTTCCATAATGCATAACTTTGCATATCTCCACAATAAACTGACGATCATTTTTAATCCTATCTTTACATTCATCATCAATGAGAAATAAAACGCATTCCGATATTACTCTCCAACGGTATAGTTAGTCCTGGTGTTTAAGATTTCTCTCAGAGACGTTATTTAGAAGTAGAAAACAGTACTCATTACTAAAACAAGTATATCATAGCGTCAAGCCGAATTACTTTCCATTAATTTGACGCACAGCAATTTCGTTAATCATTATGAAAAGGCTAACAAAATTAACATTCATTAACATTAATGAAACCATTATTTAAAATATGTGGCGTCTTAAACGATAAATAATTTTCTCATCTGCATTATCGCTGATGGGTTGGATTTAAGTACATTATAAATGACGTAATAGTAAAACTATTTTAATATGTAATTGTACTGATTTTCCAAACTTCTGTAATTATGTAATACAGACGTGTTGATATAAAATTTCTTTACTTTAGTACTGTGAATTGAATTATGCCGAGTAAATGTTTTTTTTTTTTTTTTTGAAATCTCTAATCTGCTGAAAATGAAAATTTTTGTTGGTAATTGATTGCCTAAGTAAAAGTAAACGATCTGATATTTCATCATCAGCACTAGCCACTATGTGTCGCCCTGCAGTAGTCAAATGGAAATCTTGTAATTATTTCTTCAATATCGTGTTACAGGAGATATTATTTTAAAGTGGAAAGGAATCTTAAGTTAGAGGTGATGATGGCGATCTCTAGCATTCTTAATGTCGGCTACAAAGAATATGTGGAAACTTTTCATGACATGTAAATTAGTTTTATTGATTTGCTCATTAAAAAAAGATTTTCACTTTTATGTGTGTCATAGGTTTGAACAGAAGAGCTCATTGTCTGCATCATATTGATACACGATGTTGTTTTTTATTATAAAGGTGAAAAGGTGATTTTTGGATTTAAGTCATCCGATTAAATATTATTATTATTATTATTATTATTATTATTATTATTTCGGGCTACTACAGGAGTCCTTAGACTCATCGAGGGAGGCCCTAAACATCATGTCCACACAACTATGCGATTACATTCTCACAGTATCTATCATACCTTGTCTTGAACTCGTTCACCGTCAAAGCACCCACAACAGACTCTGGCAGCTTATTCCACTCATTTACCACTCTAAAAGTAAAGAACCCAGCTCTAACACACCCCTGCTAACCACACTCTTGCCCAGCTTCCATAGGTGTCCCCTAGTTCTCCCACCACCAGTCCTGATCTCAAAAATATCCTCTGAATTAATCCTATAGAATCCCTTTAGCAATTTGAATGTCTCAATCATATCTCCCCTCCTCCGCCTATCAACTAGTTTCTGCAACCCACAAATCTTCAACCTGTTCTCATATGGTTCATTCCATAGACCTGTTATCATCTTAGTCACTCGCCTCTGGATCCTCTCCATATTAAAACGATATTTTAAGGAACTCTTTTCCTGATTGTTCGTCCTAGAAGTCTTTTGTTAAACGTGTTGTTAAATCATCCTGTTACAGAGATACGAGAAAGATATTTAATTAAGTTTAGTGGGTGGCATTTATTACAATTATTCTTTTCCGCTAGGAAAACCAATTTCTTTGAGTAATGATCACTGTTCTGTATAATACATGTTGCTTTATTTCAATTTTTATTTTCAGATACATATTTCTACACGAAACGTAGACCAGTCCCGGAAACATATACCACATTGCTAAATTACTTAGCCATTATATATCAATTTTAAATTAATCTATTTTTCAGCCCAAATAACATGCCAATAAAAATACTGACAACACTAACTGATCTAAAATTCTCAACTTTAAGTAATGAACGATTCTTATAAATTGCACTAACTCCTAAACCTCCACTCATAAGACAGTGTTTCCATCCTAGAAACCTATTGAAGATGATCAAAAGAGAACTGATGAACACTTACATTATACCTGTTCACCATGAAAGGATATATTTTGTCCTCCATCAATCTTATCAGCTGTGAAATAATTTAAAATCTGGGCAATCCTTATCCTTACACATTATGTCATTAGACACCCACGATAAGCCTTAGACTACATAAAGATTTCGGAGAAAATAATAATAAAAGAATCTCTTCTCCCTCTTAAGCAAGCAATATTTGCTCTTTAATAGATCAATATTCACAGGTATAGTCGTACAAATAGGTATTAAAATCTCTCTTCAACCATAATAGAATCGTTTAGATCACTTATATTTATACTGGAGGAGGTGCCTAGGCAGCTTAAATTCATTTCTATTATCCATACTTATTTTTTTATATCTACGAAGACATTCTGATAATCTTAGCATGCCTAACTTACTGAATTTCCTATTTGCTTTACTGTTTTAAATGAGCAATTTAGTTAACTCTAGTTGTGGGTTATACTTATCATATTAAGTAACATATTGACTATCGAAAGAACACAAATTTGACATATTAGCCTAGTAATTCCTCAGAATATCAGACGTGTATACTAGTTCCATAGCTTTTTTTTAAATTTATTATATAATACTTCTTTGAGAACTTGATCATTCATTACTCCGACTTTTTATAAAATTTACTCCTTCAAATAAAACTTCGGAGTAAATTAGATTAAGCAAGATATCTATACTTCAGTGTTACTCATTTTCCATTAGGATTTTTTCCGATCAAACAATGTCTTCCAGTTAATATTTATTGCTTTATTTTAATATCCTTAAATTTAGCTTTCTGGAAATCTGGACTTCTTTCTACCAATTAATTCCTTTCTTAAGGTGACATGGATGTCACCTGCAGATCATACTATCATACTGCAGATCTAGTATTCGCTATCACTACTTCGTTTAATGCTATTAATGAAATATGAGATTCTGTCTTTTCCAGCAGGTTAGCGTGCATGTTGTTTCAGATATCAATTAAGAAAATGCTCCAAAATTACCATTTTCTTTATTAGCTGTTTCATTATCCCAGTTAATGTCTCTCATGTTAAAATCCCTCGTTAATAATATTGTGCTTTTTTGGATGTCCTTCTAAGTACCATTCCATAATAATATCACTTCTTGCACCATTACTATATACTTTTATATGTAGTCTGTACAAGAAGATATGTTTATTATTTCTTCACCCGCAAGCTCTTCCCCAAATCAGCATTTTAATGCATCATCGATCAGAAAGGAAAAGAAGTTGTTATTGCCCAGAATTTAGATTTAGCTTTAAAAGTTTCTCAACAGCAAAGAAATATTCCCTTCCAACTGATCGTATGCAAATTTATTCTACATTAAACTGTGATACTTTCCTTGCCTATCTTATAACGAGAATTATATGATTCTCATAAGAACAGAACAACCCACTAACGTCCACCACTTACTCTCGCGATGTTATTTTATCCCACATTTTCAATTACGAGTTCTTTGATTGTTGTATGTGTGGGCTAATTATTTATTTTTTGTCACTCCAACTCATGAAAGGTTGTAAATCTAAAGCACATTTTAATTCCATTGAAAAACTGCAGGTTATATTACGGAAATCCAGTTCTACAATTAAAACATGGGACTTATTCAGACCTTCCCAGGCCTTTAATCAGCATAACGACAGTCTCATTAGCGGGCGATGAAAAAGAAATCGCTAAACAAATTGAGAAAAATCCATGCCACATAGGATCCAGGATCCTAGATCACAAACTATACTCGTATTCCTCGTGATTTCTCCTTTATGTTGCTGTACACTGATATCTATTGGAAATCATTTTCATATTCGGAATCTATTATTAATATTATTCCATATCTTAGCTGAAAACATTTCCCATCGTCTTCCTCTTCTTTCTGAAGCTAGGGTCATCTTAATTATTCTTTATGCCCAAGCATCTTATTTTGTTTTTTTGTCACTCTCATTTAATTCTTACTCCTTTCTTATTGTACATATATATTTTTATATTTTTTTTCCTAAAGTTTTTCAAGCACCCAACAACTTCATTTTCTTTTAGCTCATTAATTAGATCTTCCAGTTTCATTTTTAATTAAGAAGATAATTTCTTCACCCCATTCATTTTGTCATCTAATTTAACAAAACTTTCTTACATAGTTTCTTCCCTTTTTCACGTTCTCCTGATCTATGTTTCCTTTGATTTTCTCTTTCCGAAATAAAGCCCATCTACAATACATTATATTACATTGCCGAGTATAACGATATTGTAAAGAATTTTTGGGAATGGGCGATATACGCTTGAATAAAAACAAGAAGTGTGTTTGAGGGAGAGGAACCATTTAATAGGGCAACAGAGAATGCGTTTCATTTACTTTGGCGTGTGCTGCATCAAGGCTTGTCAACTCGGCCTTCTATGTTCAACTGATAATAAATGTTAGCTGTGGAGCTCGCATTGGTATGAATATATGAATTCATTACATTTTTAAGTACTTGAAAATTACTTTGCATTTCTTTTCACGTAATTCTTGCCCGTTAGCATTCTTTTTCTTTCGTTTGGCTGCACGACAGTATTATTAAATCATTTATTTTATTCACTGCTTCCTCTTGCTCAAGTCGAAGTTCTTTCCGGTTACTTTTACTTTACGGTAATTTATGGAGCGTTATTAGAGTCTAGAGGTGACCAATCTTTTTTAATGATTTTGTTACGATCTTACAGCGTGCGGGTCTAAAGATGAAAACAACTCCAAGTTCTCAACAAGCAATTTTATCGGAATCAGTAAACACACACACACACCATATCTGTTTAAATTAGATACCCATTGAGTTCTTCATTATCTATTCAAATACTCGGGGAATTTTTCGTGTACTTCTCTTATTAACAAGATGAACAGAAGGATTACCTCAAATAAGAGTGTGTATGTTTTCCTTACAAGAGATAATTATCTGGTTTTCCTCCACGAGAAGTAGTTCTCCCTAGAGCAATTAAAGTAATGGAATATTTTAAGATTCTAGAAAAAATTTCCCATCTGAGTGTTTAGTATTTTCTCTAAAAAATGAAATTCTTGGGAAATAAAACTGTGCTTTTAGTACAGTATGAGATATATCCATCTAGATGTTTTTACAATTTTCAATTTTACAGTTAGGAATCGCAGGTTTTTAAAAAGGTTTATCCAAATAGTTTAATGATGAAATTTATTGAAAAACGTTTTGTACTGTTTAAAAGCTGCTGTTGCGATAATAGATTTTCTCTTGAAATTAGAGGGCTACAATGCGTCATGGGAACTTGGTAGCCAAAACGGCGCCATTGAGCTCATCTGCATTGCTGGATAGATGACGAGGTTTCTCTCTCTCTCTCTCTCATTCTGTTTAACATATTCACGCATGACCTTAACCAACTCCCATTAAAATCTAAGTTCTTCCAATATGCCAATGCAAACATAGCCAACATAGCCACGCAGTGCATCAGTAACACTTTTGAGTCCTAGACCTACTAGGACTTAATGTCCTATCGATGCATATTTACATCGATAGGACTCAAAGTGTTAAGTTCGTCACCAGCTGGCTAACCGAAAATTCATGCACATAAACTGTAAAAAAAAATTAATGATATTCAAAAACCCACAGACAACCCATAGAAACTAAGTATCTCGCTATTCGATATTAACTCACCTATACTCGAGACACCAAACCTACTAAACAACTGCTGCTAAGGTTAATGCAATATGACACCTTGGAGACTTCACTTCGATGCTAATCTAAATTGGAATAGCCATGCAAGCTATCTACGACACAACTCTCGATAATAACTAGCAAACTATATTGATTAAGAGACATATTATACGTATTATGCGAAAATATTCTAAGATACGCGTTTAAAGACTACAAACTAATCAGATCACAATCACTGCAATATAAAACGTAAAACTAGTTTTTTGAGAACAAAGAAAAGATGTCACACTCATACTAGTCACAGTAACAGAACACGAAATATTTAATCTAAAACACCTATGCGTATACAGTTCTGTTAAACACACTGCTTCAACCTTAATTACAGAATAACCACAACAGTATGTCAGATAACAAGACCATAATCAAGGATTTAATAAAATATTAAATGAAAAATCAATCGATGTATGCAACTTTCGTTTCAGATTGTGTAAAAGATTATGTTGGAATCTAACTCAAGACGGTCATTGTTCGTATGTAAATATTTGTGCTAAATAAAAAGTTATGGTTATTATTGTTTGAGGTGCATGTGTGACGCGATACTTCCATGTTTAACAATAGATTACCATTGAAACATTGGTCTGCTGACATCGACAATACATTATGATTTTATTAGCTTGTTTTGTTGACTCTAAGTAAATTAAACAATTTATTACAGTGTTTGTGTTTTGGACAGCATGCTGTGTGACGGTGATCTTGGTAAATCCATATTCCTTCCAGAAAACGTTCTAAAAAACTAAGACTTCAGATATGAATAATTCCTTTATTGGGTGTCAATTCATTATGTATAGCTATCTCATTTAAAAAAAAAACTAATTAATAAAAGCGTTTGTGATTTTCATCTTCATTGAAAGAAAACTGAGTTTTTTTTTTTGAATGACTTAACAAACTAGTTTTTTATCTTTAAATTACTCATATTTAATTGGATTATTATATTAATAATAATCTTTAAAATACTCATTTAATTGGATTATTATATTAATAATAATCTTTAAAATACTCATATTTAATTGGATTATTATATTAATCCAATACTCTTTATGATTTCTTGTGCCAAAATTAGAAATTAACGAAATCAAGTGGAAATTAATTATGTGAAAGTCATATTGGGTTTTTCTTAATCAATTAATACCAACAGTCGCTATATAGTGTGCTAAAAAGGACTCAAATCACGTCACTACACCTGATCAATAATAAGCATGTAAAGCAGTTCCCATTCAAACGAACAAAGGATGCTATTTGTTTTTATCCTTGTTATGTCTGAACAAAGCACGATAAAAAAAGCCTGAAAATAAGAGTTTATTGTTCGTTAGCAACGCTGACTCGTTTTCCAAAAAATAAGAATAAAAAAAATACAACTGAAAACGTGTGTTAATTAACTTTGAAAACAAGAGCATTATTTGTAGATACGCAACAATGCTTCCCTTTCTGACTGGTGTAGCGAGGCACGAGACCATTTGGAGCAGTCAGAATTATGGTAATTATGTAGAGAGAGAGAGAATGTGTGTCGATTGTGTTAGCTGCTAATAACAGCGTAATGCGTTCCAGGTTGGGAAGATTATTAGTTTTCTTTATTCACGAGAAGATAAGGATGCACACAGGGAAGCATTGCTGTGGAATAATATCGTAAAAGGGATGGCAGTGAAAGGAGGGGGGGGGAGTAGAGTGTGTTGCTAAGAAGAAAGGCTTCGAAATAACGTCGTTTATTGCTACTGGCCCGTTTCCATTAAATTCCTCGCTCTACTTAGAAGCATTGTATTGAATGTAAATGAGGAGAGGCTGCAATTTCTTATGCAGGAATTAGGGATACGTTTTCTAAATGAGTGTGTTTAGGATCATTGTTCATGACTTAGTTGCTTGTTACTCACTTTACTATTGCTCATACATCTAACCTAATGTAGCCTGTTATGCTAAGCCGTAACTCTCCACTAGAAAGCATGTCCCTTTTGTTTTAGGGGATGTTTATCTCTTAAGCATAAATGCTTGTGGTGCTTCAGTTTTCCACAGTATCCCGCTATCTTGGTCTTCGTTTATTTCTTTTTCTCTTTAGTATTTATTCTTTACTTTCACTGACCATTCTACATTCTTTCTATATGATTTTTCCATTCTTCTTTCTTGATTGGATCCAGTCGTTTATTGGCTGTATTTCAAACATTTCTCTGATTTGTGAGTTTCGAAGTTTGCTTAATATTGTTTAGCACCTTCACTTTTTCTTAATGTTTTCATCTCAGAGTTTGGGCATACAACTGAATATCAGTTGCGTGCCCAAACTGTGATTTGAATTCACCGCTTCTGAACTGAAAACGGTGACCTTATTCACACTCATCTTGTCCTCAAAATGAATATCGATTCAAAATAAATACAAGAAAAACATAGAATGTATGTGATTATTATTTCTAAACTAATAAAGGTAGATAATTATTAATAATTCTGTTAAAAATAGAGAGAGATTAGAAAAATATGGCATATTGAAGATATATGTAAACTTCGAAGTGAAAATTTAGGAATTTAGGCACGTCATTCTCTATATTTATATTCACGATTAGGTATCTCTTACATGAGCTGTATAAAGTCCACTATAAACTAAATTTTATTATGATAAATTCAATACCAAAATGGAGTTTTTGCATACAGTAATTTAGCCTACCAACCAGCAGTCAACCGAACTCCAAAACGTCGTTCATACAATGAACTGCATCTCGAGATTTCATCTCCTTTCAAAGTGAATCAAGTTAGAATTATTGCTGTGAGGTCATTGAACTCTTACACAAACACAAACAAAAGGCGAATACGCAAAGAGAGAAAAATGAATTACTGAACAGCCAACACATAAACGTACAGCATTTAGGAAAGTAGAAAATTTCAATACTACTCTTCTTTACAGAATATTTTAAGTTGAATTGCTGGGGATGGTAGACTTCTTGTATATCACCAAACAAGTTTATTATTCATTTTAAAATGACGCAGGTCAACTAAGTGTATAAGACGAACGGATTAGCAATTTTTGGCTGGCGATTTTTCTCCCCTCATCTTGTTCTGAGCAGGAGTAGGATCGAGGCTCATGTTGTACATGTCTTTGAATATGTTGTATATGTCTTTGAATTTGGTGGAGAACCCACCAAATTCACAGACATATACAATGCAGTCGCCTTCGTGGCCTTGGTTTTCGCACGTTCATTCTAAACATATTTGTTCTTTCTATCTTTTTTCTTCTTGAGAAACACTCAAAGTTGCTTAGATTAAAAAAAAAAACCACTACAAATAAAATCACCGGCGTATTGAATTTAGTTACTTCTAGCTATGGTCTATATTTCAGAAGAATGAAGAGGGAAATTTATGAAGGAAGCAAGTTCTATTTTCATCGTCCTCTGATATAGGTCATAGAGAGGAAATAACTAAGGTTCAGTACACTGGTGAGCTCATCGTAGGTGTTTATTGAATCCAAATCACATCGGCATAAGAAAAGGTGGAAGTCATTATGAGAATAATTTCATGGGTGAAATTATTCTCAATAAAGAGCATTCGTAGCCCAGTCAGTAGACGAAGCCCTTTGTTCGGAAAGACCTGGGTTCGATTCCCGTCCATGACGTGAGGAACGTTTATCCCATCTCTTTCGACTAAAGGCGAATTAACCGGTCTCATACGGAGAAGAAGTTTTTTTTCACCCAGAACTCGGGTTTTTCGTCCCTCAGAACATCAAACCGGCCCGTGAACACACACACACACACACACACACGTATCTACAGTCATAAAATACACATTTAATTGCTCACTAGCAGGGCTCAGCCAGCCTTAAGGGACTGTGGAGGAACGGGGGAGAGGAACCCTAATACGAATAAATAAATAAATTCTGCATAAAATGAAGCATATGCTAAAATACTTGTGAAAAATATCTTGTGTTCAGTTACTTTTATTTACTTTCTTACTTTTGTTTGCTTATTTTTGTAAACATACTTAATATAACATGCTTAAATTTATTCAGAATATATATATATATATATATATATATATATATATATATATATATATATATATATATATATATATATATATATATATATATATATATTTTTTTTTTTTTTTTTTTTTTTTTTTTTTTTTTTTGAAAATTAATTGTTTTTAATTCTTTGGAACGGTTTAAAATGATGAGCTCTGTTGCCAAGCTGATTACAAAACAGCGCTTAGATTTTTCTTTTTCTTTTTTTTTTCTAAACCAAACAAACTTACGTTCAGGTTAAGTTTAACTCACATAATCCATGGAATGCATGAAGATTCTAAATTAATTAACCTTGAAGCGTGTGTATGTGTGTGTGTGTGTGTGTGTGTGTGTGTGTGTGTGTGTGTGTGTGGTCAACTGGATGCGAAATTACTGAATTCTGCTGGCAGCTGTAATCCTACCTTCATTTATAAAACAGAATTACATCCGAGGATACTCATTTATTTTAAAGAAAACAATATCCAAATGATTTCCATGGAAGGACTGTGGGTTACCATGGTAATGTTTAATCACAATTAGTTTATCCACTCAATGTTTCAGATCGTTGTCATGGTGATTGCTTATCAGCTGAGTGTTGCAAAATATCCCATCCAAGGAGAATAGCCTGTAAGCTCCACGCATCTGTTGGCTACCTGGATACTGATACTCTCATTGTTGAAATAGGCTGTGTGAGTTGCCATGGCGAGTCTTTCTATTCGCTTAAAATCCCTCAGATTAGTCCAACGAACCATCTTCGAATTTCTAGCAAACATATTAAAGGGTCGGGATTCATTATTAATGTTTATCGACTAATGAAGTTCCTCCGCAACGCGGTAATCATGCCAATTATTCTTAGAAGTAATTACACTATGCAGCGGAAGTCATTAAAGTTCTGTTTAATTATTATTAACCATTGACCAGCAGAAACAACTGATGTCGAAATACAGATGCAAATAACGAGTCTGCTTCTGTTAGTTATAAGAAAATTATGTAACTGCTATTATTTCCAAGTAGATTTGCTGTCTGTAGCTTTAGTTAATGATCTTTTTTATTTCTTGTTAGTTTCAGGAGATTTTCCTCTAACTCACGTTTCCATAGTAACAGTGTTCATGCAGTTTAGGGAATGTCTACTTTCTTCTTAAAGATCTAGTTCCAGATTGCTTTCGCAAATACTAATATGAGAGAAACCAAAATCGATTTTTAGGATGAAAAATATGCGAAATGAACATTAAAACTGTCAAGTGAATTTCCTCTCGCCTTTTTTCCCTTTGATTTTGTTTTTACAGGGAGATGATAGAAAGAACCATTTATATAGAGCTTGGTAATGACAGCACCGCGTGATCAGCCCATAATTTAATAAAATTTCACTTTGAGAAATGATGAAAATATTACTTTTTTTTTCGATGTCTGCTGTAATTTGTCTCGACAACTTTTTTGTTCCTCCTCTAAAATCTTAAAAAGGAAACAACGTTCAGAAACTAGCTAGTTAATCAACTACATTTAGACACTTTTGGGGGGATTATAGGATAAAACGCGCTTTGTATTCTTGTGAGCATTGTTGTGCGCATATTACCGAAATCTCCATCCACGTTGAGCACGTACCTATTGTTATAGTGCAGCACGACTTAAGTGACGTCACTTAAGTGGTGCTGCACTGCAATTGTCGTTAGCAGAAAAAAAATCTTGTTAGCTTTAGGAAGCATAAGTTGAATTCACATTTTTTTTTCTGCAATCGAAGGCAGTTCTTTATAAAATGCGATTTCATAAAACTACATTACGACCCATGAAGAATCCTTTATTTTTCGGTAGAGATGTTTTAGAAGGGACATAATGGCTTGATGGAGAATAGTCGACCATTTCCGTACAGTATCATAAATATTTTAATGAAGACATTTAAAGAGGATGCGTCTCTATATAATTGCGTATACTTCAACATATATTTTATTATTAAACTTAGTATTATTGTTCCTTTTCGAAGCACATTTTCTTATGTGTTTTCATTTCAAAGTGTTTGTCATCTGAAGATGTCAAGGAATAAGAGGATTATGAATAAATGAATGTTCGAAATATTCTAAAGCAAGATCTAAATGTTATTTTATGTTTGTAAGAATAATTACTTCAAACAAAAAATCCAAATACCCTGAAAAAAGTATTCGGAATTTTTCCTTTAATTTAATTCATGTTTGTCTTCATATTTCGAAATGTTCGTAAAGAAATTTACTAAAAGCTCTTATCAGACAACTCAAAGCTTCCAGAAACTCTATTTATAATCCTACAACCTGCCTAGGAATTATCGACTGCAGAACATATCCTATTTTACATCATAACAATACCTGTTTAGCGTTAGGATCACAATATGGCAGTAGCAGCATTCTTTATGTTCGCCTGTAGCAATCGTGTTGATCTTCAGGAGAATGATGAAAGTGAGTCCAGATAGCTACCAGTGTATTCGATAATATTAGAGCTGTTGTGCCACGTACTTCTCTTACTGAATAACAGGGCACATTCGATTTATTTCATTTATTTGTTTTATCTTTTAAACTTATACTAAGCCTACCAGGTTTAAATATTTTAATATAAATAACCGCAAATTGTTTATTGCTTATTTATTCATTACAAACATTAAACAAATTGCTTGTAATAAATATCTTGTTGTAAAAAAATAAATGAAACAAAAAATATTAGATTCAAAGCAATGTGAAATAAAAGCGCTTGTTTACAAAATAATCCCAAACTGCTTTTCAACCGAAGTTTATTCTACAAATCTTTCCTGTCATTCTTGTTTAGGATCAGAAAGAAGCAACTATGACTGTGACATGTTACTCTGTTCGATTTTGTAGCAGCCAACTGATGTTGGTTGCTGCAAAACTCAAGTTTTCAATGCAAACAATTCTGCTACCTTCATATGTAAACACCTAAATCACTTTCAGCCGGATATTCGTTATAAATATTTTAAACACATAGTAGATGAGAATCGAATTTATTACGTTCTTTCAAAAGGATATTGTCGTTCTTCTGACTGCTAAAAAGTTGTTACAAATGACTTCTTGGGAACCCCTTCAAAGGAACAGTTCGAGGTTACATATGTCGAGAATATCAATGCTATTAACATACATTTTTCATAATGTTGATACAGTTTAGATAAAATTAAAAAAAATCATTATGCAGTTGACAATAAAATTATATCACTAAAAAACACACGAACTAACCACAGTGATAAGTTTTAATACGTAAATATTTCATCCCAAGTATCTTGGGACATCCTCAGTACAGTAATTCAAACAATACTAGGAATAACATACAGTTAGGGCGCATGATTACAATGGAATCTCAATATGCGTGCAGTAGCGTGTTAGAGAATTAAATTTTAAAAAAAAGATAACATATATAAAGAGATTATTTTACACAATTTTGTATGACAATTTCCCATACTTTAGGAATAGTAAGAACGTCATTGCGGTTTAAATTTGGTTCTGTGAAGCAGGGCTTCAGCACTTTCTTCATATAAACGTTCATGTTTATATAAAGATCAATGTAAAAGTTTAGACTTTTCCCAATGGATCCTTTGGTTTGGATTTTCAACTCCGTGTTGAGAGAGACCAGATTTCTGCGGTTTGAAAAGACGAATATGATCTTGATGTGTTCCGAGATGCGTTTTTGAACAGACCTACCTGTCTGACCAACGTAAGACAACTTGCAGGGGCATGGGACCTCATACATGCCAGGTAACATCAGAGGTGAGAGTTTGTTTTTAGGAGAAGGTAACAAGTTATAGATCTGGTTGATAGGTTTGTATGTGGCAGCAAGATTGTATTTCTTCATAATTTTTGAAATATGTTCGGAGATGCCTTTGACATAAAGTATGGGAATCCTATGGGCTTCTTCTTGTATAAGTTGATGTGTGGGGAAGTGACTGATGATTTTTTGAGTTGTTTTAAGATTGTATCCATTTAGTATGGATGTATTTTTGATTATTTATAGTTCTTGGTTTAGAGATTCTTCAGAGGAGAAGAATTTGCGTGCTCTGGTAACTAATGATTTATTGATGCCAAATTTTTGAGATGGATGATGAGCGGAAGAATTGTGAATGTAGCGACCTCAAAATGTAGGCTTGCGATAGACAGCGTGGTGATGGAACCATCTTCTTTTCTTTGAATGTGCAAATCCATTGTATGAATGTGATGAATTCATCACAGGTTTCATTGTATAAAAAATATAATCATGAATAGACAGACACTTTTAGACATTTTATCCATCAATACAAACAAATCCCCAACAAAAGAAGAAAGTTCATAATCTTAAATGTGACAAGCTTTAGACTCCAGCCAGTCTGTTTTAAAATCTTTATAAGCTCTACTCAGAAACCTTCTCCTCGATCTTCTCGAAGATTTTACTGGAGCGTTAATTTTTTTTATTCCTTGACGTCTCTAATTATAGTCGTTTTCGCAGTAGTTTTAGTCAATTGTAGCTTCAGTTTCTTGGGTTTCTTCACGTATGTCAACAACCAGAACGCCTTACCTGACTGCAATAAACCTATACCTGTGTGTGACTGCAAACAGGTATACAGTAGGTTTATGTTTATCAAAAAGCTGTGGATTCAGACATGCACATCTTATTCTTATTTGCAGCTATAATATGCTCTGAATTTGATCACTATTCATGCTAATTTTGCTAAATGTAGGCTGTTAGAAGAAAATTTCATATTTTATAAGCAGCATAGGAAATTTAGAAAATATCACCTCAACTAGGATTCATACGTTACGTATACATGTTGGATAGTTAATACTATTATTCTGCGATACATCAAGTTAATGCTATTATTCTGCGAAACAGGCCTTTACTTCAATCTACCCAAAATGGATTTCATAACCACAATTATAGAAGGTAGTTAGTCTTATGCTTAAAGATATATTTTAACTGCAAACTGTTTGTGTCCTTCTGGCCAATTTGCCTGGTTGGGGGAATGATAAACCCAAGTTTCCCGGGTGAAAAATCTTTTGTCACTTCTGAATGAGACACGGGAATTAGTTATCCACTTAAAATTGAAGAAACTTATTAATGTTTATAAAACAGTAGTGTAGTTAGTGAGCGATCATATGTATGCATGACAACATTGTTTCAAATGTTATCCCCCTACATTGTTATCGAGAGATATGAAAATGATTGGGATGTCCATTTTGATGACCCTTAACAAAAACTAATAAAAAAGAAAGCAATCACTTTGTTAGTTTTTCAAAATTTCTTATAATCTTAATTTAAAAAGGTTTTCTTATTTTAAACTCGCATTTTCAAGAGAATATTATCGTCATGAATCAAATAAACTGTGAATTTTATTTTGATAAAACAGTTTTATCAAAATAAAATTCAAGGGACATAATCAAGGGACATGAATATGTCCCTTGACGTTTTCAAGGGACATAATCAAAATTTTATTTTGATTATGTCCCTTGAAATGGTATTGCAAGGGACATGACAACTATAAACCGCCATGCAACTGTTTCATGTAAAGTGTGTGTGTTTCATTTAATAGTAAATAGTACAGTGAATAATTGTCGCGTGAACATCAGTGACAGTCTAATGCACATTACGCGCGTTAACAACATCATTAGCAACTAACTGTTTGCCTATTTAACTTAAATGTTAACTAGCAATAAATATTTATTATTCATGTCCGTGTTCTATCATGCATAGCTTGCTTTTTCCTCTAAGCTGATAAACTGTTGTAGATCAAAAATATAATACCGTAATAATAATAATAATAATAATAATAATAATAATAATAATAATAATTATTATTATTATTATTAGGATCATCTGTCAGTGACAAATGCAGGTGAATCAAACATTTCTCTTAATTCATATGATAAGAGCATCTGCCCAATTTATTTTGCCCTTTTACTTGCATCGGTGATGCCGACCGCATCTGGCTGTCCGCCAATAATTATACAATGCATAAGACTAGGAACCATACGTCAAGTCCGTAAGATACCCAATACAGAACTCTGTTGACAACACACATGCTGCTAGCATGGGTCAACAAACGTGATCTTCGTAAAGGTTATTACAAATGGGGAACGTTATAGCAGACATTCTGATTACATATGACACTGAAGGATGAGGATTGGAGAACAGACCGCAAAGCACGATGGGAAACTATGAAGCAGTCCTTTGAGCAATCAAACACTGTCTATCTCACATTACAAATAACATATACGGTTAATTCAGAATTCCCAATATTTTGTCAATATTTAATAGAAATATTTAAACACGAATCGTATTATTTTAACTTGAGGATTTTGTAAAGTGTTTCATTAGATGGATTATTACTTTGGTTCCATTGGGGGTTAGAGAACTTTTCTTTCTGTATTTCGCTTCTGGAGGTTTTGTTCTTAAATTTCCTCTAGTAGTCGAGGAAAAAGTGAAGAATCGGTCGAAGGCGAAAAAAAAGATCTATAGTTTTCTCTGCCTCCCATTATCCTTTTCTAGTGAAAAGGATCTCGATCTTGTCAAAGATTGATGGCTTCATATCGTATGCTGGAAACTTTCCACTTTATTTTTTTATTTTTATTTTTTTGTATGATTTAGACTTGTCTCGGATCGATACATATGCCATCCGTGATGACGAGTAAAATATTGGATCCTGCATTTTAACCAACACTTAGTAACTAGGATGACTTGTTTCCATGGTGACATCGTATTAGCCAAAGATGAAAGAATATGCATGCTCTCTCTCTCTCTCTCTCCAGCTAAAAGTAGGGAACACATAAATTTAAAAGCAAGGATGACGAAAATTAATTACTTAAACTGGCATTTTATTACGAATAAAGATAAATTAAATCAACAAATTATACTCATGTACTTGACATTTGCCTCTTGTATATTCATAAATAATCCTATTTATCATCTTTTGCATAATTTGCACAGTTCGTATTATAATTAATTAATAAACGTCAGATGTTTCAAATAAATGTGGTAGTGTAAGGTCCGCATAGTGATTTATGTAGCGTCATAACCAGATGTGTTATTTTGAAAACAAAAACAGAGAGTGTATATCCCTTATTAACGTGTTATATCATCTGTATAAATAATGGATATGCTGTACTTATATACTACTATTCGAACATCTCAACGTCCTCTTTTATTAAATTTCTACACCCTGACATTAATAATTATCTTTTTTACAGGTTTAATATATTCTTATATTTGATATAAGGATATCAATGTAAGCAATTGCGTTGTCTGGTTCCTACTGGCCATGCTCTTTATCTGGAAAGACTCTTTAAGATCGAAGAAACTTAATGGAAGAATTTTCTTTCTGGAAACGCGTTTTTATTTTTCTTTCGCTAGATTGAAAACCAGATTAAATACATGTATTAACAGACGTAATAGACTGCAAATTGGATTAGCCACCCTATCCTAACCTTTAATTTCTACGAAACTAGGTTTCTTTGGCGTTAAACCTGACTTTAAGGGGAAGATCAGATGACATCATATTTGGTTTAACGTTATTTTAATTCGAATGTCGTCTAGAATGCAAAGAACGTTTATAAAGTATCTTCTACTAAGGTTACCTGTCTTCTACGGAGGTGGCCGGGTGTTTTTTCGTACCAGAAACGCAGGTGTTTAAATCGAAACACACACACACACACACACACACGCCCGTTAGCTTTATTTGCTTCGTTGTCATATCCCAAACACAACCAACAGCAATTTTTCAGCAATTATACCGAATTTGAATTTATAATTTTTTTACTATATAGTATTCATGGCTTTATACCGACTTTTATGCATTTTCGAAAAGAGTATTCAAATATAAATAAATATTTTCTTCATATTTAAAAAAAAACGCTACGGTTATTTTTCCAACTACAAGACTTGAACTTTGATTTTTCTTAGCTAAACAAAAGCAATTGTTTGGGATTTTAAATAAATTAATACATAACTTGATTTCTGAGATGGAAGGGTGTAATATATATATATATTTACTGCATTCAGATTTCTCGGTGTTCTTTACGATTTGGTTGTTTCTGCGACCACTAAAGTATGCCGTTATTAGAATGGCACCTTACTCCGGTACTTACATGAACTTGGTCCTGACGCTCCGTTATTACGCCTCTGGCCTTAGCCATTCACTATTACTTAGTCTCATTCATCATCGTCTTATAGTACTCTGCAAGAAAAGCTCGACCTGAGCGATTGCCCTCCATATTAGATGGTTTATGAGCAAAAAGATCAATGCCTTTGGTGCTGTGAATAGAAAATCGCCATTGGTTCTGTTCTTGGGATAATAACTCTGGGATTACTGGAATAATTCTCTTTAATCGCATTTCCTTTAATCCATTTAATTATATTTACTTGCTATCTTTTACGATGATGTTTTTTCTTATTTTTCATAAAGAAAATATCTGATCTTAGATCCCAATGTCAGACCTTTCGTTCTCCGGAGAAGTTTGGTTTTCCCTTTTGAAAAAACAAACGTTATATTAGAATTCTTATCAAAATATATTTTCTTAAATCATACTCCAAAAGACATCGTTTTGCTAAAAAGAAGATATTCACCACTTATTCTAACGAAGTTTGAACACTGGTGATTGCTTTGAATCATAAATGAAAACAACTTCATTACTTATTTCTGACTTTCAAAATTTTATTAATAATTATAATATCGTAAAGGAATTTAAATAATTTATCGAACTATTCGGTAAGAAAATTATTCAATATAAGCCGCCTTCATCCCTTTTTAAACATCAACATGAAGAATGATTATTAATAAAGTTCATTTTTGCATAGTTTGCCGCATTCCTTCTGGCTTCATATTGGAATATTGTAGAGTATTAATTAATCAATAAATCTTTTTCGTGAATAAATTCCATTCACACTAACAATATTCGCATATGAATTCTAGAAGTTATCTTTCTTACTTAAATTCTTCTGCAAAATTTGGTGATATGGCATCGAAAATGCAAATGATGATAAAATAAAATGGAACCCCGTAATTGATGGATGCCTTGCGTCGAGGAATAATTTAAAAAAGGGTTTTCTGTACGCTTCTAGGACACAAACACAATAGTGAAACGTCTATCCGTATATGCCTCCGTAGAATGATAGAAAGAACAACCCATACTCTGGAAAGACATAAGAAGAAAAAAAACAGACAATAGATTACACACTTAAAAATTTAATTACTGATCAGATGAATACTAATAAATGTTCCTTATTTGTCTAAAAGGCAAAAGATAAGTGAACAATAAGATTTAAGTTTGATCTAACAGATCCTTTTAATGTAGTTACAGAATTCGATTCCATCTTATGTATGCTGATTACTTACATAACGTAAGAAAATCTGTATAAGTGATGATAAGGCAGTGCTTAAGAATAAATACAGACATGTAGGACTCTAGATTTTTAGAGATTATTCGTATCGTTAGAATTTACAGTCAACGTATCCGCTTTTAATTAAACTTCGAAGCAATAACTGAAACTTAGAAAAGAACCCTTTATTTTGTTAAAAACAGAGAAAAATAGAAAATTTATTATACACTTAACATTTAGTTCATATAGTAAATCAAGTATTTAGTACGTCGTTGGTTATCATTCATATAACTACAGGCTTACTAAAACTATACAAAGTGTACTGGAATTATACAAGAGATTTTACTGTTCTATCTTGATACGTAACATTTTTCTCACACACTTCAAATATAGTCATGACACTGAATACATAGACTCACTAAGATCCCACAACGAAATTGTTTTCAGCTTAACGTTCCTCTAGTCAACATCAAAAAACTACATCTAGCTATATGAGGAACTTTACAGAGAAAATTCAGTATACGATCTCTCTGTTTTACAAAATTTATAACTAGAAAAAAATAAATATTATACAGAACTTATGCCGGAGGCTTCGCTGTATATGTCAATAATAATTGAGCATCATCAGTTAAAATACTACAAATCACTACTCGAAGGTTCTATAATTAATTACATAAGCATATACACTTTGGAAAAACACTAGATAGTTTTATCACATCTATAATGAATTTTTTTGATATAAAAATTCATTTTTGTTTTACATAAACAGAAACATTCTCAAACACTATAAAACACTAGTTTATCTGCTATTTTCAATTGCAATGATACAATAATTGTTTCATTACAAATTATAAATCACACATTCAACATTGAAATCTATATAACTCAAATATGATATACACTTACATCACTTACATTTTACGTAGAATTTGGAAGCGAAATTGATATTGTGTATCTATAAGAATTAACCTAAATATATCCTCCTAAAAGGATAGACAAGCTGTTCAATCATAACGATTAATAGGTTTTATAGATGACAATTTTAATTAAAACGAATGGCTTTATATTATGAACAGTTAACTCTCCTTTTAATACAAGCATTACGTTAAGGATAATTAAATTTTGTACAAGTAGACACATCAAGACAGAATGACTACTGTTCACCCGATATTCGTATTCCTTTGTCTCCTACACCAGTACTAATGCTTATTTGACAAACCTTCTACTTGTTAAATAGGCTTTATAAAACATTCACATATCTTAGCGACGATTTAATAGCCAGCTAACTTGATACAAGTTGAAACGTCTTTACTAAAACAAGCAAGACACTAATTGGAGATATAAAATAAATCTTAGGCTTAAGTCTACTCTTGATTTTCTGCAATTAATATAACTTTTTTTCTTCTGATTATAGCAATTAGAGAAACATTAAATTACGAAAGATAAGCAATTATGGATTTGCAACTTAATTTACGGATCTTGAAGATTTTCCTATTCAGATAGTTTTAATTAGCTACGAAAATTTAACCAATAGTAAACTAGAAAAAGTTTAAACATTTCTAATCAGTCAGTAAGAATAATCCCGTTTATCAAAAGGATAAACCATAAACTATTTGTTCGAATTGCTATCACCAAGAAAATGGATTATATGTACACAATACGGCAATGATATCGAAAATTACTGGACTCTTGCGTCATAAGCAAGGTCTTCAGTCAAGGAGAATACTATAAACTTTGAACAAATAAAATCGCATTTGAAAACCTCATTTTCAAATATTTATTTTGAAATCAATGTTGCCTGCAGGTAAGTTAAATAACAAGCAGTAGAAAAAGTCTTATTTAACTCATCTGTTTTGTTTTTCAATATTATACACTTTTTTAAAAGTATATACTAGAATAACTATTTATAATAGCTAGAGGACAAAAGTAAGTTCTTATACTTTTCTGAGTATAAATATTTACGAAACAATCCAATGTCAGCATCCTAAAAGAATCATCTCCGCTTTCTTGGTACGTTACGTAGACTCTAACACATGAACTGAGAAATAAAACAAGATTTTGCAAGATAATTGAACGATTGCCTATATGGAACTCCTGACAGATAATCAGAAAATATTTTTTATGGAAAAAATAATCTGGTCTTGCAATGAAAGCGTAACTTAGACATATTATGACAGACGTATTCCATTAAGATTAGTTGCTATTGAGTTTATACGAATTTATTTAATAAATTTCTACCAGAAAGATTTATACTGTTCATAAATTAGAGAATCACTTGCAGTAGTAAACGAAACATGTCAAAACATGTTACTAAAAACAACTAGAATTGATATTTTTAAGATAACAGGATTCCTAACAGTAAAATTATATTTATTTCAATAAAATTGCATTTTGAATTTGAAAAAAATACTAAATATGTTTGAATGTTTGATAGAAAATCACAAATACTTTTTTACTCTGAAATCTCACCTATGTAGCCGTGGATCTTTTTAGAAATTATAACATTCTAAAGGTCCAGGCGAGGATCATTACGACAGCTAATGATCTAGTAATATACAAAGTTATAAATGTTTTAGCTCGTCTATAGAAATATAAACTCAGACTTCTTGGAGGTATTCTCTAATCACCTTATAGTTTGATTGAAAGAGAAAATAAAATGATACCCATTAGGCGAGTCTAACGATCTACCATTTCTAATATGGTTATCAAAGTCTTTAACCTTTGAATTCAGCGAAGTGAAAACTCAATTTTTTGCCAGTATTTCTACTGAATAAGTCATCTCACTTGAAGGTCATCTAGTCCGATTTGATAGAAAAAACATTAAAATTACTACGATTGGGTATTTGTCAGATGGACGCTCGCTTCTGATTCGCTTCGAAATATTCTTCGGACAGTTCTGATTCTGACTGATGGAGGGAGTCCAAGATGTCGTCCTTTGTATCCGATGGACTAATGATATTCATTTGAAGCAAATGAGGCGATCTGCTCAAGGATCTCCTCAGGGCGTATTTCTGACTCGTGATTCTCTTGTGAGGATAGCACGAACACGAACACACCGACGTGGTGTCGTCGCTGTCTGAGCTGTCCGGACCATGACCGGATATGACACTTCCATTGGCTGTGATGACGTCACCTTCTAGTCTCACCGCTTCCTGGGCTGCACTTTGAGCCTCGGCTTCGTCTCTTCTCTCGTCCTCGGTGTTCATAGTGAGGAAACGAAGGACGAGCAGATTCATGCCGGCCGAGACCACCGAAAGACCGAACAGAATGAAAACTAAACTGAACGCCACGTACTCTGGGTTTCTCTGCAATGCACTTTCCTTCTGTAGGGCCACGTAGTCTCCGAAGCCGATCGTCGTGAGCGTAATGAAGCAGTAATAGAACGAGTCGAAGTAGTTCCAACGTTCGTATTTGGAAAACGCCGCAGCTCCGGTTGTCATAACGAGCGTGGACAGTATCGAAACAAGACAAATAAGATGCGTTTCGGAGACGTCGCTGTTTTTCATTCCGAGACACTGCTTACAGTACTTGAGCATGCAAGCCACGAACGTGTTCAATCTCTCCCCGATACTCTGGAAAACTACAAGACCCAGTGGAATGCCGGCTAAGGCGTAAAACATGCAGAAAGTCTTTCCTCCCCATGTGGCTGGAGTTGAATGGCCATAACCTGCAAGAAAAGAAAAGATATGTAGGAATTTTATAGTAGCTTTTGCACTTCTTATTATTGCTCCTTAAACTACTCAAGAAGTGTCATACATTTGATATGAATACGTGTAAAAATAAGACAAATACTTTTACTGTTCAGTAATTTGGAAAGTTATGAGTAATATGGAAAGTTGCAAAAATAAGACAAATACTTTTACTGTTCAGTAATTTGGAAAGTTATGAAACATAACACAATTATGTGCATAAGTGATTTTACCAGCGCTTAAAAAGATCGAATATTATTAATCTTTTAATGTCTAAATACAACTTCTTAACATTATTCTGTCATAAAATCCATTAATAATAATACTTTCTTTCATTTTGAAATTCTTATGCTGTTCTCTTGTTCGTAAATGGGTGGCTGGTTTCATCTTTGATCATTCACTGCAAGTCGCGGCAGACATCAAAACCAAATTTATCTCAACGTAGTACCTCTACATTAACAAAAAAGTTTAATGTTTTCCCTGATAACTAATCGATAGTTCTGCTGATAACACATTATATTCCATTCTCCTCATCTGACAAGTAGTCCATCATTCACAAATAACTAAAGCACCAAGAATACATAGAGAAAGTACTTTAAATGATGATATCTATTCCGTTCATAATCAAGGAGAGATAACCTATGAACATAATACAACGACAAAATTCAGTTCTGTTTTGTTCCTGTGTTTTCTCAAAAAAAGTGAAGAAAACAAGGAATTCTACTTTGCTTTTTTATTCTTATAATACCCACATCTTAAAGAGAAGTGATACCCTATCTCCTAAAATGTGCCTCCGACCTTTCCTGACATAAAAATATCAGATTTATAGTTGAAGTATATCTATCTTATAGATTTATGTACGGATCGATAGCTAAAGTATTAGATTTATAGCGGACTCTCTAGGAAGTTTGACTTTCTCTTCCGTTGCAGACAGGCGTTATTTCAATTCCGAGAAATGGTTTTTCTACACAAATTCTAGCTTCCTCTTACCACCTCAGAATCCTATTTTCAGTATTAGTAGTTCTAAAAACCTTCATAAAATTGTCGTCCTTCTAGACGATAGCAATTTGGCTAATTGACGGCTCACCCTTTATCGAAGTACTCAACACTCAATCCTCAGACTTTCTTAACTATACTTTCTCTGTGATTTCAGCTGAATAGATTATGACTAAGGAAGCAAGTTGATAAAGAGTGATATCTGTAAAATGAATGTTTTCTTGCCAGTATAAGTCTTTTAAATTACAACCAAGATTTCGTTATTTTTTTCTCATCCTTTTATATATCAAGTTTTACACCTCATATATGAGGAAAACAAATTTTATTTTTAGTTTCGAAAAGCATGGATATTTCAAAAAAAAAGACACAGAAAACGCAATTAAAGTTCTTTTACATAACAACAGAAAACAAGACTTTATAGAATTGAATTATCATTACAATTACTGCAGAAGTAACAAAGGAAGTGTGTTATTTATTTTAGTTGTGTGTGCGCGTGTGTGCTTCTGCCAGTTTGCCTCTTTTGCGAAGAAAGAACCTGAATTATCTGGAAGATAAAGCTGTTTCGGAAACTCATGAGTTTTTTTATGTAATCAGTAGTTAGTAGTTAAGCAGAATTTGGTGTTTAAAATGAAATCTGTAATTGAATTGATAAACTCTACCGATCTGCTTAGTCGTTCCAGAGTAAGACATTAAAACTAAGTTTTAAAACTTTAAAATATTGGTCTTTTGGACAATTATTCCACTGTGAATAAAGCGATGTGAAGTAGCTAATCTTATTTAGGCACCATTTGTTGTTATTCTTGTTGAGCATAAGTTTATGGAGAAATAAAAATTCAGCTTTTGTCAAAATTCATCCTTTAAACACTTATAAATGACAAAATGTTCAAGAACAACGATATTAGACAAGTTACATTGATCAGATTTACGATGATATACTGTATGTTGGAATAACTACAGTTGAAAAACGGCGTGTTTTAAATAGAAAAGTAAGTAAAGGTTTTAATGATTTTTATTTTATTTTAGAATTTGCTTTGTTACACAGGGTGGGAGATTCACGAAAACAATTTAAGTTATATGAACAATTTCCAACAGGCTGTAGGTTCGAATCCCATCATGGTATGGGTTTTGTGCCATTCCTACTATTCTGTGTGAAAAGGATTGTGCGATTCTATCACTTCTTCTAGCAGAGACTTCATTCCCAAAACTCTCGATAAAGCGACCATACAGCATCCATTTAGAGAGATCAAATGTAAAAAATAATTAATAATACTTTGAGAAATTATTATTTATTTGGAGAATTTATAAACAAGTCTATTGCGTATATTTTAAAGTAAAGAAATCTTTTATTTTCAGGCTTTTGTCACGTTCTGAGAAATGATCCATAATCTGTGCGCAAATTATTCCTTGGGGTGCACAACCGCGTCATTTGTATTGTAGAAACCTTGCATTATGCATCCCTGTAAAATCCTGTACTGTACACGTTGAGCGATTTTCTTTCTACCAGAGGAGGGGTAATTATTTTTAGATTAACTTCTCAAGCTTATTACGGGGATAATTACATTACAGAAACTTTAAGTAACTATTATTGAGGGTTGAAAATATTTAAAAAAAAAAAAGAAATAAAATATTGAAGAAAAAATAATAGGGTGTTATTCTTCCAGCAACATTTTGATAATGTTTCTTATAAAACGAACTACATATATATTGAACCTAACATGGTGACACAATGACTTCTCTCCCGATAACTTCATACAAAGTATTCAAATCAGGCCTGTGAGCCTGATTTGTATTCGGAAAACAGAATAACGCCCTCTCCTTCATCTTCATTAGATATATTGAGCATTTGAAGATGAAAACTGTAACGGAAAACTGTAATGTGTGCAACTTAAAGGACCCTTTGTAAGACTGCATTATTATATTACGGAAATGAAAAATTTTGTACTCCTGTGAAACAGTTTTAAATTCAAAAATGATAAATAATATTTGCTTGCATAACAACAATTTTTACACCAATAAAATGTAAAACAAAATAAGTAATGATGAAATACAGTTTTGTTTTATACAGTTCAAATGTAATGATCATCATGCTTGTTAAAAATCACTTGAAGTATACATTAAATAAAACTAAATTGAACTTTACACTGTGTCATATTCTGGTAGTTGCTAGCGAGGATGACCTGTTTGGAGAAATTACTGTAATATTTTGTCTGAATTCCCCTCACAAAAGGTTGTCAAGCTATCGATAAGCTACGGTTTTGATAATTTGGAGACCCTGCTCTTAAGAACCAAACGTAGAACGCTTTAAGGAGTCTTTGAACAATTTCCCTCAGTTATAGATCTTCAATAAGAAGGTGATATAAAAACAAGTGATAAATTCGCCTACCAATTAGAAAACTTTATAACCATCCACGCCTTTAGTGCGATTTCGCACAACTTATTGGTTGAATAACCAATGCGCTTTTCACTCGGAAAAACAAGAGTCGGAAAATAAACTGTATTTTAGGCGACATCTTGATTCTTTACCATACGGGATAATTTGGTGTGGTATATACTGAAAATGATATCAATTTACTAGTGCTTTTATTCGGTAATTTACTGTATTAGATAGGTAAGGAAATTTCCTTTGTTTTTCAGTATACAAAATATGCCGTTTGTGCGTGAAATATCAGAAAATAAAATATTAATAATGTGAACCATGAAAGAATTATAAAGAAAATCTCTTTATCCTTCTTAGTGAGGCGGACATAAAAACAGTATTATAAATAACAAAAGAAACTTATTCCATTCAATGCCATGTATTTTGATAATTATTTCTTTATAGTTAGGCGTATCTATGTTCTTTTGTTTTGAGGGAATAAAAATCTTTTTTTTGCTATATTTTACAACAATATCTGTTTCAGAAACTACGAAATTTTGTATTTATCTCTTGTCACATATAAATAACTATTTCCGTCATACACCCTAACATTTTGGCTCATAATTCTACAACTTGAAGAAGGTTGTAAACGTAACAGACATTTAGCATAGAGAGTAGATTAGAGGTCAGATAACTGTCATCTGGAGAGCAAACATGAACTTTTTACTTCAAGCCAACTTGGGATGAACAATAATCTCTTGTCTAAAGGAACTCACAGCGACCCATGCACGGAGTGATTCGAATCTACAGTCTTTTGGTTGGAGAGTGGAATTCAAATGATTTCTTTCTTAGTAATATGCTTTATTCTGTATCTCAGATAATCTGATTCTACTTTATACCACTTTTACAGCAAACTTGTTTAAGTAGTTCTCCGCTGAAAATGGCAGAATCCCTGTGCCGCTCACAAAATCTACAAAACGAGTAGCAACTAGTTACCACTCAAGTTACAATATATATGCTAGCTGTCCTTCAAAGTCACCAGTAATAAAACAGCTACGTCATGCTACGTAAGGAAACATCCCGGTTTGTTTGAATAAAACTACTATTGCCTTGAAGAATGCAGCTACCATTGGTTCCGTAATCCTTGTCGTGTTTACGCTAGAGATACTCAATCATAATTGAGGACAGGTGTTTAAAATTAACTCAAAGAAAAAATAGATGCATTCAAGAAGTAAATTGTAAAACCATTATCGATGGTTTATTAAGTTAAAAATTGAAGTACTTGCGATTCAATAGTAAATGTTATTGAAATAAGTAACTGTTGGCGTCACTTAAAATATTTCAAACTTCAAAAGGCATGCGAATCATATAAAACAGAAGCGAAATCTGAACGAAGTAACACGTCCTAAAAATTAAAAGGAAATATATCGCTATTGAACATACTTCTATTACTATTCAATGACAACTGGTTCACTGAAGAAGGAATGGAGGAAGCTAAGAGAAGTAAAAAAAAACAGAGTGAACACATTTCGCATACAGGATATTATGCCTTTTTTCGGCTACGTACTATATTTGATCTTTACTGAAATAGATTCAAAACACGGTAAAAATATTGCATCTGATTTAATTGGAAACGGTATTAGCAAGTCTTTGTATGTTTTTATAGTACGCCCACAAGTACGAGACCCTTCGACACTTCTGCGCATGTCAAAAGAAGGAGAATCCATTCCGATAAGAGGGTAATCAATCTTCATTGTGGGATGAGTGTTTATTATTACACGTCGGAAAATTAACTTCTCTTTTATGATCATTGTAGTTTTTAAAGAGGTAACTATTTTGCTTGTATAACAGTTGCAAAATTTTACGCATAAAGCACGTGATTTCGTGTTGGTGACCAATTCGTACAACGCTTTATTTCTTACTCCCCCTTCAACATGAATTGACTCTTCTTGGCAGTCTGCCAACGACAGCTCTCGCTGATGTGGTGGGACTATACATCAATCACTTGGATCTTTCACTTATCGTAAAAATCGCCACAAAACAAACAAGTTTGCATTTATTAGTTCATCGAGGTATACCCTTTATTCCGATGACACTATGAAAACTTGCGTTTTGAAATTTAACAATATGTGGTTAGTTAATATTCATGAAAATGAGGATATTCATACATCTAATAAGTGAACTATTAGTTATAAATAATCATCATTTGCTATTAGAATATCTGTGTTTGTTAGAACTTTCTAAACTTACTTTCATCACCACATTATTTTCATAAGAATGCTAATTATGCATCGGTTACTTGAACTAATTAAATTTTAATGTTTGGTAATGAGTTGGATAAACATTTTATAGTTAGCAGAATTGCTTTTTAGCTTATCAGAATATGTATCGAGAAGAGTAAAGCTATAATACGAAAATTCTCTTTGATGAAACAAGAAACTCCCATCTGGTAACCTTATATAGCGTGTAAAGTTTTGCAACAATATTCCGAGAAGTAGCTCTGTCAACAGAATCACAAGTGACCAAGAATAAACAGGTAAGTGAGTTATTCTAATTAATGTAAATTTCTCTTAAAATTTAATTATTTCAGTATGCACAAAGATTACTTAGTATTCAGTCGATAGCCAAGTTCATACGCGTTGCTAATCAAATAACGATATCTTATTTTTCTCCTTTTGGCTTGATTGCATTTTCTTACACATAAATCTTTAGAATTCTAGGGTCTAAATTTATTAGTATAGAAATGAAAGAAGTTTAGTGGATGTTTAGATAAACATGAACGCTTCTAGAGGACGAGTTTGAATGTTCGTTATAGAAGGATATAGCTAACAAAAATTAAATTATCTCCTTTAATAATTACTTTTTTGTAGTACATTATTGTTAACCAGAACAGCTACATTTACAGGGGTAAACAATGATCGTCACTGTAGATTGTACTGCTAATTGTACAGTAATCCCGCGATTAATGCGTTTTCGATTAGTGTGTCATTTTTTTTTCGATACCCAAATTCGATTAGTGAGCCTGTATACATCTTAAAAATAAATGTTACAGATTTTAAAAATTTTCTATCCATACATTTTTATGGCTAACTATTCTAAAAAAGCATTCACCAGAATGAAATAATTTAGTTACCGATTTAAAACATTTTACAAAGTTATTTTTAATGGCATACTACACTACTTCCATGTAGTATTTCTAAAAAATATTTCTAAGCATTTTTCATGAATAAATATTTTATAGTGGAAATATTCTGAGGAGAATAATATTCGAGAATATGTCGAAAAGCTCAGATCCAGAACACCTAATAACATCTGTGTATCGTTAATTTTCACACATCGAAACCTTTCAACATTTGGGAAAGGGAATACCGCTGTTTATGATCGGTCATAAATATTGCCTGCAAGCGGATTATAACAATCGGCGGCGTATCCTCTGTTCTCAAAACTGAAGGAAATGACACCTGTGTAGAAATGTCAGTGACCAAGCGGAATATTTTTAAACATGGATATATTCATGAATTATCGTTAATTTTCACACATCGAAATCTTTCAACAATCGGGAAAGAGAATACCGCTGTTTATGACCGTCATAAAAATTGCCTGCAAGCGGGTTACAACAATGGGCGGCGTGTTCTCAAAACTGAACGAAATAACATCTGTGTCGCAAATGTTAGTGACCAATCACCAAGGTAGTATAAAGAAAATTTTTCCACTAAAATTGAAGATCAAGGTACATACTATAATTACATAGAGTTTTGATGATCGTATCTCGTGCCTCATTTACAATGTTATATGAATGTGTTTTCCCTTCCTTTTTTATTTTAAAGTATTTTCCCAAGCTTTAATCATGAGTGAAACAATTAGTGAGCAAAAAAGTGGATGTGTGAAAAAGATTCGAAAAGTAATCTCATTGGAAGAAAAACTTAAAATAATAAAGAAAAATGAACAAGGCGAGTCCAGAGCAAAGATAGGACAAGAACACAAAATGGGTGAATCAAGTATAAAAGCAAATTTAAGTAAAGTTGCTGAATACAGAAAAAAAGGTAAGGCTGCTTCAAATTCATCATGCATGACCACTCGAAATCAAAGTATTATAATGATTGAATTAGATAGACTTCTCATGGATCAAAAATTGTAACCAAAAACGGATCCCGCTAAGCAAAGCACTGATCTTATTAAATCAAAAGCATTGTCTATTTGCAATCTTGAAAGAAATGGCTATCAACGATGTAAAAGAAGAATTCCACGCTAGTGCTAGGTGGTTTGAGCGATTCAAAAAGAGAAATGGCCTACATAATGTTCGAATTACAGCGAAGCTGCAAGTGCAGATAAAGAGGTGGCCAGAAAAATTATCCAGAGATTTTGAAGAAAATTGTGGAAGAAGGGGGCTATTGTAACCAACAAATATTTAATGTCGATGAAACCGGCCTTTTTTGGAAGCGAATGCCTTCCAAGACTTTTCTGGCCAAATCATAGAAATCTCAGTCTGGTTATAAAGTCGCAAAGGATAGAATGACTCTTCTATTAGATGACAATGCCGAAGGTGATCTAAAGTTAAAACTCATGGTAATTTATAGGGCACAAAATCCTAGGGCTTTCAAAAGCATTGATCAAGCTTCTCTCCCCGTTATTTGGAAATCTAACAAGAAAGCATGGATTACTAAATCTTTATTTTAAAGCTGGTTCACAAGTTATTTTCGTCCAACAGTTGAGAATTTTTGCAACGAAATAATCTTGATTTTAAAGCTCTGTTTATTATAGACAACGCACCTGGTTACCCTACTTCTCTTGATTCATTGTGTGAGAATATTAAAGTGATATTTTTACCGCCAAATACAATTTCTCTCATACAACCTACGGACCAAGGGACTATCGCAACCTTTAAGGCATACTACCTGAGAAGAACATTTAAACAGGCAATAGAAGCAACATCTGGTGAGAATTCTATGATATTAGTAGAATTCTGGAAGAAATTTAATGTTAAATATACTATTGAAAAGATTAATCAATCTTGGAATAAAATTACTGCTAGCAATATGCGAGCCGTTTGGAAGCACATTCTTCCACACTGTACAAAAGAATTTGGAAGCTTTTCAAATGAAATGGATAATGCTGTTGAGGAAATTGCCAACATCGGGCATGAACTGGGTTTTGATGAGATTGACAATGATAACGTCCAAGAGTTAATTTATTCTCATTCTGAAGAATTAAGTGATTCCGACCTGCTAAATTAAGATGCACAGCGGGAAGATCCCGAAGAATATGAAGAAAATTTAACCACTGATGGTCAGCCAAAAGAGATTTCACAGAAACAACTTGAAAATGTTTTTCGTACGATCGAAGTTTTTAAGCAGCAATGCTTAGAGGCTGATCCTGATGAAGAGAGAAGCAGTGAAACTTGCAGAAGAGTAGAAGAGACAATAGTTATATGAAAACAAGAAATGGAATGCCCGCCTAACACCGTTAGCTCAATTCTTTGTTAAGAAGTAGAATAATAAAATTTATATTCTGAATATGTTTTATTGTCTTTCAGCGTCATGGTTTTTCTTTAACTAGGCCCTGAGACGTACCTTAATTCTTTTATAAAAAAATTAAGGTTCAAAAAAGAAATCCGAGGAACGAATTATACTTTTCCTAGGTTATTCGATTAGTGCGTTTCCGATTAATGCGCCTGTTTTAAACAACGCATTAGGCGCACTAATCGAGGATTTCTGTATAAGCATTCTCCAATGCTTTTTGGTCAATTCGTGATGAGTCCATGCTTTCTTATGAATGAACACAATTTTTAAAACTTTTTTTGTTTAATGTTATCTGAAAAATGCACATGATTGAGAGTCGAAAGATTATTATGTTAAGATAGAGAAGGAAAAGCATATGACACTATTCGAACAGTTTCTATCTGCAACTTTTAAATCACAGAGTTTATTTCGTTAATTCCGAATTCAGTACAACATAAGAGAATTATATGTTGCTTACCCTTATTGCTCATATTTTAGATGTAAAAACCAAATAAAAAAATTCTAAGAAGATGTTTCTCATCAATAAACACTCACCTCAATGTCTAAAAATGTATTTTCAAATTTTAAACTATTTTAAGCAAACACAATTACAAACGAACAGCTTGTATTCATTATGCGTTTGTACAATTTATACTCTTTATCCCAAATTCCAATTTTGGATGTTTAACATCGGTTAGAAAATGTTAAATACTCACGATTTTCTTGAAATGTGATATCTACTTACCAATAGTTGTCACAACAGTTGTGGCGAAGTAAAACGCTCCAGAAAATTTCCACTGGATACCAGCTTTATGAGGAACACTTTTAATGATAACCGTAGTCCACACCATGTAGTCTTCTGCACTGATATTATACTTCTGAATGAATAAATCTTCAACGTAGTTCAGCACTAACTTTTGTCTATCTTCATTCTCTGACTCCAAGGCATCAAAAATAGCTGCTCCCACCAACAAGTATGTGAAGGTGCAAACTATTAGAGACAGTGTGCGTACGTTCTGTCTTTTCATATCTCTGAGATTAATATCTTTTTCCAGAATAGCCCATTAGCGTTTTCATTTATGAATTTATGGAAGATAAGTATTATAATGTTAGAATTTTCACGTTTCAAATTGTCATACTATGTTGTCTAATACACATGTTCAATATAGAACTCGAGTATGGATTCTGTAAGCAGTCATTGTTCATATTTCATTTTTTTAATTAATTTGAACAGGAAAACAGAAGACATCAGCAACTCTCCTGGAAGAAGAAAATTTAATGAGACTCGTGTTTTATAATAAAATCAAAGTTTTTGTATATTCTATATATATCAACGAAATATTCAATAATTCATTGTTTCTCTATTAATCATTTGCAAACTGTAGATAATTTATTGTACTAGTGTAATTTCTTAGTTCATAAAGAATAATTAGTTTTCTATCTGTTAAAATTTAATGACAAACTAAGTTTTAACCTTAATTCTTCTCTGTTGGATTTTTTGCAACCCATCAATGAAATTAAATATTTTATTCAGATAATATCTACAGTTTATCAGAAAATAATTAAAGTTTTCTAAACTGAAAAGATATTTTTTTTAAATTCAAATGCATTTTTAGATTTGTTCATTTAAGAAGAAATATTTGTACAAAATCCGATATCTGCTTTTTGGAATTATGCCAAATTCTTTTTCCAAAGTGTTCATGCTAGCGAGAATGCATATTTGCTCCAAGGTTTTTCAGTTTAACTACATAGCTTTAATGTCACGTGTGCTGTTTCTCTTGGAATGCATATTTACGTGTGTATGAAATAGCGTACATCATGGTACGTCAACATTCTGACTTTGGTAGCAACGCTAAAATTTAATATAAATTAAATGTACTACATTTATATTTCGTAACGTCCCTGCAGTTATATGCTTCATTGCGACAAAGAATTTTATGATGCCTTGTTTTCTAGCAGTGTCGCATCATAACAACATTCGCATTTTGGTGGAGATGAAAACGCAAAGAGTAGTTAAATACTTTGATTGCTGTCTATCTCATTAATAATTGCAAAGTTTGAATATTTTCCATTGTCTAAACTATTCAGATAGATTATTTACATAATGCAGTTCGCATGAACTTCACCTGCACGAGGTAATAAACCTTACAAAGAAGTTAATATTATTCACCTTTTAATTCATCTCTTCTTTCCATTCTTTCGAACGACCGCTCATATATATTTTCTGAGGTTTGCAATCTATAAAATTCAAATCCATTTAGTACCGCTTTCCTCTTTATTCTTTCTTTCCAACCATCAGTTAACTCGTAGATCTGGCAGCCTTGTTTGAAACAATCTACAAAAATGATCACTTTCACAAAGAAAGAGCTTATTAATAATAATTCACAACAATGGATAACGAAGGTATCCGATTGAAATCGGATACATTCGTATAAAATAACACAATTCTGCACTTCTACACAAGGGATGCGAATAGGAAATTACACAAAACAAAAACTTCACTCTTTTGCACTGGGATAAACATTAGTTTACTCAAAGGACGCTGTTCGCTGCTTCCCAAGGGAGTGCTTATTGTGAGCCGAAAGTTTTATTTAACTCCTGCAAATACTTTTGAAAGCAATAGAAAAAGGCACTTTACCGTATACACTATCTCAATCTCAAAGACTAAGTTACGAGAGCAAAATGATGTGTCATTAATGTCATTAAATGGCACTGAATGGAAAGTGGAAGAGGAAAGACCACGAGGGGGGAAATAGATCCATGGAGATGGTGAGAAAATGTACATAAAGCATGCCCGGTGGACAGGAGATGGTCAGAACAGCTCAGCATACAATGCATTGGGAAAAAAGTCGTTTCACAGAGTTATATTAAATAGCGTGCAATGTATTTTACATTCCATTAAATATTTAAACTCAAAGCTCGGAAAATGAGACAACACGTATAGCATTTTAAATTTTGTATGCAGTGTAAGAGTAGCTAAACAGAAAAGGCCATTTCAGGCAGACAGTTTATAAGCATACAATTTATTTGAATATACTTTGTTTAGTAGACAAGAAATTTTGGTTTCTTCTTTCTTTTTTATTCTTTTGCGTAATGTGTCATTAAAGAGAAGGGACATTCACAAAGAATAAATATTTTAGAGATGTGTACAGTCGTAATAAGGTGAACTTCCTTTTCGATTTCTTCCTCTTCGCTACATGTTTCATGGTAAGCACTTAGCACCAGCAATTGAACAGTTCGTTCTGCCACCCATTTGTGTTTAATTCATGTGGATGACAACGATTCAGTTTATTTGGTTAGAAAAATCTTCAGAAACATCGAAATAAACAAAATATGAAGTATTTTAAGCTTTTACAGCTTTGATGTTTGAGAATAAGTCTTATATAGCTACTAAAAGGTTTTGAAAGCTATAGCGACAAGATAATCGATGTACAACCGTGTACAATACCTTGATACAATAAGTAAGAGAGAACTGGTACATAAAAATCCATTAAATATATGTTAGCCCTAAGAAGAAGCTTGGAAAGTAAACTTATCAAAAAAGAAAAAGTAGTAAGCTAAGATTAGTTTGCACGACTTATTTTCACAACAATGACGGATAGACAGTTACAATCCCTTGGGTATGACCTGAAGGTCAAAAGGATTTGACAAAACTGCATTATTTTTCCCCATGAGACGTGTGAAAGATCAAATTTACGGAGAAAGCCATGCAATTACAGTCTCAAGGGATTTATCCCAGCTAAAGTGATGTACATCATTCAAGGGGAAAAAAGTCTTCGATGTATATCTTGTTAAATGAATATTGGAGGATGTAGGTACAAGGACATTTATGGCTACCAAATGCTGATAAATCACTACAGAATCCTATTTAATAATGTATGAAGAGAAAACATTCCTGTACATTGAGGTTACATTGTAGGTAAAGTAGGATTAATATGACACACAGCGACGTACTTTTGAACTTCTTTTGTTCAGCATTCAAACGCAGATAAAATAAATATCTTGTGTTAGTCTACTTCACCACTTTCATGATCACAACCTTATAAGCCAATCAGTTTCCGAAACCAAAAGTTACGTTATTACCGTGGCTACAAAAAGTATTAATTTATCCTTACAGCAAATAACTGAATAAAATAATGAGCTCGAGAGATGCTAATTTCCTCTTTGTTAAGAGTTGTACTGTTTCGAATTATTATCATTATCGAGAACTATATTAATAAAACATCAATGAACAAGAATGATTCGGAGTTGACTGTTGTTATGGTTTATGATTTTATGGGGAATTATGGAGTATCGAAAACACAACAGTTTAATGTAGTGCATTCAAATTTAATGTACAATAGTCATGCAAATTGAGGAAGAAATATCCTTAATTTTGTTAATCCAAACTACTTAACAAAATTAAGGGTTTCATTCTGAAAAACTGCGTGCATTTATTTTTGTTAGTGAATCTCACAAACGGAATAGCAGTTTTTGGAAAGAAAATATTAAATAGATAAAACCAAATTAGAACACATTCTGAAGTAGTTACATGTACATGAACCCGGGATGTTTAGTGGTTCCATGCTATTACTACCCAAGATGAACTTATCTTTGTGGAAGGCTAATAATAATATCATTCGGGATACCTTTACAGTTTAAATATTATTTCTTCAACCTTTCACCTCTTTATACAATACAATCAATGCCACACTGGAGTTATTTGGTCATTCTGAACCATTTCAAATGAAGTATATGGAACTTTTAAGGAAGTATTTGAGAATACTGCCTAATGTATTTGCATTTCTTTTTAATTACATAACGCAACTAATCTAGGTTAGTATTTTATTCCTGTCATTTGATTATGTTTGCTTGATGGAGAGGTTCTAACACTTCTGTAGCAATTATAGGCCAATCAGTATCTTAGGAGTAGTGGTAAAAGTACTAGAAAAATTGGTCAAAAAGAAAATTCATGTATGGGTGGATACAAATATAATACTGTATGAGGGGCAACATGGCTTTTTCACAAAAAAACGTTTTCACTATGGAAGATTAACCTTAATGAGAATGATGGTTATGAGGTGGCAGAAGCAGATAAAATAGCTAAGTTACTGAGTGACTACTTTGCATGGGTATATCATACAAGTGATGTCATGCCTTAGTGAATTATTGTCTTTTTTTATAAGAGAGTAATAGCAGAGTTGGATAAAGGTAATGGCTATAATGATTCTGCTAGATTTTGCAAAGGCATTTCACAGAATATCACATGGAACTCTGTTATGCAATGAAGGGATGGATATGACACTGGTTAAGTGGATTAGAGGGTGGCTGCTGAACAGATATCAAAAAATTTTTTTGGAGAGGCAGAATCAAGACAAACGAAGTGACCAGTGGCGTGCCGCAAGGTTTGGTTCTTGGACCATTGCTGTTGCGGGAATAACGCGTTGTGAAAGAGAACTTTAACACTAAGAATTCAAACTAGAAATTTTTAACCATAATCAAAGCTCGCACGTATCTATTTTTCTGTCAGCAGTGGGAACACACGTAATTTGGAATAGGAAAGGCGTTGTAATTAATACATCATTATGAGAAAAATAGTCATTTAGAATCGCATGCATTCACATTAATTTCAGCCTGCTTAATCCAAGTTTAACAAACAAACATGACATCTCGAGGGTGTCGTTAACCGTAAACGCAAGCCTTCTAATTTTTACAAATATTTAAAGATAGCTATTATAGAAATATTCGCTTTGCAGAAGTATTTTACAGGTAAAATACTTCTGCAAAGTATTTGAAATGTAATTATCCATTATTATTATTATTATTATTAATTGAAATTTATGCAATCATGAAAACCGCCATTATAACATCCAATCTAATTACTTCAAGGCTGTAAATGGAGCGAACACCACTGAGAATTAATACAAAGAGAAATGAAATGATGGACTTCAAAGCACATATGTTGGTATCCAAGGGACAAACAACTACTACCAACGATGGCGTTACTAAGATAAAGGCAAACAGCTTACATCAACTATATCTGGCAGGCTGTTACGTGGCTGCAGTTAAAGCCATTAATGGCATCTCACCCTGGAATTACAAATGGGATACGCATCGTTTCTTCAAACCTTTTAGCGAAATTAGCCGTTCGTTATAATAAATAAAAAAAAACAAAGCATTGTCTTGATGAAGATCAAACAGCTTTTATTGCCTGTAAGAGTTAATACGGATGGTTTTACGGAAGTTAAAAGCCGTGTACATGCTAGCTTAAATAGGCATGTGGTTTAAAACAAAAAGATACGCATTGCTCAGTTAATGAAGAAAATTTCTTTGTGTTGTGTTGTGTGTGTGTGTGTGTGTTAAGAATCTTTACTGTTTCTGCTACCCAGAAACGTAAAAGAAAACATCCCACGGAGATCCTTTTTAACGACTACTTCATGGTATAAAAAAAGACAATCTAAAAAGAACCCACTTTAACAAGAAATGTTTCTTCTAATGAATGCGGGTATGTGGAACCCGATGCTTGCATTCATTAAGAAAAAAAAAGTATTGTGTAAACAATAGGTTCAGACGTAGTCGTTCGTGCAACTCAACCATCGCTTCCTTCAGTTTGTCTGAAACCTACGATGAACAGTAACACACTGATAACGATGTCTGAAAACAGAAGTACGTAGTTTACTAACAAGCGAAGTAGGACAACCTTTGTGAGAAACTAACTGTACGAAACGTGAAACAGAATTGCAATCTAGTTTGTTGAAAAAAAATATATTTGGAATAAGACAAAATACTAACTTTTCAAAATACTAGGTGATTAAAACGCTTACAGGAAGTAATAAAGTGCTTATAAAATTTGAAGCGGTTGAAAAAGGGGAAATATGATATAGTAGAATCAATGGACAGTGAGAGAGAGAGAGAGAGAGAGAGAGAAATACTAGATTAAGTGCGGTAGACATTAAAATGCTATTGTTGACGTGTCGAATTCATTTCCAGTCAATGTTCAAACAAAATTCAAAACAAAACAGGGTTCACCTGAGAGATATCACAATGTGATGGCATAAACAGTTGTTAGAGAGATTTTGAAGATATCTTAGGAATAGCGAGACAATGGGTGAGGATTGAACATGAAAAAATATAAGAAATTTTTCAACCTATCCTTCTTAAATCTATTAGGTGAGCCATTGCCAACCACATATTCTACAGAATGGTGTACACAACGTTGCGTGTAACATTACGCAATGCTGAGTACATAAGAACAGTTTACAGCTTAAGAAATTTAGTTAGCAGAAATTACAAATGAAAAACGAAAACGTTCGCGCTAGAAATATTATCGTGGTGAAGATAACAAAGAATCCCTTTGATGACGTCAAATTTCACTTCAGGTATATTGATGAAATTTGCATCATGCATCCTGGGTTTTGATTCTGTGATTGAGTCATTCTTCCTTTTTAAATCTATAGAATACCACAAATAAATAGCTTTCATTCTTCTCCATATTATGCCAACTCAATGAAAGGCTTCTCGAATAAGCATTTTTCACACAAATGGATTGGGAGAACAGGTCCCTTCGTAAATCTTCCTATATCACACGAAAGCACCTAATATTATAGAAAAAGGATGAATATAGAAGGGATCATTAAATTTCAATGATGACTTCAATTTCTACCAAGCTACTAGATTTTTTGTAGAGCACGCATTATTGTTGAGCTGAATTGGGAAATAATAGCTACACTCAATTCAGAAATGTTACCATATTGATATTTATCGCACTCATTTTTGTCCTGAAAGCCATTAAAAATCTGATGTACCTTCATTTTATCTATTTTGTTATTGATACTTCTACCAAAAACGCAAACACCATGTGTTTCGCGGCTAAGGAAGATGCTGGTTTTGCGACTTAATTGTTTTAGCTCAATTCAGATAATATTCTATCATTAGTTAACAGGCCAGATCAATAAAAACGGTTACTTTTATGTTCCAAAACAGACTGATTAAAGATACCAAGAAATTATATACTTGGTTAAATTCTCTTCCCAAAGAAGCAAAATAATGTTTTGTGCGTGAAATATATTCACGTCTGAGCTACATGTATATAGAGGTAATGACTTCACGTCATTTACTTTAGTATGTATGTATCCCTTATAATTCAAAGTACACGCCCGAAAGGATGTAAACTTTGCATTTTTTCGGACGTGCATAATATAATGCTATGCATAATTGGAAGGGCCACTAACCATACCGGTTTCAACCTTTACTGGGGTCAAATTATCACCAATACTAAGATTTCTGGTTAGATGGGTGAAGATTTCTGGCTAGATGGATGAATCAAAATTGCTTTTCATATTCCCCTTTGTCTTGTAATGAAAGAACTTTGAATGGAGTGTTTTTGAGCTATATGCTCGCCCATTGAGGGCAGTGAAGTTAGCTGTGTTCAGCTGAAATTAAGATAGACCTTGGTCTTTTATATTTGTTGATTTCTGCTTCATTATATTCTGAGGCTCCTTGATTAACGGGTTTGGATGGTTACCTGTCTTGGTAAAGAACTTCTCAGCTAGATCTAAGAGAAGGGAAGAGATATGAGGGACATTAACTCGTCTATGGATCTGGGTGTTTCTTATAAACCAAGGGGCATCCAGAATCATCCTCAGGCACTTATTCTGTAATCTCTGAAGTTTTAGAATGTTTGAATTCGCGGTGTGGCTCCACGCCGGGGATGCGTAAGTGATCACCGGTCGAATTACCATCTTGTAAATTGCTAATTTTGTTTGCGTGTCCATATTACTTTGTCTGTTGATCATAGGGTAGAGCTGTGCTAAGACTTTGGATGTCTTTGAGGTAATGTAACTAATATGTTTGCTGAATAGGAGTTTACTATCCAGAATCGCTCCAAGATATTTAACTTCAGTCTTCCATGGAATCTTTACTCCCAATAAATAAATATCCTCCATGGTATGGATTTTCTTTCTAGTAAACAATATAGTTGAGCTTTTCTGGGGGTTAACTTGGATCCTCCAGTCTGCTATCCACTTTTCTAAAACGTGTATGCTGGTTTGGAGTCTTTTAGTCGCAAATTTTGGGCTAAGTGATCTTGCCATCAGTGCAGTATCATCTGCATATAATGCAGTGAATGTTGTTCTTGGGTTTATAGGGATGTTCGCTACATAGATTGAGAACAGGAGAGGTGCCAGAAGAGATCCCTGAGGTACGCCTGCTGAGATCCTGCGTCTGGTAGAAATCGTTTCGCCGACCCTGACCTGAATATATCTGTCTTTCAGGTAAGAATGTATTATTTTTATTAATTTGACTGGCAAGTTAAATTTTATCAGTTTGTAGAGAAGGCCTTGATGCCATACTTTATCAAAGGCCTTCTCTGCATCGATGAAGATGGCAGCTGTGTTGAGTCTCCAGTTAAAGCCTTTAGTAATGATTTCTACCAGCCAGTGCACTTGTTGAGCTGTACTATGGGCCTTACGGAAGCCGAAATGTTCATTAGGCAAAATTCCTAACTTATCTGTTTCTGCTTGAAGTCTTGAGAGGATCACTTTCTCTGTCACCTTTCCGAGGCTGGACAATAAGCTTATGGGTCTGTAGCTTTCGGAAAGGTGAGGAGTTTTTCCTGGCTTCTTCAGTGGCATGATGGTGGCTGTTTTCCATGTAGTAGGAAAATGCTGGAATCTATAGATGGCATTTGTAATGTTGACGAGATGGACTACAGCCTTTCTTGGAAGTAGTTTTAATATTCTGCTGGTTGTGCCATCCGGTCCTTGAGCTTTTTTACTCTTTAGATGGGAGATGATATTTATCATTTCTGCTGGATTTGTAGGAGTGATATGTTCGGAGTTAACAGCGTTCTGACTTAAGGGTGTCGTAACATGACACTAATCTTGTACATTAGGTTGATATTTAGATTTGTATGAGATGGATTGCACTGAGATTCTAGGTTATCTACTAGTGCTTCGGCTTTCTCTTCATCTTTGTGAACTGTCCCTTTCTTGGTTTGAATAGGGGGTATGAGTTGCTTTTTGGTGCGGATTGCTCTTAAGAATTTCCATACAGAATGATATTCAGTATTGATGTTAGCCAATTTGGTTTCCCATTGATGGTTTCTGTGTTTTTGAAGAGCTTCCCGGACCTGCCTATTTAGATTGTTCAATACTGTTTTATCTTGTGGGGCTCTGGTATTGTGGTATCTCTTTCTGGCCCTATTTTTGCTCTGATAAGCTCCATGATTTCTTCAGGGATACGGTTGGTTGGGTGGAAGACAATGGATTGTCTGACTGATTCTATTGCTTTCTGAATTTGTATGGTTAAGTTATTTATTGCTGTGTCAATCTCTTCCTTTTTACTGATATTGGGCAGCGGACCAATATGATCGGGAAGAACCTTGGCTAACTTGTCCCATAGTATGAATGTGTGCAGGGGAGAGAATTGATCTGATGAACCTAGATTAAGCTCTATGGGACTGTGGTCAGAAGATAATTCGTTAACTGATTCCAATTTGAATTGGTATCTTAAATTTTTAAAGATGACAATATCTAGTACATCCGAGTTACCTGAAGAGTTGAAATAGGTGGTTTCGGTAGGGTCGGCCACAACAACAGAGTTGAGCATTGAAAAATTGAAAGGTGAGTGGCCTTTGGCGTTAGTTGATGAGCTGTACCAAGATGTGTGTTTTGAGGTGAGATCTCCTGCTATTATTATGGAGCCTTTCGGACCAAGTAAGGAGTCCAGATCTGTTGTCAGCAGAGGAATGTTTGGAGGGTTATAAGCAGCATAGATCTTGAGACTCCCAGCATTGAAGGTATGTACCTCCACACCGGTCACCTCCAAGTTTACTGTTTTGGGCTTGTCTATTGTATTATGATTCAAATAACTCTTAATATGTATATGGCTGTGCCTCCACCTCTTGTGCCAATTCTGTCGTTTCTGCACATAGTGTACCCACGAATTTTTGGGTTATTAGCTGGTCTTAGGTGTATTTCACCAATTAAGATGATATCAGCACTGAGACGGGTTGCAAATTCTTGAAGTTCCCAAACCTTGTTCATCAATCCATTTGCATTCCATGCGATTATCTTAAGAGCTTTTGGTTTGAATTTATTACTCATGACAGATCGCTGTTATAATGTTTTGAGTGCCTTGTAGGAATCTCTTTCTGGAAGATGTTGAGGGGAGGAGCATGTCTTGCTGAATTCCTGCAGCATAGTGGCAAGTGAGGCTGTTAATACGGATGTTATGTTGGAGCTTTCTAGCTCGAGAGATGTAGGAGGCTTAGTTCTTGTAGCCTCAGCATATGTTTTGGTCATGTTGTTCCTTCCTGTGAGGTTGAAGCCGAGGTGTTTTGGACAGGAGGACGATTTGTTTGGTTGCTTAAAACGTTGTTACGTGGAGGAGCAAGATTTACTTTTGTCGATCCTCGATTTTTTGAATTGGAAAGGCATCCCTTGTAGTTGGGGTGAGGTCCTCTGCAGTTTGCACAACATGCTGGAGTTGTGCGTGGTTTGGTGCATGTGATGGTCTGGTGTCCCTCGCCGCACTTCAAGCACCTGAAGCCTGTCTTATATAATTTTTGGGCATGACCAAACCTTTGGCACCTATGACACTGACCTGCAGATGCTCTTTTCCTAAGAAGCTCAGTTGCAATCTTGAGTCTGCATACTACTGTCAGTTCATAGATCTGCTTTTGTGTGTTGCTTATTTCCACCAGCACCAAAGGCATTGGTCTTTTGTCAGATCTGAGCATTCTGCTCACTTTTACTGGGGACAGGCCCTGTCTGGAGAGATCAGTGCTCACATCTTCAGAAGTGATACCTTCGGCTATCCCACGTAGAACGACCTTTAGGTTCTTTTCGTTGGGTAAAGTGAAGGTGTGATATGGGATGTTATCATTGTCCATAATTCTGGTCATCTGTCTGTAATCCGAGACAGTAGTGGGTTGTATTTTAACTCCCTCATCTGAGTTTTTGGCCCATGAGTATGAGATGTTTTGTTCTCTGAGGGCTGATGAGACAGGGATCCATTTTTCCTTATCCCTTAATATGACTGGTGGTATCTTTTCTTTAGGACCATTGAGTGTTTCTATCCCTGTTGTTTTTGGTTCTTCCACATTGGTGGAGATTTTCCTCTTCTTTTTTTTGAAAATTTGGAGCTGTGTATCTGTTTCCAAGGTATGATAACTGCTGTCTTGGGATGTAGCATCTTCCATACTAGGGGAGTGTGCAAAATCTGATTGAGTCAGAGTTATGGGCTCTTCGCTTATGTCATCCATATTGTCCTCTGTGACTGCTGTGGGTGGGAATGTGTCAAAGAGATTGACTTTTCCTGGCCAATTATCACTCAGCAGCTTTCATAGTCTGAGGAATTCCATGTATACTTCCTCGAATTTGGCCTCATTCAGAAGTTTTGCCATTACAATAATTTAAAATGTGTTCAGACACAGATGGAAAAAGAGTAGAGATTTCTCAGGTATCCCGAGCAGGTAAAGATAATCCTGTGGACTTTTGAGGGTCCACTACCAAATCCCGTAGACACTCTTAGGTATCTACCAGCAATAAAATGTCACTATAAGAAACAATGGCGATACTAGCAGCAGTAGGCGTATCGCCCTTGTAATTACAAATGACTTACCTGGATAAACCACTATGGAAAATAAAGTATCTGTTTATGGTAGCAAGAAACTAACTACTTTTACTAATGAATAAGCATAAATCGCTAAAACACATCAATCAAATTCACAATTCACCATCAATAATACACGACACGAAACACTAACACACCAGCCGCCATCTTCCTATCACTCCTTTTTATTCGGCAAAAAATCGTTCATTTTACTTGACTTGGCTATACTTCTCACTTATTAACAATACTTCTCACTTATTAACAACACAATGACTCGGTAGCGCCCTCCATTTTGGCATGTATTAATATTAATACTATTAATACTAAGATTAAAGCAATGCAGAAATCCTATATATCTCATATACAAATAAGTAAAAGGTGCCAGAACGTATTATTAAAAATCTGTGGATAAGAGAAAGATCCTGAAAGACTTTTACCTTGATTCTATTACACGTTAAAGATATCAAGAAATTATATACTTAATTTTAATAATTTATCCAATAAAGCAAAGTGCGTGAAATATATTCACGTCTGAGCTACTTGTATCCAGAAGCTAATGACTTTACATCACTTAAAAACTCACCTAGGTCTAGCTCTCAGTAATGAGATGTCAATGAAGATCGAAACCAGTCTAGTTAGTGACCCTTCTCATTATACGTAGCATTATACACGTCCCAAATGATGTGTGCTTTGCATTATGGGATACATACTAAGGCAAGTGATATGAAATCATTAGCCCTATATACATATAGCTCAGACGTGAATATATTTCAGGCGCAAAACATTGTTTTGCTTCCTTGGGAAGAGAATTTAACCAAGTATATAATTTCTTGGTATCTTTAATGTATAATAGAATCAAGGTAAAAAACTTTCAACATAGATTGGTTATATTTATTGTAATGTTCCGCTACTATGATTAATATAATCAAATCCTGCATAATATCGGCTGTATAAATAATTTGTATAAATAATGTACAAATAATTTAAGTGGTCACAAACATAGTATGAGAGAAGATATGAAAGGTCTCTTTGAAGAAGCGAGAAAGAAATGTGAAAGAGTAAAAATTGTAGGATTACTACCTAGATATGACAGTACTGAGTTAAGGAGGGCGAATGATAGCAAATGATTTCACGCGCAGGCCATGTAGAAGATATGGATGTGAGTGTTTAGATGTGTGGGGTGTGTTCGATGGCAGAAAAGATTTGTATAAGAATGATGGCCTGCACTTGAATTCGTTTGGCATCAGAAGCCTGAAGAAATTACTTCTTGATATGAGACTTAATGCAGAGAGTCAAGGAAACTAGATCATCAAGGGAGGAATGGGGAAGATGTGTGTGAAAGTTCAACTATGATATACAAACGAGATAAAGATATGAATGCCTTTGAACACGGTTATGTATATGACGAAGGGATGGAAAAATATGCTTTGGGTTCGGACCTTTTAAGTATGTCTGGGGAGGGAAAAGAGAAAATTCTAGAACAAGACGAAATACATTGCATATCTAATTATAAGAATAGTCTAGGTTGTAATTTATTATGTCTATACACAAATGCTAGGAGCAACAGAAACAAAGGGGTTGAGTTCGTTGCTTTATTGAATACGATGTGGCCTAAGATTATTGGCATTAGTGAAACCTGGTCATCAGAATCAGATATGGTAAGCGGGATCGAGTGTAATGGATATACTATTTTTAGAAATGACAGAAGAGATAGGAGAGAAGGAGGAGTGATACTAATGATATCAGATGACTTAAGTCCAGTTAGGGTAGAAATACAAGAAAACAATGAGGGTAACAATGTTCCATGTAGCGATGAGTTTGAGTCTATTTGGTGTGATGAAGGTTAACAGAATGAAATATATGGTGGGTGTTGCTAACCTGGCAGCTCAGTTGTAGGGGACGAAGAAATGCATCGCCAATTTAGCCAAATGGGTACCAAGCGAATGATCATTATGGGTGACTTTAATTTTCTAAACATTGATTGGGTAGAAGAGAAATCTCATGATCAAAAAGAACAGGAATTTATGGAATTGTTGAGAGATGACTTTCTCAAGCAGCATGTGAAAGAAGGAACTCGAGGTCAAAGAGTGTTGGATTTGCTCATAGCATCAGAAGGGATCTCTGTTAAGAATATGGCTATGTTATCACCAATTGTTGACAGTGATCATGCTCTTTATTCTTGGGAAGTATCTAATTGTATTGAAGCTCCGATTAAATCAGGCTACATGCTAAATTACAAAGCTGGAAATTATGATCAACTTAGAAGAATACTATCTTGGGTCCCATGGTATCAGTTACTGAATGGAAAAAATGTCAGCAATTCATGGGAATCTCTGAAAAAGCTTGAATGAGGCGGTATCTGAATGTATCCCTAGTATTCGAAGAATAAATAGGTTGGGTGTGAAATGGATGTGCAGCCTTATTAAGCTAGAGATCCACAAGAAGAAGTTGATGTGGAAAGAATATCGTGAGTATAAGAGTGAGAGGAGTTATGAAATATATAAAGCTCAGGCCAGAAAACTAACGAGTATGTGAGGAAAGCTAAAACGGAGTATGAAAATAAATTGGCCATGCAAGCTAAAGGCAATCCAAAAGAATTTTATCGTTATGTCTCAAGCAAAAGAAAGAATGAATGTGGAAGAATAAGTTTATTGAATGCAGATGTTACTGGAGTGTTGGAAGCTAATGAGATTGTTCAGTTAATGAGTGCTCACTTTGCTAAGATATATCAACCTGGTGCATGGTGCTACTGCTACGTTAGATGAAGAGTTACAGGTTCGTGAAAATGAGGTTGAAGAGCTCTTGCATAACCTGGATAAGAACTTGTCAATAGGGACAGATGGAATATCTGCCCGTTTGTTAAAGTAATGTTCAGCTGAATTGGCTAGGCCTTTCACACATTTGAATAACTTGGGTCTCGGCTCAGGAATGATACCACAGGAATGGAAGGAATGTATGATAGTTCCATTGCACAAGGATGATGCAAAAACTGATGTGTCTAACTACCGACCTATTAGTATCTATGGTGTGGTAGCGAAGATTTTAGAGAAGTTGGTAAGAACTTGCATATAGAAATGGGTAGACAAGCATTCTATACTAAGCAGGGAACAACATGGGTTTACTAAAGGAAGGTCATGTTTTAGCAATTTGCTCATATGTTACAGCCAAGTTGGATAAAGGGAATGGATACACTATGATAATGTTGAATTTTTCTAAGGCATTTGATAGGATGTCACACGATATACTGTTGTGTAAACTGAAGAATATGGGACTAAAACATAATCTATTGACTTGGATCAGGGGATGGTTGACAGACAGATATCAAAAGGTGGATACAGTGGGTGTAAATATGCCAGATTTAAGGTAACCAGTGGTGTACCTCAGGGTTCAGTCCTTGGACCATTATTGTTCAATCTATGCATTAATGACATCAAGCAGGATCTATCATCAGATTTGCAATTGTTTGCTGATGATGCGAAGATAGGCGGGGCAATCAAGGATGCTACTGATATTCAGATATTACAAAATGATTTGAATAGACTGGAAATCTGGGCTAAATAAAATGGTTATCAGTTTAATGTTAGTAAGTGTAAAGTTATGCACTTTGGCATGATTAGAGTTCCAGCGGCATATTATATTAGCGGGGTTATGCTACAAGAAACTGAAGAGGCAAGGGATCTTGGTGTATTGATGGATAAGAATTTAAAGTTCAAAGGTCACATAGCAAAAGTTGCAAATACAACTCAGAGGATAATTGGTATGTTGAAGCGAATCTTGACATGTAAGGAAGTAATTTTGCCTCTTTATAAGGCTTTGATAAGACCACACTTGGATTACTGTGCACAGAGTTGGTCTCCCGGGTTCCAAGGGAATAAAGAAGCTGTGGAAAGGGTGCAAAGAAGAGTTACAAAGATTATACCCGGATTATGGGATTTAGATTATGAGGAAAGATTGCGAGTATGGGGATTACAGACTCTGGTTAACAGAAGAAAGAGGGGTGATATGATAGAAGTCTATAAACTTTTGAATGGGTGTTTTAGCATTTCAAATGATGAAATTTTTCTTATATGGAAGGCGGGGAGAGAACAAGGGGGGGCATCCATGGAAGTTAAGGTTGTTCACGGTCAAGAAAAGGGTTAAGAGCTAGGTTTTTCTCCCAGAGAGCAGTGAGCGAGTGGAATAATTTGTCCTTAAAGGTAGTGAGTGCATCTAGTGTGAATGAATTCAAGGGTAGGTATGATAGCTGGAGTGGGTAATTTACAGCCCTCGATGAGGCCTTAACTCCCTGGTGATCTTAGATAATAATAATAATAATTTTGGTACTAAAAAGCTAGCTGATGTTTTTTTTCAATGCAGGATTTCTGCCAAGCAGTTGACGAGTATCAGTATTTGATGCGTGTATATAATAAAAAGCTGGATCTTTTTCTCCTTTTAGTGATATGATTTCTTCAGGTTGTAAAAGTGAACTCCTTTGGTAAATCTAAATGTGAAAAGAGAAAGTTATCAATATCAAGTGTATCCTTTCTTGTCACTGCATTGATCACTGAGCTCTCAAGGACAGATGCAGTGCCAAGCTGTAACTGCTTCACATCAGTGTCGCTGCTAGAGTGCAAACCCCCCCCCCTCTCCAGAATGAGTCTCCAACAGGCACTGAATGACAAATGACAACTCCTAATTTGAAAATATCGATCCTTTCACTGTGATAATCGCTAAGCCGCTTGTTTCGTGTTTCGAGGTAATGATTCATGAGTGGATGCCGGAGTAATAAAATACTACTTGTGATTTTTGTCCTTCTGTTTTTGCCTCATACACGTGGCGATAATCGATACAAGGTGAGTTGTGGAATAGCTTCACGAAGTTAATTCCATCCTCCAAGAGATACAGTACAATCGATTAAGCCTAAGTGCATCTGTTGAAAACGTCAGCAGTATTTCTTTCTTTAAAAAAATTCTGACAGATCTAATGTTCAGAGGAAATCAAACTCTTTAGAGTAAATGATCCAAATACCAGTAAATGTTACTTTTAAACTGTTACTTCAAATACTACTAAAATCATCCACGTTACTTATTGAGGATTACTTTTCCAGTCATGATGGAAGTGCTACGATAGCTTTAGGCGACTATTGATACTTCTTTCTGTCACTGTGAGGGCCACTTACTTTCATTAATACCAATGTTTAATTTATCAAAAAAAGTCAAACTTTTAAACTTATACTTAAATATGAGGACTTTCTATCGAAGGCCCTTATTTGGTCTTCGACGAAAATTCTTAGGTTTATCCTACCTGGAAAAAAGAGGACACTTTCTAACGAAAGTGATTTAGCTGGTCTCACTGGGATTGAAAGGATTTTCCTCAGAGTGGAACTTGTGTTTTTCTTGGCGCAAATCTGGCAGAATAATTGTATGTTTGTCGCGAAGTAGAGGATTGACTTTATGATTTATAAAATTCAATACCTGGAAGTCAAAGGAAGCCACACATTATTTATCGAGGATTAGCTTTCCAGTCAATGCTGGAATGGTTACGATAGCTTTCGGCAGAAGGAAGTTGAGGCAAAAGGGAAAAAGTTGTTCATTGAGCAAAATGGACGATGTATCCCTATTTTACATTTTTTTAGAGAAATGGACGCAAGCAGAGATAATTATAGTGTCGAGAACTATATCAAAATTTCACAGACTGCTATCTCAGATGTACTGCGTGCTATTGCCCAGCGAAGAGTCATAAACACACTCATTTTGTTAACGAATCCGTTAGATAGCTGTTAAGATGTGACAAGAGAAGCAGCCGCATAACCCTGAATGGAGATGATGATTCGGAGTCATATCTGTTCATGATACTACGGAATAATCAAAAATGAGCGATTTCTCATTGGTTTCGTGAAGAACATTTCCCTCCGGAATACTAAAAAAAAAATGCAAACTAAATCAACGGATCCGGTTACATTTCGTCAGTATTCTAAAAGATAAGACCATGACAGTGACAAAGTTAGTATTCTAAAAGACAGAACACTGTGACAAAGATTTTAATCCTCCCCTCCGATTTGTTAATTGATCAGACACTCAAAAATAAACTCTCGAGCGGTCTAAAAGCCGCGTCAGTTTGCCAGATGGAAACATAGTCGTAGGTAGAGTTGTCAAGGAGGTACCAGCAGGTAGGCAGAGTAATACCTTATGCATAAAGGTGTCCTTATGCTGTATAATAACCGTGCTGGAGACTTCCAAATGTACGCCTGTTGTTATTACCGCACAACTATCAAACATTTCTATCCCTTCCTCACCCTTTCAGAGTCCCGCAATTGAATCCAATGATTTTCATCTTTTTGAAAGTGAATCTAAAGGCAAACAATATCAGTTTTCTAATAAATCTGAAATCGACTTCTAAAGAACGGTTTTTGCAGCGCCGTGGTATTGTTGCCGTGGTGGGACGCGTGCATAAACATCTTTAGTGACTATCTAGAAAAATGATGCAGCGAACTCATCTTAAGTGTCATAAATGAATCATCACCTTCTTAACGCCCGATTGCGAAACCCAATGACAATTCAAATTGACACATCCCATCAATTTTAAACTCTCTTTCCTAATAAAATCTGATTAAATAGCTACATTTACTGTGTAAACAAATGAAATATTGAGTATGCTGAGGAAATCACTAATATTGACCACCTGTGGATTCTTCTGAAAGGTGGCCGACTTACAATAATAATAATAATAAAAATTGCGTGTCATAGAAATGTTTCGTAGCCTTTCTGTCACACAAAAGCATGTCGTGAGGAAGATCGTGATAGGCTGCAGTTACTTTCATTCCCGTCATCGCAGCTAGGCGCAATAACTCGTGTTTGTGTAACACTCACTGCCAACGCAGCCTTGAATTGAAAACCTGTGCTACTAATTTTTATTTGCTTATTTTATCTCGTTGCTAATATTGGTCTGTTTGTTTTTCCTATCTTGCATTGATATCGCTTGCTCTGTAAGATAAACGGAACTATTTGTATTCATTCTTCATCGAATACTTCTCTGGAAGAAGAAAAGAGATCATAAGAACAGACTGAAAATATGTGGGCTGCAGATCCTTGTAAACGGGAGAAAGAGGAGAGATATGATAGAAGTCTGTAGACTTCTGAAAGGGTGTTATAGGTTATCAACTTATGAAATTCACGGGAATATTAATGGAAGTTAGGTTTGTGCTTCGTGAAAGGGGTAGGAGCTGGATCTTTTTCTCATAGTGCAGTGAGTGAATGAGCGGATCAGATTTCCTGTTGAAGTATTGAATGCATCTGTTGTGAACGAGTTTAAAAATAGGTGTGATAGCTAGCGTGGGTGATATATTGCTTTCCTCAATGACTCTCTTGAGGTCTAATAATAATAATAATAATAATAATAATAATAATAATAATAATAATAATAATAATAATAATAATAATAATAAAGATTTCTGTCGTCATGACGAGAGGAATCTTTCTATGGGAATTTTTCAATTGAAGGTGAGTTACCCGATCTCATATACGGAAGCGGGGGTTTTTCTCCCGGAAACGCGAGTTTTTCATTCCGCATACAGACAAATCGCCTTCAGAACACACGTCATTTAATTAAATTAGACAAGAAGAAATTACCTCAACAGCATTATATGCCCAAAACGGTTCTAGTTTCAACTGCTGTTAATTAGTGACTCCACTATACGAGGATGTTATTGCGAGACTTTTGCATGATTTTCTTGATTGTTTCGTTACATTTAATATTTCTTAATTATATGCGTTGCAATTACTGGAATTAAATCTGAATTATTTCGTAGTTTTATGAAAAAAATTAATATGAACTTTTAATTCAAGTTTTCATCCGATAAATTATCAATCATTCAATGAAAGTTTATTTGTGAGTTGCTGCTTCATTCTCACAGCTTTTAAAACTTCGGGTCTTTAAAATAAAGGTATTAATCCTTTAATTAAGACGTAAAGCTTAATTTGTCGTGGCAATATCGATTTTGATGTCTTTAGGAAAAATTTCCTCGTAATTCTGAATTGAAACTAAATTCAGTTTCTTAATTTAGTGTGAATTCTTCATTTTAAAGAACAGGAGAGTTTCGAAAATTATTGAGAACTGAAGTATAGCTTATCTTAGCTTATATTATCTAATCCATCTGAAAAAATTAATAAACACAGTATTCACTTAATTATTGTAAGATAACTTTCATTTAGTGTGTCATCAATATTGAAAAAAAAATGGAGTTCTGAAGTTTTATGTTCTTCGGTCAAAGCATGAACTCAAATAACGTAAACATCATCATCATCAATGGCCTTCAAAGGAATTTCATCCAATGAGTATCTGGTATGATGGATGGATGGTGAATGTGTATCTATTCTGAGCCATAGACTTCCAAAATCTGCCAGTATTTTCCAAATTTGGCCAAGTTAAATAACAGCCGTTTATATAACAGAAGTGGATATAGTTTATAATCTTTGCAATCACTTCTTTTTACTTGACTCGTTATTCCTCGGATTCAGCTGTAGAGATGTTATCAAAATGTACTTAGAATCCTTAGAAAAATTTCATTCAAGTGAATTTTCATTTTATTCGTATCATTTTCAAGGTCACATTTTGGCAAAAAAATGCCTCGATGTGATAGTAATGATTCCTCTTTGATAGAAAACTATCAATGAAATTTCGTATTTAGAATCGCTACTATAGATCATTCTTATTCCTACACATGCGAATTCCCAAAATATATGATACAACAATTCTGTGCGAGAACAAGCGATTTTATCTCTCTCTCTCTCTCTCTCTCTCGCTCGCTCTATTCATTTTCTAGCGCATATTATTCAACATTCCACTAACACGGTTAAAGTATTGTTCAGTAATCTAAATACCCATATTTGGATTACTGAACAATATGATTAAGAAGCCGTCACATAAATAGGTTAGTTTGCTTTTGATTGTTAATCTAGAATATCAATTACAGAAAACACTCAACTTCTCAAGGTATTTTATCGTATATTTTCTATTATCCAGTTTTTTTTTCAAGATATTCTTCAGGAAAAAAAGTATTCAGTTAAATCAATATGAAACAAGAAAGGAAAATTCACTACAAACGAGTTTGAAAAGATAATGGTGGTGTCTGTTTTTCAGCGATGTGTCATATAGTTTAATTCTGTTATTTGTTTATTGATTTACAGTTCGGAAACTGTGTCTTCGATAAAAATAGGAAACGATGTAGAATCGTTGATTCCGTTCTCGTAAAAGTAGTAAGGTTCAATGGACGGTTACGTTGTTGTTTTGTTTTTCGTTTTTGCATTAAGCGAGAGAAATCTGATAGCATCATTTTCTCTAATCGGTGATATTTTCGTACTTTTTATTATCAGAAAAGATTTACCGCAGTTATTTTGAAACCTAATATCTTAACAAGAAGCAGAATGATCATTTAGCACAGGTAATTTGTGCAATGTTTTCGATATTTATAGAAATAGTTCCAAGATTCGTTTGAAAATTTAAAAAAAAAATTGAAAAATAAAAATCGGAAAATTCACTGCATTGTTAATCGTGAAAATTTTAAAGAATAGACCGTTCCCATGGTAACACATCGAAAGAGAAATTGACTAAATGTTAAATAAAATGTTTTGTAAGGCTATTTGAAACTATTATCATGTGATTTATAAGAGCCTATAGGAAAAAGGCAAATATTTCATGAATAGCGAATGGATTCCTGTACTATTATATGAATTTCCAATAATCAAAAATTAGTTTTTTAATGAATTATTAAAATTACACTTTGTTGCCATTATCCTTTACACGATTTGAACTTTAACAAGTTTTCAGTTTTCTTTTTAATCAAAAATATTTTATCATATCTTAGGTAACTTGAATAGAAATACTAAACAAGATTCAATTGAAATAATATAAAAATTATAAATTATCTGGGGGGGGGGGGCATGGGAAATTGCGTCTTGGTATAAGTGGAATTTAAGACACTCAAGTTAAATCAAAATTGAAAGGACACGATATCTTTTATTGAAAAAAAAATACTTATGAAAATTTTCGCATTCTGCTAACCCTCGAAAGTTAATGGCATTTGCCTTTTTCAAAGGAAATCTTTAATTGATAAAAGACAGCGTGAAATATAAAATATAAAATTACAATTTAGGCCACTAAATGATTTTCTCCTTTTTCATCTCACCGCAAACGCAAATTTAAAAAAATGCAATTTACAAAGCATAATGCACTCTTCGACTCATACCCTTTGTCTTCTTGAGATAATTCAAGCAACCCAAGCATTCACTTCTTTTATTCTCCGTTGATGGCATTAGTTCTTTTGCCAGTAAAGTTATGAATATAGGGTTATTATCAGTTAATTTGCTATTAAGTAAGTTACTATAGTTTTATTATAAGATAGGAAGCCTTAGTTTATACTTAGTTCGGGTATTTTCTTCCTGGCTTTATGTATTTTAACTTCAGTACCTCAGAGTCGACTACCAAATTAGTATAGTAAAATGGACGGTGCTTCTGTCCTGTTGAATAATTCATAGTCGCATAATAGAAGCATGGATACTTTTTTTTAAACGTTGTTGGTGATGTTTGATTGTCCGATAAACAAAGACATAAGGCCTCATTCCAAGCGCATATTATCCGCATGAAAATGTCATCTTCATATCTCGCTCTCGCTAAGATTGAATCAATAAATTAAGAAAATAGTTAGTGTCTTTCATCAATCAGGATTTAGCAAGGTCTATGTAAACCAGAAACTTTAAAATTACAAAACGGTGGCTGTTAAATCCTGTTTAATCAGGAGTGTGGATTATTTCTTTAATTAAACCCATAGATTTTTTTTCTTTCATTAGAAAATAATAAATCCTTATTCTTTATCATTCGAGGGATTACTTTCCCTTTTAATTATGAATAAAAAAATTATGTTTTTAATGAGATTAACCTAATCTAAGATTATCAGATTTTGTTGATGTTCATAGAAAGCTGTTCATTACTGTTGATGTTCATTACTTAATATTCATGTGTCTGAAGGCATTATATGAACTGGACCAACGTTATTCACGTTTCTACAAGTATTATATGGAATAAGACAACCGTACATATGCAGTTAGTTCAAGTGTTTATTCTGCTGGTTGTCGTTAAAAGGAAAATATAATTTCTTTATGTATTGTGCTTAGAGGTACAGAATACAAACTTGAAGATGAGCAGTAATTCTTAGAGCTGCTTCAGAGATTTTAGCGTGTAAAGAACATCCCCCTGTGAAGCCATATTTCTGTCTCCCTCATTAGGCTGTATCACGTAGTGCGGTGAGTTTCTTCAGAATAGTTCGTTTATTCATTACCAAGCCTCGCTCTTCATCCTCGCAGTCATATCCTCATAACGTTTAAAGTATTGAGATATTCATTAATATTGAACCAATCTGAACAAAATTGGCGAGTTCTCAATTAATTTGTGAGTTGATTTGCATGGTTTTTTTGTAAGGAAACCATCTTATATATGCAGGAAAACTTTACCACTCCCTGAACAATATATATGTATATATAAAGGTCCTAGAGGAGATTCAAAGTAAATAAAGGAATTTTTGAGGGGTCTCGCTTGATGCTTTACATCAAGAAAATACAACATTTCTTAAGGCTTTCAGATCCTATCTGAAGATATGGATGTTTGTATATATATCGATATGAGATCACTACCCCTTATCGCACCTAATATATGGTATTAAATGAGCGATAGGTTAACAACACCTTTCGTGAGTAAAATTCGTATATAGGATATGCATGTCGGACACCTAATTTTACGCAAGTGCTTTGTTCTGTTTAGAAGGCAGTTACTAAAATTGCTATTTCAGTTTTCTCTGCAGTAAAGCGATACACAGAGTCACATCTGTAGCTATATGAGCAAATCTTGTATGTACTAGATATAAGACAACGCTAATTCAAGCTTTAAAATTAAGGCTTTATTTCAATATATAAATTTAACAGCGAGTGACCTGAAAGTTTACTTGCATAGTTTCTTTGAAAAAAATATCTGCAGAAGTTTTGTATTTTTCATGAGTCAAGCAAGTGTGCAACACTTTGATTAGCATTTCGCTCTTGCAAATAAAGTGCCACTTAATGAAAAAAAGGACATTTTCAGGGTTGTGTTCATGTGAATTCAATCTCCACTCACTATAGTACAGTTGTACTAGTTCAGTAGACAGGTTAAGCATTAGATATGGAAACTTCATCAAGCCACTTCTGGCTTCCACTACGGTGATGGTGATACATTAGGGTAGGAAATTTATCGACCACCGAAAAACATTCCAGCTACACTCGGGTTTACTTCTTTTCCTTTATCATTCTTGATGGTTTCTTCAGGAATGAGAGATCCGAGAATAACCTAATACTGCAGAGGTTATAAAAGATGCACTTAATTTAGTCTTGCGCAATATGTGCACGACCATGTCTGATTTAATTCTTCAGCAGTGCTAAAAATCCGCATCCCTTGCGTTGTAATTTTATTTCTCTTAATAAACGCCCCACTGTTTATAATAATTACAACTGTGTACCCACATTTTACAATTAAAATTTAATAGCCACTACCCAAATAAATGAACCTGACACTTATAAGTTTTTATTGGAATAAAATCGTTGACAGGAAACATTAGTACAAGTCTTTTTATATGAAACTTATGCTACAAACAAAACAATTCATCTACGATTCCTTACCGTCCTAGAACTATGAAAAAAAATAAACTTATAAACGAAAAACATTCAACGTTATGAAAAGAAACTACGATCTTTAATGTGTTACTATTTTGATGAGCATCCAAGCATTTCTTATGGAGTTATTTATAGTGAAGGGGAATTTTTTTTCATGGACTACTTATGAACCTCCATTCCTAAAGATCATGTCTCTGTACTTAGGTGTCTTATTACTTTCTTCTACTCCAGTAATTACGTCCATCAAATGCATGTATTCGGATCTGTTTTAATGTACCTTGCGATGAAAGAAGGACAAAGGGAAGATCTAATTTTCTTGTGATATTGACTAACTCAGAATCAATTCAAAAGACGTAGAAAACGTTTTTGCTTCCTTGACGAGATGCAAAACCTTGATGTTTATTTGTATTTTATTTCGGCGCCCTAAGAACGTTCAAATAGGGGACGTACAAGCATCCTAACGACTTCTTCAGACTTCGGGAAAAGTACTAGTATGTACTAGATATAAGACAACGCTAGTTCAAGCTTTAAAATTAAGGATTTATTTCAATATATAAATTTAACAGTGAGTGACCTGAAAGTTTGCTTGCATCTCACGTTTCATTTCTGCACCAAATAAAATTAACATCGACATAACAGGAGAAATCAGCAGTAGTTCACTTTTAAAAAGCTTTATTTCTAACAGCTCTCCAAATATATCAGGTAAACTATCTGTCTCGATGCTAAGAAGAGCCCGGCCATTAGGTCCGCTGGGACGAATGTGAGAAGTAGTCAGGTGTCTAGATACATGTCGAAGTCCCAAGAGTCACCTGCAGAATCGATTCCAGGGGATAGGAGACGTCAATAAAGCAGAGAAAAGTTTCTCGCACACATACACACGCACATTACAGTTACTGAAGATATTTATGTGGTAATAATGCTCTGCAAACATCAGTGTTACACCTGAAGAGATGCGTGGTGATTTCTATTCTTACCATTTGAGACATTTATTATCAGTCCGGGATACGAGCGGATTTGAGCAGAAGTATTTACATGCGGTCTGTCGTCTTTGGTTTAAGGAGACATCGGATATGTTGACGAAGGCTCTTTGGACCCTCTGAGGTTTACGAAAAGAGGGAAAAGATGATGATTTGATTCTTGAGGTCTACGTTATGGTTATTTCTAGATGGTTCTCTGACGGAGAGTATTCGGTGTTATCAATGATTTTCCAAAGACATACATTACGTGCCTCTCCTTATGATGATTACCTTTGTGTATTGGTATCACAGTTAATTACACTGCCGTGACTCTTTCATGGGGAGTCGAAATGTATGGGTAGATATGAATGGTTAGTCTATTCCATCAAATCAAGAAAGATGGCGCTGATCGCAGTAGGATGGGTGAGTGATTTATCTTTACACCTGCAGTAGTTCAAAATGATTGGATTTATAATTGATGACTATAGCTCCCTCTAAATTTGGATAATCATGCAGTGATTGTCCAAATTATTCAAATTAGCAGAAGACTTTTGTGCGTTTAATAATATTGTAGTTATTGCAACAGAAAATGTAAAATTTTATTCTTTATTAAAATGAAATCAATAGATTTGGGTTTAAGAAACAAAACTTTTGGTCGGGTTTGTTAAGTCTTTGATTATTAAATCTACTATTTTGTATTAGGTTGATATATTTTGTTTTTATTCATGGATACAGTCGGAACCACTTTAGAAATTAAATTTAAAATATAATGACTGAGAAAGTGGATTATAGAAAATTATAAATCAGCAAATCCGTTATGAGTATATGACAATCGATCTAATACTAACATACGATAACCTTAAGTTATTATTATTATCATTACTATTACTCTTCAATGTGTCGGGTGACATGAGCTTAACAAAATAACTAAATTCATCATTTATACATATAATTAAAACTAAAGTGTGCTCAAAGACAGACAAAAAATAACCCTACACATTTCTGAGACCGACTAACTCAGTGCTGAAAAAAAATGAACAGCAAGTGAACCACGTATAGGAATGAAAGTCAACCAATGATATCCGGTGTATATTTCTATGGGTGATGTATATAAAACATGTAACTGATAGAAAAAAGAAAGAGACATTTTTAAAAAGTTTATGAAATAAAATAATACGCTTATAAGAAATGCCGCTAGAATATTTTCATAATAAAAAAGAAAGACGTAAAGAAATCTAAAGCAATTGTCAGTGATCTATTGAGCAACTTGGAAACTACAGTCATTGCGAGATTAGTTTACATCATCAGCTAGAAGTGTCTCCATAAGAAACAATTGATGAAGTTTATAACAAAGTATCGGCTAATATAAAAGCGAGAATTGAATGAACTATGACACTCAGCTGAATATTTAAATTTTGATTTTTGAAAATCATACGAAATTTACCTAACATATTAAATTATTTATTCAGACATATTTCATATTCCTTTATCATTGTACACTTCGTAATCGAAATATTTTATAAAATAAATATATTTCATGAAAAATTATTATTTTTATTTGTAAGTTAAAAACACTTACCTTTTTGGCCATTCGTTATCTGCTTAACGCATAATCCGGCTTTTGGAGTCAAAGCGTGTGAAATTTAACGTTAAGTATTCTACCCCTCGTCGACATTACCATTTGAATTGGAATAGTCAGCGGCTTGAAGAAACTGTCGCCGATGCTTACAGCGAACCTTTTAACGCCAGAACGAATCGAAATATGGCATTCTGTCTTCTTGCATGCGATCTGCAACAAACACTGCATGTATTCACTCTTCGACGAGTACATTTTAGTAACGGAGTAACGTTGGCGACGGCCTGCATGGTTTCGAAACAGTGACTACAAGCGGGAGTAGCCGACAAGCAACCACTGCGCCCTCTCGGAAACTGTAAGCAGTAGTCTGTTTGTGACTTGCGCATTCAGAGCTACTGTTTCACCACTACGTCACATGCAGTCTCCTGTCTCGGATACAGAGCGAAGAAACAGATGCTACAGCAAGGAGGAGGGAGAATTAAATTAGCCTGGTATTATAGAAGCAAAGGAGTTCAAAAGTGGAAATACTGGAAACGAAAATACGTCTGCTGGGAAAAGGAACAAATTGTTTTATCGTTACTTTTCTGCAAATCAGGAATTTTCTTAAGAGAATTATTTATTAGGGAGAAAAATGTCACTTTTTGTTATTTCCAACTTTATCTACTATAATTATATTATTAACAAGTTTTAGGCCTAAGTTTCTGCATTTAACGATGTACTTTTCCAATGACAATTTCGTGCTCGATAGAACTAATGTTTACAAACTTTTTTGTAACCAATAACAACGTACCAGGAAATGCATATGATAAATAGATTCAATTGATTCGTTTCACAATTGCCAAACATATAAAATAATTATTATAATTTAAGATGAATGTATATTTTATATTAAATTTCTTTCTTTATTTATTTTTACATCTTAAAAATAAAATTAATATAATTATTTTATAAGTACACCTGATAAAAATATTTATAGGATTCATATAAAAGCCTGAAATTATATATAAAAGCGATAGAGGAGGGAAGAAGATCGATATTGATCTGGTAAAAAAGTCCTTCTTAGGACTTCCAGGGTAACAAATGGCAATGCTGTAGTCAATGAAGTTTTAAGTGAGGCTCGGTTATCGCCATTACCCAGCCATGACTAGAGCTTTTTAGCTCAATAACACCCCATCCACACAGATTTACTTCATTCAGATGACGGGATAAAGAGTCAAGGACTCAGTCCATCGCCCAGTTCTTATAAGAACTATAAGAAAAGCGATAGAGTAACTTTTTACCATCAAATAATTGCAAGAAAAAACTACTACTGATTGAGATTGAAAAATGGTTTCACCAAATGGAGACGGTAAGTGAATCCCCAGAAGAGCATAGCCATTCTATTCAGCAGAAGGATGCTTCCTAAAGGGATATCTTTCTGTTTAACACAAAAATCCCGTGGCAAACAGAAGTCAAATACCCTGGTGTACTACTGGACAGAAGGCTAACTTTCAGCTGCCATGTCAAGGCTCTCTGCGCAAAGGCATCAAAAGCCATTGCTCAACTCTATCATCTAATCAACTGATGGTTCGCCCTATACTCACGCTTCTCCGGCTTGTAGCCATACCGCTGATACCAATATTCTCAACTTACAACATGTGCAAAATAAATGTCTACGAATGATCCTAAACGCTCCTTGGTTCGTAAGAAACGTGCAACTCCATCGAGACATAGATGTCCCCTATATTTACACTTTCCTGCAAACTATAGCAACAAAGTTCTTTTCAAAAGCATCTGTACACCGTAACAAATTGGTTCAACTAGCTGCAAACTACGACGCAACAGATTACTTCAAACATAAAAGACCAAAAACCATCTTAAACTCCAGTTCTGATGTTTAATCTCCAAGCCTGCTCAGGGCGAGCAATTGGCTCATAAATTTTTCCACACTGACAGCTTACCTATCAGACAACGGGGAGTATGAAAAGCATTTTGCTTTACCCTTTATGTCAGAAATGTTAATTAAAAAAAAGTGATAGCAATATATCTATAGCAACAAGAAAGTGTTGTGGAATTCGTTCACTCAGTGAAGTTACTTAAAATAATTGTTTTTTATGTAATCTTTAAATCTGATATGAATTTCAGTTTATGCTGTTTCTAAGTATCTATTCTAAGTATATTGCGAGCTCGTAATTTCTAAATTTCTTCTTTTGTATATAAATATAGCAATTATTTTGTATGTTTCAAGTGATTTGTACTCATGTGCTCTCTCAGTCTCACACACACACACACAGTCATATTAAAATTAAATGCTACAATGCCAATTCTGAGACATACAAGTGTAAATTGCTTTATCGAAGCATTTGCAGACGTTAACAGAGACACAGACACTCTACATCAATCGTAGAAGACGAATTTCATTCGTTTGCACTTTACTTTCTGTCTTCAGTGCAACTGTTTGCTTGTAAGAAGCAATTTTTCAAAGTAGCGAATAGACTTGACAGAAATCCATTATAGTTTAATGAAGTCTGAGCGAACGGCCTTGTATGTTCTGTCAGCAAGCTTCTTTTCACACGTGTGGTGTGCGGAAGTGTTTCGTGTACAATAATATTCCGCCGAAATCAAATATATCAGACGAGGCAGTATCGTGTATTACTCCTCTGATGGGAAAAAGAGCGTGTCCTATAACATCCTTAGAACGGATCCTTTCACCATCACTTATCTCCCTCTTCAGTCCTGGATGCTTTGTTTTTATCGAGTCATTACGCAACCTGATTATACCTTAAACTTTTGGCACTTATCCCAATATCTTTAATTAATATTTTTCTTGGTTTGTAGGTGCGCATTGTAGTCATTAAAATGAATTTATTTTTGTAAAATTTAATTGAGAGTTCAGATTAAAGAATAACAAACTAATATTTATTTGCACTCATGTTCGTGTAGGACAACCATATTTATAGGCCATGGTATAAATTATATATAACATTGTATTATATGTTGCACTGACACACGTGATCGATATAACTTAATGTGTTTTTCAAACAGCAATATGCAAATAATGGTCCAAACTCAGCCTGTCTGGCATTTTGTATTCCACGGCCTGGCGCCTAGCATTAAAGGAATCGCCCGTTTCACTGGACATTTGCCAGGCAACACTTATTACCAGCTGTCTACTGATCCAGAAACACTCTATGCATAGTATATCTTGCCTTTACATAAATTCTAATGCAAATACTCGCTCACATCCACACACACACAAATAACGTGTACATGGAACTCAGTAAATAGGATTTGCGAATGATGCCATATTTGCTACCGGTATCAATGAGAAAACTATTTAGGTAAACATTTCACAATTTAATATTTAATTATACAACACCTCAGATGAAAACAACTACTACTATAGGATAAAATATCTTATTAACATAAGATGGAAGTGGCTCTGATCCAGTATATAGACCTCCTGCTTCGCCATTATAACAAGTTGAGTTTCGAGCATTTGTCATCATTTGAGACATTATGTGAAGACGTTCCGGTCTCCTTCAAAGAGAAAAACGGACTTGAGAACGAAACGGACTTGAGAACGAATCGAAATATAATCGAATCTCATAGCTACTCAGTTCGGAAATAAACAGCGATTAAATTAGAATAAATCCTAAACGCTTAATAAAAAGAAAGAGAAAAAGCACTAAAAGGAATAACTACTTCTAATTCGATTTCTGCTTTTGAATTCGAAATGTCAGGATTCCCATAACAACACAAAACAAGAGGATTATGTAACACGCCGGAAAGAAGTTTGAAGTATTAGGTACTAATCGCCACAGTTGGAGATTTTTGCAATTTCCTCGTGTGTCTGAGTTCTTCACTCGCTCACTCTCAAGCATCTTATGCTTTCCAAAGTTTCCAACCAGTCACAGTTCGCAGTGTAGACAGAAAAAAGCGCCATCAATTACTGTGAGGGATAAAACAGAATTAATATCTTACTCGATGCATTTGGAACAGTCAATAAAGCGATAAAGAAGATCAGTCATCGTTCGCTGAAATAAAGTGATTGAAATCCTGGTTTCCGGGCGAACATGAACTCATAAATATAACTGGGCTACTAAATGCCGAACAGCGAGCACTTAAAATTTTGTTTTTACGTAGCGGAAAAGAGAACCCTACTTTAGTGGCTTGTCTGGCTGTTTGCAAATTCTCAGACAGCTAAGGTTGGTTAGCAACTACATTTACTTTATTGTTTTTTAGAAGTGGGAGTCTACAAAATGCGTTGCTTTAAAAATGGTAGCAGGAATATCCCTAATAAATAAATAAATAAAAACTGTCAGTCGAAAGTTTCAAACTGTAATGAATATTTCAAATATAATAATATTAATTCTTCTATAATAGAAGAATTAATATTATTATAGCCTGGAACGAGTCATCTTAGATGACTCGGTTCCAGGCTATAGTTCACTTGTTAAATCCGATGCCAATACCACTTATAACTCTATTTTATAATTTAATTGCGAAGAATTTATCTGTTAAATTACAAATAATAAGTATTTATTAGTAGGACTTTTCCGTATTACACGAGGTAACAAATTAAACTAGGTCATGTTTTCTTAAAACTACTATATTAACACCTTAACAAATGAATGTATTTTGACTGCTTTCATTATTTTTAAACTCGCCAGACACCTTCATTGGAACAAGTGAACTATAGCCTGGAACGAGTCATCTAAGATGATGTAAGTGGCTGTTAAACTGACAGCAAGACTTCATTTCTCCTAAAACTTTTACTCCGTTTAATCAAAAATGTAATCGTCTTATCACGAGAACATGTTTTCTAACTTATTCTTTCTTCTTTCTTTTCTAACGAACTGTCTGAAGTTGCGATATCCTACGTCATAGCCATATCATCGCAGATCAATACACGGTCTTACATAAATATTAAATCTGGCATATTTAAATCAAAGTTACCTTGGCAGCAATTTTAATAAAATATTCGCCGACAGCAGGTGAATTGCTTTCAGGTAGATGATGCGGAAAGGAAATGTTATGGAATGATCTAGGAGAGAGAGAGAGAGAGAGAGAGAGAGAGAGAGAGAGAGATTTTACTAATCTTAACGGAAAGATTTCAAACCACTTAAGGTATGATTTGTAAGCCACATAAGAAGATTAATATTTCCCATATCTTTAACTTAATTCCTTCTGTAAATTTCTATTAAACTGATGGGAATGCAAAATGCACAGTAACTAAAGAAAACGTTAAATTAAAAAGTTTGGAAATATAAAAAAAAAGTATTGAAATTTTATACATTTTTTCAGATATAGCCATTCTTATTTTATGCATATGATTCTATTTTATTTTAGTATGCAGAATTTTGAAGAGCATATTTTCATTTCTTTCTGGAGAACGATCAACGATGTTTCCATATTTGAATACAATTTGTAGTAACGAACATAATCTGCCGAGCTGGAAAGCTTCGACCATTTAGTATGAAATAAAGCAATTTAAATGCTTGAATATAATGATGTAATGATAAATACAATAATCTGCAGTTAATTTTAAAAATACAGTATTTAATGTTATTTTGTGTTTGTCATCATCAACATCATCATCGAACGTTTCAAGGATTTAGGCCTAGAGTGGCCTATTCCGGACTTGTCATCGTTGAATCTCTTTAGAAGACATCCTTTTCTTTTTCCTAATGGTTATCCTGTATTTGTCTCTTCATAAAAATTGTTTCTTACTATGGAAATTAGTTGGCTGTATATACTAAAAGAAGATAAATATTTGTATTACTTAGGCGACTCAGCATGTTGTTTACATTATGAGAGATATCTTCGATCAATATGCGGGCTTTGTTATTCATGTGGGAAATATTTAAGATGTCAATATTTGTAACACAGATTTCAGAAAAAAATATAACATATAGTATTCTGACTTGGGAGAATTTAAATAAATATATTTAACATAAGTTGGATCTTTATGTTATTCAATAACTAAGCATGAAAACAAACAGAAATAGGTGTTTTAAAAACTGGTTCTAGCTGGACGCTATAACTGAAAGTAATATGAAAATAGATGATTCATACTTGAAACAGAATTATTATCAAATACGGATTTTCAGTGAACGCATTGTAAAAAAAATTTAAGTTATACACATAGAGTTTGCAAAATGCCAGCGATATTTTGAAAGTGGTGGCGAGAGAGAGATGTCTAAACATAAAGCGGTTGGTAGTCAAAAGATAAGTTGTGAGTATCAAATGAGCTAACGATGCATCATTACTGAGTATTCACCAAACTAATGTCTCCTTTTTTGAGATTATACTTAACAAGTAGAACTTTTGAGACCTTGACGACTATAGAGCATTTTAAATATGTGGGAAATTTGTTTGGGCATCGCTAAGGTAAGAGTTTCTCTTTCTTATTTTGCTATCTGGTTGATTTTCTGTTCATTAATCCTATAGTAGAGGGCTTAGTTGGTCGGGTGGTTAGCGTATTCGGATTCCACTTTCCAGTTTGCACCCTTGTCTCACTCCACGCTCTATTGGAAAGGAGGTACTATAATTTCTTTTGATTTCAACGATCATTTCGGAGGATGAGTACAAGGATTCAATCAGTCGTATTATCTTGCTGTGTATTTCGTAATGATGCAGAAGTTTCTCAAGGACATCACAGAATCCAAACCTTTCTTACGTAGGTCAATAAAATTATGGCACATTGCTGTATTATTTTTCAGATATTTACGTATTTACTTTATTATGTTTCTACGTACTCATCTATTGGTAACCTGCAAATCTACTTACCGAAATTCTTTCAAGATACTTTCGTTTTTGCTGCTAATTTACATTTCATTAATAGTAATGTAAAGCATTCTTAGTTCCATTTTGTTGTCAGTTATTCCATTCCTAGTTTTGCAGTAGTTTATGTTCAACGTCTTTGTGGAATTCTTGTTTCTTTATACTTAAATATTTTACCTTTTTTCAACTGTTTCTACTTTTCTCATGCAGTTCTGTAAAATATTGGGGTTTTTAGATCAATATACTAGAAGTTCTGAAATTTCTGAATATTTGAAACAGTTGCCTCTGTTCTACGAATAAAATATGTTAAGTAATTGATTTCCATCAGATCAAGCACCTATAAATTTCCTTTTCTGTTGTTCTATTCTGTTGACGTATGATGTTGTTGCGTTTTGATAGCCACTGAATGCTTTCGCGTGACTGTTTTGATATGAGCTCGATTTGGATGGCGACTAGTTTTCCTTAATAACAGAATAATGAAAGTTATTTTCTGTAGAACTCAAGTTTATGATAATCCAATGTCGATAAATTAGTTTTGTTCGAGCAAAAAATAATAGATATTATAAGAAAACAAAAGAACAATGCATCTTTGCTGGTATTTTATGTTTATAACTACAACGTAGCAGAAATAACGTTTTAAAAATATTAAAACAAATTCAAAAACCAGACTAGACTTACGAAAGAGGAACAGAACAAAACACAGAGAGTTTAATATTCTTAATAATCTTCTAAAGTGTGTTACTATTAGAAACCTTTATGGAAGTGTACGTAAATGTCATGTGGAATGCTACTACTCATCGAGCAACAATTCTTCAGCAGTGGTTCAGCGATTTCAACCATCTTCCCTGGCCACCAAAAAGTCTGGTATGGGTCCCATTGAGAATGTATGAGACATATTTGATAAACAGATCCGGGAGCAATGTCCCCCCGCCCTCTGTCAAATATAATGCAGTTAAAGGACTCTCTAGTGAACACCTAGAATACTGTAGATGTATATGGAATCCAGCACCTTGCGGAATCTATGCCAAACCGGATACGTGTTGTACTTCGGGCTAAAGGAGGTTCAACACGGACCTCCCATTTAGTTTATTGTTTTCCACAATGAAAAATCAGAACTTTTAGAAGAAAACCCTTTACCCTTCGCACGAGATTGGCAAACGCACTCCTGTTAGAAAAGTGCTTGTAAAAATTCTTCGTGTCCTAGATAGGATTCAAAACCAGTTTTTTTTTTTTCGAATTAAAGAGCATCATCATTAACAGCTGCGCTACGGAGGTTCGTCGTCATTGATTTCTGAGAGGATTATAAAGCAATTCGTCCGGTATGGACCTTTTCTCTTAATTCTTGAATTCAAATAAGAAATTTAAAAATTTATGACATTCGTACATTTATTAAAACGTAACTGGAAAAACTTTAAACTTTTTATCAAAGCTGACAAAATGGATTATTCCTAAATCAAATTTCTCTTTAATGAATTTTTTTGTCTAATCTTTACGTACTTGTGAACTGCTAAGTAGCTTTGATTTTTATAGATAAGCATTCATATCATAGGAGAGTTAATCCTATCTACATAGTTTGCTGTCAATGTCGTGCATTGTGTGATTGGAAGGGATAACAGCACGAGTGTCCAAGAGTAGAAAAATCCTTACATTCGCCTTTGAGACCGGCTAACTTATTTTCTATTGATAATCTTTTATGACAGACAGACGGAACTGTAAAGTCCAATAAAATAGACTACTGGTTACAAGATTTATGCATAGCAAGGAACTGCAATGGAGTGTGTCCGAGCATACTATGCATCTGGCACCGTCCGATATGCATAAACAGAAGATGGCTATCGTAGGTACTGCAGCTAAAAACAAGTATCTATGGCTTAAATGGGCGAAAAAAAACTTAAGGATTTTCAGAAATATCGAACGGAGTTATGACTCCTAGTTTCTGTTATGTTGTGATCATGATTGATCACAAATGCTGAAAGGTAGCAGGTGGTAGGGCACGTAGGGCAAATTTTCCATTCGCTACTTAAGGCCTTCGACGCCAGTATTGAATAGAGCGGCCTACCTGAACATCGTTGTTGTACAAGTATACACATTCACGTTAAATGCTTATTCTGCATATTACGGATATTTTCAATAGAATAGCATGCCATGTTGCTGAGGTGTCTTTCAGAAATTGTTAGCCGTAATTGATAGTGAAGATGCCTTAATTGACGAGTACCTTGAATCTTCGGATCTCAATTCCACTGAAAATTTATCTGATTTTCGCTTGATGTCACTGAGGTACCTGAGCAGATTTCTAGAATCTCTTGGGATTCTAGAAATCTTGTCTAACGCTTACTCTATTAGATGTATGTTTGTATCATTCTTGTTACTGTGTGTAGAATAAACGGAAATAAATAAACAATAAAAGTTGGGCAATAAAATGAATTCAAGTACCTCAGAAAATAGATAAAAGATGTATGAATTGAATTACACAAATTACTACGAGTGTCTGAACAGTAGCATACCCTTGTACATAACATAAATCCGAATAAACACAATTTGTTAATCTAAAATCATATAATAATTTGCGATGTTAAAGGAAGCGATGACTTTTTAACAATAAAGATATCTAAATAGTCAATATAAAAATTCTGGAATACAATATCATTAAAATCAACAATTACAAACTAATCAGAAGAATATTATTTGGTGTAAAATGTAAACAAATGGCAGTGCAGGTGACCTACGATAAATCTGGAAGAGAACGTTTGAGAGGAATTCTGTTTTGTAAAGTTTAAAAGACATCGCACTTAGCTTAACATCAATGTTTTTCGCTGTAGGAGAGATTTAGTCGGGTCAGAACAAATCGTTTCCTTTAAAAGAAGTAATATTTTGTTCTAAAAATACCCCTGACATTTTGAATGCTTAGGTAGCATTAGGTGCGAATTAGTTAGACTAAGAAGGCTATAAAAAGCTTGTGATTAACTTTCTTTCAAAAAAAGAGAAATACAGTCTCCTCTCGATAGCTGATGGTTATCGCTGGGTTTGTTTCTTTTTACAAGAAGTAAGACTGAAAATTCAACAAACATAAATGGTTATCTGGGTTGCGCTCTCCACTGATATATGATTTAAACATTAGAAGAGTTTGGAATGAGAGAAAGAGAGCAAGCGAGCGAGAGAGAGAGAGAGAGAGATTTTTGAATGAAAGAAGTGCAGAATGTTTGCTATGAATAGAAAAAAAAGACTATTGCTATGCAAAAATGGAAGATGGATGAAAGACTTTCTAACATTATTAGAATAGTCTGAAGCTGTCCATCAGCATGCGGTATGAAACTGCCGTCATAGAACACGCTAACCACTAGCCACCTTACAGATCAAGTGAAGACAAATATTAAGATGAGGAGTTACGTAGACAATATTTATGCAAAATCCTGTTACATGTACTGGAAAGATCAGATTAACTCTCTCTCTTCTCTCTCTCTCTCTCTCTCTCTCTCTCTCTAGATCCTCCAGTTCCTCTCATGACATGTTTTCAAAGGATTTTGACGTAAGCAAGACGATCCTCTGTGGATCGATAGCAACGAGATCCATATTGGCGATCGTTAATTAGGTTGGGCAGCATCCAGGTCGTACAGAGGTTGACTCTTAATGGATTTCTCCATTATTTTCGAAAGGACTGAAGTGGAAGTGTTAGCGATAAATCCACAGCAAGATGTCAAACTCATCTCGGAAACGAAACGGATGCTATTTTCCCAAATCAACGAGGAAAAGAAATGCGACGTAGCATCTGCAAATTAGAAAGATACTGAATTTGTCTTTTGGTTTGTTTGTTTACCATTTTGTAATGTCTATTGACTTTAAAGATAGGAAAAGGGAATAAAATGATAGAGATGCAGTTTACCGTATATTTCTGCATTCGTATTTTTCAGTGTTCAGTAATATAATCATTGATGTGGACGGAACGAGCTGATTAATGTACAGTAAGTAAACTCGGTGGGAAAAACGTAATTCCAATCCTATAAGATGAAAATAACTTCCACAAAGATAACACAGAATAGCTGATGTGAAGTTCGTCTCCTTTATCGGTCAAAAACTTCCTAAGCAAATGTTCTTAAAAATCATAAGTGCAAATTTATTTTATGAGTTGCGTTTCGACATAGTAGATTTTTGAAACTGGTTCAAAAACTGATAATTAATAATTAATAATAAAAAATTAATAATTAAGTTGGATATTTATTCCTTTATTTATTGATTGATATTTAAAAGAAAGCTTTGGGCTTAGAACAGTATTACGTACTCAATGTTTATTAAAAGACAATGACAATATATTTCATATTTTCCCATTATCACAGTTTAGTAACATTTTAACTTGCATATTTTGACCCATCAAACATGTAGACATCTTTGCACACGTTTGATGGGTCAAAATATGCAAGTTAGGCACTAGAGAAGAATAGAGATCGGCAAGTTGTCCAACTGTATCATGCAGACTGCTAACAAGCGTATACAAAAGGACATGTGGGTAGATTATTATGTCTGTACACGAATGCTAGGAGTATCAGAAACAAAGGGGGAGGATAGAGTTTGTTCTTTGGTCAATACGTTAGGACCTCAGATTGTAGGCATGAACGAGACCTAGCTATCAGAATCAGACCTACTAACTGGTATCGAGTGTAAATGGTACACTATTTTTAGGAAGGATGGAGAGGATAGGAGAAGAGGGGGCGTGCCGCTAATGATATTGAATGACTTGAATCCAGTTAGAGTTGAGACCTATGATTGTAGTACTACTACGAACAGTATTTAATGTGGCAGTGAGTTTGAAGCAATATGGTGTGAGGTGGAATCTAACAAGATCCATTACATAGTGGGGTGTTGTTACAGACCTGGTGGATCAGTTGCTAGTGACGAAGAAATGAATCAACAATAGAAAAGATGTGCGTAAAAGGAGTAATCATAATGGGACACTTTATCTAAATATTCATTGAGTAGCAGTGGAATTTCAGGAGAAGTTATGTAACAGATATGTAACATATTCTGTTACATACCTCAAGCAGGTATGTAACAGAAGGAACTCGAGGTCAAAGAGGGTTAGATTTCATTATAGTGTCAACTGGTGTTTCAGTTAAAGACGTAACTATTCTGCCTAGGTTGGTGAGAGTGATTCACGTGAAAGTGACTAAGTTTATGAATGTTCCATTCGGAAAAGGTTACATGAACCAAAGCAGGAAATGATGACCAACTGAGGAATATACTGAGTTCAGTGGAATGGGATTGGTTGCTGGATGGAAAGAATATCGACAATGCATGGTAAACGTTTAAACAATAATTAAATGATGCAATATCAGAATGTGTCCCGAGAGTTCGAAGAATAAATAGAGTAGGAGTCAAATCGATGTGTAATTTTATTAAGCAAGAGATTCGTAAGAAAATGATGATGTGGAAGGAATACCGTGTTCGCAAGGATGCCATCTGTTATGAACGTTATAAGCAGCAGGCTAAAATAGTCTCAACCAGTGCTTTTTTTCTGGCGGTACGCAGTACCGGCACCTTTTTTTCTTAATGCGATTTATTGACAGCAAAATGTATTATAAATAATCAGGTAGATGGTACTGTGTTCACGAATTGAATTTTCAGTTTTGATTACTCGTAAGTTGGTAACCTGCTTTCCTGTTTCATAGGTTGGTGCGCGAAAACAGGAAGTTGTGTTCACTTCTGATTGCTGTCAATATCAGTTTATCAGTTGTATATTCACTCTGCAACAGGCAGATATTCACGTGAGTTTTGAATTAATCTAATTTAATCAGTGCAATCATTGTTCAAAATGAGTAAAATAAGTAGTTACTTTATGCCAATGAGTAAAAAAAAGGAAGGCTGAAGAAGCAGAAATTGTCGAATCTACTTGTGATCCTATAAAACAGAGAACTAGCAATACGTTCATCTGCTTTCTATAAAAGTTTGAAAAAAGCTGTTGGAAAGCGTCTGCTTGAAGGAGATGATGCTGATTTGCATGAATGTGCTAAGATTTTATATTCGAAGTACAGTATTGGCCAGAAAATCCCAGGAAGCATCTGCCATTTGGTGAAGCTGAAATTAAAAAGTTAGCACGCAAATTTCGCTTAAATGAAAGAGAACCAGTTCGTGGTTTACGTTAATATCTTCAAGAAAATAAAGTCCCGGACATACTACTTTCTCTAATGCACATTTTGGGCACAATTGCAATATCTTCCAGTGAATGTGAAAGGGGTTTCTCTCAGATGAATCTTATGATAACTTCATCTAGGTCATCTCTGCTTGTACGGACAACTTCTGCACTGATGTTCATCAGGATAGTAGGACCTCCTCTCACTCAGTTCAAGCCTAGCAAATATGTGGACTCATGGCTGCTCCGAGGTCGTCATTCTGCAGTTGATAACAAAAGGAAGAAGCGATCTACAGACCACGAGGATACATCGGAGGAAATGTTAAAAGTGTGGACATTGCTGTAATAATCTTCGTGGTGAGTACTGGCACCTTTTCTTCCAGAAAAAAACACTGGTCTCGACTGCTGTACGGAAAGCTGAGTATGAAAAGAAACTGGAAGTTTCTTTCAGTAAAAAGAAAGTTAAAGACAACTCAAAAGAATTTTGTCATTATGCTACAAGTAAAAGAAAGAATGAATATGAAAGAATAACTCTACTGAATGCAGATGGTAAGCGGGTGACTGATGCACAAGTGATTGTTCAACTAATGAGCAGCAGTTTTGCTAAAGCTATCAATCTGGTGTATGTACCATTGAGCTCACCGCTACCCCTTCACCGGATGAGGAAACTCATAGGGATGAGGAGGAACTACTAGAGCTGATGCACAATCTGAATAAGAATTCAGCAGTAAGGACTGATGGGATATCAGCACGTGTGCTAAAAGAGTGTTCAGTTGAACTGGCTATTTATTTTACCAGGCTGCTTAATATGAGTCTCAAAAAAAGGGAAAATTCCGCAGGAGTGGAAAGAATTTATGGTAATTCCATTGCACAAGTGTGGTACAAAGACCATTTATCCAACTATCGACCAATTAGTATCTCAGGACTGGTGGTGGTGAAGATGTTGGAAAAATTGGTTAAGGCTCGCATTCAGAAATGCGTTGAGTGTGAATCTCTACTTTGCAATGCGCAACATGGGTTTACTAAGGTAGGGTCATGTTTTAGCAACTTGCTCACATTCTATAACAATGTTACCATTGAACTAGGCAAGGGAATGGATACAACATGATACTTTAGGATTTTTCTAAGGCTTTTGACAGAATACAGCATGCAAGACTGTTGCATAAATTGGAGAATATTAGCGTGGATAATGGCTGACTGATAGATATCAAAATGTAGTATACAGGGGGATCTGAGTCTGGGAGATTTATGATAACCAGCGGTGTACCACAAGGATCAGTGCTTGGTCCACTGTTATTCAATCTGTACATTAATGATATTGGGAAGGATTTGACAAAGCGACATACCGCTATTTGCTGATGATAGAAAGATTGGTAGGATAGTTAGGAATGCTGCTGATATTCAGTACTTGCAGAATGATTTGAATAGGCTGGAGTTGTGGGAATGTGAAATGGGTGTCAGTTCAATGTCAGTAAATGCGAAGTCATGCACTTTGGCGTGATTAGATATCCAATTGCAGGCGTAGACTTCTGTGGTTAATTGGTTCAAAAGATATATTTCGGTGATTACACCACGTTTTAAAGGCTTTAAAGAAAATTTAAAGAAGCTGCCAATATGCTGAAAACTGAAAACTGAAAACTGAAAACCCTAATCCAATGCAATAAAAATCAAGGTTTAATTCTCCATCAAGTGTGGTCAGCTCTAATAAAAAATCTACTTCAATCTGAGCTCGGACTGTATGAACGAGAACAAGAACACGTGACATCGCCCAGTATTGTTCAACGTCAATAACGTTTTATATCTGCATTCTGTTATTTGAGTTTATGAATAGCCACACGGTTATGATTTGTATTTATAAATTCTCTTGTTTAAACTTTAAGTTATACTATTTACCCCCCGAAGATGTAAATCCTACGATTTACGAAACTTGTCGGGAACTATTATTTCAGTATTTTGTATAACTGAATAATAAAAAAATGTGGTGTAATGACAGAAATATATCTTTTGAACCAATTAGCCACAGAAATCTACGCCTACAATTACAAACTTACGGTGAGTGCTTTTGGCATAAAGTTATACAACTAGAGAAACTACGCATTAAACATCTCAACTTCATTAACCGTCTAATTTTCCTCCTCCGATGCAGAGATAACGAAGTCATCCCGAAATTCATCAAAATCAAACGCATATTCCACACAAACAAGGTCTCCAGAATTTATCATAAAATGGAACTAGCTTTTCTAAGAGAAAGAATTACAGTCACTAGAGCTGAATTAGCATTAATTAGTAATAACACTTGTTCTCTTCATAATGAACTGGCCAAATCTCTTCCATCCTACCTATGGAACAACATCGATAGTGTTACATTCAACAAAGCAATAGCGATCTCAGAACAGAAGAAACATACATTAATTCATAAGTTCAACTTACTCCTTCAGAAGAAGGAAATACATAAAAAACAACTAGATCATTCAAAAGTAGTTATTAACCTTTCTTCAAGAGTCCTAGCAAAAGAGGAAAATAACCTTTTACTTAAGAATTTTAACTTCGCCTTAACCTCACGTTTCCTACCAAAAATTGATATCATAGCACAAATAGAAAAAAGAATTAGAAATCTACCGGACAACACGGCAGATCTTATCCGTATAGAAAGTACAGCTTTATTATTAGAAAGCAGATTATCTCGTAGGAATCTACCTTATAATGAATACGCTTGCCTTAAAAAGTTAAAGGATGACAAAAATATTGTCATAATAAAAGCGGATAAAGGCAACGCAACTGTCGTTTTAAATGCTACAGACAGAATATGATAACAAAATGAAAAGTCTCCTGGAAGATACAAACACCTACAAACCCTTAGATAGAGACTCGACTTGGCATACATACAAAAAAAAACAAATGATCTAATAAAAAAGTTCCTCTCTCTGGACGGAAGAACTTAAAAAATACTTACAATCAAAACATCCTTTCATACTAAGAATATATGGTGTTCCAAAGATCCATAAAACAGATACACCTTTAAGACCAATAGTAGATGGAAGAGATTCACCGACTTCCAACTTGGCGAAATACCTCACCAACATGATCTCACAACATATAGGAAAAACATCTTCCTTCATAAAAAATAGTAAACATTTCATAGAAAAAGTGAAAGATATACATATTGGTCCAACAGCCATCGCAAGTCTAGACATTATCAGCTTGTTTACAAACGTCCCGAGACAAGAAATTTTGAATCTCCTAGAAGACCTCTTCCCTCTGGACATCTTAAATCTTTTTAAACATTATATAAACAATACTTTTTTCACTTATCAAGACAGAATCTGGGAACAAAAAGAAGGATTGGCCATGGGTTCATCATTATCGCCGGTATTAGCAAACCTATTTATGGAAAAAATTGAAAACAATGCTCTTAAGAATTACCATAAAAAAACAAAAATATGGCTACGCTATGTGGACGATATTTTCATCATATTCAATGGAACAACAGATGAACTTATCAATTTCAAAAATTATCTCAACAATTTGCACAACACCATAAAATTCACTTTAGAACAAGAAGAAAATAAAAAACTTCCTTTTCTGGATATTCTATTAGAAGTTAATGAAGAAAGTAAATTCTCCTTCTCAGTATATAGGAAGCCGACAAACACTGGAAGATTTCTAAATGCAACCTCATACCACCATCCTTCACAAAAAATAAGCTTAATTAAAACTCTTCGAGACAGATCATACAATATCTCCAACACACAAGAAAGATGTAATGAAGAACTAAAATACTCAACACAAATCCTCCAACAGAATGGATATGAAACAAAAACCATCAAGAGAATCCTTAAAATGCCTCCAACTAGCAACACAATAAAACAGGATTACAAAAACGCAATCTCGCTTCCTTATATCAAAAATGTTACAGATAAACTAGCCAAATTAATGAACAAACACAACGTAAAAGTAGCCTTCCTTCCTATGGAGAAAATCTCAAGATTCCTACATCCACCAAAACCACCTCATCATCCTCTTAAAAAACCAGGAGTCTACAAAATCCATTGCTCTTGCGGGATTTGCTACGTAGGACAGACAGGAAGATCTGGAGAAATACGCATGGCTGAACACCAAAAAGATGTGCAGTAAAAAAGATAACAAAAAACGGGTCTTGCTTTCCATACCACTTCCACTGGACACGATGTACTCTGCAAAAAAACGAAGATGTCATACATAGAAAACAGCAGTTATATAAGAAAATTTAAAGAAGCTGCTAATATGCTAAAAAACCCAACCCAATGCAATAAAAATCAAGGTTTAATTCTCCATCAAGTGTGGTCAGCTCTAATAAAAAATCTATCTCAATATGAGTTCGGACTGTATGAACGAGAACAAGAACACGTGACATCGTCCAGTATTGTTCAACGTCAATAACGTTTTATATCTGCATTCTGTTATTTGAGTTTATGAATAGCCACACGGTTATGATTTGTATTTATAAATTCTCTTGTTTAAACTTTAAGTTATACTATTTACCCCCTGAAGATGTAAATCCTACGATTTACGAAACTTGTCGGGAACTATTATTTCAGTATTTTGTATAACTGAATAATAAAAAAATGTGGTGTAATCACCGAAATATACCTTTAGATATCCAATGTCGTATTATAATAATGGGATTAATTATGCTTGAAGAAAGTGATGAGGCTAGGGATCTTGGAGTGTTAATAGATAGGAAGTTGAAGTTTTGGGGCCATGTAGTACAGATTGCAAATAAAACTCAAAATATAATTGCAATGCTGAACCCAACGTTCACATGTAAAGATAAGGATGTCATTTTGCCTCTTTACAAAGTCTTGATAAGAACTCACTTCGATTGTTGTGCCCAGGCCTGGTCTCCTGGTTTCCATTGTGATTCTGATATAGTGGAGAGAGTGCAAAGGAGAGTGTTAAAAATATCACGCTTGTGGAATAAGGATTATGAAGACAGATTGAGAATTTGTAGACAACAGACACTAGCAAACAGGAGAAAGAGGGAGTGATATGATTGAGACATACAAACTTCTGAAAAGTTCATTCGGGATTTCAGTTGATAGAATTCTTCAATTTATGGAGGGTGGGGAAAGGACAAGAGGACATCCTTGGAAGCTGAGAATGAATGTCGTTAAGAAACGGGTTGAGGGCTAGAGTTTTCTCTCAGAGGGTGGTGCGTGATTGGAATGGATTGCCATTGGATGTTGTGAGTGCAAGCAGTGTCAAAGAATTCAAGAATAAGTATGATAGCTGGTTCGTGTAGTATGTCGCCTCCCTTGCTCAGTTCCTGACTCCCCTAGGGAGTCAGGAACTGAGAAAGGGAGGCGACATAATAATAATAATAATAATAATAATAATAATAATAATAATAATATTTCAGCTTGTCTTTTATAAAGATTATTAAATGAAAAGTAGATAATTCATACCTCTTAGTACTTAACAGAGAGGTCATTGCGACCCAGTTTGACTTTTGTGTGTATCGTTAGCAAATATCGTAAATAGACGTGTGACATAAGTAACACAGAATAATAACGATAAATGTTTAAAAGTTCATTTTTCATCTGTGTTCATTTCTAGGGGATTTTTTTAGGGGAGGCGTGATGGCAAAAAAAAGTTTGGGAATCCCTGGCCTAGAACATAAAACATTCTAAATACAGTCATGATCTCTTCTCATGAGATCTCTATTTTCAATCTTTAAGAAATTACGAAGGAAATTGAACGGGTGCAGGTCAAACCTCACAGATCAACAAATGTCGTTTAGAAAACTATGTATGATGTAATATTGCTAACTTTATGTTGGTATTCATCTTTGAGAAGCATAAAGTAAATAAATGCTTTATTCCATTGTTGTCCATTTGAAGAACTGTTATCAATGGGAAATGCAAACCTCATTGGTTAATTCGGCGAATGGTTTGAAAGTATTCCGTAGGAATACTTTCAAACCATTTTGTCTACCGTTTCGTAAATGGGATTACCATAAAAGTTGAACATTAAAATTGCGACAGTCGATAAACTTAGTTCAAAGTTATTATTTTTAAAAAAGTCGAAATGCGTTGCTAACTTTAGCAAGAAGAAACGCATTTTTGAAGACGAAATAAAATGAACTGTACGCAGGTAATAACCTATTTTCACCCACGGCATTGCCACCAAATATTAAACAATGCACTGGTTTATTTCGCTGTATTTTGTTTATGTTCACTGCTGTCTTAAATGGGCATCCTCTAACTTAATATCGTCCGAATAATTCAATTACAAGGACATCCATTTTTTTAATTGTTCCAGCTTTTGTCCTAATATGATACAATGCTTTTCCTCTTAATACCTTAACAGTAGAAAAAATTACTTCTTCTCTTTGAGTACGAGAGATGACATCACTCCATGTAACTTTTCTGTAGAACTCTAGAATCTAACACAGCGTAGCTCAGTCGGTATTGACGATCCACTTCAGATGGAAAACTAGACATGAATCCAGGAGGCGAAGAGCCCTTATAATATTATTTATCTAAGTGTCATACAAAAGTGGTTATTTCACGATAAACAGACAAACAGATAGGAAAATATATGGACAAAATTACCAGGTTTAATATATTTACCTTGTAGTCTCATTTGCCTGCACCAGATTCCAATCAACTAATCACCACCACCACCAACAACAACAAGAATTCTCCATCGGGGAGAGGCTTAGGATTTATTATTATTACTACTTTTGTTGTTGTTCATATTTATTTGTTATATAACCTTAAGTATTAAAGTTGTTGCCTGTAGAATTCTATGCAATCAGTTTCACTATATTGAGTATAACATTCAATGTACAATTTAATTTAATGATATATATCGCGGAGGCTCTGTAGCTCAGTCGGTTTCGACAACTCCCTTCATTTAGAGAGACATGAGTGCGAATCCTGCGTCCTTTATTAGGGCTTTTCATATGAATGAGTTATCCCAGTCTCATGCGGGGTAGGACTTTTTATTCTCCTGAAAACTCAAGTTGTTCATCCCACAAAACAGGAATATCAGCCAGAAGAAAAAATAAAACACGTAATTTACATATAATATATACTATATACATAGGACTAATCATCCTATCTAGGAATAAAGAGTTAAGAAATTCAATAGTACTTGGAAGATTATGGGAATGTAAGGGCCTACGAAAACCATAAAATGATTTAATGAGAATTGAGAATTGTGAATTTAAGAATTATGGAATGAACCTTACGAAAACAGGTTGAAGATTTGAGGGTTACACAAACTCGTTGATAGGCAGAAAAAGAGTGATATGACTGAGATATACAAATTACTGAGGGATTTTTACGAGGTTAATTTAGAGGAAATTTTTCAGAACAGGTATGGTGGTGGGAGAACTAGGAGCCATCCATGGAAACTGAGTTAGAATGTAGTTAGCAAGGATGTTAGAAGTAGGTATTTTCTTGGAGAGTAGTGAATGAGTGGAATAGGTTGCCAGAGTCTGTTGTGGGTGCTATGATGATGCCGATGATATTGCGCAGTAAAATATGATAGATACTGCGCAAATGTTGGATAGTTCTTGACATGATCTTCAGGAGCCTTCCTCGATGAGTCTAAGGACTCCTTGCAGTAGTCCGTAGTAATAATAATAAGAATAGAAAAAAGGCGATATGCATCAAACGTTTTAATTCTCTCTACATTAGCAAAAATAAACACTCCTCTTTAGTGTTATTGTTTTAGATTCAACGGCCACCAGAAACTTGACTTCACATTAATGCTATAATAAAGCATCTATTCTTAGTCTGATATGCCTGTTAATGCCTCTATTCTCTCGGGTTTACTATTCTCAGTGATGAAAATCATGATGAGATTTTTGATGAGAGATTTTTCCCGAAGGAAAAATCTCTCATCAAAGTATGAGACCGGCTAACATACATTCACTTTAAAAGCCCTTATAAAGGCTCCCTCCGAGTTCTGGATTTGTTCGAAAGTGAACAAGTCGAGAACTTAAATTTAGCAATTTAAAAGCAATATTTTTGGACCATAATTTATAACCCTCTACGATTTTATATATTTAATCCAGAATTGAACTTGCTTGATCAACGTTACCTGTTATCCTTTTAAAAACATGATGATTAATTGTTTTTACTCATACACATAAATATTGGTGTATTTGTATAAGTTTGAGAATCCCTGATATTTTAATAATAATAATAATAATTCGTTCGCCCATAATGAAATATTACTACCATTGAATTCCTTCTTTCAGTTCTATTTTTACTAATGATGCAGTGAAAATATTCCGTATAGAACATTTTACGTAGATTCACTATTTTGTACGACAAATGCGAGGCCACATGTTTCACATAAAGCGCATCTGATCTTTTAGAAAAGTACGGATGCTTCCTCATCGCAAAGTCCTAACATGAGCCCTCCAGCCTTTGATCTGTTCCCTAAGTTGATAAAATCATTCCCTGGTAAACGCTTCACTACCACTAACGAGGTTTCAACTGAAGCGAACTCGACTTATCAACAGAAGTAAAATGTTTGCTGACAAGAATACAAGACTCGACTAAACATAGGACAGCAACGTATAATCTCTATAGGGCAGAACAGAGATTATACTGTAGTTCTGTAAACGCATTGATTAAATAACTTATCTCAAATAACCAATTATTTCAGATAAGCTGACAGTACTGACATCACTTTTTATTTAAAAAAAACGACTTTTTTTATCGTTGTTATTAATGGTGTTTAATATGATACTGACCAGTTTCTATTTTATTTTCTTACTATGAAATAATCGTATTTCATGGGATTATTTCCGTATGTTACACACACACACACACACACACACACACACACACACACACACACACACACACACACACACACACACACACACATATATATATATATACTTTTCTGTGTGTTCATCGGTGTGTATGTATTGTAAATAGTATTTATAAATAAAAAAACCTTGATTGATTGATTAAAAAAAATAACAGATTTAATTGGTGTCATACGACATTGTAGAACATGCACTTGATGCTCTAATGCCTGCCATATCATATCTTAAATTCATTCCGTATTCTCACACCAAAAACATTTTCTGGCAGCGTATTTCAGATCATCACTGCTTTCCATGCCCTAGAACCTTACACTCGTATTCACCATATTTTATCTGATTTCTAGAAATAGTCTATCGTTCTTATTGCTTGACTGCTGTAGTATTCTCCTATCAATAATTTATATGTTTCGATCATACCACTCCCTGCTTTTCTTCTATTAACTAGGTTCTACGTTTACACTGCCTCAAACTACTTCTACGTTCCATAGCCAAGAACTTACTTTAATTGTCCATTTGTGTATCTTTCCTAGGCTTTCCATGAATACTAGGAGAGCAGGTCTACTCAACGCCTAATACAAGGCAACAATGACATATCTTTTCTTTTTATATTTCGCACCATAGAAGCAATCCTCTGAGTTAAATCCACCTTTTTTATGTGTTTCAAAAATTCAACAATATCCTGTCCACCATCAATATACGATCTCTTATTTTCTTCACCCCAGCAGCTGAAACGTCTATTTTATCTGATATTTCTTCTAATTTCAGATTTTTTCGTGTTTCCTTGTTCATTTCTTCTTGGTTCATCGCTATTCTTTTTCTATAGTGTTCTGATTCCACTTCATCTTTTGTTCCATAGTTTTTCCATGCTGCTTAAGAAATACAGAAATTGTAAGATAATAATAATAATAATAATAATAATAATAATAATAATAATAATAATAATAATTATTATTATTATTATTATTATTATTATTATTATTATTATTATTTCGGGCGACTCCAGGAGTCCTTAGACTCATCGAGGGAGGCCCTAAACATCATGTCCACACAAGTATGCGATTACATTCTCACAGTATCTATCATACCTTGTCTTGAACTCGTTCACCGTCATAGCACCCACAACAGACTCTGGCAGCTTATTCCACTCATTTACCACTCTAAAAGTAAAGAACCCAGTTCTAACACCCCTGCTAACCACACTCTTGCCCAGCTTCCATAGGTGTCCCCTAGTTCTCCCACCACCAGTCCTGATCTCAAAAATATCCTCTGAATTAATCCTATAGAATCCCTTTAGCAATTTGAATGTCTCAATCATATCTCCCCTCCTCCGCCTATCAACTAGTTTCTGCAACCCACAAATCTTCAACCTGTTCTCATATGGTTCATTCCATAGACCTGTTATCATCTTAGTCACTCGCCTCTGGATCCTCTCCACCTCCTCCCCATCAAGAAGGAACCGAGGTGACCAAATCTGGGCACAGTAGTCGAGATGAGGTCTTATCAAGGCTCGGTACAGAGGTACAATAACTTGCTTGTCTCTGCTCGTCAAGGTATTTTTCAACAACCAAGTGAGTTGATGAGCTGATTTAGCTACTTTTGCAGTGTGCCCCCTAAACTTCATCTCCCTATCCACCAACACTCCCAAGTTCCTGGCCTCATCAATCTCTCGGAGTACAGTTCCACTCCCAAGTTCCTGGCCTCATCAATCTCTCGGAGTACAGTTCCACCAATGTGGTATACTGCTGCTAATCTTTTCACCCCAAAATGCATAACCTTACATTTTGTCACATTAAATTGACATCCATTCTCCTTAGCCCAGAGCTCCAATCTATCTAAGTCATCCTGCAAGACTTGGACATCTTCTGCATTCACTATTGCCCTACCCAACTTTGCATCATCAGCGAACAAATGAATTGTTCCACTTAGATCCTTCCCTGTATCGTTAATGAACAGATTAAACAGCAGTGGTCCAAGAACAGAACCCTGCGGCACACCACTAGTCACAGGCCGTCTTTTAGACTCTACTCCTGAATAAACTACTCTTTGATATCTCTCCATCAACCAACCACTTATCTATCTCACTAACCCTATATCCATTCCCATATGTTGTAGTTTACGGATTAGTATTCCATGTGGTATCCTGTCAAACGCCTTTGCCAGGTCCAGCAGTATCACTGTAAAACCATTTCCCTTATCCAGTTCAGCCGTCACCTTGTTATAAAACTTGAGCAAGTTACTGAAGCATGATCTACCCTTCACAAAGCCATGCTGTCCCCTGTACAGTATCTCGTTTTCATCAATCCATTCCTGTATTTTCCCCTTGACTACTTTCTCTAAGACCTTGACAACGACTCCTGATATGCTGATCGGTCGGTAATTTGCAACCGTAGTCTTGGATCCTCCTTTATGCAGTGAAACTATTTTCCCCTCTTTCCACACCTTCGGGACTAAGCCAGACATGAGATTCAGATTAAACAACATGGTCAAGGGCACTGATAATTCTTTAGCCGCTTCACGCAAGACCCGTGCCGGTATACCATCCAATCCCACAGATGTGTTCACATTAAGGTTCTGTAATAGACTAGTCACCTCCACTTCATTCATCACTATTCCCGTATAAACTAATGGTTCCTTCATTTTTTCAATGTCACCACCTGGATGATATACTTTTGCAAAGTGCGCGTTCAGTAACTCCACTATATCGACTGATTCAGTGACCTCCTTACCATCGTCATTCCTTAAAATCATTTTGCCGTGTACATTTTTTTGCTTACTTTCAGCATATTCAAAGAACTGTTTTGGATTCTCTTTTGCTTGCAAAGCTAGTTTCCTTTCATAATCCGCTTTTGCTTTTTTTACCACACTCGTTACCTTTCTGGCCTGCACTTTATACCGTTCGTGTGCCTGCAGGTCACCCCTTTCTTTAAATTCCCTCCACAGTTGTTTCTTTTTTTGCAGCTCAAGCTTAATGGTGTTATTCATCCATTTATCCTCTACTTGTTTTACTATTCGGACCCTAGGTATACAATCAGCCATTACCTCCTGTAAATGCTCCTTGACCACTTCCCATGCTCTATCAACGTCCAGCCCTTGCAGTTGTACATGCCATGGCACTGATACAAGCAATCTCCCAAGCTTGTCATACTTGCCAGCACGGTAATTCCACGTCTTAATCGAAAATTCCACACCTGTAGCCACCTCCCAGGTCAAGACCTTATGATCACTATCACCAATAGGTGGCAACATGGTCATATTCATTACAGTCAAATTCTCAGATGCTATTACCAGGTCAAGCACTCTCACACCCCTAGTATTTTCAATTACATGCTCTCTCAGATAGTTATCCCTTAATAATTGAATAAAATCCTTTTCCTTCCTCACTTTTCATTCCTCACATGTGCCCTCTCCTCCTTCCAATCAATGTTACCATAGTTGAAATCCCCCATAATAATTATCCTCCTTCCACTCATTTCATCAATTTCCCTATGCATACTATCTCCACCATCTTTTCAATCACCTGGTCTATAGCAGCACCCAACTGTATATTTTATTCTGCCAGTCTCAATCTCACACCAAATAGCCTCAAATGAGCTCCTTTCACTATCCTGCGATACAACTTCAATTCTCCTTGGCTGCAGTTCATCAGCTATCATCAATAATACCCCTCCCCCCATTTTATTCTCTCTGTCCCTCCTAAACACACTATAACTTACACATTCTATCCTACTAACTATATCTTCTTCCGTCAGCCATGTTTCACTAATGCCAATAACCTGTGGCCAGGAAGAGCCAATCAAGGCCAAAAATTCTTCCTTCTTGTTCCTAATACTCCTGGCATTAGTATACATGAAATGCAGTGATCCCTTAGTCCCACCCCTATATTGATACGTTATTCTAAATGACCCATTCCCATTTTTTGTCCTTAGTGCTGGCTCGGGTACATTATATACATTCTTACACTCATCTGTCTCACTGATGTCTGCATATCCATCCCCCCCCCCCTCCTTGGTAGTTCTAGTTTCCCTGGTTTTGCACATCCATTTTCACTTCATTCAGCAACACTCTTTCCAGTCTCCGCACACCGAGTCCATTCAAATGCAGGCCATCCATCTTGTATAAGTCCTTTCGCCCTTCAAACTCATGCCACACGTCCACGAATTCCACACCACACCGTCTGCATAACCTACGCATAATGTCATTTGCGATTATGTCCCTCCTTCTAAACTCCTCTCTGTCATACCGCGGCAACAGACTCACCATTCTAACTCTGTCACTCTTTTATTTCGCTACCTTTAACAATACTTTTAAGTCCTCTCTCATAAAAAATTTATCACCTTTCAATTCATTCGTACCCGCCACAATTATTAATTCTTTCACCCTCTGTTTTTACACTCTAATACTCTCACTTACATCCTTAAATTTCGCACCCGGTAAGTACGATTTAGTTTCACTGCCATCTATCACCCCTCTTAATAACGAGTCACCATACAAACACTCTTTCCTTCATTTCAGAAACTCTCTCATTCTTGCACTGTTTTTTTACGTTAGCCGAATCACTCTGGAAAGAGTTTTGCAGGTGGTCTAATTGCCGCTGCGCATTTTGTATCACTGCGAGCAACTTAGCGATATCACTTCCTACAAATAATTCCTCATTATTTTTATCATTTAAATCATTTTCTCTCTCAGTATGGTTGCTTTCACTCTTTCTTAGATCACCGCTCTCATTACCATCTTGTACATCGCAATTCTCTATCAAGCCACTATTTTCACTCACATTCTGGCAATTCTGGCTTTCTTCAACCATAACTATCTCACTACCTGACACATACTTCAACTCCTCACTTTGCTTACACTTTCTGCATATTCTCCCACCACTATCATAATAGTTATTATACTAATTTATTGTATGTTATACTAGATCTTTTCTTTTCTTTTGAAGAACTTCACATCTTTGCCAAAGACACGGATGTCAATGAATGATGCATGTGAAGAGAGTTATAGTGCGAAAAATAAAAGAAACGAAAGGTATTATAACAACAGTTTGTCAATTACTGGACGCTTGATGATTTTAAAGTTACAATTCTTGTCTATAAAAATGCAAAACACACCTTTGAAATCATTTGATGATTTTTACAGTTCTCAGCGTTTATCACATGTGAGTAAGAAATATGTACAGGTAATGGAGAAAATAACGGAAACACTGGGCTATCTGTAGTTGCACTATCGGTGGTTTCAATGCAGCGAAGATTATTCAAACACTGTATGAAAGAAATTTTTTCATATTTCAAGACAAATATTGGGAACAAAAGAAGGACTTGCCATGAGTTCTTCCTTTCTCCAGTCTTAGCCAACCTGTTAATGGAAAATTTCGAAACCAGTTCATTATTCAGCAAAATTCTTTATACACTTCTTGCAGCTCCCTTACTTAAATGAGATTTTAATAATGCAGTCGTGCTATCTTACATCAAGAATGTTACGGACAAAGTAGCTATGTTATTCTGCTAGTACAACATAAAAGTGGCTTTTTTTACCCTTGCAAAATATCTCAAGGTTTTTACATCCACCAAAACCTCCACATCACCCCATGACAAAAATCAGACGTTTATGAGATTCATTGCTCTTGTGGTATTTGTTTTGTAGGCTAAAGAGGAAGGTCAGGAGAGATCGGCATGTCTGAACACGTAAAAGACATCGAGAAAAGAATACAGCATAAGTCAGACCATCAAGTGATTTGCCAAGACAAAAAATGCCATATATTGATTCATAATTGTTTTACAAGAAAGTTTAAAGTAGTCTTGCAAGTGCTTAGGATCCCCACAAAATGTAATAAAAATCAAGGCTCAATCTTCCACCAAGTATGGTCTGTTTTCATTAAAAATCTAACTGCCACGGACGTAGGATATGACCCTCGGGATGCCACAGAACGTGATAACAACAACTAGCAGTGTTCTAACACGCATGGAGTAATTAATTGAACGTTTTTATTCTGGTTTCTCATTTGTATGTAACATTTCTGAAGTTATCATAACATCTGATATGTATAATGAATTGTTTATAATTTTTATTGTGTAAAACGTTTTTGTATTAGTACCCCTGATGATACAAGTCTTACGACTTACAAAACTTGTCAGGTTTTAATTGCTTATTACTTTTTTATTTCTTAAATTCTTTATTTACATTATAATGTGGTCGCGATAGCGAAAGCTTTCCACACATGAGGAATCTATGATGTCGTTTTTGAACAGTTAGAGTTTATATTTCTTGGAGAGTACTGAGTGAGGAAGTACAATTTTTTTTCTTTTTTTTTTTTACAGAGAATAGAAGTGCATGGAATGAATAGGAAGAAGATGATTTCGAGGATTCGTAGCTGGACTGTGAAAGAAATGAAAATATGTTGATAAATTATCAGTAGAATTTTATAAGTCTTAAAGGAAAATAGAGAAATAACCGCTGCAAGTTCAGTGGAACAAAGCCTACGGAAGTATTTCAGCAAAAAAGCAAAAGGCGAAAATAATCGTTCCAGATAAAGCAATTGAAGTAAGTCTGTGAATGAGAGAGGAGGGTCATCAAGTAACCGAATTATTCCTCCCCTGGTCATTATGTATTTTGAGGGGTGCTGTGAATGTGAAGTGTTTATACTCGGAAAGATTTGAGTCGAATCTCAGTATGAGAAGATGAGATCTTCTTTTAGTGGAAAAGTAGGTAGAATTGTTTTTCTGTAAGATTAAAATTTGTCTAAGTAGTTCTCACTCATTGAACGATAGCATATATATTAGTGTGAGCCTGAAGCTCACACCAATATATATGCTATCAGTAGCTCAGTCGGTATAGACGAAGCCCTTTGGTCGGTAAAACGTTTCGTCCCTCAGAACAAACAAACAAACCGGTCGGTAGAACACACGCAATTTACATACAAGAATACTTAGAGGCATATGGGTAAATGCCTTATCCTCGTATTAAGGTTGGGAAATCAAAGGATACTTGGAAGTCCGTGGGCACTTAAGTGCCTGTTAGAGCCACCGATGGATGGATCGATTAGTGTTTAAGCATTGATTATAACATATCATGAAACCTGAAGTGTTTGACTACAGCAAGGTTGGTAAAATGAAACAATTATTCATATGTATCAAGAAGAGATTGAAAAGAAAATAGTGTCCGGGCACTGTCGCATTGGTTAAGAATATTTAAACATTGTAACTGATGAAGAACGTGACTGCGTTACTAAGGTTACAAAGTAAATCACTATCCTGTTATGTGCTTTCACATAACAGGACAGTGGTTTACTCAGATGGACCTCTACAGATTTCATCAAATACCTTAGAATTATCGGAATCATTAGTTCTTTTCAAACATGGTATGGCATGTATGCTCCTTGGAAAGAAGCCAACGGACATTCCGTAAGCAACGTACATCGTGCCAGTGTGACAATTCATGTGTTTATAGCCGTTATAAACTGATAGAGTTTGTGATATTGTGATAAGGTGCGATACTGCAGGCACCCTATCAACAAGTTGACAAATTGGGCTATCCTAGGTCAACAATCAGTGGTACCATTCTGAGATTTCAACAGAAATCTCAGAATGGTACCACTGATTCTACCCACAGTGGAGGACCCACCACACTCACTGAACATGATCATAAGGTTTTATGAAAGATATGCAGAACTCGCCATTCGTCGACTGACACGTTAAATGCGGAGTTCCGGGTATCGACTGGAACACGATTCTGTACAAAACAAATTCAGAACCGAGGTTCCCAACATGGGTTTCCATGGTAGGATCACAATATACAAGTCCCACTCTCGAACCAACATGCAGCTTTGTCTTAGTGGTGCAAAGAGCGAATACACTGAGACTTCGAATCTTGGAAAGCTGTGTGTTGTGGAACGATGAATCACGCTACACCCTCTACCGAGTAAATTGACGCTTGTGGGTGTGGCGGATGCCTAGTGGACGTCTCTCCAAAGTGAGCAACGTGGTGGTAGTGTGATTCTATGGTCCTATTTTTTTTCCTAATTTGGTCTAGGACCTCTGTTTCTAGTACCACGAATACTGAACTTTGAGAAGTATTTGAACATTATGGACAATGCGAAGCTTCCTACCTTGCGGCAGGAAGGTAGAAAGGTAGCTTTTCTACAGAACTGACCATTGTCTCTTTGAGCAAGACAATGCAGCGTGTCATAAGGCTGCTGTTGTAAGTTCGTGGTTTGTGGACATGAACGTCACCACACTTGACGGGCCTCCACAGAGCCCTGATCTCAACGCTATTGAATATCTGTGGAATGTTCAACAGCGAGTAAGGTCAAGCAATGTTTGCCCTACAACATTCCAGGACCTCATTACATGCCTACAGGAAAAATGGTCTAAAATTCTCATTGATCGCTATCGTACGCTTGTCGAAAGTATGCCCTGTAAGATTGCTGCAGTCATCGCGGCGAAAGGAGGTCCTACCCCTTATTAAGTTGGGCAATTACTGTTTATAACTAACACTATAATGTCTGTTGACTTCTTTCCAAGCAGAAAGTCCAGAAGTGGACGAAGAAAGATAGCAGAGTTTTTGTAGTGGTTGTTGGAATTTCACTCTTCCTGGATATGCATACAATGTGGACAGAAAAAACACAGGTTCATCTAAAGGTGAGTTAACTATGGCATATGGAAGATAGCAGAGTTTTTCATCCGGCAAGACAGGAAAATTTGGCAGAAGTGTGCACACAAGTAGCAAATATAATACACTGGTCTTACAGTTGCTTTCATCACTTAAAAAAATAACACTCCAAGAAGAATGTTAGAACAAGAAGGATATTAGTTAAAGTTCTGTTGAAATCGCCATTGATAAACTGATTCGTTTCATTTTTTGTTTGTTATCTGGATATAAATTTTCTCGCATCGAATCAACAAACTAACTCGATCTTTCAAAGCAATCGCAACTCTTCAGTTTATTAAAGCTACGTTATCAAGGATGTCGGAAGCAAAACGTTTATAGATTTGCCTGATACTAATTACGCTGACTGCCACAGATGACTGAATAAATTGATTTTATATCATGCAGACATTACCTTAAAATCTCGTATTAACAGATGAATGACATACCTAAGATCATAGAATCACCTAAGACAGAAGCATTCCATTAGATTGAAGGATTCCATTAGCTCTCAGACATTTTACGTAAGCTTGTATTTCCACTGTCATCTCTTGGTATACTTTGTGTGAAGTCGATATAATTTGCTATTTTAATGGCATAGGGCTTACCGATGCTCGCCAATAATACACGACAGACCCACACAGTATTTCGTATACGTTCTTATTAATAGTCACTCTCCTTTCTGGTCTCTAAAATCGATGCGTGCAGACCGCTTGCTCAGGATCTGCTATTGAGCTGCAATGTATTCCACGGAGATGAAGGAGAATACTGGGCGTCTTTATCTCTACAATTTATCACCGAAAGGCGAATTTAGTTCTTGTAACGGTACCCAGGAGAGAAAAGTGGTCTGAATTTTTCCAATAGCAATATCCAGCAACAAAATTAACCCGGCATGTGGTGATAAGATAAAATAGCGAAATAAATAAAAAAAAAGCGACCAAATAATAGAAGAGGAAAGAGCAACCTCGAAAGTATCTACTACTCTAAATGAGAACTCTTCTACTATATATATATATATATATATATATATATATATATATATACATCAAATGGATCAAACAAATCCAAAGATGAGCAACCTTGATCTAGCTGCTCAGGTTTCAACTCCTCAGTGCCTTATAAAAATTATTGATTTAATAAATAAGGTATCAGGTATGATTTGCTAATCCAAACAATCATACTACCGAAGTTTATTCTATAAGTGGTGGAACAGCGCTGTATTTCAAAGTGACCTAAATTGCGCATGTACCTTAATAATATCTATAACTGGCGTTCCCATTTGTTCCAAATCTTTTATATTGAGTTGACTCGATATTCTGTACAGTCCAACCAAGTTTTTCCGTGTGATTTCTTTCAAACTATACCGTAGTATTACTTGAAATAGAATATTTGAGGGAATAAAACAGACCTTAAAACTGCTATGCAAAAAATATTGCACTTTCCAGAAGAACTGCATATCGCTGGTATTCATCTTCGCAAACCATACAGCCAAAGATCCAGATCACGCACCTGGAGCAGTCTCAGAAGAGTATGGCCCACCACCACCACCACCACCAAACACTTCAACTGGAGTGAGATACACGAACAGAATGAGTTCTCTCAGTCATTCGCCAAACTCAAATTTACTTATCCTATGGGAAAATGGGATAGTGTAGTGCAATCAACTGCTTTAAATCACGAATTTCAGATCAGTCACGACCTCCTTACACCAATATAGTCTTCTATGTTGTATTATTGTTCGGCTAATATGCAGCTTCTCTTCTGTAGATATTCAGAATGTGAAATGTCTCAAATCGTGTTCTGCTAATAACACGAACCCATGTAGATTAGTCGAATCGATTATTTCCACATCGGATATTTCTACCAATATGTCTGTGGTTCGAAGGATATGGTTTTTGCACCTTTACGAGCACCATTTGTTCTTTATAAGTTTCTTTTCTGGGTGTTCCCGGCATTTCTTGGTGGAGGGGGACACCTGCGCAACGTTCTCCATAGTTTTATCAGTGCCACGAACGGATAGATCGCAGACAAGGCATCCTATGACAACATTTATTTCTAAGTCCGCAAATCCTTGTGCACTTGTACCTATGCTGGCGTACAGATTCTAAAGTACATCTATCTGACTTATTTAGCAGTATAGGACATGTGGAATGACAAGAATTTACATATACGTGCGTTTCATTCTGAAAGAGGTGTTTCCTAATACTTTTTAAGCATAGTGTATGTAGCTTAAATCCTAAGTTTTCAGAATGATCGTCCGCAGGTTCTCCACGTTACCAAAATTTGATCCAAACTGATCGAACGCTTTAGATCAGTTTGGACCAAACTGATCGAACGCTTTGGTCATGGATCGTGGACGACGTTTGGACCCTTCAAAGGGTGTTTTTTCTCGACCCGCGGATGATTTATTTCTAACTACTTGGTTTTCCCTTTCAGTCGTTTACGACCGTAGGCGACTTTATAGGCTTTGCCCACAAAGTATTCCTGGTGAGATTTTTACAGGGTAGTTCACGAGTGCTTTCCCCCTCCAGTTTTATCCGGGCTCGGGACTGACCGGCAAATGGCTGGGACGTATTCATGTGCGTTCACAGGGCCGGTTTGCCTGTTCTGGGGGACGTAAAACCTGAGTTTCCGGGTGAAAAAAAAACACGCTACCTCTGTATGAGACCGGCTAACTCACCTTTCGTCGAAAGAGACCAAATAAAGTTCCTCGCGTCATATACAGGAAACGAACCAGGTCTCTCCAACCAAAGGGCTCCATCTATACTGACTGAGCTACGGAGGCTTATTTCTAATTCAATAATGTATATATAAAGTAATAATACGTATGCATTTTTTTTAATCTTTTCATTGATAACTTATATTAAAAAAATTAAAAATAAAAATGTCAACGCACATTTCATGTAACTCAATGAATAGGTCTTCATTTTTTTGCGTCAATGATAACATTTGTATTTTATGCTATAAAGATTTAATGACTTCGAAAACCGAGATAACTTATAAAGATTTTAATGAGAATAATATGACTAGTTTCGGCTTATAACAGCCTTCTTCAGGTATTCATAAAGGAAAAGAATAGTAATAAACATTGAAGTATATAAACAAACCGGAAATTACAGGTAAAAATTGCCACACATAATTGATACATAAAAAACTTTGTATTTTTTCAAGTTGTTCTAACGGGCGTGCCATTGTTTATTGCAAGTGTGCGTGCAGGCTCACGTGAACGCCAATATCGAATAACTGCAGCATGGCAATCTGGGATGTTATAACTCAAATTGTTGTTTAAGTGGACAGGGTTCAGCAGGATTTCCCTTGATTCTACAATTTTCCTCTCAAACTCATCATCACAGCGAAAGATATTTTCTGATCTTTCCCAGCAAACGGAGTGGTTTTGTTGAGCATCATTAGGATTATTTGAAAAAAGAACATGACTGGAAATATATATATAGATATTTTTTTTTTTTTAAACTGCAATAACATTTTATTTAAGTTTATTTATCCTAAGTTTAAAGTTTCAGAATCATCATCATACAGAGTATTTACATATATACAATAAAGCATACTATTACATTTTCTGTTCAGCACAAATGCAGAGCACAGTGATTTTTTTAAATATAAATGTATATAATTTTTTTTTTCAATATCAATATCATAGCTTATTATTATACAGCCTATTTACATATACACAGTTTTTTTAATATCAGTATCTTCATTATTGTTATCACTTTACTGACTGTTTTGTTACATAATCTGCATTTTTTTGATTATAAGGATTACGTGTAGATGACTGAGGCGATTTTAATCCCACCTACTTCGAAGCTTGGATTAACCTTTATGAAAAGAGTGGGATTTAGCCTTCACTATTTATATTGTTGTTACTGTTTATGCATGGGATGTAGGCATTGGATGCTGATGATTTGTGATGTGTATTAAGTTTGTTGGTATGTTTTCCAGGTTTCGTGTTTTAATGTTCTGTAATTATCTATGTGTTTTAAGTTTCTTGGTAGGTTGTTGAGTAGCGTGGAACCGTATGAGTTGTTGAGGTCGTGTTATACGATATGTGTCTCTGTGGTTTCGATAGGTGATGTTGAATAATTCCTTATTAACGTGATGTACTGTTTAAGGTTTTTAATGCTCAGGATTCTGTGTGTAGCCATGTGCTTGTCGGATATTGGTTGTTGTGTGTAAGGTGTTCAAATCACTGTTGACACAATTTTCCTGTGTAATGTTTCTAATTTTGTTAGGTGGCTGTTTGATGTGTTTGCATAGATTGTTATTCCGTATCTGACTAGGGAGATCTGCAGATACCGTGATATAGGAGTTTTTTTTATGTTGGATGGAATAATGTCTTTTACTTGGAAGAGTTTTGCTGCGATGATCCAGAGTTTGGTGTGTAAGTATTCTATATGTTTTGTCCATTTAAGATGGCAATCTATATAGAGACCAAGGTATTTTGCATGTGTTACAGGTTTGATTTCGGAATATTGGCAGGTATTTTTGTTGTTAATGCAGCGGTATGTGTGACAATGTATCGATAGTGATGCAGGGCGTATGATTCTTGGGTTGTGTATTATCAACATCTGTGTTTTGGTGCCGTTGATTAGAATTGCGTTTTGGTGGAAGTATGTTGTAGTTTCGTTTAGGTCTTGTTGTGCTTTGCAGAGAGCCCTGTTGATGTCTGTGTGGATTGCTAGTAGTGCAGTGTCATCTGCGTATTGAAATATTTGACTTCTTATGGATATGTTATGAACATCGTTAATGTATATGATGAATAGAGTGGGTGATAATATGGCACTTTCAGGTACACCGTGTTTTACTTGTATACTCCGACTGTGACATGTGCCTATATTTGTTACTTGTGTTCTGCTTGAGAGGTAGTTCTTGAACCATGTATGCAGTGTTCCTCTTATACCTATTGAGTATAGTTTGGTGAGTAGTATGTCGTGTTCAAGTGTGTCAAATACTTTGGTTAGGTCCAGTAGTATAAGGATGGCGTACTTGTTTTTGTCGAGAGCTTAGTTTATTGTGTCGGCGATGTCTTCTAATAAAGTAATGGTGCTTTTTGTTTTCTGAAAGCCGTATCGGTTTTGTGAGATGATGTTGTACTTCTGTAAATAGTTCTGTAGTCTGGTGCGTGTTATTTTTTCTACAATTTTTGAGATGGCTGGTAGGGTAGCTATCGGTCTGTAGTTTTGAGTAGTTTCTTTTACCATATTTGTATATTGGCGTAATTATTGCTGTTTTTAGTTGTTGTGGAATAATGCCTGTGTCGAATATTATGTTCACAAATCTCAAAAGTATTGGATTTATTTGTTTAAATATGTTATATGGTCCGTGAGTCTTATTTTGTCTATTTCTGGAGTGGTCTTTGGTTTTAGTTGTAGCAGTTCGTCTTTCAGTTCCTGTTTTGTTATGGGTGGAAAATACATCGTTTGTTGTTGACTTTGTGTTGGTAGGTTTTTGTTGATCGTTGGTAGTTTGTCTTTTTTGAGTTGTGTGATGTTCTTTGTGAAAGCATAGTTGAATGAGTCTACTTTCACAAACCGAAGCTTTTTGCAATAAAATCTTGTGCTGAAGTTTTCTTTTTTCGGGTTACTAATTCGTTGAGTGTAGCCCATGTTTGCTTAATGTTGTCGTATTCCATGAATTTTTGTAAGTAGTAGTGTCTTTTTGCCCTACGAATTTTTGTTGTTAGTTGATTTTTTTTTGTTTGTGTATAAAGTTTGTAAATGTGTGTTGCTGGTTGACTTTTGGAGTTTTTTCCATAGATTTTCTTTTAGAGTAATACTATTTAGTATGTCGTCATTTATCCATGAATTGTTGTCTGATTGTCGCCTCGTTTGTGTAGGCTTTTTTTTTTTTTTTGTATATTTCTGTGAACTTTAGTTAAAAATTCTCGTATAATGTTACAGGATCGTTTATTTTAAGTAGGGAATTCCAGTCCGTATTTTTTACTTGGTTATCGACAATGCTCTTTAGTATGATCGAGTTTTGTCGACTTTTGTGGTGGTGGGAGGAGGGGTAAGTAACGTAATAAAACGAAGTTGAGACAAAGTAGTGATCGGCTATTTTTACGTTAATTACTGATGATGTATATGTTTGGATGGGGGCCCGTATGTTGATATGATCAATGCATGATTGTGTTTGTGAGTTATTGAGTATTTCTTCCCTTGTTGGGGAGTTAATGGTAGGGTTTATATTGTACTGACTTAGTATATCAAGATATGTGTTAGTGGTTGAAGAAGCGTGGTCAAGAGTATTTATGTTAATGTCTCCTATTAGGATGAGCCTGTGTGTTGTTCGCGGTTCGATGCCGCTTAGCCATGCTTCTAACTCATGAAGAAAGCTGAGTGGATTATTATCTGGGGGTTTGTATATTGTGTTTATTGTGTATTTGATACTGTTGTGGCTCTTTGTGATTTCCAAAATTAGTGTTTCCGCATGTTCGAAGCGAGTTTGGTTTTCAGTAACATTGTATTTTTCTTTGATAAATGCCACCTCCTCATTTGTTTGGCCTACCTAAATTGTAGGTTTGGTAATTATTTTGTTGTACGCGTAAATTTCTGTGTCGTTTATTGCAACTTCGGTCAGTATTAGCGCATTTATGTTTATCATTATGTAGTTGAGCTGTGTTATCAATGTAAGCCAGTGTTTTTTTATACTTCTTATGTTTGTGTGTATGATAGTGAAGTTGGTATTAGTGGAAATGTTGTCTGACCATTTCTTCAGAATATCAAAACCTTGAAGTTTATATTATCTGACTGGATATATATATATATATTTTTAATAATATAATAATAATAATTTATTACATATGATAAATGCATTACATAGTTTTGATTACGTATGATACAACATTACATACATTTGTTTACATATGAAACAACATTACTCACATTTGTTTACGTATGATATAACATTACATAAATTTCTTTACATTTGATATATTCATGTATTCTATTTTTTTTAAAACATTTTATTATGTCTCAGTATAAATTACATACAATAATAATATTTACAATATTTACAATAAGGTTTATACAGAATTTTTGAATTTAGAATATAATAATAATAATAATATTTTTTTTTTTTATTTCTATAAAAGACTTATTTATTTTTACAATGAAAATGATAAGGTTTACTATCACACAGGGTATCTGCACACACACAATGAAAAACATATTATCTTTTCTGTACAGTACGAAAATTCGATATACAAAATGCAGAGTACATTTTATAAATATGAATATACATTTTTTTAAACTAGCTAAATATGGATTGGCACCAATGTGCACACAATTCACGATACAATGCAGTAATGCAACATACACACATTTCAATAATAATTATAATAATTTATTTATTTATTTTTTTTTTTTACATTTTATTATGTCTCAGTATAAGTTACATACAATAATAATATTTATAGTATTTACAATAAGGATTATACAGAATTTTTTTTTTTTTTTTTTTATGTCTCAGATGAATTGCATACATAGTTGCTGTAGTAATTATATGTATATAATATTTATAACGCATTACAAGTGTGTATAACAGATACTTGCAAGTTAGTAATTTTCTTCCTCGAAGCTTAGCAGAGCTTATCTGAGGAAGATAATAGATGACAGAGGGTGGTGGTTTCATGGTTGTGTTCCTATAGTGGTCACAAGCCAGGTGTTAATTTTACTGTTTGTTGGTACGTGCTTGAAAGACTTCGACTGCTATTACAGTTTAACTTTTTTTTTTTTTTGTGAAAATAGGGTTGGATTTAGACATGGTGTGTTTGTTTCTTTGAGTTCTTGTAGTGATAGTTTTTGAGAGGGGGGTTGTTGTAGGTTTGTGTGTGTGTGTGTGTGTGTGTGTGGTGGGGGAGAGAGAAACAGGAATTGCTCTAATTTTCATTCTCGCTATAATATTTATATAGTGCCTGTTTCAGCTCTCTGTATGTTCCTAGATTTCTGTTGTCGAACGACAGTTTGTTTATCGTGTCAGGTACGTAGAAGTTTCGGGTGGCTTTGCCGTGCTGATTGTTGTACTTATATGTTATGTAGTTTGTTGACTGTGGTCTTGTTATTTGATATGTTGTTCTGGTTACTCTATATGTTGGACTGTAGTAGTGTTTTAACATGACTGTGTAGTGGCGTAAGTGTTTCACCTTAAATATTTTGTGTTTTGTCCGTGCTTCCTGCATAAGAGTGGGTTGTTCCCAGAATATGAGTTTTACCATTTTATCTTGCAACCATTGTAGCCTGTTAAGTCTGTAGTCTGCGCAGAATGCGTATGATGTGATTGCATATCTTAAAATGTTTTCACATAATGCTTTATAGATTAGTATTTTTATGTGGGTTGGGGCAATGTCTTTTAATCTGTATAGTTTGCTTGCTATTATCCTAAGCTTGGTATGTAGGTAGTTTGTATGGCTATTCCAACTTTGATCTGCATCGAAGTGAAGTCCAAGGTAGCGTGTTGTTTTCACCTGTGTGACGGTTGTGATTTTAGGTTCTGCACTTTGTGTATAGGAGGATGAATGTTTGATAGTGAGATATTTAGTTTCGATGGGCAGGGTTCCCCCCCCACCCCCCCCCCCCCCCACCCCCCCCCCCCCCCACCCCCCCCCCCCCCCACCCCCCCCCCCCCCCACCCCCCCCCCCCCCCACCCCCCCCCCCCCCCACCCCCCCCCCCCCCCACCCCCCCCCCCCCCCACCCCCCCCCCCCCCCACCCCCCCCCCCCCCCACCCCCCCCCCCCCCCACCCCCCCCCCCCCCCACCCCCCCCCCCCCCCACCCCCCCCCCCCCCCACCCCCCCCCCCCCCCACCCCCCCCCCCCCCCACCCCCCCCCCCCCCCACCCCCCCCCCCCCCCACCCCCCCCCCCCCCCACCCCCCCCCCCCCCCACCCCCCCCCCCCCCCACCCCCCCCCCCCCCCACCCCCCCCCCCCCCCACCCCCCCCCCCCCCCACCCCCCCCCCCCCCCACCCCCCCCCCCCCCCACCCCCCCCCCCCCCCACCCCCCCCCCCCCCCACCCCCCCCCCCCCCCACCCCCCCCCCCCCCCACCCCCCCCCCAATGAAATGAACAGCCAAAAAAATAGAGATGAGTCTTATAATTTGAATTCCGTAAATTTATTACTAGAAAAAGGTTTAGCAAATATAAAAGCCAGCTAAGTAGATCTCGTCCAAGAACTCTTTAATAAACAGAACGAACAAATCTTCTGCTTCTTCTTTCACCATGCGTTATTCCCGCTTCCTATGCAGGGTCCGCATGATACTTAAATGCGAATAATTGTTAATACCACTCCCAACTGACCTGTCACCAAGTCTGCCACTGGGGGGGGATATATTTTTGACTGTAGAAGCGTATGTTCAACGGGGCCAGTTTGCCTGCTTGCAGGATGAAAAACGCCAGAAAAACAGGCGGGAAAACCCTACTGCCTGCGCCTTAGACTGGCTAACTTTGATATGCCTGAGGAAGATCCTCAAATTCCTCAGGTCTTCGACGGGAATGGAACCTGGGACACTCCATCCCCAGGCATATGGTTGCAAAATGCAAAGCCATTAGGCTAACTTCTGTCATAAACAGAATGAACAAATAACAAAAAAATAAAAAACAAAAAATTAGCCGATATGAAGAATTTGTTAAACAGTGCACCCGGTGAAAAGTTTGAGTGTGGGTGCTGCATATACAAAAAAAAATCTTTTTTTCCTCATCAGTAACTTTTTGTTCCCATATAGGGAGTAGGCGAGAACGTTTTGCCCAATCTAACTTTTGGAGACTGTGTGGGCAGTTCAATCTCCACTGCTAGCCAATCAGAGATAGCTGGCGCAAAGATATCACTAATTAAGCGGCAAGCAGTGAAGAGAGATGGCTCAACAAGTGCCGCCATCTCGTGGTCCCTAACCGTAACACTATATATTTAATGTGGGTTCCAAGATCGATTTTCTAGTGTTTACGGGACAATAAACCCGAGTTTCTGGGATCAAAAACCCGCTTGCTCGTGTCAGAGATCGACTAACTCGGGAACCGGTTGAAAAAAGGCTTAGAAAAATTTCCTCTAGTTGACGACTAGATTCGAAACAAAGTCTTTCCTTCGTGCGGTCAAGCACCGTTGTGTGTAAAAGCCATATCCACTGATTTACAAATTTACATATTAAAAAATTTCTTTATTAAAGATATGTCATCCTCAGCCCAAACACACACCAATAATAAAAGTTTCATATCTCACAGAAATAAAGCACGCATGCATACAATTTATCTGTGGCTACACTACGCAAACGAGCAGTGTCGAATTCACTTGTTACGTGCAATGATATACGCAAACGGATATCAGTGAGTCGAGCTGAAATTGGCCGAATGATAATTCCGACATTTGTTTTGTAATCTTAAGCCTTAATGGAACAATTCCAATTATTAACTCTTCAATCAATGTCGAAACGTAAGCAGCAACCTTTAACATGTTGTATTGCATTTATATATTGTTGTCAGCATTGTTATTATTTATAAACACAAACAAAATTTAATTTTTTCATTTTTTTCCTTGGGAGTGCTGCAGAGTTGCAGTGCTTATGTACAAGCCGCCACTGTTGTTCATCGTGCATATAAAGGATTTAGACCTAGGATGAACTTAGAAGTCATCGTTGAATCGTTTAAGAGGACGTCCTGGTTTTCTTTTTCCTACTGGCTTGTACTTCAAGGCTTGTTTTAGTAATCTTTCTATTTTCATTCTTTGAGCGTGTTCCATCCATTTATGTTTATATTTTTTAATTTTTTCTATTACTGGTTCTTGGTTTAATTCTTTCATTATTTCTTCGTTTCTTTTGTGATCAAATAGGGTATACTTTGCAGTTTTCTCATAAACTTCATTTCTGCTGTTATTAATCTTTGTTAATCTTTTTGGTTTATTGTTTTTAAATATAATAAATCAACAGTTGAAGAAATCTTGCAAATGGTAAAAGACCAAAATCAGCAATAACATACTAACTGATCGGCAACCCAAATTGATGAAAGACACATCCGAACTCTTCAAGAACGTAATTCCCTAAAACTTCAATACGAACTTTTAAATCAACAACAATCTAAAGAAGTTCTTGTCGTAAACGGTGTCTTCAAAAAACTTCATCCACAGAAAATCTCAGAGATGTAGTTTTAAAGTTAGGCCATGCAATTGACACCCCCGTACAGCATAATGATATTCAGACCATAAATCGGTTTCCCAGGAAGACCAAAAAACAAGGCTTTCCACGACCCTCACCAATCACAGTTCGTCTGACAAGCAAGTCCACAAGAGAGGACAATCTCATAAAAGCCAGCAGACTGAAAAAAAAACCAGTTATCAAGAACTTAAATGTCGCAAGTTTGTACAAGTAAAAAGGTCGCAGGTCGCAAGATATAGATAGGCTGCCAGAGTGAAACAAAAGACTCCAAATTAGTTCAAAAAGAAGATCTCCACACAACAAAAATGAATGTGAACCAACAGATAGATGTAATTACACCAGAATACATCAGTAATTGTACTTTAGAATCACTTGATGCATGGAAACAACCAGGGCCGCATTTATACTGTTGGAGGCCCGAGACGCAACACATCATTAGGGGTCGCTCAAAAATGTGCTTCTTTTTTTAGTTTATTAAAAATAAAAGTCAACATTTTCATAATAACTTATTTTAATAACACAATACAACATTGGTATACATATATTTGCATTTTAAAAAAGTATAAAAATAAATCAGTTCAAATTTAAATAAAAAAAATTAATAAAAAGCTTTTTTTTCTGGCTTGGGTTTTATCAAATATATCTATAATGTTATCATATAATGTTATCATAATTGATCGAGTCCATTACATCTGATTCAATGCATAATAACGACCGGTCACTTGTTTCATTTTGGTGCATGTTGCTTTTAAATAATTTTTTTCTTCCTTACAACACCGAAAATGTTTGCCTGTTTCAGCAATTGCATTTGAAACAGGCATCGCCAAAAATATTTTTAAAATTGTTTCTACGTTCGGAAAAGCAGACCTTAACCAATCGTTTATAAATTTATGGACAGTTATGTGTCCTTCACTATTCATTCGTCACTTTTCGAATCACTATTCGTCACTTCACCTGAAATAACACTATTATTGTTTTGAAATCTCGAAACAATAACAGTGTTATTATTGTTTCGAGATTTCGTGTTTTAATGTTCTCTAGTTGTCTGGTTGCTTTAAATTTCTTGGTTAGTTGACGAGTAGCGTGGGTATAATTTGCGATCTCACAACACTCTCTTCTGTTTAAATATCTTGTTTGAAAATGGATTTTTGTGTGGCTAAAATAAACGCTTATCAACTTGTTTTTCTTTGGAGTTGGGTTTCCAAAGATAATTATACAAGTGTTACATTCTTTGGATATATATTCCTATGGACATTGTTATATGTGTGCACTACTAAATTATATCTATCTATAGTTAAACGCAAGCTCCCGTAGTATAGTTGGTTTAGAAGAGCCCATTGGTTAGAAAGATCCTGGTTCGAAATACCCGGTGTGTATGACGTAAGGAACGGTTATGAGGTCTTTGAAATCAAATGGTGTGTGTGTGTGTGTGTGTTCGATGGATTCGTACGGATGTTGTGGATTTGGAAAATTTATTCTTTTCGTCCCTCGGTACAGAAAACCTACCCCCTGAACATACAAATCTATAGCCATAATATACTGGCTCTAAATGGATGCTACGCAGAAGTGACATGCCACCTGCATTACTTCGTCTTGACTTCAAATCAGGATTTATAAACAAGTTGATCTGCTATAAATGCCATACAGATGTATCAAGGCAAGAACACCTCATACAATACCAGAAAATTCACTTTCATTCGTCGACATAGTCTGATGAAAGGTTTTCGCAATGGACATTTACGGGAATAAAAATCGATCGCTGAGCTTGATTTCTGATAACGTGAAAAAAACAAAACCAAAATTAAATTATCAGTTCCGAAAAAAGAAATGAAATAAAATATCAGTTGTCAAAATAATAAAAGAAAATATCTCTTCCCAAATATATGGAGATACTGAGAAAGAGATTTATGAACTTCCACATTAGTTAATTACTGCTTATTTATTGATTCAAGACGACATGAAGTAATTGCTATGTTTCCCCAGCACACTCTTCTTCAACGTTTTTATTACTATATTTGATTTGAAAATGAATTTCTTATTAGATGTGTAAAACATTCATTCTCAATCATCAGGAACGACCAAGTAATTCCTCCTTGTAGAAATATATGATCCTTCCATCACCCAACAGCGTGTAGGTAAATAGCGCAAGTGTAAATTAATTAATAGCACAAACTCAGATTAATTTACACTCCACCAACGAGACCCTAAAGATCCAATCATTAGCCATCTTCTTCCAACCCAACCAACCAACCAGTGACCACCAATCCGCCCCTCGACATATCCACCCGCAGTGGGATCATCCGACTGCAGGTGGATCCGACTACGGTCGGATGGTCGGCGATTGGCCACTCGCCGACCATCCGACCACCCGCACCACTCCCAATCCATCCCACCACTCTCAGCTAACTTCCAAAACCGCCCTAATTGATAGCTAGATGAAAGGAAGCTGTCAAAGCCTCAAACTCTTCGAGGGAGTCTTTGAGTCTCTTTGCAACACTTGAAACACACCCTCGAAGTGTCTACTTATATATCATGCAACAATCAATGGTATAATAACAATAATACTTCCAACAACAGATCGCATTGATTGATGTGGATAAAAATGAACCATTATTATTACTCATGGCATAATACGAAATAAACTATAGAAATTCGATATTGATCAGTGAATGAAAACTTGAAATTTCTAAACATGGTCAATGCAATCAGTTTACTTCCAAGAAATCGCCATATAATCGTAAGATGACAACCACAGCCATCTATTCTTCCCTAATCCCAACAGTAAATACTTTTGTAAAAAATGTTTGAATTCTACATTCAATTTTCTTCATCAGCAGTAAATACAATTCCAACAGTGTGAGATATTATTATTATTATTATTATTATTATTATTATTATTATTATTATTATTATTATTATTATTATTATTATTCAAAGCACTATGCCAAAACATACTAAGATACGCTATAACAACACATGCTTTCTGTGCACCCTACAAATTAAATAGGATGGGAGATAGGACAGCTCCTTGTGGTACTCCACAGGTTACATGTACCTCTTGTAAAACAGAAAGCACACCACACGTATAGGATTAGCTGTATGCTGATCCTATACGTATGGTGTGCTTTCTGTTTTTCGTGTATGCTTTAAACCACTGTAGTAGACGACCTCCAATTCCGATATGGGTTAGTTTCGTTAAAAAGGTTTTGTGTGTTAGTGTGTCAAATGCTTTTATTAGGTCAATGAATACCACTAATGTTATTCTGTTTCTATCCAATGTAGCGTTTATTAGATCTGTGAAATCTTCCACGAGTGTTGTTATTTCTTTATTTTTTTGAAAGCCATATTGTGTTTTGGGTATGATTTGAAATTTTTCAACGTATGTGGAGAGTTTCTGATGCACGATGCGCTCCATGATTTGGTTGATTACAGACAGCGTGGAGATTGGTCTGTAATTACTTATAAAGTTTCTTTTCCCCTGTTTGTGTATGGGTGTGATTAATGCAGTTTTCAGTGTTTCAGGTATGTGTCCCGTTTCGAAGATTTTATTTAACAGTTTTTGAATAACTGGAAGTAGGTCGGTTGAGTGTTTCTTGATGTCTTTTGGTCTGATTCCGTCTATCCCCGGTCCTTTGTTAGGGTTAATTTGTTGAATTGCCAGTTGCTCGTGGACCTAGTGGAGAATGTTCGTTTGTGTGAGGAAAGGTTGTTTCTTGTAGCTTTTGGACACAGTTCACGAAGTGCTGATTAAAGTTGTTTGCTAATTGTTTGAGGGATTCAGGCGCCAGGTTTCCTTTATGTCATTCTGAGCTGTTGTTAATTTGTTGCTGTAATAGTTTTTTTTTTGCCGTTCTAATCTGTGTTGTTAGCAGATTCCGTTTTCTTTTGTATTCAGCTTTTAAAGCGATATTGCTCGGCGACTTCTTAAGTTGTTTCCATAGGACATCTTTTCTTTGTATGTCTGTTAGTATGTTGTCTGTTTGTTATCCATGGATTTTGTTTCGTTTGGGGGCGTATTTTTATTTTTGTTAATGCTTTGTTATATATTTTGCTAAATGCAAGTTTAAGATTACTATATACAGCTTCAGCAGAGTCTGAAGATGCTATCTGCATCCAGTCTGTTTTTCTGATTTCATCGTTTACTATTGTTTCGTTTAGAATGCTATAATGCTGTTTTGTAGTCTCAGTGATTTTTATGGGTTCTGGTTCAGTGTGTAATGCTGTGAAATAATGGTCTGCCAGTTTCCATGCTTTGACGGCTGCTGTGTGGCCTGTTTGGAGCGGCCCTTATATTTATATGATCAATGCAGGATGAGGTTGTTGTGTTTCCGACTATCTCTTCTCGTGTATACGACTGTATGGATGGGGTTATATTATATGCCGATAATAGGTCTAGGTATTGTTCTGTGTTGTTATGTATGTTCCTAATGTTTATATTAATGTCTGCTATTATTACCAAGCATTCTGAGGTCCTACTTCCGTGGCTGAAAGCCATCTGTTTAGTTCTTCTAGGAATTTTGTGGTGCTTAAGTTGGGTGGTCTGTATATTGCGTTTAATATCAGAGAGTTTTCTTGTTTGATGTTTTTAATTGCGATGCATATGCTTTCTGCGTATTCTAATTTATAGTTTATTTCTGTTACTTCTAGTTTATGTTTGGTAAATATTATTATACCACCGCCTCGTTTTGTTTGTCTGCAGTGTTTGTGTTGTTGGAAGTGTGGCATTTGGTAGGTGGATGCCTCTTCGTTTGTCGTAGATACTTCTGTCAGTATTAAAATGTCTATTTCGTCTATATCTTCCTTCAGATAAGCTTGCAGGGTTAGCCAGCATTTTTGAATGCTTCTGATGTTAATGTGGAGAATAGATAGTCCTTTTTTGGGGATGGTCACTTGTTTCCATTCTGTTATTGATTTCAGAATGTGGCAATTGTCATGTTCCGGGGTGATTACCTCTTCTTGATGGTCTGCATTCATGTTGGTTGGTGTGCTGTTCCTTCTTTACAAGTTGTCAATATTTCTTTCAATGTGGCAGCCTGTTGAGGTCGTCTACGGATTTTATTTCGATTGGTTTTGCGTCTTATGTCTTTGTAAGGAATATTTTGCTGTCACTTATCCATATAAACTGGTAATTGTTTTCTGTGTTTGCTTTCCTTGCTTGTTAGAATATTTTCTGATAATATGGCGTTAGGTATTCGGAGAAGTATATTGGAGTATTGTCGTGGTCTCCTTTCCGATCCATGACTACTGGTTTTTCAATCCTGCTAGCTTTTACGAGTGTAGTTTTTGTTGGGCTGTTGGTGAGTCGCACTACGACGGGAGAATAATAATAATAATTTAACGAAAAGTATTACGGTTTAAGTCATTATTGATTACGCATAGTGTAAATAACGATTTAGGCGATTTACATAATGCATAATAATAACAATTTGCTTTCGAAATATCAAGAAAATATAGCTCCATGTTTCCAAACGTTTTGAAATACAAAGCTTTGTTAAGTAACTAATACAAGTAACTAGAAAAGGTGTATTTTTGCATTAAGTAGTGTGTCAATGTGTAAAGAATTTCATACAATGCAAATTAAGAGGAATATAATGTGTAAAAGATACTAATAATTTTAATAATATAAAATAATATAATACATTTTCAATTACTTAGAAACCAAAGATTTAAAAGTTTCTTTAGATGTGTGCGAACGAAGAAAATTACCTGAATTTTATTGCTTCAGACGCATTTGTTTACCGTTTTCTTTTTCTTTCTATGCTATAAGCAGTATTTCTTTTATTTTTTTTTTTTCATCGCCTTACTATATAATTACACCTTCACCTATTCTTCAAGTTTTATCTAAATAGAATGAGTTTTATTTTCATTGTTAAAAAAATTAAAGAATTTCGTTCAACAGCATTAAATTATAATAAGAGATAATTATAAAAAACGCATGACGAAATCACTTTCTCTAAACAAATGTAAATTTAATAAACAACTTTAACTTTGAAATGCATTTGTTCCTACGAAGTGCTACGCTATTGTTTAGTGAATATTAATATTATTGTTACAATGTTAGTTAATCCAGATATCTGCAAATACCATGTAATTGAGTAAAATTCTAACTGAGAGTCTACATTGGAATGTGAATTACAGCTCAATTTAATACCTAATCAGGACTACCGGTTGATAGAATTGCACGTAAGGCTATCAATTCACACATCACAAATAGAAATTTAGAGTTGTCCGCAATATGCAAAGATAATTCCAGATGTAAAGCATAAGAAAACACAGATATTAATTTTCATTGACTAATTTCGTATATATTTTATGTGTCATCATCACAGGACTATTTAGTTTATATTAATGACAATTAAATTTTGAAAATTTACTTCGACTGCGCTAACTCCGCCATCTATCGAGAGGAAAGGTAACTAGACAACTTCATTAAAAATAATAATATTATGGTTTCGGGAAAAGTATTTCATAATTTGCCACGTCATGAATGGTGATATTATTCAAGTTTTTCATTTAAACTGATAGCAAAGGATTATTTATAAGAAACATCATATATATATATATATATATATATATATGTGTGTGTGTGTGTGTGTGTGTGTGTGTGTGTGTGTGTGTGTGTGTGTCAAGCTAAATGTCAAAATGAAGGGTAATAGGGCCAGTAGATATAGCTATTCAATGTGTAATTAATCACGTGATTTGAAGAGTCCATGGTACCAACCTATGCACTCGTGTGTGAACGAATAACTGAAGATATCATAATTAATAATTTTCCTTTTGAAGTAAAGAATTTGGAGACTATTGATAGAAACTTCAGGTATACGTATAATATCTGAGGCTTTTAATTGATTCATCAGAATGTCTATGAAGGATTCATTTCTTAGAGCTTCATTTCAAATTTGAAAATTAACAGGACGCATGCATGTTAATATAAACGTGTACGAATTTAGATTTCCATTTTTGGTTTAGAAAATTGGCATTTTCCAACAGCTAATGAAGTACGTCATATAATTAAGCTTACCAATCTATTAATTTTCTTTATCTACTCCATATTTAACATTATATATCCTTGAACTTTGTATATCGTTCAAAATTATGATAAAATTACCGAATACTTTTCATAATTCAGATATAGGTCTGTAAGTACATATTTGAAGTTTTGAAAACACCAATGTATTTGTACGCAAAATAGGCTTATCGAATGAATTGGAGAGTGGTTATCTAATAGGTATCAAAGCGTGATTTATGAAGAGCCAAATCGAAAGGGAAATGAGGGTGACTCATTCCTGGAAGCTGCGTTAGGGTGTGGCTAGGAAGACTGTGAGGTCCAGGTTCTTTCCATGGCACGCAGTGAGAGAATGGAATAAATCCTGTGGATATTATGTGTGTGTGTCCATTTATTCTCTGTATGGTTAAATATTTCAACCTTTAAGCTTTCTGATTTGATAAAGGATGTGATCATATCAGCTTCGATGTTGAATAGAGGCGTAGCCCGAATTACGTAAGAGTTATGCAACACAAACTTTACGTAACTCGAATTTTACCGATTTAATTCTCTAATATGTTAACAACACTACTGCTTGCGTGTTTATAATACGTGCACGAGGTAGTGCGTGGCATGTTTTAAAGCAGGGGTCTTCAACCTTCCAGACAGTGAGGGCAGCATTAAAAATTTCAATGAAGCCCGCGGGCCACTAAGCTATACTGCGGTATTTAGAATTGCAAGATGCTTTCCAGATTCACAAGGAACGCTGTGCATTTGATACTTTACATAAAAGCCTATAAAAATAAACAAACTGAGCTTTAAGAGTGTAGGTAGAAGTCGAGTTCATGATAAGTAAATACAATCAATACTTGAAAAAGGATAATTTAATGAAGAACACATTCATTTTTTACAATGTCAATGGGCAACTTGGCAATGTTTTTCCTTGACCAGCTTGTCGATGTTGGCATCAATGTTGGAAGTCGCTATGCGCAGAGTATTCTCGAGATATTGGTCCGTAATCTGAGTTCTTGTCTTGGACTTCACATGCTTCATTCTGGAGAAGAACTGCTCACAGAAGTATGTGCTTCCTAACAAAGCGCACATCTTCAAAGCATGTCGGCGAAGATTAGGGAATGCGTCCTCAGAAATGTAGTGTTCGTAAAATGTAAGCAAGGGCACAATGAATAATTTTTTTTTCAAAGAAGAGTTATTTTGAAGTTCAAGTAGCTCCATTTCTACTGAGCCTGGCATTGAAAATAAATCTAAAGATTGTTGGTTGCGAAAATCACTAAATCTCTCTTCGAACTCACTTCGCAACACGGCTTATTTTATAGCACATTCATCAAGAGACAAACAGTTGGAATCAGCTAGACGCTGAAAATGAGTTAAGTCTTTTTTTGCGAGTTGTACCTCCCAAAGTTTGAGCTTGGCCACAAAAGCTTTGATGTGATCAAACAGAGTGTGCACGAGTTGATCTTTGGATTGTAGCTGCGTATTTAGGTCATTCATATGCAACGAGATGTCGGTGACAAAGGCAAAGTTTGTCATCCACTTCGGATCATTAAATTCGACAATCGGATTCCCCTTGGTTTGCATGAACTGCTGTATTTCGCTCCTTAAGTCAAAGACTCTTTTAAGACCCTTCCCTCTGCTCAACCAACGCACATCACCATAATAAACCACATCGCTGTGATCCGAATCGCACTCTTGGGCCAAAAACTCTTGGGATTGACGATGATTCAATCCTCTTGCCCTAATAATATTGATGACAGTCACAATAACTTTCATGACATTCTCAAATCCAATAGTTTCGCGCACACAAATTCTTCTGGTGGATTAAACAGTGATAATGGACTTAATCTTTTCCTTCTAGTTCCAGTTCTTTTCGTAGCAGCGCAACAAACCCTTCGTTCTTTCCCACCATAGCAGGGGCACCATCAGTTACCACACCCTCGAGGTTGATTAAGCTGAGGTCGAAACGCTGGAGAATTTTCTTGGCGGCTTCAAGAATATCAGTGTCTTTCGTCATTCCCTTCATAGGCATGAGCGCTAGCAGTTCTTCTGTCACATTGAATTGTCGATCAATTCCACCGACAAAGATAGCCAGTTGTGCTGTATCCTTCACATCTGTGCTCTCATCTAAAGCAAGTGAATATGACGTAAATTCGGACGACCGTCTTTTTAAAATTCCTTCAACGTCATTGGCAAGTTCTTTGACACATCGTGCTACAGTTACCCCAGACAAACTCGGTTTTTTAAGCACTTCCTTATTATTTGGGCACAGAATATCCCCAGCAGCGATGAGACACTGTTTCACAAACTCGTCGTCAAAGAAGGCTTTTGATTTTTTTTAAGCAATTTTTTCAGCTATTACAGTGGTAATGGATAAAATATTTTCCTTCTGGTTCCGGTTCTTTGGCAAGTTCTTTGACACGTCGTGATACAGTTACCCCAGACAAATTCGCACTCTTCGCTCTATTCCCTCTGCCTTTTAAACGTATCCTGCAGGTATTTTAAATCAATTTGAAGACGGTTCACTTTGTTTACACGAAGCCGCCCTTGAAGGTGATCGAAACTGGGCGCATTCTCTGTCTCATAATGTCGTTTTATATTGTATTCTTTTGACACTGCCTCACGACAAATTAAACACACTGGCTTATCGTCGATCGGCACAAAAAAAGTACAAATTGTCCACTTTTATTAAAAATCCGACAAGAATCACTTGATTTACGCTTTTTACTCGTAGACGCCATAGTGATGGAAGGTGAGCCCAAAAAATGATCCAAAATGGCAGTGTAACGGTTATTATCCACCGAATATGTCTCACACTAATGAAAAAAAGTGTGGCAATATAAAACCACAATAGGCTATGACTGACACGACGAACCTGCGTGCGCTTATACACGAATATCACACTGCTCACGACAATGACTGACTCTGGATGAGATCCTCTTGTATTTATATGAAAATAACGAAGCATCGAGAACCTTCGAGATGTATCTGGAAGGCACTAGACAGCGCACTCGAACGAACTACTGCTTCAGCCATCTACCTGCGACGTTAGTACCTAAGTACCGTTTTAGCGCTGGTATAATACTGCAGCAGTATAGCTTAGTGGCCCGCGGGCTTCATTGAAATTAATTTTTATTTAATCGCGTTTTAATGTTAAGTAGTTATTTTTTCAAAATGGGCGGCGGGCCACGGCAAAGAGCTCCGCGGGCCATGGGTTGTAAACCCCTGTTTTAAAGGTTATGTCTGTTGTTTCACTCGGAATTCACACAAATTGGAATTTAATGTGTAAGTATTAATGCAAACTAATGTAATACAATATAAATGGTATGAAAAAATTGACAACTTGAAAGAGAAATGTTTAACTTTTCTGTTCGATCGTTCTTTACCAAATTACCAAAATGGCTGAATATGGTTTGTTTCTTTCTTCACAGCTATCTCAACAGAAGGCTAACACGTCAACTGATTGAGTTTAGGCTTTTAGGAATCGTGTGGCATTAAGATCCACGCAAATATTAAAAATATACAGCATGCAAACACTAAAAACATGCAGCACTAACATCCTAAAGATATAGTACATCCATGTTGAAAGCGAGACTAAGAAAGTACACGCATGCGCCAGTGGGCTGTCTATCTTGTGGAAGACTGTGAATAAATGGCATTGAATAACGTAGAGTATTTTATATATTATTCACAATTTTCTCTCATTTTCACGCAAATTTTCGTATGTCAAAATTTATATAAGTCACATTGACGTAGTTCTAATTAGATTAAAATTACCTGTATTAATCAAATTAGAAATAATTGGATCTAATGCGTAATGATATGTTGCGCCCTCTTAAATCCTTTCTTGTCATTATGAAATTTCATCAAGAGATAGAAGTAGTAACTTTTCTATGTTCTCTGCCTTTTGTATCTGTTTTGCTCTGGCCTTATTCTGAAGATCTTTAGCTCTTGTAGATTCTGTACTTTTTTTTTTTTTTAATTAGCTTTCAGTCTCAAATAAACTATGCATTTTTAACAATTTAATAATTATATCCTTTAAATTTTTATTTGTTCATTTCCATACATTTTCTTTAGATAAATATTTATGCACAAATTAAAAACTGCATAAGAAGCTGTATTTATGTAAAATAAAAAAAAAAACTTATTGAATTTCCGTATGCTAGAGATTATGTTTAAAACATCTTGGAAATTTTATAGCACAGTATTTCTTATATCGGACACTGTTAAGATTACTGTTGGCGTTGTGGCACTGTATGACCAATCCCAATTCAACCAGAATTCTTCTAGACTTAAGTCTATATAAGATACCAGCAGTATTTTAGAATAAAATAATCTATCGAGACATAGTTATATTATATCTCGATAGATGGCACCACAAACTGGTCATGTTAAAATATACACAGTGGAGGAAATCAAGGAAACACTACCTACTCGCAATACTTTTTTTTTTTTTTGGCAAATTTTTTAAGAACTCTGAATACAGTATGATACATATATTCTTTCCTTTATCTGTTATATTATTTCACCATTCGTAAATATTTCGTAAAATATCAGACCATGAATTGCTGCATAGGCTGATATTTTACCATGAACTCCTAACGCTCTAAAAACAGAGTTAGGTCATGGATAAAGAGTTATTGTTCGATAACTCTTAATAGTGTTAATACTCAATGTTTCGAATACGAGTATTGCTAACCCAATAACCGCATTGGAATGTGATCAGATTTCTTACAAAAGAAAGAAACCGAATCACGTTCCACATTAACATAAAATACGAAAGAGCTATTTATAATTTAAAATATCAGATATCAAGAAAAAATACTAGCCGTAAATAATTAATGAATATATCATAAATATTCGCCTACAGGGCACAGTATGGTCATTCTAGATCTTTAGCCAGAATTTCGTTTTGGATGCGATGAAACTTTATAAAGGATTTTTAGCTGAATGTCACTTAATTGACTCAAAACCTGTTTTCGTTTTCTTTTATCTGTTTTTCTACCAAAAAGATAATCTGACTAGGGAACATGCACTGACAAAATATCAGGCTCGGATTTAAACTATTAGTATTAGAGTTTAAAATATTAGACAAGGAAGCCTACCAATAAACCCAATAAAAGTCCGTGTTCCGTAATAACAAATTGGGCTTCCAATAGGGAAGCCCAATTTGTTATTACGGAACACGGACTCACAGTTGATGTCAACTGAATCCTTTTGCCATGCAGAAACAAGGCACAAGACTTGGAAAGTATTTATTTTTAACTTTATTTCCATAAGTCCTGTAGTAATGGTGTTTGCTTCCGAAGCATTAGGCTTCCAGGAAGAAGTCAGTTATACTATAAGTTCCATTCTAGCACTGACTAGAGTAAATGTTTTCCACTCATTCTTAGACTAGTGCTTAAGTTAGGTGGATGTTTGACATTGGTAAGTTATTATTATTATTTTCTTTTCTTCAAGAAACTTGAGTTTTAATCCCGAATATCAAAAAATCGACTGTCCTACTAGTAGGAATAATAATACTAGTATTAGGATTTAAGGTAATCAAATTACAGCATTTTACAGCCGTTTCATCTCTCTCTCTCTCTCTCTCTCTCTCTCTCTCTCTCTCTCTCTCTCTCTCTCACTTTGCTCTCCCTCTTTTCCCATAATCCTTTCATATCCTCTCTGTCATACTATAATTATCTCTAGTTCAATCATTAGTTCCCAGCAAACACTATCAACACTGTTATATTTATGTTCTGTTTATTATATTTGTCGCATTTTTAATTTTCACTCCTAGGAAATTCGAAGTAGGGACTCCTTCGGTAAGCACAAATTTCATGAGCTAATCAACGTACCATATTACTTCTTTTTTCCTACGTTGTAATAGACTTACTGTAATTTTAATATTATTATCTGGATAAATGAAATTCGAAGTCATTCTCACTTATATCATAAACCTAAGTGATACAATGCTTCTTCTCAGCGGGACCAAGGCCTTCGTCTTCGGCATCTATGTTAACTTGTGCCTTTGATACCGCTCTGTTCTGATAGATTTTGACAATTTTTAAGACTATGTTAAATTAACAATAGATCTTAAATTATTTTTCTAAATGCACTTAATACAATAGATCTACTCGAAACTACATTAATATAGTAAACATACACCAATTAATCTCATAAACCCAATAAATAACCAAATAAAACGCAAATATTACAGGTGCTTCGTAATAATATGTCCACAATACAATCAACTAATCATTAAAAATAAACAGAAACAAATAAATGCATGCATATTTTTTATATTACCATTTCTCGGATATTTCTAAAATGTGTTGTAATGCACGTTCTGCTAGATGGAGGGAGTAAAGCTCAATAGTAATTAAGCATTCTTATTTCTTTGGATGATAATTGCTTTCATTCGAAGACAGACAAATAAAAAAGTCGGATGATTCGAATGAAGTCGTTCAGTATAAAAGTCGAGCAATTACCATAAAAAGGCTAAGTGGTGAATAACATTAAGCCAAAGTTGCTACAAAGAAATATTTCTTCAAAGACTTTAACGTTGAATTGCAAAATATATAAACGCTTCTTGGATTTTAGCTTGGTCAAAAGAGAAGGGATTTCTTTTTTTTAGCTTTATCTTTCCAAAAATTTGTAATTAATTTATATAGTAAGTTAAGAGCATTATGGAGAAATAGACAGATCGAATATCGCTATTCATATGGGCATATTAAAAGCGTATAAAAACATTGTAGACACTTATTTTCTTGCTAGCTATAAAAAGAAACGTAATTTCCATTATGTTTTACAAATCGTATATATTAAAGACTATTTCAATGTAATTAATTGCAAATAATCCTTCTATAAAGAAAGGATTAGATCTTTGGGAAATTAAATTCCTTAATTTTTTATGTGCTGAAGTACATTGAGGAGCAAGAATAAACAGAAGATTTGAGTATATAGAAACGACTTTTAAAAAATTAATTTAAGCATAAGAACACTGTGCACATCGAAGTAAATAACTAGATTGCTTATTAATGCAACATTCAAAGATGGAAATTGCAAAATAAACCGCAAAAAATAAGCTTTTCATGAGTATTTGCCAATGGATAATGAACCTTGGAAAAAAATTAATGCCTAATGGAAAACTTGAAAGTAGTATAAATAAATGTCTTCTGCTTTTCCAATCCTTAAAAAATAGTTTTACTCTTGCTGTTAGAATAATTACGAAATACCAGATGAACAACAAAACATTATTATTTGTTTTTTATTTCTCTATAATTGACGTAAAACATTTCTGCAATATTTTGTAATCTTTAAGAAATTACGAAACTCGAATCAATACCACGTCTATCCAAATAGCACCCAGTTTTAGCATTACATGGGGAGAAAGCTAAAAGTGAATAATATAGCCATCACCTCTGCGTGCACCGTCCAGGAAATATTGATCCATCTTCTTACTCGAAATCGAACCTCAAAAATTAGCACATCGACTTGCAGTCTATATCAATAGTATTTAATGGTAGTGCTGTAATGATACTACTAGTACCATTATGTTATATTTTTATTACTATTTGTGATACTATCGTACATTTGTACTAGATCACCGCAAATTTTCAAATACAGCTAATTCTCTATCATTCCAATAACCAAATACAATAATACGTACTCGTACAATGCTAGTACATAATCCTTTTTTGCGCAATTAATACTAACTAAACGTTTAGTGACTAGTTTAATTTCAGTAATATGCCAAAAAGTAAACGAAGACGTAAGAGCCCTTCTCCCCACCTTTCTTAACAACTTGGGGAAAAAAACATATTTTTTATCTAAAATGTGTACCTCTGCTGAATACTCAGACGACTGAGGAATCATTGTAATTGACAGACACACAGAAAGCTTAATACATCGTCTTTTCATGAGAAATTCGGAAGAACAAAAAAGTTAATCCATTTAGCTTGAATAACTGTAGTTTGAAAGAAGTTAAAAGAATAAAGAAAAAAAGAAAAAATATTCCCTTCTTTGTAATATCCTCAAACACTATCAAATATCGTTCTTTTAAGACTGATATGCTATTTCTATCCTTAAGATATGAGAGTTCTGATCAAGTCTTCGATTTCGTTCATCAATTTATCTAATTTGCTATTTGTCTTTAAAATGCGCGTAAGAAGTAGAAATTTTTATTGTTCTATAGGATATCCATTCGGAAAATGGACAGAAATGTTGTCAACATTTCTGTCTGTTTTAATTCTCTTTGTGTTTTAATTTTTGACTTTCATACCAAATGTTTTACAGTAGTTATTCGATTTAGTTAGGGAATCTTGCAGACTACTTGTTTAGATTTATTTAGGAGTACAATGTCATCTGCATAAAATACAGAGCTGAGATTAACATCGCCAATTTTGATATCAGATTTAATACCACTTCCCTTCATAATATGATTCATATAGATGATGAAGAACAGAGGAGATTGTACCCTTGTTTCACACCCCTGATTTAACATGAAATCATCTTCCTGTGCTTCATCCATTTCTAAATGCCGAAATATCGACTATGTATTGCTCGATATAATGTACCATTATAGGATTGTGGCGTTTTGAACAACTTTTCTTTTTGTGTCATTGCTATGGGTTTTCTTTTCGAGATCTACAAAATTGAAATACTGATTTCTATGATATTTTCATGATTTCCGAACTATTTGTCTTAAAGTGAAATCGATCTCGAGAGCCTCCACTTGGTCTATACATTGTTCTTGTTCTTCTCCAAGTTTCCCTTCTACAAAATTTCTCCACTTGGTCTATACATTGTTCTTGTTCTTCTCCAAGTTTCCCTTCCTGAATTATTCTTAGCTAGTTCTCAAGTTTCCTTACATAATCTTACCCGGAATATTCAGTAAGGGTATTCATCTGTAATTTTCACTTTCACTTTTCATTCTCCTTTTAATAGACAGATACAGTGAGATATATTCCACTCATCTAGAATTCGACCAAGTGATCAGGCCATCTGAATTACGCAGTGTCAAATTTTCATACCTCCATTTTTGAGCATTTCTGATCCAATATCATCTATTTCAGCTTCCTTTCCACACTTCGGGGTTCTTAATAGCTTTTTTCTGCCTCAGATATTGATTCTGATTGCATTTCTCTTGAATATTTCTACTACTGTACTATCACCACTTTTTTTCATTCACCAATCTTCAAAATACTTACTCAAGACATCTAGAATATCTTTCAGTTTTGATCTCATCTTTATCATCTTTGATTCCTTGGACAGTATTCTTTCCTCCATTTCTGAGCTTTTTCAAAAACCTTCAGAACATTTTGCCACCTTCTTAATATTTATAAATGTTTGTTTATCAAAGCACCTCCATGACTTTCGTTTAGTAGCTTTTACGCATTGCTTTTCTGTGTGTGATGTTTAATTTAGGATGAGGATATGCGATCTTCATTTACAAATTTTCTAGCTAAATGACTCTTACTGTTCCCTTATGTAAATTTATCTCTTCACCAATTAATCTTCTAATTTAGTATCTCTTCTGCGCTTCAATATAACAGTGGAGTTCAGCACTTTATCCTTTATGATAGAGACATCCTTGAATATCTTTAACTGCTTCTGTATTGTAATGATTAATTATCAAATGGGAAAAATGAAACGCATAGTAATGTCGCTAACGAAACTATCGATAGGATTTACTATCAATGAAAAGTTCCTTTTCATTGGTAGTAAATTGAACAAGTTCCTGGATGGGAACTTGTTCAAAGTATGATAGCTAAAAGCCATCAAGTGCCTAGAAATGAAGGTAGAAAAGCAGCAACTGGAGTTTTGTTGATGGCCTTTTTTTAAATAATAAAGCAATAAAGCAGTAAGATAGACGACCATTGTAAAGCAATGTTTGTCTTCTTTTTTAGGATTACTAAACACCGAAAAACTTTTAAACTGCGACACACTGGAAGGATAAGTGAAAAATACATTGATGTAAAATGCAGATCAGATCGGTTATGAGGCAAATGTGTAGCAATTGGACTGGAGAGATATTAAACCTGAAAAATGATTGGTATCCAGATTTGTCAAGATTATTTCGATTTTTTCTGACAAAAGATAAAAAGTCTTTGCCTTCTTTAATAACAAAGTGAAATGAATAAATGCTAGCTCAGTTTTATGTTTAGATGATGTTGCGATAGAACTGCCTTCATGCTAAAGAGTTTTGACATTAACTTACTCAAAAAAAAAAAAAAACTGGAAGATATCATCGCTATCTCGTCATGAGTCAATGTTTCCGATTTTTTTTCAAAACTAGATTTAGTTTTCTTAGTTTCATATAGTTATTTGGTACAAATGGAAAATAAATTTGAATATCGTTTTAACCGAGTTATAATATGTTGAGTTTTTATTTTTGTAGTGCATCAGATATACTTTTTATGAAATCGAGGTTCGGATATACATTGAGTGGCTACTCTATTAGGAACATCTTCCATTGATAAAATGAATATATTCATTCTAACAACAATTATTTTGATAACTATCAGGTTTGAAGTAGCACAGTGGAGATACTGGTTTGATAACTTCCAAGGGGAAAAAGATGAATAAATATTACTAATATGGCATCTGAGAAATACCTACAAAATTAGGGTCTGAGTTATTCAAAGGAGAGCTGATATAACTATTGTACGTAGAAACTCAGTTATTGAAGAAAATATTGATTGAATTAAGACTGTTGTGAAAGTTAAGTAAAAAAACGTTTGAGATTTTTTGCATGTTCCAACTGTAGATCCAGTTCAAATGAACTGGATCTGCAGTTGGAACCGATGGCTAGAGATTATCATTAGGAAGACGTTCTTCTTAATAATAATCTCTAAAAATCTAGGGAAGCAATTATACACGGTCTTCGGAAATGGCAGGAGTTACTATATAAAACGTAAAATATTAAAGACAGTAAAATAATTGCAATCTACGAGTCGTTTGAATTCCCAGAGAAAGGCTACCTTAGCTAATAATAGAAAATCTCTTAGGATTATTAAGTTGGGTTTAGATGAGTGTAAATGAAAGTTTATTTCGATACATTTTACAAACGAGGGTAGAATAATACAGACATTTTAGTTTATTTGTTTATTTATTTTTATTGCTAAGTAATTTTGTGTTGTTTTTGTGTTTTGTTATTACGTATGAAAAATATTCCTTTGTTTGGCCTTGAGATGATTCATATATGGGGAAAAAATAAAAACAACTAAGATCTACATTTGAATTACTAAATATATCGAAATTCCAAACTTTCCTGCAGCTCTAATTGAGTATTCGATATGTGCAGCTTGTCCCCCTTAAAGGGGAAAAAAAAAGATCGCCTAACTAATGAGCTCAAGAGCAGTTGAGTTTACGAAAAATCCTTTCAAAAACACATGTTTTGTCTATTCTGTTTAATGCTAGCTCACTCCCAACAAACAGAAAATAATTATATATATATATACGGTTTATTTAACTCGAATACCACATCATTATATGCTACACCTGTACGACGAACGCAGCTCACAGTTCGGTGCCTATCAAAGGCGGCTTTAGACTCAGCGTACATCACGGCTTATAGCTCGCCTCTGGAAAAGTTTGATCGAAGACACATCAGGTTATTGGTAAAGCGATGATACCAACAGAACGGAGAACAATATTTACATTGATGTTGTTCTCCATTCTTTGAGTTCTTTACACAGAATTCTTTACATAAAATAATGAAGCTTAGTTAGGAATCAATATCATCTAACACTCTTGAGGAATGAGACGCCTACCGTATCAGGTCGTCATGCATTTAACAAGCTGTCATCAATTAATTGAAGGAGAAAAACTATGATACATCGAATTACAATAGTTTGTAAATAAATCGAAAACTCAATTATTCAGGTGTTGAAGCGTCTTTTAGAAACAATTCTATACAGCATGTTTTTTAGCTTCTAATTATGAATACCTCATGGAGAAGACATCTAATCAAGATTAGATGTCTTCTCTATGAGGTATTGTTTGAAACCGGAAAGGTGGGAGTCTCATTTGTGAACACCCACATGGTTGCCCACTCTGTACACAAACACGCCCACTCAATCTGCATATCTTACTAAGACATATGTCGAATATATGTTAATATATTATGCAGCCATAATGTTGATATTTTTCAGGTGGCAAAACAAATTGCTGATTGTAATTTATAGAAATTGAAACTGAACGAAGTATCTTGATTTATTTTTGCTTAGTGACAGCATTTTCCTTGAGTAACTATTTTTTTAAAATAATCAATCACTCAGTCAATCGATTAATTCCTTTAATTAATATTACTATCCAAAGATTATCACGGAGAATTTTTTTTCAGATTTTGTAATATCGTTTATTTGCTTCCATGACAGACTCACCACCTAAATGATTTTATTATGGAAGCAACTACACCATCTGAAGAATTTTTATATGAAGATACTTCATATCCTAGACGAGATTCGAACTCAGGTTATTGTAACCAAATAGCATCTTTGATTGAGCTACCGAGGGAGACTTCGCCCAGTGAGATCATCTTACTTTATGGAATGTGGAAAAGGAACCCCATTATTCATTGAACTGCCACAGAGAAATGTGGTTTAAGTAATGTTTACATTTTTCGTACTACATAAAAAACAAATGACTTCTCTTTTTTTTTAAATTACGTCCTTCTTAAGAAATACATTTACCAACTATCAAACAAAATTTCCTTTATGTCCAATATCAAAGTTTAATATCTAATACATTAACATTTGATCTATCTAAGATGTGAAATGATCATTCCACATACATACTGCATTTCGCTTTTGGTTTTGCTCGCAAAATAGATTGGAAAAAAATCTGTAATTAAAGTTTGGAAGGATGCCTTTATATTAAGAGCATTAACCATGAAATTAAAGATTTAATTTTTTTAAGAAGAAAATGACAGAACCACGTGGAATCTTGATTACGAGTATGAATCTGCCATACAAGACTTTGTTTACTATTTCAGCGCGTGTTACAAGTTTGTTCATGAGAATTCATCCTTGGATGAGTTTAATTTAATCTAGATGCACAGAGAAGGCGAAAAAACAAGAAAGAATAGTATAGTAAATACAGGATAAACATTAAGTTTATCCTGTATTTAATCTTTATCTGTTAATCTGTTTATACTATTTTACTAAATTTAAGATCTGGATGTGATTTAAACTAACTGTTGATTTTATTGTTGATTTATTATAATGTTAATCATATTTTTACTTAAAACTATCCTGTATAATATATAAAATAGTCTACATGAACAAATAGAAGCGAGTTTATTACAAGTTTTCTTAATTATGCATTGATTTATGAAGGACTATTTTTAAACTTCTACAATTTTTCTATTTGGTTTTAATCAATATAAGATTTAACTGGTTCGAAATTGTCTTCATTGAACTTTAGAAAATAAATAGAAGACAAGATGTATTGCTTTATAATCCTGTATATCTTATATGTTGCGATAATAGTAATTTTCTTTTATTCAACACGGCGTATTATTACAGTGATTTATGAGGTTCTGTGTTAGATTTAGTTCTACAAATTTTTTATTTAGTTTTAATCAACGACTGACTGTTAAAAATTCGAAATAGCTTACTAGAAGTTACGGTAAGAATATAAAATACAACGTATTGCTTTATAATCCTGTATAAGCTTTATACATTGCAGGAATAGTAATTTAATTTTGATTCCTCTCCCTTCTATTCGCCTGATTTTATTCACGAAGAATTATTTAAATCCTCTTAGTGATTTTTCGAAACAAGAGAATGGTAGATATCGGGCTGGAATATTATTTTAATTTTGGAGTGGCAATATAAAAACAAAAGACAAACACCACTGCAGCAGAAGAAAGCAGCGTCCTCTATAAAAATGATTGCATTTCTCTGTGGTTTTATTGATATCAAAGAGAAAATGATAGCTAAGAAAGATAGAAATGCATAGCAACACTCCCACTAATTTTATTTTTATTTGTTTATTTTTTTTTACAGCTGCGTGGGCCTGCCAATGCTCTGCGTGGACAGTTTTTACACCATCTAACGAATGCTGTACTTTGAAAGTTTTTTTTGTTTTTTTTTTGTCTAATTCTGTATGTAGCTGCATAGCAACAATTCACTGTGTGCTAGGAGTATTTCAGTTATGGCGTGCCATGTACTGCAACTTAGAGGATACACTGCTACATATGCTAAGTTCTCTTGTACCTGGGATGAAAAATAGTCCGACGCTTTTGCATTTTATTGTTTATTTACTTATTTGTAAATTTGTGCCAGAAAAATGCCTTTAGTTATACAATATAAAAATGAAAAAAATAAAAATATATACAAGTATATAAAAATCTTGAGTGAAATTATTTTTATTGATTTATTTTACACTCTGACATAAAACTTATATTAAGCATAATAGATAAACGATAATAGATATCTTAAATCACCCTTACTATTTAGCTCACATTCACACGCTTAACACATTTCTTCTCAAATATTTTCAAGACGATATTTTTTTCTAAAATTCCTACCTCCTCGTAGCCACTTTAGTTAACTAACCTGTTTTCTGAACTTGAAAATGTCCGCTAGGTGGTATTATCGATGCTTTAGTAAGATCTATCCCAGTACTGAAGTGTCATGGTATTTTGTCAGTTGGAAATACCGAATACCATGACATCACTGGTATTTCCAACTGATGCATAATTATTAGTCTTCTTATTTTTATTATCAGCATCGATCATTGAACCCTCTTTTATTACATTTTCTAGTGGTAAATATATATAATTTAGAAGGATAGATGCATAATTTAGATCTAGATATTTAGATGAATATATAACTAATTTAGATAACGTCATAATTTGGAATATTAGGACAGGAAAAAAAAATCGAACGAAAATGGCATTAAACTTTAAACTTTAATGGAATAAAGGTTATGTATAACCAAAGGGATCGGTAAAATAATAAGAACGATAATTATGCGTGCCATGCAAGTAGAATCTTAGCAATGTGGCAGTTGGGTTTGGTTTGCAGCAACTTTTCCATATACACTGAACAGTAGATTTCCTAAAATTAGCGTAAATCCTAATCTAATCATCCATGAAATTTTAGCGTAAAATCTACTATTTCATGGATGATTGGACTTGTGATTATGCCTTTGTCTGATCTACATGAAATTGTTGGATTAACAGTGATTATTGTCCATTTGGCTTTCTCGCAATTTGGTTCCAGGAGTTTGAAAAGAAGACCATTGTGCCATATTTTGTTGAATGCTTTGGCAACGTTCAATAAGATGCCTCAGTGTGCTGTTCCCAGTTATACCCTAGACTGATATTTTCTACGACTCTGGGAACTTGATGTTCGGTGCAGTGGCTCCCGGAATCCAAACTGCTCATCAGGAACGAAATTTAATTCTTTAGTGATTTTTTAAGTCTTTTTTTTATATTATCCTCTTGGCTGTGTTTATTTGACAGGAGATCAAGCCAACTGAACGACAGTTTTTCTGGGAATTGTGCCGCTTTTCTGGTTTTGGAATTCGTCAGCTATTCTTAACAGTAGGAAGTAGTGATACCTTAATATTGAATTAATAATAAAAAATGTGCATAACGACTTTAAGCGGGTGTTTGATGATTTTGTTATAAATCTCATCTGAGCTTGATGCTTTCCTATATTTTAGTTTGGTGATGATTTCTTGTACCTCAGCATGAGATGTCGATTGGATGAAGTTTACGTACTCAGTGCATGTTAGAGCACAACGTAAGCGAGTGTGCACTTCGCTGATGAAGTCTATAGTCGCAGGGGTATAGTTTAGATATAAGTAAGGTATGCATTATTTCAACTTTATCTGCGCGTCACAGTAAACCGGATTACGTTTAACTTATACTAGTGAGAGGAGATTACAGCCTGTGCATAGGGCTTTAGTCATTTTCCAAAGAGTTGTCCACTGGGTTTAGAGACTGAATTTTTGTTTCTCACCATTCATTTCAATAGTTTTTAAACACATATTGAACGTCGTTCGTAGCCCTGTTGAGTGCTTGTCGGTGTTCTGGTGCTAGCATTCTGTGGTATTCGCACCAATCTCTGTTTTTGTTTAATCCGGAATTTGTGCATGAAAAATCCGCGGTAGCAACTGTTAATGCAGTTGTTATATGCTCTTCCAATCTCGAAACTGAGTCGTCGATTTTTTTCCCTTTCGAGTTGACTGGAACTGAGCCAATAAATTCGTGCAGAGCGGTTGGGAGCCAATCTAGAATATTTTTGTGTTGTGAGCCAGGTTGGAGTAAAACTAGGTTAAGGTCAGAACGGAGGTCGTCCATGTATGTGCTATGCTTTAAATACCAAATGTGGTATTTAAAGCCACTTCAGAGTTCAGTAATTAAGAGCTCTGATTAGGCAATGAAAATTAGCTATCCCCTACACGCCTTCATAATATTTTTTTATGATTATTTGATTTTTATGGCGCAAAGACATCAAGGGTCATACTGTGCCAGGACACAGGTCACAGCAGTACATTGGTTAGTAGGACAATCATAAACTTCCATGCCCTTGGCAGGATTCGAACCCACAGCCTGGAGAGCGGATACGGTAACCACTCGGCCAACCATACGACAGTGAATTCGAACCCACGCTGTGTTTTGTTGTCGATCGAAGATGTTATCAATTCGTCCCACACTGGAATTTAAAAATATTGCTATACATTGATACAACACTGTATTTTATGCAAACTGTGGGTGTAGCAATGCAATATTTAGAGGCAATTCTGTTCGTTAATATTACCGACTGCATGATCAACTGTTTATTCATCAGACATAAGGGAACCCGCTTGTAAACAAACTTTAATAAAGCAAACAGAAATGGTTCTCGTATAGTTGAACTGAATGTCCATTGATTTCATCTCCAGGGTGGATGGATTATGTTACTTACAGAATGTTTTCACTTTTTTACCTCATTAGTTTTTTTATATTTGAAAACAATATGAGAATATATCATTATGTGTAAGTCATTCTCCATAGTCGAATGCTTACTGTTATTATTTTTAATTTTTTCCGTTACAAATTCTTTTTTAACGCTAATCAGTGAACATATCTGAAACTCCCTTTACGTTCTGTTGATGAAATAACACATATCTACGCATATTAATAAACTGCTGCTTCAACCGGGTACAGTAATTACTGAGGTATATTTTTAACTTATCCAGGCAAAAGTTGATTTTCAAAAAATAAATAAATAAGTAAAAATAAAGAAAGAAAGAAAAAAAAATACGTAAGCACAAAAATTACCTCTATGACTGCACTTTTTCTATAGGATTTCTTCAAATAGATACAAGTTATTATCACGAAAATTCGTGTTCCTTGACATCGTGTATCTTAATGTTGGTTTTGTTTTTCTTATACCATCATCATCATCATCATCATACGTATCAAGGATTTAGGCCTAGTATGGCCTGTTCCGGCCTTAGAAGTCATCGTTGAATCGTTTAAGAGGACGTCCTGGTTTTCTTTTTCCTAATGGCTTGTACTTTTCTTATACCGTACATAATCGAAATAACTAACCTACTCGTTCTTGAAAAGAATTTATATCTGATGTGATATCTAATTTCATATATTTTTGCGTGATACGCATCTAATTGAATAGACACTAGTATTATTTTGGCCCATTTCTCCATCAAATTAGCAGTCGATTGCTATCACGTGATAGTTTCGTTTTCGGTTCATGCTTCCCAAAGGGACTCTATAGATTCAGATAATAAATCTGTGGTGGTTAGTCTAACTTTTGCACCGCCGTTTCCTCCATGTGGTATACAGCACGTTCAGTGCGACAAGCGATATTATCACGTTGCCACATTGGATCGTTTGCATACAACTATAATATCATAGGCAACAAAATTGTCCATAATAGTAAATAACGTTCTACTTGCAATTACTCTACCCAAACACGTCCACCTAATTTGAAAAGTTTTTTGAAACCTGGCAATTATTTGGGATTAATGTGAGTTTGCAGCAGGTTCCTACATATAATCAAAGAAAAGGAGTTTAAGGCTTCCAAAAGATCGGTTTTGACACTAGATGGATTTTGGATCCAGTGGGGGAAGTACGCATTGTCGAAGCCTATTTGAAACATCTTGTAAGTTTTCATATTGTCGGGTCGATGCATAATTTAAAGAAAAACACTAAAAGAAATCTACGAATGTTTTATGTTATTAAACCTAGATATACTAATACCGTTTTACTACACATGAAATCCTGAATTTGGATACAAATACACAAACATTAGTCAGTTTTCGTTCAGTCTAGCGTCTAAAAAATTGGTGTTCGCTTGCTTTTGAAATTGTAATAAATGTCGACGCATTCTTCTTATGATTTGGTACACGGCTTAAGTTTTAAAATAATAACTATAGGAACACAATATAGCAAACAATGAATGTCCTTAACTTCCGAGAACTATGCAAACTTGATGCTTTATGTTTAGTTGGATTTTCAATTTTTATTACACTTGCCCATCATCGTGCGTTAAATGATGTTTGGTCGCAGTAGAATTGTGAGTTCAAAGATAAAATGAATTAATTTATCCCTAATCTCAGATGATGCTTATTTTAAAGCTTCATGAATTTTATCTTCATCACATGACATATTTTATAATAGAATATGTGCTGATAGGCAACTGAGTGGATAATATTAACATCGCACAGAAAAACGTAAAGCTTTTTCGTCTCATTGCCACATATTTTTCTAATATTGCATTTATGCTACTGAAAATAATTAATTAATTCGAAAAACGTATGAAATTTGTGTTATTATATTACTTGAACAATTTATATAATCCCTGGAGAAGTCCGATGGATTACCAAATCTTAAATAGCTCACGATATTAATATCTTAATATGCATTGTATTCAAAGCATTTTGGCGAATTATCATAAAAAATAACAATTGAGAATTTAAGAAGAAAAAAAAAAAGAAAGAGGAAATCTTATTTTTTTTGTACTAAGCGCGTGTTTCTTCTTGAAAAACAGACAAAAATATTGTAACAAATAAAAGTCATCCAGAAGTTAGTAAGATAGGTACTGTTGAATATTACATAAATTTCTTACCAGAACAAAGCTGACAGTATTCTTTCGTAGATAGATATGCAAACTTCATTTACAAAAACATCCCTGAATTTGAACTGAACATCTGTTAGGTCTCTTTACGTATGAAATCGCTCATAAGCCTGTTGAAATATTGCGGATGAACTGAAGAAGAAAATTATACTCTATTTTTAGCATATATATTTGAATGTTGTTGAATGTTTGATGCCGTGTGTCGATTTTTTTCATGTTTGTATAGGAAATGTACGAAAATATTCACTTGTGACTCACTGAAGACGTAATTTTCCTTGAAGAATTTTCGCATTGAATAAAGATGAACTGCTGCTAACTATAGATTTGTAAATGTCGTATTACTATATTGTGCTAATTACTGAAATTGAAAACAGTTATCATTATTATCGTAATAATTTTTCTTTCACATATTAAAACTATTTGATTCATAATATATTAGAAGCATATTTCAAAATTAATACCCTAAGAAGAAGTAATACCATTTTCGTTAGCAAAGTACATCTTAAAGGAACTGCCTATTCTAACCGTCAGAGCACTGCGGTGATGGAACAAAACCTGATGTACACGTGTGTATGTGGGGAGGGGGGGGGGGGAAGCTGTTGTTCACTGAAGCAGGTGAAAGGAAAAAAGATGGAAAGAAGGAGAAGAGAAAGAGCAAAAAAGTTTATTACGAAGACTTTCATGTTCTCCATTAAAAGAGATGGATTCAGGAACATTGCATGGATGAAAGAAGACAAAAGTATGTCATGCCAAGAGTGCACTCATACTGTTAATGGCCATGTTCGTGAAACCTGAGGACACACAACAAATGTTAGAAAGTCTGTTGGGCGATGTTAGATAGCAGATAAGTTCAATAGTTTCTCATCTTGCTGAGATAAAAAAAGAAAAAAAAACACATTAATTTACGTTTGCATTGCGGTAGGTCAAAATAAAATTACGGCAGCCTTTCTGAATACAAAATGCTATTAGCGATCATATTTCTTTACGCACCATACGCACTTAAAGTGTTTAATATGTCTATTTATTTAGTTGTATAACTTCATTGATGAGAATTTTATATATGGCAGTGATGTGAAGTACATAGCCATTATTGTCTGTTCACATCAAGACAGACTTATCATCAGAGAGTTGGTCACCTGTTATAATTAGTCTTGAACACTTACAACCTGCATGTATTCACAGCCTGTTTGCGAAAGATAAATCCTCGGCTGTCATTTGGATGGGATAAATTGTGTTTGTTAGTTTCCTGAAGGCCTACTTTCTTCATTTAGCGAACCGATTTGAACTGGAATCCTTTCTCCGGTCAGACTTCGCGGAAAGCAGACAAATAAGTCGGAGACACATTTCCAGTTAACAGACATGTTATTCTTGTTCCTCATAGCTTTAATGCTTCGGCTGTAATTCCAATCTCTGAGAGTCATTCTCATGTGTGCATGTGAGAAAAATCTCCGAATCCATTTAAAGCATACTTAGATACTAATTAATTATACAATTTTTAAATCCGTCACTGCTTTTCAGATAACCTGAAGTCAATAAAACTTGTTAAGTCTATTTTATAATGATCCATGAATTTCATAAGCAATGCCTTCAAAATTAATCCGACTGCCATTTGATATAATAAAAGATGTGATTAAAATGTTTCTGGACCGACTACTAGATGACGCTACTGCAGTTAGTACAACACTCTTCCAGTTAGTGTAAAGAGAATGGGATCTGCTGAATCATTTGTCATTGATTCAGATAACGGTTGTCGTATGTTGCAGCTTATCGTTATGAATGTGTGCGTGTGCGTGCGCGCGCGCGCGCGCGCGTGTATGCATGTTATATGAAAGAATATCATCTATGTATGAAATTTGCTGTTGTGAATTCTTTCTTTTTACATCAATGAAACGTATGGAAATGACATGAGAAAATCCTAAAAAGGTGAACATTTCGCTGGAATTCTTGTTAAATAACGCCAATTCTTATCACAGCAATTTCCAAAAACGCACACGCTCACTGACGCACGTTTATAGAGATAAAAAAGGCATTTATTGTAGACATTTCATAACATTTATTGATAGATATGTAGCTATTGGTGAGTTTATCCGCGTAAAATTGTGCTGAAAACCTGCGAGTGACCATAAACAAGTAAAATATCTGTATTAAAATCACGAGTTTAAAATATATAAATGAATGAAAGTTAGAAGTCATTAATAACGTACTATTTTGTAAAGTAGTTGGTTAAACATTTGTTTATTTTATATCTTAGCAAGGCTTCAGTAGCCAAAAACAGGAATGACATTGCAAAACGTCTTCTTGCTCGCATACAAAAATAAACATTACTATGTTACGATATTTAATTATCTTAACATAGTAGTTTGTAAATCATCATCACTAGTCTTTACAAGCCCTTAATTAAAGCCTCGAAGGAAAAGATATGATGATGATGATGGTCAGTGATCTACCATCCATGGATTCAGAACCATACTTTTATTAGAATAAAGTGATCAGTAATATGATTATTAAATATATTTTGTCAGTAATTTAATTTGCATTCTTTTGGTAGGTTTTCCTGTTTTGGGGACTCCATAAATAATTTTTCTGGCAGAAGATGAGAAAATTTTATACATCGGTGTATAAAGAGACCATCTAACTCACTTTTAGTTATAAAGCTTTTTATAAAGGTCTCTTCGTGTCATAGGATTGATTAGAATCCGAGTCTTTGCAAGTAAAAACACATTTCTGATACTGACTATAGCTTTTAAATCACGTGTGGACAAATACCAATCAGCCAGTTAAGTTTGAAAATCTGGATGGATGACGAAGGGATGGTGATAATATTCTGATTTGTAAAATGTGGAGATAAAACCGACTTGACTGCTTTAGAGAAATAATATAGCAAATGCCTAAAATTCAACTTTTGTTCAAATCAAGAAAGAAACATAAATTTCACAATGCCAACTAGTGTGTCCTATCAGAACACAACAAGCTTTTTTCTTTTTTCTTAGTTTTAATTCTCTTAGTTAAAGCCTGAATTGTGTATGCTGTTGTCATGACGGAAATTTGGCGGTATATAGTCAACCGCTTTCTGTAAAATTATTCTAATTTCATTAATCGCTTAAAATAAACCAAACGGGACACAGCGTTTAGAAATGTAACTCGTACAAAATCAACAAGAATTAGGAACTGGAAATAAACTAACTCCAACTGCTTCAAAAAGTGCTGTCAGATATTTTATTTTCATTTTAAAGAAAATGAAATCATCATAAAACTTTTAATACGTATTTTAGATTATATCACAAGAGCAATTTTAATATGTTTTTATTTTCTTTCTTTCTTCCCCCCCTCCTTTTGTTTTCATTATTTCGCACAGCTCCTGAAAGTACCCGCTCAATTTGGAATTTGCCTTATAGTAAAGTAAGACAATTCATAAAAATAAAAATAATTCAGCTCTTCGAATGTTCTAATATCACAAGTGTTGGATTCCTTAGATTCTAAGATAGTTATTTTACAGGAAAATATTTTCTTAGATGGACCGAAACTAGTTTAATGGCATAGCAAGAATTGAACTCAACAGAAACCACGGTAAGTAATGTACGCCATTAAAGAAGGTCCGAAAAATCTGCGAATATATAAAGCTATTGCCTGAAAATGATCTTTAGTTTCACCGATGCGATACGAATGAGATTGCATGTGAGATGTCGGGAGACTTCTTCAACCCACCAACCTATTAACAAAATACGAAAGAAGATGAATTTTACACCAACAGATATCATCCATCGGAATATTAACTGAACTCACAACACATGTACACAACTATCGAGGGACGAGATTGGTATGGAATGCTGATCATAACCAAGAAAAAAATTCACTTTTGAACTAGTAGCTATGAATAATACAAAAACAAATCGGAAAAGCGCTACGTATATTTCACAGTTGATATTTTCTTGGCATCACACAACAAGGTGGATTTTTCATCTTTTTGTATTAGCACTTCCGCCATCACCAACTAATATATTGTGGTCATGAACAGTTTCAAATGATAATAATAATTTATCTCTTCGAAGAATGAGTATCTTTTTAATTCATCCTTGGATTAACCCCTTGATGTTTCATCATAAAAATACAATGGACTTATATCTATCAACTTCCTGTTTATATCTATCAACTTTTCATTCCTAATCCATTTTAATACCTAAATTGAACATACTTTTTTTAGACATCAAATCAAATTTCAAACTCAAAAATCAAATTTTACAAATCAGGGATCACTTATAAAAGCTTGGATATGTGGAGGAAAAAAAGCTGGTTTCAAATTTTTTAAGGATGACAAAACGTTCTTCAGATCTTTTTCTAGAAATTGAACAGAGTACGATTTAAATAAACTACTGTGTCTTATTAAGACATTTAGAATTTTTCAGATTAAATTTTTTAGAGGATTTTAAGAAAAATTTCACCTTCTGCCTTAAAACAGATAAGTTTCTAGTTTTACTTAAGTATTCGTGTAAAAACTATTTGTCTTCCCCAAAATTATGTGGCCATTTAATGTCTAAAAATTTCGTTATAGCGCTAGAATTCTATAAAATGGGTAACTGTGTACAAACATTTCTCTATAAGACATCTTTATGAATTTTCAAGAACATATGTAAAATAATGCTGCTCTTAAGAAGAATACATAGAAACAAACATAGCTATGTTTCTTTCAAAAACTGAAATACAGTTTTTAGAAAAGCTTTAGTTTTGTATAAGTACGATCTCCGAATTCAAAGTTACTAAATATGTTGCAAAAGTACTTTCGGACTCTCTTCTTTCTGTGGAACCACAGTTTGTGGTAGTTTCGTCATTTCAATTTCGTCTAAAGAGATCAGTGTGTAAACCATTTCAAACGATCCTAGCCCTGTATGTCTCTCTCTCTCTCTCTCTCTCTCTCTCTTCTTTCAATATTACAATAACAAGAGAAACTATCACTCAATATCCATTTACCGTCCAGCTCCAGACTTCATTTTAACGAGCTCTGTTCTTTGAAACATTTTTCTTGTTCAGTCTTCCCCAAAAGACCACAATTTTCAGCTGTTCATAAAACATGTTTGACAGATTTCTTCTTTTTTCTCATTGTCTTATCCACACATTATACTCATGTTTACAGATCTAATAAATCTATAGTAATTTTTGTTTTGCAGATTTAGGTTATAAAAATTACCACGAGCTTCCTAAAATGAGATCATAGTTGAATTCTTTAAGTGGGATTCCTGGATTTTCTAACCATGAACCTAACCAAGATATAATGCTATAAGTTACCAATATTTCGTGAATAAATATGTAAAATAGATAAAATAAATCCATTAGCGCATTTTAGTAAGGTTGTAGACGAATAAGTTTAGACCAAAATAATTTTTCCAAATCACTAGACAGCAGATCTCTATCTTTAGAGTTTCGAAGATTTTAAGACTTCGGAGAGAATTTCTATAGAACTGTTACCATTTCTTATTCAAAAAGCTAACTGGTACATTATTTTCTAAAATAATATTAATTCCTTTGTTGATGTTTCTTAGTTTCGGTGTTATAAACTCGAGTTTTGAGTAGTATACAAAACTATGTGCATTCGCCAAATCTAATTACAGAATTTGCCGGTAAAAGACTTACTTCCAACCTCTCTTTCTATATATATATCGGTTGCGAAACTACTGACTAATTTTTATCACTTCGGCCTTCTCTAAAATATGCCACAAGTTCATCAGCAATCAACTTTTTCACAACCTAGAGATCCATCTATTAATCAATGATTACCAACATTCATTCTGCACTGGACCCTCCGCTGATCTTGCTTACTTCACCCATCTTTGGATATGTGTTTTGAAGAAAATCGGGCTGTTGCCACTGGCATTTTATCCGGTTTGTTATCGAGGTCTGATCAACCAAGTGTTATTCATTGGTCACCTTCCACTCAATTTGGTAACGAGTTTTCTCTCTGATCGAACATTGCGCATCATGTTATATGGCTTCCTCTCTTTGAACTTTTCTGACAATGCAGGAGTGCTCAAAGGATCTCTACTATCGCTTTCCCCTCATTATACCGGACACGAATCTTCTCACTGACCAAAAAATTATCTTCCATAATTTTGTTGATAACAGAATATTCTATTCTTCATACTAATTTGCTGCTTCTTGCTTCAAGACCTTTCGTTAAATACCAGTTATTTAAATGCATTATTTTGTGCCACTTTTCAAGAAGAAAGATAACTTTCCTCAGCACCACTAAAGCACAGGTCAGAATTTTTTTCATACAGCTCGGTCGTTGTCAGCGTTTGGTTCTGAACATCCGCGTTCGAATTCTGTTTAGGCCTCTACTGACCTTTATAATGTTTTTTTTTTCTTTCATCTGAAGGTGAGTTAGTTGGTTGGTCTCATGCGAAGGTTGCAGGGTTTTGTCCTCCTGGAAACTCGGTTTTTTTCATCCATCAAACAGTAATCCGGCCAGAACACATGCAATTAAAATAGAAAATACATCAAACTCGCCTTCTCAACGTTTTCAATCTTTTCACCAAAGCGGTTTTGGCACTATCAGAGAGCAATCTCGCTCAAAAGCTACCTTCCTAGTCGGAGGAAATACCAACTGGATCTGAAAAGTCGTAGATGACTTTCATCACCGATTGAAACATCATCTTGTTTACTCATATTCTTGAAGTGGCTGATGCCATATTAGGTCTCCAGACTTCTATCTCCCTCCAACTTTGTAATATAGTGTGATTGATAACTTCTAGGGCATGCCAAACATGCCGTAGAAATCTAGAGTATTTTTTTCGTCTTCACAGGGTACCGCAGTAGCCGGCCGCCAGATAGCCTACCGGACCAACTGGATGGTACAGTGTTTAGGCCGCTTCCCTATCAGCTAGAGCCTAATTCCTCTGCCATCTACACGACAGATCGTGCTTGGAGGGATTGTGGCATGGAGACTGGATGCTTTCTATGTAGGTGACATATCAATGAGTCTTTTCCTCCTCCATTTTCCCTTGCTCTCTTTTTCACACTTCACATCTTAAATATTATTATTATTATTATTATTATTATTATTATTATTATTATTATTATTATTATTATTATTATTATTGATGGATGGTCGTATCGCTCGTCCCGTTCTTATAGTTTTAATGTGGTTCTAACTCCTGTTTTTAATTTAAAAGTGTCATAAAGAAACTCTACTTGTCACGCTGAAGACAGTGACATATAATTCATCGAAATCGGCCAAGTGGAATCCAAAATCTGAGGATTGCTAACGAGTACAGAACAAAGGACGTCGCCATCTTTGCGGCTGTCCAGAGGAAGAAAGGAGAGTCATGAAGTGCAACAAGTGTCAGAAGGAATTGCCGTCCGACGAATGTTACACAACCTGCAGGAAATGCCATAGTAATCTTCACTTTACATGTTCCAGACTTTCTGAAACAACCTGGCAACGCAAATCTAATGCCAAACGAGAAGAATGGAAGTGCCTAAACTGTAGAGAGAACAAAGAAACGCCACCACCCACGACGCAACGGATTACGCCGGAGGCAGAATCGGACGATGAACTGAACAGACAACAAAACACCGGTGAGTCTTATAATTTGAGTTCCGTTAATTTATTGCTAGAAAAAGGTTTAGAAAATATAAAAGCCAGCTTGGTAGATCTTGTCCAAGAACTATTTGATAAACAGAATAAAGAAATAACAAAAAAAAATTAGCGAATATGAAGAGTTTGTTAAATTTAATAATTCAAAAGTAGAAGTCTTGCAAACGGTAAAAGACATTAAAACCAGCATTAACGCATTAACTGAGAGGCAGCACAAATTGATAAAAGACACATCGGAACTCTGTCAAGAATTTAATTCCCTGAAACAACAATACGAAGTTTTAAACCAACAACAACATAAAGAAGACCTTGTCATAAACGGTCTTCCAGAAACCGAATCCACAGAAAATCTCAGAGACGTAGTTCTAAAGTTAGGCCATGCAATTGACATCCCCTTACAGCATAATGATATTCAGACCATAAATCCGTTTCCCAGGAAGAACAGAAAACAAGGTTCGCCACGACCGGCACCAGTCATAGTTCGTCTGAAAAGCAAGGCTACAAGAGACAATCTCATAAAAGCCAGCAGACTGAAAAAACCAGTAGTCAAGGATTTAAATGCATCGCAAGACAATACGCCAATCTTTCTATCTGAGTATTTAACACCTTTCAATCAGAATCTTTTGTACCAAGCAAGAAAGGAAAAAACAGAAAAAAAGTATCAATTTTTATCGATCAAAGACGGCAAAATATTCTTGAGAAAGTCACAGACTTCAAAGTCAATACAAATAAAAAGCTCGGAAGATATAGACAGGTTGCCAGAGTGAAACAAAAGACTATAACTTAGTTCAATAAGAAGATCTCAACACAACAAAAATGAATGTGAACCATCAGATAGATGTAATTACACCAGAATACATCAGTACTTGTACTTTCGAATCTCTTGATGCATGGAAACAAAACACAATACAAGCGAGAGGTCTCTCAATCTTGCATATTAACATCAGAAGCATCCGAAAACATTGGTTATTATTACAGGCTTATCTGAGGAATTAAAAGAAACGGCCTATCAGTTTGAGCATGCTGAAACCATCTGCCTCGAAATCATTAATACCACGAATACACAGCATCCCATAATACTAAATGCTATTTACAGGCCACCAAACCTAAACATGATAAAATTCTTACACGAACTCAATTGCTGGCTTTCAAGCCAACAAATATGCTCAACCGAACACCTAATGATAATTGGCGACATAAACATAAATATTGCAAATGAAAACCAGAACAACACTGTACAATACCTAGACACACTATCCATGTACAATCTAATACCAACAATAACATCATGTACCAGAGAAGAAATATTCGGAAATATTATCACTGCCTCCTGTCTAGACCATATAAACGTCCGAGCATCACCAAATAGTTACACTGCATCAGTCATAAAGTGCAAAGTAGCAGACCATTACTTCACCGCCATAAACCTGCACACCAAGACAATACCCATGCAATGTCCCACAGAAGTAAAACGACAGAAAACAATAATAGACGAAGAAATAGTCAACCACGAAATAAGAAAAACAGACTGGGAACACCTGGCATCAGATTCAGCAGATATCTTATACAACAACATTAAACTCACACTGGAGGAAATATATAAGAAAGCTACAAAGAAAGTCCGAATTCGATCAAAAACAACACAAAATCCTTGGATAACACAAAACTTAATCCTAGAAATACACAGAAAGGACGCTTTATGGAAAGAATTAAAGCGATATCCAAATAACACAACTTTAAAAACTGAATATAAGATAACAAGGAATCGCCTTACAACACAAATCAGAAATGCAAAAAGAAGCTACTACAGAGACAAACTAACCTCCGCACAAAACAACATGAAACAAACCTGGCATCTGATTAATGAGATGCTAGATTATGTTCCCAACACCACTGCCTCGGAAACCATAAAACACAGCTTCATGAAAGACACAAAACCTATCCAACAACCAGCAAATGACTTTAACCAATACTTTGCAGACTCCATCCAAGAACTTCACAGAAATATTCCCCCAATCACAAAACGAGACCCTTCACTTGGACCGCGATCAAAACAGACATTATGGTTCCCAATCATAAAAGAAGCAGAACTCCTCTCAGCAATATACCAAATCAAACCAAACAAAGGCCCAGGAATAGATGGCATCAGACCTAAAGATATAAAGCAACATGCAACTAGTTTAAGTCCTATTCTACTAAAACTAATAAATAAAATATTTAAAACAGGACAGATACCAAGTATGCTAAAGACCGCCATAATTACACCCATATACAAACAAGGAAAAAGAAATTTAATCAGCAATTACAGACCCATAGCAACATTACCAATTATCAATCAAATTATGGAGCGGATCATACTGAAGAAACTCACAGCATACACTGAGATCTTTAATATTATCCCCAAAACACAATATGGTTTTCAGAAAAATAAGGGAACAACATCTCTCTTGGAAGACTTTAGAGACATAATTAATACCGCCTTAGACAAAAACCAAATTACCATGGTAGTCTTTATAGATCTAACCAAAGCATTCGATACACTTACACATCAAACCTTGTTAGAAAAGCTGAGGCATGTTGGAATAGACGGGCCTCTTCACATTTGATTCACAAATTACCTCCAAAATAGAAAGCATATCACACCTATCGGATCAAACCGAAGCAGAGAGCTACCAGTAACCTGTGGAGTGCCACAGGGAGCTGTTCTCTCCCCAACTCTATTCAACATTTACACGCACGATATTAATCAGTTACCACTCAAAGGTAAGATATTCCAGTACGCAGACGATACAGCAATAATATCCATCCACAATAACGCAAGCATAGTCCAAACAAATATGCAACATGATACAAATCTGATCATAGAAAAATCTGATCATAGAAATCTGCTCACGAAAAACTCCATACACCTAAACTCAGAAAAGACAAAATTAATGATATTCAGAAATCCGACTCGACCAGTTGATAACAAATATATAACCATCCAACATCCACTTTCCAACACAAAAAAACCCAGAACAGCAAAACCACTACAATCACTCAGGTTGAAACAATACGATACCTTGGAATTTACCTCGATGCAGATATGAACTGGAATAGCCATATAAAACATCTACACAACAAACTCCGAACAATAAGTGGCAAACTCTACAGATTAAAAGACATAGTTCCCATACGCCTAAAAACACTAATATACAAAGCACTATGCCAAAATATACTATGCCAAAATATACGCGATAACAACCTATGCTTTCTGTGCACCCTTCAAATTAAATAGACTAATATCGCTACAGTACAAAATGACAAAACTGATCTTTTGGGAACAAATAGAAAATCACGACCTTATAAACATTGCGATGGCAGAACACAAAATACTGACAGCAAAACATTTATGTCACTACGCAGCCTTGCTAAAACATTATTTCGATGCCAACTACAGGACAGTTAGAAATACATACCGTATAACAAGACCTCAGACTACTAATGATATCACATATAAATACAATAATCACTACGGAAAGGCCACGCGAAACTTCTACATCCCAGACATGATAAACAAATTACCTTTTGAATACAGAAACCTTACAAACTACAATAGCCTGAAAAGAGCTCTGAGGACATACTACGAACAAGAAACACGCACCCAAAATACCATACAAACTTAATGAAACACAATATAATTGCTCAGGCTTCCAGTTCAGCGACTCATCAGTACATTCCAATTTATTGTGTGTGTGGGGGGTGGGAGGGGTGCGCGTGTGTGCGTGCGTGCGTGCGTGTGAGTGCGCGCGCGCGAATTTCTCAATCATAGATTCCGTAGCACCCTAACATAGAAAAAAAAACATAATAACCAGCTGGTGTCATCCTCAGATAAGCTTACATTTAAGCTTCGAGGATGAAAGGAAAAAAAATTAGTTCTCATCCAAGATGTATCATATGTAACGAAATGTATGTAATGTACGTATCACAAGAAAACCAATGTATGTATTATATGTAAACCAATGTACGTAATGTAAATATCACATGTAAACAAATGAATGTAATGTATATAATAACTGTAACAAATGTATGCAATGTAAAAAAAAATTATCTTAAAAGTAAATCATGAGTTTACACCGTATGTTTGTGAAAATAAGGACACATAATATTCAGATTGCATATCTGTAAATACTGTTGTATAATCACACCTTTTCAAACTTGAAAAAAAAAATAGTAAACCACAACATTTAATATTATACAACTTATGTAATTCTGAACAATATAATTGTAAATTTTTATTATGATTGTTATATAAAAAAAAATTGTTATCATCATTACTATTTAAATCTCATTATATGCAGCACAAAATGCTGAACCTTGTAAAATAATATACTGAATAGATGATCATTGTACATATGTAAATATTTGAAAGAACAATAAAATAAAATAAAAAAATAAAAAAATTATTATTATTATTATTATTATTATTATTATTATTATTATTATTATTATTATTATTATTATTATTCGTGACACCTCCAAGGAGTCCGTAGACTCATCGCGGGAGGATATCTACTGTACAACTCTCCGTCTCCACTACTACACAGAACCTCTACTACCAATCACCTACATCAACGCCATCTACCTCCACCACCACCACCACCGCTAGTATTTTTTGTCTGTAAATTGTGTGTGTTCTGAAGGGCCGATTTGTCTGTATGCGGGATGAAACACCCGCATTTCTGGGAGAAAAAACCCTGCTATTACATGATAATAAAATTTAAATAGCGAAAAAACCTTATAAACACATGTCTTACACATTCACCTCATGAAAATTCGTTAGCATAAATAGCAACTTAAATGACGTGCACCATCACCTATAGACATCTCATCTGATCTCGTTTTGATCGAACTCCAAAAAAACTGCCACAATCCATCTTAATGTCCAGACTTACTTGCTTTCACCACAAGGGGTAGTACTTGTGCTTTCTGTGACCTGCTTTTTTCCTTGCCAGAGGATTACTAATCTTGAATCTCTTACTTTGTATCTTTTGTGGTTTAAGATTTCTACACTTCATTTATCATTCATCTGCTCTCTCTACCGCTCCCTGAAATTCTGAAATTCTTCCTTGAAACTTAATTTCCTGCAATCCAACTACAATAACAGTGAACTCTAGTGATTTTAATGTTCACAACTCCCGCTGACTGCCTTTTTCAAGTTACCTGACCAAGCTGAGATGTTGAGCTATTAAATATGAGCAGTGACATAAACCAAACTGATCATCTACCAAGCAAAATACTCGCTAATCCTCTCCACTCACCCCACTGGTCTTTTCATAATCAGGTTTTCTTCCAGTTACACGTACTCTGTTTGAGATAACTTTGATAATTCAGATAATAACTTCATATACTGTAAGTAACATCTCTTTCATCTTTCAACGCCCTTCCCTCAAGCATTCACAGCCTTGTATCCATTGGCACTACAACAACACCAGGTGAGAAGATCTCAGACTGTTACTCCTGTTTGTAGTCAGAATATTCTTTGAGGAGAACAAATATTAACAGTTAACAGGAGAGCTCGTAATATTTGTTATGACTGTGTGAAAGAAATTATCCCTATCGAAATAAAAATCACCTTCACCATTTGGTTCAAAATTCTTGTTCCATTATTCAAATCATGATTTTATAAATCCGCCTTCATATACGAGATAGCAGCCTACATTGAATCCTGCAACAAATGCAAAACAGTCATTAGAAGTGCTAAGTCTCACATTGAAAGGGCTAAATATATAAAAAAATCTCTCTGATTTTGATGGCAATCGTACGCTGTGGTCTCCTTTTGAAAGCTGTTGGACGCAATTTCTATCCATACTCTTTCAGCTCCCTCTATCTCACTCAGATGGCAATATTGCCACATTATTTAAAGATAAAGCTGACTTACTGGCATCCCTCTTGTCATCTATGCAGATTACCAAGGTAAATCACTTCCAACTTTACCCTAGAACACTGCATCGCATGCCTCTTATGGCCTTCTTTTAGAAAGTCATCAGAAGAATCATGAACAACCTAGATACGAAAACGTCTTTTATTCCTGATGGTATCGAATCAGTTGTATTAAAGGATGTACCCCTAAATTTACGCTTACCTGTCTTTTATTTCAAAGTTTCATTAAATAATCTTTCAATTTTTTTGAAATTAACTATATATGGGCTTGCTTCCATTCTGTGAAACGAAAATCGTCTATCATGAAAGGATGAACTTATATCTTTTATAATGATATATATATAATGTAATGGAGGGCAATGGTCAACCTTATTCAACAACGGGAAAAGTACCAATTAATCAAGGATCAACAACAACATTGATTTTGCTAATCAAGATCCACATCACATCTCGTGTCTTATATTCTTTGTAAATATTGCCATTATTTTCTCGAATCATTCATTGCAATGATGGAGGGTGTTCTCTCTTAAGATTGTCCTGTTAATGCAAGAGTTCCTCAGGGCTCTCTTATTTCACCCACCTCTTACTCATATATGGACCTTCTCTTACTGACCAAATTCCTCTTCACATTTTGCTGATGATAGCATTCTGCATCCTTCCTAATCCTATGAGACGTAGTGCTCAAGCATCTCGAGCTTCATAATCTCCATATCATCCATCGACAGCATGATTACTAACCTAATCAAATTTAATGTTTCTCGCAAAAAATAAATTACCTTTGATAGCGCCTAACTTAGCAGTCAATACTAGATGTCGCTTTTCCAACTGACACTTATTCCTAGAGTTTTCGCTGAAGACGTTGCTTTTCATCTGTTTAGCTACTAAATCTGTATAAAATCACAAATCCGTCAAACCCTGGCATGGTGCTCTCACATTTGAAAACTGTCACTCAAAAGTTGGTAAATCTAAAAGTTCTCTAAAATTCTTAATGCTTTTAAGAGAGAGGTCAGCTAATTCACGACTCTCTCACAGACTCTCCAACCTCTGTCTCAAAGAAGATCGCTTTCTACATTGTGTCTCTTCTGCTCATAGATATTTTCATTGAAATAGTGAATGAAGCGCTCACAATCGATTACAACCTCTAGCTCTTGAAAAGAACATCAAACAATTACTTTTCTCTTGACCCTGGCCCACATGTAGCATTGGTTTTCAATAGACTTTGGATTTCCCGTGTGCGGGAGCGATATTAAAAAATTGCTAGTAGTTACGTTTATATAATCCTATCCACGAAAGGATATGAAGTTATGCCACAATTAATACCGTAGGTGGGGGATAAACTTAGTTAATTTGGTTTCGCATGGTTTAGAGAAGAATCCTGATAGATTTCTGAAGTCAATTGAGGCCTCCAATCAGCATGGTGTGATCTTTCACCTGTAGGTAAAATTGTCTGGCGCCAAAAGACGTTCACAAATATTCTTTTCTAAGTGGAATTTGGACTAACGGCCTATTGGTTGCAGAGTCGGGATCCTATCAATCCGGCAAACCATAGCAACCTCTTGCCTATAACAATTGTTCACTTACTCTAAATGTTTAATTTAATAAATATCTAAACCCTGAGACGTTAAAAAAACATTGTGCGATAAATTTTTGTACCAATTTTCTAAATAATCGTTGGATAGAAAAAGTACCTATTTTCTATCGATTTTGCCTTTTCTGTTTTTCTCTAGGTTTAGGTAAAATATAAAGTGTACAACATCATTAACGACTTTAGTAAATGAGTTAAAAGTCTAAACATAGGCACGTTACTTATAGTTACGCCTTAAATGAGGTGTACACAACAAGAGTTGAATTACATGTTGAACGTATATCTAAACAACACATAGTGGCAGAATACGTTGTCCTCATATTAAAAAAATATATATATTCCATACAGATATTCAAAATATTTGTTATTTTGTATTTCATCTCAAAGCAACGTGCTTCATAAAAACATAATGAATCCGTGATAGAGCGGATAATTCTATCTACACAGTGAGCTATATTCTGCTAATTTGTTAACTGTGTATGTTCTTTGACCGGTTGCTTATTTTGCAAGATGGATAACGTCAGTTTCCGAAGGGAACCTTCCACCACCAAATGAGAGTGGCTAATTCCCCTCTAGTTAAAAATCCCGTAATAAAAGTTCCATGTACTAGACGAGTTTCGAACATAAGATCTTACAATGCATTGCAGTTAACAACTGAGCTGTGTATTTTAATTCCGCTTTCAAAATAAATATTTTACATTTCAAATGTCAGCAATCATTTGAAAAATTCCTGTATTGCCGCACATATGATTTTGACTGACTTTTTTTCATCTCAGAGATCTTCATTTAACTTAGCACTTTTATCTGACGACTAGTAAGAAATAAAGTTCTCAGGACCAAACGTTGTGAGGTAATTCAGACTTCTGTTCAGTTAACTTGAAGAACTAATATGTAAACTCGAACTCATTTTATTTGTTAAATTACTGTGTCAGTTTTTTTTCTTTATTCTTACACATCCGTAGGGTCAATGATAATTAGATTTTTATACTAAAAGACAGTTTCATATCGCATCCTCCAAGAGGACCGAAACGTTTATATGAAATTGGGATTACATACTGGAAATATGAATAATTATTTTTTTCATAATTTCAATTTATGTTTAATTAAACTTCATGCCTTAGTAAAAACTAAGGACATGAGATCGGTATGATAATGCCTTCAATTTATCCCCCACCCCCAGTTCTAGTTTACAGGTGAGGAGAGGAATCCCAAGTCCACATCTTCAGTTAAAAACATCTTATAAAGTTCCTCGCATCTGGCAATAATACACAGGATTTGCAATAAGATCTTTCCAACAGAAGGTCACATATTGATTGCATAAAGATCAGGTAAGGTGAGTAAGTCGATCTCATACGGAAATTATAGGATTTTTCTTCAGGAGCAACTCGGATTTTATTTCTAGAAGTACTTCTTAACTTTGCACTTTGAACCATATTCATTTTTATCGGCTGATGTCACTTAATTTCTAACATATTCAGCAAGACACAATTCTCTAGTTTCCTAAACTTATTTATCCTTTTAAGTTCGGATTTTATACTAGCGAATTCTAGTTTGAACTTTGAGTTTTCTTAAATTACTTCACTATATTCAGGAGTCAATATTACGACCAAAACATGCTTCATTGTCTAAGACATTTAGATCTAGCTACAGTGCTTTTCAGCTGTCTAAACTTGTAATATGGAACGAGATAAGTAAAAATAAAGTTCCACGATAACAATGGTTGTTGATCTGTTTTCTTCTTGACCATTCTGCAGAACAGAATAACTATGACTCTATGAAAGATAACACGCAAATCACCTAAAGCATAAAAAATAATTGGACTCTCAAGAAAATAATTGAGTATGGTAACTGAAGAGACTGCAGAGCTTTGCTTAATTTTTATAGCACTAGCTTTTAGGAACACAAGAAAAATCTACTTGTTAAAAAGAGAAAAGATTATTTTTCCGTTATTCCAGCACTGCTGTTTATGCATATAAATATACGTGTATTTAAAAAAAAAATATACGGTTCACCTTACAAAAAAGTAAAAAAATACTGTTATAAAGCAGTTTGTTTTTTCATTCCACATACTTTTAAAGGAACGTGAATTTAATTAATTTTTCAACAATGATATCATAAAATATCGTTCATAAGCGTTAATTTGAAACAGTGTACATTTCTTATTTTCCCCTTTAAATGATGCTTCTCCGCATTTCAAAGTGCATAGCAGGGAAGAAAAGTCATTCATGTGGAAAAAATAAATCCGAACTGTCAAAAGAAAATGAAATCTTCACATTGTGTTAAGTAGAGCTACGAATATAATAGAAAAAACAACCTAAAGAAGCAATTGTGACCTTTACTATTTATAATAATTAACAAATATGGAAAAATTGGTTGTAATAGAGTACTAACACACTAAACTAGTAAAATGCACTTTCGCTGTTTGTGTTTAACTGATCCTCTTTAATTTAAATATAATTTAATATGGCAGTGAGAAGCTCATTCGGTTTCTACAATACCCGTTGGTTGGAAAGACATGACTTTGAATCCCATCTTAGTGCTTTTAATCTGAAGATGAGTTTAGCTGATCTCATTTGGCAGTGGAAAGGGGTTTTATCCTGGAAACTCGTTTTTTTATGACTCACAGTAGATAAACTAGCCAGAACACACGCAATATACAAACACAGGGCACTACTTGAATAAGGAGTCCTATTGATGTGAGTCGACGCATAATCGTAAAACAGAACAGAACTAAAACAACTGAAGAATAAGTGAATTTCACTTTCAGAATAATTTAATTTGCTTATTATACGTTATTCATTGTGCATCCGTTTTAATTGGGACCTGCAATATACTAAGACTACATTAATATGAGATTATAGTGAGTGTAATCTCATATGTGTTCATGAACCCAGAAGTGAAATTTGCAAATTCTTTGGACCAACTGATCCAAACATTCCTAGAAGTTAACTTCTCTTGTGATAAAGAACCCTCATATTTCTGATATTTGCATATTCTCAAATGGAATATGGTGCATTAAATCTGCTTGATCCACATTCATTTCCAAAATTGGATCCAAAATTATTGGCAGTAGACATTTACTTAACATAAAAATCGTTACTTTTATACTGATACACGAGCGAATTATTTTTGCATACGTCATTCAGCAGTAGATAACTGAGGACACTTGAAAATTTTCAATTGGGCATCTCTATCACTGAACTCTGTAGTTCACCCAATAACAGCGATATCTTTTTTGTGGAAAATCTAGGTTAGAATCTCTTCCTATGCTAATACTAATCTTTTAAAAAATCTTCTAAGTCAGTGGGTAAACTTTCTCTATCACGATCTTTGATAACAGCTTTTATGAAGCTAAGCTGCTTGGTAGTGACAGAAAGGGACACTGTAATAAAGACATTCTTCTTCCTCTTCTTCCTCTTTATAGCGCTTTTATCCCGCTTTGTGCAGGGTCCGCTATAATTATGCGACTGTGGAAAACCCAACCCGGCTTGTTGCAGAGTCTGACTTTTTTTTTGGGGGGGGGGGGTACAATTTTTATGACTGTAAAAGTGTGTGTAAACAGGGCCGGTTTGTCTGTTTTGGGAGACAGTCAAAAACTAAGTTTCCTGGCGAAAAAAAAAAAACCTATCTCCCTATGAGACCAGCTAACTCACCTTTAGTCGAAAGGGACCAGATAAAGGTTCCTTACGTCTTTCCGACCAAAGGTCTTCGTCTATGCTGACTGAACTGAGGAAGCTCTAATCAAGACATTAACATGTAGATTTGATTTCATTAACACACAACGTGTCAAAAACTCCACTTCTAGTGGAAGAATTTTTGAGAGGTTGTATACGAATATAAATATATTTATACGACTTCCTATTTAGTCGAGTCATACACATATTAATCAGTCCTCAACCCAATAGTAAATACTGCTTTATTATATTATTTTTGTAAAAAAATCTTGTAAGCCTGTTTTAATAGAGGCGTTGTTTTAGAGGTCACTTATATATGAACTGTTTCATGGAAAACGAGGCACACTGTGCCGTAAACTCCAGGCAGTGAATCAACACCACTCTCTCGATTCTCATTTTGCACTTGACAAACAAGCCAAAAAATTAACTTGCAAAAACCTGTACCAGTAAAATATTAGCTTGAACACTATAATACTTGACAATGTTTATATTTCGAGGAGTACCAAAACAAAAGTAGAGAAATTAACTATCATGAAGACCAACATGTTAGACCTGCATAAAATTCTTTAGCGAATCGATGGATCTTATCGAAATTTTTATATAGGATTGCTATTAAATTTTGCCAAGCCATTTCAGTTTAGGCTTAATTTGGCTATTTCAATGGCGAAAATAATCTAAAGTATTCTCAACGATATACAAAATTATGTGTTAATAATAATAATAATAATAATAATAATAATAATAATAATAATAATAATAATAATAAAACTTCTTTCAAAGCTTGATTTGTTGTTTTTAAGGAATTGAGACTTAAGTAATTCCATTTTGAACTGATATTTTTTATCAATATAATTACCGGTTGTTAATTTTTTTGTTTAACATAATACAGAATGCTGTTTAAAACGCACTCCATCTTATAACCCTATGAGCATTTTTCCACAGGCTTGTTATTTTTATCCTTCGTTTCTTTTGTGTTTATTTTAATGCAATTAAAACGCCACTTTGAATGTTATATTATCATCTGAATAAAATCAGCAATCTTTTTATGAGAATCCAACCATAGAAGAGTTGTAAACCTATACACAGCGGTACACAGGTTTCCATAAATTAAGGAGCGAAGAGAAAAAAAATCACGATAACTTAATGACTGTGATACAGTTTTTATTCAATTCTGTAAAAAGCAGTAATATATGAGATGCGAAAGAAATGCTCACAAAAATTGTAAATAAATAGTTTAATTCAGTAACAAATGGGTACATGAAGACAATTGTCGAAAACAATAAGGCAAAATGAGAAAGTGCCTCAGTAAGGAATGTGCTCACTCCTCACACCAATACAGCGCTCGCAATGGTGCGTTGACTGTTTCATGCTGTTCAACTGTCCCTCAAAGCTCTCCTCGTCCCTCAGGTTTTGTGAAGGAGGTTAAAGAGTTCAGGAGACCTGACTGGCCAGTCCATACGTAGGATAGTCTCTTCTCGAAGATATTAATAACCGAGTTCGCTCGATGAAGATGGCATTATCATCTTGTGTAGATGAATATCTCCCCGATGGCTTCCTCATACTGTTAAACATAGACACTACCACACTACCACAAGTCATTTTCACTGATATGAAAGGGATATACCTGTTCTCTCGAGATCAGAGCAAGATTGGTATCGATTTGTAGAGAAAATCGGAACTCGTTTGTAAACAATACTGACTACAATTGGCATTGGGTATAGTTTGACCTAGCTGGACTCATTTCAAATGTTCATGGGATCAGAGATATTAGACTACCGGTAACCTAGCATCCAGACCTTCTACGCACGGTGGAAGCAGATACTAATTTCCTGTAGCCGACGCGAGGTCAGATCGTAGCTGATTCTGGTTAGCTCTCCTGTTTTGGAGAGAATATAATCAAAGATAGTGGTCATCCACTGCCGTTGCGGGATTCTGTTTGTGACTATTGGATTTGCTTCCAGAATATGTGAACCACGGATCGTTTCGGATCCGTGGTTCACATATTGGTGGTTGCATGTAAGTGCATGTAAGTCAGTTAGCCAGATGGTTGCACCTACATGCAACCATCTGGATAACTGACTTTGCCGGTCCTCTATTCATATGATGACTCGCCACCTAAATTTATTTGTTGAATCATGTCTTTCAACCATATTCAAGTATTTTGCTATGAAGAAATATGCTGTTCTCGCTCCAGAAATGAAATAGAAAAATACTCTAAAACATTCTCTTTAATATCGCGGCTCATTTGCATATACTGCTGACAGCACCACCCATTTTGTGTAAGATAACTAGACTCAGCATCACGTTTTACATAACGTACCTGCCTGGCATATGAGTTTTCCCTTCATTCCCAGTTATCGGCATTTTTCTCTTTGTTTCTTAATTTTAGCTTACTGATTTTACGTTCTGTGATATTTTATTTTCAATATTCACTTAATTGTTCTCGTTTAAATAGATATTATCATCTAAAGTTTCTTTAAGGAATAACTGAAGTACTTTGTCTTGCTATTGATCTGAATGAGCTACAACAGAAACATGCAAAACCCATAAGAAGTGTAAAGAAACATTGAGGATCTCCTTCTGAATAATTGTCCATTATATTAGAAGTAGAGAAAATGTTTCTTCAGAGAAAGCGTAAAGAAATCTTATATTGCTTGCTGATCAGTTTTACGAGACAGATAAAGAGAGATCACTAGATAAAATTCCTTTACAATTGAACAAGAAGCCCCATCAGTATTTTCTTTGAGTGACAATCAAAATACGAAGTTAAGATCGTGTGGTTTCTGTACGGACTGTTAAATGATCAAATTTAATTATACTACATTTATTTATTTAAACATGACAGTTTCAACTGCTTTCAGTCCGTATTAGCTCTCATAAAATGGTATTTATTGAAGCAAAGTTAGGAATTACGTACCGATTTCACGCTATTGAAAGAAGCCCACGTATTCATGCCCATAGTTTTTCCCCTAGTATTTCAGTGTTTTTTGTTCTGTGAAGTCGAGATACAGTGAATTAGATTTAATTTGATTCTGACTGTATATGTAAATCGTGAGCGAATCTTCAAGAATAATTGAATTCAGACATTAAATCAATTAATAATGCACTTTAAGTTGAAGTTGCCTTAATGCAAAGGGACTACTTTGGGGATTTGAGTATTATCCCCTCCTTTCATTCTCTCTCTCTGACACACACACACACGGTAATGGAGGGACAGATCTTAAATGTGCAAATAAAAAGGTCGCTTCAGCTTTAAATAACTTCAATCTTTGCTCTTCACATTTTCCACGCAAAAAAAGTCATCTGCGCTTCATCAGCCTACATTGCAATTAAGAAATTGTAAGTTTGAAAACAAACGAAGTCTTTGTTGGCAGACTTTATATAAGTGAATGCATTTAATCACTTCTCTAAGTCTGAATCCCAAGATAGAATTTTTCAAAAGTAGACAGAGTTGAAGAAGAATGGAATTAAGAAATCGGGAATAATATGTTGAGTCGTAATTTATTATTCAATCTGAGCTCAGGCACTCTGACAAATAATGATATTGGTTTCGAAATTTCCAAATGATTGAACTCAATTTTTTATTTTCATGGCATAAAGAGTAATCTGATTTACGTAATAAAATAAATTCACTAGAGATGAACAGCATTGGACAAGAGGACACTTTTTTTACCTCACTTCACCTTTGACATTTTTATGGTCTGTCTCCCACTGATGAGACCTCAATAAAGGTCGCAACCGGTCTGGGTAGTGGCCCTTGCCTTTAATGCATAGCATCATACATCTCCGCAAGGGAATGTGCTTTGCATTAGGGGAAAATACTAAGGAAAGTGATCGGATCTTACACCACCTTTTCCACGAGTTGCCCCAGACTTGCACTACGTGCAATCGCAAACTTGACTTACTTGTCTGTTTGCTTACTTGGGAAAAAAAAAGGATTTAAACCTAACTTATAAGCTAGCTATCTTTAACATAGTGTACCCAAGTTAAAAAACTTTCTACATATATATATATATATAAGTTTTTTTTTTACCTTGGGAATAATGTATATTATGGTTACCAAGTAATTTTATAAACTTGGTTATTTTACTCCTAATCCCAAGTAAGCAAACAATTAAGTTTGCGCCTGAACGTAGTTCAAGTCTAAAGGTGGTGCAACACCAGGGCAACTCATTGTAAAGGTGGGTAAAGCTCTGATCACTATTCTTAGTATTTTCCACAATGTAAAGCACATCTCACTAAGAGATGTATACCGCAATACATTATGGGTGGGGTCACTACCCAGACCGGTTTCAACCTTTTTTGAGGTCTCCTCAGTGAGTAGCTAGACCCTAAATACCACCTCCACCTCCATTAGACTTGAACTACGTTCAGGCGCAAATTTAACTGATTTGCTTACTTGGGAGAAAAAAAAACAGGTTTATAAAATTACTTGCTATCCTTAATATATATTATCCTCAAGGTTAAAAACTTTTCACACACACACACACACACACACACACACACACACACACATATACAATAAAAGTATGCTACAAATAATAATAAATAAACATTCTAGGCTCAACTGCTGTAATAATAAAACAGCGTCACAATATTGATAAAAGATTTGCGAAACGCATACAACATAAATGGCATTTTGAAGAATTGTTAAAGGATGAACAAAATTATATCACATAAACATGAAAATATTAGAAGATCCGTAAATATTTATAGTTTAATTGAAAAGATCAAAAATTACAGAAAAATATGGAAAGAGCATTTATACAGCGAAGCAGAGAGGATAAGGCCAGTTGAACATTGCACAAAACAATAAAGCCAGAAAATAAATGCCGAATCTTTGATGAGAAGAAAAAGAAAAGAGGAATAGGTGGTTGCGTTATGATTAGTGCAGAATGGTGTAAAACGTTTAGAGAAAGAGCGAGAAAATTTCTTTTAGAATTTACTTATGATGATAGAAGCAGTCGTATTTATTGATGCTTTAGATCAGGCGTTCCCAACCCTATGCCCGCGGGCACCATGGCGCCCGTCGATCATTTTTGTGTGTGCCCACCGCTGTTCAACCTTGTGCCGTATAGTTTGAAATAATCACGTGCACATCACCCAACAATTCATGGCATGCTATATGACGCATGCGTTAATGACACATGGCGATTATTAAACGCATACAATGTAAAGTACACGCGCATTCGAAGTTGCATTCATTTAACAAGAGAACCTCAAAAAATTCACTTGCAAAAATAGATGGTGCCCGTCGCCCTACCGGTATTTTAGAATGTGCTCCAGGAAAAAAAAGGTTGGGAACCCCTGCTTTAGATGAACAGCAATGAAAGTGCTAACCAGAATTATGGCTACAAAATTTTATGATACTTGGAAGATAGTGGGAGAACCAATCAGAACGATTGAATGTTATGGCAGTTGTTTTCGAAGAAAGTTTTAATAAGTTTAGAGGTATTGACGATCATTGGAGTATTCTTATAGAGAATACTGATAATTTTTCCTTTGGAAAGCTAAGTTCAATTATTTATTGATATTTTCCTTTTCGTGAACCGAAGACTGTTGGCTTTCATGGAAAAGGAATGATCCGTTTCAATATTTCGGGCATTACTGCTGCATAACATTTTTGTATGATACATACGGCTTCATATTTAAATAGCACAACGTTTACATTTCCCACATGAGGACTTAATTAGCGTATCATTACTAGCAGAGTGAGTTTATTCTCATAATTCTCCATAGCGGATGCAGCAGTAGCCTTCAATGAAGGGCGATGGCAAGATCATGTGGACTGAAAGCCATTCGAAAACGTGTTGCTCGCCGTGGAGAAGAATTATAGTTGCACTTGTATCTAGCTAAGTTCTTTGATGCTTTTATTTTGGACGCATTCATAAGAATCCGGGTTTACTCCTAGTGACTTTCAAAGAGAAACTCCTTCATAATTACTAGTATTTAAATGTTGTGCAAGTGATATTTTGAAAAACAAATTAAACGGTCTATGATTTAGTTAGAAGATTTTCAGACTCCGAAAATCAAGAAATGATCTAAGGTTTAAATGTTAATATGCCGTTATGTTTCGTAACCCATTTACACGTTTCTTTGAATAGCGGCTTATTTTATCGTGGGGCTTCCAAGTGAGGTCGTTTTACGATACTCTGAAGGTTACATGTATCAGAGAACTATTTAATTTGCATCATCTAAAGACGTATTTAAGATCACTAATGTAATTCTTTTATTCGTATTTGGCTAATACATTTTAATACTTTCTCAGAGTTACCGCAACTGGTCTCAATTATTGGAAGATTTCATCTGGTGTTTGGAATAAAGTAACATAGTGCGTTTTATTCTAACACGGCTTTTCGGTTCAAAGAAGATACGATTTTTTCCCTATGCTTGAGATAATATCTATCAGATGACTGCGTTTGCGCAGTATCAAAAGTGAACTGCTCGGTACGTTCAGATAGTTCCGGTTTACTAAGTTTATTTCTAGATAAGTTTATTACTACTTTCTTTTACAAATAAAAATCTGTCTTATATCTCTTTTTGATGTGTTTGTGCATTAACTTCATTTAATTGTTTAGTTAAAAAGCTTCAGTTCTGTTTTTTATCGGTGTGTATTTGTCTACCATAGAATATATCGCATCGGGAAACGCGAGAGAAGGCAAAATGAATAAACTTTGTAGATCGTAGCTCGTAAACAAAATAATTATAATTGGCCTTAGAAGAAAATTCACCTGCATCGGAAATAAAATAAAAACTGCCTCTTCTGTGGCATTTTGTGCAGAATAACAATGTAAAACCAAATTAGTGATTAGTCGTGAACTCTATTTTAGTCCGATCCTGCAAATTTATTCATTAAGACCACTAAGAATCCCTCTAAGAGATGCTTTAGATCCCATTTTCTGAAGAAATATTTTGATGTATTTCTTATTGGTCATAGAACTTTGAAAAATTATTTTAAGGAACGTGAACGAGATTGAAAATTGGATCCAATCAAATCACTCCCTTACCAGTAACTTACAAACATGCAAATTAACATTATAGAAAGATTATAGAAAGTAAATGAAATCCTGTAGTGTTTGATATAAGAAAAGGGGAACTAAATTGAAAGACATCATAGCAGATTCTCACTGTGGTTCTTCAATAAAGATAAGAGTGTCAGGATCGCAAAAAAATAATTAAAATCAAAAAACGAGTTGCGCATAGCACCAACGTTACAAAGGAGGTTCAACTCCTATCAATTTGTTCCCTCTCCCGAAAAAAAAAAAAACGACTCCATTAAACATGTAGTTAAAGTATTGTTTTCATCTATGTTACTTTTGGTGTAACTCGAATAGGAATAACCTGAGTTCTTGCAAATTCCATTCACTGACAAAAACACTGACAGACTTTATCATTAAAGAAATCGAACAAACTCTTAAAAACAAAATATTTTGCACCTCTAAATGAAAGAACATAAAGAAATAAATAACTTTTATTGTAGAAAACGATTTTATGGAATAATAAAACTTTCATAGGATGGTATAGTCATCAAATAATATGTAGAACTACATGCGATGCTGCAATGATAGAAAAATCAACATTTTGTCTAATTCAGCGTTAAAAAATCAATTGTCTACTTTTTTCTAAATCCCAAAAACCAAGGTAACTCTAAATGGCTACTTTGATAGTTTCTCGACAGGAGATCATCTCCCACCAAGAAGAAATTAGAAACGTTTCAATAGACAACTGTTCTCTTATGAAAAGTAAAAAAAAAAAAAATTCCTAGAAACTGAGCACTGAAGAACTAGAGTTTTAACAAATTTTCGAGATCAGACTGCGACTATCATCGTCTTTCTTCCTGTTTTTAAGTTTACTTTGTAGTATAAACGATATAGCATCGCGCATTTATATAAAGATAACAAAAATATGTAGTTTGTTTAACAACACAAATCAGTGTCTTCTGCAACAGCAGTTCTTTTTAAAATACTTCTGTTCTGATCGAGTTTTTTTTATTTATTTCTTTTTTTTCCAGTATTTTAATATTTTATTTAAAAAATGTTAAATATCGATATTTAATAAAATCATAAAAATGTACTAAGAATGCTAATTTAAAATGATATGATGACGTCCTTTCCCAATCCTACGATGATTTAGAATGTTAGGGGAGTCGCTTCCTATTCATGTATCACTTCAAAGCAACAATCTTCGTGTAAAATATAACATTTTTCTTCAATATTAGCATTTCACGCATATTCTTCCCGCACCACCTAAAGAAGCGTGCTTAGAAATGACAATAGGGTGTGAATATTCGAATCAAAGGTGGTTTGCTTAGATTTCTACGTGAACTGGATACATACATAGAATTTCTAAAATTCTGAAGTGGTTAAAAGTTTTCGGTATATGTATGTAAGACTCACCGTCGCTATTTTTGGTATGCTCTGGCCACAACACATGTGAAAATTTGAGAAGTCTCTCAGAAAGTAGGCACGTTATAAGAGTGATTGGTCAATTCTCTTGAAGGATAGTGCTACAAACTAGCATTGCACCTAATCAATTTCGAGTCCCGAGCTAAGAGAAGTATCGTGAGTCATTTTGACGATAAGCTGTACAGAATAATACTAATTATGTTATAATTTTAAACTGCATCCGTTCTAGTTCATCACTACCATTGATTATCCCTATGCCCACCGGTCTCCAAGTAAACTATCGACTAGTTGTCCTTCCTTCAATGATTGAAACTACGAAACCCGACCATTGGGCCCAATAAACGTTAACTAGACAGCTAGTAGGCACCGTGACAGGTGGTGAAAATATAAATAAATTAGCCTTTAAAAGGAATGAAATTCATAATAAAATACCAGACTGATTAGTTTATGAAATTGCTGTATTATTGAATTCTGCAGGTCAACAAACTCTCTCCGCAGAGATTTTTAATATGTGTGGCTGAAAAGCCTTTTTTTTTCATTATAAATCTTAGTTTATCTGCTACCTTCTATATTTTATAAATAAACAGAATTGCTGGGTAGGTAATTGTCGCATTAAACATATGAAAAGAATAAAATAATAACAAAATATGGGAGCTCTGTTTGGCATCTCCGAAATAAAAAAGAACATTGAGAGAACCTGGTAATCTTTGCTAATTATATCGTATCACTTAAATTATGGACAAGTTCAAGCAAACGCTTAAGGAATCTTTTTTGCATACAGTCCACTTAAAATGGATTAGTCAGAAAGTGAAAAATAATTCCAGTGTTGATTAAGCTTTTGGAATGCTTCATGGCAGTTAGCTTATGAAGTGCGTTAGAAAAGTGTGTGGATAAAATCTAAAAATAAAATATTACTTTGATAGATTATTCGAGATATTCCCAAGTGATTTGTTAGTTTGCCGTTCTTACATGTTTAATGTTTAGAATACGTTTACAGTTTAAAACGAAATATTTAAAATATGTTCACAATTTTTCTGAAGGGTTTAATCATTGCAATTAAATTTAACTTCTCTTAGTAGTATTCATTATTAAATCCAAAAACTTGGAACCAAATCGATCTTTTCTGTAAAGATAATATTGATCAATAGCTTGTATGTTTTCCAATTTTTATCTGGAGTAAAAATAGAAATGAAGATGAAGATTCAATGTGATCCCAAGAGAATAATTCAATAAGTATGAATACGGTTTAATCATTGTTACGGGGCATCCAGCAGGCATACCAGTGACAAACGCTGCAACTATTGATAACGTATCAAGAGCTGCAGTCAGCGAAAGAGAACATTCCACAAGCAAGTTCTCGAGATTAGTTCTCATTTATGACGACGTACAAAGCGAAATACGAAAGAAACAATAAACCATCTGTATTGCATGGTTCAATGTAATCGTATTATTGCTAACAGTAGATGAGAACCCACAAAGATGGATTATGACCTGTTTCCTTTGCACAAGCCCCTTTACAAGAATAATGATTACTTAGCGAATTATGTACATATACAGGGTGTCTCAAAATTCACGCAAGGTTTAAATTTAGCGCCATTTGTGCGGTAAAGTGTTGCCAACGAGAACAAAAAAGACAGCGTGACAGCTGACAGTTCAGAGTTATTAAAAATGACCACACACACAGCGAAGAGAGTTCGTTGAATGGATTATGGAACAACAACAAGTGGATGCTTATTTTTCGAACAAAATCATCTTCGGCGATGAGGCTCATTTTCATCTTGATGGCTTCGTTAATCGACAAAATTGTCGCATTTGGGGTTCAGAAAATCCACGAGTGATTGTTGAGAAACAAATGCATCCACAACGTGTCACTGTTTGGTGCGGATTTTGGGCTGGAGGCATCATCGGTCCATTCTTCTTCGAAAATGCGGCTGGTAAGGCAATAACGGTTAATGGTGCTCGCTATCGCGACATGATAATCCAGTTTTTTGCCTAAATTGCAAGATATGGATGTGGACGACATGTGGTTTCAACAAGACGGTGCCACATGCCATACAACCCGAGAAACAATTCAATTACTGCACGAGTCATTTCCTGGTCGTGTAATTTCCCGTTTTGGTGATCAGAATTGGCCGCCCAGATCATGTGACTTAACGCCGTTGGACTTTTTTCATTGGGGTTTTTTGAAGTCTAAGGTTTATGCCAACAAGCCCACGACCACCCACGCCTTGAAGGAGGAAATTGAGCGCTGTATCAATGAAATTCAGCCACATTTATGCAAAACGGTCATGGAAAATTTCGACCAAAGAGTGCGTATGTGCCAGCAAAGCCGTGGAGGCCATTTACCCGATATGCTATTCCATGCATAACCCTATACTGTATACTTTATGAATCAATAAGAAATTACAATTTTTAATTAAAAACTGTGTTTTCTATCAAAATTACTTCTTGGGTGAATTTTGGGACACCCTGTAGAAAGTAAGAGAATAAACGGATGGAATAATTACATAATACAGAAAAGATATGCTATTTTAATACTTATATTCTGAATCACAATAAAGCTTTAGATTTAAAATAAAAAAAAGTCCCTATAAGTTAAGTAAGAAAACGCAGCGCAATCATTAAAAATATATGTAATAGTCTAGGATTAATTGCCACACTAACTGTATAACAATAAGCGCATTTCCATTTGCGAAGCATCTGACTTGATCTTTCATGTTATGTCTTGATCTAATTAAGTAGTTCATAGATGTCTTGAAGAGTCAAATCTAGGTAGCTGGATCAGTAAGCTACACGTGTTCCTTAAGCAAAGTTTCTTGGTAAATATAGTTCAGATACTTCATGTACTTTAACCTGCCTCCTGTTGGAGTATATGCTTCAGTAGATGTTTGAGAGATATTTTCATATATGGAGTCACTGTTCTCAATACGTTTAATCCTCAGTTTGCATAAAGTCCTTTTCCTCAGTAATGGAGTAGGAGAATAAAAGTTGGGAGCTAATAAGTTGGTGATGTTATTTTTCCAGAGAGAGATCTTATTTCTTGGTTGAGATGAACATCAACCAATCAAGGTTGAGCACTCGGTGTTCTTCTGTAGACTACACTAATGCCAAAGCTATTGTACGTAATGTTCTAGTGTCTGAGCTCTATGAAGGACCTTCTAATTTCTACAGTATGTTACTAAAGAGTTTATAATTTATCACCAATCTTTGTCAAATGTTGTTTAAAGGGTCAGTAATGTGATCTGATCTATTTAGAGTCATTCCTAAGTTTTTTGGAATTCTATTCCTTTTCGCCGTACTATGTCAAGTGACTTTATTTATTATATTCTCTGTAAGCTGAAAGGAAGTGCTCCGAGTTACAGTTGCGATATCATCTACGTATAAATATTTCGTCAAGATACATTTACAATATGATTACTAACAGTTTATAATATATAAGAAGTACGCAAAATGATGACGCTACTACTACTAGTAGCCTTGTCACGAATAAAGCTGTCGGCCTCTTCCTGGCGAACACGACATGGAAGAGAGAAACAAAACTCAATTCGTCTTTTATTACTAAGTGTTTAAATTGTCTCCAAACGTAAATTTAGCCTTTTTGCAATGGAGGAAAAACGAAATGAAAAAAAAGATACGTTCTCTCCGTCAGAAACATTTAAGGCTGGATGATAATGGCTGATTCAATGTCGCTTCTATTTTGGTACTGTGATATGTGATTCTCCTAGTGCAGTTATGTAAAGTGAATGCTAGCACTAGAGGATGAAATTGCCATACACTCTCTGCTGCGGGTTTCCTTTTCTGTTGGAGAATAGAGAAACACCGAAGCAGGTTAACTGCCAACGATTCTGAGGTTTTTCCTAGACATTTGAAGGAGCATCTCTAACCAGAAACTTATAAGTAGTCCCTGGAGAAATAGAGAACAGTCTCTGACTCTCCGTATGATTTTGATCCTATCTGACACACACACACACAAACACACACACACAATGTCAACAAACATTATTCCTTTAAAGTTTATGAAAAATTTTGTTTGTATTTTGTTACTTCTCTGTAGCTTTTCGGTTTTGTAGATTTTCTATTTCCATGGTTCTTAATTAACCTTGAGCAGAAAGCCTGCCATCAAAGGATACTTGTTATCATTAATTTATCACTGAGGAACTGATTAATTAATCATTTTCTAGTTAGTTTAATTTCTAATGATAAATATATGGTTCCCTTGATTTGTCTGTTCCACAAGGGGAACATAAACTGCTGGAAACATCTACCAGTTTAGGAGTAATGTGTCATATGGATCTTGCTGTACATCAGATGAAGACATTTATTGAGGCTATAAAGTAATAACATCCTGCAGGTGATTACAAGAGAATGTAATATCAGAGCTATTAATAATAGGTATTAATCTCCATTATGTAAGTAACAAACATTGATGCAGCAAAGCTTCATAGGAGTTTGATTTAATGTTCAAATTATAGGGCTATCTTCATTCATACACATACCATACACACACACACAGTAGCTTTAGGTCTTCTCAGAAGAACTCCCCATCTTCTATTTTGAGACAATATTCATCTGCGTGTTTTGTTGGCATTATACTCAAAAGAACTCTTCCTCTTCTATTTTGGAGAGAGGATTCATCCGAATCCACTGTTGTCATTATACAAAACCATGGCAAAAGCATATAATCTCATGTAATGGTCAGTTATGCAGTATAGGATAATATATATACACTCGAACATTCGCATCTAAACGCATGCTGCATAGTCTAGTACTAACAGATACGAGTATAAGATTAAGTCGTAAGTGCATCCCTGTTTTTTTGTTATTTCAAAGCTCACGAGTCTCACAGTTTTCTTTGTTTTGTTACCTTCTTTAAAAACAAGATACAGAGAACCTAACAACTGGGAGCTGAGGGCACGATGATCTGCCTTTAGGTTTTGATATGCAGGAATAGGGAACCATCGAATCTTTTTGTAAGAAAAAAAGATGAAATCAATTAGAGCAGAGGGTAGTAATATCTGCATACACTTAGGTCAACTTCCATGATGCCGAAGTGGAAGAAGAATATTTTGAGAGGCTTTGTTCAAGTCGCCGATTAAAGCACTCCCTTTATACTTTATTTTTAGCCAGTTGCAGAGTTAGCTGATTTTAAGCGTAGGGAATATCCTTTTTTTCTTTCAAAAACTCAGGTTTTTAACCGAAGATCAGCTGCCAACTGATTTCAAAAGTGGGAATAAAAGAGTTCCTTCTACTTTCTATGGAGTTTAAAAAAGGCTCAAGAGGATTTATTTTATTCATTTATAGATATTTTAGTGGGTAGTAAAGAGTAAGGTGGTAGGCTAAAGGTGGAACTTAAAGTAAAGAATTAACTCTGAATTCGATGTTTAAATCATGGCTGACGTTTCTTAGATATGATGCGACACGTGACTTAAATCAGACTGTTAGGGATAGGCTAATCATGAGAAGAGATTTGCGCTTCTCCTATTGCGCATCAGTTGATCTAATAAGCTGGAATAGAGAATCTTTCCACACCTATTAAAATTTGTTCCAACACCTTACTTACTGAACTCCGCATCCTGGAAAGACTTCGGCGTACAAAGGGATATCACCTCAGACAATTTTTGGATTCGACTTGCATGGCTTGGTGGTTGCCTTGAACGGATATTAGGTGTTGGAAAGCTGTTGTATGAAGTGATGAATCACGACACACGCACACATACACACCCACCCACCCACCCACACACACACACACATCGACTATTTCAAATGAGTTGGGTGTGCTTTGTTATGGTACTTTCCAGATGAATGATATTCATCAGAGTATATACCTACACGAGACAGCAGTAAGAGTTCGTGTGGTGTGGACCAAAACCCGAGTTTCTTGTCATGCTGTCCAGAATAATGAGAATGCTGGACCAACCATTCTGTTGTCTACCCTTTAGCGGTTTCCATGGAAGTGAACCCGTTCCAGTATCAACATGATAATGCAACATACGGCGACCGCTGAAGAAATGCGACTGAAAAGATGAGACTGGCCAGCACATTCCAAATCGAAAAGTCTATAAGAAACCGTAGGTAATAGCAGGTATGTCGCCTGAGAGCAAGATTACACTATCCACTAATAACTGTCCGGACACCCCTCTTATTTGAAGTTATTGAACATTCCAGGTTTGTTAATAACATAAAACTGGTGTAGTAGGAAGCAATATTTCATCATAGCGGCTGAATACAGGTGGTATGGCAACACAACTTGAATTGAGTGACTTCAAGAGAGGTGTCATCGTAGGCTGTCACATTGGTGGGGCATCCAAACTCAACGGTTGACAATCTAATCAACAAATGAATACGTTCTCAGGAGTGCAGGAAAACACCCAGGGCGGCAGCCAAAATAACTGACAGGGACAGGAGGGTGTTAAAACCGGCTATAATCGGCACAGACCATCCGTGATGAGTTCCACAGCGCCAGTAACATCATGGTGAGCACTAATACTGTGCATTTACTGGATTTCCACGGAAGAGCAGCGGCACACAAGGCGATCATCACAACAATGAACAAGGTAGCTCCTCTGGCCTGGTGCAAAGACCGTGTAACCTGGATAATTGATCAGTGGAAAACGGCACTCTGGAGTGATGAATCAAGGTGCACCTGTTTCCAGTCGGATAGCATGGTGTGGGTATGGAGCAGCCCGGTGAACGCTTGTTACCACAGTGTGTTGTACTCACAGTGAAGTCAGTAAAGTTTGATGGTGGAGGAGTAATGGTGTGAGGAGTGGGACCACCGGCTGTTTTCTGTGGTTTCATGAAGACAGCTCAGTACCTTGATATTCTGGATAATTAGGTGCTACCTACATTGTGGAGTTTTTATGGAACGGACTCGCATTACTGTCAAGACGACAATGCTCCTTGCCACAAAGCTGCAGCTGTTATGAAATGTTACGAAAAGATGGGTGTTAAAAGACTGCCCTGGCTTGCAAAGAGTCCTGACCTAAACCCCATCGAACACCTGTGGAACGAATTGGAGGAGCGATTCAGATCCAGAGCAGCAGTCCTCGATCTGTCGCTGAACTCAGTGTTGCTTTGATGGAGAAATGGAGACAAATTTCACCCGGTGTGTGCCGCACAGGCAGAAAGCCTCCCTAGAAGGGTGCAGGAGGTGATCAAATCCTACAATAGGGTTCGCCTGCTGGTATCAATTGTAAATTGATAAAGTTTCCGGACAATTATTGGTAGATTATATCTTATCAACGTGAAATATCGCGGCCACAGATTAGCCGATAGTATGTTTAGGTTTGTGTAAATGAAATAAACTGCTTTTGAAACAGTTAGGCACACATCTGGTGTATACGTTTTGCAACATAGTTCATATTGAATTCAAAAGCGTTGAGTTTAACTTATTTCAAGTAGAGATATTTATATAATGTAGATAATATAAGATCTCTACATTATACTTATTAAATATGTTATTATTTTATTTTATTTTGATATCTGAGTATTATAAAAATAATACTTCTCCCTCACGATACCAATGTATTTTACATTTACAACACAAAAAGCACTTTTCGTGGATTGGAGCCATATTAATATATTTATACATATATATTATGTGACTTCTACTCCGAAGGGTTCTGTGGTTCTGTGTAAACCTACAGAACCCGCAGCTGACTAGCTGGACTAACGAATCAGAGCGGCTTAGTATTTGTTTTTATTACTGTAATTGAAATCTCTGGTACAAGATATCGAATATCCTAAACTTAATTATAAAAATCATTTGTTTTCAAGTGCAGTGTTTTATCATTTTGCCTTCAATAAAGGCCAGCTTTTAGAAGCTCTGCAAAATGTGGACGCTTTTATTTTTGCTTGCGTATGTAGTTTGTGGATAATTTACTTTCCTTGGTGTGATATCACCTTGCTGGAAGCTCGAAGTTGCTGAAACCACATAAATAAGTTTACAACCTTTCTTGAGTGGATTTAATATAAAAAACATATTTAGTTTGATTGAAGTATAGTCTTGGTCAGTCTATTTTTAATCTTTTTGAAGTTTTAAATTTGTAAAGATAATTTTATGAAACTCTGAAATCTTCTCAATGCATTAAATATCAGAAATCTAAAACAAAGTTTCAGTTAAATCCAAACGCAGTTTCTATTATAAAAGACTAAATGTTAACAGATACTGAATATACTCGATGGCAAATTGTCCACTTCTTCTGCATAGTGTAACTGCCTTGGAGAGTATTAATTTAATATTATTATTGTAAAGTTCTGTTGCCTCTGAGACCGAGCTCATTAAGCGCAGTACCACAAAATTCTAACAGCAGGCGGTTTACGGATATTGACAAAAGTGAAAACAGAGTCAAATCTAATATTGCTTTTATGAGAAAACTTGGAGCTATGGAATTTCCATATGGATTAACTATTTACGAAACACCTCGTTACCGTTCACCTACGTTAATTTTATCGTATTTTATTCAATAACATTATCTTAAGTTAAAAAAAAAGAAAATATCTTTAACCGAATTAATAAACAATGTAGATGCAAGCAGCAAACATCGGGGAATAAAAGAAATCCATAGGATAATTGAGAACCATCTTTGTGGCTTGGAGTATTGTGTGAGCGAGCTTGTTAATTGGAAAAGATCAATAAAAGTAAGCCACAGCCACCCTCGCTGAAGTATTTTGAATATTTAAAAATGGAACAACAGGTGTTAGGAAGACACCAGCTGCTCTCTCGCTCAGAGCGTTAAAAGATGCATGAAGAAGTGAGTGAAAGCTTATGCATGTAGAAAAGAGAGATGATGCTCAGGAAACAACTTATTATGCTTCTCTCAGCAAATAGGTGTCATATAACCTTTGATATTCAAAGTTCAACGTAACATAGTAACCTATTCTTGCCTGTCTCTTTGGGATGTGTTATAATTTTGCTAGCGAAAATAGAAATTTGTCATGTACCAAGGACATTCCGAAAGTAATGCCTGCATGAACACAGCGCTTGGAATATCAGTAACCACGAAACGTGTCTAATCGTGTTCTGTTTTTTCCTTATGCTAGACTTTGATATATAGTGGCGCACGATCCAAGTTGCATTTTTCGAGTTATCACGTACAATGGTGGTCGTGTCTTTCACAAGTTTATCCAAGCGTGTAAAACAGCGCACAGAAATTACTGTTGCAGTTGACCGATTACAAGTTTTTATGATGTTGAATCTGTACAAGCGAACACTACTTGTTGTTGGTAACGAAGAACAAGAGACAACGATGACACAGTTGACATTAATAACGATCAAGAAGTCGGTGGACAGACAAAAACTACAGCTGATGATTTCCATAAGCAGAAAGATTAGCAGTTAATCATCAATATAATCAGCGACTAAATCAGAAATCATTTGATATTGAACTTCGGATTAGCAGATTAGCATTATTTGTCGAAATAATGCTAATCGAAAGGGATTGCAGCCCAATAAAATAGAATTTAAAATTATGGAATACCCTTCCGGTATATGATACTTGGCTCCATTTGAATTATTTTCTAAACTTAAGACTCATCTCAGGGAGATGTATTTTGAAAATAACAAACAAAGCATCAACGCTGAGGTGAGAAAATAGTTCCAGAAATAATAGGGTAAGTTTAGCTATTAAGTCTTTAAAAAACTTGTTAGCGATGGAGAAAATGCATCGAAATGGAAGAGTATTTTGTGGTATGAAATAATGCATGAGAATAAAGAGACTCGAACTATTATTTTTGTTTTTAATATGCCAGCATATTTCTTTTGGAGAGGGAACAATCACAAAAGACCTAATAATTTCGTAAAGGCCCAACTATGATGTGCTGAATTCATTTCTATAAGCCATATTAACACTATCGTAGCTAGTAAGTTGAATGATCAAAAAAGTGGATGCTGCTTTTGACAGGGTGGCAGACATAGAATCAGTCCTGCTAATGGGTGACTTCAATGCACATGTTGGAACAGATGACCAGACATGGAGGGGTGTGGTTGGGAGGAACGGGGCCCCTGACCTTAACATGAATCGATTGAAATTATTGGACTTCTGCTGTACTAACAGCTTGTCCATAATGAATACCTTCTTCCAGCACCGAGAAGTCCATAAGCATACCTGGTACAAGGATACACTAGAACAGTCTCCGATTGACTTCTTTATAGTCTCAGCAGACCTATTTTCCTCAGTGTTGGACGTTTGTTTGAGAAGAGGGGCAGAATTGTCAACTGACCACCGCCTTGTTGTGTGCACTCTACGGCTTCAAACACCAGATGCTACCATCAACGCTGGTAGGCCTAAGCAGCTATACCGCGTGAAATGGGAGGCATTGGAAAATGAGGCTGTGAGGAAGAATTTTGCAGATGACATTTCCTCCAGGTTCAAAGAGATTTCCAAGCATAGTGCAGATGTTGAGGAGGAGTGGAAGCTATTCAGAACAGCTGTCACTGCCTCTGCACTCTCATGCTGTGGCAGAAAGCGGCTCGGCGTGGCAACGGGCAGTGAGAAAAGAACACCTTGGTGGAACCAAGAAATCCAAAAAACTGTCCGGGCAAAAAAGGAGTCCTACTTAACATGGCTTAGGGTCAGGTCACCTGAGATGCGTTTGCGATATGCTGAAGCACGAAAAGCTGCTGCTGAGGCAGTAAAGAGAGCAAAGCAGAAGGCTTGGGAATCCTTTGGAGAAAGATTAGAGTCATCCTATGCAAATGCAAACAAAGTATTCTAGCAGACCATCCGCTACCTTCGAGGGAGGAAATCGTGCACAGCAAGGGCAATTAAGGTCTCTGATGGTGAACCTTTAACAACCGAGAAGGATATCCTCCACAGATGGAGGGAATACTTTGAGAGCCTTCTTAACCCGGGTGGCCCAGCAGTTGTGGACATCCAAGAGGTGCAGATCGGAGCAATGACTAGTCTCACAGCAGAAGAGGTCCATTTAGCAATAAAATCGCTAAAATCGGGCAAGGCTACTGGCGATGATGAAATTCGGCCCGAAATGCTAAAAGCCTGAAATCGAGACGGTGTTCTCTGGCTGACTCGAGTGTGTCAGGATGCTTGGATATCTGGGCGAGCACCAAAGCAATGGCAGACAGGCATAATAATACCAGTCTTCAAGAAGGGAGACCAGAAGGATTGCAGTAACTATCGTGGCATCTCTCTGCTCAGCCTGCCTGGGAAAGTGTATGCTAGGTGCTTGGATAGACGGTGCAGGAGCATAGTTGAGTCAAAGTTCCAGGAAGAACAATGTGGTTTTCGTCCTGGTAGAAGCACGACTGACCAAATCTTCACTTTAAGGCAAGGCTTTGAGAAATCTTGGGAATAAGCCAAGAATGTCTACACATGTTTTGTGGACTTGGAGAAGGCATATGACCGGGTTCCTCGCGATAAGCTTTGGCAAGTAGTACAGGAGTATGGAATGTATGGCCAACTATTAGCTGCCATCAAGTCCCTGTATGAATGCCCAGAGTTTTGTGTCAGGTTAAACAGCACAAAGTCTCAACCCTTCACAGTCTCCGTTGGCCTCCGCCAAGGGTATGTTCTGTTACCCCTCCTTTTCATAATATTTATGGACTGGATTGATAGGCACAGCCGAGGCAGTGAGTGTGTCAGAATTGGAAGATGTAGCATTGGACGTCTGCTTTTTGCAGATGACCTAGTTCTGCTTAGCTCTTCCACAGATGACCTCCAGCGGGCCCTAGATAGGTTTGTAGCTGTTTGTGCAGACGCCGTAATGAAGATCAGTGTGGCCAAAACTGAAACATTTGTGGTCTCAAGACAACCATCCCAGTGCACTCTACATGTAAGTGGAGTCCCAATGAAGCAGGTGGAGAAGTTTAAATACATTGGGTCAATATTCACGAATGATGGAAAATGGGAAGTAGAGCTAGATACTCGAATTGGCTTAGCAAGTTCAATATTGCGGGAGCTTGGCCGTTCGGTAGTATTGAAGCGGGAGTTAAGCCAGAAGGCAAAGCTGGCTGTCTTTAATACAGTCTATGTCCCCATCCTCACCTATGGTCATGAGAGTTGGGTAATGACCGAAAGAATGCGGACACGAATCCAAGCGGCTGAAATGAGGTTCCTTCGAGGGGTTGCGAGGCTGACAAGACTCGACAGAGACAGAAGTTCTGCAATTCGGGAACCCTCAATACTCAACCGCTGCTTCTCCGTGTTGAGAGATCACAGTTACGTTGGTACGGGCACCTGGTCAGAATGCCACAAGAGAGGCTCCATCAGCAGCCCCTCTTTGCCAAGCCAGAGGGTGGGAGGCCACGTGGAAGGCCAAGGACTCTCTGGATAGATTATATCCAAAACCTTGGGTGGACACGTTTGGGAATCCCACCAGAACACCTGAGCTTGGTGGCAGAGGATCGTCACCATTGGAAATTCCTCTTGCAGTTGTTTCCCCCACAACCCAATTAGGAAAGATGGGCCTTGAAGATGTATCTGTATGTATGTATGTATGTAGTGATAAAGTGAAGTAAGCTTCATTAACAACCAACGTTTATTTTTTTCAGGAACGTAAATGGAAAATATTGAGATCAATTTATTGGTGATTGCACCTCATTTTCTAGTAATATTGCTTGAAACCTAAAGGACCATTTGTATCATTCATTTAAGTTGTTTATTGTGCACATAATCCTTTATTTGTTTAGCATTGCTAATCATTTTGTTTAATATTTTGTTTTGTAAAAGATTACATATTTCATACATTTAATAAATATTATAGCCAAGTGTTTCCTGGTAGGCTCTAATTGTTCAAAGCCACTTTTGCTTCTTTCTGAAACTGTTATTTCTTACCTGATTCATCAGTTCTGATATTGTCCATTTCAGTTTGTTTTGAGAGAAGTAATTCTAATTGACAGTGAGATTTTTGTATCCAAAAGTTTTAAATATCTTGAGCAATTCAAATTTATCATTAACGTTTAATCTACGGGCTATCGCCATCCAATTAATTGATTAAAAGTGTGTCTCTTTAGGTCCTCGTAATTTCTCTTGGAAAAATGAGGTTCACTACCTTTTTCATTCCCTTTCTTGTAGTTTCATGATAGAGGTTCTAGAGCATAAATTTTTTTTATTTTTTTATTCGTTTATCCCCAATCTAAAACAGTGTGTTTTACTGTTATCTTTCATAAATTAGATTTAAATCATTCTCAACAGAAATCAGAAATGTCTTACACTCTTTAACAGGTGTAAGAAAATGATAGAAGTGTGTATATGATGTATAACTTCTCGACATGCGTTTTGCGTAATGAGAAGCAGTTGACTTTACCATAAGATACTCTAAGTATTCGTGTAATAAAAAGGTTTCTTAGGAATTTTGAGAAGTTACTTCGGAAAATTAACACATATACATCATATATTTAACAGACATAAAAACGTAAAATACACAAGATAAGAATAATCTCACCACCATTACATTTTATAAAAGCCAAATTCTAGTATTCTAGCATTTCTGGTACCATTGGTTTTGATTAAGTTAAAACAAAATAGTTTCATCGGCTGACTCCCAAATTTATTCAGTAGGAGAGGATACCTAATAATGGTTGCACCATCAGAGTGTGAGGATCAGACATGGATTCTGCGCAGACCATGTATAGATGAAATATATATTCACAAGATTAAACTATGAAAATAACCAGGAACTTCGAAACTTAACTGCATTCTGAATGGAAAATCTGTAGAACAAGTAAAATATTTCAGCTATTTAGGCGTAGTTTTTAGTGAAAATTCCAAATTAAATGCAATAAAATGCGTAAATACACAACAGAACAAGCAACGCAAATATGACGAGGACCGAGTTGAATAAAGTTATGTGGAATAAGAGAAAAATTAGTCAAAACACTAAATGAATAGTATACAAGACAGTCTTCAAACCAATTTTAAGTTATGGATCGAGAATTACGTTACTATAGACCACAGACATGACAATTCTTCTGAGGAAAATTAGGGAACAGAACGAATGACATCAATGACAGAATTATGTTAAAAATGAAAATATTTAGAAGGAACTTGAGATTGTTAGCATTAGAGAATGGGAGAGGAAAGATTAGAAAACAGGAGTTTGATGTTAGAATGGCAGAGAAAAAACCCTAGAGGAAGATCAAGAACCAGCTACATTGTAGAAAACCTGTAATAATGCAAACTTATAATCATCTACTGTGATCATGTTATCCTATTCGATCCATGACGACAGATGTCGATAATTTTACGATAAAAATGAAGTTACTTGGTCACAAGAGGGCAATCTCAAACGAGATCCAAGTCTTTCCAGTCTTCATGTTTACAAACGGACGTGATAAAGCTTTTTCTTCCCATTGTAAAAAGATAAACTGAGAATAAGCAGGAAATGGCGCATAACTAATAGCTTGTGGTTTTTAGTTTTTTTGAAAATAAGACCAAAATGTTTTAATATAGAAGTTTTAACATTTGAGACAAGATTAAGATATCCTTAATTTAGTTTACTCTTAAGTTCCTCTGTTGTATTTGATTAAGATATTTTAAGATCAGTATACATTTAAAATCATATTTAGGTCCAGAGTCAAATCGTGTTGACAATTGAATTATAAAGTATCATGAGTATTTTAGGCAGCCGAAGTAATTTGTCGAAAACGTATAGGCAGGAACAATAATAGTGACGATCTTCCGAACTAATCTTCAGTACTATTGTTGTACTTGAGAAAAGTGCTTAAAAAGATACGTAGAGCCTATCCATTAACAAAATACGCTGGTTAACTTTTTTTCACATATGTTAATCATAACTACTCATTGTTCTGGTTGACAGTGTATATTATGTTTGTAGGTGTGTGTGTGTGTGTGTGTGTGTGTGTGTGTGTGTGTGTGTGTGTGTGTGTGTGTGTGTGTGTGTGTGTGTGTGTGTGTGTGTGTGTGTGTGTGTGTGTGGAAGGGAGGGAGAGAAGAATCAGTGTTTGCCTTCGTGGGTGGAAAAACCCACGATACCTGGGTTTTTCCACCCACGAAAAAATGACCTTGACACCTGCGTATGGGACCAGCAAACTCATCTTCAGCTAAAAAAGAGTCCGTGTAAAAAAGTATTATTAAAGACGTAGCTATGGAGGAGTTTCCCTGAATAAATGTCAAGTACAGTATATTGTATAAAAGTGTAAATATTTCTTTAGTATGTGAGCATGTTTCAGTTTAATAGAAAAGAGACAGAAAGATTATTTGCAATGATGAAACTGTGTTATTGCTATGCGCCTATCATTACGCACATGACATTTTAAACTTAAATCCTTTTGAAAACGGATAAAAGAAAAAAATTTCTGTTATAGTTAAGGATAATTCAAACTGAATAATTTGTTTATTTGTATATTTAATAATAAAGACACAGTTTCCTAAGTCCTTCACCCTTTGAATATATCGTGATCAAAATATGTCTTTTGATCATTTAGAAATGATAATTTAGCAGTATGTTCTCTTAATAGCATTCTGTAATGACAAGGGTCTTCATTTCAAAGAAATAACTTACATTTTCTAAACTAAAGAGTGAACTAAAATGTAATTTTGACAAAAAAAACTTCAAGCCACATTTCTTTCGCTTATTTTCAAATTAAACACTGACTGCCTATGTGGATGCTGATGCCCATAAAATAATTAGCTATCTCGCATATGTTGATTAGTCTGTTTTGAATAGCTTGACATTTGATCTATCTTGCTTGTGTTATCGATGGAGGTCTCGATCATTATAATGAGCAGGCGTCACTCAACTTTTGAACTCTGAAAAAAATCACATGTTGAATTTTCCTTACTGTTTTCTTTCCAAATATTTCCTTCAGGTAATATCTTTAAGGTTTCTGCGTATGGTTTCTAGTTTCAAAGAGAATATTATGCACATGTCTCTGTCAGTTCTGAATATGAGGAAATCACGGAAAGGCACAACACATAATTATTATTTACAAGATATTACCCTCAATGATGAAAGCTACAAATATGAAATAAATGTGACTGACTTTCCAAATTGTAGTCCACATACATCTAGCAAAAGTGCTTTTTATTACACCTAACAGTCAATCAAGAAACATTTTGATCAAACGTCGTTTAGGGAGGATTGAAATTATTTGCTGTGAAATTTTGTATACGGAGATAGTAGGTCTCGATCACTCACTCTATACCAAAAATCAATGTTAAAATTTTAAACATGATTAATAGTTTTTTGACAGTTATGGAGTAATAATTGTCATCATCCACATCGAATAAAGTGAAATAAACGGTGCATGTTATCTTCATGACGAAAATTACTTATCAGTAAATCTCCAAGAAAAAATCAGAACACAAATACAAATTTATTAACATGCAATTCAAACTATTCATTATATTTCATAAACACTTAATTATCCAACTATTAGTCAATTAGTGCACTTAGTTAATGTTAGTTAGAAAAAATAAGCCACCACAAAAATGATCGATTGATTAATGTTCCTGATTGAGCAAGAGCTTAACAGAAAAAAAAAAGTTACACAAGCAAGCGATACATTTGATAATGGCAGAACAGCAGTCAAGATAGAAAAAATGATGAGATGAACAAATGATGGATGAGATAAGACAGAAAAATTTGTTCAACGTTTTTACGTAAAAATAATAAAATATTAAATTGGATAAGATTAAGCAAGCCTGAAAGTGATTTGAGTATCGTAAAATTAAAAACTAATTTTAGTTGAGTAAAAAAAATTACTTACGCCTACATAATCAAGTATGAAGTTAAAAATCATGATCAGCGAAAGCAGGCATAATATTCCATATTCTATTTGTTTTATAGAGTGATATGGATGAAGAGCGGGTCTTGTAACTGAAACCAGGGCAGAAAAACTATAATTTTTAATGTCACCAGTTTGCATCTGCAACTGCCTGGATTTTGATGGGGAAATCTGACGAACATTTTTCCCTTTTTTTAACAGGAAACAAAAAGAACTAATTGTTCACATCTGAAAGAGATGATTTCGAAATTTTCAAAGAAAGTACTTAGTGAAAGGAAAAAATATTAATACAATCAAAGACGAAAAAACTAATCAATTAAGTCTCCTAGGAACAATGAATGTATTTTTCCCGATCATTCAACGCAATGTTTAACAGTGTTCTCAGCATTCAAGGTGTGTGCAGCTACTTTTTGTGCAGAATCGTAAACAATAATAAATACTGCAGAAAACCGGCTATACTCAAGGGACAAGTTCGAAACTGCAGTAGAAAAAGAATGAACGAAAACAGAGAGGCCAAATCCTTTGGAGTTTTAAAACGAATCGTCAATCAAAAGAAAGTCAAGAGAGAAATAAAATACTTCTGTGAATAGACGAAGAAAAGAAACAAATTCTACTATAATTGAAATTACCCTGATCAAAATTAGCTAGCTTGTATATAATGAACGCCTATTAGCGCAAGTTCATCTACTGTTTACCGAGTTCTTCGTCACAAAGACCTCAACCTAATATAACGCAATCAGTGAAGAACATTCACAGTATACTTTCGTTGCTACAATCACAAGGACGGTCCCAACCTCCCTGACGTTCTGAAAAGGATAATAGTCCCTTCCTGGTAACTGTTTTCCTAATGTGTGAAGAAACAGGAAGAATCAACAGACTTTTTTTTAAGATTGTTTTTTATAATAAAAAATGAATGCCGAGTCTAGTGAAAATGATTATAAACGAGGGTCTATAACTACGCACATTATGTAGTACACAATGAGTATTTGTATTGCAATAATTTACCAAAAAAAAAAGGTTGAAGGTTCGCGGTTTGACATTGATTGATGCGTTTACTTTGTTGTGTCATGCAAGCGAAGTATTATTTTTAACTGAAAAATGTCTTTTGGAGGAATAATGAAAGACGTGAAACCACTTGTAGATCAAAGTATTTAAATTTGAGTCAAGAATAATGGAAATTCTCTCAAACTAGATTTACTTGGATTCTCGGATGAATGTTTTTTTATTTTATTTTATTTTTAACAGAACGAACCAAAACTTAAAGAATACGTGAATATTAAGAAAGCGACAATCACCATAGAAAAGCAGATTTCACTACAATATGCACTCAAATTCTGAAGAAATAGAAGAATACTAATAAAAACGGCGTTCCTTTTCGATTTACACTTCCTCAATTACACTGTTTTACTAAAATCTGTTTCCAAATGCTTATCAAGAAGGTTCAGTGGATACAAGACAGTTAAGTTCATAATAAGATATAAGGTGTCGAAGTGTAAATCTAAAAAAAAAAAAGCAGAAACTAATCAGGAATCATTTTAATTACACCGAATGAGAGAAAGAGAGTTTTTCAGTGAGAGGAGTAGGATTCATTCGAAATGCGCGTGCGTGTTGGATGTAGCGAACGGAGCGCGCGTTGCGAGCTTCAGGTGTGTTTGTGTGTGTGTGTGAATATGTTTCAAAGCGTAGGCACATATTGCTGTATAAAAGGCAGGACCACCGATAGACGCGTCTTTGCAGGCTGGTGTGTGACAATTGTTTTACTGACTTTATCCACTGGACTAATCCTCGATAAAGTAGAAGCGTAGGTCAGATCATATATTTTACAGAGGGGCTACGAGTGACAACCGAAAAAGATTCTTTTACTCAAAGCATAAGACAATCTTCGAAAGAGGTAAGGAGATATTTATACCTGTCTTTAAGATTCAACAGGTTAATCTCCCGTCTTTGTATACGAGTTTGGAAACTTTTCATCAGTCATATTTCTTAGAGATATAGTAAGAAATAGGAGGCAGAGGCGTAGATATATTTTCTTGTGATTGTTTATTATTCTGTTCAAATTATTGCGTACTAGTTTGGCCAGAAACAAAAAATAATCAGTTTTCCATTTCGTATATGAGGATGCTAAATTAGCAACTGTTCCGAGAGACTTCCTTCTTTCAAACGTGTAAATCAATTAATTTTGCTGTCGAGGAAGCGTTAATTATTTGATTGAAATATCATTTCAATAAATTCCTGATTTACTATAATCAATATCGGTAATATTATTCAGTTAAGGAAACATAGCCGTGTGTTTTCCCTTTCCTTATTAATTAATATCATCGCTTAGTAATCCTTTTGCCTTTTAAAAAAGCGTAATTCCCACTTGCGCTCGAAGTCATTGGTTTATCTGTGGGCCTGAAAACAAAGTTTTGCATTTGTAGTACGGTCACGATTATCCGAAGTAAAATCTGTGGACAAAATAGCTCAGAGTACAAGAAATCTTTTCCCGATATCGGTCTGCTGTATCCGTTCACAATTACTGCTTTGTAAGCGAAATACGGTAAAGGAATTATTAATGACCCTCGCAAACTTATGGGATGTTTTACGTACATGTATACCAATGTTTCATATTATGTATGTTCTGAGATTTATTTGAAGAGATAAAGTAGGAAATCCACCCTCATAAATAATTCCATAAGAATAATAACCAGAGTTGGATTCTGAACATAACTTCTCGTGTTAGCTAGTCAAGTAATGAATCTAATAGTACTAAACATGACATTGTCGATCTTTTTTCTTTTATACTTATACGCATTTATCGTAAATTTTGATGAGGATACGATGTGCGCACATGAAACAGATATGAAGATCAATCTGTAGTATAGTTTGAATCTAATGATAAGAACATCCACTTCCCTAGTATCAATTATGCTTACTATGCATTGTTCACTTGAAATATCAGTCATTACTGCAAGGTAGACTAGAACACATGCGCCACGATGCGATTGGCTTTAGGGAAAGGAATCAACCTTTAAAATGATGCCCTATCCGACAGGATATACTAAGGAAGTGTAAGAACCGCTATATACTGTAAACCTACGCTGAAAACCTCCAGTAAACGTCGATCAGAATAGAACCTTCTCCAAAAAAGTTACAGTAATTTTTATTTTATTTATTTATTTATTTATTTATGCTTACTGATGTTCTTGAAGCACCTAGAAATATAGAGAATATAAGTATAAATCCTTGGTTGTTTTTTATTTACAGCAGACCAGCTAAGGCCATGAGGCCAGTGTATTCTGTCTCTGTGAACTTTGCGTTGACACAGACAGAAGTAAACCCTCTCACCACTGTCTACTATCGCATAGTTCATCCTAGAAGAAATATCAGTGCAGTCAAAAGGATGCCGCTCCACTTCTTTTGAGAAGATCTAGATCCAAATCAAATTCTACAATGCAAGGGTTTTTTCCTCTAAAGGTGAATTGGTCCATCTCCCATAGAGATAACAGAGCTTTCTTGCTAAATATGCACGTACTAACAAACAGAGTGGTCAATGGAGCCTTATATGTAAATGAAGATGAAACTAGGAAATATCCCTCGGTCCCTGACGGGGTCTTAACTAAGGTCTAACCAAAGAACTCATGTAATTCTTCCGATCCATGAAGATGTCCTTAGTCAATGATAAAAAGGAAGGAATAGTTTCATGAGCGAAAGAAATGAATAATCATCATCACTGATCATTATTACGAAAATAATAATAAGACTCCAACTGATATTCATCCACTCATCTCTTGTTATCTGTGAAAATCCCAGAATATATCCGATTCTTCTTAAAGATTTGTTTTTCGGTTACTTTATAAACATAACAACGGAGTAGAACTAACGTTAGCCGTATGCGTCATTGGGGTCTGATAACACATTTTTAAAGTAGTGTTTAATGTGAATCGAATATATTTTTGTTGTTTTTGTTTCTGATCTAATTCATAACTACCACGGGGATCAGTACAAGTTTGTAAAACAAACAAATGACCAAAGATCAGCCCTCTCTTAAAAATAAATTATGTTTTGCATCAGAAGTGCACTTCTTCATAAATATAGTTCCGAAAATAAACTTTGCTGAGAAATGTTTGACTTTCCAATATCATCTCTGATAACATCCGAATAAATAAATAATACTTTGTTTACATATATTTATTTTTATAAATCAAAATAAGATTTTTTTCTATTGCCTACAAAATGAAAAGAAATAATAATGCGGGTATGCAAATAACTTAAATAGACCTCTTCTGTTCGATCAGTTCTGTTTTATTTTCAAGGCAGTATTTGTATAAAAGTCAAGATGATTATAATGGACCACTAAAATACCAACTGAACAAATAAACGTACGATTTATGAAGAAATAAGGTTTATGAAGTTATTCGAATACAGAGTACCTAAAAGCAAATGTTTCTGCAGGTCCTGACCTATCATATTCTACTATTCTGATGATCTCCTATTCGAATTCGCGAAAGAAGTGGATTATGTTGGAAAACGACTGCATTCTTTCTACTCAAATGGTTATTAAGGTTGATTTTATTTGTACGATCGAATTTATTGGGTGGTCTCTTTTAGTCCATTAGATAGCATGAGATGTTATCGAAGTCAGTAAATGAATCAGTTGTTAATATCAGTAGTACGAGGTTAAAATAATCTGTCCCATTTTTTCAACATTTTTTAAATCTGAATTAACCAATATAACATCTACTGTTACGTATTCATGTGGCTAAAATATTACTGCTGGAAGTGTGTTCATTCTTTTGAAAACATTATTTTAACCTTAAAAATCGGTAGTCAGCCGTCTTCACCTCTTACTATGATCGATTGAATTAAACTTATAAACGTGCTATGGACTTTGCGTTGTTTCTAGTTAATAATGCTGGGCTGTTAGAAGAAAGACTTATAGGATCGACTCTAGCCTATACAAATACCAAATAGAGTTCAAAAGCACCAGATGAGCCAGATATCTATCATACTCTCCCCGAAATCTTCAAATAAAGCCATGAACTCAACTCGGGGGGAGAGCTGCTTACAGATTTATTAAAGGTTGTTAGTTAGATAAAAAAAAATAGATAAAATGAGTTAAATAATTTATTTACTTAGTTATTTTTGTTGTGGTTTATGTATTTTCTATGTCACTAAAATTTATAATAATGATATCGAATGACTGGCTATTCTTGCTTCAAAATTGTTTAATTTTCTATCAGTCTTTCTTAAACCTGACAAACATTTGTTTTTTAAGAGTTTTCCACTATTATCATAATTCGCTTTATGTTTCTGTTTTATTAGTATATATATTTATACACGTATATATATACACGATTAGATCATTCATTGAAAAAGTCATACTAGTTTTTCAAGGCAAATTTCAAGACAGGTGTCCAGTAATTCAAGACAGAAACTCGAGGAAGCGTATTTTACTTTCTACCAATGCCTGATTTTTTTTATCTCTCAACGAGTATATCTTAGAGTAAAATTGTGAAGTTTACTTCTCACTTGAGTGATGGGTAAAACTTCATCCTTCCAAGCAGAGGCATGTTATACATGCGAACAGTTATTTAACAGTTCGTTGGAAAAGTGAGGAAAAATCCACTGCTAAGGAATGCAAATATGTGACCTACTTGCGCGAGCACAATTGAGCCCGCGGCAGCACAGTCCCTCCTCTTCTTCTAAAATACTTCATAAACTTGAAATGTTTTTGTGAATATTTTTCTTAGTTAAACGTATGATATATAAACACACAATAATGATACTTGAACAGCTAAGATGAGAATTATAGTCACTTTTCTATAGCATGAACGTCAGTCCTGAATATTTTGGTCTAATAAATTAGTTTTTAGAACTCAATCGTATATGAGAATTAGAGTTAGTAGCAGTGGTTAGTAAGATGCCGTCCAATATCACTGCGTGTTTTTTTTTGATAATAATCTCAATGGCATGCAAAACCAAAACACTGTAGGTTTTTCGGTTTGTACTCTTGTCGATCTCTATTTAGAGAGAAACCTGGACTCCTAGCGGCAAGTTCGGCGTTAGTAATAGGGCTACCTAAATTCACTCACTCTCCTTAAGTTGAAACATCCTTAAAAAATCTTATCCTAGACGAATCATAGGTACGAAGATAACACGACATTAACCACTCAGTTGGAAAGACCCAATATGAATCCTATCTGAGAAAGGAGGGGAAAAAATAAGGACGTCGTATGCAGATAAGTTATTCAGTCTAATGTTGACAGTTCTGATTATTTAGAATTGAAGCATTCAAGGAAAAAGAAAGTTGTCCGTATGTAAAGGTGGCAGGATTTTTTCTTCCGAAAACTTGGATATTTCATCTCCGAAAACAAATGACCAATCAGAACATAGAAACAGATATAGTACATGGCTGTATTATATCTGTTTCTATGTTCTGATTGGTCATCTGTTTAGGGAGTAAATTAAACCTAATCCAATCCGAATCCCCCACCAAAGAGAATTCCATCGTGCTCGAGTGCACTACGTAGATGTTCATCGGTAACTGCTTTACAATTAGCCATAAAAAAGCAGCTTTTACTGCTTTTAGACTTCGCATTTCAAACGGGGCTTATTACTTAATTTAAAAAATAAGTTCCGACCATCCTTGATTTAGAATTGAAGCATATAAGGAAGAATGAAGTTGTCCATATGTTATAGCCAATTATACATACAATATAGGATTATGAGATTATAGAATTATCTCTCAGTAAACTACTACAGACTACAAGATGGACTCAAACAATATGAGTCCATCTTGTAGTCTTAAAATATCATTATCTCTTCAATTACTCTCTCTCTCTCTCTCTCTCTCTCTCTCTAGTTTCTTGTCGTTTTATCATATGCGCATCATTCCAGAACAGATTTACTTCATTAATGCACAGCGTTTTAATAAAATAGCATGAAATCGCCTGAGGCTTCGAGTTGATTAGGCACACAAAAAGAAGTTTTCAAAAACAAATTGTTTTTCGCAATCAACAGAAATTTAATCTTGTCCGACTACCAGTCTTCTTAACTCCGATAAATTATTGCTTTAGAAACAGTGAACTTTTTTTTTTCTGTCGAATTTATACAGTATATCTAACCTGTCATTTTGAGAAACTTCCATAGAAAAATAATTACATCCAAACAGATTCCGATATCTTAATTAGCAGAGTAGATTCTGTGATTCCTTTGCACAGTTTGTTTATAATGAGGTTCAAAAACTGTTCATTTTCCTCGGATAAAAGTATTGGATTTAATATTCGACGTGTGTGCGGGCGTCTCTTTTCATACAAAACTTCCGAAGTTTATTCGTGATAGCAATAAACAGAGCCCAGAATAGTCTTTGATTAGCAACGGTTTCTAAGACAACCGCCCTGAAAGTGTGTTTGCTCTTTTGGTGTTCGATTTCCATAAGTGTTCTGTAAGGGAATTTCGAATAAGTCTCTTGCGATTTTGCCAGTACAATACTCTTTGATAGAGACTCGAAGTTAACTTGATTTAGTTAGCAACAGCATTTTTGAATATATTTTGAGAAAATTGACAGATTTAGCTTCTACAACACTAAAAATGCAAATACATTATTTGGTCAGAAATGATTAAACTTTTCAACGCCGAGAGCAGTGATTTTTCTAGGATTTACAAATTATTTTTCTAAAGAATGTGGCATATTGTTTTTCGGTATTTTCATTGAACATTGTATTATACTTCATGGTGATTAAACTATGAATAAGAATACATCCGCAAATGTCTTTCTATCCATCCAATAACACTAAGTTTGAGGTAACCACTCCTGCTGTGTTTCCGATTTTAGTTATTTTTGACACATATTTCGACTGACTAATTAAGTTTTTCTTTTTGCTATATTTATTTATTTATTCACTATGGCGTAGCTCAATACAAATGCCTATTTTAAAATAATACGATATAATGAACTTTTCATTAGAATGCCTACATAATTTATGGTTGTCCAAATGGTAAATAAACTTCACCATTCGGTGTGATACCACCGCTTCGCTTATCATGGGCTGTAAGAGGCGTAATCAAATCTTTCACCACTTAGAGTAATGACGAACTAAAGTTGAAAGAGTTGTCATAAAAAATCTAAAAGTATGCGATAAAATCCTGAAGAATATTTTATCGCAACTAAAAGAAGCTTTGTCATTATCTGTAAATTATTTTCTAACGGTCCAGCCTGAGTTCTTTTCCTTCTGACACAGATTTTTAATCATCGAAGCTAATTGTAATGCTTATTAATTTAATTGACTCTCTGTCTGTCTGTTGAATTGCGGTAACTGTAAGTTGTTTGTTGGTTTTGTAGCAGCATGAATCACGTTATGCTCCTAGTGATGTTTCTTTTGCTTTAAAAGGCATCTGAATAATTATACTTGAGAAAGAACGAACCCGTTGATGTGTTTCTTGAGCAAATGGAGGTTGTAGTCCTTGGAAAATCAGTGTGAAGAAGTGTATATTCCAAATTACTGAGATAGATGGAATGAAAAAGAGGATAGGAAGTTTGGTGTATCGTGAGGAAAACGACATCAAGTTCGAATGAGTCCATAAAGGGGAAAAAGTAAGAAATCCAGTAGGTTACCTTCAGACAAGGGAAAGGGAAGCAGAAAATCAGGGGAGTAAGAAGGGGGAGAAAGATAATAAAATCATTAAGACAAAACAAGCTGAATCTAAATGATTAAGAAGCACGAAAAAAACATGATGAACTCCTTCAATATCCAATTTGAATAAAACTCATAAGAAATCCTATTATTGTATGGCATACGTTTTTTTTTTTTTTTCATTATGTAAAACATATCAATCGGTCTGAAACTCATGCAATTAGCGGACATGGTATCCCCAACCCCGTCATGGTCTTAGTTCCTTCGGCAGTAATTCCAACTAATAGACCTCAGCCTAGTCATGACGACATTTTCCCTTCCGTTTGAAAGGCTTAAGGATCAGTCCCGTGTAGAAGACGAGGACTGACTGACTGAAAGATTTTCCCTTTTCAGTCGTTTCCGACCGTATGTGAATTTGTAGGCTTTGCCCATAACGTATTCCCGGTGAGATTTTTACAAGGTAGTTCACCATTGCTTTCCCCAGCCCCCTATTTTATCCGAACTCCAGACCGGCATATGGCTGAGATGTATTCATGACTGTAATCCGTGTGTGTTCACGGGGCCGGTTTGCCTGTTCTGGGGGACGAAAAACCCGAGTTTCCGGGTGAAAAAACCCTACTCCCATATGACACAGGCTAACTCGCCCTTAGTCGAAAGAGACCAGATAAGGGTTCCTCCCGCCACTGACGGGAATCGAACCCAGGTCTTTCCGACCAAATGACTACGTCTATACTGACTGAGCTACGGCGGCTTTGGAATACGAAGAACATTTAAAAAAGGCTTTTCGAATTAAGTAGGGTGAATTCATTCTCATATGGAGATGGCCGAATTTGGACTCCTGAAATTGGCGAAAATTTTCATCCTTGAAAATCAGTTTAGTTTTATCCTCAAAACGGGATTGAAGAATACTCGCAAGCGACCATTATTTCATTGGACAACTTTCTCGATTTGACTCGATTATTAGTAAAAAGGTATTGCAACGATTGAATAAGAAACTTCCATCCGAATTTGATTGAGTATAATGGCAATAGTTGTACGATGCTTCTTTCTTATGCATTAGAAAACGTTTTGAGAAACCCAATATTTCGTTTTCTCATTACACGTTTCATTTTTGTTTTGAGTGCAATTGAAAAGTGCAGTGGGGTGTGTGTTTGTGTCGTTAGACATCCTGCCCTGCCAACTTGATCAATTAACGTAAGTATTTTGATAGAAGTAGACAAGAAATGGATTTCATTGACAAAATGAACTTCACAAGAGTCAACCTAGAGGTATGTCCTCAGATATAATTGTTTTTCTAATCAAATACAATGCCTGAAACCAGAGCTTGGTTCGCGAACCAGTTTTTGATAAATTTAAGAATATTTTTCTAACTATAAGTTTTCTTATTTCCTAGAGTGGGATGAAACTGAAACTCTATACGAAACTAATCACGATTTTCAAACTGGAACAAAGCACCGTTTTAAGTGCAATTCGTTTGACAACTGAAAAAAAAAAAGAAAAAAAAATCTTCTAACATTCGAGTATTTGCTTTATTACAGCAAGATTTTATTTCCGTTTGGCGTTTACACACAAACACACACACGAGTGATTGATTGTATTTCTGTGTCTAAGATACTAATAAATTAAATCACCAATTAATATATATTGGCATCACCAAATTTCTCATTTTATTTGAAACTGAAAATATTATGACCATTTAAATATGTCCCAAAGGTGAATACTAGCTTCAAGCGTTATGCTACACGTAGCTCCCGTTCCAGTAACAAGATCCCTCGTAAATCCAATCGAAATATCAGATGACGTCTTTTCCAAGTACAGTCGCTTTATTATGAGAATTATTCACTGCATTTAATGTATCGAACTGACTAAAAATATGCGTTAATTAGTATAGAGTACATGCAGGAGGTTTAAACAATCTAACCTATTTCAGATATTGATTTTTTTGAATATCGTGCACTGAATTACGCTCAGGGTTAAAGATTCCTAATGAAATAATCTAGAATAATAAATCATATTTGCGATTTAGTGTATTTCAAAAAATCATAAAGCAAACTAACAGCAGTAACAATTTGATATGGCTTTATTATGTCAGAATATATTGGCACTACTTTAAAAATGATCGTCCAAGAGTCGCTGCTATATTTATATTTCATTAGCGGTTTGCAAACTTACTTGGCAGCAGCATTTCGAAATTGTAGATCCTCTTGCGATATTCCATGTCTTAAAGAAAGGAGAATGTATGGTCTCTTCGGAGATTGTATATTTTCAGAAAGTTTAATACCAAGTAACACATGCCAGTGTATTATCAACTGTTCGCGATAATCATCATGTTTATGCTATATGTTTAAAGCAAGAGCTCAATCTATTCCGAGAATGTTGTTGAATCTCAAATGTATTGCATGCGGTAATAGATTGCAAAACAAAATATATCAAGTTGAATTTCAGTGAGGGTTAGATAGTCCATAACCCCTGCCCTCGACAGAACACAGAACGTTTTAGAGGTACACTCCACCCTTCAAAAAAATCAGGGTAGCAGTCTCACACCAGGACGTTAAATTCATCAGTGATGGATTTACCTTGAACGAAAAACCTGCCCTCTGCCGGAGATTAGATTATTCAATCTCGCTTAAAAATGCTTAATACATTTTCGTCTTCTTGATGTTTGATGGAAAGGTGAACTTCTCGCATTTTTTGTGACATATATTATGTCAGACGTAAAGAGAAAATTACAGACTATTAAGTTACATCAAGTTGACCTCTTCGCACGGACGGTTAATGCAATTTTTGATTCTCTTCTACGACTTTATTTAAAAGTTTGTAACTGAACTGCTGTTGCTAATTTCCCATCTACAGATATATTTAAAGATTACCGATTGAAAGTTTCGTTTCTATCTGCACGTTCCACAGGATTTGCATAATTAATCTTTCGAATTGGAAAGATAATTTTGTATGCCATCTTCTGCTTCTGAAACATCCATTAATGATGACAACTATCGCAAGTGATATCATTAGTTTGTTATTCAGATAAAATTTAATTATTCTGATGTAAAGTGGAGGGCGATAAGGTGTTTGGAATTAAGTGCAAATTTTAGAAATAATTAAAAAAATAAGAGCAACTTTTGAAAATAATTATCACGAGGTTAATAAACGAATGTGGAGTTCAACTACTTTAACTTCGGCTCAATGAATGTCACGTTTTATACCTGAAAAAAATTGCATCATAATTTGATGGCCGACAGATGTCACTGTTAACTGACTAACTGACCAGGTTCAAATAAAACATATCTTAATGAAATATTTTGAGCTTGTCGGTTGCTTTTGTCATTTTGTTTACCATGAAAACCATGGTATTCGATCCTATTCGTCTGTGGCGTAGTCGGAAAGATGCCACCTGCTCTTTGGTTGAAAAGCTCTGTGTTCAAATTTTTAAGGATGCAAAGAACATTTCTAGTACAATACACTAGCTTTCTGATCGACATAGTTGCTTCTTCTATAACTTAAACCAAATCAAAAGCACACTATTATTTAATAGTATCTAATAATAAGTCTGTGAAGAAAAAAACGCAGATTTGTTTAGATTTCTCGGCTGTCCAGTTAACAGATCATAGTTTTCAATTCCCTAGAATAGTTTGACGAATATAAACGTATAAGTGAGTAATTCGTTACTATCGCGAATTTCGATGAATTTCAATATGAATTATGTTCTGTTATACAAAGAACGTATATTAGGATTACAAATATTTTAATTTTTTTTTGTACAAAAAAACATAAGAAAGGTCTAACGATGTAGGATCTGGAAATGAATTACAGAACTTGGATGTATAAATGCAGCATTTGTCACAGAGGAATTGCCAAGAAAAATTATAAATACATTTCTATTTCATAGGCTCCATAAAACAAAGCAAAAACTTCAAGCATGGAATCAAGAAATGTATTTTAGAATGAGTTGCACGTCGTTATACGTTGGGCAATAATCCTTTTGATAAGTAGTTAATTCCGCACACCTTTTAATAACTGTATGATATCTTTTTGTTATTATGCACAAAGTTAACTGCTCGACTAATGTAGTTATTATCATTATTAATAATACTTTTTGTGATTCTTACAATAAAACTCTTAATTTGTTTGCTGACCAATTGTGAACTTATACATTTTTTAATGTGAATGATAATTTGCAAGAAAAAAACGTTTCTTGTCTGGTTACATGAGTAGGTAGCAGAAGACACCCACTGTCCAAGTAGATAGTAGGTTTGAATCCCATAGTGAACATGATGCTTGTGACTGTTTTTATATGACAGATGAATAAACGTTGGAATATACGTTGATTATTCAAAGTTTATCCCACCCACGGAGTCTAAATGAGTTGTAGGTTTCCAGCCTTTCGTGCGTGGTGGGATGGTTATTAAAAAGCAAATATTTGTGAGAATTTGACGATGCAAATATTTTTAGGGCGTTACTCCAAGGTAAGAAACCTAACTCGGTTGAAATACCACTGAAAGCTTCTTAATTTGCTTTTTAAAATTAACCCTGTTGTCTTGTTGTCCTCAATATTTTTATCCTCATAATAAACAGCAAAAAAAGTCAAATATGATGAAAGTAGGGGTCCCTCGTTGAGCCAGTATGACTAATCCATTTTTAAAAGTTTGATGTAGCTAACAATTTGCTTCTGGAAAGAGAAAGAACCAATTTAGCGTTGTACAACGACACCCTTCAAATAAGAAGGATTCTATCACAAGCTTTCGTTATTTTCTTTCGTAATCTCGTATCCTGTATCCTACATTTCATCGAAAACCACACTTCCGGTGTATTTTCCCACCCCTCAAATCATAATCTGCGGTAGTCTGCAGTGAAAACCGTTTTGGTTCTGGAGAGCAAACTATACTAATAAACCTGAAATATTATCAGGAGATACGTTTCAACTGTTAAGACATTAAAAAAATTAAAAATGTGCGAAAAGGAAAATAATGATGAAAATCGAAATCTGTCTTAGACAATCAAATACGTCTTGGATGTTTAAAACACTTTTGAGAAAAGAATAGCTAAAAATTTTCTGTGTCCACATAGTTGAGGATTCCAAGAATAGAATTCTATGTCTCCATTGATGAGTAAGTCAATAAGCTGACAAAAGAGAAAAGTGGTAGACAGAATATACAGTTTATTTCCTTTCTTTTGTTTTATTGCTTTGGTCTCTAAATAATCAATGCTAGTTTTTGTTGTCATGGAAACTACTGTGGATGAAAAAAATTCTCGAGATATCTACTTGTAAGCAGTTCTATTCAGTTTTTTTATTGTAGTTAAATGAATTCATATATAGTCTTTACTTCGGCTATTTTGTGATGCAATAAAGACCTTTTTTTCGCCAAGATTATTCTTTTGAAACAATAGCGCTTATTTTTAGTACGTTCTTTACAAATACGATACATCTTCCAAGATTCATCTCTGCTTGTTCATAGCCTCAGTCTCTTGTTCGAAATAATCCTCCGAATCGACAGATTCTAAGTAACCAGCTGGTATATTCTTTGTCATTAATTACGCAAGAAATGCAATCTGTTATTGCTTTATAAATATGCTATTTACATGTGTGACGTAGGTTTTACCTGGGAGGCTTTTGCTACAATTCTTTCCACATCACTTACAGGTGCGTATCGGTCAACACTCTATTTTTATATATTTAAAAATGAAATTAATTTCGAAGCAGCAACTACAATGAAAAACATTTTTTTTTTTTTGAATTGTGAGTTGTCTGTGACACCTGGAAGCAAAGTTTTTAGAACAGAAATGCTCTGCCAAAAAAGAAACAATTTATTGCAGAGGCATTTCATTCTTTTTTTTTTCATTCTTTCACGCTCAACTGCTCCACATGCGTGTAAACATCTTGTATTATATTTATCTCACATTTACTGTCACGAGCATCCACAAGTTTTACTCTCAAATAATAAAATCAACAACACTATGCTACACGACCTTTGGCAGCAGACAAATTCTGAGCAATTTTACTGAGCAATTAACATTTATGCATAAAAATTTCCTGAGCATTAAAAAATAATGGGCTTAAAGCATTGAGTCGCAGATTAATTATTCTGTAACACAATAACTAAATTATTTTAGAGTTAATGAATATCGTAGATTTTCTAAAAGTGTGAGGAACAGGGAAAACGCAGATTCAAAAATTTCAATTTTCAAGGTAATCCTAATCGAAATTGCGAAAATAATTTTAATAGGTCTCTTATAGATAAAAGAGGTCCTTTAAGTGCTATTAGAGATTCATAAAGCCTTTTAAATAAAGTTTCTATTAAAAAATATGGAACACATTTTCCGAGAAGAAGCATCCTATATCTAATTCATTTAAAAGAAGACAGTCGTCGTTCTTTACGCAATCTAAAAGAATCTTGTGCTTTCTTAATACGTAGATACATATTCTCTCGATGAACCATTCTCTTATTACCAATGATTAAGGCCAAATCATAAGGAAACAAGTATAAAAGCACCTCTTTGCTTAAATATAAATGTTTTGTATGCGAAATACATAGCAATGGTAATCTGCTTGTTGAATTTTACTCATTTTCTTGCTCAGCGCGAGTGACTCCACCACGTGACCTATAGCTCAGTTTAGTTTACTTATTTAAGCTTAGTTTATGTAAGCGTAGCTGAAAGCATCTATAAAGAGGTCATAAGATATCAACACCGATCCAGAGTGTCTCCATTGGCAAGTCTAGCACCCAACCAAACAAAAGATTGTCATCTGAATTTTTTTTTCTCTGCTTTAATCTGTGCAGATTTTGATAATTGCACCGACAGATTTTAACAAAACAAAACGTTTCAAAACGATAGAAAGTTAAAACTACTCTCCATTTGGGGAGAATGGAGTCAATTACTGATTTCATTAAATTCCGCATTTTGGAGATCTACCAAAGTCTGTCCAGTAATCTAGATTTTGGTTTCATTTCGACTAATTTAGTTATGTTTATATCGCAAGTGTTAATCAATCTCGACAGTACAGTTGCCATGATAATGTCGAAAAAGATGTGGAATTCATAAACTGTTCTCTATTTATTATTATTATTATTATTATTATTATTATTATTATTATTATTATTATTATTATTATTATTATTATTATTATTATTATTATTATTATTACATACAGGCACCTCCATGCAGTCCGTAGACTTATCGTGGGAAGTCCATTTCAAAAACATTAATCAACAATTATCAATACATGTACAATATCTGTCATATTTTATCTTGAAATCATTCACCGACAGAAGTACACACGCACTGACTCTGGGAATCTATTCCACTCATTCACCATTCTGAAAGCAAAAAAGTTAGTCCTCACTCTCTTTCTAACCACACTCTTACTCAGTTTCCATAGATAACCTCTAATATTCTTCACATTGTTCATGCGCTAAAATATTTCACCCACATCAATCCTATAAACCCAAGCAACTTGAATGTCTCTATCGTATCCTCCCCCCCCCCATATCTGCCGATCAACCAGATTCTGTAAACCATAAACACTTCAATCTCTCCTTATGTGGAGCGTGACACAGTACTGCCACCATGTTAGTACTTGCTCTTAATCCGTTCTACCTCATCCACATCTCCAAGAAACCCAGGCGACCAGATGTGTGCTCAGTAAACCAGATGAACCTATCAGGCCCTATCTTATAAAGAAAAAGAATAACCGTATCTCTGCATGTCAAGGTGATCCAACAACAAGATAATCCTATGAGCTGTTTTAGCTACTTTTGCAATATGCTCTCTGAATTTTATTTTTAAATGAAATTTAAAATGAATAAAAATAATTAAAATTAAAAATTTAAATGAATTTAAATTAAATGAAATACTAGTGGCCCGAATACAGAACACTGTAGCAAAATAGAATAAAATAAAAAAAATAATAAATAAATAAAAATAAGAATCATGTCTGTATCATAGCCCAACAATGCAATAATTAAATAAGATATTTGTAACGAAAATTAACCTAAATTTGACCCTGTTTCCTTGCTCATTGTTTGATTAACTACTAAACAAAAATTAGAATTAGGTCGTTTCAACAGTAAGAGAACGAAACAATAAGAACATGCAGAAAGTAAATGGAGGTTTGTATGTAATGTGGTAATCAATGTGTTCACGCTATGCCATGAAAAATAAAAATCTTCTTCAATCTCTCCGTGTTATTATAAGTAATTATTCTTAGATGTTTAATTAAAGAAACAATTTTCTCAACGGCAATAATCTCATAAGTGGCATATTCCATTATCTGAAACTAGCTGGGGACACAGAATTTCTGAGCTAATAAATAACAGAAGATAAAACAATTCTACTGATGAGTTAATCTTGTAATGGTTTGTTGTGTCAAAGACAGATCGTAATAATTAACAAATCAGAATTGCGCAACAACAGAATACATCCATTTGTATGTATATTATGTGATGAAGAAAATGCCTTCGATTTTCAGAAATTACTGGATTTAACGAATGCACATAAATCTGGAGATGACACGTTGAGTTGTCGATATTCAGGTGTGAATGCGTATCTTGCGGATTCGAGTTAAATAAAATTGGCTTAACTGTATATCAACTGTTTTTTTGGCGGTATTATAGAAGCAGTAAATTTTTAAATATTAATTTTCTGCAGTCGGTGAGGTCCTTGCCAAAATACCTGAACTGTTCGAGTTTTCCAATGTACTGTATAATTAGGAGTAATCGGTGCTAGCTTTCAAGTGAGAACATTTGACGCACCGAATCGTACAACTCCAAAAATTCATTATTTTGTATTTTTATGACGCAATTTATATATAGAAATCCCATTTTCCGGTCTCTTATATTTCAAATCATCCGTCTCACATTATACTGGGAGATATTTACTTATAGAGGATAGTTATCGGAGTAACTATCTGTGTTGAATATAGTAATAGACAATGCCATACATTAGTTATGTTTAAAGGACATTTATGAATTTCGTAAAAAAAATTCAAAAGTGATATGCAAATGAGAATTGTTATTTAAAAAATTAAATATTTTGACAATGCATCATATTTACTTTCACTACAGATCGATAATAATCTCAATTTGAGATAAATTTTATTTATAGGCTAGCGGTTGCGATATTCTAAAAGTGGATAGTACACAGGAACACGCCAAGGGCATTTGTAAAAAGGAAAGAAAGATGGAGAGGTGTTTCAACCTAGTTCATACATTATGCTGACTGAAGGAACTTTACAGGAAGGAGGAAAACTGGTTGTTAAATTTGGAGACAAAAGCAGAATGAATTGAATGAAGATTGAGTACGAAGAAGAGAAGAATAAATAGGTTGGGAAGAAGGAATAATTCCTTGCTGAATTTTCCGGTCCACAACTCTCCTTAATTTTATTCTACCACATTTTAATTCTGTTCCTCCGTACCCTTCTTTTCGTTATTCCTTCTTCTTCTTCTTCTTTCCTTCCCAAATTAAACTCCTTCATAATCCAATTAAAAAGTTTCGTCAACCAGCATAGGATCCTACCTAATCAAGATAAGACACTTCCTCATCTCCAACTTACTATCCTTTTTTACAATGCTGTGATCTATTTTGCGACCAAATATTGAGAATAAAGCGATTGTTAACTTATAAATATTTCTGGATTTGGTGAAATTTCTGACGCTTAATAAATAATTCGACAATGGTTCATGAAAAATAAAAGAAATCTCTTTAAAATGGTCAAAAAGATTTTCAGTGAGTTAAAGAATAAAGTAAAATATCACCCTTAAATGTGTGCTAGTTGCTATATCCTAAAGATTGTTGAAAGATGTTAACAACGTAAGGAAATTTGATCTTAGGAAAATTGCTAACGTAACAACTAGTTCTGTATATCAGAAATGCTTAGTAGAGGTTCTAATTCACATATTAAATTCTATAAGAGATATATTTCCTTACGCAATTTACATCGAAATCACTCTTGTCCAAGAAAACTGTATCTAAGAGCAAGTACGCTGCTCTTACATGGAGTATTTTCTGCCGTTAGCTAACTTAATACACGCGGAGAAGCTATATTCAGTAGCTTAATTGATGCCCACCAAGTTATCGCGCAATAGTAATAATGACCTCGGACGTCTCAGGGATCGTAATATTACCAATTTAATCTTTAATTTATTCAGTGAATTAAGAAACTCTACTTTCATTGCCATTTTGATGATAATAACTTACCAGCTGGTATATATCTGGAACCTTCATGCTTCTCTTATTGCATTTCAGCGTTCTCGTTTGAATAGTTCATCGCTATTATTCTCTGCGCATAATTCTGTCAATTGTATAATGTTTGCATAATGAACTAGAGCAATTGCACTTCATCCGTTACGAACTTTGATTTCTTCATCAAATAATTATTTGGAATTTAACTTGTGGCAATTCTTTCGTAAAATAAGACTTTGTATTTACAAAGTTAAAGTAATTATGCGGCTAAATTGATTCACTTTCTTTCGTTCGTTAATTGTGTGTAGGAGAATTTTTTGTTCGTATTATTGTATAACGTACCTAATTTGTGTGTTGTCATGACGCTGTTAGATTTAGATTACAGCGACCTCTAATGACTAAGTCAACAGAGTTGGATATTTTGACAGAGAATTCGCACGTTAATTTCTAGTGAAATTAGCTTTGTATTGCATTGTCTTACAAAAAATGTCATTGTAAATTTATGTTGTAATACAGAAACCTTTACGAAGGAAATATTTTTAATTGTATTTTTGATATGATGAAAATGCGAAATTTGTGTATTGGAAATACATAAGCACTGCAATGTAATAACGCAATATAATACACCAATAATGTAATACTCCAATTTTGGCTCTGGCTACCTCATAAAAATATGAAGAAAAAGCTTTCAATTTAAGCAATTTTTTTCCTTTTTAGAATGACTTTTAGCTTCCCTTACTTGGTAACGCTTTCTATCGGCCTACGTACCCATTCCGATAAAGCAATTTTTCTTTTTCTGCAGGTTGTATTAACAACGTAAAAATATTCAGAATACTTAAAATGACAAACGTAACGAATAAACTATATCAGAAAATACTCGTTGTTTCCTTCATTGCATTTTTATTAGTTTCTTAACGAATTAATTATCAAAAAAAACGCTGTGGGCGAAGTTTCTGAAATTAGAAAACAAACCTGCAGGACACTGAAGAAGAATTGTCAGAAGAAAATTAATCTGGTCACTAAATTAAAATGCAATTCAATTTTGCTGTACATCTCTGACAGGTACCCAGTACAACGAAACTGCTTGTAATAATAAAATCAAATCACCTTCATATAGCACTCATGAATTCAATTATTTCTTCAATTTTATATTTTATATTCATGGCTCTGTAGATAGAAACATGCCTCAGCGATCGACAAGACTTTTATAACGAAATACAGGATGCAACATATCTGGTCTCCATCCTTGCAAATGGCCTGCAAATTTGTATCTGCTGTGGACGTTCTGTGATTGTTTGGAATATCACGCGTAGAATGTATCACATTCTACGCGTGATATTTTTATGGTGGTTTTTGAACTAATGAATCATTTTACTAAAGTGTTTGTTTATTTTTAATAATATATGATTATTTTCTCTAAATGGTTGGAAAGAGAATGAGAATTTTCTTGATAAATCCTGTATGGGTTTGAAAAAAAAAAACGTTTGAAGTCTTTCTGTCTCAATTTTTACTTTGCTCCCTGGAACGGTATAAGTTTGAACTTGTTGATATTTACACGTTAAGTATGTTTGAAAATATAGAATAAAGTACTGGGTCCATAAAATACTAATAACCATCATTATGTTGCACTTCGTAAAACATCTTCTTTTGTTATATATATTCAGAAAAGAAATAGTGGTGGTTATTAATAATCCGTGTTATCAGCTTTAATCTGGAAGTGTTGCCTCATTTATAGAGTTTTATTCATTTATTTTTTTAAAGATTCGTTCAGAAAGTCCTTGTTCTATTGCTTACATTTTCTATTCAACTTTGGAAAAATTTTATGAGCTTAGCATTTCGCTATTAGGGTATGAAAATTTATCATTTGTTTACCCGATTCTTCAACTCACGCACTTCAAGGAACTAAATAGTTCAATCACCGGCTTTAAAGCACACGAAGAAATACGTTTGAGGATCCGTTTTTATGTAACTCATTATCGACTTAATATTTCCAAATAATGGTAAGATAAAAATGAATGCTACATATCTAAACAAAGTAATATTTAATAGCTGATATTATATATATATATATAAATTAACTTTTTTTTTTTGAAAATTTGTAGTTGTTTGGTAATATTTGTTGCAGATGGCTGTTCCAGAGGACAGAGGTAGATGCATTAAAAGAAGAACAACAACAACAACAACAAAAAACAGGTTTAGTGTGTTTGCAGTTGTACAGTAAAGGGATGCTGGGCAGCTGCTACTCTTGTGTTAACAGGTGCAACAGTAAGTGAAATGATGGTTGCCTGTTCGGTGGGAGCAATGGCCGTTGAAGTACCTGTAGAATAGACACAGTACCGAAACATTGCATGGAGATTGTGATATGGACAGTTTATTCGTTCATGGGTAGACGAATAATTTGCTCTTGTACAATTACAATTTTTACAAGTATATTAGATTAATTTTATAATGATTTGCGCAATTAACTTTTTTCTGGCTCATAAATGGCTTACAAAAGTTTTGTGAGCTTATATAATCCCTTTGAAAATGAGTAAACTGTTTGTTTCGAGTTCAAAAACTTTATTAAAAAAAGAAAAGAAAAAGAATTTACAGAGTGTGGGGTTCGTAGATATCTTGTACTTGACTATTCGATATTCAAAGTAGCATTGACCACGTGATCTCTAGGTTGACCTCGACGTCGGATATTTTAACATGGATGCCATGTTTGTTTGTGTTCAGTAGAATTTTTTTCTACTTGAAGGAACTAGCTACCACCACCACCACATTTTTCGAACATACCGAAAGAGAAGTGGTAGCTAGTCAAACCAATTCACAGGTCCAGCTTCGACAGCACTGAACCAGTATTTGTTCTTAATTTTTTATCCCTTTTTCATTTATTTGCATTCTGCGAAACAGCCTTCTTCATAAAATCCACCTAAAGGATTACAAACTGCATTTGATCAAGTCAAATATCAACACTCTCTTCTCTAATATACTACATATGATGTGTTCTTTCGTTCCTGCGAGAGATTAATGTTAAAAAATCATAACGCGATATCTTATAAAATCACCTCTTCTCCATATGTGCATTCAACGAACATTTTTTCATTTCTTTTTCCAGTCCTACCTACACGAAAGAAATGCAGCCCACGTTGCAGTTTGGAGTAACACTCATAGCTTGCCTTCTATGGATCGGACAAACTGCTGATGCTGTGGACTGCAGGTACGTCTATCTCCCCCCACCTCCTATAATAATTTGTAATATGTAAATAAATGTATCTATATAAATAAATTTTATTTATTATTAAATATACATAAAATGCATGATTGTTTTTATAATATCATCATCTATCTACTCTAAGAATATTATATTATTTATTTATTTGAGTTCGGAACGAAATTAGAAGTGCACCTTTTATTGTTTAGTTTTTTTTCTGGATACGTTTATTCCTTATGAATGATAAATGAAAAGCATTTTCATTTATCTTGTAAATAATATAATGCTTATTCCGATTGCCTAGCTGTGTTTGGATAATATTTCAAAGGAGACTTGATTAAGAATATGCATGTAAATACCTAATATTTTAGAATATTCATAAGTGTCTGATTATCTGCTTTATGTCTATTATTATTTATTTGTCGTGCACAGAATGAAATTAAAAAATTACTTTTGTTGTCTTGTGCTTTTATGTGTAAGTTATTCCTTTTTAATAACTAAATAAAATCTCAATGTCTACTTCAATTATCAGTCAAATCAGTCAAAACATTAATTTTTTGTGAGCAGATGAATGCTTCAGAATAATTAAATTATCTTTCTTTAATTAGTTTTTAGAACTGTTTACCTTTAACTATTTAGTTCCAAATTGTTATAAGCAAGTTGATTCGAAGAAATATTTCTTTTGTTTAATTTCTTTTTATGTTGCTTCTTTTCTTATCTCCTCTATTTCGTGCTAATAACCTTTGCTGACAATTGTTATGCTTTCAGTTTTCATTGCTGTAACCGATATAATAAACAGCATTTTTGACAAATTAATGGTAACATTAGAAACTCACCGAACGATGTGGTTTGTTAGTTTTCTGGAGGAATTAACATACAACAACATTTAGTATTAGCTTTAAGTATTTAATTAATCTTTTTTGGATAAGATATCCTATATATTTATGACTTATTAACTGTACGACTATTGAAAATAATACGTAGAAGAAGAAGTATTCTTTCTCTTTTATCAGTTTTATCAGTGACCTTAGTCACTGATTACACAGTCCAACACAGTTTTTGCTTACTTTTATATGAGACTTGTTTTTTACTAATTTGGATGCGCTGATTTCAAATATCAAACCCATTTTTCTCTATCTCGTCAGGTTTTTCCTCTATGGCATTTTCGTTTTGCTAATTTGTAAGTTTTTGATAGTTTTAAGGAGGCAGTACTATTTAGAAGATCAAAAAAATCGATTTTTTAATATTATTTTCTGAAAGTATGTACTTTTAGAAATCTGTTCCTAACTTTTTATCAAGAAATTCGAAAAATTTCCGAAGATATAGCCTATTACTCAAAGCAGTACGCAGATCAGAATCGGAGCGCTCACCGCTCTCGCTTGTTAGTAAACGTCCTTTATAAATTGGCACAGTTATTTCATTGGAATGAGCAACTGGCCGAATTGCTGAGTGGAGATTTGGATACACAATTTTTTTCTTATTCTTCTTATTATAACCAGAAGTCTGAACTAAACAAAAATAGCAATCGTCTACGTGATTTTTTGGTTCACGCCAAATCATTGGAATGCCAAAAGTTAATTTTTGGCGTTTTCCCTTGCTCCGCTGTCGTAAATTTTCTACACATGACTTACACACTTTATTTGGAGCCCATGACTTGTCCTGATCTGCAATTTTTACGTCAAAGTATGCAAAGTACACTTTCTTAACGAAATCAGATGTTTGTCCTTTGACTGGGAACAGTAAAGCTGCCACAAATGTAGCAGAAGGAATCTACACTATTGACACAATTTCGAGTAGTAGACATGATGTATTTTCTTCACTGCCGACTAACATGCAATTAACAAGACAAAAAAAAAACAGAGACTTTATTGAAACTTTATAAGCGCTCATCATACTTTCACGATCGATTAACGATTGACTGATTTCGATCGTTCTTTGTCCGCTATGACGCATATAGCATTCATTTGTTTTAGGCAGTTGTCATCGCCTACTTTTCATCACCTAAATGTATTAGGTCGGTTATCGGCCTCTCTCGCATTCAAAGAGCCAGTACGTACCGTTGCAGGTTCTTACGCATTTATTCGTTTACTAACAAGCGAAAGCGGTGAGCGCTCCGATTCTGATCTGCGCACCGCTTTGAATAATAGGCTATATCTTCGGGAATTTTTCGAATTTCTTGATAAAAAGTTAGGAACAGATTTATAAAAGTACATACTTTCAGAAAATAATATTAAAAATTTATTTTTTTGATCCTCTAAATAGTACTGCCTCCTTAAAACTATCAAAAACTTACAAATTAGCAAAAAGAAAATGCCATAGAGGAAAATCCTGACGTGATCGAGAAAAATGGGTTTGATATTTGAAATCAGTGCACCCAAATTAGTAAAAAACAAGTCTCATATAAAAGTCAGCAAAAACTGTGTTGGCCAGTGTAATTAGTGACTAATTCAGTTTTATCAGTGACATGGATTATTTGCAAACACTGAAATGTTTTTCCTTTACGTGAACTGATAATCGCAGTGCCCTTTAAATTTCTCTTAAAGCCACTGTGGTCTTATTATTAACTTTATTTTTGATAAGACAATAAAAGAATTGATACTTCGTGTTAGGTGCTTTTAACAAGGAAATGGACTTTGTATTGTCTTTAAATACTTTAAATCTTTAAATACTTTTTACACAGAAATCTACGCGATGTTTGGTTTGATATCGACCTACAACATGTCGCAAAACATTTGAAATGTGCGTGAAAATCGTATGCTATAAAGAATAAAAAATGATTAAATACGGGTATTGATAAGTTTTGTTATATTATGGTAACTTTCTTTCGGAACGTCCATTTTTATATTTTCTCATCTCGGTTGATGTGTTGTCTGCGGAATATCTCAGACAACATTTCGCTATAACCATCTTCATGTGATGAACGCAGCCTATCTCCCAAGCCCGAATAAAATTCACCACCTAAATTCGTTTATTCTAATAGTGGGATGAATTATTCATCTTACAACGTTTAAGTTTTATCATCGCCACCCATGGCGTTGTTGCTTTGAAAAGGCTTTTCTCAATAAATAAAGTTCGCTTACCGCAAACGTATTCTTTTCTGTACAATATAAAATCTCACTTTATCATCCGTCAATTTTCATTTATCATTGTAGAAAAAAAAAAAACATTCAGGAGATTTTGAATATAGAATAAGACATTGTAGAATGATTTTGTACATTAAATATCAAAATCCATAGCCGATAAAGTACGAACACAAAACGTTAAAATTCTCAAGCATTCCAAACAGTTTTATTAGAATACTAGAGACTCAGAGCGCATAAGATTACTGCTGAGAACTGATATATTGTCTAATATGTACAAGAAGAACCGATAGCTTCCACTGAAATACGAAAAGATAACATTAACATGAACAAACAAATACAGTTTTAATATCTAGCGAGATTTGAATTTATGCTGGCGTAAGCTTTTCATCTTTCCTACCTTTTTTACCTTACACGTTGATTGTTATATATTTAGTAATACTTAAGCAAAGCTTTCACAAGAAGACAAAGATCAACGGATTATCTAGATAATGTTTGGAGAGATGAATGAATAATAAAAACAAAAGAATCAAAGTTTCATGATTTTATCAATTCATATTTTATCCTTAAGGATAATGTAACCAGATGAATGGTCGTGAGTGGTTTTAAAAGTGTTGGCAAATACAGGCGAATCTACTAACCCTATAAGTTAATACATTGTGTCTGTAAACTGCCTCAATTCTTTACTGGGTATGTCTGTTTCTGGGAAGAAAATCCCGGAGTTTTTGCATCCGAGACTGGCTAAGTCACGATCATTTAAAACCCCTATAAACTCCTCATGCCTTAGATAAGATGATTCAAAAACGTTTTTTTTTTTCTTTCTTTTAAGGATCGAACAAAGTCTGAAGTCAATATGAGGGCCAGTGTATTAGGTCTTTGAGTTTTGTGGGTTTTTTTTTTTTTTTTTTTTTTGCTGGTTCATCTGTTTTAAGGGATCAAAAAACCTTAGTCTTCGGAAAATAAAAACTATCACTTCGATATGCGCTAGCTAACTCATCTCCGGATGAAAAAAATTATAAAAATTCTTGGCATCTAACAAGAACAGTTTATACGAGCTCATTGTACAAGAATTTCATTTTTAAAACGGTTTTGCCTCCTTTTTAATAAATTGATTTCAGTTGTTCTGTTTGAATCATTGTTAGTTTGTGTGTAATTTTTTGAATCTTATATCAGAATCACGTTTCATGGAACCAAAGTATAAGTGTTTAGCTATCCGCTCTCCAGCCAAAAAGCTGTGGGTTCGAATCCTACCGTAAGCATGTATGTTTGTGATTTTCTGTGGGAATATTAGTGGCGGGCGGTAGATGGCGTTGGTGTAGTTGCGGTTAGTTGTAGTTGGTGGAGACAGAGAGATGGAGAGTAGGTGTCCTCCCTCAATGAGGCTTTGGACTCCCTGGAGGTGTCACGTGATAATAATATTGATAACGAAAGATAAGAATGATAATGTACATAGTTCCCGATGATGAAAGGTAAATATGAAAATTTAACTGATTATTAATTTTGCTTATGTATAAAGTTTAAAAATGTATATATATAGCGAAAATAAAACAAAACATTCTTTAGTCTAACAGCTAGTTACGTTTTTATACGCTATCAAAATAATGAGCAGCAATTTATTATCTAGAAGCTATTTTTGAATAAAGAATGAAACATGATTTCATTCCCATAAAAACTAAATGAAATTTAAAAAAAATGAACTGCCATTTAAAAAATCAGATTTAATCCAGTTTGTAAAAATCCTATTTTTAAATAATGAAATCATCTTTCAACAAACAAATTGTTTACTTACTGAATTAAACTGATTATTAAAAAAACGATCTCGAGAAAATTTTAATCCCGTTTTAACTCGACAACACTTTCTCTTTTTTATTCTTCATTTTAATGTTAAAGCTTTCGTAGTTTATATTCATTCCATGTTTCTTTTTACAGATTTTGTAATTCGCAGTGTTTATACTTTTATTGTTGGAATTTTTAGGTAATATGATTTTGATTTGGTACACTTGGTTTATAGCATATTTCAGTTTAAGGTTTATTTAATAAAACCACTGGAGTTGAGAGTATGCTTGCGTTATCGTATTTGGTTCAGCCAGAGTTGTACGCACTCCATAGTTATCCGTTCTTTATATGGTTTATTGATTTCTCTTGTTAATTGTGTTATAGAGAGAGGTAAGTAATTTTTGCAAAATTCTTTGAACTAAATTTGACATATCGAAATCAAAAATCCCCAGAAGTAATTGTTATTATAAAGCACTAATAAAATTCTTAATTATTTCCAAAAATTATTATTTACAGAAATGAATCATATATTTTAATAGCTATTAGTTTCAGATGGAAGGCGTGGCGTTCTACCTGAAATAAATAAGCAATATAATTTAAAGGAGATGTTTAAAATATAATCCAACTGTTGCAAGAAATCATTATTTTCATTTTTATTTTTATGTTTTATTCTAATATTTACAGTTAATTCTTCAAAGTTGGTTCTGCTGCCGTCTTGAAGTTAATTCTTCAAAACGGCAGCAGAATCAATCAAAGTCCAGAAACGTAGAGGGAATTGTATCAACAGTCAAGCTATCCCCGCGACATGAATGCAGAGACCGTTGCGGTGATGAATGCAATGTCATGACATAACAGGGCTAAGAATATCATACGATGTGGAAGAAATTCAAAACTTTAATCCAACCGCCACATATCACAGCCTGGTATAAATGACGTAACATGACTTAGGGTGATGTTCTGAAGATCGTAGGTGAACCCTTAACTAGGTGTATAGATATTTAGCTCAAATATACAGTTGTTTCTCATTTATCAGACATTACATCTGTAGGATGGGGAGAAAAATGCAGATTTGACAACACCACTTAATGTAAATCATTAACTTGACGAACTTTCGAGAGGATTATGTTAAAAGGCTAGCTATTACTTCGATGTGAAAATTATAAAGTTTATATTTGCGATCAGCTTAATGTGTCAAAAATAATTGGATTATATAGCTACATTTACTGGTACGTACAGTGTCCGTACCAGTAAACTAAAAGTTCTGAATGAACGTAAAAAAAAAAATCGCAAAGCAAAGAAGAGTTATGAGTCCCCAGGCAGTCATTATTATCAGACAAATCCTCTAAACTATTCATGACATAAGTAGGATCTTATCAGATAGTTTCCAGTTGACAACTTAAGCTTACATAATGTTTCTTAAATCGACAGAGTCTCTGCTTTAAACGACAAAAACAACCAACAGTTCAAATCTTGAAATCCAAAATCCCTTGACATTGAAAAAGAAATGCAAACTATCTTTTCTTATTATTTATAATGGTGAAAAATTGATGCAACACAACAGTTTGGAATTTCTTTTGTTAATACAGTAGTAGTTTATAAAAATCGGCTGCTGTATTATACATATAGAAGTAAAACTTGTTAGCTTAATTTGCATGCTTATAGTAATATCCGATAGATGGCAATAACAGTCAATAAAGATTTTAGTATTGAATAACAACGTCTGATAAATAGGATGTCTTTTGATTATTTTTTTCTTTCGAATTATAAAATTGTTGTTACTTTACAAATTTCTGAAGACATATCTCATAACAAGTAAAGTGCCGCGTCAATTAGCATATTTATCACTCATAAATAATTTTATTTTTAAATTATGTAGGTTATCTAAATTAATTAAGTATCTACATTAATTCAAGGTATCAAGTGCGCACTCTCATTAGAGTATTGCTAAAAGCCATATGATTTACTAAACCTTTTATTCAAATATATAAACACGCGGCATGCCCTTAATTAGATTTTCGAATTCGAATAAAAATTTAATTAAGGGTTCGCATGATCTCATTTCAATTTCACTTAGCAGATATATGCCTATTAATTCGCATTATTTAAAATTCACTTCAATCACCGGATAGATTTTTTTTTCACCGATACGTTTCATACCGCCAATAGCAACGGAAGCACGCTTGTATTTTCCAACCCACTGCAGGCGTTCATTACGCCACAATACTTGAACTTACTCTTTGCGCAAATATCCATTTCCTCGCCAATTGATTACTCTTGGGTCTGTACACATCGACATGCAGCGATCACTTCAGAGCGTGCATCGGATCGGAGCAAGGTTACAGACGCCTTTTAGCTGGACGACAGTTGACGATGGTATTTCAAATGACATCAGTTAGCTACCTGAAGTAACTAGAAAGATGTCCCGAGTATCAACTAGAGAAGTGACAGCAATGCACTTGTATAAGTCAATGTCGCTGGAAACAGTGCTCGCTCGTCAACCTACTTGTAGTGTTGCAGTATGCTTTTTCAAATAGCTTCGACATTTCTGAACTCATCCGAGGTTTATGCTTCACTGGTTCTATTTATGGAAATACGGGAAGTGGACTGTAGACATTTTTTGAGCCTCTTCCTTGACGTTTTATTTTCAAAACCATATTACTAATCGAAATTGTATTTTGAGTTTTTTACCTTGAAAACAAAATCAGAGTGCAAAAGCAGTTAGTAAAGAATTTATTTTCACTTGAGTGAAAATACGTTAGTTGCAATCAAATGAAAATGTAATTATTTTTCACTTTAGTTATTATTATTTTTTTACATAATCTGGAAACCCTACTTTAAAGACCAACCAAGCCACTTTAGGCAATAGGCGAGTGCTCTCTCAACCCTGGACGTTGAATGCCATATTCCACCTAAAGACATTCACAACATCCATGTCTATGGCAAGATTCAAGTCTGCAGTCTATTAGTTGGAGACTGATTAGTTTTTCTTTATCTGTTTTACAATATTATTCTTTGATTATTTAAGTATATAAATAAGTATATTTAAGAACGCAAGAAAAACATTTGTAAATGATTTTCGGCTAGATGAGTTTTATTCTCATCTATAATATGAGCAGTGTAGTACGAAGAAGTGTCTTTTTTCTTTCCGAGAAACACGAGTATTTAATCCTTCAGAAACTGATAAACTAGCCAGAGAACTCACGCATTGGTGTCCTTTCATTATTATTATTATTATGCGACACCTCCAGGGAGTCCAAAGACTCATCGAGGGAGGGCACCTACTCTACAATTCTCTATCTCCACCAGTCAGTCCGCCTACTGCAACGAGCCCCAACGCCATCTACCGCCCACCACCATCACTAGTATTTTCAAAGACAATCACAAACATGTCCATGGCGGGATTCAAACCCGCAACCTTTTAAGATTAAACTAAGATCAAAACAAGGAATTTTCTACTTTAGAACATATAATTTAATTACAAATGTTACAAATTATGTAAAATACACGCTGGACGAATTAGAAATCCAGATGAGAATAAAGGAAATAAATCTTCAATGATACTGAGTTAACTGAGTGGTTGTAATTATTTGCTTTATTTTTGCTCAAAAATTTTTAATAATATTTCTTCAGTAATATCTAGTGAGGTTCAAGATTTCTAGTTCTATTTTACTCAGATTCTTTTGGCATTACTCATACTTTAATACTTTCCTATTTTGAGTTTCAACAAAAGAATGCACATTCTAAAGTCTCGCTTTTGAAAATGTCGCTAATATCACAATTAGTTACTGGAGTTGAAGGTCCATTTTGTCCAGTGTTTTCATACAGTTTTTTGTGCGACCCAAATATACAATAGTAGCAGAAATATTTTCATGGGTCAATAAGACTAAGTTTTCTCCCTTTCGGGTGTAAACATTTTTCTAGAAGACAATATTTTCGCACTTTAATATTTCATCGTTGCCCTGATGTTCCATTTGCCAACTTTAAACTTGTTTCGTAATAAATACAGAAGTACACAAAACCGCCAATCTTTCGACTCATCAATTTCATTCACTTCTCTAAAATGGCTAAGTACATCGTAAGATTTTATTGCTGTTTCTAATAATAACATAAAGTTTCTATCATCTGTTGCGAAAAAAAAACCACACATAATGACAAGAGAGCAGCAATGAAGAGCTTGATGATGATTATTATTATTTCGTGACACCTCCAAGGAGTCCAAAGACTCATCGAGGAAGGACGCCTGCTCTACGACTCTTCATCTCCATGTACACCAACCCCATCTACTGCTCACCACCACCACTAATATTTTTTGTCTGTAAATTGCGTGTGTTCTAAAGGCCGATTTGCCTATGCGGGATGAAAATCCCAGGTTCGGTCGTGTTTAAACATGTTCAAATCGCTCCATTTTTATAGGATTTATATTTATAATTATAGGATAATACCTCAGAATATCCCCCACTCTAAAATATGAGACAGTTTACTTGTTTGTAGATGTTGGAAGATGTTGGAATATATCAAATACACTGTCATTCTGGCACTATAACTCGGCTTCTAATGAAACAAATGTCATAAACAGTTGGCACAACACTAATGAAGGTTGCCGCTTTCGACAACAAAAAGATACAACAGGTGGCGCCACTAGTGTCTTCTATTTTCGAAAAGTTTTTTTTTTTTTTGGACAGAGGGTGTGCTAAAATATTATTATTCAATACTTAGACGGCTAATTTATGGTATTCTGGTAAAGTAGAATTACCTCTTCGGCAATCTTGTTTACGTCACTGGATTAAGTGAATTATTTATGAATCTAAACACGTTTTCTGAAATGTTTTTCGTGCTGTTTAGACGTTCGACTACTTATGAACAAATAATTTTGCCCACGAAACAAATAAATTTTAAGATCAAACTTCTGATGGCTCGTTTTGCAGAATTTTAAGTGCATCATTTTCACAAATACGAATGCAAATATCTTGCTAAATGTGAAAGTAGCTTAGAAATTTTCTATGTTTATTGTCGTTGATTATTTATTTATTCCTTCTTCAATTTATTATTTATTTAAAGGAACGACAGAACATTCATTGCTCGCCGAAGGCAAATTGATGTTTGCTAGAAACTTCAAAAGAAGTTTCGAAATGTATGGCATAAATACATTTATTTGGTTGTTTATATGTTATTCATCGATTCAGTTATTATTTTCTTGTTTCGTTGTTATTTTGAAATCAGTCTGATTTCAGACAATAAACTTATTTAATTGCAATTTTAATATATGTATATATAATGTGTTACTTCCGATGTATATTTGTATTTATTTGTCTTTAATATCATCTCTCTCTCTCTCTCTCTCCCTTACACACACACACACACACACACACACACACACACACACACACACACACACACACACACACACACACACACACACACACACACACACACACACACACACACACACACACACACACGCTCACTTTTAGATTAGTACTTATTTACTGCTACTTACATAATTATTTTAAATATTTGCAAAATATAAAGTACACTACAGAAAGTTTAGACACGGAATCCACCGCATGAAAAGTGGATTTTATCTTCTTCATAAGGTTTCAGACGAAAACCTTAATCAAAGGCACTAATAAATGGTGAACGAGTGAATATACAGACTTTAGGCAGAGTTTGCCGTCTTTGTACTAATGCACTGCTAAGGAATGTTCATAACTATACAACCTGTTTCTGGCCAATCAGACTGCATAATGATCCGATGGAAACGACCTAATAGTGACGATATTTGGTATGGGGACTGTACTCATGGTCATCTTTGGGTCCTCTCATCCTGAGAAAAATATACCCGTCGCCAATTCTTCTTCTTCTATCGGTAAGCCCTTATTGTATCTGCGAATAACAAATATTTTAATATTAATATCAGTTAAAAATGATTGCTTGTTCTCGCGTTCTGTTATTTCATACTGTATCAATTCCACATAGTTAAAATTAGTTGACGTATATTTATTTTTTCATGTAGCAGATAAAACGCCACAAAAATAAAAACATAGACGGACTCCAACCTAAAGCAGAGTGTAATTCTCTTTTATCCGTACCGTTGCTTTTATTATGGAGTGTTGTTTTTTTTGACCAAATTATATACAGTATTTTAAAGAAAACTGATATGTAGTACTAAGTAGATGATAACATCAAAGCTGAAGAGGAACAAAAATATATAAAAAGACTGAAACAAAAGAAGGATATAATATAATGCAAGAAGAATATTGTACTCCACAATAAGCTATTATTTTCTACCTATATATATATATATATATATACACCCACACGCACGCACGCACACACACACACACACACACACACACACACACACACACACACACACACACACACAGGTATAAATATTTATTGAATGGAAAAGCAAGCAGATTGGTAAGACGACAAGATAATGTTTTACCAGTGATAGTAGAGATAGAGTACAACGTAATGCACGAGGGATCGAAGGGAATAGAATACCCATTACTTTGTAAAGTCAATATTGATCTCCCACCAAGCAAGCAGTTCGTGTAAGGAAATGGATGAATATTAAATAAGGCCCTTATTACAAGAATGCGTGGTTTTGAAAGATCTTATATCATCCAGTTTATTTAAATTGTTTGTTTTAAACTCTTAGCCATTGTCTACTAAATAGATTTTTTTTTAAGCTATGTATATTATCAATGGATTTGTTGAAGCCCTATTGAATATTTCACTGGTTTGTTTGATTACTTTTACCTTTGGTTTACAACGTATGTTTTCAGTTCGCTCAGTATTCTTCAATGCTAAATGTCCTGCACTTTTTGTCGTTCTTGTGGTAGTCTTTGTATCTTTTCTTAGGATTTTCCATTATTTTCATTTGGTTCGAAATGGAAAATTAAAAATAACTAATCAGCGTTTTTCTCAGTGATGAACCTGTAATTAGTTTGGAGTATATTGTAGGAAATTATCTATAGGGCATACGGATGTTTATGCAAAAATATAATACCATTGGAATGCGCTACTCTAAAAATCCACAAGAATCTGCCCTGAAGAAAAGAATGCAAAAATAGCTCTTAGAAAAAAATATATATACGGGCTCAAAACATAATTAAAAGCTATACTATGGCTTTTAATTTTTTATACTGCTTCCCTTCATATATGGGATATCTATCCTTCATCAGTCATGTATTTGCTTTCGAACAGGTGGCGCAGTACTTCAGGTTACAGCCTAGACTTCAAGCAGATATTTTGCTTTCCTCGTTTAGTGCTTCCTTGAATTTTTATAATATCATAATTGGGATAATCTCTGGTTCGATCGATCTTTGATATATTTGATTCTATGCGACTTCTATACGTTTTCCAGCTATGAAATTTCGTTTAAAATAACGCAGAATTGAATGAATATAATGCTGAAGTTAAAACAAGCTGAAAAGGGAATTTGAACATCTGTAAAACGAACTTAGATCAGTCTTCTTTTCTTTAAGAGAAAAAACATAGCTAGAAAAATAAAGCATCAATAGGAGTTTATTGTAATAAAAAGTCGGAAAATTCTTTCTAGTGCATTTGATCTTTTTTTGCCACAAAGTACTCCTTAAGCAAATATCATTTGATGGTCTTATTCATGCAATTTTAATGGATGTTTAGTTTTCTGTCTAAATATCCATTGAAATTTGTTTACATCGTTTGCCTGATGAATGTCGAACTCATTCATCAGGAAAAAAAAAAAAAAAAAAAAAAAAAAACTGGCTAGTGAACACGCGCGCTCATTTAACACATAGATACACTAACTTCATTTGTTGTTCGTTTACACTCAAGTTTAAAACGCTATGGTTTCGAATCTGGATGAATCAGCATTTCATTCTCCTCTGTCATCCTCGCTACTTCCATTTTGTGAGACTGACTCTTAGCATTAGTATATCATTCCAAATATTCATTCCTCTCTTTCTGGGATTAGTTTGCTATGCTGTTGTTATAAGTCCTACAGGTAAGATTATTTTATAAAATACTGTAGAGTAAAATATATTAAGTTTAGTATTTAATAAGCCCATTTCTTAAATATAACTCGTTACTTTTCACTGCAATTAGTAAAAATAAATTACTTAGAAAGATGGAAGAATTTCCAGGTGTATATTAAATTTTACAAAGGAATTGCGTGTTTAATTTAACGATGTCTTCGTTAAAATTAATTGAAGGGAAAAGAACAGTTTACTCGATTTAATTAGATGAAGTAAATCAGTGCTGGAACGAAATTTGAAGCGCTGTTTATAACAGACCTTTCAATTATAGCTGCTGGTTCCTTTGCTTTGCATTAGAAGCAAAACTTAAAACTACACTTGTTAATGTGTATCTAGAAACAACAATACCTAAAGATAAATTCAACAATAAATAAAACCAAGACAAAAAACGAAAACAAAAGCAGAATTATTTGCATATAATTCTATTAGAGATATTATGCACAAAAATGCAGTGGAAAAATAACACATACACACCGTGGGCTATTTACTGGAAATTGGCTATTTCGTTTGCGTCTAGTAGTAAAATTGCAAAATATTTCACCAGTATAGTGCATTGCACTTTTCAGCAACTTTTGAAGGATTATATCAGTTTTGACACCTTCTATGATAGTGCTTTTATCCTTAAGCGATCCAATATATACAAACCTCGTGAGAGCTTATCTGTCATATCTTATCAACCAAGATTTAGCTCTGAGATAGAGTTGAATTCAAGATATCCCACAAGTCACGGGCCATAGGAAAGTAGGATTATTTGGCAAAATACGAAAAATTTTAAGAAGCGAAAACTGCTACAAATAATGTTTCCTATCTCAAATATTGGATTCTTTTACCTAGGATGAGGCGTTTACAGTGCTACACTCTGTACATATCAATAGTGATGTCAGTTGATATTATTGTATGGCGTTGTTGTTCAGTTGCTATTGACGTTGATGCACATCTTACATAACAATGATAAACGTGAACAACATTGCCATAACTTGAGTATCAATAGGATACTGCGGCATCTATTCATCCTAGGCAAAAAAATAAAATAAAAAATAAACACCAACGCTTCCATTTTTAACCAACCGAGGTTCCCATGATCCCAGAGTGTATAAGACATCCTGTATATTTGCATTTTATATCTGAAGAGGATTTATTTTTTTCTCTTTTTTAAACGAGAAAATTTCTAATAACGTGACCTTATTCATTTCACCACTTAGTCGCAGTAAAAATGTTAATATACCCTATTAATTATTCTATGCACGGAATAAGAATTTAAAAAAAAAACAGAATTCGACTATGAATCTTAAACATTTTTATATCACTTTAACTAAAGAAAAACTATGTGTGTGTGTGTGTGTGTGTGTGTGTGTGTGTGTGTGTGTGTGTGTGTCATTTGAATAAACCAACGTGGTAACATATCTGTGAAAGAAAACAATTGCTATTTTTTATGAATGTAAAAGACGTAAAGGAGAAATAAATTGTAAGAAAACCAGCAGCTGCAGTGCATAATGTAATTAAGACGTCATTAAAATATCATTAGTCTCATGGAGAGAATGTAGGGTAACAATATCATTACTATCTACTCTCGTAAGTTTGATAACATGACTCCAACAAAAAATAATTGTACTTCACAGGAAAGAACTCGGAATAAAAGCATGATCTTTAAATTAACCAAAAAACATATATTTAATTTAAATGAATTGTTGTTCGTAAAGAATTTCGAAGTCTTTACTTTTCATAAGTGTGATTTTATGTTTTTAATTATATTATTCTTTGTTATTTTTATTTTATATTTTATGTTTTTATGTCTTTTTTATATCCATGTCGTAGTAGTTTTAAGACTTTTATGTTCTTTATATGCGTTTCAATTTCTTTATAATAACTAATTTAAAAATAACTCATTTATTAGTTTTTAAACGAATTGCGTACGATGAAAACCAACATAAATCTACTATCACTATAAACACTTAATTTGACACACATACTAATGTACAATGATTGATGGAATCTCCAATTTAAACGGCTAAATTATGTTTCTATGTGATGACGATTTTTGAACTCATGCGCAAAACGTTTAGAGTAATAGCGCCACCATTGTTAAGAAAGCGAAACCTATTGTTGTCATGGAAACTACGTTATAATTATCAGTTGTTCTAAAGTAACTGGTTTTTGTTTTTATAGCAAAGCTATCAAATAATCTAATGTGGAAGAAATGCGAGTTTCTAATTGCAAAGCAATTAAGAACGCACATTCTTGAAGAATGCTAAGCTTTCGCTAAAGAGCAACGAACTAGCTGTTATCTTAAAGCACTTAGCAGATTGAAATATAATCATTATCCTACCATTAATTAAGCAATCAATAGATCATTACTTTACGTTCTCTAGTTAAGACGTCTGTAAATTTAAAGGAGGCTGCTTATTTGGTTAATAATAATAATTTAATTATTAAATATACACATATATAATACAATTAGTACATACAAAAATTATCCTCGAAATTTTCATGATGAATTAACATATTTGTGTAGTAAAATATATGACATTTTAATCACGTACACAAGTTAATAATGAAATATCTTGTAACATGTTTTAAATTTTTTTTTTTTATTGTTTTTGATGTAGTTGACAAAATGCAAAATTTTAAATCCGAATAATGTTAAAATTGGTGTCTGGGAGACAATATCGATATAAATAACAGCTCAATAGTTCCCTGATATTATACTGAGAATCTGGAAACGACATAAGTAACAACTACACTTCTACAAGCTCATCTGATCAATACTAGTAATCAAGAGTCATGTTTTCTTTTTAGAAAAACATTGTACTCATATTTTATTAATAATACTTTTCTGAGTTTTCATTTCTTGTTTGATGAGATCAGTATTGGATATTTTAATGCTAAAGATACCTTATTTCCTAGAGAATGTATTTTGTCGTTGGCCAATAACCGCACGTGCATATTTATCTGATTGAAATGGAAAAAAAAAAAAAAAAGAATTAGGTCATTGCTAGAAATCAATTTTGATTCTATACTTTTGTCAAATGTTTCTAGATGGCGTGTTGAAGAAATTGGTTGTTTTATTCGTTTGTGTTTCTGCAGTTACAACCATAATATGCCTTATTTGTCATTCAGTTAAAATGGTCTTCTTCAGCGCTCTCTCGCACATTGATCTCTCTCTCTCTCTCTCTTTTCTTGTATCCAATTCATTGGCTACTTTCCATTATCCATAAAAATGGGAAATTTCTGCATTTGTATAAATATATCTCCAAATAAAACGAAGACCTTGTTTTCAACATTTAATGATAATCGATGGTCATGGAAAGGATTCTACAATAAAATATTCAACTTTACGTTATGTAAGCAACAAAAACGGATCAAACTTTTTGCCCGCAAGACCAAATAAAACACAATAATCTCTAAAAATCAAGGTTCTCTAACGAACAGGGAATTCTACAAAACAACAACAAAAATCCCATACGGACAAAACTTGAACCCTGAATAATAAGCAGCCTAGAAGCCTTACCAATTCCGTAGATAAAAAAAATCCATACTCGAGTTAGAAAATATAAAGTATTGGAAGTTCTAATCAGTCCAAATTAAAACAGACTGGCTTAAATAGATGATGGAATTAATTTCTCTTTGCTTACCTCAAAGCCCTGTAGTTGGAAAGATCCGGGTTCTCATCCCACATAAGACCGAGTTATCTTTATAAGAATACTTTAGATGATGGTAGGTTAACTGGTCACATACATACATATGTGGAAAGTTTTTCTCGTAAAACATCCTGCTGGAGAACGCATGCGTAATTAATGGGCATAAAATACTCACCTCATGGATTTAGTTGCTTCTTTCTAATTTCAAGCAAAATGATTTCCAATTCTTTGCACTTTCTTCTCTCTCTTTGTCTCTTAACAATAATGATGGTCCTAATATTTTATTGCCAAAATTGTATTATTGGCATTTATATGACAAAACTTTAGACGCTTTTTTTTCCTATAAAATATTAAGTGGACCATTGACTCAAATGCCACTTTACGCAACCATGGTTTATTGTATCTATATTAAGCTAAATCTTGCGAACTAAAATCTATAGCAGATGTTTTAAATTACTTCGGCTATTCAGTGCAACAGAATCAACTGTAAACCCACGATTCATATGGAAATTAGAAGAATAAGTTGCATTTATCTTGCTTCGTCTTCCGTGAATGCATTTTAATCAAAATATCTCCCTCTGTAATATCTTCAAGTTACAGTGTTGCATGAAGTTCCTTGTCTGTGCTCTCTTCAAGAGGAAGGCACTTTAATTATAGTTTCAGCACTTTGTTTAAATAGCTACGTGTTTTGGTATCGACAGCACCCGAGAATCTACTAACATAGATGCAATGTGTAATCGCGGTTTTGGGTTACAAGATTGGAAGCCTACACGTTTTAATGCGTATTTTAAAGTTTGCATAAAAGAAAACCTCGTGACCTAACGTTAAAAGAATGTAATTATGGTCAGTGCCTTGTAAGATATGCTGTAGTGATTAGTGCGAGCGATGCATGCAAAGTTTTGAATGCTTCCAATCACAGAATTCTTACCATCAGATTACTTCTTGTGAAAACACATACTACCTTCTACTTAGGAGCACTTACGGTTTACTTTGAACCCTTTCGAAAACTGAGAAGTGCGGGCCATAGAATCCTTAAAAGGTCTCTTGGATTTATTACAATATATTCTTACAAGTTTCATCAATGGATGATGAATGGTATGTACCAAAACTTGTTTCATCAATGATGATTTATATCGTAGTAAATCATCCTAAATGAAAAATTGGAGACTTCATCTAAGAGACTTCAATTCAATTGTGACAGAATGCAATCTATTTAAACTTTGTTTCAAAATGTAAAACTATAAAGCCATTTATAATCAGAAGGTCATTTCCTGTATTGTAATCAAACAATGAATCTGCGACTTCGTGTTGTTCAAACGTATCGACGCTACGTTTGAATTTTCTTCTGTTCAATGGTGATGTCCATTTACCCACTCTGGAAGTAGCCGCTTGTTTATTATTATTATTATTATTATTATTATTATTATTATTAATAGAGGGCGCTGTATATGCATACGAACGGTTGCATGATTGTATCGCTGGTCCAGTTTTTATACTTTAATGTGGTTCAAACTCCTGTTGTTAATTTAAAAGTGTCACAAAGTAACTCTACTTATCACGCTGAAGACAGCGATATATAACTCATCGAAATCGGCCAAGTGAAACCCAAATTTTGACTGTGCTGAAAATTGAGCAGAGTTCACCGTGGTCACTAACGAGCATAGAACAAAGGACTTTGCCATCTTTACAGTTGTCCAAGGGAAGAAAGGTGAGCCATGAAGTGCAACAAGTGCCTGAAGGAATTATCGTCCGACGGAAGTCATATAACTGCAGGAAATGTCTTAGGAATCTTCACTTTACATGTTCAGAATCTCAGAAACACCATGGTAACGCAAATCCAGTGCCAAGCGAGAGGAATGAAAATGCCTATACTGCAGAGAGAACAAAGAAACGACGCAACTGATTACGCCGGAGGCAGAATCAGACGAGAACTGAACAGACAAAAAAAAAAAAAACCCAAGAACTGCACAGAAATATTCTCCCAATCACAAAACGTGACCCTCCACTTGGACCACAATCAAAACAGACATTATGGTCCCCAATCATAAAAGAAGCAGAACTTCCCTCTGCAATACATCAAATCAAACCAAAAGGCCCAGAATTGATGGTATAAGCCCTAAGGATATCAAGCAACATGCAACTAGTTTAAGTCCTATCCTACTAAAATTAATAAATAAAATATTTAAAATAGGAGAGATATGCTAAAGATCGCCATAATCACACCCATATGCAAACATGGAAAAAGAAATTTAATCAGCAATTACAGACCCATAGCAACATTACCAATTATCAACCAAATTATGGAGCGGATCATACTGAAGAAACTCACAGCATACACTGAGGTCTTTCATATTATCGCCAAAACACAATATGGTTTTCAGAAAAATAAGGGAACAACATCTCTCTTGGAAGACTTTAGAGACATAATTAATACCGCCTTAGACAAAAACCAAATTGCCATGGTAGTTTTTATTGATCAAACTAAAGCATTCGATACACTCACACATCAAACCTTGTTAGAAAAGCTGAGGCATGTTGGAATTGACGGGCCTCTGCACACGTGGTTTACAAACCACCTTCAAAATAGAAAGCATATCACACGTATCGGGTCAAACCGAAGCAGAGAGCCACCAGTAACCTGTGGAGTACCACAGGGAGCTGTACTCTCCCCAACTCTATTCAACATTTACAGGCAGATATTAATCAGCTACCACTCAAAGGTAAGATATTCCAATACGCAGACGATACAGCAATAATATCCATCCACAATAACGCAAGCATAGTCCAAACAAATATGCAACATGACATAAATCTGATCATAGACTAGCTCACGAAAAACTCCGTACATCTAAATTCAGAAAAGACAAAATTAATGATATTCAGAAATTCACTAACGACCAGTTGATAACAAATATATAACCATTCAACATCCATTTTCCAACATAAAAAAACAGAACAGCAAAACCACTACAATCACTCAGGTTGAAACAATACGATACCTTGGAATTTATATCGATGCAGATATGAATTGGAATAGCCACATAAACCATCTACACAACAGACTCCGAACAATAAGTGGCAAACTCTACAGGTTAAAAGACATCCCATAATTCCCATACGCTTAAAACACTTATATACAAAGCACTATGCCAAAATATACTAAGATACGCTATAACAACGTATGCTTTCTGTGCACCCTACAAATTAAATAGATTAATGTCGCTACAGTACAAAATGATAAAACTGATCTTTTGGGAACAAAGAGAAAATGTCAGAACACAAAATACTGACAGCAAAACATTTATGTCACTATGCAGCTTCGCTAAAACATTATTTCGATGCCAACTACAGGACAGTCAGAAATACATACCGTATAACAAGACCTCAGACAACTAATTATATCACATATAAATACAATAATCACTACGGAAAGGCCACGCGAAACTTCTACATCCCAGACATGATGATAAGCAAATTACCTTTTGAATACAGAAACCTTACAAACTACAATAGCCTGGAAAGAGCTCTAAGGTCATACTATGAACAAGAAACCCGCACCCAAAATACCATACAAACTTAATGAAACACAATATATTCGCTCAGGCTCCCAGTTCAGCGACGCATCAGTACATTCCAATTTATTGTGTGTGTGTGTGTGTGTGTGTGTGTGTGTGTGTGTGTGTGTGTGTGTGTGTGTGTGTGTGTGTGTGTGTGTGTGTGTGTGTGTGTGTGTGTGTGTGTGTGTGTGTGTGTGTGTGTGTGTGTGTGTGTGTGTGTGTGTGTGTGAGCATTTATCTTTGATTTTAGTGTATGTTTCCAGGCAGGTGCAGCATAAGATATCAGTGGTAGTATAGCACCGGTATATATTGTTTTCAGCGCTCGTTGGCTTAATCCCCACTTAATCCTTGCCGACTTAGCTAGGAGGTTTACTATTTATAATCTTTTTTCGGAAACATATGAGATGTGCTTATTGAAGGTGAATTTTTCGTCTATTGTTACTCCTAGGTATTTTAGCTCACTGGCTGCCTCGAGAACTTCTCCCTTTAGGAAGACTATTACAGGTTGTTTTGGTTTTTTACATGAGATGTGGAGCACTTTAGACTTGTTGCTATTGAAGGTCACTTTCTTCTCGCGTGCCCACTCTGCAATTTTAAAGAGGTCCTCGTTGGCATTTACTTCTAACTGCACGTCATCGCGTTCCGGAATCATTATCATCGGCGAAGGCTACGACTTTGTTGCAGTAGTGAAAGGAAGTCTTAAGAGCGAGTCGTACTGGATGTTCCAGAAACCTGGCCCACAGCAAGAGCCTTGCGGACAGCCTCGTTTGACGTTTTTTGTTACAGTTGTGGTTTTTAGAGTCAATAGTTGCTCTTCTGTCTGAGAAATAATTTTTTGTAAGGCAGAGTAAGTTTTTGGGCATTTTAAATCTATTAATTGATTGATTATGGCTGGCCACCAAGCAGCATCGAAGGCTCCTTGTACATCGAGTGAGATCAGTAGTACGTCTTTTTTTTTTTTTTTGCTGCAGACTATGTTCTGTAAACTCTTTCACCTCCATAATTGCATCTACTGTGCTGGACTGAGGTCTGAACGTATTGATTACTGCTTAATAAGCTTCTTGAGTAGACGTAGTGCATTATTCGGTTTATTAGAAGTTTTTCTAGTACCTTGCCAGCAACGTTTATGAGGCTGATTGGTCTGTATTTGTTAATTTCGTCGGATGTTTCTTTTCCTGGTTTGATTATAGGTATAATTTTTGAGTGTTTCCATATTGAAGGAAATCGTCCTCTTTTTAGGCATTTGTTGTAAACTGTTGTTATGAATTCGGGGAATTCGAGAAACGCTGTTAAATGTATGTCGCTGCTTATTCCGTCTTCTCCAGGAGTTTTTCTTGGATCCATGGATCTTAATATTGACTCGATTTCATTAGTTGCAAACGAGTCGTCATCAGGAAAGTCTGTATCTGTTTCCATTCTTTGTCTGTAAGTTTTGTGGATTTCTTCATCTGTTGATTCATCGTCATCGGGAATAAACTTCTCCATCATAATAGCTGCAGTTTCTGCTAAGTTTTTAGTGTAGGTGCCGTCTGTTTTCTTGATAGTTGATAGAATAGGTGTTGTCTTGTTCTTGCTTGCTGCTAATTTATATATGCAATTCCAAGGATTCGATACGGTTGAAATTGTACAAATTTTTTCCATGATTCTGTTTTCGCGTTTGTAATTTTGGACTGATAGCTGTATTTGGCTTTATAGTAGTTCTGTCTTCTGCTCTCTCTTAAACCTCGGTTATTTTATATTCTTTGGTATAGTCGTTTGAGTGCGTTGACACGTTTTCTTAGGACTGTTAGTTCGTCGTTCCACCACGGTACTGATTTTCTTCTATTGATGTTTAGCTTCTTGGTTGTTCTGAGTGTTTGATTGTTGGATTTTTTCAGACCTGATGAAAGCGCAGAAGCAAGGAATTCTACATCGGTTTGTGCTGATGCCCAGATGGCTAGGTTTTTGTCTAAGCCGAGCTGTTTTTCGCTGTTCGCATCAAGGTGATGTTCTGAGATCAAGCGTGAAAATTCTCTTTTTAATGCTTTAATAAATTTCTCTCGGTTGGTTTTATTAGTGTTTGATGTTAATGCGGTGGTTTTTGTTGTCTATTCCGTTTAAAGTTTTGTTACTAATGATGAAACTTATGCGATGGTCAGAACAGCTTTCCTCTTCTTCGTATTTCTATTCAGAAACGCGGGGTAAAATAGCGTTGTTTGCCATTGTTAGGTCGATGAAACTGCTTCCTCTGCTATCTTCAAATGATGGAGTGTTACAGTCGTCGTTTAGTATGGGTAGGGAGTTTGATGCTATGAACTCTTCCAAATTTTTCCCTCTATTGTTTGTGTTTTCATTAAACCATAATACCGAATGGGCGTTGCTATCTATTCCAAGTATTAGGCTGTGGTTGGTGATAAACTCTGCGATGTTGGTCATTTTTTAAGTCGTGTTTTATGTCTGTGTGATAGTCGAGATACATACTCGCAGCAAAAGTTTTAATTCCTCTATACGTGATTTCAATAAATACCGAGTCCTCGTTGCTGTGCTGGGTAATTAATATTGCCTCAACTTCAGGGTTTACTACGAGTATTGCAGCTCTCTTTCTTTCTAATCCTTTGGTTCTTGTATTAATGCCAGTCCTATATCTTTTCTATTTATGATTTCTGTTAAGTTATTGACAGCCTTGATAGAGCGTTGTAGATTTATTTGAAGGCATACCAGGGAAATAGTGCTGTTTCTACAAGCTTTATTATTGCTTTCCATAATCTATGTTTTATGTTTTAAATTTTGAGCTGTTTGTAATAATTATATGTCGGGCAGTCTTTGCTTAATGCCGTGTGTTTGCAATCGTTTTTGGTTTGGCATGCTTGTTGTGCTTTTGGCAGTTTATGAAATTCATCTCGGACTTATTTCGTGGGTACTCGGTAAATTTATGTTCTCTTGAGCAGAATGGACAGGTGGTTTTCTCCCTGCAGTATCGTGTGTGATGGTAGAATTTATTGCAGTTAAAGCACCTCAGAACGCTTACGTAGTCTGCACAATGGCAAATTCTCCACAACATTTTGACACCGGTTTTTAGCAATTTGGTCCTCACCTTTGGATCGACTTCAATAATTAAGTTTCTCTTGTTCGTTTTTTTATTTGTCATGATGTATTTTTGTGTCAGCTTTGCATCGGTACTGAAGAGTTCTTCGTTCTGCATGCGGATTGAGTCAGTTGCATTGTTGGTATCAATTTCACTGGGAATGTCATATATAATTAGTCTTGGAAGATGTTTCCTGCTAACGTATCTTTGCATTCCTCCGTGATTTCGTTATGTAGCAAATCTGTGTCGGCCTTTACTTTCGATTCAATTAAGACTCCTCGATTATTGATACTTTTCATTTTTGTGATTCCGATTTTGATTTTCCTTGGATCGATTTTTTCTTTGATGATATTTTTAGTTTCCTCGCTGTTTAATTGAGCTATCGGTTTCACTATGAGTTTATAGCATGGGTTGTTTTCAGATTCGTCTTTGTTTTTAGCGTTGTTTTTAACGACATGCGAGTATAGCTGAGTAGGCTGAGCCGAGTTAGCCTGTTCCTGGTTGCTTGTAGTAGTCTGTAGTTCTATTGATACTTTAGTTTCGTGTTTCATTTTATTGAAAACCTTTGTTAATTCACTCACTGCTATTAGTATGTCCTTTTTTAAATCGTTCCTTAAATTGCCGCTTACTTTAGCTACTTTACGCAGCAAATCTAGAGCTTTTTCGAATTCTAATTCGTCCCGTGCTACCATTTTAATATTACTGAAGTTGTAGTATTATATCCTCTTATTGAACTGCTAACTTTTCTAATGTACGAAGTTCAAGAAAATTGTACTTACAGTTTTCCTGCTTGTTCCTAGAACGGACGCTTCCATTGAATTAGGTTTCCAGTGGCAGCAGCTAATCCTATTATGCACGGGTCTTTGTTTTGAGGGTTGAACGATAAATACAGTCAGAATAGCAGTATTCAGTCCGTAAAGATAGAATAAAATTCACTCATACGCGTTTAGAACTGTGAAACTATAGAATAAATTACTCCCTGTTAGATAGATCACTGTCAAGCTATCATTCGATACCAGATACATCCAGTTATTCTGTTAGATACCGCACAAGTCGAGGTAAAAGCAGGAGCGATTTCAGGGACGTCCGTTCGCGTCCGAGCCTGAAAGTAGCTTCCCAACACAACAAAAAAACGAATAAATAATAACCAAGTTAGCTGGTCTTGGAGCGTGGACAGCAGAGTTTTTTCCTCGGTTTATCTGGGGTTTTTCCTCCCGCAAGCTGGTAAACCGGCCTCTTGAACACACGCAGCTACAGCCATAGAATATACCGGGAGGCATAGGGCTAATCACCTTATCCTCGGGACGGGTACGACTTAGAAGGCTTAAGATAGCTCTGTAACAGGCTAGTAGGCCTAACACGTAGAAGGGAGAAGAAGAAGATTTTCCAAATGTCGCCGTGCTCTTGTACCTTATTCCAGATCCTGTGCGACACTTGAAACGTTCAGATATACTTCCTCGCAACTCCTTGCTTGTGGCATGCAGTCATCTGACCAGTTACAAAATTACTTGTAAAAATTACAATTCTCATGACACAATCTGCTATTTCTAACAATAGCAGACATGTTGAGAGGCTTTTGCATCACATCAGTCGTTGTACACCAAGAAATGCGGTCCATTTAGCCAACCTGACTGGGTAATCGTTTCAGATATACTCTTACTGGCTTATCAGATTCCACTAAAATCGCCCACCGTTCTAAGCCACTCAGATTTTATCTGTTATTATACACAATTGAATGCAGATACTGTTTGCCATACGTTTTCTTCTTCATTTGTGGATCGCCATGGGATTCGAACCTACATGTTTCTACTGAATCGCCGAAATGGACTGAACTACGGAGGATCTTTCGTTGATTTCTAGCATAGGTAACTTGGGTTATTTTGGATTTACAGACGAAGCCACTCAGGCTAAGAGGCCACTGTATTATGTCTGCTAATTATTGTGCGTGCTCTTACGTCCGGCAGTTTGTCTTCTTTGATGATAAACCTAGTTTCTAGTTTCAATCAACCAGTTTTCTTTCAAAGAATTAGATCTAATGAAATCATTTAGATTCCTATAAATTTAATTTTGGTACTGACAGGATGGTTAACTGAATGGGTCGTATTTTTCAAGTTTTGCTTGAAGAAGAACCATGCTGTTTCCATATGAAACTGGTTTGAGTCGTCTTCAGTTGAAAAGACCTAAAGTTTCTTCATCTGCTACGCAAAGTTGTTCTCAAATCTTTCTTTTAGTGTCATGAAAAGGCAGCAATAAACATTTCTTAGAATGAAAGAAAGGATCTTCAATGTCGTTTAAGCTAATTTCACAACGATAGCTTTTTTTATGTCAGTGTCTTTTTAATGAAAGAAAAATGTTGTGATTACAACAAACTCTGAACTGACTACAAAATATATGCCTGAAGAACTCATGAAAATCCAGCTTACGATTTCAGGTTTGATGAGTAAGAGATCAACTAACATCTAGGTGTACATTATTCATTTGTTTCTTTCATGGCGTGATAATCTAAAAGGATAAACTTTTCTAGATTTATCCTCGCTAAAGAAGAAAAATAAAAGAAACCGCTCAATATACACTAATCAGAATATTTATCAATGTGGACTTTCCACCACCCGGCTATTTTTAGAATCTGCGTTATTTTTCATCAGTTTTACTAAGATGAACACGATGAGAAAACAGTGGAAAAAAAACACCCTTGTGTGTCATTCAGCTCCCATCTCTTCTCATCCATCAATTCCTCCATTTGTGATCATTAGTAGGAAGAACGTGGTTTCGTTCTTTTATTGCTTCATCGCTTTGTTAAAACTAAAGGGAATCCTACCTTTGCTTCCGCTTTTCATAAAATCATTTGGTTGCTCCTGATGATAGCGTCAATATTTTTTTTTCCTGCTTATATTTTATCTTCTTAACGCGTCAAGAAATCTCCACTAATGGCCTAAATAGGAAAGTTTTTATACGCTGCCATTTGTGTATTACATTATCCTGCATCGAAGCATTGATGCTTGTCACATTACCAGAGATTGGCTTGAGAATGCGGAAAAGCAGGTTTTCGACAACTCTCTTATCTTAGGCCTTGATCACTTAGTTACTTTATCTTGCCGCGTGTTTTTTTTGTTGTATGTTTGATAGAAACCACTTTTATCCATATGCGAAAGAGGTCAACACTTATTGGCACTTGTATTATGTCAATCTCTTGGGGATATTCTTGCTTTGCTTCCTTCCGAATATAGCGTGGATCGCCTAGCGTTTCGTGCAACTCTCAAGTTTCGTTCTCCTTTTGAAATAATCAAGGAGCATTGACGGTTTCATATCACGCCATGTATTTTTGTTTTCTCTAAGAGGCGTGCATCCACATGCACTCAGAATACATATTTATATTTTTCTGCATCATAAAAATCTTTCAGATGGCATTCTATCGTAAGAATAACGTCTTCGAACTACAAACACCCTTGATGGAGTAGCAGCATCGCTCTTATACGAAAACTAAAAAAGAAATAAAATGTTCTTTGTAGGATATAAAGTCAAGTAGATTGACACTAGTGGAACCGTTGGCTTTAAACCATTCTCCCTTCCTTCTCTGTACACGGGAAAACATTTTTACTCCTTTCGACTGATGCTAAAAATGCAATTACACAATTTTGATTTCATATTTTAGTTCATATTTAACAATAACTAGAAACTTTCTGCAGTATTAATTAGAAGTCCTGTGTGCTAATCGCAATGTCTTTTAGCTTTTTGAATAGATCGAAACTGGGAAGAATTTTGAACTTCCACACTATGAGTTAGCGACGTATTGAGGTTCTTTTAGCGGAAAGTGTATGTCTAATTTTCCTAAATGAGACTATTGACTCGTTCAAATTTATGCAAATATACGTGCTTCACTTTGCTTCATACTGATAGTTTGTCAGAGGGATACTGTATACACATAATGCATTAGGAAGATCCAAATCCCGTTGATCTTAACCTGAATAATTATTCCACGAGTTATGATCAATCAGCTCGTGTTCCTGGGAAAAGTTATCTTCTAGAAGACATCATATAGATATTGTAATTATGGTATCGCTTGGTTCTGCCAAATACAGGAGTTTATGAATGAAATTTAGAACAGCTTCAGTGAATAGAAGTAATAAGTGAGTGAGACAAAACAAATTATGGTAATTCTCTCTTTCTCTCTCTCTTTCTCTCTCTCTCTCTCTCTCTCTCTCTCTCTTTCTCTCAGTGTATGCGTGTGTGTATATTCCCCAAAGGGAATAGCCCTAACCCTAAATTGTCGAAGTTTGGTAGACAGCAAGTCTGACTTCACCCTTAGCTATCAAGGACAGCTTTCCCAAGGCTATCAGTGATGTTAATAGATAATGGTGCAGGAGAGTAGGGCAGACAACTTCTGCCATCTTGTGATCCCTAACTCTAACACCATATATTACTGTCTGAAATAATACGTGTTCTACAGTCGAATTTCATGATTTGCGTGATTAAATTTTGAACAAAAAAAAACAAAACATATTTGACTGTTCTACAGATCACGTAACTTGAGAATGGACTGAAAAAAAGGTTATATATATATATATATAACCTTTTTTTATATATATAACTATATATATAAAATATATAATTATATATTATATATATATATATATATATATATTTCCGATTTCGGCATTTCCGATATATATATATATCGGAAATGCCGACTTCGTCAGGTGAATACAATACCATAGAGAAACAACATCTAAAAATAGATTGTACTTTAGACAAACATAAAGTTTAGAACAAAATAGTAGTTGTGTTTGAAATGAGTCCGAGCGTTAGTTCTGGCATGAAGCACTGTGCGTGTGAATGATATCATGAATACGGTAAAACTGGATTAAAGCGCTATGTGAATAGGGTAGGCTGTAACTGAGATTGCTGTTTAGATGGGAAGGATCAAGAGCTATTACTTTGGATTCCAAGATACGTCTTTCTAATTCATCGGAGCATTTATGGATTTTTGAAGTTAAGTTCCAGTCTATTTGATGTGGTCGTCCTTCAACATTGCTACTGGCCGAGAATAAAAGATAGGGCACCAGCACGGACTCTGTTATAAGAAATGTCACGTTGGTGTTCTTCTAGGGGGGGGAGAGAGAGAGAGAGATGGACTTTTCTGTTTGGCCATAATATGGTTTGCGCAACTGCAAATGATTTTGTATACTCCTGGAAACTGAAGAAGGTTGTGCTTCACTTTAAGTTGACTTAGGCAGGTTCGGAGTTTTGGAAAGGTGGAGTTTTGGAAAGGAAACTAGCTTTGCAAGCAAAAGAGAATCCAAAACAGTTCTTTCAATATGCTGCAAGCAAGAAAAAACTGTACACGGCAAAATGATTTTAAGGAATGACGATGGTAAGGAGGTTACTGAATCAGTCGATATAGTGGAGTTACTGAGCGCGCACTTTGCAAAAGCATATCATCCAGGTGGTGACATTGAAAAAATGAAGGAACCATTAGTTTATACGGGAATAGTGATGAATGAAGTGGAGGTGACTAGTCTATTACAGAACCTTAATGTGAACACATCTGTGGGATTGGATGGTATACCGGCACGGGTCTTGCGTGAAGCGGCTAAAGAATTATCAGTGCCCTTGACCATGTTGTTTAATCTGAGTCTCAGGTCTGGCTTAGTCCCGAAGGTGTGGAAAGAGGGGAAAATAGTTTCACTGCATAAAGGAGGATCCAAGACTACGGTTACAAATTACCGACCGATCAGCATATCAGGAGTCGTTGTCAAGGTCTTAGAGAAAGTAGTCAAGGGGAAAATACAGGAATGGATTGATGAAAACGAGATACTGTACAGGGGATAGCATGGCTTTGTGAAGGGTAGATCATGCTTCAGTAACTTGCTCAAGTTTTATAACAAGGTGACGGCTGAACTGGATAAGGGAAATGGGTTTACAGTGATACTGCTGGACCTGCCAAAGGCGTTTGACAGGATACCACATGGAATTCCAATCCGTAAATTACAACATATGGGAATGTATATAGGGTTGGTGAGGTGGATAGGTGGTTGGTTGATGGAGAGAAATCAAAGAGTAGTTTATTCAGGAGTAGAGTTCAAAAGACGGCCTGTGACTAGTGGTGTGCCGCAGGGTTCTGTTCTTGGACCACTGCTGTTTAATCTGTTCATTAACGATATAGGGAAGGATCTAAGTGGAACAATTCATTTGTTCGCTGATGATGCAAAGTTGGGTGGGGCAATAGTGAATGCAGAAGATGTCAAAGTCTTGCAGGATGACTTAGATAGATTGGAGTTCTGGGCTAAGGAGAATGGATGTCAATTTAATGTGACAAAATGTAAGATTATGCATTTTGGGGTGAAAAGATTAGCAGCAGTATACCACATTGGTGGAACTGTACTCCAAGAGATTGATGAGGCCAGGGACTTGGGAGTGTTGGTGGATAGGGAGATGAATTTTAGGGGGAACACTGCAAAAGTAGCTAAATCAGCTCATCAACTCACTTGATTGTTGAAAAATACCTTGACGAGCAGAGACAAGCAAGTTATTGTAACTCTGTACCGAGCCTTGATAAGACCTCATCCCGACTACTGTGCCCAGATTTGGTCACCTCGGTTCCTTCTTGATGGGGAGGAGGTGGAGAGGATCCAGAGGCGAGTGACTAAGATGATAACAGGTCTATGGAATGAACTATATGAGAACAGGTTGAAGATTTGTGGGTTGCAGAAACTAGTTGATAGCCGGAGGAGGGGAGATATGATTGAGACATTCAAATTGCTAAAGGGGTTCTATAGGATTAATTCAGAGGATATTTTTGAGATTAGGACTGGTGGTGGGAGAACTAGGGAACACCTATGGAAGCTGGGCAAGAGTGTGGTTAGCAGGGGTGTTAGAGCTGGGTTCTTTACTTTTAGAGTGGTAAATGAGTGGAATAAGCTGCCAGAGTCTGTTGTGGGTGCTATGACGGTGAACGAGTTCAAGACAAGGTATGATAGATACTGTGAGAATGTAATCGCATCGTTGTGTGGACATGATGTTTAGGGCCTCCCTCGATGAGTCTAAGGACTCCTGGAGTCGCCCGAAATAATAATAATAATAATAATAATAATAATAATAATAATATATAATAACAATTAATATATATATAATAATAATTTTAACATGATATATATATATATATATATATATATATATATATATATATATATATATATATATATATATCATGTTGATGTATATATATCATATATGTAGATCAACAGGCATCGACGATCTCCTTTAGCTGGAATGCACTTGCACCAAATCCTTTATGAGCATTTGTTTCATTTAAAGATGAATTAACAAGTCTCATTCGGAGGTGGAGGACACCCAAACGAACAAACGCAATGCAAACAGACATAATTTGTTGCCCTCGTAGCCTTTATTAGTTTGGCTAGAACTCAAAATAGTCCATCTATTTCTTCGCTTCCAATTATTTGAAGAAATTGTATTTGTTTGAAGAAATTTTGTACTATTGTATTGTACTTATATATTTTCTTTCCTCTCTCTATCTTTCTTTCTGTACAGAGAGAGACCGCAAAATCTAAATTTTTAAAGTACCTAGTGCCTGAAGGCACTGAAGGTAAACTTCGTATACCATAGAAATCTTATTAGATTTATATAATATTATATAAAACTATATATAACATTTTGTTATATATAAAATAACAATTTCTTCAGCTGAAAGAATAACATAAACACACCAGGTTTATATTAGTCAGTATAAATAACAAATTCAGCTCAGCTTATTTATTCATGACATATTCATATTTTTATTGCAATTTCAAAGGTTCGTTTATTCGCTCTCATTTTGTTTTGTAAAATCTCAACTTTTCTCTCCAAGGAAAATGTACATTTACGAGATCATCTAACTTATAGAGCAGCCTGATTCTGTTTCATCCTTTAGGGGATTGCAGTGACATTTCTCAATCTTTCCTCCATCCAGCAGTGGGATGGAGAACTAAACTGTAGCTATTAATCTAAACCCACTCATATATCTGAAATATCAAAATCTAAGTAAACAATTACGAAACGTGTATCAAAAGGAGTTTTATTTCCTAATGGATAAAATTCAGTGACTCGCTAAGTTAGGTTTCCAATTTAAGGCGCTCGAGATCTTTTGGTATAAACACACCCTCGTACCAGTGAATATAGTAAGTACTAAGCATCGCTGTTTATTAAACTCAATTCCCCTGTGCCCTAGTACATTTTGATGTATTTTCATATCACCTAAAATTCGGGATGTTTATCCTATCATATAATTCTTGCAAGAGCGCCTAAAAGCGAATAGAAATAGCAGTTATTTATTATTTATTACATTTACTAATTATTGACTGAAACATTTGCTATGTAAATAAGGTCATGAGGCACTTTGATTTCTCTTTAAATTTTCTTTTTATTCTTCGGGATCTTCCCGCTGTGCATCTAAATTTAGCAGGTCCGAATCACTCAATTCTTCAGAATGAGATTTAATTAACTCTTATCATTGAAGGGGAGAAAGAAATGAAGGACGTACGAATTGGTCGCCAACACGCGAAATCACGTGCTTTATAGATAAAATTTCCCAACTGTTATACAAGCAAAATAGTTACCACTTTAAAAACGACAATGTTCATAAAAGAGAAGTTAATTTTCCGACGTGTAATAATAAACAACTCATCCCAGAAGACGGATTGACTACCCTATTATCGGAATGGATTCTCCTTTTTGTGACATGCGCAGAAGTGTCGAAGGGTCTCGAATCTGTGGGCGTACTATAGCAGACGACATAAATATTGGCGTTAAATTTTGTAACATAGTATACATAGTGTACATGGACGTAGTGTAGTATGCCATTAAAAATAACTTTGTAAAATGTTTTAAATCGGTAACTAAATTATTTCATTCTGGTGAGTGATTCTTTAAAATAGTTAGCCATAAAATGTATAGATAGAAAATTTTTAAAATCTGTAACATTTATTTTTAAGATGCGTATAGGCGCACTAATCGGGGGCGCATTAATCGAAGGATTACTGTATAAGTGCTATTTTTGAAGTGCCTTTTTATGGTAAATAAAGAAATTTCCACGAAACTTCTCATTCTTAAGACAGGAGAGGGAGGAAGGAATGCAGATAAAAGTACAGGTAGCTACCTTGAATCTGATTCGCCGAGATAACGGATGACTTTCCTGTTCACAGACACATTTTCTTGTGTGATTCTTTAGTTGAACTTTAGACGTTGACTACTAAGGTTAACCTATTTCTGAAAGGTGCATATTTTCTAAGTTAGTATGAAGATTTAATTTGATGCGTTTGCGAGTTTTGTAATGTTTTTACGTAGTATTGTGTAATAGTGTTGATGTCATTCGTTAAAATTCGTTTAACTGTGTTTTAAGTCGTGTTTGTAATGGTTTCAAAAGGTTGCAAAAATTCATCTAACAAAAGAGAATACACCAAATACTCGTGCTTTTTGTACGAGTGGGACAGCCGAGATCGAGAACAACATTCGATCAAAGGAATGGCCAGAAAGAGTCACATTAGAACCTGAAAGTAAAAATGTGTTGCACGAAACTTTGGTTGCTCGGGGGGGAAAATCCTTTTACCCCTGCTTCACATAAAGTTGGGATTGATGAAACAATTTGTCAAGGCTTTGTCGAAGGAAGGAGAGTGTTTTAAATACATCTGTGCAAAATTTCCGGGATTATTTACTGCAAAATTGAAAGAGGGTATTTTTATCGATCCGGAAATCAGGAAACTTATGAAGGATAAACTGTTTGAAGGAAAAATTGGCAACTGTTGAAAAAGAAGCGTGGAAAGCTTTGAAAGAGGTGGTGACCAAATGTTTAGGAAATCACAAGGAACCCAACTATAAAATGATTGTGGAAGACATGCTACAGAAATTCAAGGATTTGGGATGCTTCTTGAGCTTAAAAGTGCACTTTCTGAACTCTCATTTAGACTACTTTCTTGAGAATCTGGAAACTTTCAGCGAAGAGCAAGGAGAGCAATTCCACCAAGACATCAAGGTGATGGAAAGAAGGTATCAGGGGAGGTGGAATGTCAACATGATAGCGGACTATTGCTGGATGTTGCACAGAGATGGCCCGGGAAAAGAATTTCCCAGAAAAAGTTCAAAAAGAAGCTTTGAAGGAAAAAGAAAAAGAAACCACAACGAAATGTACTAAAGATTAATCTTTAATTACTTTAATTAAATTTTTTTTCCAATATTTTCATTCCAAAAATGTTTATGGAAAATTTTAAATACTATTATTTTACTTAATATAATGCGTTTTAAAGCTATTTTACTGTAATATTGAGATCCATTTTGTAAAACATCCTTACGTGATAGAGAAAAACGGAAGAGATATTTGAAATCAGCGGTCAAAAATAAATCAGAAACAGTTAATAGTTTCCAGACAACTTTTCATGACTCGAATTTTGCAGGCCTGTGTTATTTACTGATAACTGCATAATCTTACATGTTAACGTGGCATTATTGACAATTAAAACGTCTATTACAGATAAATTTGCAAGATAAAGTCACATTGCTGCAGAAGGTACATTTTAGTAAATATACGAAACAATTAATTGCCTTGTTTGAAATATTCTTTAGAGACACAGAAAAAGATAAATAAGTGATGCCTTCAGTTTTTCATCGTTAAGAAAGATAGCCCGTTTTACTATTATGTTTTCAATGATCCAATAGAAAGCAAACTTAGCCATGCCGAGTTGTCATATAAAAATAAAATAAGAAACACGTACAGAATGAAGATTCTGTAGTAGGAAAGAAAAAAGCTAGAATTCGACATTCATTTCATCATCCCTAACTGTTTGTCTCGGTTTCCTAATAAACCGGACTATCTCTACTTGTACAAGCATCCGTACAATGTGATCACCAACCTTACCGTACTAATAATTTACGAACTACAGGCCAATGAGATCAAGCTGTGCGCATCTAGCATCTAGTGAATCATTAGCGTCTGTTGATTGTGTGATGTATCCGCCAGGCGCGAAACCCTTGGTCAATCAGAAACATAGCTTACACTTACTTTGTCAGTAGACTACTGAAATGCAATACTTGCTAGTAAGGATTCACATAAAAGATGAGTCTCATTAGCGAACAGTTTCGACATTGCGCCTACAAAGAGAATTATGATACACAAAAACAGCTCGCTAGTGGGAAAAACAACTCCAGTAACATACTTGTTTGTACAGTCCGCATGGATCTGACAGAAGAAATCAAGTTAAAAGAACTTGATACATTTTTGATCTAATTAATGTATATGATTTGTACGTGTTTTAAAAATGTAACTTGAGTTACGTATAAAATCACGCCAAAACAAACAACAAGAATTCTATAACAATCTAATCAATTTGCATTAAGTGTATTTTATTTAAATTCTTAACGATATAGGGTACTCCTGCTGTCCAATTATGGAAATATAATAGCGTTTGTTCTCTAAGAGGAAAGATTGGGCGTGGGTATAGGCGGCCTTGTAGTTTTTTTTTTTTTCCTAATGAACATTTTAATCACTGTAGTTACGTTTCAACTGTGTGTGTGTGTGTGTGTGTGTGTGTGTGTGTGTGTGTGTGTGTGTGTGTGTGTGTGTGTGTGTGTGTGTGTGTGTGTGTGTGTGTGTGTGTGTGTAGATCAACAGTAAGGGGTCGTTAGCATGTTATTTATTTATTATCTTCTAACTACAATATTGTTTGAAACACATCACTATTCTGTCATTTCGATCTTTAACTTTTGTTCTCTCTTTCATACACTCAAAACGTTAAAAATGTGTAGGAGCGCACAGAAGAAAATGAATTAATCCAATCATTTATTAGCTACTAGCATGTCTTTTTTACTTTCACTACTTTAAATGAAAAACTGAAGAAAGGAAACTAGGTGCTGCATCTTATTAGCTTGTAGCGCGGAAGCGGGTTGTTTCGCAGAGAGAGAGAGGGGGGGGGGGAAGCATTACAACTACGTCTTGATGGCGTTAGAAAGAAAGCTTCAAAACAAAACAAAAATCGAATCTTATTAAAGACAGCAAGCATTCAACAAGACGACACATTCTATTAGAGGTGTTAAAATGTTTTTTCTTCAACTTTTTTCGAGGAAAACAAATGCTGTTTTCTAGCCATTCATGTCCCTCTTAATAGCTCACAAGGATCCTTTTGTTCTTTTTTGGTAGAACTGCTAGATCTTTTTCATATAAATAACTAAGAAAAGCGCTTAGCTTAAGCCTAACCGAATAAACTTCAGCTATACAGTTTTTTGTTTTGTTACCTAGCAACGTGCACATTTATCTGATCTGCTATGAAATTTTAATGACGTGCTATTCCATACACAACATCCATTAATTATTAATATTGTTTGTTTCTTTTGAAGTATATTACTAATCCAGAAATAAACTGCGACAAGCACAAACTAGCTAGCTGTTCAGTAAACAAATTCATAATCTGAAGTTTTTTTCCCTTTTTAATTTTCTTTCTGTTAGTATTTATTTTTAGTTTCTGAAGTTCTTTTACATCTCGTTTAATTTGATATTTTATGTGGATATTTTATGCATTTTTTTGTTCGTAATTGCTGCATGTTTCCTCCCTTCCATATACCTTTTCTCTACAAAGAACTGATTATTTTTCTGTCCTCTTTGTTAACGTTGTAACTCTTCCTACCTTGAAGCAATGCTGTGAATTAAATGTTTCCTAAAATAAAAGTGATTAAGGAGGTCCGGAAATGAAGTTACCCACGTGCTAAGTATTCAGACCTTAATGTGATTTAAAAGGAAGGACGAACATCTATTAGTTTTCAACTTCAGAAATGATTACATTATCATCGACTCTTCACCACTTTTGTAACACAAGTCTCGAATTTATTTTACTCGATGATTAAGAATTTTTTATGTTGCTCACACCAACTAAAGGGTATTTGCAAAGTATAGCACATTTTGTACCGCGGAGTGTATTAATTAAATAACGTTTATTCGTTTCTAAGGTCCTAACAACTTCTGCATTAAACAATAGACTGCAAGCATCATTTCGCATTGAATCATCTTGCAAAAGAAGCAAAATAGGACTAATTGATAATGTTTTACTACTGTCCGCAACTCTTAGACATAAACCGTCAGGGAAAAAAAATGTTTACTCAGAACTTAGCATTGAATGGTTTTCATAAGCATGAGGGACCAGTAATTGTTCTTGCATATCTACACCACGAAAACTTTACCAAATGAACACATCTAACAGAATCATAGAAACTTTGTGAGTTCAACATACGGTGAGGCTTTCAGTGAATTAAACAGAAAATGTAATCTGACGTCAGTAATTATTATTTGTCTTTTGTTTTAGTGTGTATTCAAGTGAAATAGAAACATAATTTATATTTTTTTTTTTCAAATTTATATTGATTATTTTTAATTACAAAAAATTTAATTAATGCTAAAAAATTCGTATTATACTTATTATTTTTCATTATTATTAGGGGAATATCTAATTACTATCAGATATTCCTTTTGAGATAGAGAGAGAGAGAAGTAGAACATGCAATTTTAGCATCGTTTTGACTTGAAAGTGCTGTTAAGGTCACAACAATGTGTCAGTGAAATCCGGTTGGTATCCAACAACAAACTCCTTTGCTTAATTCTTCATGTCGATCGAGCCTGTTAGCAGTGCTGGATATATCACACAACTAGCAGATGGTAAACTATGAGAGCAGCCAACGACTCAATCTACAAGCGGACCAACAAACAGAAAGGTTGAATGAGGCATCCACACAACTCAGAAGAAATTCCGATCCTCCGTGGTTCCACCAGACAGGAGATGAGTTTGTCAATTTTAATACTCACGTTGCTTATTGAAGGCCTCGGAGTAGCCAAAAACGAAGTTCGGATTTCAGTTTGATTTTTATTTCTTCTGTCAGTCAATATGAGTTACAGTAAATACCGAGGAAATATCCGATATATATATTTTTGTTGTTGTTGTTGTTTTATTTTCTAGGGTACAGCTTAAAATGGTTATACATCAGAGCGGTTCCTGAGTATACTGGATCGAACCTAATAGTAATGCTTTAGGAGTCTACCATTGAATGCCTTTGTCATATTTGTTATGTTATGGTATAGTATCCCTGATAGCTCCCTGATATTTTGTACTCAGTACAGAATTATATTCTCTACAAATATTTTTATATTTTATTCATAAGAATTGGCAGCGACAGTTCTTTCATTCTCCATTACATCGGTTAAAACAGCTACGTCGACTACTCACTTCTCTTCACAGTATTTCAACCTCACTTCCCAAGTATTTCGAAATGAATACAATTTTAAACTCGTAGAATCCAATGTTAATATTTTTTCTATCTTTCTTTTCAGTTTTTTGTTTTGTCTGCAGTGAGTTTGCAGAATGAAAAATGTCACGTTTAGAATTCTAACTACCGTCTTATTCAAATTCCTGGATGATCCGGCTTTTGTTCTCTTCTTGCCCTCTGTGTTAAAAATTCAATTGTATCCTTCATCTTAACCTCACGTGTTAAGCACGTCACAGCCAAATAAACCGACTTCATATTAATGCTATGATAAAGTGGGTAATAAAGTCTGCGAAGTCTGCTATACTTCTTCTTCTTCTTCCTTTCCAGGCTTATAGGCCAAGTGGCCTGTTCCGGACTCAATTCCATCTTTTTAAGGGACTTCCTCTGCATCGAGTACCTTTTGGGTGGTAATTTAGAATTTGTTTAGGTATTCTGCTTCTATTCATTCTCAGTACGTGTTCTTTCCATTTTCCTTCTATAGTGAGTAACTGTTTCATTTAGAGAGGTTGTAATTCCGAGTTTTTTTTCTGATTTCGCTGCTTTTCATTTTGTCCATTATTGTGACTCCTTCAGTTCTGCGCATAAATTTCATTTCGGACGATTCAATTCTTCTTTCATCTGCTTTTTTTATTGTCCATATCTCACTGCCATAAAGTAAGGTTGGTTTAGCTACTGTATTGTAGATTCTTATTTGTGTGTGTTTTTGTACATAATTGGGTTTAAAAATTTTATTTATAATGCCTGGTACTTTTAAAAGGTTTGATATCTTTGGTTCTATATCAGCTTCATTTTCATATGACATTGTGCAACCTAAATATTTGAATGCATTTACTTGCTCTATTATTTTGTTGTTTATTACTATTTCGCTTCTTATTGGATTAGCACCTTTGAAGGCCATGACTTTTGTTTTGTCTGTTGATATTTCCATACCATATGTTTTTATCAGATTATTTAGACTCCATAATAATTTTTGTAGTTCATCTTTATTATTTCCAAGGATTATTTGGTCATCAGCAAAAAGAAGAGTAGCTAATCTGGTGTTACGGTTTATCTTGAATCCTCCTTCATTAGTTATCTTCCATTCTTTTATGATTTTATCTATGTATATATTAAATACAATTAGTGAGAGAGGGCAACCCTGACGTACTCCTCGATTTATTGGTTTCCAGTTTGATGTTGAATTATTGTACTTCACAGATATTTTATTATCTTGATATATATTATATAAGACTCTAAAGAGTTGGTTTGGTATTTCATATTCTTCTAGGATTTCCCATAGTTTTTCTCTGATAATTTTATCAAATGTTTTGGTGTAATCTATAAAAGCTATGTGTGTTTCTATGTTCATTTCTCTGTGTTTTTCAATTAATAATTTTAACGTAAATGAGGAGTCTATGCAAGACCTGCCTTTTCTGAATACATTTGGTTCTTCTATTAATTTTGGGTCCATTATACGTTTAAGTTTATATGCTAAGAATTTTGCATATACTTTATAACAGGTACTAAGTAAGCTGATTCCACGATAATTGTTACAATCAGATTTGTGTCCTTTTTTGTAGATGGGAATAACTATTGCTTTGGTCCAATCTTGTGGGCATTTTCCTTCTTTTCAGATCATATTATAAAAGTTAAATAACCTGAGTGAGAATTGAAGTCCTGCATATTTGATAAGTTGTTCCAAGTTTATATTGTCTTCTCCTGGAGCCTTTCCTGTTTTGTTTTGGGTTAATGCTTCTGTTAATTCTTCTAGAGTGATGTTTTCCAAGTTATCAGAGATGTTTACAAAGAGTAGTTTTCTGTTTTGAATGTTTTCATCATACCATAGATCTTGGTAGTGATTTTGCCATGTTTCTATTTTAATGGTATTAATGTCTGCTTTTTCTCTAGTTTCATTGCTTAGATCTTTGAGGATTTTATATGCATTAGGTCTTTTGAGCGTACAGTCTCTCTCTAATTTTGTTACAAAATTGTTCCATCTGTTTCTGTTTATTCTCCTGCATGCTGCTTTTGCTATTGCTTTTTTTCTGCTGTATTCGATTTTTGATTCTATTGTTTTTAGGTTGAGACAGTTTTTATATGCTTTTTTCTTTTCTTCAATAATGCATTTAATTTCATCATCCCAGTCCCTAAGGCCTCTTTTTCTTTTCCACTTTTTCTTTGTTCCTAAAGCTTTCTTTTGCAGCTTTTGTCATTATGGTTTTTAGGTTTGACCATTCTTCTTCTATATTCTGATTTTGTTTTATACCTGTCATCCAGTTCTTTATTCTTTTTTTGGTACAAGTGTGTCGTCCATACTACTGTCGTCCAAAAGTCTAACTTTGAAAGATTCAAAATTTCTATTTCCCTTCTGCTTTTTTGTTGTTTTCCATCTTGTTTCCCATTTTATTTTTCCAATTGAAAGGTAATGATCTCATTCTATCTCAGATCTTCTGTATACTCTTGTATCTATTATCATTTTTGACAGTTTGATATTGCTGATTATGTAATCAATAATGTTTCTTGTGTCTCTCGCTTCCCAGGTGTATCTGTGGATGTCTTTATGTTTGAAGAAGGTGTTTATTATTTTAAGGTTATTTCTTATAGTAAAATATCTTAATCTATTTCCATTTCTATTACAGTTAAGTTCTCCGATAGGTCCTATGTTTGGTTTATATGGTTTATTGCCAATTCTTGCATTGAGATCTCCTATTACCAAAATGTGATTCTTAGGATTGGTCTTATTTAATATGTTCTGCAGTTGGGTGTAGAAGTTTTCCGAGTCCTCCTCTTTTCCTTCTTCAGGTGCATGTTCCAATCACTGTCATATACCCTCTGTCTATTTTAATTCTCATTTCTATTATTCTATCGCCCCAAAAGTTGTAATGGATTATATTGTTTCTAAGAGATTTATGTAGAATGATCATTACATCAGATTTAGCTCTCTCCTCTGCTTTTACCCCACCGTACATAGAGATGTAATTTTCAGTTTCGTTTGTTCCTCTGTGCTTTTTTTATATTCTGTAATTACTGCTATTTTTACATTTCTTTCTTCTAGTGCTTGGTCTAGTTCTATGATTTTCTGGTGGATACTTCTCATATTCCAGGTGGCTATATTCCAATAGGTGTATTTCTGCTTTTTTTTTTGTTTTCGATAATTTTCTTCTCGAATCCTTATTCCAAGCCGGTTCGTTACCAAAAAAAGTCTGTCCGTTTACTATCTTCATGAGTCTTTTTAGTGAGTTAAAATTTTGACTGAGAGGGTTACTGGTCATCTGCAGTCTGGCTTGGTGATGGGGCTGCCATCTGGAGGCCTTCAAGCTTGCCTTAAGTGTAGGAGAGAATTTTAAAGAGAAGACGTAGAGATAGAGTAGAGATAGAAATAGAATGACCCATAGCCCTCGATTACTCTAATCGCATTAGGGTCGTGAGTTACAATAGCTGGACGAGGAATGCCATATAGGAAAGATTAAAGAGTAAGGAGGCCTACCTCAAAGAAGAGGGAAGAGAGAGAATTGACCCAGTTGGGGACCATGGGAAAGCAACTTCCCTTACTATTAAGATGATAGCCCCCTGTGGCTCTGTTGGTCCACGAGTCCTTATTCAACATATTCGGACCACCCTGCCATATCTGGTGGGCTATCTGCCACCCAGAGGACGCGCTCTCTAGAGGTTACAGGGTCTTCCGAGAGGTCTGCTATACTTGAGCATTGAATATTTCTAAAAATTCCTGAATTCTACTCCTAATCACTTTTCCAAGACTTTAATGAGTGTGCTTAAACAAATACTAACTTATAATTTGCTGCCTCCATACATCAGTCTGTAATAATGATGCCAATGATGAGAAAGATTTGGGTTCGAATACAGTCTAAGACGCAAAGAAATTTATAAGGGCTTTACGGCTGAAAATTAGTTAGCCGTTGTCATATGGAGACGAGAGGGTTTTTTTTTTTTTTTTTGGAAAGCCAACAACTCTCATATAATCATGTAATATTTTATCGGCAAAACAGACAAACCACCCTCGCAATTTACAGATATAATTCACTGTTCTCATAACCTTGGTTGCCTCTTTTCTCTTAACCTTGGTTGCCTCTTTCCTCTTTCTAAACAACAACAACAACCTCTATTTTGGTACTTTATTTTCGTATAGTTCCATGTGAAGTATCTTCCTTATCTGCTTTTAGTTTCTTTTTAATGTGCCGAGTTAAGAAATATTATTATTTGCACTAACCAATGGTTTTTTTCGATAATGTTTCTTTTATTATCGGCATCGCATCATTCATGCAACACTTTCTTATCTCTGTTTTACACCAAGTTATACAAAATATCGGATAAACTTAAAACATATAATAGAAACGTAAAATTAATTTTTTGCATCCTTTAATATTTGCGTCTCAAATTTAATGCTTCGTTCGTTTTGTTTGTATTTTCAATTGAAATCGTTTAATATTAAAACAAATACTTATAATTAATTGCGACATCACAGAAATAAATATTTACGCTCCCGGCTATATTTATGTCGCTGATGTTTTAGCAGAAAAACCGTCCAATCTCAAAGGAGAATCTGATACTTTCAAAGAGAAAAAGTGTGCGCATACAATGATCATCTAGGACTAGATGAAGTCAAACGAATCAGTATAGGTAACAATTTTAGACAAATCACTTCAGAGGGAGGGGAATCAGGATACGTGGATGAGGTTAAAATCATCTCCTCGCTCCCTGTGAAACCAATCTCACGGCAAAATTATTTTACCTTTTTAAAGCAATTTTAATATACATCTTCGCATGTATGCAAAATCTATCATACTCCAGTAACAGCTAATTAATTTATTTAACTGTTTTTTCCCACTTTATCCTTTCCCAAATTACGTTGCATGTACACGATGAGCCTTGTTTTCATAGATTTATCTTTTTTTCCCGCTTCTTACACATTGCTGTTTCTATTAATAATCTGCTTATATTCATTATCAGCTATTCTAAAAATCGCGTGGGTAAATACCTTCACAATTACTGTTGAGCTACTGAGGAAAACGTGGAATGCTTGAAAACAGCCAGGCTCTTCCTGCTCTTCTCTGGAAAGTGCAATCATATTACTAAAAAAGATGAAAGATCTCAGATCAGAGATATGAAAACCACAGTTCTTAGAAGGCCCCAGACTCCCTTATCTGCTGATGTAGGGAAGTACAAACTTACATTATGAAGCTGTAGGTTTAGTATGATATATTTTGTTATCTTTCGCATATCTCCTATTCCTATGTGTATGCTTCTATTCTAGCGGACGATGCAGAGTAATTGAAAGATGAGTGTCAAAGGAATAATGTCTTTAACTCTGCTGTCACGACAGAAAAATTATATCAGTATTTGGTAGATACTTCTCTATGTGATCAGCTAGTCGCAAAAATAAACGTATCATAAAATATTCTGGGTGTTTTTATTACAGTAATTTGCGAAACATTTATTGTATTCATCATATACATAAGCGAAATAGTCGTCGTAAATACACTGTGAAGCATTACGTTTCTACAAAACAAGGTTATTTATCTCATTGATATATGAGATAACGTTGTCACTGTATACTAAATGTAAGAAGTTTTCGTTTGAAAAGTACATAAACTATTTATGTGGAATTATTTTTATATTTTTTCACCTTCATGTTAGCATAAAGAGCAAGATAAAAAGAAAACATCTGAAGAGGAAGGAATCTAATACGCTTTGTAATTAAAATCATATTAACTGTACTATGTATCTTACAGTCAACACGGATTGTTATTTATCCAGATTAAATCCTTCTGGAAATATATTTAAGTAAATGCATGCTGTTCAATGATATGCACGTATTTTGGTCTTTGAAACAGATTTAAAGTTCTGTGGCTGGCAGCGCATTTAAATCCAACCAGAATAAACTAGTTCGGTTTAAATCTACAAGAAGCATTAGACATTGAATTCATCCATGTAAGACAAGTCACTTACATTCGATGAATTTTTTCTTCACTCACCACAGATCTCATCGCAAATGTGAAAAGCTAATTGGTGACAGAAAATTGACGTCTTTCCCTGGATACTTACCGCATTAAAATTTATATGCGTTGAGTCTCATGTCCAGCAATTTTCATAGTGAGTGCGTTTGGTTATTAGAGGGTCTTAGGGGGATCAAAGTAAATGCACGAATGTTTCTAACCTGATGTTATTCTTCTTGCAACGTCAACAGTCGCTCGATCCATTATTACCACTAGTTAAAAATGCCCTCTAATGAATTTTTAACGATAAAATAGCGATATGTAAGCCTTAATTTTCATTTCTTTTCTTAGAAATTGGGATGAATTTAAAATTAAATTACAGGAGCAGATTTGCCTTCATTTTTATTCAAATTATTCGATACTTAGTTATTATGCTTGCAACCCTAATAATCTCCTTTATATTCAGGTAATTACTGAATACAAATATATCTACACCTTTTTCTTCTCTTTATACTCGTATCAAGGTCCTTGCAACTGATTAATAATTTCAAATTTCTCAGATTATAATTTCAGCGATTTCTTAAGAACTTTGAACACAGTTAACCAGCTATGTGTTTATCTCTAAACTGTTCATCCTGTTTTTGATTATTCATAAGATAATCGAAAACAGGATGGATAGTGGGTCTAATAACACATTATAACTGGAACAAAATAGGAAATAATGCAGGTTCGAACCTTCGTAGCTCAGTTGGTTTTGATGGAGCCTTTTAAATGGTAAGACCTGAGTTCGAATCCCGTCTATGATGCAAAGAATCTTTATTAGCACTTTATAATCAAAGGTGAGTTAGCCCGGTTGGATGTGGGGAATTTTTTCTCCTGGAAATTCAGGTTTTTCGTCCTTCAAAAGAGGCAAACCAGCCTATGAACCCAGAGAATATTATTGGAAAAGGAAAGCAACGGAAAACCATCTTCTTTTATAATTCTCCCCATCGGATTGAGGGAAACACACACAAAAATACAAGTTTAGTATTGTTGCAATTCAGAGAACACAAACTAAACTGCGGGAATACATTCTATTCAAATTTATAATGTTTCTTCTAAACAGAATTAAATTTAAAAAATTTAATTTCAACGAAGATAAACGTATTGAAAGTTGGGCAATTTCGCAAAATAGAATTACAGAATTGGAAATTTCAAAGTGAATTAGAAAATTTAAAAATAGGATGTGGATAATGAGATTATCTCTCTGCTTGTCGTGCCACAAAGGATTCTACTGAGGAAAAATTGGAGAATTTTTCTAGTCATCAAGGAGGACAGGTATCAAAGGATAATTCTTGAAGATCTAAAAACAGCGTAAAAAGCCTCGTCCATGTATAAATTGCATTCAATGCTTTGAGAAAATTTGAAGAAAAGAACGTGGCTAATAATAATGACGAAACCATGTTTGATTTCAGTTCAGGACATGCATTAACATTACTAATGTCCCAACATAAAGATGTGCACAAATTCACATGGACAGAAGACAAGCAATAAGAAAAGTCATATTGATAATGTTACTGTTGATAGTGATATCGTCATACTTATTCAGGATGTAGGTGTAGATGATTTCAAATAAGAAGTGATCACCATTTAGTTTTGAATCAGATAACAATGAAAATGATAATAATAATAAAGTTCAGCAGCTTTCAGAAACGAACTGTAGGCTCAAATATGTAAATATTATCGGAGAAATAAAAATGAAAAAATCAGAAACAAGATCTAAACCTTGTAGTTTCAATGATAATGTTCACTGACTCAACCAGAGAAAGACGTGATGAAGTTGTCTGTAAGGGCCAAAACTTCGGCCAGAATCGTATGGCGGAGTCAGGAAGTTAAGGAGATGATACTCCTGGAAAAGAAGAAATCATATTCAGTGGTAGTAGTAAGGAGGTCACCAGGAATACAAAGAAATTCTTTGTATTCCATATTCTTATCTCTTTGGAAAGACTTTGGTAAGAACATACAAGATAAATATTACGAAGGATGAAAATATTTAAAAATGCTATTAGAAATTATGAAATTGTAAGAGTATTGTAAAGGAATTCGATATGATAAATGTGACATAAAAGTGTAGAAAATGGTGATCATGTGTGTCTGAAGGAATTACTTTAAAACTGGTTAAATGAAACAAGAAGTGACAGTGAAGTGCTTGAAAATATTCAAGAGGAGCGCACTCAGCGGTACATATCAATATTTGAGGTACAAAAAACTATATTCAAATATGGAAGTAAAGAAGTTTTAGAGTAAATACACTATATCTCAGAGGGTCTAGTCAGAAGATCGAGTTCCTCTCCTCTGAGAATTACACATGAATTTCCGTGCTGAGTGTTCCATATAAGATAAATAGAGGCTAAGAAAAATTGTGAAAGTAACACTTCCGGGAAAAAACAAGCTGAATTTAGGTCAAATGGTGAAAGAGTCGGACTGATATTTTGACTTTAAGAGAAATAGACGACAAATCATGGCATGTGATAATGTATTAAAAAGAATACTGTTCAAACACTATCGTTATATAGTGTAAATGGAACATTATGCAATGCAGTGTATATATAGAGATGCATTCTATCTTCACTCTTATTTATCACCTATCATATTATGAATGAAAGGACATTCAAACTAACTCAGTTCTCTTCTTTATGCAGATGATGCGTCTTCGGGATTTTGCAACTCTGCTGATTAACTAATGTAACAAATTTCACATGAAAAAAACAGCAATAAAAAGACAAAGAAAACGAAAATGGGCAGAAACATGGAAGATATCACCTACATCCTGGATGGAGAATCTACAGAAAGAAGTAAAATGTTTTAGTTATTTGGACAAATTTTCATTAAATATGGCAAAGTAGATATGAAAATGAACAACACAAGTAGCAAAACTGGTATGGCAGAGAGCCAAGTGAATAAATTTCGATGGAATAAGAAAAGAATTAGCCAAAACGCTAAAGCAGAAATATAAGAGACAGTATTCAAACCAGTTTTAAGTTATGGATCTGTGAGATGGATTAGAAATAAAGGATCAAGGATAGGGACTACAGATAGGAGAGTTCTCAGGTGAACTATTCCAATGAACAGATGGCATCAATGCAGAACCATATTAAAATGAAGACATTAGGAAGGAACTTGACATTGTTAGCATCCAGGATGTGTTCGAAGAGCTAATCAAAAGTCAAATGGAAATGAAAGGCTAGCAAAATATGTGATTCCCGAATAGCACGTAAAAAGAACCACAGGAAGAGTCTCTTTCTTCTACTAGATAGATTATTATAATTAAGACTGCCTTAGAAGAATGAAATATAAAGTTCAGCAATACTAAGTCTATTGTCTTACATTATCGATGAATGAGGGCAAACAAATAACAGTTTACCAATGCAACTGATTCGTTTCTTTTTTTTTTGTCTATTTTTTCTATAATTATATGTATTATGACTGTAAATGTTTGTATGCATGCAGATTGACTGACCGATTTGTGTTCTCTTTAATAAACTATCATAAAGACTAAATAAAGTTGTCATTTTAATTCTCTGCACACAGATATCTACGTTGTTAGTATGTTTTTTTATTTCACGGGACAGTGTGAATATAGTCCAAACATCCCTTAGGCACTCACTCTAAACTAAGAGTACGCTGTTGTCACAAAATAACACGTTTATAATAACACAACTAGGAGTCTCATATTCGATTAACAATGTAACGCGACACCTATCCATTGTTTGCTGACTTCTACACAATGCACTCAGGCCTCATCGAACTGTCGATGATTTATGATGTGTCATGGAGTCATTTCCCGTTTGTACAGTTGAACAATCATCGTAACGCTGTGAGCACGCGGTGTACAATCGAAATGTATCAGTCTCGTGTGTGAAAATGAGTGTTTATGTGGGAAATTTTATCATAACTAATTACCTTGCTTGTTTGTACAGCGGTAATAATTTGTTACAGTAAATGTTATGAACCTGTCGGTAGCATTTAACTCCGAAAATTACGATACTGACGAAATTAGGCACTTGCTCGTCGACTAGTAGGAGTGAAAGTTTCTGTATTCGTTTCTAGAAATTTCTCGCTTTCTTAAGTACTTGTCACTTACGTTTCTAAGGACATTTCTCGAAGAGTCTTTTAAAGCTTATTCATTTTCTTACTAATTGCTGAATTATAATTATCGGGGTGACATTCAGATACAAATTTGAGCTTCTTAATAAGCTTATGTAATTATTATAGGAATATTTATTTAAATTTGCATTAGGAAGAACCGTAAGTTATTTCGACTACAAAGGTCATGTTTTTATTTGGCGTGGGATCGGTATTACTGGAAAGATTGAATTCTGTATTATTCTCTCTTTATTTTGTCGATGCATATCGGATAATATACTTCCGAAGAATATATGGTTTCTTGAGTATTTTGAAAAGAAAAGAGAAATAGTTCTCTTTTATCTGATTGTCAGAGAAAGAACTCTTTCTCAACATACCAACTTCGAACATTTCGGACTAATGTTAGCGGGGTGTATCTGAAATCGGAGTAGATACGCGCTTCCCACCAGTAGCATTCCCTACGTTCTCTTCTCCTCCATGAAATTTACTCCACACTTTTCCATTCTTCTCGTTTTTCAGAACTTCATTTGATGTTCTGAAACCACCTTGGTGCTAAATAAAGTTGTCATTTTTTTTTGTCCGATAGAGAAGTCATTGAGAGGTTAGCAAGCAAATAAATCGACGCCAATCGATTTATTCCTTGCTTGCTAACCTTTCAATGACTTCTCTATCACCCCACTGCACATAAAAGTATTTTAAATCACTATGCCGTATCATTGACGTCCGCATACTGCACCTACAATGGTAGAGATGTCCAGCTTACGAAACATCTAAGCAGTACTATGCAGAGCTTCTCTGTTTTTTCTCTTCTGCAATTAAGACCACCTTTCATATCACAGTTTTTGATATCATCGGTTTATGGTGGCAATCTTATTGTATGTAGAGTATTAATATTCTGTACGTATAACTAGATACGTTATTTATATTAGTTCGATAATATAGTGAAGCATTACAGCAACGTTTACATGTACGTTACAGAACGTATTCTGTAGCAGCATTCTTCTCTTCGCTACTCGTAAATACATAATTATTTTATTTAAAAAAACATTAATTTACAACAGTATTAAATACTTTCAGGTAATGTTATCGTAAAATTACCTTAAGAATTTTAATTAGCTAATATTTATTCAACATGGAACACCATGTTGAATAAATATGTTGAATAAATGGGTGTTCCATGTTGAATTTATTCAGCATGGAACACCATGTTGAATAATAGTGTAGTACTATATTTCAGAGAATCCTATTTTGACCTTGAAGTACTTACCATTCTTCTAAGGCACATTTTCCATCAGTTTGTAATAACAAACTGTATTTTTATATCAACATGATGAACAGTCCATCTAATAGTTGTTGGGTTCGTGTTCAAAGGTCTAGTTCCTCCCGCATGTGTTCTATTGGTTTGAAATTACAGTCTAGTTTCGCCTCATCATTTTCCTCTAATTGTGTTGCAATACAACAATACTTGCAAGATCATATGATGCAATGTATTGAAATAGACGTGGATCTTAACATAGAAAAGATTTTATCATCCAGAAGATGTGCATAATATCAGTACAAGTTATCAGCTGTACAGGGGATAGTACAATTTAAAATATTTAGATTTCTATATATAGTATTGAATAAGTTAAATGAAGCCAATTAATACTTAATTGAGTTAGGCTTAATAGTTTCCGATGACTATTCATTCCTCTTGAATGTCTATTACCAGCCGATAATATTGAAGTTTTGATCATTGACTCTCAGTAATTAAATCTCAAGCGTGTGTGAAGAATACACAGTATATGCGTAGCATGCTTGCTATTTCAAGCAGTATATGATATGACCTTTTGATATGCGAATATTCTCATTTAGTGAAATTGTGTCTAAATAGCCATCACTGTCAAAGCACTGTTTACGAAAGAGCAGAGCCCGGAGAGAACTTAATAAGTCGAATAAATGATCTAGCAAGCTGTTACAAATGACTAGCTCGTAACAATATTTATTGATTTGCGAAAACCTTTTGATAACACCGATATATCATCGTGCAACTTCATTTGTTAGGGTAAAACTGAGGGGAGGAAATCGTGGAGAGTAGAAATCAGTCTTCATCATTTACGCGCACATCTGCCATTCGCAGAATTCAACAGGCAGTGTGTCAATCCAATGATATCGCTGATCTGTTTAGTAATAATGCCTACACATTGAATTGTCTTGGAGAATGCGTCTGACATATGACTGTGTGGCAATGCATCGATTGGTTGGATTGATTCCTCGGCTGTAATGATAGTCCCATCCTGTTTGTCATGTATTAGTATGCCAATTTGTGTCACAGACGTAATTTTTGCATTAAAATGAGTCGCAACTTTAATTTATCCCCCTTAAAGTATAGACAGTATCCTCCTCCTCCTCCTATTTTTAATTCATATTTGTTAACAAAGAATTAATTGCATATATTTCTTATATAATTACAGAATGCATACGTCAAATTCACTTACATAGATCACAATATTCCATACAAATTATCTGGTGATAAGACAGAAAATCCACAAATCACTTTAAGGTTTTCTTTCATAAATAAAGAAACCTTCCAAAAGACCTAGCAATTTCGATGTATTACAAACTTACACAGATCTGATAAGTTAGAAGATGATTGCCTTCGCTTCTGACAGGTATAATTTGTGCACAGCTCCAGAAAATCACATCCGATGAATTCATTGCGACTTAAAAGTTAATTACCTCAGACTAACATTTTATTTGGAGATTCTGTAGAATGACTATTGGGCAATTTTATAAAATGTGTTGGACAATTTCAAAGCAGTCTTGGATGTTCTAGGGCAACGCTCTTGGATTGAAGGATGCCCTTGTGTTTTCAATAGAATTGTTCATCTTTCATTAACTTTTCTGCTTTCTTTATTATTTTACTATTTTTATTTTGTTTATAGCAGGTGTTTATCGTTCTAGGCTTAGAAAAAAATTAAATCAATGTGAGATATTGACATTTTTTGGCGTTTAGTTTTAAGCCAAATGCATGAGAAAGTCACTGGATCATTTTAATCCCTTTAAGTGGGTAATGCCTTCCAGGATGATACGATTTTCAAGGAAGAAAATATATAAAACAAGCTAAATTGAGTTTCAAATTTCTGTAATTCGTTTAAAATATTCATAGAGCATCCCGGATTAGAAACCACATTTTCCTAACCGATTGACATCATCTTTGAAACTTAAGAATTGGAAGTGCTTAGTATAAAAATAAATCTTCACGTGTTTTAGTCCCATTTTTATACCAACAGAGTGAACTTTTCAGTCTGTTTTTTATCATCGCTGAAGTTGAGTACCTTATCTGTGTTTCTATAAAATGCCACAAAAGTATGAAATACAACGTCCAGTTTGTCGGGTTCCTAATCAATCCCAACTAGTATAATTCTGTACTTCTTTCTGTTCGACGGTCAGTTTTACCGAGTCGTGAGGTTAAAATCCCAAATTGTGCATAGGCTTTCCACTATATATTATTGAGAAACTATACAGGGTATTTTGGTCCATTCCTTCAGAAAAATTGTTCTATGGCGTTCACATCGAGATTCTCTGATCGTCTGTCGAAAACTTGAATTCCTCCTTCAAATCTTACTGTTAAAACCCTTGGCACTTGGCACATATGCTACATGTGATGCTACAGTGGATTTTTTGGGGAGAAGGGGGGAGAACTTCCATAGCTCAGTCGGAAATAAACATGATTTTGTTGATGGAAAGTCCTGGTCTCAAATACCATTTGGGATCTTCTGAAATTTCATCAAAAAATTCAGTCTCTTCTTAGCATGATAATACTGGAAATCATAAGGATGAAAAGAATGTCATAGTCATTTGTTATAAATGTGAATCGAGTGTGGGACGAACTGCGTTTTGGTCATTACTAGATGAGTATGATCACTAGTCAGCGTAGTTAGATGAAAGTTACACCAAGGTATTTGGTAAACTACTACCATCTTGTATTTGTAATCATAATTACGGTATTATTTTGTCCTAATGTCATGTGATCGTGTGGTAATAGTGAAGTGCTCATTTTTTTAATCGAGTTGGGAGAGAGAGAGAGAGAGAGCTTTTATAGCTCAGTCGGAAATAAAGATGATTTTGTTGTTAATATTCCAAAATTAATCAAACTCTTCCGAAGTTCGACTAACTGGAATCTGTAGGGGGGGGGGAAGAATACCAAGAAAATTTCCTTTAAGAATTGATGACTATAGTAGAAATCGAACGAATAAGATAATATATTTTAAACCAAATTAAAGTTTGACGCCTGCACTCCCCCCCCCCCCGCTCATGATACTCCTCATGAACACAGAAAGGTGATTTTTGTAGCCGATCTTAGAGGAGTCTGGGAATAAGTCAGATAGAATGAAGAACGTCAGAAGACAATTTCACATTTTATTCTACACTGGTAGAATTCCGAAATGCTTCCCCTTCCACTGTATTATCTATAGCAATGTTGGTCTACATTCCTTACACAATATGAAGAAGTACGGTTTAAGTCTAATATGTTTTTACCTCTGTCTCTCTTTCTCTCTCCCCATAACAGTTGATGTCAGCATCTTGGAATTCTACAAATCTCTTTTATTGCATCCACCATGAACTATTTCGTCTTCTCGCAGTGGACATTCCAGACAATGCTTTAGTACTTTTTTTATGAAGACTTTTTGTGACGTCTATTCGTCCTAGGTCTAAGAATTTTTTATGTTCTACACTTTTTTTACGATCCGGATTATTGTTGCTATGCAAATTCTTCTCAGATCTTTACGATGAACAAACTCATCTTAATTTTATGAATATTACATAACTTTACTATACTTGAGTGATTTTGACAGTGGTTAATCTTAGCAAGATTGTATCGCTCTTCATATTCGCGAAGTAAACGTAAAACTCCATAAAATTTCATCAAATACTGTATAATATAAGATACTCTATCTAATTAAACATTCATGGAGAACCAGAAGAAGAAAAAAAAAGAACTTTAACATTCTGCTATCAGAATGACGACATTCTCATGATTTCATTACATATTACTTGTTATATATACATTGCTACTTTCAATAGTCCCTGTTTTTGCCTTTAAATAATAATGAGATTCAACTGGAGAAAAATAATATTTTATATGTATATTATGTATAAAAGCATCCTACTTCAGTGAAAAATAAATAAAATTTGCAATATCAAAACTTTATTTCTGTGCTCTCTGATGCTTGCCTGAGCTGCATTTAATGTACGTATTCTTGAGTAACTTACCAGAAAGAACATCATCTGAATATTTATTTACGAGAAAGTAAAAATAAGTGGGCGTGTCAGAAATATTGATCTACATAACACTTAACACTTCTCTAATGTTACTGCTATTATTAAATAATAATTGTTTGGAGGGTTTTATAGGATTGACATGGATTAAATATTTGTGTACATTAATAACATGAGAAAAACTAGAGGTCATGCATGGAAATTAAGTAATAATGTGGTTAGCAAAGGCGTGAGGACTAGATTTTTGTTTGGAGAGTGGTGAATGAGTGGAGTAAATTTCCAGAGTCATTTGTGTATAATGTGAATTGATTTGTTGATGCACAGTTCATTTCAGTGAATCATCACACAGCTACAAAAAAAACTGACTTCTGGCTACAAATCTTGATTAATTCATGATCTTACCAGCGTGCAATGAAATATGCTTTACAACTGAAAATCACTTACTTAATGAGCAATACAAATACATAAAATTCTCGAAAATAATTAGTAAAATTAAACATTATCCTGCAAAAAATCTGGTAATTAACTAATGGATTTTCTTAATTAAAAGTGCTTTTAAATGGGAAATTTTGATGTTATTTTGCGCTGACAATTAAGTAATGGACTATCATCTAATGTTCTTTATATAAGCCTTGCATATTAAATAATCGACAATCTTTTTTCACCTATTTTGGTACTTTACTAACTGAAATTAATATTTTTAATGTTTTACTTTTCTTTCTTCTTGCATTAATCTTAACAGCTTATCAAAATGATTGATTACCCTTTGCATATTACAAAGAAGAAGGCAAAAAATTACCAATCATTTAAATACTTGAGTTAAAGGAAACACAATCTCTTAAAAGCAGGTATCATTTTTAGCACAATATCCGTGCATTGACTATCATGATTTTGTGTTCCTTTTTAGCACAATATCCGTGCATTGACTATCATGATTTTGTGTTCCTTATCATTGTTTATTTACTAATAATAATAAGCTTTTCGATAGAAAAATGACTACCATTAGTGTTTGATGGCATATTTAAGTTGAAATGGCATCGATTGCAGATATCGTAAGTTATAGAAAAATGGATTGCAGAAGACATCGTGTTTAGTCAGATCAACACTTTCCACTAGTGGCTCTCATGAGATAGTTGCTTTTTCTTCTCGCCAGTGGCGTTAGCTCTGTTCAAGCTGAAATTTTCATTAGAATCTATGAAATATTTATTTAATGCATTTCTTTAAGTTCAAAAATGTCCTCTATTTAATTTATTTTTAATACAAATCGTTACAAATTTTCTGCAAGATGCGAAATTCACAAAACATGAATTATAATGTGACGTCTTTAGGTATTTGGTCCAGTGGAATAAGAGAACGATTTCAAATAAATAAATAAATATTATCTATAGCAATGTTTCTATATGCTTCGTAGCAGAATAAAAGCTAAGAAATTAATCTTTCGTTGAAAGATTAATTTCTTAGCTTTTATTCTGCTACGAAGGTTGTGATATGCAAATAGCTGTGTAAAATCTTTTAAAAGGATATAATATATAAAAAATAGTATTCGTATAAAAATAAATACTAATTTGTATTAATGAATGCAAATCAAAGTTTATACAAAAACTATGTATGAGACATGAAAACATGAGAATAGTGAGAAATCTAATAATAATTATTATTTTTTTATAATTATAAGTTGTTCCACTCTAGTCACCGAATAATGGAATTTTTTGTAAAACTTGTATTCGACCAGTTCTCGAGTGAGTCGATCTTTGGCATGGGTAAATTTTTTTCCTACCAGAAATTCGGATTTTTAATCCCGCAATTCAAGAAAATCAACTCTTAAGTACCGTGAGATGGCGACACTTGTCTCCCAATGCCCTTCCCGGATGCCTATTAAAATTATTGATAGCAATGGGTCAGCTGTCAGTGATTGGTTAAGTGTGGAGATCCGCTGGCCATCTGTCTTTAAAAAGTTATGGCTAAACGGATTCTCGTACTGTCTTTGAGGAATAGAAGGCGCTAGTGGATTTATTTGTATTTATTTTTTTATAAGTATTAGTATTATGAGTCCAAAAATGACAACTATTAGATGAATTCGAAACAGACACAGTGCATTAAATCTGCAGTCCACATAACATAATCATTTCGCTACTCCAATCGAGTTCTTTATGTTTTTTTTTCCTTCAATCAAACAAAACTTCATCGGAAAAAAAATTGAATTTTTCTAAACCATTACATGCTTCTAAAAAATAGTGAACTTAAAATAAGGATATGATATCTTGAAGAAATTGGCAGTTTCGACTCAATATTTCCAAAAGCTTGTTCAGCCGAGAACTGAACAAGTTGAAGAAATTTTGGAAATGCTACGGAGTACGTTTTTGGAAGAGATAAGTCATTTCATTTCTTTAAGACAGAAATTCCTGTTGGTTCAGTTTATATTGAAGAATATTGATCGCCATTTTCTTATATGAGGAGCGTTTTTATCTCGTAAAAAATTGAATCAGTACATTTTTTGATACGGCATTATGTTCTCTTGTGGATTCCAGCTTCGGTCGTATGACGTTTCGACGACAGTCTGTAATTCTTCATCCAGAGAGTGAGAAAGTGAGTAAAATAAATCGTACCAGTGATTTCGAATCTAAATCTCGTCTAACGAAGGCGATTTGCTCTCAGAGTAATGCTAAGGTAACTTTTTATTTTAATAAATCCTTTTCTCCGTATTATTATTTTTTACAACAAAAGAATTATGTTCGTATTCAACCCCATTTTAAAGGCCAGTTTAAATATATATAAAGGAATTAGCAAGTGTGCAGTTTGCTAAATAATTTGTCGTTGCATTTAGTGAATTAACCATTCTTCTTCTAATGGCATAGAATTTGAAATAATTATTAAATAATTAATGATTTCTTTTTGTTTTGAAATGTTTCTCGTATCTTTTCACTGACTTACTCTCTTTTTAGCATATTGAAAGTTATCAAGCTTGCGATCCAGAGCATTTTTTTTTATTTTGGATTCAATTCATAATTATGAAAAAAATTGGATCTTCGACTGGATTTTAAAGTATGGCATTAATTTGTTTTTAAAAAATTACCAGATTTGTCGAGAGAGAGAGAGAGAGAGAAGGAAACGTAAAAGCAGTTAATTATGGAAAATCAAAATACTTACTTAATTTCGACTGAAGATTATGCTGAAATATTTTATTTCGAGATTCTTTTAGGTTTCGAAGTTTGCTTTCCAGAACAAATTTTCCTTCGCATTAACCAAGTCATCTCCCTTACTGTGATTTGGTTGATCTTCATCTAATCTTGCTTAATCTAAAACAGCTGGAGATTAACCGTTCGAAGTATCTTCCTCACTGATAAATGGCCTGATGGAAGTAGGACTATTACTGCCTTCTTTAAATTAGGATTTAGGACAATGTCAGCACAGTTTACTGTTATTTGTCCTTTACGATCGTCTGAAGTCAGTAGAAAAGGGTGTGTAACTATTATTCATTCTGTGATTAAGTGCTTTATTCTCTTATTGTTCTCAGGTCATCTCACCTCTCGAGCTGTCGTACTTTCAATTGTCAGTTCTCACAAGCAGTTTAATCTGAAATCATATTCTGAAAAATGATGAGAATTTCGTACGCTTTCTACTTGTCTCGCGTTAGTTATTTACTCCTAAAACCCCGTACCTTATAGGGTTTTTGGGAGTAAAGCCTTCTGCTAGACGAAGTTCTAGGGTCGAAGAGCCCTTTCCACAAACCGTTAGTAGGACAATCACAAACATCCATGTCCATGGCAGGATCCGTACCTAGTCTCGTATTGGGCGACTTGGATCCATCTCTCTCTCTCACCTAATAACAATTACAAACATCCGTGCTCACGGTGGGATTTTTTCCAGCATGTCCATGAACCCTGTTCCATGGAAAGCAGGTACGTTATCCATTCACACACCAGGCCCGTATTACACTTACACCGAAAAAGAACATTAAAAAAACGAAAAGGGACACTGGAATGATTTCAATGTCTTAATGTTATTTCTCGGCTGGGAAATATAAGTATAAAATAAAACCAATTCTCCCGATTTTATTTTGGTTCCATATTTAGTTTTCCTGTCAAGGAGCGCCATTTTCTGTCAACAGCATGTGATTAAACTGTTCGAAAGAGAAACATTGTGCAAAATCCAGTAGGATGATTCAAATGATTTTTATTATTGGGCCTCGTAGCCTATGTCGCTGGTGGATTAGTTAGCGCAAAAATCATGTGGGTGCCATGGCATTGCGTCTCTGAAGGTCATGTCACCCACAATATTAGAAACTTTAATATACAGTATAGCACTGAGAACCTTATGAGATGCTCATGCGTGTCAGGATTATAGATATGAATATTCTATCTGTAATACTCTACAAACAGGTCGTGATAAAAAATGAGAAAATAAAATTCTTTGTTATTGCTCTACCTAGTATGCATTCCCTAAATTAAAAGCATGATTAAATATAATAAAGCCTATTGGTTATATAATAATGGGTTTGGATCAAACTCTAGATTGTGAACTCTAGCTATGAATACGCTAGCTTTTCAGAAATTTGAAGAATGAGAAAATAGAAACATTTCGTTCAAAAAGTTTACTTGAATTTCATTGATTACTGGCTTCGTAACATGAAATACAACGTACAGTATTAAAGAATGGATCTTGCTCTTAATCTTAGCGTCATCGGATGAAGCATCATGACGTTTCTTAATAACCAATGTATTTCCTGCTACAATTGTAATCCCGAGGCCTCATTAATTAAAATAACTGCATGAAAGAAAAATATTTGTTTGCTGTAAAGAAAAATATATAATAATATAAATTAGAACACAAATAACGTTTCTTTCGAATTCCAGTATTCTTTTCGAAACGCAGTATCCGCCTTGAAAGGATTTTTATTGAGTAAGACGAACTTCAAAAAGCGAAAATATTTTGCCTTGTTCTGTTCTTTCTAGTCTGCAATTTGTCTTATTATTATTATGTCGAAAAAAAAGTTAATTTATATATATTAAACGTAATATAGCTAATATTGTTTAGATGTTGAAAAGATTGAGATCGGCTCGATCTGCTCACTAAGGCTATGATTAAGTGTATGTTCCTTTACCATTTTTTAAAAATTTCTTTGGGGGTGAGAGGACTTGAGTTTCCAGGAGGGGGAAAACCCTTCCACTTCTGTATAGTACTGGTTAACTCAAGTTTCTAGGAAATTACTTTATAAAAGATATCTCAAGTTTATAGAAAAAAAAAAGCCAACCCAGGTCCAAGCTGTGCAATGCCTTCGTTTGTTACAGATAAGCTGTGCATTCGGATTATCCTGGGACATGGCTGTTTGTAAAAAATGTGGCCAGATTAGAATATTTATTAGGTTTTTTAAAGATAAAATAAATAAATAATAAAAATAAGTGCGAATGATTTTTATATATGGGCTAATAATTTGGATATTTTTATCCAAATTGGTATTAGATAAAGCTTCACATCTAAGTTAAGCTCATTCAATGGCAAAATGTGCTTCGATAGTACCCTTCAAATGATAACCCAAAAAATACTCAATTATTCTTAAGTAAAGCGGCTAATTTTAAATCTGTCTTTGACGGGATTCAAACTTAACAAAAGAAAAAAAAGCAGCCAAGAACAGGTAATAACATTACCTGTTCTTGTATGTTATTGTAGTGCTTAGCTGTGGTGGTTTAACTTATAAATCCGTAAAAAATGACGAACTAGTCGTTTGCATCATAATCTTTCAACTGTCGTCTAATTTAAGAAGTGCAGTTTTTTGTTTTCTCGTAAAAACGGCACTGAGTTTTTATATCCCTAGTTTTCTGCCAGTGTTTATTGCGTTACTCTGGGCCTGTATCGAATGACAGTTTTTATATTCAAATAAAAAAAACATCTGTTTATCGTGTGTTGTTCGCTATCTCCTTGTCGAAAGGCATAAAGCATTTCAAGTTTCTCTTACGTTGTTGCAGATTCTACATGTTTTTTTTTTTTAAATCATCACAGATGAAACACGAAACCTCGAGCATATCAATATTGTGTATGGGGATACCACTTAGTTTTAAAAGCCCATTTCCATCAGTAATTATAACTAATATTTGGACTCAGTTCATACAGCAAAATACCACTCAAATAGATGAAATATTAAAAAGAAAAACTATCATGGAAAATATCAAGTAATCGTTCATCTTCATATCTTGAGAATCACTTATCGATTGCTTAACAAAGCTAACTGGTGTGGTTGGAAGTTTGACAATTATTAGAACAGAAAAAAAGGCCTTTATTACCTCATCATATTATAAACGGAGTTATCTTGAATCCCAACTATAAAATGCATTTAGATTTATAAACCAATGTTGTGTTTCATACTTTCGTCTCAAAACATTGCAATTTTTTATACTTTTCCAGGGTATATTTTTTTTAACTTTCACGTGTTTTTACTCGATTAATTTTTTTTCTTGAAACTAAAAAGACCGCAGGAATTTTAATTATCTCTTAAGATTTGATCAAAACTTCTTGTTAACACCTGCTGTTCTCATACTAATCTTTTATTCTGAAAAGTACTCTTTTTTTATAATTCGCCGGTGGATTTTTTTAATGAACCTTAAATCAACAAATCCGAAACGCTTACCCAGAACAACGGCAAGCACATTTTAAGTGGATAGAAAACCAAATATCTGACGACATACCGTAGCTTGCGATGTAAAACTAAAGCATTGCATTTTAGCATTAATTTCTGAATAAAGTTATAAAAAAGAAAGAAGAAAAAAAAACGTATGTTGCATAAAACTTTTACAGCCTGATTATCAGGCAGGGCATGTACTTTGGGATAATAATTACATGTTTGTAATTCATTAGAAGTATCCTTTTTTTTCTTCATTTTAGTGGCATATAATTATGAGAATCATAGATCTCAAATCTTTTGTTATGGTCTCTATTATTTTGAATATTCTGTAGCGGTTTTTTCTTGTTTATAAAATATCGCAATGTTCATAAATTTTGACAAAAGCTAACTGTATTAGATATGAGCAGTATGAAAATAAAAACGCGCGTACTTCATGCATAATAAAGTGCTCTAAAAGACGGAGAATAGCATCTGGAAGAAATATGATGATTACTCTCGACGCGTGTATATTATTACTATCATCCCTATTATCTTTGTCTTTATGTCTACCTAGTAATGGGTGTCTATTGTGCGTGTTGGGCGTCAGTCGTAGGCAATATGTATTTAACCAGTAGCTAGCTGAACTATGCAACCCCTCTCCTTATTTGTCATCGTTTATGACACAATTATGAACAGATATCACCTGAAATCGTATCCAAGAGGAGTCTATATTATTATAAATGCTATGAAGAAAAAATTAATAAAAGTATGCTTGTATTCAATTTTTGCTTGTAACTAGCTTTTCAGTGAACGTAGAATGTTAAAATATCACATACTGGTTCTTTTTTTCTTTTTTTTTTTTTCAAGTAAAACAATGTTTGTAGCATGCGGAGGAATTGCAGAGCATATTACCACTCAGCTATAAGCAGCACATTCTTTAATTCCTAATGTAACATCGAAAGAATTACGTAACATCCGTCTTCGTTACCAACAAATGAGACTTTGATTATATACAGAGTAAATAACATCGCTATATAAATTTTTGTTATCTTTATGAAGTATTTAATTGTGATGGTTAGATATCATGTGATTTTACTTTTTGATTACATTAAGATGACACTGCGATTAATTTCAGTACTTAATTTTATTTATTTTTAAACTTTAATTTGTTTTACTTTTTTAATTTTGACATTTTAATTTTACGTTTTTATTCATTTGAGTACTAAGTACGCTAATATGGCTGTTGAAAATTCGGAACACATATCAGCTGTTCCAATATTTCAATGGTGTCCTCGATTCAGAATGTACGTTCGAAATAGCTTACTTAGGCAGTTTAAGTTGGTAAAAGCCACAGTTTGTTAACCGCAAAGAATGCAAGTTCGAACCACGCATAGGATATGGATCTCTTTAGTCCCACAAATCTTTCTGAACAAGAGCTTGTATCTCCTTCAGTTGATAAGGTTTTTAAAGCATTGCGATTTCATAAGGAAAGCGATTATAGTAACTGCTGAAAGATTAAAATATAATGCAAATCTCATTATGTCGGATAGTGATAATGTTTGTTTGTTGAACTAATATGTTCGTAGTTTAAGAGATATAAAAATATACGTAAATGAGTTCGCAATAAATATATGCGCGTTACCTTCTCAGCAATAAAATTGAAATATGCAAATGTATTCGGATGTTGACATTAAGTAGTCCTCTCTGCGTAATTTAGTATCATAAAACGAAAACAAGTGAAAGGCAAATTGATTCTTATAAATGAAAACGCAAACTACACTCGTGAATTTTGCATCATGGAATCATTGAAATTAATTTTGCTTATAAAATTTAGACCTTCAAGTAGAATTGCTACATACAGAGCAACGTACTTATTGCACAATAGCTTACTATGAAATCATGTTTTCGTTGTGTCGCTACAAATTCTTTTCTCACAAATTCAATTTCCTGATTCTGGTAGGATTTCCGTGCTGAACAAAGCATCTTGTCCAATTGCAGGAATTCCCACAAGAATCGTTATTTTTTTAAGTGGATAATGGAGGTAAGAAAATCAGAGAGAAGCTAACGAAAACAGGGAGGGATAAGAGGTGTAGATAAATTAAGGGGAATGGGATCAGACAAAATAACTAGAAATATAATATGATGACGTCATCCTGTAAGAAAAATACTTCAAAGAAAAAAAAGTGGAAAACGTGAATTATTTAAAAAAATGTAAAAGGAACATAATTTTTGGTGACGATAAAAATGCTGTAAAGATTTATCAGTAGACTGGAGATGAACTGACATATTCAGTGGAAAAAGGAGACATGGTGGACCGGCCGTGGTGGATGAAATAGTAAGACCTAATTGCACTTCTTATCCATGCTATTCAATAGGTGTTACAGAATCGTATCCAGATTTTGCTGGACGACTATAGACGTCATGGCCGGTTGGGGGTGTTAACCTCAGTTGTACCCTGTTCTATACCTTTCGGTTAAATCTTCTCAAATGTTAGTAGGTTTGCAACATAGAAGGATTAGTAGGTTTTGCAAAACCTAAAAGGATTCAGATTTCTTCTACTCTTAATTTCTATTACTGAGCAGACAATAAATAGATAGTTTTGCTTACACAAATGAGCTGTGGGGGATCGATAGTTGGGGTTGGGGTTGATCAGTGTTTCGTTTGTTTTAACGATTGCACTGATTGAAAAAGCAAATAACATATTTATTGTTGGTGTTGTCCGTAATTACAGATGGACAATTAAGGCTATGATGTCCATGTATTATGTCTAGTAATTTCTTATTTTTCTGCGGTATGAGATACTCCAGTTTCCAAGTATTCCCAAAAACCAAGGCATCGAAGGTTCAGTATGCTTGTATTAGCATGAAAGAACTGACGTGCCACAAGGACTGTAACATCTGACTGTAACTACGAGGCTACCAGCCAAGTTGGAGAATAATATTTAAACTTGGCTGTGGAAAGGAGATGTCAAATATCGTCAATATAATAAGTGAATAAAAATAAAATATTGTTGGATTTGTTTCTGATAAATTCCTGTTTTAGCACATACTTTTGTTTTTCAAACAGGCCCTCATATCTTTATTGTATCATATCCAATACTAAATATTATTGGACGAATCATTGCACTAATGATAATTCATACAGTAATAGATTATTATGAATTTGGTTATTACAGATTATGATCTATGGAGAGCCATCTGGTTTATTTTTTTAACATCTTGTTTGTTCTTCTACATGAACTGAAAATTTGGCCTCTATACTGTTAAGATTGTTCATTAAAAGGTCCAGCTATGAGCTATATTCCAGGCTGGCAAGAACTTGACTTCGTCGATATATGGACGACATACCTTTTTCATCCTGGTTTATAATGTTCAGAAGTAGCTGTTTAAAATGTTTTGGTGCTGATATTGCAATTCCCTTCCTTATTCATTCATTACCAATGAAGGTCTTGGGTTAAAAGATCGTCTCGAATCTACTCTCCGATGCGAAGATACTTAATAAATGCTTTCCAGCCGAAGTGAGTTAGCCAATCTCACGAGAAGGTTGTTCATCCAATTAAGGGGACAAACTGGTTGGATAACATGTAAGATTAACACGCTGTCATCATAGCCTTAGTTGACCAAAACTTCAAATAACAACAGCGTTCACCTTTTGCTTGATGCATTGTCCTAATCATCTGATAAACTACATGTTAGCCAGGTATGAATAATTTTTGAACTTTCCAAGAACTTTTAATGTAATGTTTAAAATTTCCAAGAAATTTTAAACATTACTTTTAATCAAGTAATGACATCTAAAACGTTTGTAAATACATGTTATATATCGTAACCAGATCAAAATTTAAATTTCTAACATATTTTTGTCCCTCCCCTAAGGTCGTACTCTTAACCCTAACTTTTTGAAATCGATTGACAGCTGGTTATAGCTTTTTGGAGGGAATAATGGCGTTTCTATTAGGCGTGGGTAGATGAAAGATGACATGATTATAGCCATTTGATGCTCCTAATGCTATATTAACTGTAGGCGTTATAGTATATGCGAGATTTGGATTTTATAAGCTGCGGGGTAAAAATTGAGTTCTTTCAATAAACAACTAAAAATCAAAATGTGCTCTAAAACAGCGACTAATACGGGCACCAACTGAAAAAAAAAACGGCGAAAATATCCCTCTAGTTGTTTAACTATAATATAAGTGATTTACATTCTAATATTTAATATACAATATAAACCTACTATTTAGTTCTCGACTACCTCTCATTAGTTAGTGTATTTAGGACCAAATAAAACGAGAAGATATATGTACACGGTATTCATTCAGGTAAAATAATAATTAGCAAAATTTTTATCACGAATAGGACAACTGGTTGGTTTTGTATTTACGACTGAAGCCACACTGGCTACCAGGCCAACGTATTATGTCTTTTAATTGGGTGGTCTTATGGCCGGTAAAACCAGTGTTTGCAAGGGGGGGGGGAATCCTGCAACCTCAGACTAATATCACACAATAACTGCACCTTCATTTGAAAATCCTTGATAAAGGTAATTTCCGTCTTGTACGGGAGGGATTCGAACGCGGTTTTTTCCGTCTAAAGAGCTTTGTCGAAATCGACAAAACTACGGAGCTCAAATCGGACGAATAGTTTAGTTCTTCATATTGATCATGGAGCAACACTCCCACATAAACTGTGATGTGTGTGTGTGTGTGTGTGTGTGTGTGTGTGTGTGTGTGTGTGTGTCCGTGCGGAGCGCGTTTTCTTTGTACGCCTTGAAGAGTACTTAAAAGTTCTTTTTGTCCTTTCTTTTGTTACTCATAGCATCTAAAATTATTATACTCAAAAACTCAAAAACTAAATGTCATATAAGGAAACCCGAATACAACCGAAATTCATCTTCAAATTATAAATCACTAATTTTTCTGCAGTTAAACAAAGCTATAAAAGTTAAAATCATACGTCCTACATACCAAGAGTAAATATCTCCTTTTAAGATATATTTCCCTTGGTAGATAGGATATATACTTTTTGCATAAATTAAATATAAGAACATAATTAAAATCATAGCGATGATTTCAATAGAACACTTGCTTTATTTTGTAAACATTGTATTTCTATGGGGAATTTATTCTAATGATTTATTATAGCAAAGGTCTCATTTAGAATAAAGAATCAAATGAACAAGCATTCGGATTTAAAAATTTGTATCCATCTTTTATTTCATTACTCTTTCTATTCTCTATGGTAACGAATTGCAGATTGACTCAGCGAAGAGTTTCCATGGCTTTAGCAGAGGACACTTGTCTGATTACTTCGAAATATTCAGGCACGTATCCAAATCACTGAAGCAATTAAAACAAAGCCAATGATGTCGTAGTAAAATTAATCAAATTTCATGTGAGGATACTTCAAAACAAATACGATATGAAATTCCTTATTTAATAAAATGTTGACATTCGAATTACACTTTGCAATGAAAGTTGGTAACGAACCCTTAAGTAAAAACGAAGCATAGCTTTAAGTTTTAAAAATATATCACTTACAGAATATTTCTATCGTTGTATACACTCATTAGGAAATTAAAGAATCCAACAGATTAAAGCAGAGGTACTGGGTACTGGTACCCAATCCAAGATTAGGTACCAGTGCTTCGGCCTTTATTCTTCCCACAAATCCCATAGTATAACTCCACTTATGATTGCTGTGTGTGTGTGTGTGTGTGTGTGTCGGAACTTATGAAGGTTATGTAGCTTATGTAACAGACGTGAATAAAACAGAGAAATAAGTAAATAAATTTTAATCCTTTCCTTCACTTCTCTATAATGCTATTTATTTATTGATAACTAATCTATAATAATTTCTGTAAAAAATGTATATTAAGATTTTTATAAATGTAATAGTGTTGGTAAATGTTTCTTCTATGTCCTTTCTTTTCCCTTTAATAAATATTTATCCACATTTTCCTAGAATTTATCTACATTGTTCATGTAACTACTTCATTTAGGTAATTTATTTCAGCCAAGTAGAATCCTCCAAGTAAAATACTGTACATATTTCGTTATGTCCAATCAGTTTCACTGGTTGATTTTAGATGCATTTCCTCTTATGTGTTTGTCGTTTCCATCTTCAATCTCGTTGAGCTCTTTCATGGATGAGTTCATCCGCATTTAATTCCCACGAAAATCTCTTGTTTCTAATATTACAGCGCAGATTTACATTAGTACTCTCTCTCTCTCTCTCTCGCTCCTCTCTCTAAGTGTATGCATTTCCCGGTAATGGGATCCAAGCATACAGAAATGTATACCATTCTTCGAGGTCTTGTAACGATTCCCAGTAATGTGACAGTACATTAGCATGGCTTTGTCTCTCATGGGTTTGCCGACACGCATTTTACATCGTACTAGCTGCATGCTGCATGATGTTCAATGAAATTTAGTGTAATTGCCCCTTGGTAAATTTATAAACTATTTCATTTTTCTTACCTTTTGATCATGAAATATTTACGTATCATTTGAAGACAATGGGAAAATATCATTGATATGTAAGACGGCAATATACAAAGAAACACTAACATTCTACGTTATTTGAGAAGTTTCAGAATAAACTATGGATGCATGACTAGGGTTGGATCAAAATAATAGAGGGTACTTGAAAAATTTCTAAGCGAAACTGCTATCAAACCAGCCGCTCTAAATTTATTAGCCTTTTACCTTAGAGTCGTTCGAAAATGGCAAAAGAAAAAAAAGAAAAAGAAAAAATCATTATCTGTCTCGACGAAATCGATATTCTTGCCTTGATCAGTAATTAGGCAAGGTGCGTTGATGTAATGCAAGATTTAGTTGTTAATGGACTTCATACTTCCACCGCATTCGAAAGGCGTAAACGACACAAATTAAATAATTACAATCCAATTGTTTCCCATTTTTATGAGTACGTTGGACTTGGTAGACTTCTCTGTATTTTTTTTCCCGCAGTACAGAGCTGTAGGATTAAGGAGAATGATAAAACGACAGCGTAAAAGAATAGTTAATTCTGGAGTTTTAAGAGGGGGAAAATTAACATTACGAGCACGAAATAATCTTTCTGTTATTGAGATCATTTTTTTTTGCTTTCTGCTTCGTTGGTTCAACATCTTTGATTATCAAGGGTACTGGGAGGATAGGAAGATAACTGTCACTTAGTGCAAGAGATGTAGTAAAAGTAGGATTGGGTTAAAATAACGTAAGAACCAGAAAAAAAAAAAAAATATATATATATATATATATAGAGGTGGTAACCATGAACACATTTTATATGTATGACCTTAAAAAAGAACCAGAAAGAATAATATTGATGACTTTTATATCATCCAGAGGTTCCGATTTGTAGTTGTTGTCATATGGGGTTCCCTCCAATTTTTACTCATCCGTCCCTTAAGACCGATTGAGGTTGTGCCCTCCAATGAGGGACTTAAGTATGTATTTTTGATTGTAGATCCGCATGTTCACGGGCCGGTTTGCCTGTTCTAAGAGACAACAAACCCGAGTTTCCGGTAGAAAAAACACTCCATACGAGACCGGCTAACTCACCTTTAGTCGAACGAGACCACATAAAGTTTCCTCACGTCATAGACAAGAATCGAACCCAGGGCTTTCCAACCAAAGGGCTTTGTGTATACCGACTGAGTTACGGAGGTTCTTGGATTTGTAGTACGACACTCGTTATAAGCTTTCGGTTACGTCAGAGAAGACACCTAACATCAACCATGATAATCAGCAGTGCAGACAACAGTAATGTAAATCGTGGTTTGTAGACAGGGAATTCTGATATGGAACAATCAGTCAGTCCTCTGTAGCTTTCTCGGAAATATATTGCTATTCTTTCAGGGGCGGCTCGTACATAGGCACTGAGGAACTACAGCACCCCCAATTTTTCTCGATACATAAATATATTTATTCATTTATTTATATTTGCTTGTAATATTTAATTTTATCATCAACAATCCTCTACAATTCTCTTATTCTGTATAAAACATGATAAAAATCCATCTTGTAGCACTTAGGAGGGCGAAGGACGCTAGCAGCACTGTGTTTACCACAGTGCCATATTGCTACGCGCGCAAGCATATGCACGTCATAGTGAGATGCGAGCTATTAGCGTAATGCGGCACTGTCCGTTGCGCAGTTCCACTGTTGTTTATATGCAGTTTGCGCCAGCAGTACAGTGTAAAATTTTAAATCAATTCCTTTAATTACAATTAAAGGAATGGATTTTATTTTTAAGTAATTTTGAATTATACCAAACTGTATAATTTTATCGATAATAAACAATATTTTTTCATGTTTAATTTTTTTTTTAAATTTTCACCATCATTTTGATATTTTATCCAAACACGTATACACCGTACTTACAGTGTGTATGTATATTTCGAAAGTTGCAGCACCCCCACGATTTCAAGCCACGTTCCGCCACTGATTCTTTTACTTATTTGAACACAGGCTTGATTTGTATTAAAACAAAAATAAATGCATAATCCGACCACTGCAGTAATAAACTCTCTCTCTCTCTCTCAAGATAAAGCATCGTAGTCTAACTCATTATATTTCGTCGTTCTGTTCTTATTTCATCCATAACTCAATCGAAACTAGAACTAGCATTAGCTGCTGCCATTAATTTTCTGTTTCCTTTCACTCACTGTTTGTACGCATGCATCATCACTACCACGCAATGTTGCTATATAAACATGTGGTTTGTACTTAAATCGGATCATTCACTATTAGCTAATGGAAATGGTATGGTTATTTTTGATGGAATTCTTGTATTCATTGACTAAGCAAGGAAAGGTCGCGTGATTTCTATATGTTCTTTCGTGATGTTTTCCAAGATTCTATCATTAAGACGTGGTCGACTTTTTTCCTTTTATAATTATACGGTTTTGGATCAGGATCGTCTCTTGTTTGTTTGTACGTGGATATCTTGACCCACAAACAACAAATAAAAAGCTTAAAGCATCGATTCTTTAAATCACTAATGCATGATTCTATTTTAATTTCAGGAGGTTTGTGTTTGCTCCATCTTGCAGAGGCGTAAGCGCCAAGAGATCAGATCCATCATCTTATTCTGGTTTATTCAGGTAAGTAAATATATACGTAGTTTATAGTGTCTTATTTCAGTTATTCTTATACCAAAATCGTTCATTGTTAAAACACATTTTATTTGCATAATACAATCGTTGAAATAACTGAGCAAGGCCTCTAAAAGTATCCTGTTAGCCATGCTTTAATTATATGCTACAAATACGATCTCATGGGATTAATGAGGGAGTTGAAATTACTTTAAATTAAGCCATGTTTTTCGCGACTACTTTACTCATAAATTCAAAACCTACTTGGTGATCCATCTCTCCAAATTTTGTACTGTTTCACTAGTTTATTCGTCATATAAAATGATTTATTGTTTACTGCAGATGAAAATCCATTCTTAAATGCTTCTATCTAATGCTATTATGACACACGATGTTTTCAACGAAGCATTCTGCAAAACCTTTTTTTTTTTCATTTTTATCGCCTCATGCTGAGAAAGTACCTGCCTTCATTCATCTGAAGAAAACTTAGAAGGGTCTTTAGTGAACTTTTTTATTTTATTTTCAGAAACTTTTAATGAAATCATTTGCTGCCCAATAACTCCATTAAAAACCTATTTCCCGTGGGAAACTACGGAGAGGTAGTTTATTGTCTGTTGACCTCGCTAGCCACAAATATCTGTACTACACATATTGCACCCATCTAGTATCCCCTGACGAACAAAGATGTTGTTGCTATCTAATACAGAGTAATCTGCTTTATTCCTCGTGTGTGTGTGTGTGTGATGTTAAAGTTTCTAGAGTAGAATTTTTTTTATCGGTAAGACATTTTCTCTCAAACGATATTTGTGGTTAAATTTATTTTTCTTCTAGAAAAATATTGCGTCCTATTTTTGTATAAAAATGATATTTTAATATTATTTATTTGGCACCACTCTTAGTCGAATAAAGAATGGAATAAATGCCAATAAAATTTACAAAATTATCCTATTTTTAACACGACTGCAATGACACAATTATCTTCATTTAAAAAACAAGAACTGAATTTTCAAAGCAACAATTTCATGCAAAATAATGACTTCTGTTTTCAAAACAATAAATTTCATTTTCGAAAATTAATTTTCTAAACAACGAATTCTGTTTTCAATAAATCTTGGTGCATGGTGCATTAGTATAATGTTCTGTTACCAATGCCAGAAAGAATGAACATCATTGGTTTCATTATGCAGTCAGGATAATTTTTCCTCCTAGAAATTCATCTCAAAGTATACAATAGACCGGATGAAAAATTCAGTTTAGATCATTAATTTTCATTTTACACGGCTGTTCTAATAAAAGCATTGTTTGCATATATTAGGAATGACAGTTGTACTCTTTCAATTCTTTTACAGCTCAAACATTTAAGTGGGGCTTAATCAGACGATTTTTAGCGAATCTCCCATTTTAAGGCTTTAAGAGATTGTTGCCGATAAATAAAATACTTCATATTATTAATGTTATCCTTCTTACAGATCAAGGTTCTGTAGAACGAGCTTACACGACATCAAAATGGACTCTTAAGAATTGAGCCACATTGGCTGGTACCTGTAATTACTTCTCCCTGAAATTGCCTCTCTGTAGCCGTATGATCATCCTACTGTCATTTAAATGCAAATCACAAATTGATGTTTCCAAACGTGATTTTATCCAAAGCCCGGTTAGTCGCACTTCTGCTTGGTTTCCCTCTTCTTCTCTCAACGGACCATTCCCATCATGCAGGGCTCTATAGAATTCTGATATAACACCACGAAAATAAATTGATAATTACAAGGTTCTATAAATAATCGAAGGAGAAACTGGTGAGAGAAAAAAAAAAGGGTATATTTATCAAGATATGGATTACAGAAGTGTGCTTCAGAGTTTCCTTACGATATCATTTTGTAACTCGACGAACGTTACAAAATTAATATATGGTCAAATTAAAAATGCATGCGGAATCCCGTGAGGAATGCGCACGCACACACATGCACAGAGAGAAAGAGATAAAAAACAACTTTTGCTTCAATGTAAATACTGAATTATTCATTTTACTTTCAACGAAACTTAATTTATATTCATACACTATCTGAATCTACCCTTATACATTATGATGCATAAATGTAGCCTTGAAAGTAGCTAATTTCCTGAAGAAAAGGAACAATTATAGTCCATAATGAATATCTATTCTTATACAAAAGAATGTTATCAATAGATAGATAAAATGTGCTGACGTCTTCTATTCTCAATATGGAGTAGACGAAGCTGTTTAATAGGTTTGAAATTTGAAAGTGGGCGTTTCCTTCATATTGTTCTCCTTAAAAAGCCACGATCTCTGAAGATCCGATATATACGTATTATTATTATTATTATTATTATTATTATTATTATTATTATTATTATTATTATTATTATTATTAGAGATGAGAGAAGTTAGAAACTCATAAATGAAGCACTGAAAGATACATCTTTGGTGAAATTGCACCCTTAGCAAATATAATCGTGTTTGTTATTCTTCTTAAAACGAAGGCTTTGATGATAAGTTAAAACTTTTTTGTTTCATTCATTGTTTTCTAAGTTTTCAATTACTATTAGCGAAAACTTTCTCACTTTATAGTTTTACGTTAGCTTTTTCTTCTGCCATCTCTCTCTCTCTCTCTCTCTCTCTCTCTCTCTCTTTCTCTCTCTCTCTCTTGTTCTATACATTTATTTAACTGTCTTTCCCTCCTCCATATTAGTCTGTTACGTCTTTCTATATTTAATTTGCATATTCACTAAAATTATGCCTAAACAGCTAAAATCCCTTTACAAACTAAATATGCAAACAAGTTTTCTACTAAAAATGCAGTTAATATTTTTCTGTTTGCCAGCTTATTTTCATCGTTTTGATTTTTTTTAAAAAGTAGTTCATCATATCATATTTGCATAACAATTAAATCAAAGCCGTTCATGTATTTTATTGATTAAATAATTATAGTTTTAAGTGATTACATTAAAGGTTAGAGGATTTATCAGCTCGTTAGAGAATTTTATTAAGTAAATAATTACAATTCTCTATCATTTAATTAGTTCACAATCTCTACACTTCATTATATATTGCGTTAAATGTAAAACAAACAAAATAATTAAAATTTGCAGTAAGCTTTGAGCAACGATAGAAGTGTAAGATAATATATATTACTGTATATGTATATTTTTTAAGGAATCCAGAAGAAGAAAATCGGATGGATTCGGAAACCTGGCCAGAAGATGAGAAATGGTGGAATGAGTTTAGTCAAGAAGCTGAAAATTTGGCTGTAAGTATTTTGTTACTGTAATCATTTGCTATCTCTATTCGTTATTTTCCCAGCAACCTACCATCCGACCACAGATCCGAGACCTTTAGCTGGCAATGTACCAAGAAGAGTCAATTCATGTTGAAGGGAAGAATGAAATAAGGAGATGAACGACTTTGTTACCAACACGCGAAATCACGCGCATCAACGTAAACTTTTCCAACTCTTATACAAGCAAAATAGTTACCACTCTAAAAACTTCAACGTTCATAAAAGAAAACTTAATTTTTCCACGTGTAATAATAAACAACTCATCTCACAAGATGGATTGATTATCTTATTATCGGAATGGATTCCCCTTCTTCCGACATGCGCAGAAGTGTTGAAGGGTCTCGCATCTGTGGGCGTGCAGTATGTTATTGGAGGCTCAATAATCTGATTGATGAGTAAAAGTTATTATTCTTGCTCCGGTTATCTTTATTAAATATTGTACTTAATATCAGCATTAATGTGATATTTAATAAAAATGTTGCCTTGGAAAGAGAGTACTAATAGGGAGTAACTTAGAGTAGAGAGTACTAATGAAGACAAGGCAAGAAGAATTCCACAAAAAAAAAATAGTTCGAAAAGTCGTCGATAAGGGAGTATGGTGCTGTAGAATGAAGAATAAGGCGTTAAAATGAACAGACAAATGAATAACAAAGACTAAACTGAAATGAAAGATTTCCTTTATGTGTTGCACTTATGATAACACAGCAATAAACATTCAATATCAGTTTAATTTAGACAGTAATACGATATTACAGTTACTGGAGTGTAAGTGTTGTCACAAACCTGTTGCACAACTCGAGCACATTGAGTTCACCTATGCCAAAGAGGACCTGGTTCAATGTGGCCACCATTCTCGTGGACCAGAAATTGCATCCTGGACACAGCATTCTCAACAGAAGAAAGTAACATGTCTGAAGGAATGTTCGTCACAGTCCGTGATACGTTGTCCTTTAAGGCTGCCAAGTTCAAGATACCGCCACGATAGACATTGGCCCCTTTAGGTAACCACACAATTAAAAATCGCATGGAGTAATATCAAGGGAGCGAGGTGGTCATGCAACTGGAGAGAAGCGACTCGTGTGTGACGCGGTGCCGTAGACGCTGCTGTACCGGTCGTGCAATGTAGAGAGGTGCTCCATCTTGCATAAAAATGGTCTCATCCAGACGTCGATGCTGAAGCTGAATGACAAAACTGTTCAACGTATCGCGATATTTCCGTGAGGTAATGGAACAGGGTACTGGTCCTATCCGAGTGATGTCCTCAAAAAAGAATAGCCCTATTATAAAAACAAAAATTACCGTTTGATAATTTTTGGCTGATCTTGTATGGATAAAATGCAATCATTTTTGGGCAAGCCTTTCCATACCGCGGAATAAGGCATATGCAATGGTCGCGCAACTACACGGGCGCTGCCTTTCAGCAACGTTTTCGTGTGATCTGTCGACTACTTTTTCAATTACCGGTGGTGCCACTGGTTTCCATCCTCTTCCAGGTCGAATTTCCAAAGATCCTGTTTTTTCAAACTTCCGAATGATCGATTTAACTGCGTCAGCTGACAAAGGACCTTTACGCAAGTTCTGGTGGGTTCTAAACTTATGAAGAGCTGCTTATGCATTGCACTCGTTAAGATAAAATGTAAAATAACTTTACAAGTAACGAAGCGAGAAGGTAAAGGGAGACGCATGTTGAACACCACTATCAGTACGAAAGCGTTTGTGAAGTTCTCTTTACTTTATAGCTCTTACGATGAAAACAAAATAAATGTTCAACTTCGTTTTATGTAAATTTTAGGGTTACAACAGTGCCCCCTGTCGGCGACATTTCGAACTTTTTTCCCCACGGAATCCTTCCCTCCCTATCAAATTTAGTGCATTCCAGTTGTAAGATCGAGCTACATAAGGCTTTGATATAGCCAACCTGAATATTTGACATATTAATATCAACATCTTGCTGCCTAAGCATCTTATGATATCATCCATAATACTGTAACAGTAAATACATTGGTAAATTAATTAACTAGTCAAACTTATCAGCATCTACAAATATCAAAGTATTGTCTAGAAGTGATAACATCATGATATCTCGCATTGCTAATTTTCTTCTTCTTAAAGAGCTGTCTGTAGTATCATTTATTTAGCTGTAGTGTCGTAGGTTGAGCTAAAATGAATGTCTTTTTTAGCTGTAAAGAGCGTATTTCATTATTTTCGTTGTAGGTTCTTTGTGTTTATTGGCTATTGCAGTGAACAGACATGTGAAAGCGATGGACAAAACTCCGCAATTTATCTACTAACTGCTGTGTTCCAAACGACGCGCAACTGTACTATTCAATCCAGATTGCTTCTTGCTTTCATTCGCGACCAATCATCAGTTAATAAATCACAGCAGGTTTATTTTAGATAGTTAGTTCAGTTTTACCCTTTGCATTTGTTCCTATTGTCATTCTCACACGCTGCATTTGTATATTTCCTATTCTCTGGGAAAAGAGAGTATTTCATCCCACTACCTCCGCATGAGATCGACTGACTCACCTTCAATTGAAAATCCACCTAAAATCCTTTTTCTTCAGATGTTTTCAGTTGACAGGCACAACCCATCATTCTTCCAATTGCGTTATAGATACGCTTATATAATTTCGTTATAATTCATCCTCACAACAGTATTTTTTTTTTAATATTTAAGTTTTGAAATAACTGTTAACTCTACACGGAATTAGCCAAGTTTCTCCAAGAGTGATCTCTGATGCACAGGAAGTCTGGAAGAATAAACCAGGTGACGAAAAGTGTTTGATTGATAGTGTTCAATAAATTAAAAAAATGCTATCTTAAGATGTATTATTAATGTGACATAGTCGCCTATAAAGACAAAAGCATAGAATTAAAATTTTACTTTAGCTTAATGTTGAAATTTCATCTGTTCTAATTTGTAGAATAGTACCGAAGTTATTACAACTGTACTCATCAATTAGAAGAGACTGGAATCGCTTAGGACATACAAGAATTTGTTTTCCCTAAAAAGTTGAAAAAAAACCCTCAAAAATCAATTTATTCCAAATGCAATCATAAACGCTTTCAACTTAGAACTCCATTTCTCAAACAAAAACTTTTTAATTATTCATAACTTTCTCCTTTACTAATTGAAACACTTGTCTCTATTCATTGGAAACAGAAAGAATTCAGAGAATAACTTGTAGACTATATTTTAGTTCCAGTATGTCTGTAAGTACTTCGTGAAATTCCTTTTTTTTTTCTTGTAAATATAAAACTTTGAAGTTTTATCACACCGTAAACAGATACAGTATTCGCTGTGCACACATGTCCGATAATTCCATATTTAGTGGAAAGAATTTTAATTAAAATGTCAAAAAACTAATTACTTTGTAACGTTTTTTGATACCAGAGAGAGAGAGTTTAATTTTACACATCGAAAATCTTTAGCCTAGGAAACCGTTTAAGTTATTATTTCAGAAGAATTTTCCATCAAAACGGGTTAAATTTTGCACAAATGGTGAAGAAAAGTAGCGTCCAGTCATTTCGTATTATGATGAAGCCAATTACGATAACTAACAATTTACATTTCTGGCTAGATGGGTGAAGCAAATATAACTAACCAATAGTTTTCTCCTTTTGTATTAAAAATATAGAAATAAAAAGGAGGTGTTGGAATTATAACAATGTTATGTTTTAAACAAGATTTAAATGTAAAATAAGACTTTAACAAATAGAATTTATTAAACAACTACATAATTATTATTAACAACTACAGTTTTTGCTGTTTTATTTCTTAATAAATAGTTACAATCTGATGGTTCCTAAATAATTAATTCCTTTGGAGCAATTAGCGACTTTTTTTTTGTAAAAATGTCTGTTATCTTAAAAATCTGACAGTAATAACAGTAATGAGAAAATTACAAAAGAAAAGCCAGCCGGAAAAAAAATAATTTGGATTTTTTTTTTTTTTTTTAGAAATACTGTATACATGTTGGTGCGTTGTTCGTTATGTTTTTATATTAGCGGTCTCTTTCCAATTGGACATACAAACTCCGGATAGCTTTTTACAGCCGAAACATGCACAAAATATAATTTCGAAATTGGCATGAAAAAAGCTTTTAAAATCACGTGCTATTTAAAGTATTAGTACAAAACAAAAATTCCACTCTAGGGAACGTATCTGTTTGGTAGAGTTAAATCATTTGGCAAAGAACATAATTCACAAATAAAACAGGTTCGCTATAGCATGTCTTTGCAAACGATATAATCATATTCGCACCTCTGAAATGTTAGAAATTCAATAAAAATCAGAGTGTGATCTGTTGATAGAGAGGTTATTATATAACAGATGATATAAAACACACAGAAAATAGAATAAAAATTGCAAGCGTGTATTTCAAATGTATCGTAGCCTAAGGAAAAATGCCTTCCAGGATGTTTGTTCGCCCGTTTGGGTTTTATTCAAAGAACTAGGAAGGAGCTGCTAAAATACTGTACTATCAGAGGACCACACTGCTTGGCTAAATTTTGTTAGAAAACTATGATTTGCTCAGTAAACTACAAGGATTCGGATAAAATGTCAGTATATGAGATCGTTACACGTCAAAATCATTCATCGCTCAGTCGTGTGTGACCAAGGGCAAAAAAGAGAGCCGTTAGCAGAATTATGACAATATTGGCTCTGTGAAAGGTTCGGGTCATTTGCTTTGTTACCTTGTGGACATAGTGCTTCTTACATGTAAAAAACCACTCGGCCTAGAGTGTCTGCGTGTGTGAATATGGTAAGAGCGTTTCTTGATTGCAGAGTTTTGCACCAGCGATAAGTTCGGATCGTGTAGTAGCTCCTAGTAAAAATATGACCTCAGACAATGGGTTCATAAAAGAGAGATAAATAAAGGTATTGGAACTTGTGAAACTTTTCTAATTATACAAATACGGATTAGATTTAACATTTAAAAAAAAGAAAAAAAAGAAAGTGAATGCGGATAACATATAGTGATAACCCTTCTTCCTGTTTTCGTGTAAGTAGGCATTACTTTATTTCCTTTCTTGAAAAGACATACTACTCCTCCCACATGAAATACATGACAAAGAAAAGCGCGAATGAGACTCACCTTTAGCCAGCAAACCGACTGCATTGCAGTTCATGAAATTCATAAGTATTTATAAATTGGTAGAAGCTCTAAATTTAGACTAACACGACATCATCTGAAACTGGATGCTCGACTTAGAGGTTTTCCTTTTTATTTATAAAATGTTTTTCCACTTATCTTTTCTTCCATTGCACTTTTGAGACAGGAAAACACCGGAACATCTATATGGAACACGACTCCACCTACAGAATTTCTGCAATATGTGGAACTCCATTGCTAATATTTTTTCTTTGTAAAAATACGACAGCTGCTTCCTCAGTTAAAGTGTTTTGTGTTTTGTATTTTAATACAACTATTATAATAAACTCTTTGTGTAAAATAGCATTTTTTATTCATCCAGTTGCTCTGAAGGTGAATTTTAGTTTCGATGATTAAAACAGTTATATTTTGATTAAGTATTTTTATAAAATGATTATATACTTATCAAAATTGTTTAAATAATTTTTACGGTTTAAAGTAAGTGTAATAAATACATCTATAAAAATTATAAATTAAATCTCAAGAATTCGTGTAGACTACAAAAAGTTCTTCAGAAATCTCAAAGAAAAATATCACTTAATACAACATATGCATTTCATCTCACCAAGTTTTTCTCCCAGAAAATCAGATATACGTCTCCTCCCCCTTCCCCCTCGAGAAAAAGTAAATCACCTGATTTCTGAGGAGTAAAAACTATTGTTCTCCTAGAAAAGTGGACAAGGCAACCAGAGAGAGAGTACACCGACTCGTGTTAGAAGTTTAATGGATTGAAACAATTCTGGAAAAAGATTAAAAATAACATTTAACTCTTCCAATATTTCGTGTAACTTACGGATACACTCAAGGAGTACAATATGAGATTTGTTTGTTTGTGTGCTACAAGGCAATACAAAAGTAAGTGAAACACTTGAACGAAAGACGAGTCTTAACTGGGCGGAGCGCCCTCTATGGACACCTATCGGTGGCTTAGGATGTAAACTGTGATCTCGAAGTATTAGTGTTTCTCATATTTCGGGATGTTTTATGCAACCATATTTATTCAAATTAGTCTGATTTTTCAGAGCAGTAGCAGCAGATCCTAAAAACCGTTTTTCATTTAAATTTACTGCGATGTAGCATGGTGATCTTTTTCCAAACGAGCCGTATTTAAAGATAGTCTGCGAAACCCGATTAACCATAATCATGACTGCAGATGCATTTCGTGTGTTCTTTGATCCGGATAGTAACTGATCATCCTGTCTGTCCATAGTAGGCCAACTTAAAGGAATGAGGACTGCTATATTCGCCAGGAACTTTGAGAGGAGGGAGTTTGTCTTTAGTGGAGCGGATAAGGATAACTAGTTTTAAGTAGGGCTTGAGAGCTGTGCAAAGTTTCTATTTCTTTAGGATTCTCACTATTTTTTTCTTATATTCCTCGGACATAGGGAATGTGTTAGAAGCACTAAAATCTTGAGCCTCCGTAGCTCAGTGGGTATAGAAGAAGCTTTTGGTCGGAAAGAGTTGGGTTCGATTTCCGTCAGTGACGCGAGGAACTTTCATCTGGTCTCTTTCGACGAAAAGTGAGTTAGCCGGTCTCATGTAGTATCCGGGTGAAAAAACTCTACCTCCGTAGGGGGTTTTTTCACCCGGAAACTCGGGTTTTCGTCCCCCCATGTAAACCAGCCCCTTGAACACACACGGATTACAGTCAGGAATCTTGACCCAGCCATAGGCCTGATTCATCAGCTATGCCCCAAACCTGGATAAAATACGGGGCTCAGATGGTGCCGTATATCCCCGTAAAAGGGGTTCACGACCGTTGTATCATCATACGAAATAAATAAATAAACTAAAGTCTTTCTGAAGAGAAAATCATTTCACTCCATTAAACTTCTAGCATGAGTTATTCCCAGTTTAAGCCTTAACACATAAGCATAATACATTCTCTTGACAGCTTTTGCTGTTTGAGGGCAATCTTAACCAGTGGGCGAATTATAATGGTGGCTGTCCATTCACATTATTCGAAACACATAGATCAGTGAGTGGCAAGCAGTTCTAAGGCGCTTCCTCCTATTATTCAACCGTTTCTGACTAGAGATCCAAAGGAATCAGTAAACATCTGAACTTGGAAGGTATAAAACTATAGAGGATGGATGAAACATTTATGAATGGCTGCTTCATACCTTAAAGTATTCATTTTTACTCTTATAATTTTTAAATTTTTATTTAGAATTATATTATAAGGATATAATTTACTGATAGGTTTACTAAATATTAATTTTCGATATATTCGGATAAGCACTGCAGTATGCATAAACACTGGAACTAATTGAGTTCTACAGTCGATATTCTTCGTATATAATTAAATTATCCTGATATTTTTTTCGACAGGTCGCTGGATGAGTGAGTAGTTAAAGCACCTATGCGTTCATGCTACCTCAACGTGAATTTCTATTAAGGTTTTCCAGTAATATCATTAGCTCAATATTACCTCAATGATCGCTAAATTTATACAATCACGTTGCGCGCAGTGCTAGATTTAAATTGTGTCCATAGGCATTATGTTAGGATAATCCGGGAACTTGAGAGTACAAATATGGTACTTTTTCAAACCGCTGTAGATTTCAAGTAGGCAGTAGATAGTTTAAACATAGTATTCAATATGTTAAGAGTTTATTATATATTTAAAATTATTTTGAATTGTTGGAAAATTGTTCATTTATAAATTTAAAATTCTTAATGAAATTGTTAGGTACAGTAATTGAAATTATTATATGAAGTAAAACCATTTTTAAATTATATGCTATTTAAAAAAAAACGTAGGTATTATTTGGCTTAATAGACTAATAGGTCCAAATTATGGCCGCACAGCTCATTTCATTCATCTTTGCACGGTGAACACAACTAAGTATAAAAAGAAACAATTATCTTGAATAAGCAAGCACTTATTGATAACAAAGTCCCGACAGTCTGAAATGCATATTGCGCTCTGGATATTGTTTAAGATGGCCGGAAACTCAACAAAATAATAGGTAAAATTACATATGTGAGAGGATTTAGAATATCTGAAAGAGGGGCTTTTGTATATTTATTTATTTAGCTTATGATGATACAACAGTCATGAGGTGCATACAAGAAGGTAAAGAGCATCGCCTCACTAAACTACTGTAAATTATTGATTGTAATGTTACTTGTCTCTGTAAATTACGTGTGTTTTGTTGGCCATTTTGTTTCTTTGCGCGAAGAAAATCTCAAGTTTCTAGGAAGAAATACCCTCCTGTCTCCGCATGAGACTGGCTAACTCACTATCAGCTAAAAACTGATAGTGACAAGTCGTTATCACTATCAGCTAAAAACTGATAGTGATAACTATCAGTTTTATAGAAGGAATTAAAACCTAGTAAAGAGGGTGAGATCATCCTCATCTTTATGTTGCACAAAGATGAATGCTGCATAAAAAAATGTTGCATTCCATTCTGCGTATTTTTGATGTTACTCCCACCCACGAAAACTTATTTTCCAACCTATAGTACATTTCGTACCGTAGGTGGACTATGGCTGTTTTTAAAAAAACGTTTATCAGTTTTATATCATTTTTGTATTTTTAGTTTATTTTTGACACAGTCCGGCATTACTGTTCTAGAAAATGGAACCTTTTCATGCCACTTCAGGCCTCCAATAAGCTAGTCGTTGGTCTCACACCGTTAATGAAATTCATCTCCCACTTAAAGACAATCTCAAACATCCATGCTCATATCGGAATTCGAAGTCCCAGCCTGTTGGCTGGAGAGCTGTTACGCTAACCAGAAATGGCTTCACAGTGTGACATCATTATTGTTCAAGGACAGTTCTTGTTAGCTTGAATATTACTCGAAAGCAAAGAAAAGACGACTAAAATATTTCGATCCCTATAATTTTTTTTCGGGAAAAAACATGTCTTAAGTGTGGAATGCACAAAAGGGATTCGCCTTATCGGCGTGAATGCCACAATGCTTCATAACAGTATTCATTAATGAAATACTCATAAAAGAACTTCCGCTGTTTCCAGACACCAGAAAGATGAAATTTTTCCAAAGACTAGAAAAATTGAGCTCAAATCCTAAGGTGATTCGAATCCAAGAAATTTCAGCCATCTGGTCAGTTACTATGGTTTCTCAGATCTTTTATATGTATATAAATACACGTAAACTTTAAAAGTTCATTTCACTGTAAAATTTGATAAATAACACAAAACATTTAAATAGAAGAAGAATTGTTATTTACGTTTTATAGAAGGGAAATCACACCCTGGTATGCGATCCATGAATTTCCTGTTCTAATCCAACCTTTATCGCATGTTGTCATCTTATTGTAGGTAATTTCTCATTAATGAATTGGTAAATTACTTCGTACTACTTATTATTTAATCAAAATCTGGATTCAAATCCATCTAGTGTGCGAAGAACAAAGCTGAAGATGAAGCCCAGATAGTCGGTTTGATACTGAGGTGGAATCACTTCTCATCTTGGAAAGTTCTAACCATCCTATTTGCTGTTGAATTAATGAATCGAAAACCGGTGAAGGAGGTTAGCTTCTTGACAATTAGTCAAGAAGTAGCCCCTTAGATTACACTTTATTTCTTTTGGAACAAGATTGAAAAACAGAAAAACAGCACAGTTTGAAAACTATCTACTAATCAGATGACTTACATGAAGCATAAAGGAAACATTTGCCAACAATAAAGCTTTTAGTAGTAGTATAATCTATTCGTGAGAATGTTTATTTTCTTAGTCCTGCTAACAACAGCCATGATGAAAATATCATCGGGGATACAGAAAGTTATCGGCAGATTCTCTAACAATCCTTTGGATATGTTTCCAATTGACAGAATCTATTCTATTGAACCAAAAGGTCAGATTGTTAGAACGGCACCGTGGTCACTAAAGCATTGAAGATGATAAAACACAAACGACAGGGCAATCGCAAGAAAGAATTCCTAAGTATATCGTTTAGTATGAAGAAGCAAAGAAAACTGAAGCTTATTCGCTTTGGAAGATACAGAATGCGGTTGACTGCAGTGATTTGTGCCTTTCTTTCGGCAGTGGTCTCTCTCTCTCTCTCTCTCTCTCTCTGCTTAAATATCTAGAGAGAAAGGGTTCTTTTTCGTTGTGTTTTCTTTCACTTTTGAGATATTAGTAAGGTCATCGTTTCTGTCAATTGGCTTATGCATCATTAGATCACCTTACAAACTGAATCGAATTCGTGTTTTCTGTGGACATCTTTTTTATATTTGCCAATGGTTATCTGACTCCATTCTGAGTCAGTTATTAATAACTTTGTATTAAAAATAACTAGCAGCAAATGTTTCAGTTAAGTATTATAATTAACGTGTTTTTGAATGCTAATGAATTGAAATACGTTTGTTCATATTGATCTTCACAATAATCACAAATCATAAATATCAAACCAAGATTGGACAAATGGGTTTTTAAATTTGAGATAGTTTAAAGTTATAGTAATTGCACTGAAAAATCAAAACAAACAACACAAAGAATAAGAACATTTTGATGACTCGAATATGCTGATGCAAAGCGGTCAATATCTTCTCTCAGACGGAAGAGTTAAAAATTTTTGAATATGCTAGGGGAATCAGAGAAAACGCAGGTAGGAGTTTAATAAGCTGAAGTTGCATTGATATAATCAGGAATGGCATCTACAAATAATGGGTGTTAATAAGGAACAGTTTTGCTTTAAAAAATTAAAATTATGCATCTCACTTTGACGTTATTAGAGTTAATTAGCTGGAAAACCGTATGCTTTATCCTTTCTCATTCCTCCCCTACTATTTTTTCCCCATTTCTAAAAATATTACAATTCATGATTTTAATCAGCTAATGTGAGCGTTCATCTCTACTAACCCGGGGCGAAACCCACTCATGAAATCTTAACAATATTTTCTTAACAAGGTTTCCTGTTTTGCAGATAAGAAATCCTTCCATGCCCGTATGACATTGGCTAATTCATCTACAGCTGAAAAACCCTTTTATAGTTCCTCCCCATCTTCAAACGAGACGGAGTATACATCGCGACTGAGCAAAGGATGTCCTCAAGAATGGAAACATCGCTTCTTATCTAGCATGCTTTTCATCATCAATAAGAGTTTACTGCTCTTCGGCGATGGTGAAAAGTGGAAACCTACAGCATCGAATACATACCGATTTCCAAAAGTTAGAGCTAAAAGAGTGCCACTTACTTTCCTGGGAAAATTCAAAGGCACTGGAGGATTTATCTATTTAAATAAAATGTTCATTTTTATTCAAAAACTGGCAGAATTTTGTTTTTAGGGAAGAAATCAAACTTTGGAAAGTAATTATGTAATTATTTTTTATTAGAACCCTAACAAGTTTCTAAACCCCCTTCTAATATTTAATGGCTCAGCGTATAACAAGCAGGGTGCCAACTAAATGAGTGCTCGTATCGGACAAAATGAAAACACAAACACTCAAAATTATACTTGTCTGTGGAAATACTAGTGGTGGTGGTTGGCGGTAGATGGAGTTGGTGTAGTTGCGGTCAGTTGGTGGATTGAGTGGTTGAGACAGAGTTTGTAGAGCAGGTGCCCTCCCTCGATGAGTCTTTGGACTCTCTGGAGGTGTCTAATAATAATAATAATAATAATAATAATAATAATAATAATAATAATGCCCTGCGGAAGCATGTCCATAATGCATGGCATTTAATTAATTATTGGAAGCAGGGATTATCTTAATTTTACATTTAGACTTTCAAGACTATAATAACTAGTTAATATACATTACTGGTTGGCAATAAGAATAAATTGCGTAAAAGAATAACTAAATAATTATCATTGTTTAGTTGGTTTTGTAACTATTGCATGTTTCAAGCGGTCTTTCTACTAATAAATACGGGGACTTTTCTTTGTTTTCAGATGGTTCTAGTGTTAGTCGTTGTTTCGAACAAGAGAGTAGAGCTTTGGAGCTGTAGATTTTTAATCCTACAGCTAACAAAATCTATTACAGGCGTAATATATACTTGTTAAACTTTAGGGTTATGAAATGGCGACGCTTGTCTGCCTAAATCTTTCCGATGCAGGCCCTAATTCATTAATAGTTGTTCACTGTCAGGGATGGCTGAAGAGTCGAAACTGGCTACATACCGATCTTTAAAAAAAGTTAGTTAGGGATAAAGGAACTTTGCCTGCTACTTTTGGGAATAAAAGGCATTACAGGAATTTTTTTTTATTTTCATTAATTACAATACGGATTAGTTAGAATTTATCCTCTCCATCGTTTTTCTCTCTTGACGTCTTATTTTCCTTCATCCGTCTCTCTCTCTCTCTCTCTCTCTCTGTTACTTACTATTCATATCTCTATACTTGAGATTACTATTATATCATTAAGCACAAAACATTATCAAGATTTGTTTTCATCGAGAAAAGTATTACAACAAAAAAATTAATTATTATTTAGCAGTTATTTTTTCCATGAAAAGATTTTAAGTCCATTATAACAAAATTACCAATTGCCACGTATGTTCTCACAATGAAAGTCCTTCCAGATTACACATAATAATGCTAGTTTTGAATTGAGTTCTTTTTTAGCTGATAAAATCTTGTTTCTAAACGTCTTTTTTATCAGACAATGAAAATGAGGAATGATTATGCAAAGCTTATTCAGAACCACCATTCTTATTTCCTTACATCCTTTTGAAGCAAATATTAGAGTACTGTTACTCTACTGAAGTAAAACTAACGTAAAACATTTGCTCCACGAGCGTCTGGTAGACGGAAAATATTCGAAATTAGCTGTTATGTTATCAGATGTCTTCTAGATGAAGAAATAGCAGTTCTTGTGAGTTTGTAGTGTTTGCTCTTACATTAACGTGGATAATGGGCTAAAAGGTGGAGAGTAGGAGGGTTCAGTAAGCCTAAATGACCTCTCCCTCTTCGCACAAGGTCTGTACAGTTACGTTATGACACAAGAGGCCCTTCGCGTCCATTTATTGTTAAAACGAACCGATGTCTTTGTCTAACCGCCCACATCCTTTAGAAGATCGTTTTAGTTGTCTCCTTATATATCGACTAATGCAAAGAATGAAGTGGGAGGGAATCACTACAGTGCCTTGCGGAGCTTTAGCGACACAACAACTCGATTTTAGTAGCGAGAAAAATGGAAGTAAATTGGGTGGAAATGAGTGAATGAAAACTGGCCAAATAAGGATGTAGTTATAACACTTGTCTATGAGACGGGCATTTAGAAAAGAAAAAAAGAAGAAAAAAACAATACATTATGTATGCGGACTCACAAATCTTTGAAGTATCGCAATGAACAGCAGACTAGTTTATATCTGAAATATTAAAAAAAACAGTAACGAATTTTTAATTTTGTTAATATTAACAATATTAAGAAAAATAAATAAATACAATAAAATAAATAAAATGAAATAAAAGTGTTTTAAATATAATATAAAATATATAAAGCAAATTTATTATTTATAAATAATAAATAATATATTTTAATATAAAAAATAGGTAATTAAGAAACTCTGAATCTGAGACGAAGCTCCGAACTTTCTCATTTCAATAAGAATTGAAATAAAAATAAATTAAAAGAAGTAAAAGAAACGTGTTAGTATTGTGTGTTTTAACTTCTGCAATCCCTAAAAATTATACTGCGTCCTCGAATGGTTATAATTCTATTATAAGAAGTTCACGTTGTTATATTTGTATAAAATGTCATTTGATTTATAATACCATGTCAAGAAAACAAAAAACAAGTCAAGCCGTATAAGCAAAACGCTATTTTAATAAAAAGTTCGGAAAGCAAAGATATATTTGCCCAGTGAATGATATCCACGCTGCCTTTTAAAAGCACTAGATCTAAACAAATAACACTTCATAAAGTATTCAAAAGTCTCTGAAATCTCTGTTGATATTTCCCAACAGAGAAAGAATACGTCATGTTGACTAATTCATATCGATATTTCCTTCCTTCCATTTTTAAATTCTACAAATAACTTTTTATATCGACCTGTTTTGCAATTGTAAGTTTTCACTTCATTTTTTTTTAATAAAGTTTTGCATAGAGTGTGTCCATAAACTGCATGCGTACGAAGATATAAATATTTAAGTAAAGCGGGTATGCAAAAATAAAAGTTTTGCAAATTAAAACCAGCCGATCATGATAGACAAATATGACAAATCCATAAGCTAATTAAAATTGTAAAGATAAACCATGGAAATCGAAGTACAATCTAAATATTTACAGAATATGTGCTCGTCGGTTACTTTATATATACATATATATAGAGAGAGTGAAACTTAAAAGACACGAATAATTGATAAAGTAGAAAGTAACCTCCAATCTTTCGAATATTGGAGAAATAACAAAGTGCACTCAAACATCTTCGCAAAATAAGTTCCAGTTATGCGTCATCGTGCGTCATTTCACTCATATTGAAGAAATATTGTAAACAACAACAAACGATTGTAAAAACTAAAAGAGTAACGATAAAATATTCTTTGATGTTAAGATTTAATTTTTTGATGGATCTAGGTGAAGATGCAATACGCATTTTAATTAGTTTCAATAATTTATCATTTCTATATCAAACTCAATTCAAATATTTTTAACTCAATAATTCATCGATTCTGTATTTTTTTTTTATTTTTAATATTGATTTTCTAAATTAAAAGAGAAAAGATAAATCTGAAAAATGTGTTATTGGAGACACTGATCAACAAAACAGAACTCGAATGATGTTATTGCAAATGATCGCTATGTTTTGATAATTTAATAATTAAAATAAATTGAAAATCTTACAGAAGAAACTTATACTATTAAAAAGTACAATTCTCAGTTCCAAATGTAATTTCCGACAGTTGGTGTATAACTACCAGTTATGGGCACTGGAGGGCGCATGTGTTATCAATACACCCTGGTGGTATGAGGAACAGCAAGCAAATCCTCATTTGCGATTCAGATACAATAACGAATTTTTAATTTTGTTAATATTAACAATATTAAGAAAAATAAATAAATACAATAAAATAAATAAAGTGAAATAAAAGTGTTTTAAATATAATATAAAATATATAAAACAAATTTGTTATTTATAAATAATAAATAAAATATTTTAATATAAAAAATAGGTAACTAAGAAACTCTGAACCTGTATGAGGACCAGCCAGCAAATCCTTATTTGCGATTCAGATACAGTTGGTGTATAACTGCCAGTCATGGCCACTAGAGAGCGCATGTGCTGTCAGTACCATGGCTGTATGAGAAACAGTCAGTCCTTATAGTCCTTTTAAGGACTGGCTTAAAGGGGCGAAGCAAGAATGCTTTTCATCTTTTCCGTTATCTGTAGAGGACAGTGTTAGGATAAGGTGTTATTGCGCTATTAAAGCTCTGATCATGGCAGGAGAGTAACAGCAATAGCCAAGCCTCAGTTAGAACTTCATTGGCTACAACATTATCATCCATTACCTTCCAAGGGTATTAATAATCACCGCATCTCACGTTCGATTAACCAACTCCATTCTCCTTCCAGGAACAGTCAGTACTTTCTGTTTTGCAGTTTCATAAATCCACATTTACGATTAATTCTGGTATAACCGGTATAGGGAAAGTCGTCTGCATATTTAACAAAGGTCTAGGACAGGGATCTCAAACTCAAACGCAGCAAAAGGCCAGTGAATTAGATGTATATCTGACGAGGGCTATATTCAGTATTATTCTGTGAACCAAAACATAAACTAAAAAAAGAAAGGCTCTAACAAAGGTCCTTTTGTTGCCCGGCCTTTACGACCTATGTAAACAGTTACACCACCATTTAAATTTATAACCATTTTTATTTTTAAATTTTAAAAATATAACAAGTTCAGATAAGTTCAATTACATTTTATTCATACTTTAAGAAAATTATTTAAATACATAATTTTCACTTACAAAAATAAAGTTTTTTTATCTACGAGTCCTTTTTTTAATTTGATTTTGATCCTGAAACCTGACATCTTTCCTCTGTACTAACATGTCAACATCAGCTTTATCGTTTCGTGTTGCAATATGAAGTATTGCATTTCATCTAGAATCTTTTATCCGTGAGCGGAACTTTGACTTATTAAGTTTTATAATTGAAAATAATTGCTCACATACATAGGTGCTTTCACAGATTGACAACATTTTTGCACAATAAATTTTATATTTATGATATTTATTGTCGAGGTATTTATAAAATTTGGTATGCCAACTTCGTTATTTTTATTTTTTAGTTCAGTATTGCACTGCTGTTGAATTACTTCCATTTGTAATTCTTCGTCAACATTTTCAATATTAATTAAAAAGATGAACTGAATAATAATTCATTTTCCAACTGGTTGAAATCAGAAAATCTTTTTTCAAATTCAAATTTCAATTCTTCGATTTGAGGAATGTACTTTTCAGTATCATTATTATTTCGAGATATCGATTTAAGTGTAGGAAAGTGGCCTAAATTATTCTTTGCCAGCTGGGTTGACCAAAGATAAAGTTTTGCTAGAAATTACATAATTGAATCATACATATGACATATCAACTGTTCACGTCATTGCAGAGCATATTCAAAGTGTTTAAGTGGCTTGTTATGTCAACTAAAAAGACTAAGTCTTTGCACCAATCTTCATCGGCGAGCTGAGGAATCAATTTTCCTTTGGATGAAGTGAACATGTCAATTTCTTTTAAAAGTTCAAAAAATATTTTTAAAACGACGCCACCACTAAGCTACCTAACCTCCGTATAATATAGCAAACTGCTGTATTGTGAATCCAATTCATCCAACAAAGCATTGAATTGTCGATGATTCAAGGCGTGAGAGCATCAACGTCGACACTTTGTCTACATATCAAACATTGGAATATTTTTTATTTCCACAAAGAAATACGCCTTCTCCCATTTTTCTTGAAAAGTTCTATTTTTCTTTTTTTAACTTTAAATTCAGACATTGTTATCGGAAAAAAAAGATAAGTTATTGAGGTAACTTTTTATTAACACACTATCATATTACAATGGTAACCTGTAACTTATTGACATTGTATCACGTGACTTAAAATGGCTGCGTGACGAGTAACTTCCATTCAGTGTTTGCCAACATTTGATGAATAGAAACATGGTACAAAGAATTGTAGTAATAAGTTCTACTTTTGTTTAAAGCTCATAAAACATTTAGAAGTTTGAATTTTTACTGTTTTAATCCCGCAGGATGTTAGAAACATTGATTTTTAGAAAAGAAATCATTAAAGTCGCGGGCCAGATGCGAAGGCTTCGTATCCGCGGGCCCCCAGTTTGATTCCGCTTTCTTCCGCTAGTGCTTTTGATAGTAGTGACTTTTCAAAGTCACTACTATCACTGAAGAGAACCAACATGTCGAAATACTTCTGTCTGGTAGTGGAACCTTAAAACTAAACCACTAAATACTGTTTACAAATAAATGAGGATACAGAGATCGTATCCTCATTTATTTGCCATTATAATGTATGTAACCCATTTTTTGGGTTATGCAACCTTTGATCAGTAGGTTGCAGAGAAATAGAATTGATTTTTTAAACTTTGTATTTCGTGTTTAAGCTAAAAAAAAATTGATGTTTTCAAAGTTCTTCGGTTCTGCAAGAGAATATATTAGTCGATTGAAGAAGCTAAGAAACTCAATTCAAATTAAAGAGTAATGGACTTTGAGAATGACTGGCAGCCTATTCGCCAAAAACAGCAGAAGTGGTTATAATTTTATAGGCTTTTGTGCGACTTAATTTTAATCTGAGATGGGAAAATAAAAATGATTCAGCATAGATTTTGGCATATTGCAAACATATAGCTAATAAATAAAATTGAACTGAACAACTAAAATAGCTTCTATGTTCATTGTATTTACTCTGAAACTTTTTGTTTTGTTTTGTTTGGCTCCAGAGTCTTTCTTTTTGTAAAATTTTGTTTTTGTTCTCATTTAAATCTGTGTGTTTTCGAATAAATAAATAAAATTTAAAAGTCACAGATTTGATGACGTTGAAGCCATCGAACGCAACTTGAATAATGATAGAAACGAATAGTGACATCCAATAGTGATAGAAACGAATTGTGATATCCAATAGTGATAGAAACGATGGAATGAAGTGGACTATTATAGACGAGGCATTCTTCAAGGTAACTTAACTCCAAATTGTATAAAATATCACATTCTTTGTTCAGTCACATTAATGCATACTATGTGAGCAAACTTCGTGTTTCCCATACCTTAATCTTTTATTTGAAATGCGTATACAGTGTTATTTTATAAAACACTCCATACTAATTAGACTATAATGTAAGCTTTTAATGTCAGCACTTCCAAGAATGATATCTGCTAAAGGATTTCGGTGAAGTACGAGGCATACTTAAGCAGTTAAATTACTAACACAATGTAAATGCTTTGAAAGCAGATGTCTGCATCTAACAACACAATGCCCAAGTATAAGCAATTCGCTGACCTCCACTTCTAAATTAAATTGATTTTTCCAAATGAACTCAACTGGCAACAGCAGTAGCGAATAATCAATTAGCTTTGCTGGATCGCCAAAGCGTACTTCGAACAGCAGAGTCCTCTGTCTAAATCCATCATGCAGTCATTGGCCTAATTAATACAATTCGAATATCGGAGTAGAGTCAATCATCAACACTTTCTGCTAGATGATCATTGTGTTCGGGTGAAACCAAAGAATTAGTACCAATGCAGGTAAAATTTATGTTGGAATAGTAACGAATTATGTCTTTATTTGCATGTAAGATTCAGGAATGAGTAATACTTGTGGATAGTGCACTAATTTAAGAGATAAAAGCAAATAATTATCGATCGTGTGTGTGGAGAGAGAGAGAGAGAGAGAGAGAGAGAGAGAGAGAGAAAGAAAGAGAGAATCAGATGCGGCCATTATTAGATAATGGACCTGGTTTGAAACAATACCGAACTCAAAATACATATATAAAAGGCAAATATAACACGCTCTTTAGAGATCACAGCTTTCACCATACGTATGTATTACACCAGTTTCCGGTAGTGCGATACATAAGGTTGCACATTTAGACATTTAGACCTAATAATCTAAATGTCTAAGATTATAAGGGTTTCATTGGCCGTAAGGTCACAGTAATACACGTTTTATTTTATTATAAGCTTTATTGTTTTTATTTTTTTTTGTTTAAATTAAAATCTAGACGTATTATAAGATGGCTGTAGACTTATAAAATAAAATATATAAATTTAGTGATGGATCGTGACTTGAAATCGTGGGGGTGCTGCAACTTTCGAAATGTACATACACACTGTAAGTACATTGTATACCTGTTTGGATAAAATATCAAAATTATGATAAAAAAATTTTAAAAAATTAAATATGAAAAAATATTGTTTATTTTCGATAAAATTATACAGTTTGGTATAATTCAAAATTACTTAAAAATAAAATCCATTATCATAACCCCAATAATGTTCATAAATAAAAACTATAACAAATGTTATGTTTTTAATTGTAATGTCCAAATATTTAAAGAGACGGAGTAAACACGATAAGCACTGCGAAGACTCTACTACTGGCGCAAACTGCATATAAACAACAGTGGAACTGCGCGACGGACAGTGCCGCATTACGCTAATAGCTCGCATCTCACTATGACGTGCATATGCTTGCACGCGTAGCAATATGACACTGGTAAACACAGTGCTGCTAGCGTCCTTCGCCCCTCCTAAATGCTACAAGATGGATTTTTATTATTTTTTATACAAAATAAGAGAATTGTATAGGATTGTTAATGATAAAATTAAATATTACAAGCAAATATAAATAAATTAATAAATATATTTATATATCGAGAAAAATTGGGGGTGCAGTTCCGCAGTGCGTATGCACGAGCCGCCCCTTTATATAATGCTCCTTTGTTCTTTCATTAGGCTTTTGTCCTAATAGGAATATAATTGAATAGTAAATCTATTGGATAATTTTCTTGCATTTATCCTGTATGATGAGTACCCAACCACCCTTAAGATTTCCATCGATTCATTTCACTACTGCGTCTTTAATTAATTATCTGACTTGCAGTACAGAAAAAAGAACAGAAGAAATGGAATAGAAAAAGGAGAGAGAGAGAATATACATAACAAAATATTACAACATATTAAAATGAATAAATAATAAAAATCATTGCTAAGAATCATAATCTAACGCATTAATTATTACCGATAGACAAACAAATAGTAAACAAGGAGAAGCAAAGAAAGAAATGTTTCGTGTTTATTATTTTTAAATTCTACTCGCAACCCTTCAAATTCCCCAATACTCTAATTGGCTCTCATTCTTTTTCTAACAAATATCTCTGCTTTAGGCGCTCATATTTGGGATTAGAGTTTTTTAATTTTCCTCCATCGTTCTCTGAATAACAGGAGCTCCCTTTCCGTGCAATTATTTTTCATGCAGAGACGTATTTTCTTTCAATGTTTCATTCTCTCTCTCTCTCTCTCTCTCTCTCATTCTTGTCACTGCATTGGCCAAGAACCAGAAATGGTTTCCGAATTTAGAATTTCCGACATCGTTATCTGCTTGGATATTAGTCTAATCTTCCGTGATTTCGTCATTAGATTAATAAGATAATCCCATCAAATTCCACAGTAATATCTCTAATAAATCAGTAGATACTTTCTGACTTTTAAGCAGCTCTTCTTATTCCATCTTATCAGAGCTATTTTGGGATCGATCTAGTAATTCTTCATTTGGTCAAAGTTAATGCTATCAGCTCATTGGCTAACAGAGGTGGATGCTGTGTTGTCTCTGTGTAGATGCCTGTTTGTGTGTAGGGGTGGATGGGAAGAAGAAACTCGCGTATTTTGAAAACGATCTTTCATCTAAGATAATCTAAGATTATCTTTGCGTGAAAAATGCTAAAAAATACTCTATCACACATGGGATTAGAACTCGGGTTTCTTTCTCAATTATGTAACATCATGTAATCATCTGACTACAAAGGCCTACTTTAATCAGAAGACTGAAGGATATCAAAATATTAAATACTGCAGTAGACCAAAATATGCAGTATAACAAAAATACATCAGACTGGAATCAAACCGAAGTATTTCCAAATGGTGCAACAGCCTCAATGTTACGCTAGGGCGCATTTCAAAACGCAAGGCTTCAGTGACATACTGTAATAACTAAATTGAGCAGTAAACATGAATATAATTAAAGCCTTTGCACAGTATCCAGTCCGGAAATATGCATGAAACCACCCAATCGACATATGCGAATAATAAAATATTCACTACTCTCGAACCATCGACTCAATCTTCATAAAAGCTTTTAGTCGCAAAGATCAATCCTCCAAACATTGATAATCATTATAAGTGCAGTATTTGCATATTCACTAACTAGATGTTCCTCGCTACCAATTATAAATAAAGCTGTGTTTGTTTGAGCACTTTGCATCCGAGTTCATCTAAGTCTAATCTACTGAAATACATCACTCATCTAATATTACTATGGTTACCTAATGGCATTTCATTTGATTTTATAGCGTGTCCATTGTTAGCAAATGTTACAAATATTTTCCAATCAACATCAGTTTATTGGTATTCTTGTGTCCAACAACAATAACAAAAAAAAATGATTATTCTCTTCTTTACGCGCTGTTTTCATTTTTAGGATTTCGTGGTACGCCAACTACTGAAGGCAAAAATCAGAAATATGGGAAGACAGCGGCAACTACTAGAGGATGAATAATCCATTTACCAGTGGCAGTCCATAAAGAAATATATTCCGAAGATAAAAAGAAATCAAGGATCTTTTATTTGAAGAAGATTTGGAGAAAAACAAAAAACCGATCTGTAGAACAAATGTGCCTAACACTCCCTTATGTTGATAGAAGTGATTTTGTTTAAATGGTTTCGCAATTGAATAATTGTTATTGTAAAAGCATATCTACCAAAATAAAACCCGATATTTAATCATATGTGTTTAAGCTGGTTTGTTCAACAATGTGTAATAATAATCTATCTTTATCCAAAAAGTCTGTGTATTTATTACTCCATAGAAAAATAAATTATATATACTTCATTAATGATGGAGTTTATCATTTTTATATACTATCGGGCATAAAATGAAGCGATATTTAAATTATTTGGTGAAAATAACAAAAAAAATCATGCACTAACGCTGCTTACTTTGACTTGGTTTTATTATAATTTTTTATCCTAAGATAATACGCGATTTTTTGAAAGAGTTTGTTTACGCAGTTATATGCAAATAGCATGAATTAATTCGAGATCTTTCAATCTCTTTTGATGCAAATAGAGTTTTATTTTTGGCATTTGTATACAGATACCAAATAATTTTGATAACAAAAGTTAATTTCATAAGGTCTTTGTTTGCCGGAAACTGCCCAAAGCATTTTTCGCATTCTTAATGCAAAAAAAAAGTAACTGAAATTTTTTTTATGCAACAGAACTCCTCAACAATCAAAAGGAAAATTACGCTTTTTTTTTTTTTTGTCGTTGTACTTGCTTTAATTTGCTTTTATCTGATGACATTAAACAAGTTTTTCTCTGGTAATTATTCCTATTTGTCCAGATTTTGAAAATATATAACTAATGTGTTATCATAAAGGTTCACATAAAATTAAAATATAATGTTTTTTTTTTTATGCAATAATTAATGACTGCAAAACAAAATGAATTCTTCATATTAGTGTTGAAAAAACTAACGTTTAGGCCATAACGTCATGCGTAGAAGTCTCACCAGTGACATCTATTTGGATACCGACAAAAGACGAATTTTTTCTTAACTGCTAGAAAAATATGGAAGATTCATAATAAAGTTTATATCTGTCATTCCAGAATCTTCTCAACGACATTATCAAGTAATCCAAACGATGCTCCTAACATTATTTTCTTAGTTTTTTTTTTATTATTATTATTAGTTGTGCATGTCCAGTAGACATTCGATGATGACGTCACTTTTTTTTTTTTTTTTTTATAATATATATTATATGTACGGCGAAATGATAATTTAAAACGAATATAAATCCATTATGAACGCTAGAAAATACTCAACATTTATTCTGCTTCGTGATAACTTCACATGTCAGATTTATTTTTAACGTATATATAAGTGTAGCATTTTGCTTCACAACTTCTATGACGATAAAACGCGTTTGTCAGATCTAAAAATAATAATTTTAAATAATAATACGCATAACTCACCACTAATTCGAATAAGTTTCACCCTTTTTTATATCAATTACCAACCTTGTTGGTGATTGATATAAAAAATAAATATCAAGTTAAATTGAATGCGATGCTCACGTGACCTCAGTCTCCTGTTCATTACTATTGAAGCATCTCTCTGAAGACGATTGTCAAGCAGTTTTAGTTGAATCGAGCATCACACCGTCATCGTGTCGCTTCTGTTCACGAATTAAGATGTTTTTGATATCTCAAGGGACTTCTTAAAACAACTTCCAAAGTCTCTCAACATAAAACAGAATAAATAAGAGATCTAGTTGATGCTTAGCTTGGCTGCTAAGATCTGTTAACCAAGTGTGACGTGTTCGTTTTTTGACATTCCATACTGCTTACGTATTCTCTCTTTCTCATTTCTCCAGGTCGTCTTTTCTATGTATGCTTTGACTCATCATATTTTATTCATTTTTTTAACGTTAATGGACATCCATTATGTTTCGGATTCATGTTTTAAATCCCATGGAAATAAGCTTGCTTGAGTTTCTTATTTATTTCCTTAAAAAGATTCTCAAGACGTCCACTTTACATCTTCGATATATTGGTGTGCTGTATGTAATATTTCTAGTGATATTTGATATTACTTGTGTGGATCACAAATTTATGTTGTGTTGCATAATCAAAATTCTTTTCGTAGACAATACTGTTTGCTATTCACGACAAGTGCGCGTTTGTCGAACTCAATAGGAATGCTCTTAGGACGTATAAAGTGTCGAAATAAACTCGGCACAAGAATAATAAATCCAACTGTTAAGAGAAGCGTAATCAGCTAATATTACTTTATGTCAACTCCATTCATGTCGGATCATGTTGTGGATTAGGCACCAGATATTGCAGTGCCACTCGAGCTTCTCTAAAACGCCTGGTGGTGATTTTTGCGCTTTCTCCATCAACTGTTACAAACAAATCACATCTCTTTCCTGATAACGATAGCTTCGCTAGATTCCTACACTTCATACAAAAAACAGTCTTTTAAAAGCTGAAATTCATATAAATATATTCTTGTATTTGTTTTTAATTCTTCAATTTATCTTTTTCCCCCCTAATACGACCGCATTTTTTTTTTTTTTTTTTTTTTTTTTTTTTTTTTTTTTTTTTGGAGGTGGAATTACATTTATTGTCCTTCACATGATAACCTACTCCACTTAAACACCTTCGTATATGTTTATGCTCGCAATTTGTGCTCATTGCGTCCAAATTTGAATACTGTTTATGTAAATAATAAATCTCCATAACGCCCTTGTAATTACTGATTTTCATATGTTGCATTGTTGAGGTCACGTGTTGTCAACCTATTCTTTGCGAGAGAATACATCAGATTAAAGCAAAAATAGAAAAACAATAAATGACAATATTTTGGATTCATATTATTCTAATGAGAAAAGAATAAATAAGAATCCAAGGAACAGTCTGCAAATGATCAAATAAATTAAAAGTAATCTCGAAGATACCTTAAAAGCCAAGTTCTAAGTAACGATGAATTAAAACAACCAATTGCGATATAAACCCGATTTCTCTAAGGTCATCATGATGACACTAACATTTTCAAAAACAACTTCGGAAGCCACTGCTTTGCACTTTTATTTTCATTTTTGCTTTTACTCCCGAGGACAGACACTCCAGCGAATGGTACCGTCAGTCAATAATTGGCCCGACTTTTGGAAGTCTGGATGGTCAGCCTTTTCTCAGCTATTCTCTGGAGAGATTAGCTAGTGATTCTTACAACCTTTTTATCGAGTTATGACTCTGATAACTGCGAAAATGGCGAAACAAGAGCGGTGATGTTTTTTCGGTGTAAAAGATTTTCGTAAGGAGTTGCTGGTCGTATTCCCAATGTGGATTTAATGTTCGCTTATTGACGCCAATGACTATCTTCCAATATAAGAAGTTGTTGGGTGCTAAATTGTGTAGAAAGATGTACCAGAAACGTCAGAATCACGGAAACTGTCAAAAATCCTGTATTAGTTTCTACGGGTTTTTTTCTTTCCCCCCTTGAAGTTTTTGTTCTGTGATTTCAGCAGGTGATTGGCATATCGCAATAATCTTGGAAGTTTTCTTTTTTCAAAAAAAAAAAAAAAAGTCTAAAAATACTAGAGCACGTTTTTTTTTTTTTTTACAAAAAAAAAAGAAAGCATATTCAAATAAACAAATGTTTATATTCGCTATATAATGCTCTAATTAATTATCAATGCTTATTAACGCTATATGCTACTTGAATTATAATTCTGTCATTAAAAATAAATAAATAAACAACATTATATACATTTTTGTGAAAACAAAATACTAAACAATTATTCTAATAATCACCAGAAGGAAATGCAGGAAACTTGATAGCAACAATAACGCTTGCAACACGAGACTTAAGTTTTCTATTGTTAACAACTAATCTCAGTATAAATGTGTTAATTGTTTTGTACATGCAACCTTGCGAAACTTATCGGCTGTATTATTACAGTAAAGCAGTTAACTTTAAAATCTTTTATGTTTTACCATAAAGACTTTTTAACTTTTGATGGTTAAGTATTTTTATAGTTATTCAGTATCGGCTGGTGTTTATCTACCGCAATGCAGAGTTGAAAATCCAATCACATTTCCAACCAAAGGGTTTCCTGAAAACCGACTGAGTTATGGAGGCTCATAACTGCATAAATTCTACGTGAATTCTGAAAAATCCTGTTCTTATTAGTCAAGACGTCTAGAATACTTCGCAGGATTTTGATTACACGTTGCAGAGGCAGTCAACATTTGACTGCCTGACTAATGTTTCCGCGGGATATTAGTCACGCTAGAAGTAGCAAGTCCTAACTTGCCATGTCTAAAATGCTCCTAAGGTGAAGCTATGAAAATGAGCTCAAGTACGTTAGATATCAGTTTCTGCTTGTAAAACAAACTCAGTCTCATAGTAGCGAAATCAGCATACGAGGTAAACTTATTGCCTTCATTTTATACACGCCATAAATAAAACTAATTAAATACCTTTTCTGGACTGGTTATCCGAGTGTCTACATACATACTTTCAAATCAATGGGCTTACAGAGCTGAATCCTATCCTGCTGCTGCCTATTGGAGGCCTGAAGTTGCTTAAAAACGTTCCATGTTTGGTCTGTAGAGCAGGGTTGAGACTATGTAAAAATAATTTTAAAAATATTTTTTAAAAAATTAATAAAATGAAAAAATTATTTTAAAGATTAGTCCACCCACTGTTACAGTGGGTGCACTAATGAAACAGTGGGAAATAATTATGAATAAGAGATGATGTGATTATAAACTATTTAGTGCGAGTAATGCGTGCAGTCTTTCAAGAGAAAACTACAAACTTCAAGTTTTTTTACCATTTTTTTACCATTTGTTCTGTTGCGTACAATTTTAGTCCAGTTGTAAGGTGTTCGATAGTTCAAACCGGTTTTTTATCGGTAACTTTGTTTCATTTTTTTTTCAATCTTCTAATTCTTTAGTGTAAGCTTGTTGCAGATGAATATTTATTCATCTGCAATAAGCTTAACTACGAATAGTTTAATGAAGCTCAACGAGCAAATCAGGTGGAGGAAAATTACCCATTCACCAAACGTAAGTTACTAACTCATAAATCTAGTTAAGAAAGTCAAAGAAATACCGCATCTCAAGAAATTCTCAATTATTATTGATTAAAACGATTACATATATGGCAGTGAAATACTATGTTGAATACACACGAATGCAGGAACATTACAAAGCAATAATTTCGGGGGGGGGGAATGTGATTATGGTGTATCTCTATGTAAGCAGCGTGAAACAAAGAACTGTAGAATGAAGAACCTAGAAAAAAGTTTGGTTTCAAAACCAATGAGTTAGTCGTAGAAGCCAATCAGCTTTATTAGCATGTAGTCAAACTCAGGTGGCAACTAAACATTTTCAGTGAATCATCAGCAACATTAACAAAATTTGTTTTCTTGCGAATATCAAACAGTAAGATGTTTGCTTATGTTGCAACAACTCGAAGACTTCCAGAAATAAGAACATCTTCCGAAAAACTGGACACTATTCAAAACGTGGGTTCAGTCGAAGAAGTAAATTAAGATGCAAATAATACGATTACATAATAAAGGTCGAAACCGGTCTGGGTAGTGACCTTCCACCATAATGTATAACATCAAACATCTCCTAGGAGATGTGTTTTGCATTATGGGAAATACTAAGAATAGTGATCAGAACTTTACCCACCTTTACAACGAGTTGCCCTAGTGTTGAACTACTTGCTTTAGCTTACGCTACAGTCCGCAGAAACTTTTATAGTTTACTATATTCGGCATGAAACTCTTTGATTCCTATCTTTGAGTTTCTTTAATATTTAATATCTCTTTAATTTAAATAATGTTACATCGCCGAATTGAAGCCTATTGGCTCTTTATTTGAATGATTACATAGACAAACTTGTAAAGACATTGAACTAAATGTCTTAGGTGTATTCAGCTTATAAAAAAATTGTGTTCATCACATTCAACAAAGAACATTGTGAAGTAACGGCGACTGTTAAGCAAAAATGCTGAAAAAAAAAAAAAATTGCGAAAAAGCAGAGAAGGAAATAGCGTTCTGAACATCAGAGCAAGTAAAGAAAGACCTATAAGTCAAGACAAATATGATACAACAAAAATTAGAACGAAAACCGATTTGGAAACAAAGTAAATAGAAAGGTCTACTAGGTACACGCTGTGAAAAACAAAGTATCGTGAGTGCAACATGCTACAGAAGTATTCAGCTGATTTCAGTTAATGTACAAAGAACAAAGCGAGTCGCGAGGTAGCATATTTACATTCCCTGTAACAATAAAAATAAAACTTCAGAAGAAAAGATCTACGACACACACACACACACAGATCAGTTGAAGACTCAAAGAACAGAACCGTTGCAATATTCAAATATTCACTTCCTCCAGCAGAAGTTGGAGATATCTTTCGTTTGAGAGTATATGCGTCGATAGAACATGCAGTATTCGAAGAACTACATGCCCTAAGTCAATTCCCAGAAAAAAATCAGATGTTATTAGATCTGCTTCCTGTTTGAAGAAATAAAGTCACTAATAGCTAGCTGCAATCAGATTGATCACAGGATGAAAAGGCCTAAGCCCGATACGTACAGGTACAAAAAATGTAACAGTAATCGAGGCAAGTGCAAACCTCAGAAAAATATGGCAAAAAAGCACAAAGAATTGCCATAAAAAGTATATACAATGGGGAATCATCATTCTAAATTCATATTTATAGATGAACTGACGTTTAGAATGATTTCAAGATATGCTTACGTATTATTCTAGATATTCACAATTATTTTAAATATTCATAATTGAAGTTTAAAAAATTTATCAATGAATTTTAAAGGCGAAATATGCTATGTAGATTTTTATTTGCTACGTGAAAAATATGTAATGGAAATTTAATGTCTTGTGACAGAGGGAGAAAAGACTGAAAATAAAAGGTGAGAATATATAAAGGATTACATCTTCATAGTTACATCTATGCTAGTTGTAATCCCTGTCCTTCTATGTTTGATATTCAAATTGCTTCCTTTATGTTTCTTTGTCTTTGATAGGCTACGTCAACTGCTGACACTGTCTTTCTCGATATGTCCTCAATATGACACCGAGTTTGTACAACACTCTAGCCAATGTACCTGAAGTAAAATACAAACTTATTTAATACTGATCATTAACAAACAAACTTACATTATAGCCAACAGTTTCGCCAGCAAACTGTCTGGCTTTTTCAAGGCGTTTACGGAAAAACATAAAAACTAGTAAATGCAAATTGAAAGAAACATAAAAAACGTTGTAAACCAACTAGTAGCTGGTTACACGTTCACGTGACAGAGAGGACTTATTGTTGTTATTCATTATCACGCATGCGTGTTTGTTGTAAACGTGTAATGTGATTACTGGCTAGCTGTAGTTCACATTGATTTAGAGAGAGGATCAGGTTTTTCCACGAACTGTTTAGGATTGCACCCTGATTTCTGCTGAGGTTTCCGCCGGTTATTAACACTATTGTGGCTTCCTTGAATAAACGATGTCTGTAGACGCCATCCAGATATGGCATGTAGCTGTTTTGCCACTCTATTGTGTGATTAGACGTACTGTCGTGACGTGTTCTATTGACGTTCGAATCCGCCATCTTGCTAAAAGTCACTTTCATAAAATAAAGGGAAACTAATTGCAAATTAATCACTGATCTAAGGGTAGAGAAATTTCTATTATACTGCGCCACTCTATCCTTAGATAAGTCTATATGAATTAGTAGGATCAATTCAAAATTAGTTAGCAGTCTTTTCATTCATTCTGGCCGAGGTATTTTATTTTCCACTTGGGATTCCCGCAAGATTCGAATTTTTGTGAACGGTGCAGTAAAAAGAATTTCAGGCAAATACAACAGTTAGGTTAACAAATAAAGCATTTAATATAGGTCATATAACACTTACATAAATTTTACTTCTAATTTTAAACAATAGAAATAAGTCAAACATTAAGTCAAGTCAATTACATTAGCACAATCTTCCAAGTCTTCACATGCACATTCTCAGCTTCTGGGTTACAAAGTTTCTACACTTAAATTAAACAAGCAGAATATCCAATCTAGTTAATTTTCACACAATTCTCAGTCATGCTATAAGTTCAAAATATCACAAGCACTAATAGCTGAAAATATCTTTCAAACAATTCTTATATCCAACTCTCATTCACGAAGAGTTTCCACAGTTAAAGTAGCGTTAAGGATAGCGTAATTAACACACAATTCTTCAAGCATTGAAATAATACACTATGATAAACCCTTACCGGAATTAGTTCCTAGTACATCATTTATGTTGTGAGCAAACTTTTGGAATTTATTTATCTTACAAAAAAAAACACATCAACAAGACTTATCCACGGTCATACTTAAAGCACTATCAAACGCACTTCAGAATTCTAGACATCAAATTCAGGGTTCTTCATCTATCCTCGTAATCACTCATAAACTAATTAAAACACTGTGAGGTTCTTTTTAGGGTAAATCGGAAATAAGCCACAATTCTAGAATAGCCGGGTTCATTCAGAATTCTTCCTTAAACGTCCAGCTACTTATTTTACCCGATTGTAGCATTAATTTCCTTTCTATAATTACTGCTGATTTCACTTTCAGCTAACTATAAAATTCGTTTCTTCCTTGCTCACTTATAAAAATTATCCACTTAACTCCTACCCTAAGAACCTTTTATTTACTTCTCTTCTCTAGTTTATCCCCTTGCTACTTTTTACTTCCAAAATTCCGTTCCGACTCCCCTACTACGTATATATTTTTTCTTCTTATTTTTTTTCCCACGCTCCCTTCACTCGCGCTCGTTTATTTCACGCGTCTCTATGACAACCGATAAACGTAAACATTCTCGCGAATGTTACATTAGGCTATACCACTACATTCAGTTATTACATAACGTTAAACTTTCACAAAAAAGAATAAATAGAATATTTGCATTTCAATAAGTGCGTAGTTAAATTACAAATAATTTAACAAGTTCTTATAATATTGACATAACAATAAATAAAATAACTTAATAATATTTAATACAGAACCTCTTTATCATTAACACTTTCTTTTGATTAAATAATTAAAAACTTGATATAATTAAGGCAGTTATATGATATCAATTATAATTTATGTTATTTACATTAAATAATATTTACAAATATAGTTCTTGTGACGGAAAATCATGTTGGATTCTGAATCAAATAACATTTATTCTAATTTCTACATAATCAGAATCCAACAGTACAGAAATGATCTGCTAAGCCGGAAGAGATGCTTCTGTTGTGGTTTACATCACCAACATGTTATTTTTGTCTGATTTGTAAACTCCGTGAAGTTTGTTCGATGTAGGCAAGACCACAGGAGCAAGGAATGTAATATATTCCTGGATATTTGTAGAAAGGCACCTTATCTTTTGGGGATCCTAAAACTTGTCTGATGCCGGTGGTTGGTTTGAAGCCCACTCTGATGTTGTGGGCTCTTAGTATTCTGGCTATTTGATAAGAAATTGACTTGATGAAAGGGATCACTACAGTAGAAATGTGCTGGGAGTGTGATTCTTCTTGTCTGGGATTGTCACCGTATAGATATTTTTGGATGATGTTTTGAGGATATCCATTTTGTGATAATGTGTTGGCTATTAGTGAGAGTTCATTCTGTGTATCCTCCTCTTCTGATATAAACTTTCTGGCCCTATATTTCAACATGTGGATAATGCTCAGCTTGTGTGTCTTGTGGTGGTTTGAAGTATAATAAAGATATCTTCCAGTATCTGTGGGCTTTCTGTAAATAGATAATTTGACACTATTTGATTGTTTCTTTATCAAGATGTCTAAAAAATGCAGTTGGTTGTTGTTTTCCACTTCCAGAGTGAATTTATCTTGTTATATATTGAGTTGATTTTATCCACAACGATTTTAGATTTTCTAAGCTGTCTTGCCATATAATAAAGATATCGTCAACATATCTCCACCTTGTAGATGGTCTAGGGGAGATTAGATTGAACGCAGTGTCTAAACATCTGTGTGACCTAAAATCGTTTGTGGATAAAATCAACTCAATAAATAGCAAGATAAAATTCACTCTGGAAGTGGAAAACAACAACAACAACTGCATTTTTTTAGACATCTTGATAAAGAAACAATCAAGTAGTGTCAAATTATCTATTTACAGAAAGCCCACAGATACTGGAAGATATCTTCATTATACTTCAAACCACCACAAGACACACAAGCTGAGCATTATCCACATGTTGAAACATAGGGCCAGAAAGTTTATATCAGAAGAGGAGGATACACAGAATGAACTCTCATTAATAGCCAATACATTATCACAAAATGGATATCCTCAAAACATCATCAAAAATATCTATACGGTGACAACCCCAGACAAGAAGAATCACACTCCCAGCACATTTCCACTGTAGTGATCCCTTTCATCAAGTCAATTTCTTATCAAATAGCCAGAATACTAAGAGCCTACAACATCAGAGTGGTCTTCAAACCAACCACCAGCATCAGACAAGTTTTAGGATTCCCAAAAGATAAGGTGCCTTTCTAGAAATATCCAGGAGTATATTACATTCCTTGCTCCTGTGGTCCTGCCTACATCGGACAAACTTCACGGAGTTTAGAAATCTGACAAAAAGAACATGTTGGTGATGTAAACCACAACAGCAGTATCTCTTCCAGCTTAGCAAATCATTTCTGTACGTCTAACTACACGATAGAGTGGCAAAACAGCTCCATGCTATATCTGGATGACGACTACAGACATCGTTTATTCAAGGAGGCGACAATAGTGTTAATAACCGGAGGAAACCTCAACAGAAATCAGGGTGCAATCCTAAACAGTTCGTGGAAAAACCTGATCCTTTCTCTAAATCAATGTGAACTACAGCTAGCCAGTAATCACATTACACGTTTACAACAAACACGCATGCGTGATAATGAATAACAACAATAAGTCCTCTCTGTCACGAGTAGCTAATGTTACTAGTTGGTTTACAACGTTTTTTATGTTTCTTTCAATTTGCATTTACTAGTTTTTATGTCTTTCCGTAAACGCCTTGAAAAAGCCAGACAGTTTGCTGGCGAAACTGGTAGGCCATGATGTAAGTTTGTTTGTTAATGGTCAGTATTAAGTAAGTTTGTATTATAATTATAAAACGACCAAATATGTTTAGTTTAACCAGTACCTGAAGCAGTATAGGTCTCTGAGCATCCAGTGTTTTTCTATATTTCAATGTTCATGTCCTTTTAACTCAAAAATGCATGCTGATACAGACTATGGATCAGTTTATGGGATAATCTGAATTACTTATTCCTACATATTGTACTTCGTGACTATATTATGATTCTCAGTTCAATAAAGTTCAATACATCCAATTTGAGAATGCTCGGGCGCGCGCGCACACACACACACACGATTTTAAGAAAGAAGTTGAAACAAAATGACAGAAAATACACCATCAGAAATGTGTCTGAGTTATTTAAGTTTTCGTTGAAAAATGAATAGCACAATATCTCAAATTAATTCTCCCTTATTTTCAAGACAGCATACAAACTGCAGAATAATTACAGAAAAAGAAAAGTTGAAGAATAATGACAGGTACAATGTAAATGCGTTCAGGTTTTACAAAAAAAAAACATCCAATTCCTTTTGTTTTAGTTATTCCATAAGTTCAGGATTCTGAACTTATGGAAAAACAAAGGTCGATTTACGAACGGCTACCGAAGAACAAATTACGTCGAAAAACTGGAGATCTGTGGGACTAATATAACCTCAAAATCAAGACAGTTTATGGAGAAACTGATTTAAACATTTTGAACATTGTTCAAAATTTTTGGCGTCTTGTTTGGTCTAAATCTATGCAATAGAAGACATGGAAAAGTCGTTTTAGCGGGTTTGATAGCATGATGTATTTGTGAGTTTACCAGTCGTGAGATCATTAGCATGGCTCTGCTGACTTTTCTCTGTAAGTAGTAAAACGCACATATTACTTCTTACAGAAACGTTGTGAATCTCATGTTAGTCACTAACGTGATGTATAACTGTTAAAAAGTTAGCATCAGAAATCTAATATGGTGGAAAATCCGAATCACAATGAGAAAACTGAACATGTAAGGTTATTTATTACACCAATGAGAAATATCGTTGATAGTTATTTAGGAAATTTTCTATGATTGTTTATATACAGTCAACAGCGCTTCAGATAAAAGTTTGTTCGATTTTAGTAAATAAGGAACAGTATTGTTCTATAGATATATAAAGTCTCGGTCAACGTTACTTTGACTAACATTCGGGGAGTGTCCTAACATAAAGAACGGCTACGTCTTTAGGTGTAACCGCGCATTCTCTAGAAGTGGGATTGACCGGGTGACGCTTTAACCTTGACATGGCAAAGCGATGGGATCGACTCTTCTCCATGAACATTAGCGATGCATTAACCCAATCTGCTCGTTCGATTGGCTGGTTACACCTTTGACGTTAAGAACCTCGCTTTCAATGCTTAGGCGGAGTTCAGGAGGTCAAACTGACTCTCTCTCGGTGTTAGTGATGCGAAGTTATTAAATCAAGAGCATCAGCACCTTCGAAAGCAATCATGAGAACATGAAAATTTACGAAAGCGTAAATAAGTGGAAAATAGAATTAAAAAAGCAACTTAGTTAGGGAGAGCCCACTAACACATTAAAATCTTTGGGAAAAATTAATTAATTAAAGAATATAACCAATTTTAAAAATTCGCAGTCTGGATAGATGTCGTATTACCATTGACTAGAGTCGCTGTGGTTGTGAATAACGTGTAAGAAAAAAAATGAAGGAAAGTGTTATGCTTAAAAATAGTAGAATAAAAGTATTCTTTCATAAAATTTCTTAATTTTCATTGCTTAAAATAAATACGTTAATGCTAATCAGTGTTAATAAAAATTAAAAATAAAGTTAATAAAAATTTTGTAATTGCCAGTACTTCAGTACAAAAATCTGATAACTAAAGGCCTAATTAGAGTGAAGTCCTAATTCCCCAAATTCTTTTATTCCTAAAATTGGTAACTAGGAAAGTATTATTATTACCGTTAAGTGACATCCTCCCCAAGGAGTCCACGGAATCAACGCGTACGATCCACTTCATACAATACACCACTATTCTACTGCGCCTACACACTACGCCATCTACCGCCCACTATGTTCTTTATTTATTTATTTTTTTTTTTGGTTTGGGTATATGCAGGATGAGAAACCCGATTTTCCAGGAAAGAAAGAAGTATGTGTGTGTGTGGGGGGGGTCTGCTATTCTCTGATAAAGACGAGAATCAAAGAAAGAAAAAAAAAACAGCGGAAGACTTGGGAATGACAGCGGATATTGTTGGTTGTATAGATGGTACTTAAAGCAAAAGTACAGCGAAAAACATTACTTACGCCAAAGATCGAATAAAATCACAGAAAAAAGTTCTAGTTGACGACTAGAATCTAACTTATAACGGCATTTCCTCTGGCGGCAAAATACAATGGGTTCAAACACCATTTCCATAGGGCTACATGGACACAGAAAGTCGGGGCTGGTGCATCATCTTTAGTATCGGCCATCACTGAAATAAATGAAGACATTTAATAGTTCGCATAACGTGGAGATAAACCAAATTGTGCAAGGAGTTGCATAAATAGCAAGAAATAGAGCAAAGGAAATGCGACAGCCAAGATTTTCAGTAAATATGTGTTCTAGGTAATCTCAAAATGATCTTATATGATGTTAACATTTGATTTTTCATGAAAATGATTTTTCTCTATTCGTTTCTTCAATATGACGATATTTTATTCAAGAAAAAAATATTTAACGGTAGCTGGTGGGTTAGAGTGGAGTGGCAGAGAAGTAATTCAACAAAAGAGGATTTGTTGGTGATTATTTCTGTGCATTCTGTAAATAAGAAAACAATGCGACAGTCGATTCAGCCAAAAATAAGGATGTCACATTTATTTTTATCTAATTACTTGTGTTAAAGCTAGTTTCATTATGAGAATCATTCTTTTACTGTATTACATTTATGCAAACACAAAAATCAACCAAATAAAATAATGTTTTGATTTCAGGCATTCGGGCATCAATAATATTTTGCGCTAATTAGTGTGCCCTCCTATTGAAATGCAATCTTCAGTTGTGTTATTACTTTCATTTACGACACTATGAAAGAAACAACACAGATTTATTTTCTTGGACTTACGATTATTATTTCTAAGTGAAATGCATTTACAGGAAGAAAAAAAACAAACAAACAGGAAATCTATCCTTTATTTATTTATTAATTATTTTTTCTGTTTTTTTTTTTCTTTTCTCGTTGAATTTGAGCTTAGGTTTAAAATGACACGCCATTCCAAGTCTAAATTAAAAGTGAAATTGTTTACTGCATTCTTTTCATACCTCCTTTTCTTAGCTCGAACTTTTTTGCTTTTAAGAATATCTTTGAACAAATATTCAGCTTTTAATAAACATTGTGCCCTTTAGCATTTTTCCCAACTGGGTCTTAAAGAAGACAAATAAGTTTTTATTTTTGTTACTTAGATTCAAATTTAGTTGCATGAAATTTCAAAGCACACTCGTCCAATGCATACAAAACGTACGACAGTTGAATAAACTAGTAAATTTTAAATGCACGGATTCGATAGGAAATCTTAGAAATAATTATTTATTTCATTTTTAGTCTATCCATAAAAAGTGGTAAATATACAGTGAAAAAATAATTATTAGTAAAAGTAAGACTGAGTAAAAAAAGGTTTTGAGTTATCATAGTCATAATTTCGAATTCTAGTGAATGGAGAAAGTTTGTATGGGTTTTTACAGCTGGTTACTAATTAGTTGACTGGCGAGTAGGGTTGTTTCCCTGCCGAAAACTTAGTTCTTATTAAACCAACATCTCAACAAAAAAAAAAAGAAAGAAAGAAAGAAATAGACTATAGAACTCATGTGATTTCCGACAACAATACATGCGTTAGTGTTTTGGATCGTGAGAGCGTAGTAATTGATTTGCACTCTCGTCTCCCCTATACCTTTAAAATCAACGAAAGTTATAGACTCAACTACTAGTGCGGGCTAGGGTGAACACAGCTGCCAACTAATTATCAAAAGGTAAGTCAGTCAAAAAGAGATCTCTAATTTTTTTTTTTTTATTATTATTTCATGAAACAATAGTGCCGGTATGTGATAATGTATACTCCTAGATGTGGGTATACTAATTATTATGTGAAACATATTACACGTGATATTGTTATTATTATTATTATTATTATTATTATTATTATTATTATTATTATTATTATTATTATTATTATTATTATTATTATTATTATTATTATTATTATTATTATTATTATAGTAATGTACGTATCACATGTAAACCGATGTATGTAATATAAATATCATATGTAAACAAATGTAAGTAATGTATCATATGTGATCAAATGTATGTAAACTGTAACAAAAGTATGCAATATAGAATGATTATATCTATTGATATTGTATATATAGAGTGTAAAATTGCAAAGAAACATCTGTAATAATCATCATTATGAATATTATAATAATATACGTTGTAAACAGTTATTGTTATTATTTAAAAAAACTTTATGTACGAGAAAGTATTTGTTATGCATAATTGTGTTCCTATAATGTATGTAATTTATCTGAGAAATAATAAAAATGTTAAAAAAAATAAAAATAAAAATAAATTATTATTAATAAAGTTGTAAAATTGTAAAGTTTCATTGTTCATTGATGCTCGATTTTTTTTAATTTTAATTATTATTGTGAAAAGTGCATAATGTTAATATGCATTCAGCATGTTAATAAAAAAAAGTAATTGTTAATGTGAATTGTGAATAAAAATGAATTGTAAAATTAAAATGTAAATGACAAAATGCAAAAATAGCTGTTTATATGTTTTAATGTAAAACTGTAAAAATATTTTTGTTAGGATTACTATTAATTTTAACATTAATTATGGTATTACATTGTCCTAATCATAATAATTTCAATAACATGTAACAAAATGTATCCTACACTCATGTAATTTCTATGAAAGATAATAAACTGTGTTAAAAATATTATTATTATTCCTTCTTCTTCTCCTTACTATGTATTAGGCCTACTGGCCTGTTACAGAGCTGACTTGAGCTCTTCTAAGTCGTACTCGTCCTGAGGATAAGTTGACTAGCTTTATGCCTCCCGGCATATATTCTGTGGGTGTATCTCGTGTGCTCACGGGGCTGGTTTGTCGGCTTGCGGGAGGAAAAATCCCCAGACAAACTGGGAAGAAAAAGCCTGCTATCCGCGCTCAAGACCGGCTAACTTAACTTGTCTATGCCTGAGAGCTCCTTAAGCTCCTCACGTTGGCTACGGGAATCGAACCCAGAACACTTCTTTCCCAGGCATATGTTGCGAAGCGCATAGCCACTACGCTAACCGCGCGAACATCATTATTATTATTATACGGACACCTCCATGGAGTCTGAAGACTCATCGCGGGAGACCCAATCTATCCACACAATGTATCATACCTGTCCTTGAACCCATTAAAAGACATAGCACTCACAACGGACTCTGGCAACTCATTCCACTCATTGACAACTCTCCAAGCAAAACATCTAGTCCTCACACCACTACTAACCACACATTTATTCAACTTCCAGGGATGAGCCCTTGTTCTGGTCCCTCTAGCCAAGTGCTGAAACATTTCCCCTGCATCTATCCTATAAAATCCTTTAAGCAATTAAATATTTCTATCGTATCCTCTCTTTTTCTCCTATCAACCAACTTCTGCAATCCTCACACCCTCAATCTATCCTCATAGGGCATATCTCATAGGCCACTCACCATCTTGGTCACTCGCCTCTGAATCCTCTCCACTGCTTCCTCTTCCCCAAGAATCCCAAGGGACCAGACCTGAGCACAGTAATTTACAATATGTCCTAAACTTTAACTCTCTGTCTACCCCCCTCCTAAATTTCTAAATTCACCTATTTCTTGGAGTACAGTGCCATCAATGTGATATATGGCTTGTAATCTATTTATTCCAAAATGCATAACTTTACATTTCTCGACATTAAACTGACACCTATTAACAGTGCCCATAGAGACACCCTATTTAAATCGACCTGCAAGCCTCTCCACATCGCCTTGGTTAACTATTATTCTACCTAATTTCGCATCATCAGCAAACAACTGAATATTTATTTTAAGGTTATTTCCTATATCATTTATGTACAGATTAAAAAGCAATGATCCTTTCACTGAATTGAATCTTGTGGCATACCACTGGTCACCTGTTTCGTCTCGATTCTGCCCCTCCACATACCACTTTTTGATATCTGTCCCGCAACCACCCTCTTATCCACCAGTGTCATATTCATCCCCAGAGTTCGATGTGGTATTTTGTCAAATGCCTTTGCAAAATCCAGAAAAATCATCGTGTAGCCGTTTCCTTTATCCAACTCATCTGTAACTCCATTATTAAAAAGTTACTAAATTACTAAGGCATGACCGACCCTTCATAAAGCCATGTTGACCCTCATGCAGTATCATATTTGTATCCACCCATTCTTGAATTCTCTTCTTTACCAATTTTTCCAGTACTTTTATCACCACGCCTGAGATACTGATTGGTCTCTAATTTGCTACTGTAGTCTTAGAACCTTCCTTATGCAAAGGAATTATTCTGCCCTCTTTCCACTACCTTGGAACTTTGCTAGGGCTGAGAGTTAAATTAAAGAGCCTATTCAAAGGCATTGCCAGTTCCCTTGCACATTCTTGTAAAACCCTAGCTGATATCCCATCTAATCCCACAACTGTATTTACATTGAGATTCTGCAATATCCTAAGAATCTCCAATTCATCCACCTCTGTTCCTACCTTAGTGTCTGTCACATAGTTTAAAGCAGTAACCTCACTTCGATGATATATGCTTGCAAAGTGGTCACTCAGTAATTGAAATATTTTATCTGCTTCTGTCTCCTCATGACCATCATCATTCATTAAAGTTATCTCCCATAGCCATTCTTCCTGTTACTTGTTACATAACGAAAGAACTGTTTGGAATTTACTTTAGCTTGCTTGGCTAGATCCTTCTCATAATCTTATTTTTCCTTCCTTGTCAATTTTAACATAAAATGAAAATTTCTTCTTCCAAATGGGAACCATTTATTATACTGAAGAATAAGATTTCTTCTTATAAACGATCACAGAGGGTAAGTGTTCATATCACGCACGTGAAAAATTATGCTGAATACAACCTAGTATATGCGAGAAATTTTCCTGGTGCAGGAGAAAAGAAGTTAATGGTATTGAATGTGTGTACATGTGCGCGTATACACGCATGGAGATGAGGACTTGTGCGGGGGTTTTGTAATACTGTAAGTCGACACGTTTCGTCAATGATTTAAAGAAAAACTGAAAAAACGATGGTTCGACGATTTTTTTAATAAAAATTCCAAAAGACGAATTTCAATAAAATATCTGTAGCCAAAGTCCCGGAATAGCTTTTGTGTGGACAGAAAGATAGACAAACTGAATCCAGTTTCTAGAAATGCACTCGATAAAAAGGTAGTGTTCACTTGCTGTGATAATAAATGATGTGAATAGAAAGAATGATATTGCGAAATGCAACTTTATCTGTGAATACCTCAGATCATTTCCTTCATGTTTTTATTTTGAACCTTAATAAACAGTTGATAAATTGAAGGTAGAATAGATCCAACAAAGTACCTTATAATTGCTACAATTTGTCTTTTAGATATCACAATAAAAAATTATAATAAAATAAATACTATAGTGAAAAAATCTGCAAAAATTTGTACACTCTTCCTTTCTTATGTCTGTGTGTTTTCTTTCTTTCTTTCTTTTTTTTTTTTTAGGAAAACAAAATTACAAATTTGAAATGTTGCTTTTATAACACCTCATTAAAAGTGAATCATGACAGAAATCCTAACTTCATTTCTACAAAATAGGGAACGTTAATAAGATTAAAAATAGCTATTTTTTTTATTTATTACACATTTATTTTACTGACAGTTCATATTTGTTATATATTTTTGGTCACTTTTTGTCCAATTATTTGGCTGAAAACATTAAAAAAAATAATTGTGACAATTTTTTTTCTTATTCACATCTGCTGCCCTATGCAAGTCAACACAATACAAAGAATCATTTAAATATTTGCGAATCACCTCAAACAAACAATTAATATTATCTGATTTCCAATCTTTATTCTATATTTCGCTAATATATTTCGACTTCTATCATAAAGTAGCAAGAAAATTCTCATTTTGCATACCCGGGATGAATTATGCCTGCAAAATGTTATACTTATCCGAAATTATCTACAACGAATGAAATAAATGAGGCTATTATTGTCAAAACCATAAAATATAAGCCGCAAAGAGCCATATTTATGGCTATGCAGAAGTACCTGTTTTCATCAGCAAATTACAGTCTGTGTTAATTAAAGAAAAGTTGTATGTTTCCAAGTCTACGAAGCTATTTTTGTCAATATTTGCAGCATCGTTTGTAGCAAACGACGCTGCAAATGTTGTATTAAAACATACTGTATTATTGATTTAAAAATGTGATACGTCTCTTGTTTTTCTACAATTCATTTACAATTGCCTTGTGTCTAAAGAATAGGAAGAAAAATGTGTTCTTTCAATTGAACATAATATATTTGAACGATGCTTGAGTCACACAGAAATGAATGCATATTATTTGTATTAAAATAAAAGAAGTTTTTTTATAGATTATCTTAATGAGGTGCTTCCTTTTGATAGTTGAAATTCACAGGAAAATAAAAATTAGTTTGTGCTTTAAGAAGCTGGTTTTAAATTTAAAAATAAAAAAAAAGTTATGTAAAAAAAATGCTGAACTATCGTCTTATGAACGTTATTGATCCAGAAGCACTTAAACGAAATTGAAAATAATGAAAAATTGTTACTCAACAGATTGTCCTCTCATTTTTAAATTGCCAATAGGTTTTAATGACTCGAAGTTTTTAAATAAATCACATTTTTTTATTAGGATGTCATTGTTTTCGATGACATCCTAATACAAATGGCATGCTTATTTTATTTTATTTTTCATTTTTATATTCGGTTTCATATTTTTCGCTACAATTAAAAAAAAAAAGTTAAATGCCAAGTAAGATCGTGTTACTGAGTTATTTTGCTGAGTATTAATGATATTTGGAGAGGTTCAAACATATCTTGAAGGGCTGAAGGACCAAAAATGTTGAAGGAACAAACACACACACAAAAAAAAAAAAAATTCTTAGTTTATTTTATATGACACTGAATATGGTTGACTATATTACAATTTTGCTAACTTAAATTCAAGTACTAAGCATATCAAATTGTTGAATTAAAATATTTAAGTTTATACTGAAAATATTTAAATATTTTACTATAAATATTTAAATATTTAAATAATAAAAAGAAAAAATAATTCTAAGGTGCATAATACGTGTTAAATAACAGAGAACAAATCTTAAAATAAGGAACAGCAAGCACTTGTAGATCTAAGCTTAGCGTTAGAGCTTGCAGTTTCGTTCTCGCTTCCCACAGTAAATCAAAGCACGGAATAATACAGCTCTTGTACATCCTGCCGGCTTCTACCTCATTAAAGTGCAATTCGTGACGAACAAAGTAAAAGAAAAATGACGTTAATTCTCCTTTAGGTGAAGTAATGTCAAACACCTGTCTAAAGCCGCTCAAGAATTTGTAAGCGGCTTTGGTCTGCGAGTTTGTAAAGTAGCTGCCGTATATACGTTTGTAACCTCCCTCGGTCACAGAAAGTGCATAATGCACGAGTAAATCATAGAAAAGTCCCTACAGTATCTTTAGTCGAGCAACAATGTTTATTAAGTACGGAGTTGAGCTACCGTGAATACGTGACGATTGTCTGTTGTCCCGGTTAGTGAATGATTTGTTAGTAAAACTGTTTCCTGTTAGATAGTACCGATGTAGGAAAGATAGTTTTAGCTAATCCTTTTTAAGCTTAAGAGAAAAGACTCCAGCTTTTTACTCATTCTTAGCAGTTTTAGGTTAATATAAAGAAGGCAGAAAACAGAATGGTGGCGTTGGTATAAGATACTTGTGAATTAAATTTAGAAAGAATTTCTAGTATAGGGATTATATAAGAGGAATTATCGGATTATATAAGAGGAATTATCATAGAATATAATATAAGTAGTTTATCCATTCAGGATATTAATAGAACACAACATCAGAAGAAAATAACCACAGGCATAAAATATGAGCCAATGGAAATTTGAGCAGCTTTTCGGACGAAAACCTACAGGAAGGAAGGAAGGAAAAACGGTACGGAAATCCCGGTGCTCTGATGTCGAAATAATCAACCAGGAATTTAAAGAATTCAGATTATTATTAGTAGTAGGGATAGTATGCAAAGAGCTTAATAGGCTTAGTATGAGGAGCTTCCGAAAAGTAAGGTAATAACGCATTTTTTTTTTCTCGAGGATATTTAAAAAGAATAGGAAGTTGAAATTATGCTCCAAGAAAAAAGTGAACATGCACCACTTCCCCAACGAAGTCTCCAAATGTATCGATGCACTTGTCCCAACGATAGATCACAATAGCAGTACTGAAGAAGTCCGTGCTCACACCCAGTAACCAACATCTCATCGCCTGATGGACTTCGTCATCTGCAATGAAATGCATTCCGGAAAGGTGTTTCTTGAGGGGACAGAACAAATCTGAAGGCGCTAAGTCTAGGCTTTTTTTGGGGGGGGGGGGGGTCGTGGCGGAGTTTCCCAACGATTACAGTGCAACCACTTACGAGTGGTGTGCGCAATGTGTAGAGTAGCGTTGTCGTGCATCAAAATCATGCCTCTTGTCAGGTGTCATGGTCGTTTGCGTCGAACGTTGGCTTTCAGTCTGTCCAATGTCGCGCAGTAAAGCTCTACATTGATTGTTCCTCTCTTCGGGAAGAAGTCCACCAACACAACGTCTTGGTGATCCCAGAACACTGTGGCCATGATTTTCGAACAGTGGGGACAGTTTTGAATTTTTTGCGCACAGGAGATTGTGGATGTTTCCAGTTCATGGATTCTTGTTTACTCTCGGGGTAAAGTGATGAACCCAGGTTTTGTCTCCTGTGAATAGGAGAGGGAGAAAATCCTGGCTGCTGTCGCTGCATCGCAACAGATTCTCCGGAGATGTATCTGAAGGATGTGTGTCGGGGGAGGGATGTGTCCCCCCGACAACTGTCAGAGGAGCCCTCTGACAGTTGTCGGGGCACCCAGCAGCAGCGCACCTTTCGAAAGCCAAGGACATCGTGAACAATTTCGTAAACAGTGGGCTTCCTAAAGTTCCCTTTTTGTGAATTTCACTCACCCGTTTTCAAGAACGATGTCCTTAGTGCACGAAATGTTGTCTTCTGTCTTGCTTGATGAAGACCTGCTCTCCCGATGTCGATCTTCAAAGTCACTACGGCCCTCTTTAAATTCACTCAAAAACACACCTGCTTCTTTGACATCATCTTTCCGCCATCCACAACAACAATGATATAAATGATTTTATCCTTTCAACTTTCTTCCATTTACAAATCTTGGTTGTTTACAAAGTAACGAAGGTAATTTATAAAGTTTTTTGTAATAACTGGATAAATACTCTGTCACAATTTCTGCATATATCTTAGTGAAGCCAAACTTGTCTGCAGAGTTACCATAAATCAGATACTGAAAAACAAGTACAAAAAAGTTGTTGTTTTTTTATTCACAAAGGATAGTCATGAACTTTGGTTCATTGTCAAGGCCACTGGTCACATTTATTTCATTTTTTATTTCATCCTTTATCACATACTGATGATTCTCCATGCCTTTGCCAAAACCGATAAGCTGACACTCCTGATCTCGTATCTCCATAGACTTCTCAATATCTGCTACATCCACAACAAAATAAAAATTCTTCATTCTGATGTATCAAACAATTTACACTCAATGCTTCTCATAATTTTCTGCAAGAAAAATAATACGTAAATCTTGAGCTATATATCATAAAATATTCTGGTTTTGATATATTTCACTAGCTGTCAACTCTGTGCTTTAGACTTGCCCCAGTTAATTCATTTTTAACGTTTTCTATTCCACAAGTATATACCTGCAATTCAACTCTTCCCGTTTTGCTACCTTCCAATTTCTCTCACTTCACTATAATCCCAAAGATTAGTATAGATATCTATTAGGAGCGACTTTTTGCAATATTCTGTTAGTGATGATCTCAAGTACGGATTCTACAACAGCGGTTCCACAGATATTCTAGCTTATGTCACATACTATTAAATAACAATGTGAAAAGATTTATTTTAAAAAAAGCAGGTTATTGCTCACAATATCTCCAAAATTTCTGGATAACCACAAAGATTGTGGTTATCCCAAAATACAAACCTTCGTCCTTTGGCCTTCTACATGCATTTTGTAACTGACGTTTAATTTCCTCTCTGGTTGAGAGGCAAATCTTGCCGATTCGCCTCAGTGTTTTTGCTTTTCTCTCTCTCTCTCTCTCTCTTTCTCTCTACCTTCTGTATGCAATGATCTTCTGCCACCAACCGGATTCATACATCATCCAACTGAGCGATGTAACCATCTACTACACCACATAACAGTTCTAAATTATTATTTAGACTAAAAATAATATATGGACGATGAATGTTTCATAAAGGAGCCTCCAGGTTAAGTTTAACAAGAATTCATTGCAGGTCAAGAATGAAAGATGATACAAGCTCACAGTGCTAGATATGTAAATAAGGCATCCGACTGCAATTGCACAGCTTTGAAGACAAAGAGCATCTGATCATGGTGATGATTAGAGTCATTAAACATAATTTTCCCCTTATTAATTTGCGTTATCTCTATGAAATATATATAGAAGATGATTGTGAGTTTGTGATTTAGAATGAGTTAAGATATTTTCGCTTGTCTTGTACATATTCAATTAAGAATTGCTAATATCTACGAAAGAATTAATTCAGCATAAATTCATCGTTATTTGAGAAATATCAAGCATCCTTATGATAACATTCATTTGACATTTGTCAAGTATAAAATCACTATAACTACTCCACGAAAATGAGTTTTTAAAGCTCTCCTATTCTTGACTTATATTTTGAAATTACAATGACAATTTAAGTCATTAGCTTGTCATAAAGCATCATTTATTCTTATTATTTAAGTGATAAATATTTTAGATTTAAGAAAAACATTTTCAATCTAAAACTGAATGTAAATTCTAAATGAATCTTGAACTTAATACACAGGTTTTCGATTAATGAACACGAAATCCTGGCAGCTACTAGGAATATTGCATTAAAGATTTTTATGTAATTGGTAATCTACAAATAAAATCTTTAATAACATAAGGCAGTGGTTATGATAATGGCTTCAACTGTCAGCAAATAGAAAACTGTAAATGGGCGATGGGAAGGGTTAAAAACGATTATACAATAGCAATGAGATACTGTACATAAGAAGAACATCTGGTGATTCAAGACTAAACAGAAAATGAAATGGACATATACAAATGAAAGAATTGAACCAAATACTGCTAGAAATAAAAACAATACGAAAACAATTACTATTACTGTGTCACACCTCCAAAGAGTCTAAGGACTGATTGTGGGAGGACACCATTTTACTATAACTCACCATCTCCCTTACTTAATCCTTCACCTACACAACTATCATCAATGCACAACTCCATCTACCACTCATCACCACCACCAATATTTTTTTCTGTAAGCTACGTATAGAAAGGTTACTTAGAAAAAATGTCGTACGAAAGAATACCCAGAAAGGTAATGGATTGTATACGACACCGAATAGACCAAGAATACTAATCAGCAGGGCCATCGCCCTATTAGATCGCGCCCTGAGGCAAACAATTAAATATCGCCTCTGGTGGATTATAAGGCAAAAATATAAGAAAATCTCCAATTGCTATTTGGTTTTTATTACAAGAGAAACATTAATGCAAAACGATTACATAATAATATTAATTAAATGTTTGCTCTACGGGGATATCGCACAATAAAATTGTTTCTAAGCTCTTCTAAATTTAAATTATAAGCTATGTCCGCCTCTATCGATGTAGTTGCTAGACCAATCAATCTTTCTTGGGTCATTGCTGTTCCTAAATAGTTTTCAATCAGTTTAAGCTTGGAAAAACTTCTTTCCGCACTTGCTACGCTAACAGGAATTGTTAGAAAAGCGACGGCGCCTACCGCAATATGGCTGAACGAGCGCCCTTATTAAGCCGCGCCGTGAGGCAGGCTGCCTCTATGTTACCCCATGTCGGCGTTACTGCTGATCAGAGAATGAAAACAGACTATCTAACCTAAATATGTAATAATGGGGACAGAGTATTATATGTAGGACTTGAGCCAAAATGTAATTTGGAGATTCAGGATTGTTTACATTAATAATAATAATAATAATAATAATAATAATAATAATAATAATAATAATAATAATAATAATAATAATAATAATAAACTTTCATTTTAAGACATCAGAGTAGTCTTAAATGCACGAAACACTTCTCTAGGCAAGTATTCCGTAATGTTTGAGTTATCTCATTTATCTCTTAAACTATTCCAATGAACAACAGTTATCACCATTTTTATACCGATAACAATGGCTGATTAGTTATTAAACTAAATGTTTTAACGCGTTATTAAAGTTAAGGGATATTACATCCCATATTGTTTCATAGAATATAAGCTAGGTTCAGAACTATATAAATACGTAGGAACAAGATTCAAAGAAAGACTATTATTATTTTTAAATAAAATTTACTCAACTGGTATCCCCCCAATAGAATGGAAAAAAGCAATTGTGATTCCTATCTTTAAAAAAGGTAATAGAGATGACCCTAAAAACTATAGAGGTATCAGTATACTAAATTCCTGTTACAAAATATATAGCAGAATCTTAAATAACAAACTAATGAAATATTCCGAAAACTTTATTCTAGAGGTACAGAATAGATTTAGAAAAGGACGATCATGTATAGACTTTTGTCTAAAATTAATAATAGAGAAAAGAAGAGAATATAATTTAGAAACACATATTGCATTTATTGACTTTGAAAAAGCATTTGACAAAGTTAAAAGAAACATATTATTTAACATATTAAAAGAAAGACAAATACGAATAATATCCTAAAAGCTATCACAAGTATATATGAAAATGATCAAATACAAATAAGATTAAATCACGAGCTATCAAATACAAGAGAGATAAACCAAGGGGTCCGACAGGGACGTCCCCTCTCAGCAACTCTTTTTAATATCTACTTAAATGAAATAATAATAAAATGGAGTAAAAATTTACATCAAGGAATTAAACTTTCAACTACAGTTAACTTAAACACTCTCCTCTTTGCAGATGACCAAATAATAATTACAAATTCTGAAGATAACTTACAGAAAGCTATTTTAAATCTAAATGAGATATCCAAAGATTATGGTATGATGATATCAACGGAAAAATCAAAAACTATGGCCTTTAAAGGACAAGATCCAGCAAGAACTAAAATAGTAATAGATAACAAGATCATAGAACAGGTGAATTCATTTAACTATCTAGGATGTATGATCACATATGAAAATGAAAAAGATATAAACATAAAAATAACAGGTGTAATTAACTCTATATTTAAACCAAACCTAGTTCAAAAACAAACCAGGCTAAAAGTATACAATATATTAGCCTTACCGGTCTTAATGTATGGAAGTGAAATCTGGACAATAAAACAAAAAGATAAACAAAGATTAACGACAGCAGAAATGAAGTTTATGAGAAAAACTGCAAAGTATACCCTATTTGATCACAAAAGAAACGAAGATATTATGAAAGAATTAAACCAAGAACCAGTAATAGAAAAAATTAAAAACTATAAACATAAATGGATGGAACACGTTCAAAGAATGAAAACAGAAAGATTACCAAAACAAGCCTTAAAGTACAAGCCATTAGGAAAAAGAAAACCAGGACGTCCTCTTAAACGATTCAACGACGACTTCTAAGGCCGGAACAGGCCATGCTAGGCCTAAATCCTTGATACGTATGATGATGATGATGATGATGATGATTGTTTCATAGCCCAATAAGAAACTCAAAGAGTTTCATGCCGAATATAGAAATTATATAAAGTTCGGAGAGTCCAAGCGTAAGCAAATACCTGGATAGTGCAACACGTAACCCATTTGATAGCGCACCACTGAGGCAACTCATAGTAAGGGTGCAGCAAGCTCCGTTCACTATTCTTGGTATTTACCCATAATGTGAAACCCAGATCCTAGGAGCTGTATTGCTGTTCTACATTATGAGAGAAGGTCACTACTCAGACCAGTTTCAACCTTCATTGAGGTCTCATCAGTGAGTAGGCAGACCTAGTTAATACCAAGTTTGTAGCGAATAGAACTTACATACCCTACTATAAGAATTGCCAAGAAGGTGTCCTAAATAAATGACTAATTATATGAAGAGTCAAAGGCTCTTTGGCTCTTCATATAATTAGTTTTAATGCGTTTTTATTTTCAGAGCAGACTCTCACGTAGTATCAGGTCGCAGATGTATTAACTGCTAAAAAATAAGAATAAAAACATTTCGTTCAATTTAATTGACACTGTGGTAGACGTTTCTCTCGTTTCCATTACTTCGTAAACTAAATGTTATTTGATAAATTGAGTCAGTAAAACCAGAATAATACTGAGAGTGTAAAGTAAGCCTCAGAGAGGAGATATTATACTTTTTTTTCATTAAATATCTGCTTACATTTTGTAGTGTTCTGAAAAACATCAGGCATAGCTTCGCATTAAAAAAATTAATTTAGCAAAGATTTCAGAATTTTTTCCCCATCATCTTCAGAAGTTTCTGAAATAAACTAATGCTGTCATTAGTTATTATATCACGAACGAGAAAAGGCGAAGCTTTGAAAAATATCGTCAAGATCATTCGCATTACAAATATAACTTGATTGTTGCAATATACTGTAGACATTGCGACAGTAATTTTAAAGGTCCTAAAATTTAAAACAATAAACAATAATGCTTTTAAATTATTTTTTGATTTACTAAAATTTACTTTGCATATTGTAGTGGAAAAGCAAGAGTCGATTCTGAGATAAATTTCAAAACAGATGCCATGCACCACTGGAAAAATCTGGTTAAGATATAATTCTGTTAGTAATACCATTTGAAAATATTCGGTCGGAACTTGGCATCATCATCAGCATTCAGGAATGTATGAGTAGCGCTAATCTATGTTGGTATGGTCACTTAAGCAGAATGAGTACGGAAAGGCTAACAAAAACCAATGTTTGATGCCAGGACAGGAGGAAGACAAGATCTAGGTGGATTCATACAATTAAGAGTACTTTAAACGACCGAAATATAAGATCTAACAATACTGAAGTGCTGACATGTGATACACCAATTTGGTGGGAAGTTAGTAATGGTGTAAATTCTTCATGTAATACCATCGTAGTATCCTGTACACCAGGGGAGAATGCTGGTCTTGAAATTCACGCTTGCTCTTGTTATCATTTAGGGAGTGAGAGGTGTGATTGAAGTCTGATTAGCGGAATAACGAATTACTGACCATTTAAAACTATATATTTAGAAATTTATGTACATTTAATCCTACAAATACAACATTTATTTTATAAACGATATTCTATCTTTTTCAATTTAGCTACTTGAATACAAATTCTACCCTACGGTTCTTCATTATGAACTGATCAATAACATCGTCATAAAAAGTTGGTTGTAACTTAATTTTCCCAAGCAACACGCACACTTGTAAAGACTGGCTGAAGCTCACTGGCTAGAGCTACGTTGACTGCGTATGGCCTGTGTTTAAGACGACGTGAAGAGAGCGGAAATGACTATGCGCGCCTATGAAATCACAGTACTACAGCGAGGACCTGGAAGCTCACACAACTGAGCAAGCCTAGGTAGCTTTGACTAGACGAGCAGGCATCGGCCTTCGATACACAACGCAAAGCTCAATTATTGTCGCATAAGCTTAAGATGTCTTCTGTCTACAAAAATAAAAGCCTAAATGGAATGCTTATAAATGCATGCATTTATTAACAAATAAATAGTACTTCTTTCTCAAGTAATGAGCTTGCGCAGCAAGCATGGAGAATTCGCCCCTGTTGTACACCCTTGAAGGTACATATCATGAATTTAACGATGATGGTGATGCTAAAATTAGAGCAGTTATTTATACAAAAACAATTCCACCTATTTTTTTTTTCATACCAAGAGGAAATATTTTACTGAAACTAGAAACAGCAACTTTCCTTGAATTTTATTTTGTAGATTTACAGAATTACATCTCATGATCATATCTCCAGTCTCTTCTCTTCCATCATTTCAAGTAATTTCATAAATCCATCGTGATAAAATCGAGCATGTTTTTAACGACCAGACCTTCATGCTAGCTTGATTGTACCTTCTGAAAAGAAGTGATGCTTTCTCAGATGTTCTTTTAATCTTAGAAAATATTGGAATCAAGTGAGCAGGTCTGCGCTGCAAGCGAGTGACCAAAGATTGCGACTCCTGCAGCCGTTCTTGAGCTGGTAAAAGGAGTATTGTCGCTCGCGTTGGAGAAATTCTGCTGTTGAAGAGCATACTTTGAATCTGTGACAGCAATTAATGCAATGTTCTAATGTAGTACTGGAGGTTAATAGTGATGCCAATAGGCTTAAATCGTGAATGCACTATAGCATTCTAAAATCACAAAATAATGAGATTTGTGTTGCGACATTATTGACCTTTTAACAATTAATTCGCCTTTAGCCCTCATAAACCAATTAATGCTAATCGACGTAGCATTTATAAATTAATTTATTTTGTTATATTTATTTTTATTTTTTTTATTTTTTATTTATTTATTTTTTTTTTTTTTTTTTTTGTGATAACTCAACTTGCAGTTTTCACTACTGCACTTCAGAGACCTCTAGTGACAGAACTGTGAAACATCTCACTAATGCTGGAAAATCTAAAGAATATGAGTGCATTCTTGTCCATTTCCCTCTTAAATGATTATTTTTGTTGATTTTGTAGAGAAGAATTTGGTTTGACTAATGTAGTGTTTATGGAACGACCTACAGTAATGTCCTGATATTGAAGCCATTCTGATTAAACGCGAGAGAGAGATGTTAGGTCAAAAATGTCTTCACGTTTTCTAAGAATAACTAAGTGTAAATCGATCAATGAAGAATTATGTTATTGATATCTCAACAGATAGTAACTTTCTAGCTATGCAGATTCAGGTTTTCCGTGCTTGTTACAACACAGCAGTTTCATCTGTCATTCTACACCCAGAATATAAATAGAAATGGTTAAGTGAAGCAAAGTATATGGGTGTTCAGTTAGATGACTCAACTTTATTTCACCGTTTAGCGCAATAACACTTCATTTATTGCACTTAATAAGTCATTTCCTGTTTCTTTCGCCGTTTCCTCTTTGTTTCTCTTAAAATCGGCAACACTCGCTGTTCTCATCTTTCTGCAAGGTCATAAGTGAACGCAGAGCATTTATCTAAATAAATGTTCAGCGTTCAAATATGATGTACTTGAAAATCATGACTGTCATCACCGAAATCGTTTAGCTTATTGAATCGATTTTTATCTTTATCAAAGTGACGTCAGTATGGTCAATTCAATTGAAAAGTGACGGAATTTTAGGAATGTTTTTTTAAACATTCACAAACTGCTTCTATATTTTAATTACAAATGCACAAAATTCATGACTTTTGTTCATTTCGAATACCAAGAAAGTTATTTGTAAATTTCAATATTCTGAAATTGCCAACAGAATAAACAAAATTAGATATCATTTCATTTATTTAATATTTTTAGCATTTAATTGTTAAATATTTCTTCAGTTCTCTGAACTGAAGAAATATTTATGACTTATTCAGGTGGCGCGTCAGTAGTGTCCGGCGCCTGTGTGCAAAACTTTAGTTGGCGCCCCTATACCCCTCCCCCCAATAAAAAATAACTTTATAAAAACGTATCAGTGAGTAAAAATGAAATACGAAATATATTAATTATAAGTTTATTGAACAAAAAGTAGAAATTACAAAAAAAATCTATAAAAAAACAATAAACATAAAAGAAGGGTACAAAAACAACAAAAATAATTTGAAAAAAAAAATAATAATAAAATAAATAAATAATAGTAACTTACAAGTATATAAAATAGGAACATATTAAACATCATTGGGTAAAGAAATAGTTAAATAAATATTTAAACAGAAAAAAAAATCACTTAATGAATTGCGCTTTTCTAGTTTTCATTAATGAAAATTCTCGAATAATCTCATGTATATCAAGTTGATCCAAAATATCTGACTCTGTTGATATAATGGCAAGATTTGAAAGTCTGTCTTATACCATTGTGGAGCTCAAGTAGTTTTTAATAGTTTTAAGTTTAGAAAAGGACTGTTCCGCAGATACTACAGATATCGGTAATGACAAAAGAATCCGAAGAGCAATTGTAAAGTTTGGATAAACTACGATTATGTCGTTTGAATAAATATACTGAATTATCTGATTTATATCGTTTTTAAAATTAGAAATAAATGGTTGACAATGTAAAAGTTCTTCGCATAAATCGTCTGCGTCAATGTCTGAATGATTCTCGTGTATTAATTTTTGTCGTAACTTTTTACAAGATATTTTACAAATACAAAAACTGAAATGAATCCATACGTTATTTTAATAAATTAATCTTTCCTGCAAAGATTGTAATGTTTGATCTATTATGCAGAGAAAAAAAAAATTACTTTAAATGAAAGTTTAGGATCTACCATATTTTCATTTTCATGTTCGTAATCAAATTGTGTTGTCTTTTTACGTCGCCTTTGTGGTCTACTACTACAAATTATAGATTCTGCGTCAAATTTTGCTGCAATTAATTTTAGTTTTCTACAGTTTCTTTGAAAGTTTCATCAGACCTATAATCATTTAAAACTTGATTTCGATCATTCAATGCATCTAAAGCGAGTTGGAGATTCATAGATGAAGACTGCAGTATTTTGTTGACAAAATTCACTAATATCATACCAAATCTTTGGCGCTTTTGCTATCCTGGCACCTGTGTGCGTCGTACATATTGCACGTATGGTCGGCGCGCCCCTGGACTCATTACAGAAATATGATTGAATACGCAAAAGATGTTTTGTCCCAACTTGTTGGGTTAAACACAAATACATTTAATAATACAATGAGCATTCGCTGGCTAAGAATCGTTTCATTTATTTCTTCAAAATAAAGAATATAATTTTTATTGCAAAAATGTAATTTTTAATTTATAGAAATTGGTTCAAGGCGGAATAGGAATATCAAATTAAAAAACGAAAGTGATATTTTTGTCTTGTTCTACAAAATATGACATTTTAGGGCAATCACGTAACACAAATTATATTACCGCATATCGAAAATCATTAGTAACGAGTTTAATGTCAGATGGTTAACTAGAATTCTGTGAACGAGAAATCTTCACGTGACGATAGGTAAAACCTGAGTAACCTTGACATGCAGTCACATTTGGATAATCTTAACACGGCTGGTTTTCTTCGAAAGGAATTTCTCAATGCGAAAACACATCTTAAGGTAACGTTACGAATATATAATGAGGACCTGCTCTACAAGGAAAAACTGCACGATAATATATGTGTGAGACGTGTCCTTGACAGAGGGAATCCGGGTCGGTCACGTGATTAATAAGAATTAATGGATCACGTTCTCGGCTCGTTTCAAAACGAAACAATCTAAACAATTCAGATAAGTGCTTCTTCTTCTACTACTTTTGCTTATTTCCTCCTCCGTAACAAAAAAATGATAATACAAAGCATTCACAGAAAACTAAGAGAACTCCTAGAAAAATTATGATAGAGAGTAAAGAGAATAGGCATTATTTGATTGAAAATATTTAACTCATGTTCAAATTAGTTAAAATCGCCAATCTTAAATTTCAACTTAGATTAGAATTTGTGCATCGGTAGTAGCTTCTGTCACGGTATCAGTGCCAATTTTGAGAACATAGATGGGAACATAGAAGCCGCATGGCAAATGGAATTTGTCTGCATAAATTCTGATAATGGAAATGTATTACGTAAATTGTATTCAATAGGGATGGATATTAAAGACGCTGATGACATGGAATAGATGGTGGCCGACAGACAAATATAAGACCAAGATAATGCCAGTGACCAACAGTGTGGCAAAACACTGTAGTAGAGAGCTGTTATTCAATTTGTGTTAATAATATACGGAATGATTTGATAGATAACATCCATTCCATGCAGAATTGGAGAGAGCAATAGTTAATAAAAGTGATGGATAGTTCCTACAGGATGATTCGGATACACTAACAATGTAGGTGAAGGATGATGGTTGCATGGGGTAAAGTGTGAGGTAACGCCGTTAAGTTCAAGCAGGCGGACAAAATAGTTCAACTGATGATTTGGATTTTAAACACGCTGATGGTTTGTGGTTATTTGTAATTATGACTACGAGGCCAATCAATTATACTAGTAAACTGCGTGTGTTCTTCTGGCCAGTTTGCCTGTTTGGTGCAACGAAAACTCCAAATTTTCGTGCGAAAATAAAAACTTTTCACCCCTATATAAGACCAGCTAGCTCATCGTCAGTTGAAAGGCCTTTATAAGAATTCTCCCAGCCCAAAATTGAATTGACACTCAAGTCTTTCCAAGAAATATGTCAATAGTAGGGACAGAAAGTTATTATGCCTCTTTTTGAGGCTCACATAGACTGCTACACACAGATTTGATTTGGTCGCCTAAGGATTGTTTTTTTTTTAATGAATAAGTGGTGGAAAGGATTCAATGACGAATGACAAAGATAGTAACAGGTCTGCGGAACGCTTTTTATGAGGATAGGCTGAAGGTCTGTGGGTTACAGAGTTTACTTGATAGATAGAAAAGGCAAGATATGATAAAAATATAATTTACTAAAGGTGTTTTAAAGACTGCATAGCTGTGGAAGTGACGTTTGCCTCCACAGCGCTAGGCGTTTGAAGCCGTCGTTCTTAGTTCCAATCTATTCTCCAACTAGAAGAATTCTTTCTAACCCTTTTTTCGACCGATTCCCGACATAGTCAATTTCAGGCACAGAGAAGAGGATTGTTTTATCCTCGAAATTCAGGTTTTTCATCCTGTAAACTGAAGAAAATCGATCGATTGTAGAACCTACGCTATTTCAAAAATTAACATACTGCATTAGGGTTAAGGACTACAAACTGGTGGCCCTTGTCTTCCGTCTCTTTACAGGATGCTGTTTATAATAAGTGATAGTATACAGCCAACTATCTCTGATTGGCTAGCGGTGGAGGCTGAACTTCCTCCTCAATGTTTAAACAAATAGATATCTAAAACCACCTCATCTACTCCCTATAAGGAATAAAAAGGCCTTAAAGAAATGTTTAGTGGAAAGGAGTTTTATTGGATTGATGCAGAAGATATAGTTCAATACGACAAAAAAAGTAAAGAACCGTGGATCTATCCTGAAAATTGTATAAGTGTGATTAGGAAGGTTATAGGTCTAGAATTTTAACTAAAGAGTGGTCAACGAATGAAATGGGTTTTTAGAGTCGGTCGTAAGTACTTTGTCAGTGAATGATTTCCAGAAAGAGGTATGAAAAGAATGGTTAGCTCTCCCGCAACGAATCTTCAGACTCCATTGAGATATTCGTATAATAATGTTTAAAATTTTAATTCATATTAAAAATAAGTATGATTAAAAATTTTACACTAAATCAAATGAAGTAAAATTACTCATATTACATTTTTTCCTACTAATATTAAATGAACAACATAGTTAAACTTTTATATTTATTAGTTAAATACAATATTAACTTATATATAAATTCAAAGAAAACAGTTCTGTTTACATTTTTGAAGGCTTTTTCAGTAGCCACCGGATATTTTAATCATCTTACAAAGAGAAATAAGGAATAAGAAATACTTTTATGGTACGTGTACTTATTATGAGAAATTCACAGTAGAATCGTCCCCCATTGGTAACTGAACAGACATTGATTGCTGCAAACTCAATGGCCTATCTTCTAAGTGTTAATTTTTTTTAAGATGGTTATTTAAATTGGTCCAAAAATCTTAAATTTTATGTTTTCTTAGCCACTTTACATATTTTGTCGAGCGAAAAACCCAAGGAAAAAACTTTGAAATTTTTCGTTCTGTAGAAAGTATTGTGCATTAGTAGCTATGAGCCATATAATTTTTCTTTGTTTGTTACCTTTTAAAATAAGTAAATAAAACGGACTGATACGTCAGCTAGAAACGTGTAACAAGTTGGTCCTTTGGCTTTCAGTAATACCAATACTAATATCTACACCCACCAAAGAGCGAGGTTAGTTTACGTTCAGTAGCGTGCGAGTTATGATCTGTAATGTAGAGTGCTTTTTCTTTGTACGCTATGGATCTGGAAAGTGAACAGAGAATTGCGATTAAATATTATTTTAAAGTGGATCTTTCTGCTACAAAAATCCTAGAAATGGCACACAAAAGTATCCGCTCCCTTTATTATCCTCCCTTACCAGATTTCTCCTCCTCCGAACTATTTTCTGTTCCCCAAGTTGAAAATTAAACTGAAAGGACGCCAATTTGCGAATGTTCCTACCATCCAAAAAACTATAACCGATGAAATTCAAGACAATCGAATAAGCAGAATTTTCTGCGGCTCTCCAAAAACTAAACGACCTCGCCAAAGTCTGTAAAAATGCCAATGGATCGTATTTCGAATAACAAATATACTTTTATCTTTCTGTCGTGTGTTTTTGATTTTTTTTTTTTTTTTTTTTAGAATTTTTGCCTTAAAACGTATGGACTGCACTGTGTACTAAATGGGGTAAAAGTTCATTGCTTAGTATACGTTAAATGGGAGCAGCCTGCTTCTCTACGATGACATCGGTGACAACATCCATAGAGTTTTTAGAATAGCCTTACTAAATGCTGAGTGTATTATGTTTTATCACGATTTCCATGACCCAAACATCCACAAATGACGTCGCTGGGCAAGTACTAAAATATTTATCGTACATCAGATAATACAATAGTAGAGAGAAGGAGAGTTTAGTCCGCTTTTGTAGTAAATAGCATGACAGAAGGAGATAATCGCATTGCATAAAAAAGTAATAATAAATAAAATATTCAAACAACAACAATAATAATAATAATAAATATTTTAAGACACACCAAACTTTGTAATAGAACCTGAAGATTAAAATGAATCGGTAATTCAAGATCATCTATGCTAGATGTTAATCAACAACATATTTTTAGACATTCTGGAAACTACTTAAGTCTAAAAGATTTCTGACGTAAGAGAAAAGTCTTGGAAAAGGAGATCTGAAGATTTTTATCCTAAAAATAGCTCATGACGCTGCACTGCAGATTGGGAAGACAGACATGAAAGGAAACGATGAATGTGGGTGGGACAATTCGAACTCTTAAAAAAAAAAAAAAAAAAAACACGTACGTCGCAAAGCCAAGTGTACATAAGAGAAAATTTCTAAAAATAAGTTAAAAATGCACTAGACAGAAATTAGATTCTTATGAGAGGTCCTTCATGAAAAAAAAGTAATGTGAATAGTAATATGAAAAAGTAATGTGTAATAATGATATTAAGTGAGAATAGTCAGAAATATCCGTTCATTGTGGAAGTTCCTCGCTTTCAATATGGCTTCCTAAATTATTTTATAGAAGTCGACTCAGGAAGTAAAATAGAGAATAGAGTATGTAGCACTTAATATTGCGAGAGAAGTATTACAAATGTGCTCTCAAACTTCGTAGAGTGCTTCTATTCCCTGGTCGTATGCAAAGTGAATCAAAGTAGTTTTTGATGAAAGACAAAGCAGTTCCGGCATGATGTTTCCTCTTTCAATATGAAATAACTTTCAAAAAAGAAAGTACATCTTGTATGAAGCTTTCGTATAGCTATTGCACTATTCTGTTGTGCCGAGGGTGAACACAATGTGGTGTTATTCTGTCTTTTCGTTTATTCATTTTTATTTTTTTTGCTTGGCTGTCGTCACGATCCGTTTCAAATGGTTGTGACAAATTCCTGACATGCAGTGTGCTTTCGTTTGATGCTTGTCAACCATCAAACGAAAGCACACTGCATGAAATACTCACTGATACTTCGCACAGTGAGTATTTCATTCAAAAAAGGAAATGGAATGGCTCATCGTCAAGGTATAAAAAAAGAGCAGCAATAAAAAATAAGGCGAGAGTGAGAAAGTTTTAACACTTCCTGTTTATGTAAATTCACAAGATATATCAAACTGTTTTCGGCCTCTACTAAGAAGTTGAAATTTGCTAAAGAAAGTTTATAATACTATCATTTTTCCTGTGTATTTTTCAAAATAATAACAATATGCGTGTTTTACTCAATTTCTTTTAAGCGACCTTTACTCTGTTTTGTATATTTTTTCTCATTAATATTTTCTCAGCGTATCCACTCTTCAACTATCAGGTTGTGGGTTCGAATCCCGCCGTCGCTATGGATGTATGTGATTGCCTTTAGGTGATAGATGAATTTCATCTCTCAGCCTCTAAAGAATTCTTTCCGGACCATGTAAAATGAATAAAAATAATAAAACTTGATTTAATTAAGAAGCATAGGGAAAAAAATCCTTATGCAAGTCACGTTACTAATGTGGTAGAGGTTTATACACTTTGGTGGGTAGAAGTCACATAAAATTGATTAATAGTTAAAAACTAATATGACCTTCTACTAACAAAGAATGTCCTTATCAGCAATAGGATCATTCCGTTGTCTCATATTTTTTGAAAAGTAAAATCAAAAGGGGGTAAAAAAAGAACAAACAGCAGGTAAATATCAAGTGATTATTAATCCCAGCCTTCTCTACTATTTTAATATTACACATAAAAAAAAAATTCTGTTTGTTTGACGTCCAAGAAAGGTGTGACGTAACCTTTCATGTTCCTATGACAACAACAGTTGTCATAGCAACATGAAAGGTTACACATTCGCTTCTGAAAGTACGTCATCAAGAACAAACTAGGCGATTGATGACGCCATTTTAACAACAGCTTGTTGCCTTGCATTTTTTGACTGCATAACTGTATGTTTCTATTCTATAGGTATAACGGATAAATGAATTGGACCAAAAATTTAACTCCTAGCTAATTGAGTTGGGGATGTTCATAGTTATCTAACTTATTATGGTAATTGTATGAGAGCCATACAATCAGTAGGAAAGAAAAAACAATTTCTTAAAAGATTGAAAACTTTTAACAAACAGTCACTATAACATAAACAGATCAAAGAAATGAGCATGTCCCTCGATGTTTTCAAGTTTCTCTAAGCAACACGTATATCCGTATAAGAACTAGTGAAACAACTGACTGAGATCTGTGGAATGCGAATAACATCAATCTTCAGCCATTTACAGCACATAATATGACTCACTGAGTCGCCACTGAAAATGACTGATAGTCCCGTTGAGCAAAGGCAATCATTCAAATAATGTTCTACAGAATATTGTGCTACGGAAATAAGCCTCTATAGCTCATTCACTATCGACGATTCCCTTTGGTTGGAAAGACTCGCGAAGAACCTTTATAAGTGCTTTTGAATTGCAATTGAGTTAGCTGGTTTCATACAGAAGAGGCAGGATTTTTTCTTCTGGAAACGGCTTTTTCATCATGCAAGACAGGAGAAGAACTCATGCAATTATAAACATGATACTCTGGCCTCGTAGTCTTAGTTGCTTTGGCCATAACTCCAAATAGTTCAAAATAGTTCCCTTAAGAGTTTCCAGTATGCAGCAATTTATGTTATGTAAATGCAGTATGTGAATCGATAGCATTTTCGGTTTTTACATAGAAGTTGCTGTCATCTCTTATCAATAACGAACGATTTGTGTCAGAAAGCTTTCATTTAAGACTTAAATTGTTTACCTTTTAAATGTTTAAATTTATGAAAGAGATTAACATTGCTCTGTTAATCGGTGGTTCCGTTTTTAAGCAGTTTTCACAGTTGTGCATGTCACAGGAAGCCTTTATTGTTTCCAAAGGAAACAGAATAAACCAAACTATAAAAGAAAGTTGACCGATTTTTTTTTTTCTTTTGTGAATCACAGCATCATCATCATTGTCAATTTCCTGATATGTATCCTCAAGGGCTACTATGGCAACACTACATGATTGAGTATGCATTACTATTATTGACCTCCTATCAACAATTTTCCTCCAAATTAGTCTGTTACTTGTCAGCACTTTCAATATTGTTGAATCTAACAAATCGTGCTTCTTAAGGCACTTCTGACTGAATCAGTCCACTTAGATTTGACTGTTTCTCGATCTCTTTCCTGCCATCTTGGCATCAAACACCTTTGCTAATCTTTCATCATCCATTCTATTTAAGTGGACTTAGATTAGCTTCACTCTCATATTCTTGAATGCTAATAACTTCATTTTTAATACGATTCTGCCATTGATACCATCTGTTCACTCCCCTATTTTTTTTTCAAAACTCTCATATCTTCAGTATCTAGTCTTTGATTAAGTGCTTTATTTCTAACCTGACTCTCGGATCCATATTGCATTATTACATTGTTTCCTAAATAATTGAATACTAAATAATTGCATATTTGGTAAATGCCACAAAACAATGTTAAATTATAGCTCATAGTTTGTTTCATAATGAAAAAAAAAACGAATATGCAAGAGCAATTCTATAGGAAATTAAAGAAGTTTTGTAGGCTATCCAAAAATATAAAAAAGAAATGATAAAATAAAATAAAAGTAAATATACTAATGTTTTTTTTTTATTCTCCCAATGGATCGTATAGTACTCTTGCATCCCTAATTTTTGGAAATAGTAAGTGTCGAATCTTCACTTTTCGCGCTGTCATGCCAGTTGTCTTTATCTATATCTATATATCTAGAAAGGGGATGATTTTTTTTTTTTTCTGAGGGCAAAACGATGGTTCTAGAATGTCATTCCTCCCAAGGAAGTATTCACACTATAATAAATTAATGAAGTGTGTGTGATAACTGCTTCGCATATCATCATTACTGTATGCCATGAGATGCGGTGATTGATTCATTCAATCCAATACCCTTGGAGGGTAATGGATAGCAATGCTGTAGCTAATGAAGCTCTAACTGAGGCTCGGCTATTGCTGTTACCCTCCTGCCATGATCAGAGCTTTAATAATAGCTCAATAACCTTATCCCTACACTGTCCACTACAGATAACGGGGAATATGAAAAGCATTCTTGCTTCGCCCCTTTAAGCCAGTCCTTATAAGGACTATAAGGACTATTACTGTATGCCAATGAGGAGTTCAAGGACTAATCATGGGAGGGCCATTCGACCTACATACAACTGATCATTTCTCTCCTTTAATTCCTTCACGGATGATCGTCTCATTCACTTCCTCCTAAAAAGGAAGTTCAGTATGGTTAGGAGTACTAACCTAACAGACACTGAAAATTGATGCTCCAGCAAACGTTTTCTTATTTTTGGTTAATTTAATATGAAATGACCTTATTACAAAATAATTATTTTTCACTAAATCTTAGATATGAACAATGTTGTTTATTTGAATGATTAAACTGAACTGAGCTAATGTGAAATAATAAAAATTACATCGGCTGTTTGTCTTCAGGAAATCAGCTATTGACTAGAAAGTATTTAGTCTACTTCAAAAACTGAGAATAGTATAAATGAAATATACGAAAGAACGTTATCCGTTTATTAATTCTATCTTATCGCTGCTTCCTAAGGTCTGGTAAGTCTTGTATTCCTGTTAGTAAAGCTCTTTTGTTGGTGCATTTGATGAGCAGAATCTTTGTCAGAAACATTGTCAGTGATAGTGAAGCCTTCCCAAGTAATGGTTCTTTCAATATAGAAGATAAATCGAAATCTTGTTGTTTTGTTTGGACTTTGCCGTTAACACGCCGGGACTCTTCTGCGAATTCTCGGATTCAAAATGCTTGCAGAAATTTAATACACTGTACTTCTGTCACTTCGTTCTTGTAGTAAGCCATTTTCAACATTAACGTAGCCTTCGATTGTTGTCCTAGAGAAATATGCACAGGAGTTTATGGATAAGAGGAGACTGGAAGTTTCTACTATGAGGTTTGACTCTTCAGTTCCGATTCGAAATCTCGTGTCCATATTTTGTCTACTGAACAGTATTGAAAAGTTCTGTTCAAATACTATTTTGTCTGCACTCTTAAAATTATGCAGAAGCTCTTTTGCAATCCTCTTGAGAAATTATTTCTGGTCTTCTATCAGCTGGTGTGGGAACCAGCTGATAGAAGAACACTGTACTGCAATCCACTAAACCATCCAGAATTGTGAATCAACCTAAGTTTTCAGTTTTTATGTAGGAACACGAGTGATTGCGAGATATCCAACCTGAGTCAGTTACTTTCCCCCTATTTTGAAGTCTTATTTCTAGGAATCAAAGAACGCGAGAAACAGTAAAAGAGCACGTCTTTACTCAGAGTTTGTGTTACAAGTGATCTGAAAGTGGAAACTATTATATTCTCCACATGACCACGCATGCTTGATGCGCAGAAATTTTGAAGTAACCTTCAAATGAAAACTTCGAAGTTTGAATTAACGCATTGCCACACTTAACAAGCTTTCCAGCCATCCTTCCATGTAACTTAATAACGTTCTAGCGAATGCTATTCCAATAGCTTAGAACTCGTAAATAAATTTATACACGATGCTAATGTGTTCATAGATCTAAAACTAACAAATTTAACTCAATTTATGGTTGTGTAATTCCGTTCTCATGGGATCCAGTTGAAATTAAGCCTCGATATTGATAGCATTAAGGCACGAAGGGTATTAAATTAATTATATATCAATTGTAACGAAATATAATCCAAGAAAGATTAAAATATTAAACAATTTATTTGTGCATATTTACTAATTACTGTGTATATAAATTGATAAACTGTTAGTATCTATGCATGACTTGCATATTTTATATAAATTAATAATTCGAATCACTTTAGTACATTTTACAGTGTCTATTTGAAATATCAAAATCCATATATTCTATTCATCCCATCCCATTTTTCTATTTCGTGTTACTCAATATCCGTCATGGCCAAATAACTTAGCTTCTTAAAAGGTCTGATACTGCTTATGATATGATAGATTAATCCTCTTTCCATTGTAGTTTTGGCTGTAAATTGCCTGCGTTACAAGGGTTTTTACTACATGGAACTCGGGTTTATCATCCCACAAACCGGAGTTCCATGTAATAAAAACCCTTGTAACTCCGCATGAGGCCGACGAACTCACCTTCAGTTGAAAAACACTGAGAAAGGTTCCTGACGGAATTTGAACCCAGATCTTCCTAATCAAAAGGCCTCGTCTATACCGACTGAAGTACGAAGGCTCTATAGTTTATTCATTATGACGTAATTCCTTATGGTTTTATTTATTCTTATTTCTTTGAAGTATCAGCAAATTAATATTCATGTAAACTATCTTCTGAGACTTTTGTGGTTATGTTGAAAATCTTGAGAGTTCGGGTATAAAGGTCACATAATTCTAAGATTAAAAAAAATTATTTCTACACATCTCCCTCACTTTCAGGTATCTTTTTTGTATAGACGTCCGCGGAAGATTTTTGATGTGTGTGTGTGTGTAAAGAGACCTTTACTGTATCAAAAATAGCTGAAAAATGACTTAACTGCCCCCAAAAATGTGTATACAAAAATATACGGTTAAGTAGTAGAAAAGTACAGAACTAATAAAGATTTATCATCATCATCATTATTATAATCTTAGAAACATGTGGTCTTTATAGAGCAACTCTCAAGAATAGAAGTAAGCTGCATTGTATAAATATCTATTTATAGACCAGTGTGGAAGGCATTAAAAACGCATATGTCGGTAGGTTATTTGTGGATTTTTAGTGGAATTTATTTTCCTAATCCTAAATAGAGAAGCAGTTAGAGAAGAGTAAATGCAACTAGTCGTTTTTCTACATCAGTTAACCTATGAAACATTTTTCAAAGTTATATAATAGCAAAGGGCTTGACTTTATCGTCCATTATCGAAGTATTTAATGTTTAAGTCTCTACGATGTTTGCTGATCGGATACTTATTTCTTTATTCTTTTTTCTCTTTTTCTTTCATGCGTGACTTGAGAGAGAGAAGGGGGGGGGGGATTATCGGCTATCTCTCATACAACTGAAATTTGTTCCTGTAACCATCTGGGTTTCAAGATAAATAGAATTTCTTTATCTTTCTTAGGAAGAAATTTATCTGCTAACTTAGTCTACTACGGTATATTATTGTTTCCATAATGGATAACCCTTCATATTATGCCGAACAGCGAGTAAACAGAACCGTTTATAGTGGCGAAGAGAGAATATTTTTCATCAAAGAAGATGATCCAAGCAACGTAAATAATGCATTCTATCAAATCTAAAGAAAGAAATTTTTCCTTAAGATAAAAGTGTGCAGATATGGAAGAAGAAAATGACCACACATAAAATAAACTTTATAGTTTGTAAAACATTAAAATAATCTAAATTTTGTTAATTTTATTCTTCATAATTAGTAATGGTCAATGATCAAGGGAAAAATTAGTTCATTTGCCGAACACTTCTATTTTCAATGAATAGTAATTATCTGTATTAATCAATCATTTGTTAACTTAATTAGCAATATTAGTTGTATATGATGAGAAATAATTTAATTTAGATTAATTCCCAAATTTCTCAAGTTTATGGAAAGTTTATAAAAGTTGATAAAATAAAATTGTATTATATCTGTTCACTTTTAATTAAATAACCAATTTTAGCTACATTTCTATTATCCATGGAGATTAATAATTTTATTCGTGGGAGATATCCTCCTAGTCGGTGAGTAGACCGAACTTGTAAGTTTTTTTTTTCTTTTACAAACATGACATCATATAAGTTACCGCAAAACTACAAGGCACCTCCCATGAGTAAAATTTTTCATCATCTCCATAAGTTGCAGAGTTAGTCGATCTTTGGTGCAGGATTTTTTCTTTATCTATTTCCCGGAAGAAATGGAGATTTTTTTAACTCGGCAATTCTGTCAAATAGACTATAGAATGCACACGATAAAATACATAAATATTAGCTAAGATTACGAACATAGTCATTTAACACACAGCTGAAATGCACTTGACTAAAGTTGGACGGGAGACCGGCCACTTACCGATTTCAAAAAAAAAAAAAAAAAAAAAACGACTAAGCAGCATTTTCTGAAAATAGAAAAAAAAGTGAAACTAATATTAAAGAGACACTACAATTCATCAATGTATAAATGCTGCAAGAGTAGTGTTCCTGATTGGTTTGAAAGCTATTTAACGTCTAGATCGTGAACTCCTTTTGCTTATAATCTGATGCTGATGTAAATATTTTCGTGATCTGACAATTATTTTGTTAAATAAACACTTTTGCAGACACTGCATTGATCTTCATTGCAGATTCTATAAATGAAATTCAAAATATGGTCTATAGAGATCTAAAAAAAGTGAATAGTCCCACACTAATAAACGTACTCTCAATGCTGAAAAAAAATTATAATTTTTAAAGTGAGAAATACACCATGAATAAAAACCAATTTCTTCGGCCATATACTCCTACCCAATTGGAAACATGAAAGTAACTTCAATTACAACTACATGTATACCTAAAATGAATAATACTCTACAGCATATTTAGAATTTAAAATTGACATAATTTTTTGTTAAAAATATTTTAATTCTGGCAATGTTAAGAACGTAGTTTTTCGCTTGCATACAAATTATTATACATTGTGGTATTCTAAGTTTGGAGGTGGGACTATACGCGCCATATTGATATCGATAATTTCTTTACAAAATAAATTAATATGCATACTAACCAACAGTTGTAGAGACACCAGAGGGAACTCCTCTAAGTACACCACATTAAATATTTTACCACTTAGACAGTTATATATCTATAGGATACTCTTAAAATTTCATAATGAGTATGAAATTTTAAGATATCATTAAATATTCTACACTTTTTTAATAAAAAACGAAGACGACATAAACAAATATGTTGTCTTCGTGTCGTATGTATGGCTTCGTTATATATATATATATATATATAATTATGGAAATTTCTAGAACGTTTTTCTCTTTAAATATTCAAAAATGTTTGAAAGTATCTTATTCAAAATTCTAAATATTTCAAATATAAATTACTTAAACAGTCTGTATTTCTAATAAATTTTTCTTCATCACTTAAATAATTGTCAATATGGCATTTCACTTATAAATTTTTAAGATGGGAATAACTGTGTTTACTGTTTTTAATAACTTTGCATACTTTTTAAAAATATTTCCATCATTTAGAGAAAACATGCATCAGGAAAGTGTAAAGGATCTATTCCAGAAATCTGTTCTCGCAATAAAAATCTAAAGTTACTTTTAAATTTGTAGAGTTATTTATTCAATGGCGAGTACGAAAATTCATTTCAAAAGTAATTTAAAACGGAAGAAAATCATTATTTTGATTTCCTTATCATTTTTTTCACTAAATGATGATTGCCTGAAATACATGACAGACATCAGTTGTTACAGGTCAAAACTGTACCTACAGAGAGGGAGGGGGGGGGCAATGGTTATGAGCATTATTTTTCTTAGGCTTTCAGACAAATTGGAAAGTTTGCAATCTCTGCTGCTGTCACTTATCTTTTCTTTCATTCAGATTAGTCTGGATGTTGAAGGATCACAATAGATAGTCTCTCTCTCTCTCTCTCTCTCTCTCTCTCTCTCTCTCTCTCTCTCTCTCTCTCTCGCACACACTCCTGCTACTCCTCCCACGCCTCGATCTTTGTTCATTTATGGACATCCTAATACATTGAAAGCTGATTATATCAAATTGAAATATTAAGAACATGTAGTTTAAAAAAAAAAAGAAGAAGAAGTCGTAAGCTCTTTATTTTAATATTCATTTGCTTAAGATATATTTAAAACAAAATCTGCAAGATGCAAAGAAGAAAATATGTTATTCAAAAGAATTAAGTGCTTATATTGGTGTTGGTTATAACAAGCAATATATCGAGGGTATTAATTACTACTATTAATAATTACTATTATTAATAGGCTAGTATTGTAAACGTCTCTAAGTTAATGATTGAGTGACATATCTGAATGTATAAATAATATGAGTGAATTAAAAGTAATCGTATTATTTATACATTAAGACAACATCTGAATGTATAAATTAATAAGTTAAAAATTATAAAAAATATTATTTAAAGTTTGCGGAATATGCATCGCGTACCTGATTTAATTAAATTATATTTTCGTAAAAATGCAATTTATGCTTTCGTCGGTGTCAATAGATGTTAGGAAACTCAGTGACTTTTTTTTTCTTTTTAGATGAGGATGGATTTCTCGTTCTTGTCTTCTTATGACGACAGAAGAGATCGATCTCTGATCTGCACCGACCTGACTTGTGAAGCTGCTGTCAGAATTCAGGAAAGGATTAACCACTAGAATTGCATCAGAAATTTGCAATGGAAGCACAAAATCGGATAATGTATAAATGGAAAGGGTCATTATGTCAAGTGATGACGGATTTTATAAATGATATCCGAACATAAATGTACTAAACAGCTATTCATCAGCCACCCTCCTTTGTAAAACCAGAAAACAATCATGTGCATCATAACTTTACTTGCTCAAGAAGATCTGTTGTTCCTGTTCGTGTTCCTTCCGCCATTTGCTCATTTATGTCGATCGCATGTCGGTAGTTAGTATTTTGTTTTGAATTTATTGGAAGTTGTTTAATAATAGTATATCTTAGTTGACATATTACTTGCAGACTTTTTTTTTTATCCCATTTCAACTGAATTTTGGCAAAATAGGTTGTTGGCCAAGTGTTAGCGTATCCACTCCCCAACCAATAGGTTGCATGTTCGAATCCTACATGAACATGGATGTTTATGATTGTCTTTAAGTAAGAGATGAATTTTATCGCCCGGTGTGTAAGATCATCACTCCGCTTATTAGAGCCCTGGATTATTTAACCCTTAATCTGTCCTAAGTACTAAAGGTAAATAGGTTTAGAGATGAAATTCCCATAAAAAAATAATAATAAATAAATATTGAAATTAAATCTTACGAAAAGAACTTTCCCATTTCTTAATAGTCAAATATTTAGAATCGAGATTTCTCTTTTTGAAGAACTTTAATGTCAGGTCTTTGTTTCTTAATGCAAACATATCTCATTTCTTACTCAGGTAAGAAATAGACTTTATCTTACTTCTAACTAGTAACAGTGTATGTAGCTGTTACTCGATATTTGTCGACTTCTTAAAACTGCCATTTCTCTTATCCGTCGTTCGCTGTTCAACACTAGGATTTCGTTATCTATCTGTTCTTGTAACCCGACATTACTTGACATAATGACGCTAAATGTCATTTAGTAGCGTCAATCTTACAACAGCGACAATCTTAGTGAGAAGTTCTGAAATTAATGACTTTATTATCACTTATCGATTCACTCCACCCTGTACTGTGCAGTCGGTCGGTTTCTGCTGAATGCATGCATTTTCTATGGGTCGTTATTCATCTGAATTGAAACAGTTCCTCTCCCTCCCTCCTCCTCTCCCTCCCTCCTCCTATTTAATTCTGTTAAAACATATGTGACTGATTTACCATTCACCAGTAGTTAAGCCAGCTGGCAAACACCTGTCCTTCATCTGTGTTTGCTATTTGAAGATTTTCGCATGGAACTTCCGCCTATTAAGCTCGTTAGACTAATTCCGTCAATGGAACTAGCATACTATAGGTTGAACGAAAATGCTCTCGTGCTAGGACTATAATTAAAAAGCTATTACGGTATACCTTTCTGATAAACTGTAATGAAACGAAACTAAAATGAAAATTGTTCGATTGATGTTAAGTTAGTATATAAGTCAACTATGCAGCCACTTTTGTAAGCGCAGGACATTTGTCTGCAAAGATCTTTGAGAAGAAGCTCTTTTCACATCGAAAAGTAACCGTAGTTAGTATTTGTGTAGTTTACACTTTTTACATCTAAATTTCATTTACCCTTTGTTACATCTAATTATAGTTTGCATTTAAACGCACTTTACATCTTGATTTTGCTTTCTATGAGATTTTGCAGGTCTGTGTCCTTGGCTTATTCGATTTATAAATGCATATCTGTAATCAACAAGAAGATAAAAATACGAGATTCGATTCTAATATTCAGTTTCTTTATTGGAAGAGTGGACGGGGAAATTCAGTTTAAATGTTAATGTGAGTAAAAGCAAATATATTTGATTTGGCGAGAACATGCTATTAGATAAATTAAGTTGATTGGACAGGTGTTTAGAAACAGTTTATAATATTGTTATACAAGTCTTCAGTCAGACCAAATATTGGACTCTCAGATTTACTCATCAAGACTTTTAAAGGCTGTTAAGATATTCGGAGAAGAATGGCTAAGTGTGTAGAGGGATTATATCAAGATAGTTATTAGAATCAACGGATTATAGAAGAGATGAATTTATGTAACTTTAAGATAGAATTAGATAGTTGTAATGGCTAATAAAAAGTTAATTAAATTTATGTATAATGCTTATATAATTTAGCAATCTCAGTATATAAAAATGTATAGAAGAAATAAAAATAAACTAACACATAGTGGAATAAATGAACGCAAGAAGATGAGTGAATATATACAAATCACTTTCTGCTGGAAGTGAATTTCGATCGGTTTGGCTACATTAATGACTAGCTTTGAACACATTTGATAGTTATATTTTTATTCGGGTTTAACTACGAAATTGGTGGAGTTCATTCTCTTACCAGTCAAGATGGTAGTCAGTCTCAGATTGCTACTATATACGGGTAGTTACCCTCCGGGTACTCCAGTTTTCCACTCACAAACATAAAACCGACCTCGAACATATTTGAACATGTTACATTTATAATTCAGGTATTATTATGAATTCCGTTGTAAATGGCGGAATTATATGTAAATGGAGGAAATTTTTCAAAAGTCTTTTTTCGACCGGTTCCCGAGTTAGTCGATCTCTGGCACGGGCAAGCGGGTTTTTCCTCCCGGAAACTTGGGTTTTTCGTCCTGTAAATTCAAGAAAATCGACCGTAGAATCCACATTATTTCAGACATTAAATATATTGTGTTAGGGTTAGGGACCACGAAATGGCGGCACATTTGAGCCGTCTCTCTTCACTGCGTACCGCTTAATTAGTGATAGCCTTGGGCCATCTATCTCTGATTGGTACCAGTGGAGATTGAACTGCCCACTCAGTCTCCAAAAGTTAGATAGGGCTAAATGGCCTGGCCTACTCCCGTATACGGGAATAAAAAGGCGTTAGCTGATTTTTTTTTTTTTTTTTTTGCTGATGGCGGAATTAACAGTTGTCACTCTACACGGACTTATATCACCCAGTGGAGGGCCAAAAATTATAATTACCATCATATATGCAGAGTATTTATAAATATACAATTAAAATATTACATTTTTTGTTTTCATTACATAGATTAAGTACAAAATGCTAAGTCAATATTTTATATAAATAACAATAATAATTTTTAATAATATTGGTGCTGGATTTTACATATTTACAAGGCTGTATTTATATTGGTATATTTACAATAAGTGAAATTTTTATCATTTTAGTAATACTGCTTCTGAATAAAGTATACAACAGCATGCATCCTCGAAGCATGCATGAAGCTTATCTAAGGATAACATTGATCCGATATTGCATATTAGTTTGTTGCTCTGCTGTTCAATAGATCAGGCATATACTACTGTTGAACGAACGAACACACACACACACACACACACACACACACACACACACACACACACACACACACACACACACACACACACACACACACACACACACACACACACACACACACACACACACACACACACACACACACACACACACACACACACACACACACACACACACACACACACACACACACACACACACACACACACACACACACACACACACACACACACACACACACACACACACACACACACACACACACACACACACACACAGAGAGAGAGAGAGAGAGAGAGAGAGAGAGAGAGAGAGAAAAAACATGTTTTACATAGCTATTCCAATTCATATCATCATTGAGATAAATTCCAAGATATTGCATTTTTCAGCTTGTGTTATGATGGTAGGTTTAATGTTAATAGGAGAACGAATGTTTGCTCTTGTAATGTCTTCTGGTCAACTATCTGGCTCAGTGGGTTTCTGAATATCTAATTTTGGCTTGTCGAAGTTTAGGCGGATGGAGATTACGGTGAGCCATTTGGTACCAGATTTATGCCGTGTTGCATGTTTGCTTAGGCAGTGTGATCTGCGTTTTGGGAGATATTGCTCTGACAGCTAACTGATTAATGCCATACATACAGATGTTGAAGAGAAGAAAAAGAAGACTATAGATCGATAGACAGAAAGAAAGAAAGAAAGAGAGAGAGAGAGAGAGAGAGAGAGAGAGAGAGAAAGAGATCAGCTATCTGTGGAACTCCACCGATTACTAGTAACTCTGCATTGCGGGATTATCTGATGCGAATTATGTGTTTTCTGTTTTGAAGGTAATTTCTAAACCAAGTGTACAAAACCCACCAGTTGTTTTATCTCGAATCTTTACTTGATGTGTTTCATGTTTGAGTGTATCAAATGCTTTAGACAGGTCAATAAAGACGACCGCGACTATTTGTTTATGTAAGACAGTGTTAATCAGAGAGTTATTTCGTTACACATTTTTCGAATGATTTAAAATGCTTCCGGTTATGTATCAAGTTTGTTAAGAACAGTTAGCTCCATTATGTAATTAATAACTGATAGTGTATAGTGTAGATATGGGTCAGTGGTTGCTTATTGAATATCTTTACCCTTTTTTGTATATATAGGTATGATTCGTATGGTCTTTAATCTTTTGGATCAATGGACCGTTGCTTGAAATTGATTTGGAAACCACAATGCCTGACTTGCTTGTGAAGGATCGCTCTTCGCTTCGTGAATGAAAGGATCGTTTTCTGTAGCTGTAGGAAGTCTACAAAGTATTGATTGAAGTCGTTTGCTAACTGTTGGAAAGGTTCGACCTCTTTCATAAAGCTATGTTTTATGGTTTCAAAGGCAGTGGCTTTGGAAAAAGTACGATCTAACATCTCGTTAATCACATGACAGGTTTATATTATTTTGTGCAGAGGTTCGGTTCATTTGTAAAAGTTAAAAAAGGAGTCTCCTCTATATCTAAAACTTTTGCTGTTAAATGTAGTATATTTTAAACCTTTTTGGTAAATTTTAAATGTCAGGAAGGATGAAAAAAATATAAGAGGTATGGTTATCTCTAACTGGTCTAATAATCAATGATAATATATGATTATTAGACCAGTTACCGGCCACGATTAAGGCATGAATAAGTCTACGGTTTGCTTCATTAATCCGGATATAACTCGGTATCAAACAAGAAGACTTTAAAGAAACGGAAGACGAACTTTCTAACCTAACCTTACTTCCTTCTTCTTCTAGTGTAGTCTGTTATTTGATCATTGTAATTTTCTACTTGTGTACGTCTTAAGACAAGTGTGCATAGTTCTTCATTCGCACACATGCACTCAGCCTACTCCAATACCATCAGGTACACAGATTGAATTTCGGAATAAATTCAAACGCGTGATTTGTTTATTCGTTGTTTATCTTTTCAATCGCACGATATGATTCTTATTCTGTTAAAAAGATTTCTCCTACCAGAGTAAAAATAATCTCAAAGGAAAATTTTTGGAAAGCCGCAAGATAAGAAACAATAAATTAAGCAGTTGCTGTAGAACATAATATGTTTACAGAGGCGAATGTCGAACTAATCTGAAATGTTCTGTTTGCTATATTCTACTCTTGTGATCCGAAAGATCAATAGATTTATATAACATGTTATTTGTTTTATACCTAGAAAAATTTAACCACTACAAGATTAATTACTATTTTTAAGATAAATATACACACGGATACGCTTGAGGAAATTAATCCTACGAAGGAATTAACTTGCACAGTAAAATAAAATACAATAAACAGACCGCAGATGAATTCGCTTGGCAATATTTTGAATTAAGGCAAGTAATTAATGCTATAAGCTAACACATTTTTCTCGCTTTAATTAATTAATACATGCAATATATTATGAAGTTCAGTAAAATGCCTATTTATTTTATCCTTTAATTTATCGTGATAATAAAACGAACGTATTTTACCACGATTATTAATTAAGACGTTGGCGAATATTGAAGAGTATTTCAGTTACCTTCAAGTTATGCTTTATTTTTAACGATTGGGAAAACGTGCTTTTAGATTTTAGATTTAATTACATAATAACATATCTTATACGACTTATAACGCCCTCTGGATATTTGTTTTATGAGTTATTGTGAGGCGAAGTGTTAAATATTTTTAAAAAGCAGAAAATGTAGATAGCATGTTAATTTCATATTTCTCGTTGTATGACGTCAGAATTTCAAACTATAATTTTCCACTCAGAAAAATTTAGAGCTTCTTTGTTGTTCTAGCATAATATTCTGAAGGCATTTCAGCATCGTTTTGCCATTATTACTTGCTCGGATTCAAAACTATTCGAGCAATATAAGGATGGACGAATATAGCAAAGAGGAAAACAAAGTTAAAACAGTATATTCAAAAAGAAAAAAATCATGAACAGCTGCTAACTATCAAGACTATAAGAACGTTTGTAAAAAGTACATAGACACATAGACTCTTTTCTTCTTCTTTTTTTTTTTTTTTTTCACTCTTTTCACCACTGGCTTTTTCCGAGGGTGGCCTGAAACGTTCTCGGTCTAACAATGAAAAAATGAATATATAATTTCAAAATTATTTTCATTTTTCCATACATAATCTCCCTTAAGACTGATACATTTATTCCAGCGATGCTCCAGCACCATTATTCCGTCCTTGTAGTGATTCTCAGTAAGATCTGCAAAATACCCCTCTACAGCTGCTTCTCTCTTGATTCGAAGAAAAACGCTGACCAGTGAGGAAGAGTTTTAGTTTTTTGAAGAGATAAAAGTCAGAGGGAGCCAAATCTTGGGAATAGGGTGGATGTTCCAACAATTCATAGTGCAGATCTCTTAATCTTCCCATTGCCAAAACACCTTTGTGGGCAGGTGCATTGTCCTGATGAAAGATGATTTTTTTCTTCTGCAAACCGGGTATATTTTCACGAATCTTTTCGTCTAGTCTGGTTAAAAGATCGGAATAATATTCCCCGGTTATTGTTTAATCCTTTTCAAGATAATTAATAAGCAAAATGCCCTTAGCATCCCAAAACACCGATGCCATGACCTTTCCTACTGAGGGAACCGACTTTGTCTTCTTTGGCGTTGAACAACCGGCTTCTGTCCACTGTTTTGACTGCTGTTTGGATTCTGGTGTGTAATGGTGAATCCAAGTCTCATCCATAGTAATAAATCGACGCAAATCAGTTTTATTCTTGTTAAAACGCTCCAAGCACTGTTCAGAGATTTTCATGCGAGTGCGTTTTTGATCTACTGTGAGCAAGAGCGGCACCTATCTCGCGCAAAGGTTTTTCATTTGCAATTCTTCATGCAAAATATATCCTAGACGTTCTTTTGAAATGCTTATAGTCTCAGCAATTTTACGCACTTTGTCATCCAATACCATATCGTGCACTTGATCAATGATTTCTGATGTTGTTACACTTTTTGGACGTCCTTCACGTGGATCATCTTCAAGGCTGGTACAGCCACGTTTAAACTCGGCAGCCCATTTCTTAATTGTCGAAAGCGAAAGAGAAGAGTGCCCATAAACTTTTATGAACTTCGAATGAATTTCTTTTGGCGTTAAACCTTCTTTTACAAAGAATTTTATAACCGCACGATACTCAATTTTATCAATTTCAAGGGATGCAGTCAACACTTTTGCTTCAGACAGCTGTAAAAAACAAACTACTTAATAATATAACTTGCAATTCCACATGGATGCTTAGGACAAATGTACCAACTTAGAAAAAAAAAATCTTGCCGATAGTTTTACTATCTATGCAACAAGGGTGGTCTGAAATTTTCTCGGCCTAAACAGACTTAATAATCTAAAATTATTACAGTCTGTTCAAGACATATATAGTCAATCTATGATTTAGCAGAATTATGGGCTGCATAGTTAGCAGTGAAAAGGATGTAAGTGACTAGGCAGGTGTTCTAGCGAGGTGATCACACACACACACAAAATCATTACATTCTTGTGCTGTTCAGTTGATCAAGGCCGAAAAGATGGTGATACAAGTGATAACTCATTACATCCATAGTAAACATATCTTGAAAAAGTTAGATCCCCGGATTTGGACCAGTTTATAGCGTATTTGTGTCAGCAGTTTTTTTTTGTAATTGTCAAATCTGTTAAGATAAATAATGAAAAAGTGATAACATGTAGGAAGTGATGCATATGTTAGGTAAATAAATAATAAAAAGAAGCCCTCTAAAATGAGCAGATTAAAACTGATAAATTAATCAATTTTAATTAACCGTGTCATTTTTATCTATTTAGAAAACATTCATGGAATCCCATTTTCGTTCATACTTGAAAGAAATTATTCATAGCTTTATTGCCACCATGTTAAAATCAAATTATTAGCCTGAACAAGTCAATAAACCGATATAATAAGTAATTTATTTAAAGAAACGAGAAATACTATACGCACGCATGCACACAGGAAACATTAAGTGAAATCTGAAAAAAATTGTTATTTTTAAATTTTCATCCTTTAATACAAAATTATGATTTTTACTCTTAAAACATCATTATCATGCTTGCTTTTTTAGTCATGTAATTAATCATTTCACTTAATTTTCTCTTAAATACTTGCGCTTCCTAATTTCTCTTTTCTATTTTCAATTAATCAATCATTTTTGTATCAAAAACATCCCTTTTAATTTTCAGTTCAAATACTGCAATCCATCCTTTTCTATTGAAGAAAGAAGTTCGACATTGTTGACAAGTCGTGACAATTGTTTTTTTTTCTTTAAAAAACTCACAATGTGTACTCTTTGATGTTTGTCATAAATAGTCATCACAAACAACAGATATAATAACAAAAAAGACTTGAAAGTGTATATCTTGTTAATGCGTTTGTAATGCAACTAAAAATCAAAATTTCATTTCAGAAAGAAAGAAAAAAGAAAAACAGAAAGAAAAAGTCTTTTTATTCTGTCTCTTTCGAAACAGAAAGAAAAACTTGTAACAACATCCGAGGTATGTTGAATTTTCATTTGCGCTAACCTACGACTGGAACTACTTTGGCAAATGGAAGAAAATACAACAACTATTAATAATTAATGAGTTCGTATTTTGAGCATAATGTAAAACTACTAAGTTTCGGTGCTACTGTAGACATAAGAATTGAAAGGGTGTCAGCGTTTCAAATTATATAAAGTTCAATAATAGTCCAATTCTGGGTTCATTGCTTTGTCGTATCTTTAATGTGTACAATAAAGCAAAATTAGAAAGCAAAAAAGTAATATTTTTTTAGAAATTTGGGTGAGGGAAAAGCTAACACCCACCCACACCCACACAGAGAGAGAGAGAGAGAGTAAACAGATTACGACCAAGGACATCAAGTTCCGCAGTCAAAGTAGATTTGCTCATCGATTGTCGCATGAGAAAACAGTAAGAAAGAATTTTATTCATTTGTATTGCAGTGCAAGGCTTCTCTACCTTTACGACACTGGTAAACAAGAGTAACTTTTAGGAAATAATGAGATCGAGACTAGAACAATTTTATCTGAATAGCCTATGAGTGAAGTTTTTATATTAAGTGGAGTATAAAAGCTGGATGTTTGGAGTATTGGGTTTATAGTTTATACCCCACGAGATGAATTGTAATTTTTGGTAGAAGCTTTCTCTTTCCAAAAGTGTCGTTAGGAATAATCATTATTTTATGCTACTTAAGATTAACTGCTAAGAAGCATTACTTAAGAACAATTACTAAAGATTAATTATGGTATCTTGGAATATGAAAGATCAATGAAGTATAGTTTTCCTTCGCGTGCTAAAAATCAGTTATCTGCTGACCATAAGAAAATCTTGCATATATCTCACATAGGCAAAGCGAATAGTTGATCCAATATTATTTCCAAGCAGGGGTGGCTCGTACATAGGCACTGAGGAACTATAGCATCCCCAATTTTTCCCGATATATAAATATATTTATTAATATTGCTTGTAATATTTAATTTTATCATCAACAATCCTATACAATTCTCTTATTTTGTATAAAAAATAATAAAAATCCATCTTGTAACGCTCAGGAGGGCGAAGGATGCTAGCAGCACTGTGTTTACCACAGTGTCATATTGCTACGCGCGCAAGCATATGCACGTCATAGTGAGATGCGAGCTATTAGCGTAATGCGAACTTTCGAAACATACATACACACTGTAAGTACAGTGTATACGTGTTTGGATAAAATATCAAAACTACAGACTATCCGTACCTCACTTTGTAACGCCAATACCTCTTGGATGGAAATACTTGAGTTATAATCAAGTCTAGGAAGAACTTTCGCAGAGCCTTTCAAAATGAAAGTGAGCAGTTTCATACGAGGGGTGGCAGGGGATAAAGCCCTGCCATCCCCTCGTATGAGACTGCTTTATAAGACTTTACCTACCGCAAACTCAAACCGTTTTTTGGAGGCTTGAAATAGTTCCATATTTGTCCTGTAAAGCAACATTTATGGATTGCATAAAAATATTAAAAGAATACTAAAAAATCATATTTCACTCACTGTATTAATGTACTTCAGACTTTCCGTGTGTGAGAATGAAAAAAAAAAAAAAAACTCAGGTTTTTTTTTTTATATATACCGTACTGGGGTATGTTTCATGCCGTACATTACATTTTAGCCAGTGTCATAACACAATTATGTCATAATTGTATTGTGATACATAATACGCTGGGCTCATAGCTTTAGTTGCTTTGCAGTAATTACAAACAGCTCAATCCAATTCGGCTGTAATTCTAATAAGCTGATTAAAGTAATAAGCAGCTGTTAATTACAGTAATGTAAACTAGAGAGAGAGAGAGAGAGAGAGAGAAGTTGTGTTCAATTGTCCACAGACATATGGCAGCTTACGTATATGCGCCCTTTCGTGTACGACATACTGTATATAGAAATGTTTACTGCAACAGACATTAAAACCCGAATGGAGAAATTCATTATCAGTTATGACTTCCTGATGCTAGAATAGTGGTCGTTAGTTTCCTAATTCTGAAATATGTCCGTCTATCATTACTTTAATGTTATAGCAAACTAGCAAACCTCATTCTTGTAAAATATGAGGATTTTTTCCCCTTCCTCCCTCAGATACTCTTGTGGGCCTCATCATTTAAAATAAATAAATAATAAGACACCATTTTTTTTTCGGTGTACAGTCAATTGCAGCTGTAGCTGTTTCATTTTTTTCCCCTCCACTAAGATATCACAGCATATGAAGACATGAAGAAGAGAAAGTTACAAATGACGTATGTATAACTTATTTCACGTGCTTGTCGCAACAATATCTATTAAGGTCACTTTGTTCTGTGAATGATGTCATTCTTCATCACATCAATGGGTTTAGTCTGGTTGGAATTACGCCCGAATTAACAGCCACGACAGTACTGAGACCAAAAATATAATCTATGTTTAGATGCTTGTGTTCTCGTGTGTGGGTTGTGCAATTAAAAAAAAATGTTAGATGAGAAATTGTCATTAGTATTTCATTATTTTGTATGCGAAGTTTGATTATAGATTTATAATTAACTTGGAGAGAATGGACGCAATGCAGACGGGGGTATCAGGTGTCTACTGCACTTTCTCACAATTGACTGTCTCTTTTGTGGGTGGAAAAACCTGAATTGCAGGAAGAATGAAATGTACTTCGACTTCCTTGTTTGTTTCAAACGGGTTAATTCTAAGCACGTATTACGCCATTTCACTTTGGTATGCGAAACCAGAGAAGAAAATTGAATGTCTTCTAGATGTAACTTGTGGCTATAGCGTATTATGGTAGCATGTCAGAAACTGACTGTTAGTCTTCTGAGCATATTTTAAAATTACATCTCACTCTACACTTAAAACAAAGAAAAAATAGTACAAAATACTCTAGAAATGAAGCAAGGACTTGATTATAATAGTTCCTATAAAAGACTTCCAATGACTACTAAAGAAGACTTACATTATATTGCCTATGAAGCGTTAGAAATCACGAGAAGGACAATGGGAAACGGACTAAAGTTTAGGGATTTAAGTCTCAAAATAATTATTATTATTATGCGATTATTAATCAGAGTCGTATTTTCCAATGGAACAAATTATCACAAAATCATTGCTTCAACTGTACCCATGAACGAAGTGCCAAAGGCATCCTGTTCATGATCAGTTGGTTTTTTTTTTCATTGTATTCTCAAATCCTCTGAACATATGCTGTCCTTCAAAAACTCGTTTATAAGAAAATAATGTATTCATGGAGTTTCGAAGAAGGGAAATGCCTAAGAAATATAAACTCCAGTGCATTTAACAAATGAAGTGAAACTAAATGATTATTACAGATTATCTGAAGATTAGTCTACGGACATAAGCTTCTCGAATGATAATTCCCTTTGCTTTATTGCTTTCTCCAATTCTCCTGGTTCCTGTGATTGAATTCTCCCTCGTCGTTCTGACTTTCATTCAATTCTTTCACCTCGTTTCTGATGAGACGAGTGAAAAATAGTTTGTACCACGCCTGAAGAAATAGAATACATATGAGAAACGGCTCTTTACGCCCTGGTCCCTTTAAAAGCTTAAGGGAAGGAACAGCAACAGGATTTGATTACTGCATACTATTCCGATGTGTTGGCACACCCTCCCTCGATGAGTCTTTGGACTCCCTGGAGGTGTCACATAATAATAATAATAATAATAATAATAATCAAGAAGTTAATTTTTGAGAATCGCATAGATTCTAGGTAAAAAAAGAAATTAATAAAAATGCAAGCATGCGTGTCCAGTAAAGATTGTATTCGAATAATTCGGGGGGTATCAGGTGTTATCACACATATTACAGCAGGCAATAGAAGAAATTTAACTGAAGTTACTAAGGTCGTTTGTTGAACTTGGCTGAATCCATCCCTGCTGGAAGACACAATAAAAATATATTTAACAAATGATATGAATTTTATTTTTACTGTTAGGATTGAAAATGTGTGAAATGACCTTAAGCAATGGATTAACAAGCGATCATTTCTGATTTTAAGAAAGAAATAGATGGAGAAGAAGTTAATTAAAATTTATGAATAATTAATATCTAATTTGATGTGATATAACATGCCAGTATTATTGTTATATGTTTGTGTATAAACATGTATACGATTTTTTTTTACGAATATGTATATTAAAAATATTAAAAAAAAAATTTTCAGCAATGAGTTAGTGGGTCTCGAACTGTGGGTGAAGTTTTTTTTTTTTTTTTTTTTTCCCGAAGTCTTCACATTTCTCCATCGCAGAAATAAAATCAACTTGGAATTCACCTGGTAGTAGTAGTTGTTGTTGTTGTGTTATGAACGTATAAAGTAGCAATTTGGTAATTTTTGAATTAATGCCTTTTGTCACCCAAAATGAATCTAAAGCCCCTGGTGGAACTCCTGTAATAATAAAAACAATTATATATTTCTGGAGCTAGACCAATTAAATTCAGAAATATCACTGATCACGTAAGCAGGGTCGGCTCTACCGACTGTGCAACATACGCATTTGTACGGGGCACCAAGTTTTGGGGGGACAGCCAAAATTGGTCTAAACTATACGAAAAATAAATCATAAAAACGTCATTTATTCCTTGTCTATTGAAACCAGACTTCAGGATGTCGTTAGTTAAATTTTTACATAATAAAACTTCATTGTACTGTATATTTTTTTTAAAAATCATAATAATTTAAAATAACATAGTATTATGTTGCGTTTAATATCGCACTGTCAGTGTTAATATCAGACGACGTGATAATAACAGAACACCTATCTTGCATTTATTTTCTATTCCATTGTTGGCCATGATTCTCATTTAATCAATGAGTCCAAACGATCATTATGAGATAATTGGTTAAAAGTATATGAATTAAAGAAATAGAATCAAAATACATCAATACAGTTGGGTAGTAATTGTTAATAATACTTTTTTTGATAGAGTAATTAGGATTTGAATTTTAAAAGAATTTTAACATTCCAATATGTCTGATAAAAGAAAAAAACTGTCAGGCGCAGAATATCGCAAACGAAAATCGGAAAAAGAACGCGATATTCAGAAACAAAGCGGGACTTTGCATAAATATCTAAAAACTGAAACAGCTAATGTACTACAAGAGAAAATAAACGAAAGGACCGAAACCAAAATTCTGAGCTCATGGTAAGTACTTTTAATTACGATCCCAGTGATGTCGATACTAGTAACAATGAGGACGGAAAAACATGCTATTGCACGGGGCGGCAAAATTCCTTGGGCCAGCGCTACAAGTAAGTGAACGTTCTGCGAAAAGGACGTTATAAATATAAATTCATTCCAACAACTTTTGCACAGAAAGCGAAGTACAGCTCATTTACATTTACTTTAGGATAAATTTTTGGTTTCCAGCTGTAGGGTAAATACCTGGATGCGAAGTTTCCATTTGAAACAGAAGAAGCATTTGGATATTGGTAGAATAATATGCATAAATTATTTGGCATATTTCATCCAAATCGTCTTTTGGATGGTTGCAAGTAGACGCCATAAATGTTCCCAAAGCATCTTCTGTAATTTCAACAAGTACAGTTCCAAGATGATCTCGTGCATTCGTTTCAATTTCTAATGATGAATATTTATAAAGAAATATCAAGAAGAATGAGCCATTTTGGTCTGATGGCATTACCTCGTCAAAAGTCGATTAACGGTGTGGGTCAATTTTAATTTAAAAAATTTTGATTTCCATATTTTGGAATATTTCAAATTATGAACAATCCAAGTAGCCATTTAACGTTCACTGCAATTTTAACCAACTTCCGTTTAAAATCTAACATCCTTTCCTGGTAAACAAGCCGTTAGGAAGGTCAAAAACCTTAACGTTTCATGGACACCGAGATTGGCTGTAACAAAAACAAGTCTGTTTGTGCCCTTTTCTAAATATTTTTTTCTTCAATAATCAAAGGTGGTCTGCTCTTTGCACACAAGTTCAACTTGACGTGCCTTATTTGTCCGTAACCGCGATACCATTCATAATCATGCTTTGCGATTTCGAACGTCTCTCAGTGCTCACAGTTATGAAGTAGCCATTTTGCCTTTGTCATAACATAAGGAGCGTTAATTCTCAAACCTAAAATGGCTGAAAAATTTTAAACTATGTAGAGATAAAAATAAACTAAACTCGTTCAACTTCAATTATTATGCTTTATGCTTAAATATGATTTAAGAATTTGTGTGGAGGCCAGATTAGTAATTACTTCAATAATTAGTTTTAAAATGCATATTGATAACAATTTCGTAGAGTGAAATATTAAACGTGAATGCAGTGATTGCTCCTATAAGTTCCTTTGTTCCATACTAAAAGGATGTTCCATACTTGAGCTGCCTCATTAAATAACCTTTCAAATCACTGTTTTGATGTAATGGTCTGTTTGGCGTTTATCCAATAGCATCCTCTGCGAATTTTAACTTCTTATCTCACGAGGTTAGAAAGCTGTATTACGAGGCAATATAATCTCTTCACTAGCTGAATCTTCTGGAAATTTCACTTCATTGGAAAAGTTTATAAATCCCAAGGATTTGTAACTGATATTGTAACTGAAAACTTAACAACTGTTGCAAAATAAATGGTAAAACTGATATTCTGGGAACAAAGAGAACAGCCCACACTTATACAGGCAGTAAGAACAGAACACAAAATATTTAAGGTGAAACACTTACGCCACTACTCAGTCATTCTAAAACATTACTTCAGTCTAAGCTACAGAGTAACCAGAACAGCATATCAGATAACAAGACCACACTCAACAAACTACATAACAAGTAATAATCCCTACGGAAAAGCCAACTGAAGCTTCTACATACCTGACATGATCAGCAAACTGCCATTCAATGACACACACACACACACACACACACACACACACACACACACACACACACACACACACACACACACACACACACACACACACACACACACACACACACACACACACACACACACACACACACACACACACACACACACACACACGCGCGCGCGCGCGCGCGCCTCTTAAAGCGAATGACAGGCCAAGAGTCATTTAGAAACCTTAATTTAGTGGAATAAGGTAGTTGGTCTTATGTCTATTTTACATATAAACTGCGTGAGTTCTAATGGTTGATTTTGCTGGTTCGTAGGACCAAAGACCTGCATTTTCTGGAGGAAAACCCTGCTGTCCACGTATGAGACCGGATAACTGACTTTTCAAGCAAAAATAAGTTATCCTATATAAACTAAATTGCCCATACCGACTGAGCTACAGTGAACCTGATAGTGGACAATGGCTTCAAAAACTTTAATTTCTATTAGTCTTTATAACAGAATATCGCAAACTGACGATTTACTTATATCTTTCCAAAATATGATAAACATATTTTTATCTTTTTACTTCGTGTGAAAAGTTCCAGCAGTTTGCCTCATCGACATCTGCAACATTCCAGGTCAACATTGATTAGGCTGATCATATTTCCTTCAGACACAAACGTGATATTGGAATGGCAAAACCGGGACGGGTGTTATGTCAGATTCTGTATTCATGAAAAAGATGATAAAAAAAAGTTTTATTACATAAACATATTGATCTTACCATTATTCTTCAGTGATGACAGAACTGATAAAAAATTAGGTAGATATAGAGGGGGAACTGTATTTCACAACGATCGTACCATGAATATTTCTCCGATGAAGTGATCCTATGCAGCAAATTTCGGTCTTTCAACACCTTATCATAAAACTTCTCACACTTCATGACATAACTTTGTCTTACGACTAACATAGCCCTCATTGCCTCAATACTCAATCTAGATTTCTCCTTTGACCACTTCCTGTTCATAACAAAAAATATTACTTCCTGGAAGACAAAGAATAAACTACAATATTACAAAAGTCTTGAAAGTCCAGGCGTTTTTCTCATTTCAGAAAAAAAATCTGTACTCATCTAACAGATAGATGAATGTTTTCTTTATTCCATGTATCCAACTGCCTCACAATGATAAATTTCACGAGAGTCCACAGATCGAATACACGAGTTTCTTCTCGTGTTTCTGTGCGTGTGATGAGTTCCTCGTTCAGGCTGCTCTGTATTTCTTTCCATTCAGGTGTCTTCCTTAGTAGCACCCACTTGAATTTCTCAGTGTTTCCTAAACAGCACTTACACTTATTGATATGTTCTAAGCTGGTTTCATAGAAGTCTTAACTACCGTAAAAAACTTAGCCTCATTAATTTCTCATGAATCTACTAACATTTTCAGTTCTTCTTTTGACACCACTAGTTAACAATACTTCACTTTTTCTGGACTCTAAATTGTTTACAAGATTTTCAATGTTCGTGGCTAGTTCTGTAGGTGAAATAGTATATTTTTCATTTGAAATTTCAGCAACATAATAAGGCATTTTTCTTGAGAAAGAACATAAGAACGAAGCCCATTAAAAACATTCTTAAAATTCTGTCAATTGATGGATCCAAGGACAAAAATCTTGTATTATATTTCCATGCTCTAACAATTTAGCTTTGCCGGAAGCAAAATAATTGTTTCCCTGAAAGCCACAAAAGTTTTTCGGTTCTTCAACTCTGATTTGTGCATATTGAAGTGTTTGTATACTTTCACTGCAGAAGATTCAATCTCAATTGGTAAACAGTCGACAGGCAGAACACTACAGTAGAACAGACGTCTCGTCTGAGACGCGTAAGTGTTGACAACGCATTTTTTTTTTTTTTAATTTTCTCTGAATAAATCACTGCAGATTCGATATTTAGTATCGAATAATGCGACTCCATTATACAAATTACCGATATCCATGATATTAATATACGATTATAGGTTATGAATAATAATTTATTATTGACCAATATTAAAGTATAGTTTTTATTAAAAACGAGACAAAGTTGACATTTTTATTAAAACGACGGGACGGCCGGGAAATATGAAAAAAAAAAACGGTACTGTCCCGTTCAAAACGGTACGTATGGTCAGCCTAACATTGATCGAATAAGTAGCTGGCAGGTTTCTAATTAATCCAATGGCTCTATATTTACGTGATTATATCACGCGACATTGATCGTATTTTTATTTCCTTCATAAAATATATATATATATATATATATATATATTTAGATCTAAATGAGATATATCCAAAGATTATGGTATGATAATATCAACGGAAAAATCAAAAACTATGGCCTTTAAAGGACAAGATCCAGCAACAACTAAAATAGTAAGAGATAACAAGATCTTAGAACAGGTGAATTCATTTAACTACCTAGGATGTACGATCACATATGAAAATGAAAAAGATATAAACATCAAAATTGCAAAATATTTAAAAATAACAGGTGTAATTAACTCTATATTTAAACCAAACCTAGTTCAAAACAAACCAGGCTAAAAGTATACAATACATTAGCCCTACCGGTCTTAATGTAAGGAAGCGAAATCTGGACAATAAAACAAAAAAACAAACAAAGATTAACAACAGCAGAAATTAAGTTTATGAGAAAAACTGCAAAGTATACCCTATTTGATCACAAAAGAAACGAAGAAATAATGAAAGAATTAAACCAAGAACCAGTAATAGAAAAAATTAAAAACTATAAACATAAATGGATGGAACACGTTCAAAGAATGACAACAGAAAGATTACCAAAACAAGGCCTAAAAGTACAAACCATTAGGAAAAAGAAAACCAGGATGTCCTCTTAAACGATTCAACGATGACTTCTAAGGCCGGAACAGGCCATGCTAGGCTTAAATCCTTGATACGCATGATGATGATGATGATATATATTGTAATCAATCAGAAATCCTACTGTAGAGAGGCAAGCATAGAACTTCTTCAACTCACTTGAATCTTCCAGCAGGCGTCGCGGTAGATCTCACACCGAGCGATAAAATTAATCTCAACTAAAGCATTCACAATTTGGAACCCACAGAAAGATTCGAATCCACAGTTTAATAGTTTAAGAGTGGGTGTGCTAATCACTCGTCTAACCAGGGAGAGCAATCCTGAAATAGACTCTCTCTCAAGATCAATGAATTTATCGAGATGATATCCTAATAACAGAAATTTCCCGAAAAGCCTCCGAATACCCTTTTTTTTGCAATCACAAAAATTACACTTAAAATCAGATGCATTGCACTATTGAGCTGTGAAACCTAAACCAGCGAACATTGAGTGGCTCATATTTAGCAGTAAAATGTTAAACACGTAACGTACACTTTTGTAAAGGAAAGGAAGAAAGGAACGTGTGTTTTTGTTTTCCTAAAATAGACCTCCCTCCTTCCAACCTCCTTCCATACAATTTTCTATCAAACGAAGTCGATTCACACACACACACACACACACACACACACACACACACACACACACACACACACACACACACACACACACACACACACACACACACACACACACACACACACACACACACACACACACACGAAGAATGAAGCAGATTAGCAGAGATTAGCAATGAAGCAGAGAAAGAGAGAGAGAATGTTACGACATTGATATCACAATACCATTGTAAGACTTGTTGCCATTACTATAGTTATATATTTCCTATCTGCGCATTCCACGAAAGATAAGCTTCTTTATTCTTTGTATACCAAAGGACTATTTCGCAACTCAGAGTTCAAAGTTAAGAATATTAGTAAATAGGCTCATTTTGAAATAAGACTGGTTCATGAAGAAATACGTTTCTTTACATATAATTCCAGAGCATTGTTATGTGACATACGTGCTTTAATTGCACGACTTACAAGGGATTTGTACGTAGTGTACTTTTTCCTACTATTTTCCTATTGAATTTGTGCTAATTCAATAGAGATTAAAATCTACAATTGAATTAGGAAACTTTTTCAATGTCCCTCGGTACAGTTGCCCTCGAGAACCCAAGTGTTCTTATCACTTGAGTGATAGAGTGACCCATCATTTTATCTTGGGAGGGGCCGAGCACTCATGGTTTAATCTTAGTTGAGTAGATGATTTGAGAATACACACTACGCATTGCATACGACCTATGACCGAACATCTGCAGTGATCGCCAATACGATGAAACCCGTGATCTCCTCCGGCTCGGACAAACGAAGTAGCGCTCGGTCCGCCCGAGCACTACTTCGTTCGCCTTGCGTTGATAGCGGCCGTGATTCCCGAGAGCTGTAGGGTATTCCCCCCTTATGTGACCCTTAATTCATAAGTAGTGTAGAAATACAAGACACGACACAACACAAATAAAAAAATGAATTTTAATTAGGAAAAGATGTTTGGAAATTTTTCTAGTGTTTTTTCCTTTTTCTTTTTTTTTGGGGGGGGGATCCCCTTTCCCCCTGGCTACGCCACTGCGATACACTGTTGGGAGTCCCGATGTCTTCCTGTGTACCATCTGCGTTAGGTTTGGGTACGTTTCTCTCTGTGCGGGAGATGCCAGTGCAAATTTCCCATCACTCCTATCTCTAATATTTTGTCCAGTGAGTGTATGTGTATATATGTATGTATATATATATATATATATATATATATATATATATATATATATATATATATATATATATATATATATATATATATGTGTGTGTGTGTGTGTGTGTGTGTGTGTGTGTGTGTGTGTGTGTGTGTGTGTAGTGAAGACCACTGACATACTAACAGTTAGACGGCCCACATTTTATCCCTATGCCGCTGAATATATCCCTTAAATCAGGAAATTTCCCATCCAGGCTTGCAGCTATAAAATACTGAAGCTATAAAGCATTCATGTGGATATAAACAGGGTCTATTAATATGAATTTCTCATTTAGCGATAATAATAACAGTAAAGCTCGTACTCTTTTAATTAATTAGTATAATAATTAAAAGAAAGTTAATGATACCTTTTGGTATAGTGAAGTTTGAATTTTGTGAATATTTTCGGTGCAGAAAATTATTAGCTCATTTTAATTAATGAATTATATTTTATATTGAAATTGTAGTATTCTGTATTGAAAATAAATGATTATATTAGTATGATCTACTAAAGTTGTGAAGCCTCAGCAATTTAGTTGGTTTCGAAGGTGTCCATTGGTTGGTAAGACCTTGGTAAAAATAGCGTCTACAACGCGAATAACCTTTATCGGGATTTTCAGTTTTCTAGCCACTGAAAGCGGTCAAACTGGCGCCGTAAACACATATATCTATAGACATAGAACAGTGGTGGCCAGTGAAAATAAGTGGGGGTGCTGCATATACAAAATAAAAAATAAAAATAAAAAAACTATTTTTTTCCTAATCAGTAACCAATTTATTAATAAATAAATTTACATATTAAAAATTGCTTTATTAAAAATATTTCACCTTCACCACGAACAAACACCAATAATAAAAGTTTCGTATCTCACATAAATAACGCGCAAGCATACGATACACTGTTCAAACGAGTAGTGTCGGAATGACTTGTAATGTGCAATCACAAGCGCAAACGAATATCGGCGAGTCTAGTCTAGCTGCAATTGACCTAACGCGATAATTCTGACACTGCGTTAGATCGCAGTGTATTTGTTTCGTGTAACGATATTAATAATTGAAAAATATAATTCTTTTCATATTTTCAACAGTGACACTCGTCATAATTCAGCCTTGTATCTATAATAATAAATAATTATATGTTATTTTAACAAAATAAAATAAGATTTACAAAAAATAGTTCACCCTCACCACGAACACGCACCAATAATAAAAGTTTCGTATCTCACAGATACGGGCGCAAGCATACGATACACTGCCCAAACGAGCAGTGTCGGAATGACTTGTAATGTGCAATCTTCTTCTTCTGCAGCTTGTCCCACTTGAGGTCACTGCTAATGATGAGGCTTCTCCACATCCTCCTGCCTTGGGCTGTCCACCTTGAGGATGAAATGGTTACCACCATTTCATCCTCAAGTCCTCTTCTACCAGCTCCCTCCATCTCTTCTTTGGCCGCTCACGCTTCCTCCTTCCTTGCACGTCCATCTGCATGACCTTTCTTCTCACATATTCGTCTCCTCCCTCCTCATCACATGACCAAACCATCTCAACCTTGCCTCCTGTATCTTCGCTCCTAAGTTCGTAACTTTCACCGTTCCCCTCACATAGTTATTTCTCAGACGATCCTTTCTGGTCATCACACCGCACATCCACCTAAGCATTCTCATCTCTGCTACTTCCATCCTGCTGATGTTAATTTTCCTCAGGACCACAGTTTCCATAGCATACGTCATAGCTGGCCTCATTACTGTCCTATAGATTTTGCCTTTCAGATTGATCGGCACCCTCTTATCGCATAGCACTCCAGCCATCTCTCTCTCCAGTTCCTCCAACCCGCTTGTATCCTACATCCTACTTCCTTCTCAGCCCCTCCATCTTCTTCCACTGTTGAACCTAAGTATCTAAAGTCCCTCACCTTCCTGCCTTGTAACGTGCAATCACAAGTGCAAACGAATATCGGCGAGACTGGCTGCAATTGGTCGAACGTGATAATTCCGACACTGCGTTAGATCGCAGTGTATTTATTTCGTAATCTAAACCGTTAATCGAACAATTCCAATTATTAACTATTCAATCAATGTCAAAACATAAGCTGTAACCTTTAACATGTTGTACTGCATTTATATAATGTTGTAAGCATTGTTATTATTTATAAACACAAACAAAATTTAAAATTTTCATTTTTTCCTTCGGGGTACTGCAGTGTCGCAGTGCTTATGTACGGGCCGCCACTGCATAGAACACTATTGGACAAGGAAGACAATGGGAATCCCTCCCCCACTTCTAGGACAGAATAGCATTCACATCACTAGCTTTTGATTAACTGATTTTCTTATTTAGCTTTTTTCTAACTATCAAAAAATTGTTTTAAAAGAATAGAAAACATATTTGTCGTAATTTTTGGTATTATTTCTATATTTCTTTTTCATATTACGTGACCAATAGCAAAGCCCTTTACAAAGTTGTCTTGATTATTTTTAAAAATATTTAATTATAGCTTAATATAATAAAATTATAGGCATTTAGTTTCAAAGTTCTCGGTACTACATCCTATTTAGTGTTAGCTATAAAATGAAGCATTGTACATTGCTAAATATGCCAAAACTCAAAGAACTCTGATTCAGCTGTTATTGTATTGTGTCTGTTTCTTGAGGTGTGCATCTCGGATTTATACATGGTTATATAGAGACTGGTTAACTCTTCTTCATTTGAAAATCCTTATTAATATTCTTTTCATGAATCCTATAGGATTCATGCTCTCCCGTTTAGCAGTTGGTCACCTTATATAGAAAGAGATATCAGAATGGATGCACAAATTGTATATGGTATCGTCGAATTGTGTATTATATATGGTGCGTCATTATATTGAATGGCAGAAAAAGAAAGCAGCACTCTCTCCAATAAAAAAAAAGGGAAAAACAAGGCGTTATAAAGTCCCTTATGAAAGCATTGGTAAACCTCCCTCATCCCTTCGTAGCCTAATCGATATAAGCAATTGTGAACATCCCTTCTCCTTCCTCTGTAGCTTAATTCGATATCGACAGTTCCCTTTTGGGTGGAAAGACCTGGGTTTGAATCACGTCGAGGACATGAATAAACTTTATTCGAACGTAAATCAAAACAGTCCACCAACCCCTTTCCACTACACATCATAGTGTTTTAGTGTATATGCTTATGAAGGAAGAAAGAGAGAAAGAGAGAGAGAGAGAGAGAGAGCAAAAAAAAAATGTCGAAAGCGCGTTCTGTGCTATCTAGCAGTTCATCATGTGTATGTTCTTGATCTGCTCTCCTTTCTCTGAGGGCAATTTTCGTGGATCAAAAATTATTAAAAGTACAAAATTATTAAAAGCATTATTTTTTAAATAGAATCTGAATGTAACATAAACAGAATGGCGCTGAGTATGTTACATTCAGATTCTATTTAAAAAATAATGCTTTTAATAATTTTAATTTTTATTTCTGTCTGATGATTTGTTTGTAAACAGTTTTGGTATGGTCACTTAAACATAATGGGAGAGTAAAGATTAGCAAAACAAGTGTTCTCTACCGGGTTGGCAGGAGAAAAACTCAGAGGAAGACCAAGATATAGGTGGATTAATACGGTAAAAAGTGCCTTAGAAGACAGAAATATAAGATCTTGTAAGACAATGTTGGAGTCTTGACAGATAACAGATTGATTTGGAGGAAATCGTAGATAAGAAGTTAGTAAGGAATTTTAGGAATTCGATGTCAGGAATGTCAGGAATTTGATGATGATTATAAAATAAAAAAATAAAAAAAATAAAAAACAGAGCAGTCTCAGTAAACAGGAAACATTCCAAGTACAAAACTTTCAGCCAAATACTGAGGACCGAAATGAAGCACCACTCAAGAAATTCGGCCTTCGGAAGAACCCTTGCCTATATCGTCTACATGCCATCCTAGAGAAAAGGAAATAGGAAACAGACAAATAACAAAATCACATAAAAAAATAACAAAGACGTTCTGCATTTCCCCCTTCTTTCCAACAGCCTGTAGAGAGGGGTGAGGAGATAGACCCAAGCTTAAAAAAGTTAAAGCTCTTTCAAATGAGCAGCTTCAAAGCTTCCTTAAGAAAGTTCGACTCACATCATTGCCTGACAGCATACTGTGCAATTACATAGTCGACATCAATGATTTAATTACCCATCTGGAGGAACTAAGAAACCTTCTGGTAGGGAAAAAAGGGAAAAAAAAAATATCAACCTAAGAAATAGAATATATTACCTGATCAACGGACTTCAATTCCAGCAGCAGCGTAATTATCCTTAAAGTAAAGGAAGATCACCACGCCAAGCAAAACAAATCAGGATTTAATAAGCACCCGAGTAAACTTTCTCTCATTAAATGCTAGGGGGGGGGAGTCATCATACCACTGCGAAACAGGCTCGTCCTGCAACACATATCTTTGCACATTGACCAGAATTACTTATTCTGCAGGAAACGAACTTCCATCCTATATGCAAAGTTTCAGACCAGCACTGGAAGAATTGGCCATATACCATGCACCACTGTGTTGCCATACAACTTCATACTTCATGGATCAGGATTCGCTATTGTAATCTACCAAAAAAGCACACTAAAATTACGAATTATCGATTCCTTTCCCGGGAATGTAATATATGCACTCATTAGAACACAGATTGGAAGAAAGTACAAATAATTAATGTATACATATCACAGGACGAACGCAGGTGTTAAAGCTCTTTCAAAATCGCCTCAACGCAATGAGGACCACCTCATTGACTTTCAACTGCACTCTGAATACTGCCATGGATAGACATCAATAACATCGACTCTCACTAGCTCAGTTTTTCCAGATTATAATCAATAACGATGAACTGACTGATATCTTCAGACACCTACATTCAATGAAAAAGTGGACTCCTGAAGGATCAATTACCAGCACCCTTTACCAAGCACGACTCGATAGATACTGTGCATCCATGTATACAATATCCTTCATAAAGATCATTACACATTTTCCCATTTCATGCATCATACGGTGATTCCATCCTTCTAAGCATCTGCATCCCTAGACACACTAGACACAAAGGAGGAGTATACTGGATCTTTAATAACAGCTTACTACAGGACACAGAGTATCTCAAATGCTCCAGAAACTATATCACTGCTGTTATCAGACACATGCCTACCTCTCAACTAATTTCTGATTGGCAGTCACCATTTAAGACTAAAATTAAGGTATTTACTCAAAATTATGTCAATCAGAGGAATCTGAATAGACATACAGTCTTACTTAATCTGCAACAGGAATTACATCATCTGGACTTTGAGGAATAGCAGTCCCTAGAAGCCACCATGCAGTCACATCTAGAGCACTGCAAAAAAGGAGCTCTTGTAAGAGCACGACGCAGGCAAGTAAACTTCATACCAAAAAATTTCCTTTTCACTGAATAAATGCCAATAAGAGTGCCTAGTTTTCAGAAAGAAGCACACTTTGGAGTTTACCTAGGAAATACGCCCTCATACGTGGATATGAACAGGGATACACTCATTTAACGTTTCAAGCAAGTACTGGAAAAGTGGGCGGCAATACGAGCCTCTGCCTCCATAACAGGGAAAGCAATAATTGTTAATCAGATATAGTGTTCTTTAGAAAACGATAAAGATTCTCACGCGACCAGTGAAATTTATCAAACAAATACAGGCAATCATCTGTCGATTCATATAGAACCAAACAAAATGGCTTTCCTATTCCAAACTAAGCATTTCTCTTTAAGGACGATCAGAGCGAAATGGAAAAGTGGGGCTCCTGAAAGTTAGTAACATTTATGGAAATTTTAAATTGAAGAATATCTTGTTAATTAATTAATTAAATCAAATATGAAAAATATTTATGCACATAAATAAACAAGTATGCTCTTTAGCATCAATTTAAGTAAAGGGAAAAAATTAATTAAAAAATAAATGTGTTTATATGTATATGATATATTATATTATGTAAGAACATTATCATATAAATACGCCAGAACAATGATTTATTTAATAATATAAATAATAATATAAAAATATGAAAAAAAATATCCATTTTTACTATTTGTAAAAATTACATTTGTGAAATCAACATTTGTTGATTTCACAAAATCAACAAATCTTGTTGATTTTGTGAAAATCAACAAGATTTGTTGCACGGACGATATATCACAAAGTATAAGTATAAAATTATTTTTAATTTATTATTGATATTATGAAATGTATTATTTAAATAATTCAACATACGGGCCATATGCCATGTAAGTATGGTCTACCTTTTATGGGCCGCCAAAAATATACGTTTAGGTCGCATGCGGTCCGCGGGTTGCCGACCCCTGCTCTATAGATAATATTGTCAGGGACGACAAACGTTCTTGAGACATAGAAGATCGCAAATAGGTTTTTATTAATTTTAATTTGGAAAATGGCCTTTCTGCTGATGCGACCGTAACTGGACTGGTCAATAATATTTTAAATGTCGTAGTAATATTTGGATAAATATCCGACAAAATTATTTGCAATTATGAATTTTGAAATATTAATGGGTGCATCTTCTGGAACAATATTTCTAAAAATAATTAATTCATTGTAAAATTCAGATTCATCAATATCTGTATTCAATTTTTGATACAGCTGTTTGCAGCAACATTTTAATTCATTTTCTGTCATTTTTCTTATTAATTTCATATCATAAAGAAATCCAAATGATTTTTCGTAAATTTCATACAATTCAAATCTTTTTTTGACAGATTGTAAAGCAGTATCTAAAATTACAAAAAAAAATTTATCCTAAAATTATCTTTGTTATCACCTATGTGTGATTCATCAGGTTTCATAATCAAAAAATACTTTTCTTCGACGTACTCGACTTTCTTTAAATTTAATTTCTATTTTTAATAAATTTGACAGTTCTTTAGCAATCTCAAAACAGCTATCAAATCCTGATATTCTCTGCTCTTCAAAGTACTGCACTAACTTTTTAATATGCTTAGTTGCTACATCTATGGGAATTTTTGCATTTTGTAATACTTTACTTACTAAATTAACTTTTGACAAAAGCTCATACTAAATTACAAGGCTTAGTATAAACTCAACTGAATCTATTTGTTCATATATTGAAACCACTTCTACTTTGATAGTATTATCTGATGCAGTTTTAAATAATTCTTTTAGTGCATTTAAAAATTCTGGAATTTGATAACGTACAGCTCTAACTGACCTCTATTCTACATTCCCATCTTGTATCACATAACAGTTTTGGATTTAATTGTTTAAGAAATTTCTTTAATATGTCCCAACGTGAAGTTGAGGCAGCAAATAATGCATATATGTTTTGTATAACATTAAAAAAATTTATTGCTATAATTGATGATTTTGCGACATCCCCTAAAATCAAATTTAAATTATGACAGGCGCAAGGAGTATGAAATACCTTTCGTTTTCATTTAAAATGTAAGCACGGAACTCCCTTATGTACTCCTTTCATATTCGCTCCGTTATCATACCCTTGACCCCTACAATCTGACAATTTAAGATTTAATTTATTCAAAAATGATTTTATGTTTTCATATATACCTTTGCCAGTAGTGTCATTAGTTTTTTAAAAACGTCAAAAAGTGTTCTCGAATTTTAATATCTGCTTCAAATATATGTAAAAATCTAAAAATTACTGAAATTTGCTCCTGATGACTAACATCAGGAGTACAAGCGAGAATTATTAAATAATACTTTGCCTGTCGTATCATATTTAAATATTTTGTAATTTTGGTTCCCATATCAACAATTAATTCATTTTGTAAAATAGGTGATAGATACGAATTTTGTTTCTTACCTATAATTTTTTTCACGAACATCGCATTAAATAAACTTTTAAAAGTGGATCAAATTCTGCAATTAATTCTATGATTCCAAAAAAATTACCATTATGGGCTGTGTACAAAGTATCAAAATTACATCTAAAAGCTAAATTATGTTCGGATAAATAAAGAATTGCTGCTACTATTTGTCTTAAAACATTCCTTAACCGTTCTGCTTCAAATTCTATGACATTTTGATTTGCCTGATCAATTGTATTGTGATTTTTTAAATTACATTCCATTTGTGTCCATGAATACATGCATTTCATGTGCACTGAATTTCGTTCGTGCGACTAATCTTTCACTTACATATCGCCAGTCAGAAAAGTCATTATTAGATAAAAAATTATCATCAGAAGAAAATAATTTGCAACAAAAACAAAAAATAGAGTTGGAAGAGTTTGAATATACAAGCCATCTTCTGTTTTGCTTCTCTCCGTTTGCAATTGTCCTAACATAGTGAGCTGTGGAAAAACACCTCTTGTTCTCATCTTTTGGAAAATCATTTTCAGTCGGAGGAGACGGTGGACCACGTTGTACAATTTGTGTTAGTGTTGCGTTGTTCAAAATTTTGGGCCATGTTGCTGGATCATCAATAGTAAATAGTTCACCTTCCTCTGGTGTCTCAGTTTTAGGATCTTCAATACTCATTGTTTGACCAAAAGCGTCATGTTCTCCGCTTCCTTTGAGTATTTCAGAACTCTCATTATTAATTAATGTTAAAGCCTAAGAACTGTTTGTAGTTAATTCATAACTCCCGTTATCAACTGATATATCTGAACAAATATATGAGTTCAACTTCATAAATTTAAACAGTTTATTTCTTTGACGTTCCTCAGTCGCTTCTTTTTCTTGTTTTCGCTTTCGTTTTACATGCCCACTTGGGTATTTTCTTCCATAATAATGTCTCTCACGACTAGTCATACTCTAGAATTAAATACGATAGATTTAATTATAAAATAAGTTAATTTATTAAAACAAAATTACTTACCTGATAAAAAAATATCTAAAATAGATAATATTAGAAAATAAATAAATCCAATATAGATTGAAAACTGCTATTGAAGAAAAATTCTGATGTCAGATAACCTAAAACCAGTTTACGAAATATATTTTTTAAGATGTTTTGCAAGTAATGTCACATAAAAAAATTGCCATGACAGTACGTGTATATACTTACTTGTTCATAAAATCAAAAACTAAAATAAAAAAAAAACTCTTTATATTTATTAAAAACACCTGTTTTAAATGCACTTTTCCCTATTTAACACTATGTTGTACGATATTGTTATATATCATAGAGTAGTTTCAAATACTACTGCTCTAGCGCTACGATTTTATTTCGCTTACTATAACAACAATAGTTGGTTGTAAAATTATATACATATATTTTTCTATATAATAATATTTTTTATATAATAATTACAATATTAATTTATATAATAATTTTAAAAAAATTTATAGATTTGGTTTTTTCAATTTTTTGCGCTTTGCGGGGCCCTGTGCCACCGCACAGTCCGCACACCCATGAATACGGCCTTGAGGACGATAGAACTTGATATCAGGGGCGATTTCTCCATGCTTGCTGTGCAAGCTCATTACTTGAGAAAGAAGTAATATTTATTTGTTAATAAATGCATGCATTTATAAGCATTCGATTTAGGCTTTAATTTTGTAGACAGAAGACGCCTTAAGCTTGCGCGGCAATAATTGAACTTTACGTTGTGTATCGAAGGCCAATGCTTGCTCGTCTAGTGAAAGCTACCTTGGCTTGCTCGGTTGTGGGAGCTTCCAGGTCCTGGCTGCAGCACTGTGATTTCATGCGCGCGCATAGCCATTTCCGCTCCCTTCACGTCGTCTTAAACACAGGCCATAAGCAGTCAAAGTAGCTCTAGCCAGTGAGCTTCAGCCAGCCTTTACAAGTGTGTGTGTGTTGCTTTGGAAAATTAAGTTACAGCCAACTTTTTTGTGACGATGTTATTAACCAGTTCATAAAGAAGAACCGTAAGGTAGAATTTGTATTCAAGTAGCTAAATTGAAAAAGATAGAATATCATTTGTAAAATAAATGTTGTATTTGTATGATTAAATGTACACAAATTTCTAAATATATAGTTTTAAATGGTCAGTAATTCATTATTCCGCTAATTATACTTCAATCACACCTCTCACTCCCTGAATGATAACAATAGCAAGCGTGAATTTCAAGATCAGCATTCGCCCCTGCTTGACATACACTGACCACAGGATAACAACGTTTTTCACTCGCTTTTTTCTCAATACTCAGCAACACGAAACAGCCCACAAACGAATCACTGAATATATTTCCAGTTCTTCCACTAGAGATTTCTCTTTCTTCACAGGCTTAAGAACGACAACAGTTAATGTGCCAATGAGTCTAACAAATTTCGACAAATATGCATATTTGTTAATACTAAATTACAGAGCTTAAACTGTGGACAGCATCCCCTTCTTGAATCCTGGCAGAACCCATCTTCCAGAACACAATGGTAAGTAACCCTATCACTCAGAAAGAGATCTTCTTTCCTCCATGGAGCTGGTGAGTCGTGAGAGTCTTAGGTGACATTCCTTCTCCAAGCCTTACTTGACACTTTCCAAAATCACTCACAAACTTGTAATACGGGAATCAGGACGACCAGATATACACTGCGAAGTCTGTTTTCAAGGGGCTATACCTGATAGCATAACGAAAGAGGGGCTCAGGCCTCACGAGAGAGAGAGAGAGAGAGAGAGAGAGAGAGAGAGAGAAGATTGGGTGCCTATCTTTTTGCTAAAAACCAGCAATTCATGGGAGAGATTTACACTCTACAAATTCTACAGAAACTTAATACAATAATCCAACCAAGGCACCTCATTAAATTATCCCGGTAGACATCATTTCACTGGGACCTACCATATCGCACCAGACCTAAAATACCAGATGACGACATTCAGTGGAGAATGTGGCATAATTCCCTTTCGACTCTTGCTATACTACACAAAGTCAAGCCGGATTTTTCGGATAACTATCCCTTCTGCTACAGAGTCAGAACATTCCTGCATGTTCTGACTCTGTATTAACAGGACATTCTACTTAAAATGTCCTGTTAATAGCAAATTAATCCGTTCTTCTAGCAGTAGCCTTATCCTGCGTTTGTCTTCATTCATAAGAGGAATACCTCAATCTTCTACATGCACACTCAAAAAATCATTCGATCTGCAACTATTTCTTCATCACTGTGAAAGCAGTGATATACAATTTCTATCTGGCAGTTGACCATTGCCTTGCATCCTTTAACAAAAGTCACAACAACACCCTAGATCTTTTCCACCAAGGCTGGAAACAACGAAATCAACTCCTATCTGAGCAGGGTGACGCATCACAATCCACTTATCAACTTAGAATTAAAATCACTGCCCTCTCAAAAAAGAAGGAAGAAAAAGATTTTCATGCTATTTAATGGAACAGTGAGAATAATGATCATATAACCGTAACCAGTAGCGCACTCAAAATTTAATCTTGGGTTGGGGGCCGAGTTGAGTAGATGATTTGAGAATACGCATCGCATACGACCTATGACTGAGCATCTGCAATGATCGCTAATTCATAAGTAGTATGGAAATTGAAGGCACGACATAAATAAAAAAAAGTAATTTTCATAAAAAAATCTTTAAAAAAATCAGCTAATGCCTTTTATTCCCTTATGGGGAGTATGCGAGAACTTTATACCCTATCTAGCTTTTGGAAACTGAGTGGGCAGTTCAATCTCCACCGGTAGCCAATCAGAGATAGCTGGCCCATGTCTATCACTAATTATAGCAGCCACTGATGAAGAGGCTGGTAGACAAGTGCTGCCATCTCTTGGTACCTAACCCTAACAAGATATGTTACTGTCTGAAATAATGTGGGTACTACGGTCGATTTCTTGAGTTTACGGGACGAAAAACCCGAGTTTCCGGGTAGAAAAACCCGAGTTTCCGGGTAGAAAAACCCGCTTGCCCGTGACAGAGATCTATTAACTCGGGAATCGGCCAAAGAAAGGCTTAGAAAAAGCTCCTCCAGTCGGCGACTAGACTTGACCTTAAGTCTGACTTCAAGCGACCAAGCGCAGAGGACGCAAGTGTCACTTCCACTGAGCTACAACATTTTCATTAGGAAAAGATTTTTGCAAAATTTTTCATTTTTTGGGGGGGAGGGAGGACCCTTTGCCACTGACTGTAACATTCATGTAAATTTGTAATATTTCCCATACTATGTGTTATTTTCATGTAAGTCATAATATCATCCTATAATAACTGTTATTTGCATGTAATGTGTAACGTTTTATAATAATAACTGTTATTCTCATGTAACTTGCAATAATGCACTATTTCAACAGTCAGTGGGAATGCAATCTCTTTGCCTGACAGCAGAGAATCAATGCCAGTTAATCCTTGTACATTAGATTGTTATTTTTAATAAATAAATAAAACATATATATCTAACTGTTCCTGCTATCGGGAAGGAAGAGTCCGGCATATCTACTTAGAATGCTCAGTTAACACCAAATTAATCCGCTCGTTCTCGGGAAACGGCAGCCTTATCCTGGGGTTGTCTCCATACAGAAGAGTTCAAGTCTTCTGACCATCCGATCTGCAATTTTCTCTTCATCATTGCGAAGGCAATAATATACAGTTTCTATCTTGAATTAATCTGAAAAATCACAAGGGATAAGTAATACTATTTTATATATTATTATTAAATAGTATTACTTATCTCTTGTGTTTTTCATGTTCATTCAAGAAACCTCTCATGGCACAAGTATCTCTTGAACTACAATTTCTATTTTCGACACGCAAAACCAGAGAGCACAACAGTTTCACTGAGAGAGGCGGCTGACCATCTTCTTGCAGACTTTAAACAAAAGGTGAGAAATCGTATCCTACATGTGCATCATCACAACAGGCAGAACAACCTAGACAGACCTTTCTCACCAAAACCACGGGGGAGAAGAAAGAGATTTTCGTGCTGTTTAACAGTGTAAATAATGATCATCTGTAAATATGTAATACTGTCTTATCTGCTATTTTCGTGTAAGTTTTAGTATCATATGAAAAATAACTTTATTGGTATGAAAGGTGTAATCGTCTTATAACAAATATATATATATATATATATATATATATATACAGACTACGACTACCGGGAAAAAATCTTAACGTTGTTAGAGTCGGATACTTATTCGGATATTGATAGAAACCCAAAGAGAGAAATATACAAGAAAACTAATAACCTTCTACAAAAAGCCACAGAATTTCCAAGAAACATACGCCTTTCAATTCGTTCATTACATCCACTCATTCCTATATATATGGTCTCCCAAAGGTACACAAAGAAAACTACCCACTGAGACCTATAGTAGATAGCATTGACTCACCCACCTATAGGTTATCAAAATATCTGGCATCATCCTTAAAATCTTTTGGAGGAAAATCTTCTTCTCATATAAAAAACTCAACAGACTTTGTCTCTAAAATTAAGAATGTAGAGCTCAAGCCTTCTGACATCATGGTGAGCTTTGACGTAGTAGCCCTCTTTACAAACATTCCGACGCAAGAAATTCTCCATAGTTTAAGTAACAAGATTTCAAAGAAGATGTTTTCTCTGCTATCTCATTGTGTTAACTCTGGCTACTTTGAATTTGAAGGTAAACTTTATAAACAAGATAAAGGATTAGCAATGGGCAGCCCCCTCTCTCCAATACTAGCGAATATCTTTTTTGAAGACTTTGAACAAAAGGCAATCTTCTCTTCTACTTTTAAGCCAAAAATCTGGCTTACATATATGGATGACATTTTCCTCATCTGGGAACACAGTATTGAGAATCTTCACACTTTTCTCAATCACTTAAACAACTTCCATCAAGACATGAAATTAACAGTGGAGTAGAAAGAAAATGGATCTCTAGGTTTCCTGGACGTTAAACCTACTAAAACACCTGAATCCATAAAATTCTCCATCTTTAGAAAACATATACACAGAGACAGATACCTTCATGCGTCCTCACATCACTATCAGGCACAGAAGATTGATATCATCTTAACTCTAGCGCATCGTGCTAGATCTGTACTGTCAGATGAAAACGAACTAAAAATTGAGTTACAACATCTTAAAGGACCTTCAAAAAAAATGGCTACTCTTCAAAAGTATCAATAAACAAATATACCACCGTCAACAAAACAACGTAGAAATACAGGACGACCCCAAAGGCTACATCTCCTTGCCATACATCAACACACTCTCCAAGAAACTGAGTAGAATTTTAAGAAAGTTTAACATAAAAACGTGCTTCTCTACTCTTCCCAAACTAAGATCAAGTTTAAGCAATCACAAACAAGCTCACAACCATCTACAATTCCCCGATGTGTACAAAATCACATGTGACTGCGGGAAACCATACTATGGCCAAACGGATTCATCCTCCTACGTCTCGAGGAACACCAAAGAGCATCGCTTACAAAAGAACTAGAGCTAGTGCCCTCTCAAGCCATGTCCTGTTTTCGGTTAACACAAATAATGAAGGCCGCCAAAATGAGATAAACTGGACAACAACTTCAAACCTGCACATATGCCACGACAAAGTAGAACGCTGAAAAATCGAGTCTAAAGAGATTGTCACGGCCCCTCTTCATTTAAACAGTAACATCAGATATAATTTGATTGACTCTTTTAGCTATTGGCGCATTCGTTAAATCACACCGCACAGGTTTCTAGCAATAGAACATTAACACGGACTGTAGCTCCAGTTCAAAATAACTGTAGTTTATAGTCGATTTTATAATTTATGGTTTTATAGTGACTCAATGTTTCTTTACAGTGTTTTTTATTGGCTTTGTATGTTCTATCACGCCTGAAGAAGTCGGCCACCCCGATGACACATGTTGCATATTTTAATAAATTTCATTATTTATTCTAATTCTTGGATCTCAATCAGTATATGAAAAGCATGAATATATATATATATATTTTTTTTTTTCCGATAATATATATATATATATATATATATATAATATTATTTTATTCACATAATTGATACACGGTCAAAACAAGATATCATATAAATAAAAATATGACTGGTGATTCAGAACAATTCAGATTCTACCCAAGGATCTAAGAATAGTCCGTCAGGTAGCGTCGTAAAATGTGGACTGTTCCAAGTAATGCTGTCTTTTGTAGGCCATACGGGGTCACTTCATTGATTTTTAATTGTTGTAAATAATTGGATAGCTTCTTTGAAGTTGAACCAAGTGCACCGATAACTATTAGAATGACTTTGGTGTATTTAAGCCAAGTCGGCCAACTTCGATTGCCAGATCTCGATATTTATTAATTCTTTTCCGATAATATATATATATATATATATATATATATATATATTATTATTATTATTATTATTACGCGCGACTCCAAGGAGTCCTTGACTCCTTGGAGTCGCGCGTTTAGGGACTCCTCGAGGGAGGCCCTAAACATCATGTCTACACAACTATCCCACATTCTCGCAGTATCTATCATACCTTCCCTTGAACTCATTCACTGTCATAGTACCCACAACAGAGACTCTGGCAGCTTATTCCACTCATTTACCACTCTAAAAGTAAAGAACCCAGCTCTAACACTCCCGCTAACCACACTCTTGCCCAACTTCCATAGATGTATCCTAGTTCTCCCACAACCAGTCCTGATCTCAAAAATATCCTCTGAATTAATCCTGTGGAAACCCTTTAGCAATTTCAATGTCTCAATCATATCTCCCCTTTTCCGCCTATCAACTAATTTCTGCAACCCACAAATCTTCAACCTGTTTTCATATGGTTCATTCCATAGACCTGCTATCATCTTAGTCACTCGCCTCTGGATCCTCTTCACCTCCTCCCCATCAATATATATATATATATATATATATAACTATGAAACCACTGCTATCCAATGCGAAAGGAACAATAAATATGATAAGATTTCTGATTTCACAATGGCATGGAATCTTGCTATACTGAAAACCTTCTATAGCAAACCACCAAGCTCCAGTACACATACAGCAGTGGGGGAAGAAGTACTCCCAGGTGGATTATATAGTAGGTGCCCTCCCTCGATGAGTCTTTGGACTGATTGGAGGTGTCTCAAAATAATAATAATAATAATAATAATAATATACTCTGCAGATGAAACATATGAATGATTATAAGGTAATACCAGTAAAGGCAGTGGCAGAGAAGCATTGGCTTTTCAGTTGGTTGAAAGTGAGTTAGCCGATCTCATATATATATAGCTGGTTTTTTAATCCGAAATTCGTGTTTTTTATTTCGCATACAGGGCAAATCGGCTATGAAGATACACACAATTTACAGACGCAGAAATATTGTTGGTGGTTGTGGTGGGTGGTAGCGTCGATGGTAGTAGTAAGGTAGGCGCTGAGATGTGTGTAGCAGAGTAGAGCAGAGTGCCACCTTGCGATAATTCTTAGACCTTCTTGGAGGAGTCACGTACTACTAATAAAAAGGGTGAACATATGGGCTCCTGTAGAGCTCATGTTTTTTAATGAGTGAAATACTAAGGTAATTCCGATGCTGCAGGTTGTGTTCTCATAAGCGCTCTGCTCAGTTTTGAAACTTAAAATGTTTCATATCCAATTATTGGGCTGTGAAATAATGCTGAATATACATTTAATACTGAGTTGGAACCTTTCTGGGTTCTCCCTTCAGTTATTATAATTTCAAATATTTTGATATATAGGTGGCGTTGTGTGCAGCATGGAAACTTTTTTTTTAAGTTAATACAAGTTATGGCAGTTGTCACTTTGGTGTGGTTGTAGCAACGCCTGTGGCAGCATGTGTGCGTATATGGAATGTGTTTTCCATGTGCTTCAGTTTATTTGTATTTTAGAGTAGTATATTAAAGCTGTGAAAATATATATCATAATAAATAGTGTGTACTAGGGAAATAGTAGAACATATTCAGTAAATAAATTTGTAAAGCATTTCTACATGCGTCAGTTGCATAGCGACCAGAGTATTCCCCACCGGGTGACCCGGGAGGTCCTCTCGAGTTTTGAGTTGCATTGAAATAGTGATATAATAATGGAAAATGTAAAAAAAAAAAGAAGTAAAGTAAATAAATAAAGCGTGAAAATATCTCAACGAAATATCGTTTATATAAAAGAATCAAAGAATAAGCCTGTGAATAAATATTAATCAAGGTAGGTAATTAACAATTTCGATTTTACATATTTATCATGTATATGCTTGTGCATCTAGTAGTGTATACATACGTTGTATGTATCCAACAGCGTCGGGATGGGCACGGGAAGTAGGAGTGAAATAGAAAACCTGTTTATTTCCTTTTTACTGGATGGATAAACCTGAAATTAAATACTTTTTATCCTTCTTGCATGTTGTATAATGTCATTTATTTCCTAAAAAAATTCAAAGGAGAACAGTCATTTTCAACATTTTTGTTTCAGAAATATTAGGTGAGTGTCACGTTTACTTGATCAGTTATGATAAAGTGACAGCAATGATTTTGAAAATTTTAAAAATAAATTTTAAAAACATTAGAAACATCAATATAAGAGAATTATTCCATCTGCTAACGATTAGGAAAGTATTGTAATCGAAACACTTCTCATATCCTGGTTTTGAGAGCAATTTTCTCTGGGAGGAGAGAAATCCTCCTCTTCTTCATCTCCAGCAGCAATTGGTTAACTGTAAAGGCCTATCATGTTTATCACTCACAGAATCCAAACTCATCTTTCCAGCCTACTGCTATAAAATGCCATTTGATGAAACACTAAGCCACACAGGTTTTATGGCATCTTCTTATTAGAGATGTAACTATACAGCTAGTTTTCATAATGAATTATCTGTTTAATTTAAGAATGGTAAGCAATGAATTAATTGTGTAACTCATAGTATTAACCTTGTCATGCTGACATTGTTAATATAGCCAGTGGTATAGCTAGAACTTATGCTGCCTGGGGCAGTCCCTGAGTTTGCTGCCCTTCTCAATACAACTAAAAATATAACAAAAAAGTCAAAACAACGTATAGTGATATAAATTAAACACTATGTTTATTTTTTGAAACAAAACTTTAATTTCAACATTCTAAAATGTTATTTATTTTGCTTTTCTGTTAGCAAAATCATCGATGACACTGACGAAGTCTATCTCATAGTTATGTAGGTAATTCTTAATCAATTTTATTTAGAAAAACTCCTCTCACAACTAGCAACACTTGCAGCAATTGTGAGGAAAATTCACAGTAATATTACAATATTTGGAAATGAGTTCTTGAGACTATTTTAGAATTAACTACAAAAGTTCAAAAAGGTTCAAAGTGCCACCCAGGGTGGATCTCCCCCTAGCTACACCTCTGAATATATCCTATCCTAATTTATGCTCAACCGTACACCTACACATTTTACCGTGTAGGTATTCAGAACTAAAATCCTGTGGAATAGGTTGGTTACTCCTTATTCCTGGAGGTGTCCTATGTCTGTGGAAGCATTATGTTCTCAAGGCCTGCTTGCTGTAGGAAATACCCCAGATAAGAAAAACCCTGTAGTCCACACTAAGGACCGGCTAATTTGGCTATGTCTGAGAATGATCCTAAGCTTCTCATGTCGGCAACAGGAATCGAACCCAGGACACTCCTTTCCCAGGCATATGGTTGTGAAATGCTATATATAATTTTGATGCAATTTAGTATGGAAGAGCACAGCAAAGCATCAATTATGAAACTAAAACTACATCATTATGTCCTTTTAGCTTTATGCCTCTAATTGCCATGAAAATTGTGTGGCAAACAGCAGTTGGTTGGAAAGATAAGCCTGGATGTCATCATCATAATCTCTGTTGATGATGGGATCCAGATTTATCATCATAAACATGAGAAATTTTATAGACCTTTTCATTTAGTCAGATGCAGTTTGAAAGGAAGATTTTTTTATTTCTCGATAGAAATTCTGTTATTTTTCTCAAAACTAGGATGTGAAAAGCAATAGTGTTCAATTGAGTATACCTTCCTAATCTTAAGTGAATGGTCATTACTGTTATGACAACTAGTCTGCTGGAATCAACAGAATTATTGAGAGAGGTTGAATCTTATTTTCACAGTGCAGTATCAGACATTGTTATATTTACTCTGACCCTGGTGGGACAGTGCATTTTGCATATCAAGCATTTTCCATGCAAACAGTATGATTGAATCCTTGATCACTATACCTTGATAAAATTTCTATGACATGCATGTTCTTCTTGCTTGTTTCTGTCATTAGAAAATTGATTTGGCAGTATTACAAAACCTGCCCACCTTCAAAAGCAGTGCTTTCTTATCTTGTAATTGCACTGAATCTTACAATATATTTTTTCATATGCATTATTTAATAATATTTTTATAGACAATTAAGAATGGCCTACACTGCATTTTTAAATTTTTCTGTAGCAGAGTAAGCCATGTCCTTAAAAGACTGATAAAAACTGACACCCCCCCACACAAAATAAATAAATACAAATAAAACACAATCTAAATATGTAAAGTAGATGAATAATGTTATTAATGCAAAGTGAACTAACTTGACCTTAGAAGTCAGTTAAAGGAATGTGAATATTCACAAGTTCCGAAATATATAACTGAAAAATAGCAGAAATGAAACTCCTACATTAAAAGTGCTGTTTTATCTAATAAGATAAAACAACACTTTTAATTTACAGGGATCTTTTTTCATGATACTTACATTTTATTTGTCTGAACACTCTTACGATTCAGTTCAGGATCCCCACACACACATCAATTCCTCCTGCAATGTCTGTTCCACTTTTCCTTCTACTTATTCACTATACTATACTCACTACAAGCCAGTCATTTGCTACTTACCAAGCAAAAATCTAGTTATCACACCACCCTTATAAAGAATAGATAATGAAATCTCCTTAGCAATTTGTGTTTAAACTTCCAACTCTTGTCTGCATGTCTATCAAAACCTACCTCTCAGTATATCATAAGAAACATTCTGCAGACCTGGATACAGTTTGGTTATCTGCTTCTGCATTTTTGATACTTTCTTGTCCTCATGAAACTCCTAAACCCAAATGACCAAATCTGAGGACACTGGTATAGGTGTGATTGTCAACTGTCAGCCATCTCCTCCAGATGAATCTCATTCATGTCCTGAAATACAGTTCCACTAATACAGTACACAACCTTAAACCTCTTCACTCTAAAGTGCAACACCTCGCACTTAACATTAAAACTCTAGTACTACTTATTTGTCCATGCTAAAAGTCTATTCAAATCTTCCAGAGCAGCATCAATAGTCAGCAATTCTCCTTATAATTCACCTCAACTTTGAATTATCAGAAAACCACTGAAGATTCCAGTCATTCCACATGAAATGTCATTAACATTAAACAGCAGGGAACAGAACCAATCCCTACTCCATCTAACCAAGCTATTGTCCATTTTTATCCTCTACAGCTTGTACACCAACTTATCATAAGGTAATTTATCAACTGCCTTGGCAGAGTTCAAGAATATCACTTTTAATTAAGCGCCTCCGTAGCGCAATTGGAAGAACGATGGTACGTTGCGCCCTTCGATTGGAATAGGTCTAAGTTCGATTCTCATCGCAACGGGAGGAATCTTTATCTGGACAATTTCAATCTAAGATGAGTTAGCCGATCTCATATGGAGGTAGCAGGGTTTTTTCTCCCTTCAGAACACACGCAGTTTACAGACATAGAATACCAGTTGTGGTGGTGGTAATGGTGGTGGAGGTGGGCGGTAGATGGTGTTGATGGAGATGATTCGTAATAGAGGTTTGGTGTAGTGGTTGAGACAGTTGTGGGTGTCCTCCCGCGATGAGTCTTCGGACTCCTTGGAGGTGTCAGGAATAATAATAATATATGAAATTACCTTATCCAACACATTTGTCATCATATCATAAAATGTGAGTAGATTGCTAAAACAAGACCTAGCCATTACATACCCATACTGGCTATCATAAAGAATCCTATGCCCATCAACTCCATCTTGTATTCTATTCTAACTTCTCCAATTCCTCGACTACAACTGCAGCTATACAGACTGGTCTATAATTCCTAGAACCATGCTTATGGTTCTATTTTGTCTTCTCTCCACTTCTTAAGAAAGAACCTTTTCCACTGCAAAATAATGATCCATGTGTTTTGGAAAAATGCAAGAGAATTGGCAGGATCCCAATAGAGTGGAAAGAGGAAAGGATGTCTTTATTTCATAAATAAAAAGCTAAAGATAGCAATTTATGGACCAATCTGTATCTCTGTATTGGTGGTTGAAGTATTAGAAAAGTGGGTTGAGGCAAGAATTCAGGAATGAGTGTCTAGAAATATAATACAGTATTGGAAAAATATTACAAGCTGTGGATTATATTGATAGGACCATAGTCTATGAAATTCATGACACTGTGAATTTGGGAGGTGATTTTGAATGAGATTTAGAAATAAATTCAGAGGACATATTTTTGTGGATACATTTTGTCCACAAAAGTGGACAAAATAGCACAAAGGATAACTTAGATATTAAAGAACATACTGAGAAGTGGAAATAATGAAGTTATTATTCCTCTTTATAAGGTTTTGACTGCATCTAGGCTACTGCATGTGGATTTGGTCATCTGGCTTTCTTAGAATGATGGAGTGATGAAAGGGATCTGGAGGCAGGCAACCAAGTTGATGACAAGGTTTTAGAATGCTCCCTATAAAAATAACATGTGTTACCTCTGGAAGTTGTGTATTAGCATGGTTAGTAAGGGCATGAAGACTGCATTTTTGATTGGAGCATTGATATGAGTGGAATGGGTTATCGTAGGTGTTTGTGAGTGTCAGTCATTGAGGTTAAGGAAACCTCTGAGAGATATTGTATTGTCGTGAATAATAATTAGCATGATGATGAATCTCCTTATCTACCTCTGAAGTTTTGTCTGAGCTTGTCTTCCCAAACCATGTAGTTACCCAATTGTGATCCAACTAAATCTTTATACTATGTAATAGCCACTGTCTTATTGAGGTAAAATGTAAGTTATTTAATAGCACTTTTTTATTCAATAAAAATGTTCCTAAGTGAGAAAATGAAAATATTGATATGACCCATATCAATTATATTATTATTTTATCGGGCATCTTCGTGGGGTCACTCATTCACACAGTACCTATCCTTCTTCTCCATGAACTCGTTCACTGATGAAGCACTTGCAACCACTTCTGGCAACCCATTTTATCATTCACCACCCTTCAAGCAAAAAATATGATCCTGTCAACCTTCCTAACCTCACTTATGTAATTTCCAGGCATTACTTTCTTTTTTTACTTACTACGTGTATTGAAATAAGTCTTCTCTGTCTATCCTTTAAAAGTTTGAATATGAGAAGTAAACAAGCAAGAGAGTTAGTAGTTGTTAGAACAAATGATTAATTCTCATGCGCTAACACTGGGCAAATAAGGCTGAAGAAAGGTAACATAGTCAGGTCTAGAGTCCTAAATGGCATCCCCTAGTAGACTAAATTAGGTAGTCTTGGCTGTTGAGCTGAATATCCTAGGATGAATGCTTTCTAAATTTGGGGCATTACTGTGCACCTAAATTTGATGAGTTTTGGAAAGTTTTTCTCGGCTGAGGCAGATTCAAGGAATATCCTATCATATTTGTATTTGCTCCAGTGTAATAGAGTGGTTTAAGAAGTGGTCGGTCTTCTTTCAGCACATCCTGTGGTGGGTATCCAAAGCATGGTCAGCAAGTCCTGAGTGGCTGGCTGTATTGGTGGAACCTGATGTAGTTCTAGTTTTCAGAAATTCTGATGTTGGCTGTCCTGCCTGTTTGGCCATAGTAGGACAGTTTGCAGCCACTCTATTACACCACAGCAAATACAAATATGAAAAGCTATTCCTCAGATCTGCCTCAGTCCTTTCCAAATGTCAACAATCCTTTCCTTTTTGTAGAAAGTATTTTTAACTTGGGTATAGTTATGTTAAAGATACCAAGCAATTTTAAACCTGGTTTTACTCCATTTTTTCCAAGTAAGCAAACAGACAAAATGTCAAGTTTGCGCCTGCAATTTATGCAAGACTAGCTGATCCCACAGGTAGTGCAAGACCAAGGCAACTCGTGGTAGAGGTGAAGCAAGCTCTGATCACTAATCTTAATATTTACCCTTAATGCCAAAGCACATCTCCAAGAAGGGGATGTATGACGTTTTGTATTAAAGGCAAGGGGCCGCTACCCAGACCGGTTTCGACCTTTATTGAGGTCTCATCAGTGGGGAGCCAGGCTAGAAATACCAAGATTTAGTAATGCAGAGCTTGTAAGTATTTTACCAAAACGAGTTACCATAAGGTGTTATAACCTTATTAAATAAAAATCTCAGGAGGAGATATAGATGTAGAAAGTATTTTTAACTTGGGTATAGTTATGTTAAAGATGGTCTTGCACTACCTGTGGGATCAGCTAGTCTTGCATAAATTGCAGGCGCAAGCTTGACATTTTGTCTGTTTGCTTACTTGGAAAAAATGGAGTAAAACCAGGTTTAAAATTGCTTGGTTAAAAATACTTTCTACATCTATATCTCCTCCTGAGATTTTTATTTAATAAGGTTATAACACCTTATGGTAACTCGTTTTGGTAAAATACTTACAAGCTCTGCATTACTAAATCTTGGTATTTCTAGCCTGGCTCCCCACTGATGAGACCTCAATAAAGGTCGAAACCGGTCTGGGTAGTGGCCCCTTGCCTTTAATACAAAACATCATATATCCCCTTCTTGGAGATGTGTTTTGGCATTAAGGGTAAATATTAAGATTAGTGATCAGAGCTTGCTCCACCTCTACCACGAGTTGCCTTGGTCTTGCACTACCTGTGGGATCAGCTAGTCTTGCATAAATTGCAGGCGCAAACTTGACATTTTGTCTGTTTGCTTACTTGGAAAAAATGGAGTAAAACCAGGTTTAAAATTGCTTGGTATCTTTAACAATCCTTTCCTTTAGTGTTACACAGTGATCAGCACTCATTTCAAATTATGGAGACTACAAACCCTCAACAAATTTGGGAAGAGAAATTGAAAGGTACTATGTTATTGTGAGGATAAAAAGGTAAAGAAGGGAAGGGTGAATGTTGCTGATGATAGCGAAGGATTTATGTTCACATAAGATAGAAATGCAAGGGGGAAATAGTGCAGTGGTTTTGAGACAGTGCAGTATAGTGTGAGGTAGAGGTTGACAGGAAGAGATATTTAGCCAGATGTTGCTCTAGGCCTGGGAGTATAGCGGGTGGTGGTTGCAAAGAAATGTATAAGCAGCTTGGCTTAATGAACAAGGAAAGGTTGTTTTTCATTGGTTATTTTAATTATGGCAACATGGATTGGAATGAAGAGATAGCATTAATTAGGAGAGATAGGAATAAGGAAAATGAATATCTTTAAGTATGTAAGGATGGAGAATCTTAGATCTGACAATTTCATCAGAAGATGCGATTGTTGTGTCTCATAATAATTGCATCCTCTTGGTGGTGCTGGCTAGCCATATGAAGACCACTGTGAGGATAGGATTTATATTTGGAATGACAAGGCTAGTGATTGTGAAAAGCTGAAGACAGCTTAGAGCTATCTCTTAAGCTTTTCATAAGCTCCTCAAAAGCATTGCTGTTTTAAGGGAAGGAGATAAAAGCTGCTTGCGCACTAAGAGATATTTAACATCATCTGTCTGTCTCTCTCTCTCTCTCTCGTGTGTGTGTTCTGAAAGTCAAAATGCTGAATAAGGTAGATGTTAAATGGATAATTAAAGAATTAAACATGAAATATAAAAGATGAAAGCACTGTGAAGGCAGCACAAGATGAATAATGGTATTAATTAGTTGCACAAAGATTATAAACAGCAAGCTAGGAAGGGGACTCAGTTGGTAAGAACTTCCAAAGTCCATTATGGGTAGAAGTTAGCAGAATAGGCCAAAAAAAGTAAGGTGGTTAATTGTGGTAGTTTATACATCCCGCACAATAGGCCTGATGAAGAGAGTGAGAAATTCTATGAAAACTATGATTGTTTTGGACTCCCTACCAAGGAGAGATGTACTTTACATCTTAGGGGACTTTAATGCAAAAGTGGAAAAGAGTATGAGAGTTATTGGAAGTTTTTTCACATGGCTATACTACCAATTATATATTTGGCTTAATCCTTTATCCAAGTGTAAGCAAACAAAGTTTTCGTCTGAAGTATTTTCAAGACTGGGGCAACTTATTGTAAAGGTGGTATAAGTTCTGATCACTTGCTTAGTATTCCATAATGCAAAGCATATATCCTTATGGGTATGTATAATGCTATGCATTATGGAAAGGGTCACTACCCAGACCGGTTTTGACCTTTATTGAGGTCTTGTCAGTGGGAGCCAGACTCAGAGGTGGTGATACTAAGGTGGAAGTAATGCAGAAGTCATATCACCATTAACTAACTCTAATCCAAAGAATTTTAATAATAAGGTGTTGACACCTTTTGGCAACTGATATATGGTTATATGACTTCTGCATTACTTCCACCTTAGTATCACCCTCTGGGTCTGGTTCCCACTGACGAGACCTCAATATAGGTCGAAACCAGTCTGGATAGTGACCCTTTCCACAGCATGCATAGGGATACTAAGGCAAGTGATCAGAACTTATACCATCTTTACAACGAGTTGCCCCAGTCCTGAAAATACTTCAGGTGCAAATTTTGTTTGCCTACACTTGGATAAAGGATTAAACCAAATATATAATTGATATATGAGAGTTAGGCCTGAGTGTGGCATGTTTGGTCTGGGTGAAAGACTGTTGGAATTTGCCCATGCTAACAAGTTAGTTATTACCAATACCTGCTTCCAGAAACACCCATGACAGACTTTTACTTGGACATCTAACATTGATAGGTCAATACACTAGATTGATTCTTACTCACCAACAGTGGAAGACAAGCATCTCTGATGCGCATGCTTCTCCTGGAACAGACTGTGGTACAGACCATCAGCTAGTAAGAGCCAAATAAAACAGGCACCTTCCACCTTCAGGCAGACTCCACTAGACTGGATATCAAAGTAATTCCTAGTGGGATCGTAGAAGAAACATCTACTTGTTTGGATGATTTTTGGAGACTAGTAATGAGAACTCAGCGGAAATGCTTTGGGAAGGAGTCAAGGTTATAATAAGGGATACATACAGCCAAGAAGTATCTCAGCCCAATAAGAAGGATCATGGATATCGGATTCAACATGGAATCTAATCAAAAGAAGGTGGTTGGAGAAACAAAGAGACACCGGGATTGAAGAATATAAGAGATTATATAGAGAAGTCAGAAGAGCATCAAGGAAAAGTTTATATTAATAAATGTGAAGAGACAGAGGTCTAGAAGAGGAGGCAATTATAAAAGAATGTTTCATTTTGTTCATGATCTAAAGCACAAGTTTAAGTTCAAATTGAATGTCATCAAAGACTGGAATGGAGCAATACTAAAAGAAGAACTGGAAATCAAAAACAGATGTAAAGAATACTGTGAGGAACTGTACATATAGCAGAGAGAGGATAAAGAAAATTTTGATTTAGAACCTCCTCCATTTAGGCATGAGGTTGAAAGAGCAGTTAAACAGCTTAATAGCAATAAGACCCTGAGTGCAGGTGGAATCCCAGTAAAGTTAATTAAGGCTACAGGAGATGGAGGGATAAGAGTGTTTCATAGATTGATTACAAGAATGTAAGAGAAGGATGATGGCCTAGAGATTGGAAGAAATCAGTTTTCATACAGTTGCAATCGTTCATATCTCCTTTCTTATGTAAATTATAGAACTATTAGTTTAATCTCTCATGCAATCAATATTTTATTAAAGATCATTCTAAATAGGATTGAAGTCAAGTTGAGGCAGAGATGCCTGAGGAACAAGCAGGTTTCAGGAGAGGCAAGGGTACCAGAGATTAGATCCTTTGCCTTAGACTGATCATAGAAAAGTATGAAGAATTTAGAGACTCCCTATGTGATGTGCTTCATAAACTATTCTAATGCTTTTGACTGTGTTCAGCATGTGAAACTGTGGGTAATGAAAATAATTGGTTTTCTACTATCAGATTGATAGCTAACTTGTACAGTGAGCAAGAAGTTATAAAAATAGGTGCTGGATTAACTGATTGTCTTCAGGTCAGAAAGGGAGTTAGGCAAGGCACCTTCAATGAGATAGACAGACGATATGTCTGGAGTGACTGATCTTCAGAGAGTTGAAGCCTCTAGAAAAGCATACAACAGGACCACATGGCAAAGACTAATGTAGCACATCACCAAGCATCTGAGTGACCATACAGCATCTGTTGATGTCCAGTGAACAGATGGATGGATGGATGAATTTGTTATATCAGGACATTGTTCTTGCTTTGGTCCTCTCTAAAATTATGAAGAAAGTCATTGACAGTCAACTTGTTTAGCTACCAGTTATTCAGTAAATGCCAGCATGAATTTCACCACTGTAGATTTATGGCAGATCTCTTAGCCTACACCAATCATCTTTGGACACATGCCAAAACCATGAAAGGTTTAGAGAAACCTATGTTGTTGCCCTTGACATATGCAGAGCATATGATCCAGTCTGGCATCAATCTCTGCTCAGCAAATTGTCATCCTTTAAGCTACATTCCACACTGAATTGGATAACAAATTTTTCTGTCTGGTTGGTCACTGTGCTTCATGGTAGATGTCTTCCTCTCTTCAGAATTTCCTGCCAATACAGAAGTGTCCCAGGCATCTGTTTTATTGCTTCTACTTTCTCTCATACATAAATGACTTTCTTTTGGTGACCAGTAATCCTACCTTTAGTGTTGTTGACAATAATACACTCCATTTCTCTACTTAGACACAATTCTTGCAATGCCCAAACAGCTTAAGTTTCAATAACTTCTACATCTGGTCCTTTAATCACCTTACCGGCCATTATGGATCAAATACGCATCCTCATACTCTTCGTATCCATCATACATTTCAATGTAATGGCAATGGTATTACAATTTTATTATGCACTTCACATCCATGGTAACTTGGACACACACACACACACACACACATATATATATATATATATATATATATATATATATATATATATATATATATATATATATATATATATATATATATATATATACGTCCTGGCCCATAGCATGACCTTCATGATTTTCAATACGTGAGGATAATGTGGTCAATTTCACTACTACAAAAACAAGGCTGCCTTTCATTCCCATAAAAAAATATTGTGTTTATCTGCCTTTTACCCTTAATATTACATATCACCAGACAGAAACATGTGACATCTTGGAATGACATTACTTCTAGTTCTTTCCAGATTCAAACATATCACATCAATTACTTCATCAGTATTTTAGCATCCTTTTATATCCTCGATGCTATTATCATCCACCTAGCTACCAACTCCATACACTCTCAAATATGCTTAACCTTAGAATGCTGTTCTCAATGCTTGAGTGATGCACCAAGGAACTCCTCAAAATTTTTTCTTGTTCAGCAAATGGTCTGGATGATCATTGGCTGCCTTCATTCACTGACTTGAAGATGATCCATTTCAGTTTTATATCTCTTCTACAGATATTTCATATGTATTTGAGCATTCATCTGTTCAAAATTCTTTTCACAGTCCCTTACCAGGCATCTCAAGTGTTCCCAACAACTACAACCTCCAGCTCTACATATCAGTAGAGTCCTTAACCCCTGCCTTGATGCAGTTCCAATGAAAGCTTCTGATGTTTGGATTTATATATATATATATATATATATATATATATATAATCTTATTAATTTTTATTCTACTCATTTTCTGTCATTTGCTGAGTTGTATGTCAGGAGTCGTCTGTATTAAGAATTTTTCAGTTCTCAGACTGCTATAAATTCTTGAGTCTACCAACTATTTTTTAAATAAAGAGGACTTCACTACATGCTTTCTTTGCTAATATAATAACATCCTCTGATTTTACTCTTTGTTCTCAAAGCTTTATTTGTTTTATTCTTTGATTATGCTGTCAGTGACCTTTTGACTGATGATGACGTCGCCAAACTTACATTTTTTTGACCTTAGGCTATCTAACATAAATTCCTGAAGTTATAATAAGCCTATAGTAAAATAGTTTTATGTCTGTGCCACAGATTGCAATATCTTGGTGGCAGTTTCATTGATTAGTTCACTGAAGCTTGTTGAGGTTTGGCAAGCTGGTCCAAATGATTGGTCCATCTGTATTCATTTGTAACTGCTGTTTGTTTTGACATCATGGAAATCTAATGATAATGACAGGGATAATAATAAGCAATCAGTTATTCTGGGATAACTGTACCTTTTCATTTTTTAGCACATTTCAAAAACTGTTTAATATGAAATAAAAAATATTTTAGGTATAATCACATTTCATAGTCATGTCATTGGTCATAAGAATGTTATTATGTGTACATTGCATTTAAATTTTACAAATTTAAGTTGCTTTTGTATATTAATGATTTTCTTTTCTTTTTTTTTTAATGTGGCTAATGTTCTGTAAACCTATAGAACATTAGCCCTTGTGTGTGGGCTAGGAGTTAGATAATCTGGGAGCCCTGATTATTTAATAATGAATTCTTATTTCATAATTGAAGAAGTATTAGTTAATTTTTTATTTTAATAAAAACATTGCAATCCTTTTGATAATTTTTATTATTATATTTTTTTAGGTTTTTCTTTTTTGTTTGTTTGTTTTTCCATCATGATCAAGCCTTCTGCATCTCATGACAAAAAGGAAAATGCTCATATGGTCTGCACTTCATCTAATTTGGCCTCAAAATCACCAAGTGTAAATGTACTATGCAAGCAATTTGAAGATATTTCCTGCACTCCTAAAGCTAAAACTTTGTGTAAAAATAAAATAAACCAAACTGAAGCAGATAAAACAAATCTTTATTCAGTACCTGTGAGACCCTTGAGGAAAAGTCAGAAAGAATTTTGCAGAGAGAAACAAGCTAAACATTGCCACATTAATAAGGTTATACCTAGTGTTCATGAAGATTCTGAGGACTTGAGACCATTTTCTGTTAAAATATTAAGTAAAAAGTTTGATAGTAATGAAGATTGCATTTTAGCATCATCCCATTCACATAAAAGTGACTTGAAGAATAAAGAGAGAATTAATCCCGTTTTAAATTTAAATAAAGACACTTTTAGTGGAGAAATAACGAGATATCCTCAAAATGTTTCTAATGAGATAATTAGAGACAGTGTTAATGCAGGTAGGTCTGTGAGTGTTAATTGCAAAATATTACATAATCTTGGAAAGTCAGAACCAGAAAATGCTAAGAAAGAAAGTCAAATATCAGTTTCTAGAATGGCTGCAATGTGGGAATCAGGAAAAAACACCAGTGACATGTTTATGGGGGATAATAGTAGAATGGTTAAGCCTCTTTTATTTCCAAAACATACTTCTCACAAATTTAATGATGCTATTAATAAAGTCCCAAAAATAAGTGTTAATGAAACAAGTGATGGAAAATCATGTCTGCCTGTAGGTCCACCTCCTCAAAAACCTCCAAGAACATTTGCCCATGAAACATACATAAAAAATCAGAATCTGCCTTCTTTAAATAAAGTGCCCTTAAAAAATTCTAAACTATTCCCACAGGTAATAGTTAAGGATGAAAAACAATCTTTGAAATTTCATGAAAATATCCTATATAATTCTAAGCAAAATGACGAATGTGCTCCACATACTTCTGGATCACCCCATCAGCTAAGTGAAACAAATAATCATCTACATCATGATTATGAATATGTTTCAAACTCGTGTGTGCCTAAATTTTCAGAACACAGCTCATGTTCACCATTTACATCTCTGATGCATTTTGCTTTAAAATCAAGCAACAAACGGACAAGACCACTGCCACCACACCACAAATCATTTTTTCAGGAGAGGCAAAAAAAACGTATTCAGTGTTGTGAATCACCACGGACTGCAAACATATTTTTAAATATTCTGAAGCCATTTAGCTGTACGTCTGACACTACTTATGAGAGAATGAATTGCAAACATTTTATAGACCTTACATCAACAACTGTCAGCCCACCCAAAAACTATGCAACATTAAAAAAATGCTATAGTGATGAACACATATATGCTGAGCCAGAAAAAATAAATAGAAAAGAAAAAAGTAAGCTACATGGTAATAATAATCCAAGGCTGAAAGATCTTCATTATATGGTAAGTGAAGTATAATGAATATTTTTAGTGCTTAGGAAATAATCTTAGTAATGGTATTTAACATTTCATATTGTGTGAATGTTATTATTAATGCATTTCTTTTACTATATATACAGTTGTATGTTAGTGAATATTAGCATAAAGAAAATAATAAGTTGTGAACATAAACTAAAATGTGATATTGTTCAACTCTGAAACCATTACTTATTATTATTATTGTTCCGGGAAACTCCAAGGAGTCGACAGACTCATCGAGGGAGGCCCTAACATCATGTCAAGAACAACATTCACACAGTATCTATCATACCTTGCCTTGAACTCATTCACGGTTGTAGCACCCACAACAGACTCTGGAAGCTTATTCCACTCATTTACCACTCTCCAAGCAAAGAACCTAGCTCTAACACCCTTGTCAACCACGCTCTTGCCCAGCTTCCATGCATGGCCCCTAGTCCTCCCACCACCAGTCATATTTTCAAAAATATCTTCTGGATCAATCTTATAAAAACCCTTCAGTAATTTGAATGTCTCAATCATATCACCCCTCCTTCGCCTATCGTCCAATTTCTGCAACCCACAAATCTTCAACCTATTCTCATAAGGTTCATTCCACAGACCTGCTATCATCTTGGTCACCCGTCTCTGGACCCTCTCCACTTCCTCCCCATCACGAAGAAACCCTGGTGCCCATAGCTGGGCACAGAAGTCCAGATGGGGTCTTATCAAGGCTCGATACAGAGGAACAACAACTTGTTCGTCTCTGCATGTTAAAGTATTTTTCAGAAGCCAAGTGATTTGGTGAGCTGTTTTAGTTACTTTTGCAATGTGCCTACTAAACTTCAACTCCCTATCCACCAACACTCCCAAATCCCTGGCCTCATCAATCTCCTGGAGTATGGTTCCACCAATGCGATATACTGCTGCTATTCTTTTCACCCCAAAGTGCATAACCTTACACTTTGCTACATTAAATTGACATCCATTTTTCCTAGCCCAGTCCTCCAAACTATGCAAATCATCCTGTAAAATTTTGACATCCTGTGCACTCACAATTCTCTACCCAACTTTGCATCATCAGCAAACAAGTGAACACTTCCTCTCAGATCCTTTCCAATATCATTGATGAACAAATTGAAAAGCAGTGGTCCAAGAACAGAGCTCTGTGGCACTCCACTAGTCACAAGACATCTTTTAGACTCCACTCCTGAATAAACCACTCTTTGATATCTCTCCTTCATCCACCCTCTTATCCATCTCACCAACCCTATATCTATACCCATCTGCTCCAGTTTACTGATTAGGGTTCCATGTGGTATCCTATCAAAGGCCTTGGCAAGGTCCAGTAGTATCACTGTAAACCCATTACCCCTATCCAGTTCAGCCGTCACTGTGTTATAAAACGTGAGCAAGTTACTGAGGCATGATCTGCCCTTCACAAAACCATGTTGTCCCCCATACAATATCCCATTTTCATCTATCCAATCCTGTGTTCTTTTCTTGACTAATTTCTCTAAGACCTTGACAATGATTCCTGATATGCTAATCGGTCGGTAATTTACAACAGCAGTCTTGGAACCACCTTTATGCAGTGGAACTATTTTCCCCTCTTTCCACCCGCTCTTGACTAACCCAGACCCGAGACTCAAATTAAACAAAATGGTCAAGGGTACTGACAATTCTTTAGCTGCTTCTCGTACAACACGAGCTGGTATACCATCCAATCCCACAGATGTATTGACGTTGAGGTTATGCAATAGACTACTCACCTCCACTTCATTAACCACAATTCCCGTATAATCTACTGGTTTATTCGTTTCTGCAATGTCACCACCTGGATGATATACTTTTGCAAAGTGCTCACTCAGTAACTCAACTATCTCAACTGATTCAGTTACCTCCCTACCATCGCATTCTTTAAAATCAATCTGCCATGTACATTTTTCCTTTTACTTGCTACATATCTAAAAAACTGTTTAGGATTCTCTTTAGCCTGCATGGCCAATGTTCTTTCGTAATCCTTTTTTGCTTTTCTTACCACACTCGTCACCCTTCTGGCCTGCGCTTTATACCGTTCATGTGCCTGCCGGTCACCCTTCTCCTTAAATTCCCTCCATAGTTGTTTCTTTTTTTGCAACTCAAGCTTAATGGTGTTATTCATCCATTTAACCCCTACTTGATTTATTATTCGGACTCTAGGTATACAGTCAGCCATTGCTTCATTCAAGCACTTCTTAACTACCTCCCATGTGATTATGCTCAAATTTTAATCAGATCTTGCATAAACAAGTGCAGTGTATATGTGTGTCTTCACATAAATATTTATGGCAAAAAATGTCATCACTTTTGATGGTGGTTTATCGTCAAATGTATTGATATCATTGATACATTTTATACTAAATCAACATCATATTGTTATGAACAGCGTAACAAGATGAAGTATGAGAGCTAAGAGTTGATATCTTAGTCACACCACCAAAACTACTCTTGCCAATTTGCCATTATCCTGCAATGAGTATTTGACTTCATAGAGGTTTGACTAAAAATAATAATCAACCCTCGCACAAATATTTCAGAGCTAGAACTATATTGTTACCCTCAAGTTTTTGCCAATGTTCTCTGCACTATCACATCCACCTCTCATTGCAAGGCTGTGCAATGCAATACTTCTATCACTTTCATATTTCATTTGAAGGAACACAAACTTCTTGAAACTTTGTATAGTGCAATCAGTACTAAATTTTGCCAATATACAACAACAAAAATCAAACTAATAAAAATACTACTTAACATCTACAAAAAAAAAAAAAAAAAAAAAAGCTGTTCTTAAGCACAGCTGAATTCACAGCATGCTGAAAGTGTGGTAATTTCTTCTTCATGCTCCTGAGCTCATTCTCGAATGAACTGTATGACATAGTGCCTTATTCTACTAAAAGATGAAAGAACTAGCATCTTTTATTGCCATATGACATACTGGATCTATTGATTCATGCCTGCTGTTATAGTATGCTGGATTTTTCAAGATGGAACATCTGGAGGAGGATATAGATATAAGAGGAGCATATCAAAACACAAATGTGTTTTGATATGCTCCTCTTCAGACCATTGTTGTATTGCATCTCTGTTCAGTATTGTGACACATGTGAAATGTTTGTAATCATACATTGGACTCTTACATCAATTTCCTTCTTCCAAATTAGGTTATTTGTCAGAACTAAGGTCTTATATTTTAATCTTTTATCACACATATAACTGCATCAGTCCACCTAGATCTTGGTCTTACTTTGAGTTTTTTCCCTTGCCATTCTGGTATAAAACACCTGCCTTACTAATCTTCTCCCTTTCTGTTTCAAGACCATACCACCTGAGATCGGTTCTGTTTATTCCTCAACGCGAATAAATCATTCACTCAACATATATTGCATCATTGATTAAAACCCTCTTCTAAAACATTTGGTTAATTATTAAAAAAAATTCATTTTTTGCAATTGGCATTAAAGAACTATCTTCAAAAACTAGCTATTGAGGGATATTTATCTGCGTAAAGAACTCAACTTTTTTTTCATATCCTATTCGTCCATGTGATATTATCCTTACTTAGTGTATCATCATTTATCCAAGCAACAGCTACAGTTGGCCAATATTTATATTGAAGAAGAGAAATGTTATTCATGATGTAGAAATTTTCTACATGAACTTGCACTGTATGTATACAGGGTGTTTCTAAAACATTTAGTCATACTCTGAGTACTTGTTTTACTGCTGATTTGATTCTAAAAGTCATATAAGCATAGGGCTGGAAAAGATTTCCTACAGAGATGTAGCATGGTATCAAAGATATTTCCTAGTTAGAGGAAATACCAAACCAGATCTTTAGGTAGTCGATGTTGTTCATTGCCTAGTAAAAAACCATCACTCTGTTTATTGAAAGCGTGAAATGGCCTTTGCTATGTTTTACTTCTGGAGTAGAGTTTCCAGTTTTTTTTCTTACATGCAGTGCAGGCGAAAGCCACCTTGTTTATGCTCTCCATTTATTTAACTAATAAATGGAGAGCACAATTATTTAACTTGGCAGCCAGCACTTCCTCCATTTGTGAGTACAGCAGTGCAACTGCTTCTGCAGGCCAGCTGCTAGATAGTACATGGAAACAAACCTGCTGTTAACTCTTTAGGAGGCTCCCTGATTGACTAGCAAATAATCGTGCTGCTTACTTTGCCAGGTTGTGCCTGGAGGGATTCAGAATATAGCAGCTTGCAGGAGGCACTATCTCAGACCACTCTTAAATTGGAATATCGACACTCCCTACCCGAGATTGGTGACACCCAAATCCTTTAACCCTGCTGTATGCTCCTGCTCTTTAAATTTCCCATTATTTTACTTGAAACCATGATAACGACATAAAAAATTCCAGAATTGTAACTGGAATGTTTAAAAAAAATCTCCCACAAAAACCATCAAAAAATCTCTAAAAATATCGAAATGCACCAAAAATTGCAAAAAAAAAAAAAAATATTATTATCACACCCTTCATAGAGTTGGCAGACTCATCGTGGGAGGTTCATTCAACTGACAGCATATTTATCATACTGAATCTTAAAATCCTTAACACTCCTTGCATTAAACACATTCTGGTAATGCAGTCCATTCACTGACAATTCTCCATATAAAAAATCTACTCCTCACTCCCCTCTTCACCACATTCTTACATAACTTCCATCTTTGGACATACTGACTCAATCAGTATGTCCAAGCTCTTATTTTAAATACTCCTTACATTTGTATACAAATTTAACAATCCCTGTGTGTTTGAGGCCATTTTACCAGCAGCAACATTCTCTACTCTAACTGCTATGCTGCACCTCTCTCTTCAGTCTGACTACTTCCATTATAAGCTAGGTATATACTAGAAGATGACTAACTGCAGCTATCAGAAAGCAGTATGTAGGACAGGATCTAAGAGATTGAGGATAAAGTAAGTGGTACTACATAGTGCTCTATCCTTAGATTTGCTGTTCTATATATATGTTAATGATATTGAGAAGGATTGAATGGAAGCATCGTTTTTTTGTACTGATTCTAAATTAGGTAGGATGATAAGTATAGACTATGATGTAAATTTTTTTACAGGAAGATTTGAATAGATTGGCATTCTAGACAATAGTAATGGAGTATCAACTTAATAAACCCACATAAAATTAATTTGATAGTTACTCTTTCCATAATGCATATCAATATATAAGTCCAAAAGGAGAGTGCTTTGCATTATGGGATACTGAGGCAATGATGTGAAGTTAACAGCCTCTGTATACATGCAGTCTAGTTGTTGAAGATGCTTCAGATGCAAACTCTATTTGCTTGTGCTTGGATCTGTGTCAATTAACATTAACAAATGTAAAGTATATCTTTTAGGTTGAAAAGATTCCAGATGGAATGTTACACTCTTACTGCAGTTCTTATGACTTTATAGTGTGGACCAATGAAATAAGGCTAGGATATAGGTGAACAAGAAGTTAAAGTTTAGGGACCACTGCAAAGAAGTAAACTACAAAGCATTGAAAGAAGGAAAATTTTAAGTATAATGAAATTATCTATATATGGATCACTGTGTTTGTATTTGTGTCACCGAGTTTTGGGGGAAAAGGGGTTGAGGAAACAGTGGAGAGATACAGAGGCAGTTAACCATGATAATATTGGACTGTGTGATCTTCACTATGATGAAAGATTAAGGAAATACCATTATAAATGAATAAAATTATTTATTCATTTATAATTCCTTTAATCTGTCATCAACTTATATTCCTTTAATCTGTCATCATAGTGAAAATTACACAGTTCAGTTTTAACAACTCTATCACCTGGGGAGAATGATGAGTGGAACTTGGATGTATATATCTGTTGTTTATATTAAACTGGAGGATAACACACCAGAATTCACACACACATCAAAATTCTGTTCATCGTTCCTCCCACAAAATTGGAATTATTGGAAGTTTTTCCACTTGGTTATACTATAAATTAAAGATACCAAGAAATTATATACTTGGTTTAATCCTTTATCCAAGTATAAGCAAACAAGTTTGCACCTGAACTATTTTCAGGACTGGAGCAACTCATATAAAAAAGGTAATTACTTCACATCACAAGCAAGTTTGGTGATTTTGTGATGACAAGGAACAGAGAATGTGCATGAAATTTTGTTTTCTGTTGGATAAAACTGCAGCTGAAACTATTGTTTGGCAAGCCTTTAAGGATGACGCTTTAGGTAAAATGCAGGTCTACAAGTGGTTTTCCCATTTCAAAAATGGGGACATGTCAGTTGAAGACCAACAATGATCTAGCCATTCTTTGACAAGCAGGAATGATGATAACATTGAAAAGGTTTGCCAGGCAATCAATGAAGATCATCGAAAGACCATCGAGCAATTTTCTGAAGAGACAAATTTGTCATGGAGTTCGTGCCAGCAAATTTTAACAGAAGATTGGCAAATGAAATATGTCTGTTAAATTTATGCCTCATTTGCTCACAGAGGATAAAAAAAAATCATGTGAATGTTTGCCATGATTTGAGGGAGCAAGTTCTTAATGACCAGAATTTTTAAAAGTTATGACCAGGGTTGAGTCCTGGTGCTACGCTTATAATCCAGAAACAAAACAAGCATGAAGCCAAAACCAAGAAATGCATGATCACTGTCATCAACTACTGTCAAAATGGTCACATACTTGAGGTAGATGTTGGATGGAGCCTTGGTTCTGCTGGTAATTGAAACTAGCCAAATTTCATTGGATTCTTTATAGAGAGTAACTTACCAGAGGGAGCCTGGTCATATAAGATGCAGCTTACTGCATTTAACAAAACTACTGGTGGAAGACCAGGTCCAGCATGACTCGTTTTAGTATCCCATAGAGAGAGAATGCCAAGTGCCACGCTTAGAAATGTAGAGAATTGCCATCCCACCCGTGCACCTACGCACACGAGCTTATCATAGGCAATTGGCTATCTGCTGACCATTGCTAGAGTTGGGAAGAGGTGGGAGTGTCCTTAAAGACTCACTGTGCCCCTATGCACATACACCATAGGGAGGTTTTTCCCTAAGTCACAGGCATTGGTGTTCTCATTGGATTGAGTTGGTGGTCTTGATAGTGCGATGAGACCTGTAATGAATTACTCTGAGTGATAAGAATAAGAGATTCTTCTATAGGAGTAGGTGAGCTCATAGCTATAGATTTAAGGTAGTTTTAAGTTAGCTTTAAGCTAGCATGTAAGCTAGGTTAAGGAAAAGGATCAATAAATTGGAGAAAGAAGGATTAAGTTGTTGACTAGGTGCAAGTTCGACTGGCCACATCCAAGGCAGGTGCTTGTCCTGGCATTAGTGAACATTAAATGTATATTATATTATAATTAGGTATTGTCTTGTGCTGGCGAGTATGGCTAATAGTCATACTGTGGTAAATGCATGAACTGAACGACTTTAGGTTCATGTATCATGGGTCATTAAGGACTGAATGCCTTTAGGTTCTTAATGTGAGATAGGAGTACATCCAAGAGAGTCTTTCTTGCAAATAAAGATGACAGGTTAGCTTTACCCTACTGATGACTAGTTGTTGCGATAATAATCCTGCTCAGTATGAGGGGAACCGCAGGTTTGGACATGTGCTTTGAGGCTACCTGGTGACCAGCAGTGCAAAGCTACCATCCTTGGGATTATGACTGAACACCTCTAAGTTAGAATCTTATCTAGCCACTGCAGTGATACCGTTCGTGCCTCGTATGTTGAAAGGCAGCGCTAGCCGGAGTTGTTTTCATACTGTTATGGTGCGATCGCTCTAGCAATGAGGCCACTAGAACGGAAGCATCAAGGCAGCCGTTGAGACTATGCAGCAGCTGCTTCCTATGCTGCACCATTCAGGTGTGACATGCAGGCACCAAATCATCCACAGACAACCTAGGTACTGGTCTGGGTGTCATGCTTAGAAGAGCAGCCACCATACTGCAATCTATTGAGACTCACTGTGATCAAATCTGATACCCTTTGTCCTCGAGTTACTTTTTCATGTGCTGCTTGAGAAAGTTGTCACGCAATCGATTAGTTCTCTTTTGTCCTTTTCAATGGTTTTCTCTGATACCCAATCAATATTCAGAGTCACCCATAATAATTACCCATTTGGCGATGCATTTTTTCATTTCCAGCAAATGAACTGCCAGGTCTGTTGCAACACCTACCATATATTTCATCCTGTTAGCCTTTGCTTCACACCAGGTAGCCTCAAACTCAGTGCTACATAAGAAATTATTACCATTATTGCTTTCATGTGTTTCTATCCTAACTGGACTCAAGTAATCCAATATCATTAGTAGTTTTCCCCTCCTCTCACTTCTGTCATTCCTAAAAATACTATATCCTTTGCACTCGATTCCGGAATGATTTTCTCTTTATCCTGAAAGTTTGAGAGATTTTCATCCTTAGTATACATACGAAAAATGATTAATTATCAGGTTGCTATTTCTGTTTTACTGGTTAACAAATTTTTATTTACCGTGTCTTCTGTCTAAATTGTCAAAAAATAATTATCAGTTTATGATGATAATGCATTGTTATTTTAGTGCTTTAATATCTGTTGCTAATTTTTAAGAAATTGTTACTATATCCAGCATGTCTTTATGCATTATTAGTATTTCACATCATTAAAAATACCCATTTCATACCACAAACCTACAGAATAGTTTTGATATACTGTAACATTGACTCCAGGAGGTGTTGGACTCATTCCTCAGGCAATCCCACCTTAGGCAGAGATGATGAATTTTTGCATTTCCATCAGATTTGCTTGTAATGGATGACTGTGATGAACATCTCATTGTACTACATCCTAAAGATTCATGATAGGATCAAGATCTAGTAAGTTTTTTTTTTTGTTTTTTTTTTTTTTTGAGGGAGAGCATTCACATAAATTTGCTATAATTCTTGTAAACATGCAACATTCTATTGGAATGTTGCATGTTTATAAGAAGTTGAATTCATACATGCAGGGTAATTGCTCAACATGAATGGGTGTGCTTGATTGGCACCATTGTTCATGTAGAATGGCATTCCTCCAATTGTTCTGAAAGTTTGTCCTCCAGAACTGACTCCTATGTCACCTATATATATACACTCTCCTACACCACTGGACTCTATCCCACAAACTGAAAATTGGCCTATATTCAGCCCATTACCAAGAAGGGTGACAAGTCACTGCCATCCAATTACCACCCTATCTCACTTACCTCAGTCCTTTCAAAGGTAATGGAAAAACCATCAATTCCCAACTCCTTCACTAACCAGACACTCGCCAAATAAATGACCAGCAGTATGGATTCTGCCACTGCCGATCAACAGGAGATCTACTCACACACATCACCCATCTCTGGACAAATGCAACGGAGAGGTTTGGCGAATCTCGAGTGGTTGCACTAGATATCTCCAAAACCTTCGACCAGGTCTGGCACAAAGACCTACTAGGCAAACTACCATCATTTGGCCTGACCCAGGACGTGGATTGCCAGTTTTCTGTCTGAATGCACCCTGTGTGTGATGGTGGACGGCTCCTTATCCTCTCACCACCCAATTCATGCTGGGGTCCCACAAGGTTCTGTCCTCTCACCAACCCTCTTTCTGCTATATATCACTGACCTACTGCAATTGACCTCCAACCCAATACACAGTTTTGCAGATGACAGCACACTACACTCTTTGCTTGCATTTGATAAGCCTTGCACAACTCACCTCAACCTACAGAACATCAACCACCACCACCCTCAACTCCGATCTCGAAGCCATCCTACAATGGGGTTCGGATAACCTCATAAATTTCAATGCCAATAGAACCCAGTTCTGTACTATTTCCCATAAAAAAGAACCATTTTTTCCCAGTATCCTTTTTGACGGTACCCAAATTTCCAGACAGTTTGAGATCTCGCTCCTTGGAATCACCCTCACATCAAACCTCTCATGGCACAAACATATCTCAAACATTGCATCCTCATCCTCAAAAAAAAGTAGGATTTCTCTTTCGCTCAACACGTGTAGCTGCTGCACAACATCCCTTCACAGTACACCAAGTCGCAAATCCATCCAACTATTGAATTCTGCTCCCACATATGGGATGGAGACCCCAAAAGCTCTCTCAAAATGCTCGACTCAATACAGAGGGGAGCAATTAGACTTATCAACGATCCATCCCTTAGCAACTCTCTCCCCCCACTTTCACACAGACGTATGGTCTCTGCAGTATATATATTCTACAAATATTTCCATGGGAAATGCTCATCTGAAATAACATCAATAATTCCTCCGCTCAGTACTAAACTCAGTGGAACACGTGCAGCTGCTGCACAACATCCCTTCACAGTACACCAAGAAACAAACAGAACAAATTTCTTTTCCTCTTCCTTCATCCCTGCAACTGCTGCACTGTGGAATAGTCTCCCACCTGCTGTGTTTCCCAAGGAATACAATTTAAAGTCATTTAAATCAAATGTAAACAAATTCCTCCTTTCCCAACCCACTACCCGTACACAGTACTAATGTACTATAGGTTGACCAACCAACCTTCTGTGTATGGGCCCAACATAAAAAAAAAAAAAGAATGGAACCACCCAGACACAGTCCATTGCTATTGCTTGCTATGACCAAATATATAGAGTCCCTAGATTCATCTATCCTCCATCTGCATGAAATAGCAGCTGGACCTTGTCATACCTTGTAACCTTTCTACAGCCCTGGTGTTCAGTGTTAATGTGTCTTCACTTGCCTCCTTCAGTTTGTCTGCTGTTAACTATTTTTGATTGTCTGATTTAGTAAGATAGTGTATGTTCATTTCACCAGCTATAGAAACTCGTTGGGGTTCATGATTTTCTCCATATTTCACTTGTCCCTTGCATTATCATCTGTTTATACCCATTTGTCTTAACATCTTAATGTTATCTGTTTATCACACCATTTGCAGTATATCCTAAACACTGTTCCATGGAGCCTAGGAGCATTAGTTTCAGACATTCTTGCAAGCCTTTCAAGTTAGTTTATGTATTACTGGTAGACTCCATTTAGCAATATAATATCTGTAATGTTTTGAATATGTAAACAGTGAGGTTTGTTTCCTCCTGTCACATTTCCAAAATATCTTCTTTTATTCTTTTTTTTTTTTTTAATGATCTATTTTTGAATGAGTCTTGACTATTTCTGTTGATTCATACTTTTAATGTGGTGTATGAGTTGAGAAGATATTGTTTACTCATCACTTTTTACAGTGGACTTTATTCAGATTATTTTGCATTTTCAGAGCTCTCCTGTTGTAGATATTACAAAACACAGAGACAAGGGATGTCATCAAATTGAAATGGAAATTGATTTCACTCCAAAACCTAGAAAATTTTATATACCTTCAGTAAGTATTTATTACCCTCATCATTTCAGTAGTTTAAATCAAGATCTCATTCAAATTTTTATCATATTTTTATTCATTATTCCATGAAGAAAATATTTCTGTATAATATATGCTGTGATTATACTCCTCTCCCCAGCATTTCTAGTTTTTTAGGGTTCATAAGCAAAATTTGGAATTATGGAGCTAATTGAGGATGCAAGAGTATATGGCTGATTCGAGAACAGAAGTAATTGCAATCTAGTTTATATCAAATACAAATCAAGTATATATCAAATGTATGAATATTATTGCAGAACAAGTGTATGACTTAAAACAAGAACCATATGTGTGTTGGGGGGGGGGTATATATTTTTACTTACTCCCTCATACTCCAAGTGGTTTAACTCTTATTTTCAAAACAAAAAGAAAACACTGAAACTAAACTTCTAATTTACCTGGCACACAAAAATTCACATCCCAGAATATCACATACACATCTTATTTTGTAATTCAACTCATTAAATCCATTAAGAGATTGAGTCTTCTTACACGTTTGTAACCAAAATAAAAATGTTTAATTTACGAAAAGAAACGCAACTATATGCAACATAAAATCAACTACTTAACTATGAAAGTGTGAATATGTTCTTCAAATCACATCACATCAAAACAGCATAAAAATCAGTATTTCTACTTAACTGCCTTCAATTACATAATTTAACAATTATTGATCGTTTATGGATAAAACTGTTGATATAGTGCTGAATCACTATATCACAGTTTTATCACTTCAGAACAACTTTGTCTTCTATATCAAAGTTTCTAAGGAAATAACTGAAACAAAATCAAGTGTCTCAAATCATTTATCAGACTGAGAATCCTAAATAAAACAAATTTTATTTGGCTCATTTCTATATTTTTATTATTATTATTATTATTACGGGCAACTCCAAGAAGTTACAGACTCATCGAGGGAGGCCCTAACATCATGGCAAGAACAACTATTCGACATTCACACAGTATCTATCATACCTCACCTTGAACTCATTCACATTCATGGCACCCACCACAGACTCTGGCAGCTTATTCCACTCATTTACCACTCTCCAAGTAAAAAACCTAGCTCCAACACTCTTACTAACCACACTCTTGCCCAGCTTCCATGTATGGCGCCTAGTCCCACCACCACCAGTCCTATTCTCAAAATTATCTTCTGAATTAATCTTATAGAAACCCTTCAGTAATACGAATGTCTCAATAATATCACCCCTATTCTGCCTATCAACCAATTTCTGCAACCCACAAATCTTCAACCTGTTCTCATAAGGTTCATTCCATAGACCTGTTATCATCTTGGTCATTCATCTCTGGATCCTCTCCACCTCCTCCCCATCAAGAAGAAACCCTGGTGCCCATATCTGGGCACAGTAGTCTTGATGGGGTCTTATCAAGGCTCGATACAGAGGAACAATAACCTGCTTGTCTCTGCTTGTTAAAGTATTTTTCAGCAACCAAGTGATTTGATGAGCTGATTTAGCCACTTTTGCGATGTGCCCCCTAAACTTCAACTCCGTATCCACCAACACTTCCAAATCCCTGGCCTCGTCAATCTCCTGGAGTATGGTTCCACCAATGTGATATACTGCTGCTAATCTTTTCACCCCAAATGCATAACCTTACACTTTGCCACATTAAATTGACATCCATTCTCCTTAGCCAAGTCCTCCAAGCTATCCAAATCATCTTGCAAAATTTTGACATCCTGTGCACTCACTATTGCTCTACCCAACTTTGCATCATCAGCAAACAAACGAACACTTCCTCTCAGATCCTTTCCTATATCGTTAATGAACAAATTGAAAAGTAGTGGTGCAAGAACAGAACCCCGCAGCACACCACTAGTCACAAGCTGTCTTTTGCACTCTACTCCTGAATAAGCCACTCTATCCATCTCACCAATCCTATATCCATCCCCATATGCTGCAGTTTACTGATTAGAATTCCATGTGGTATCCTGTCAAAGGCCTTAGCAAGGTCCAGTAGAATCACTGTAAACCAATTACCCTTATCCAGTTCAGCCGTTACTGTGTTATAAAACGTGAGTAAGTTGCTGAAGCATGATCTACCCTTCACAAAACCATGCTGTCCCCCATACAGTATCCCATTTTCATCTATCCAGTCCTGTATTTTTCTCTTGACTGATTTCTCCAAGACCTTGACAATGATTCATGATATGCTAATCGGTCAGTAGTTTACAACAGCAGTCTTGGAACCTCCTTTATGCAATGGAACTATTTTCCCCTCTTTCCACCCCCTTGGGACTAACCCAGACCCGAGACTCAAATTAAACAAAATGGTCAAGTGCACTGACAATTCTTTAGCCGCTTCACATACGACACGAGCTGGTTTACCATGCAATTGCACAGATGTATTGACATTGAGGTTTTGTAATAGACTATTCACCTCCACTTCATTCACCACAATTTCCGTATAAGCTATTGGTTCATTCGTTCCTGCAATGTTACCACCTGGATGATATACTCTTGCAAAGAGCTCGCTCAGTAATTCAACTATATCAGCTGATTCTGTTATCTCCCTGCCATCGGCATTCTTTAAAATCATTCTGCCATATACATTTTTTTTTTACTTGCTACATATCGAAGAAGCTGTTGGGATTCTCTTTAGCCTGAATGGCTAATGTTCTTTCATAATCCGCTTTTGCTTTTCTTACCTCACTTGTTACCCGTCTTGCCTGCGCTTTATACCGTTCATGTGCCTGCCGGTCACCTTTCTCCTTGAATACCTTCCATAGTTGTTTCTTTTTTTGCAGCTCAAGCTTAATGGTGTTATTCATCCATTTAACCCGTACTTGATTTATTATTCAGACTCTAGGTATACAGTCAGCCATTGCCTCATGCAAACACTCCTTAACTGCCTCCCATGCACTATCAACATCCAGCCCTTGCAGTTTTACATGCCATGGCACTAAACCATTCAAACTCCTAAGCTTGTCATACTTACCAACCTGATAATTCCACATGTACCCTGTCTTAATCGTAAATTCCACACCTTTAGCCACCTCCCAAGTCAAGACCCTATGATCACGCTCACCAATTGGTGGCAACGTAGTCATAATCGTTACAGCCAAATTCTCAGATGCAATTAGGTCAAGCACTCTCTGACCCCTAGTATTTTCCATTACAAGCTGTCGCAGATAGTTATCCCTTAATAACTGCATAAAATCCAATTCCTTCCTACCATGTGTCCTCTCCTCCTTCCAATCAATGTTACCATAATTGAAATCCCCCATAATAATTACCCTCCTTCCACTCATTGCTTCTATTTACTTATGCATACTATCTCCATCATCTATTCCATCACCTGGTCTATAGCAGCACCCAATTGTATATTTTGTTCTACTAGTCTCAATCTCACACCAAATAGCCTCAAATGTGCTCTTTTCTCTATCCTTCAGTTTCACTTCTATTCTCCTTGGCTGTAGCTCATCAGCTATCATCAATAACACTCCTCCCTCCATTTTATTCTCCCTGTCGCTCCTGAACATACCATACCCCTCACATTCAATCCCACTAGCTATATCATCTTCTGTCTTCTTTCACTAATGCCAATAACCTGTGGCCTGGAAGTGCCAACCAAGGCCAAAAATTCTTCCTTCTTGTTCCTAATACTTCTGGCATTACTATACATGAATTTCAGAAGCCCATTTGTCCCATCCCTATTTTGATGCCTTATACTAACTATCCCATTCTGATTTGTTGTCCTTCGTACTCGCTCGGGCATATTACACACATTCTTACACTCAACTGTCTCCCTAAAGTCTGCATATCTACACTTCCCCCCCCCCCCCTTAATAACTCTAGTTTCCCTGATTCTTCACATCCAATTCATTCAACAACACCTTTTCAAGTCTCCGTACACCAAATCCATTCAAATGTAAACCATCCATCTTATATAAATCCTTTTGCCCATCGAACTCACTCCACACCACTCCTCCTGCATAATCTGCGCATAAAGTCATTAGCAATTTTGGCCCTCCTTCTATACTCTTCACTGTCATACCACGGCAACAGACTCACCATCCTAACTCTCTCACTCTTCTCTTTTGCTACTTCAAGCAATTCCTTCAAATCCTCTCTCATAGCCATTTCTGCTTTCAAATCATTTGTTCCTGCTACCACTATCAATTCTTTCACCCTCTGCTGTTGCATTCTAATTGACTTGCTTACATCCTTAACGTTCGCACCAGGTTGGTACGATTTTGTTAAACTTTCATCTATCACATCTCTTACTAACGAATCTCCGTACAACACTCGCTCTTTCATTTTGTTTACACTCACTATCATACTCTTATTTTTCTTATCATAATTTTGCTGTTTATTAGTTGATATGCTAGGTAAACATTTTTGCCAACGCTCCAGCTGCCGATTTGCCCTGTGTATCGCTCCGCGTAACCGTGCGATCTCACTCAATGCATCTGTCTCATTATTTTTATTATCTGTTAATTCATTCATTCATTCTGCATGTTTGCCTTCATTCTCACTTTCAACGCCACTCTCACAGCTATCTGGTACTACCTCTTGTAGAATGTAGTGAGAATGTAGAAAATAGTGATATGTGAGGTATGAATAGCTCACATATCACTATTTTCTACATTCTCACTTTCAACAACGATATCACTCTCATGACCTGAAATGCTCTTTAAATCCTCACATTCCTTACGCTTTCTGCACACATTCATTCCACTATCGTTGTCTAACTATACTCCAACCATTCTCCTCAAAGCATACATTTCACAAACGGTGCACTGAATAAAATCTTTTAAATTAAAATTTTTAGACAAAGGTGGCGATCTGGACGCCATTGTATTCCTCCTTATCTGCGCCATGTGCACAAGTAATCGTATCTATCAAATTACTAATTGAGAAAACACACAAAAATCACCCAGACACGCTAAGATACGAAAAGTAAACAATACTAAGTAAGATTCAAGCAAATTTCCCAATTATTACTTAAAATAATACTTATCTGTTCAAGAGCTCTCTACAAACACTACACACCATGTAGCCCTCTAGTGGCTAACGAACTGGATATGTATGAACTGGAGAGCAATCAAGTTCCTTTCAGCTTTAACTGAAATGAATCCTGTATGGATTAATAGCTACAATAAACTTCACATTTATCTCTTTATTCATCCTCTTTCAATCTTCCATTTCTAACTTTTCTTTTAATTTTTGTGTTCATTTCAGGATTCATTTCAGTTAAAGTTTTCCTTCTGCTGTGTTCCTTTCCTACTTCAGAACAGCTGAACACTTGGCAACATTTGATAGTATCCTTTTCACTTCTACACTTCTCTGAAATTGCTCTAATACATTAGAAACTTCTTCTCCAGTCCACTATTCTGCACCACCATTACTTTCACTATGCACCATGCTTTCAGCACTGTGCTTGAACCATTGTAGTTCTTTTCATAATTGAGGAACATTATTTAATTATAATTTCAAAATTAAAGTAGTAGAAATTATAACAGTTCTTAATTTCACAATCTTCTCGCATATTTAATCACTTCCAATAATGCTGCAGTAACTTTTGCATCTTTCTCTTGCTTGTAATAGACAACATATCTCATAAATGTTTGTTTTGATACAAATAGCACAAACATTTCAACACTTGAAAACTCAATACAAAATTATTATTAATCTCCAAATCTAATTTAAATAAATTTATTTTATATTTCAGCAAGATTTCAGTAGCCAAAGACAAAATACTATCTCAAAATATCTTAATATCTTACCCATAACATACAAAAAGAAATATACATTTAACTAACAACTATATAAATAATACTTTATTATTAACTTAACATTCATTCATTTTTTATACTTTAATGTGGGAGATCTGAATTTTAATACAGATAATATGAACATGCCTTAGATTGAATTTAATACAGATAATATGAACATGCCTTAGGTAAAATCTGAAGAAAACATTGACTTGGCCAGCGAAGCATTTAATGAAATTATCTGCAGAGATTAAAAAAATTACATTAGGTTTGGAATTTCAGTGAAGCAACTCAAGCTATGTGGTTATAATGGCTATTAATTGTGTGCTTGGTCTTCTGGTCAGTTTGTAGGATGAAAAACCCAAGTTTATTGAAGGAAACACTATTGTCACTTTTTCTTGAAAAACCTTTATAAAGCTTGTTATTCCTTCACAGAACCTCAATAGCTCAGTTGGTATAGATGAAGCCCTTTGGTTGGAAAGACACCTGGGTTCAATTCCCGTCCATGATGTGAGTAACCTTTATCTGGTCTCTTTCGACTAAAGATGAGTTAACCAGTCTGAGGTAGAGAGTTTTTTTCACCCAGAAACTCTGGGATTTTTTGTCCCTCGGAATAGGCAAATCAGCACCATGAAAACACATGTGCGTGGATTTACAGCCGTGAATAATTACAGCGCAGCCATATGCTTAGCTATATGTTAGTCCCAAGCCTGGATAAAATAGGGAAGGTTGGAGAAAGCAATGGTGAACTACCCTGTAAAAAGAACCAGAACACTTTGTGGCAAGAAATACTTGACTACAAATGTTACTACGGACACGACTGAATAGTTAAATAAATAAATTCCTTCACAGCATGAACGCCAGAAGAAAATAACTCATTTGTTTAGGTAATATTTTGCTGGATTTCTAACTGAATCTTTGGTATGATCACCCTTCTCAACAGTATGGTATCTTAACTGGTAATTAGTTTACGGAATTAACAATGCATATAAAGGATATTAATTAAAGGCAACTTTAATGAATAATTTCAATATTTCGGCAACGTCACGTTGCCATCTTCAGGAACATAAAAATATGGTATGTGCATGCAGGCACTAACAAAAGCAAATGAGGAAGCAGGCAAGAAACTAATATTGTTCCTAAAGTCCTAATGGTGCCCTCTGGTGGGCTAATTTGGTTGTCTTGGCAGTTGGGCTGAAATTCTCATAATGTAAGTCTCCCAAATTTTGGGATAGTTTCATGCACACAAATTTGTTGAGGTTTTGAACGTTTTTTAGAGCTGCAGATGATTCCTTGAATAATCTTTCGTACTTAAACTTGCTGCGGTGTATTATTTTAGTTTTCTTCCAACGAATTCTATGGTGGGTATCTAAGGCATGGTCTGCCAGCCCAGAGTGACTGTACTGGTGAAACCAGATGTAGTCTTTGTGTTCTGAAATCCTGATATTTGCTGTCCTGCCTGTTTGGCCAAAGTAGGACAATTTGCAGCTGCAAGGGACCTGGTATACACCAGGTAGGGTCTAGGGGAAGTGGTTGGTCTTTGGTAGAGCGGATAAGGGATGCCAACTTTTTATATGGCCTATAATAAGAAGTCAGGTCATATTTTTTGAGGATATTAGTTATTTTCTCAGAGGTGCCCTGGATGTAGGGGATGGTGATAGATTTGGTGTAATCTTTATTGTGGAGGGGGGGGGGGGGTTGTGGTTTACTAGTTTTAGTATTTTTTGGATTTTTTGGGGGTTATAGCCATTGGCTAAGAAAGTGTTGAGGATGTGGTTTAGTTCAGTGGTTAGTTCATCTGAGCAGAATAATTTTGCCTTGTTACATAGTGTTTTTATAATCCTGTATTGTTGTGAGGAGTGGGGGATTGCTGGTGAATATATTTGCCTGTATGAGTGGATTTTCTGTAAACAGAGAAAACCAAAGATCCATCAAGCTGACGAGTGATTAAAGTGTTTAGGAAGGGGAGGGTGTTGTTTTCCTCTTTTTCTAAGGTAAACTGGACTCTGGGGTGTTGGTTGTTTAAGTGTGTTAGGAAGGAGTGGAGTGTATCTGAGCCATGTGGCCAAATAGCGAACACATCATCCACGTATCGAAGCCAAATAGTGGGTTTTTGTGAGGCAGAGTTTATGGTTTTCTCTTCAAAGGTCTCCATAAAGAAATTGGCCAAGGGTGGTGAAAGTGGTGAACCCATGGATGTCCCCTCTATCTGTTTGTAGAATTTTCCTTGCCAAACGAAATAGCCTGAGTTCATTGTGAACTGAAATAGGGCTGAGGTATCGGGAGGAAACTTGGCTTGGATAAGCTCTAGGGTTTCTTTGAGTGGGACATTAGTGAATAGGGAGGAGACGTCAAAACTGACCATTATGTCAGTGTGTTGGAGTGAGAGGTTTTCTATACTGGCTTTAAAGTGGGCTGAGTTTTTTATGTGTGATGGTGTATTGCCAGTATAGTGTGTGAGCGTTTTGGCTAAATGTTTGGCTAATTTATATGTGGGAGAATCAATGCCATCCACTATGGGACGTAATGGCACATTTTGTTTATGTATTTTTGGGAGTCCATATAATCGGGGGGGGGGGGATCTAGAGTTATAAGGTTTTAGTTTGTTAGTGACTTTCATAGGCCAAGAAGTGACTTTCTTAAGGAGTCTGTGGAGAGTTCTAATCTGAGAGCCGGTAGGATTATATTCAATAGGGAGGTAGGTAGGTAGTACGGTCTAGTACTAAAGCATTAAGCACTTTGGTGATTACTATTTTTTTGTTTTTCATCATTTCTAGTAGATCTGCATATTCGTCTTTGGATAAGTTGGTTTTTGGAGGTTTTGCTTTGGTGAGAACACCGGCTACATCCAGTCTGACATTGTTGGCGATATGGTTAGGAAGGTTGCGAATCCCACGTTCTATTTGGATCATGATTTCCTCGGCAGGTATTCTTTTAGGAGCTAGGGTGAAATTGTGGCCACGCGAAAGTGCGGTGAGTACTTCAGGCTTTAAAACTATGGACGTGGTGGCTGTGGTAAGGAAGTAGAATTCTTTATCAGGTTTTCATATTTTTTCAAGTGCCGACTACGTATTTTTTCGAATTCTTTTGCCGAAGCGCATGAGACATCATAAAGAATCATCCAAAGATCATGGCCAAGCGTGTCTGAAAGCTCTTCCTCTAGCGGCCATAAGGTTTTGTTTTCATCGGCAAGGAGAACGCGCGTCACGGTAATTTGTTCTCTTAATAGGGCGAAGCTAGTGCGATTATAAATACGGAGAGCTTTCTATGAAGTAAAACGGTGCTTAAATTTAACACAATTAGGGATTACCTTGTTATCCCGGCAGCATTTTAGGAAGGTCAGACGATTTAGTTGTCTCGAGATCTTCAACCTCATTTTGCCTTATTGATGGGCCTTTCGTACGATGGAATCTCCGTGGATGATCGTAATTCTAATAACAAGGCTTATACGTTGGTCATACATAACCGATAATTAGTTTACGGAATTAACAACGTAATGAATAATTTCAATATTTCGGCAACATCACGTTGCCATCTTCTGGAACATAAAAATATGGTATGTGCACACAGGCACTAACAAAATCAAATGAGGAAGAAGGCAAGAAACTAATATTGTTCCTAAAGTCCTAATGGTGCCATCTGACAGGCTAATTTAGTTGTCTTGGCCATTGGGCTGAAGTTCTCATAACATAAGTCTCCCAAATTTGGGGTAGTTTCATGCACCCAAATTTGTTGAGGTTTGGAACGTTTTTTAGAGCTGCTGATGATTCTTTGAATAACCTTTTGTACTTGAACTTGCTGCAGCGTATTATTTTAGTTTTCTTCCAACAAATTCTATGGTGGGTATCTAAGGCATGGTCTACCAGCCCAGAGTGGCTGTACTGGTGAAACCAGATGTAGTCTTTGTGTTCTGAAATCCTGATATTTGCTGTCCTGCCTGTTTGGCCAAAGTAGGATAAAGTAGGACAAAAAAAGTACTGCACAGAAGCTTTTACAAGTCAGAGAGAGAGAGATTGTTCTTAGAAGCAACAGAAACCTTAAAACATGCTACGAATCTCAACAATATCAGCACAAAACACAACATAAAGCTTAGCCAATGACAATGCTCTTGCTGCTGAACTGGCTCATTTATGGCACGCCTTCTTGGCCAGTGGCTATAATCCCTATAAGATGAACAAAATACCAAATGCTCCAAGAAACCCCTCCTACTATCCACCACAGAGAACTACAACAAAACAGTCACCATCCCATACATTAAAGACACGTTGGAAAAGATATCTAGAATTCTTAATAAACATCAACTACGCACTATTTTCAGACCATTTGTCAAATTAGCAACTCGCATCCGTTCATCCAAGAACAGCATCCCTCCTTTATCACATCTAGGAGTCTACGACGTATCCTGCTCATGTGATCAAGCCTACTTTGGTCATACAGGAAGAACTGTGGACATCTGCATCAGTGAACATAAAAGATACATCTGGCACTATCACTATGGCAAGTCGGGCCTCGCAGACCATGCTTTGGATACCCCTGCACACAGGATCAACTGGAAGAAAAAAAATGTACTGCACAGAGAGGCTTCTGTTCTTAGAAGCAACAGAAGCCTTAAAACATACTCCGAATCTCAACAAATATGGCTGTATAAATTTGCCTAAGATTTGGGAGACAATCATCTTAAGACATAACTAGTACCTGCTTTCTCTCTTTGTTTTTTTAGGAATTTACTTTTTGTGTTGTTGTGTTAAATTTTGTTAAACTAGTTCCTTTGTTACGCTATGTTGTAATCTCGCATACTGTGACAAACTGTGTTTTTGTGCTCTCTGAAGATGCTGGTTATAACACCAGCGAAATATCAGCAATAAGTCAATAAATAATTATTTACTTATAATTCTGTGTTCTGATATATAACGTCAAAATTAAACATGTACGACAAACACATAAACCTTTCTACATGTTTAAAAATATATCTAATATGTTTAGGCCATGTGGCCAAATAGCAAACACATTATCTACATACTGTAGCCAGATAAAAGTGTTAAAATATAATTTAATATATCCAGGCACAAGGCCAAATATGAAACAGATCAACTACATGACATAATCGGACTGTTGATTTGCAGCTGTGTTGAAGACTTGGTTTTCTAGAAATTCCATATAGAAATTGACTGGGGTGGAGTGAGGTAGGGGGAACTCCATTGCATCTCATCTAGCTATTTGTATATTTTTTCTTTCCATAAAAAACCTGAATGCTTGGTGAATTTGAATGATTCAAGTATGTCAGAAGGAAATGTGGTTTAATAAGGTGAGAGGTTTCTTTCAGCACCATCATCTTCGAATAGTTAAACAAAATATTTCCACAGAGTACCAGAGCTATTTGTTTAAATGATGCAGCCACTGAATTTGTATACCTTCAACACTTTTTCAGCCAGTGGGTACAATACCAATAAAATATACAAAATACTGCATGCCTCTCCCTCCTGCAACTGACACACAAGTTTACATCAAAACTATTCCCATTCCTTATATTCAGGGCATGTCAGAAAAGATAGCTAAATTCCATGCAGATATAATCTCTATGGCTTTCAAACCATACATCCAGCTAGCAACCTGCATCCTTTCTCCTAAGAGTCAGCTTCATCCTCTTGGACATCTTAGAATCTCATTCCTTGTGTCTGCCGCTTAGCCTACTTTGGACAGAGTGGCAGATCCATTAATATCTACCTTGAAAAACATAAAAACTACTTCTGCAGTCATCTATATGGCAAGTCAGGATGACAGATTATACTCTGGATACTCTATCTCACAGGATTAAATGGAAGAAGATAACTGTACAAGAAATTACATTCTAGGATGTGTAGGAAATGCAGTGGTAGTGAGAATAGCACTACTGAAGGTGCTCATATAAATTAGTTAAGAATTGAAATCAGAGGTAATTAAAAGAATTAGAAAGATGAATTAGTGTTCTAATGCTGTTCCAGTAACTAAAATCATCGCTCACAACTGACAACTGATAATACATTTCAAGTAAGCCAAGACCTAAATAATTTTAGGTGAGTATTACTGTGCATATTTATAAGAGCTATGTTTATTTAATTTTAAATGTTTTTAAAATCTGTCATTAAATAATCATCTGTTAAAGTTTGGTACAGTTATCTGCTGAGTATTTCCACTAAAGGAAAATTAGCAGGATTTTTCTGCTTGATTTTGAATACAATTTTCATATTATAACATATAACCAGATGAAATTGATTGCTAGGGATTAATGAAGGAAGTTGTACAGTAGATGATTGCATAGTGAACCCCCTAGGGACCAGAGGCATAGTTTGTTGCATGTAATACAAGGTTCACTATATTGAATTTAGGGTAAAAATGCCAACTGTACTAACCCCACATACTCCATTCCCATGAAACAAAATAAATTGCAGGAAATAAAATAAGAAATCATGAAAAACTTAAAGAAAATTGCTAGAAATAGAATGAAACAAATCATGAGAAGTAAAAGCAGTTGAGAAATAAAAAAGCTTATTAGAAATTACACAAAAGAAATCATGAAGAACATAAAGAAAATCACTAGAAATGGGATAGAATAATTTGCAAAAAATAAAAGAAATCACTGGAAACAGAACAAAGGAAATTGCTGGAAATAAAAATTGCAAGAAATAGAACAAAATAAATGGTGGTAAACTGTACATTGGCAACAGAACATTGCCAATGTACAATGGTTCCTGCCAATTACAAATTAAAGTACAAATTAACAACATGAAAGAGTACAAATAATAATTGGAGACAAAGTGAAGTAGGAGAGTGAAATTATAAAAATAAAATTATAGAGTTGATGTTTAAATTTCAAGATGTTATGTTACTTCACATTAATGTCACTTACCTGGAATTATTATAATAAACTAAATTATGTTCAGTTTGTACCACTGAAATTTAAAAAAAAAAAAAAAAAACACCTGAAAACTTCAGTAGTCATTTAGCTTGGTCATCACCAATCACAAAGAAGGAAGCGGTCATTGAATATAAGACTGCATTTGTCAAGTTTTTTTTTTTTTTTTTAAGGGGGGAGGGGGTGATAGGCACAGCAGGTGTAAATGTTAATTTTTTGATTGGACAGAAGCCTAAGGGTGCATAATGTACAGCAGGCATAAATTGATACTATTCTCTTAGAACTGTGAATTAATTAAATATAATTGCCCAGCAGCATTGCTTTAATTCAAAGGGCACTAGTGTTGAGTAGCAGTTGCAGTTTGCTCAGCTAAGTTATTGATTTTTAGTAGATATTAGTGAAATTGTTATATATATTTCGTAGTATTTTGTTTATTTTGACTGTGTGTAGTTAAGTTGTGTTGTTTAAGTCATCTATTATTAAGTGATATTCTTTTCAGAATATTTTTTAGTTATGGCACTGATACGCACAAGAAAAATGGCGACAAAGACATCGATGTTGGCCGATATCACTTTGCGGGATTTAGTTCAATGTATTGTGTGTTTGATGTATTTGTTGCTGAGAGTGAATGGTTCATGGTATGAGAGCGCGAACGGAGAAAATATTTGTCAAAAATGTTTTGTAAATGAATTTAAGAAATGCGAGTCACAGAAGAATGAAGTGACTGATAATAAGGATATAAGGCAGGATTATCAAGGTGTCATGGAGAATGCAGTAGCAGAAGCAGTGAGTGATAATTCACAAAATATGGATGAGAATTTGAAGGAAGTGGCTGAAAGTAATGTGGGTGATGAGGTGTTAGACTCCTTCACAGGAAAAAACATGAGATCGAGTGACTGGAGAAATAATTTATGAATGGTAAAGAAGGATGGAGCATGAAAGAAAGAGTGAATGGGAAAAGCATAAAAAAGTGTGAGAGACTGGGAGAAAAGAGATAGATAGAGAGTATTGCATGGAGATTCGATGATAAGAGATGTACTTAATGAGAAGGTGGCGAAAGCATGTTTTCCAGAAGCAAAAATAAAGGATGTTAGTGATGCTGTAAGTATGCAGAAGAATGGAGCGAACAAGTTGATTGTATTGGCTGGAGTTAGATGGCTTTGGATATTTGCAATTGGAAGAACGGTACATTGTGCCCTTCAATTGGAAATGACCCAAGTTTGATTCTCATTGTTATGAGAGAAATCTTTATATGTTTTTTTTTTTTTTTTTCTAATTGAAGGTGAATTAGCCGATTTCATACAGAGGCAGCATGGTTTTTCCTCCTATAAACTCAGGTTTTTCATTCTGCATACAGATCGGCCTTGAGAACACATGCAATTTACAGACAAAAATACTAGTGGTGGTGGGTACTAGATCATGATGGTAGTGGCAGTTCGCTGTAGTTGGTGGATTAAATGGTGGAGACGGAGAATTGTAGAGTAGGTGCCCTCCCTCGATGAGTCCTTGGAGGTGTTGTAATAATAAAGTTTAAATAAAAGTTATGAAATTTGATTGGGTAGCAGCTCAATTTCTGTTCAAAGCTCTTTATCATCTTCAAATTTCTGATATATATTGTTGGAAGACTCTTGTTAGAAGACTGCCAAGAAGGAGTCAATTCATGTTGAAGGGGAGAAAGAAATAAGGCGATGAACGAATTGTTCAACAACATGTGAAATCACGTGCTTTATAGGTAAAATTTTCCAACTGTTATAAAAGCAAAACAGCTACCACTTTAAAAACTACAAGATCATAAAAGAGAAGTTAATTTTCCACTTGTAATAATAAACAACTCATCCCACAATAAGGATTTATTACCCTATTATCGGAATGGATTCTCGTTCTGTTGATATGCGCAGAAGTGTCGAAGGGTCTCTTATCTTTGGGCGTACTATAGTACTACACAAAAAAGTTACACCATTAATAACTTCTGATCAACAATTTTCTTCCAAATTAATCTATTATTTGTCAAGACTCCAAGATTATCAGATCTTATATTTCTGTCTTCTGAGGCACTTTTTACTGCATCAATCCACTTACATCATGGTTTTCCTCTGGATCTTTTTCCTACCAACCTGACAAAGAATACTTGTTTTGCTAATCTTTCATCTCCCATTCTGTTTAAGTGACCATATTACATTTTTAATGTAATACTGCTTGAAAATCCATAGGTTGCAATTGTTTTGAACATGGTCTTGTATAACAGCTATGTTTTGACTAATTTCTTTCTTATTCTATATCAATTTATTTAGCTGACTTCCTATCATACCAGCTATACTAATTCTGTTGTCTATTTCTATCTTTAATTTGCTATCTTCACTAAAAATTGTGCTTTACTTGTTCTATAGGTTCTCCATTTAGATGTTGATGGTTTCAATGTTTTTGCCTATTTTCATTGTCTTTGTCTTTTTATTGCTGATGTTCATACCAAACAGTTATTTAATTTTGTTGGGGAATCTTGTAGACTTATACTGATTTATTGCACAACATTAATCTTATAAAAAAAATAAATGAAATAAAATAAAAAAAAGATTGAACGAAAACAAAAACATAAAAAAGAACAAAGAATGAAAGATCATTGCCAATTTTGATATCAGACTTAATTAACACTTTCCTTCATAATGTGATACATATAGATAATGAATAACATTGGAGATAATGTGCACTCCTGTCTCACCTGATTCAACATCAAACCATCTTGTTCAAAAAATCGAAATATGTAGTTATTATTACAATGTTGAAAGTTTATTTTTCACTTAGTTAGAATATAATAAATTTAGTTTAATCCTTTATCCAAGTGTGAACAACAAAGTTTGCACCTGAAAGTATCTTCAGGACTGGGGTAAGGTGGTGCAACACCAGGGCGACTCCTTGCAAAGGTGGAGCAAGATACTAACACTCCTGTCTCAGTATCTCCCATAATGCAAAACACATCTCCTTGCGGATATGTCTAATGTTATGCATTAAGGGAAGGGCCACTACCCAGACTAGTTTCGACCTTTATTGAGGTCTCTTCAATGGGAGCCAGGCCCAAGTGGAGATTTAGAGAAAGACATATCTACCAGGAGATGTGTTTTGCATTATGGGAGATACAGATAGGAGTGTTAGTAGCTTGCTCCACCTTTTCAAGGAGTCGTCCTGGTGTTGCACCACCTTACCCCAGTCCTGAAGATACTTTCAGTTGCAAACTTTGTTTGCTCACACTTGGATAAAGGATTAAACTAAATTTATTATATTATTACAATGGCTATGAATAACTTTACAAATAAAGGTATTTAAATTTAGTGTTAGTGATGATTCCAGTAATAATGTTTTATGATGGATCAAAAAATCTTCTTGTACATCGTTCAATTCTAAAAGCAGACAACAGTTCAAATAGAGACTGTATTGCTCAATATAATGCCCATTTACCATTACTGTCGTATTTTGAAGAGCTTTCCTCTTGGCACCTTATATGCTTTTTTCCAGATTTACGAAACTTAAATACCAATCCTTGTTATATTTCCAAGATATCTCATCTATCTCTCTTAAAGTGAAAATCTAATCCTGACAACTTCTATTTGACCTTAATCCTGCTCATTCTTCACCAAGATTTCTTTCCACTTTTTTTCCCTTCTCTCAAGTATATTTGCATAAATCTTACCAGTAACATTAAGTGGGTAAATACCTCTGTAATTCTAACATTCAGTTTTATTTCTCTTTTTATAGATGGGTACTATGAGAGCTCTACTGGAGTAGAGCTCTCATAGTACCTATCTGATTTATGCAGTGCAGCCACTATAAAACTTATTTACCTCCATTTTTGAATATTTCTCTAGTCTTTGGTCAAGTGTTTTATTTCTAACCCAACTCTCAGATCCTCCTTAAGTTAAAATTAGTTTGAACACTGTCTTGTATATACCTAATTTAGTGTTTTGACTAATTTTCACTCTTATTCCATATAAATTTATTCATTGACTTCCTACTATACCAGCTTTATTGATTCTGTTGTCTATTTCCATATTTAATTTACCATCTTCACTAAAAATCGCTCCCAAGTATATGAAATGTTTTACTTGTTCTATAGGTTCTCCGTTCATAATGCAGTTGATATTTTCAGTATTTCTGTCTATTTTCATTGTCTTTTTATTGCTAACCTTCATATCAAATCTATTTACAATAGTTATTCAATTTAGTCAGGGAATCATTCAGACTTGTACTGGATTTATTTAGAAATATAACATCATCAGCATAAAGCAAAGAGCTGATATTAACACCTCCAATTTTGATATCATGTTTAATACCACTTTCCTTCATAATGTGATCCACATAGATAATGTACATCCTTGTCTCACACCAGATTTAACATTAAACCATCTTCTTGTACTTCCATCAATACTAACTGCTGACTTACAATTCAAATAAAGACTAAGTATTGCTTAATATAATGCCCCATTGACACCATATAACTGTAGCATATTGAATAGCTTCTCTCTTGGCACCTTATCATATGCCTTTTCCAGATCTACAAAACTCAAATAGAGATCTTTGTTATATTCCCATGATTTCTCCACTATTTGTCATAAAGTGAAGATCTGATCCTGACAGCCTCTATTTGGCCGGAATCTAGCATGTTCTTCACCAAGTTTCCCTTCCACACTCCTTCTCAAGTATCATCTTCTTTGAGTGCCATCTCCTATCGGAGGTCGGCGACCACCTTGGCAAATTTTGAGCAATTCTCAGCCACTCTGAGCAGTCTCTCAGAGTTCATGCCAGTCCACTGTCTGATGTCTGCCAACCAAGATTTTCTTTGTCTTCCTTGTCCTCTTCTTCCATTTATCTTCCCTTTTATAATCAATTGAAGTATCTTATATTTTTCATTACGAAGTAGGTGACCAAGATATGCAGTTTTCCTCCTTTTTATGGTATCTAAAAGTTCACATGATTTCCCCATTTGTTCCAGTACTTCCTGATTGGACGTCTGTATAACCACATCTCAAAGGCTTCACGTCTTTTTATTGATGTTGTCTTCAAGGTCCAAGTTTCTGCACCATACAGCAGTACAGACCACACATAGCATTTAACCATGCATACTCTAAGCTCTAAATTTAAACTGCAGTTACACAGTGTTGATTTCATCAAGAGAAAATTTTTTCTTGCCATTTCAATTCTAACTTTTATTTCTATTTCTGGATTGCAATCTTCATTTAACCAGCATCCAAGATATTTAAACTTTTCCACTCTTTCTATTTTTTTTCCATTTAAAGAAAGTGCTAAATTAAGAATTGGTTTCTTGCTAATGACCATGAATTTAGTTTTGATGATATTTATTTTTAATCTGATTTTTTCACTCTCTTCATTCACTAGTTACAGAAGATTTTGAAGATCCTGAATATTGTCAGCCAAGAGAGTGTCATCAGCATATTGGATGTTACTGATGATTTCACCATTTACATTAATCTCTTCTTTTCTTCCTTTCAACACTTTTTGAAATATGGCTTCTGAGTATATGTTAAAAAGAAGAGGTGACAGCACACATCCTTGCCTTGCACCTCGTTTGATGTTAATGGAGTCTGTAATAATGTCATCAACTTGAACAGATGCCTTTTGGTTCCCACCTAAAATCTCAATTTTAGGTGGGAAGTTAGTCACTAATACTTGTCTCTCTTCTATATATTGCACTGCATGATTTACAGATATATACACTGATAAAGTGCTCATTCAATAATTCCACTACAACCTTTGCATGTTATTCTACTGCCATGACTATCCACCAATGTCAACCTATTATAATTATTCTTCCTCTTGCTTGCCATATAGTGGAGGAATATCCTTGAATTAACTTTGGCCTGACTAGCTAATCTCTTCTCATACCACCTTTTTTTTTTTTTCGTTATCATGCTCATCACCTTCCTAGCATGCCCTTTATACTCCTCATGGATCAGATCACCACCAACTGTCTTGTATATCCTCCATGGCATTTTTTTCCAACACAGTTGCTTGATTTCACTGTTCATCCATTTCACTCCTACTCTATTTACTTTTTTTAACCCTTAGGATGCAGTTATACATTTCCTGTGTCAGATACTGCTGTATGAATTTCCATGCACTGTCAGTATATTTTCTGCTCAGCTCATCCACTCAATGCACTGATGCTGACTGACTGCACTTCCTATAATCATCCACTTTTTACTTCCACATATATCCTTTTGCAGTAACCTTTTCTTGTTTCACCACTTCCCAAACAAATACCTCATGATTACTCTCACCAACCAGTGGCAGTGTCAACATCTCAATAACTACATTTTGTGAAGTTATCACCAAATCCAAAATATTAAAACCTCTAGTTGCTTCAGTGACATGCTGCTTAAGATATTTATCTCTCCTTGTTCCCATACATTATCTCCTTCTATTCTATATTCCTGTAATTAAAGTCTTCCATCTGGAATCACCTTCTTTTTACATGACTAACCAATTTGCCTAAACATTTCACAATCGGTATTCTCTACATTCCCTCGCCTATAACAGTATCATATCAGATATACTAGCCTGTTAATTTCAATTTCACACCACACAGATTCAAAATCTCTGTATAAACTATCAACTTCCACACTTTGTGGACACAATTCCTCTGCAATTATTAACAGCATTCCTCCCTCCTCTTTTCACATTCCTATCCTTCTAGAAAATTGTATATCCTTTCATTACTATTCCTGATATCATCTTCAGACAACCAAGTTTCACTCATTCCAATTATCTTTGGTCATACTTGACTCATAGCCATGGTCCCATGACCTATATTCATGCAGCCTTTGTTATTATGAGAAGATGGGTCATTCATCTCAGATTTGTCTGGCCAGCCATGCGTTCTTGTCATAGAATTCACTGGAATAAAACTAAAGTCTTACTTAAATAAAAATAAAAAAAATAAATAATAAAATTCTAATAAAAAAAACTAAAGTTATTTTTTTTTATTAGAAATATTATATGAAGAAAGTTGTGAAGCCCACATTCAGAGACTAAACCTCAACACAACTGTTTTAAGCTTTCCCAGTTTTGGAAGTCATCCTAAGTAACACACTCCTCATCTCTGTGTTTCACGAATTAGTATTTATTTAAATTCATTTGTTTGAATTCTAATATTTATAGATGGAGTTATCCTGCCGCAGTTAATAGCACATATTGTCATACACTTGCATCATAAGTGTTGTTCTATTCTTCATGTTGCATTTTAATGGAATAATTTACAGCACAAAGAGAAATAATTAAACAACAAGTTTAATATATTTCAATATTTTGTCTCAGTTTAAAGAGACATCATCAGGAATATAATGTTCAAAATGTATAAACACACAAGAAATGATAAGAAATGGAAGAAGAAATGAGCTAAAATAAATAAAGACTATGAGACTATAAATAAGACTCTAAAGTCTTATGAGAGGCAGCCTCTATTGGTGCTCTAAGGGAGCCTTGTTAACACATGGAATAGAGAGGGGAGGAAGAAAATCATCCTTAGGAGAGCAGAAAGGCAAGTTCTGCTATAAGGACAGGGTTTGGAGACTCTCTTGACAAGGGTTTTGATAACCCCATATTGTTGATGGTGGTGGGTAGGTTTATAGATGTATCTGCTTGTGTGAGCCAGTTTTCTATAAACAGAGAAAGAAAGGGTACCACTGTTGTTTTTCTCTCTCTTTTTTTTTTTTTTTTTCAATAGTGAACTGGATTCTGGGATATTGACTGTTGAGTGGAGTAGAAGGAAAGAGTCTGTGTCTGAGCCATGTAGCCAAATAAAGAACACATCATCAATATATCTTAACCAAATAGAAGGTTTGAGACTGGTGGTATCAAGAGCATTTTTTTTAAATGCTCCATATAGAAATTGGCCAGAGAGGAGGAGCAAGAGGTGAAAGTCCATGGAAGTGCCTTTTATCTGCTTACATAAGGTGCTCTTCCAGGAGAAGTAACTAGTATGGAGAGCAAAATTTAAAAAAGATCAATAATGTCAGGGGAAGAAAGCATTTTTAAGTAAATTAAAGAGTGTTGCAAAGAGAGATATTTGTGAAGGAGAAGGCCACATTAACGCTCGCCATGGTATCATTATTGTGTAAAAATTCTGGATTAAAGATTTGAAATGAGTGGAATTTTTTAAATAAGAAGTGTGGCCAGTAAAAGCAGAATTAAATATTGCTAACTGCTTGGCTATTTAAAAGAGGGAGATTCAGTAGCATCTACCATGGGATAGAAAGGGTAGTTGGATTTATGAATTTTTGGCAGTCCATATATCTGGGGAGTGGGATACTGATAATTTTAATTCTTAGGCCTTCCACCCAATATCTAAAGCTAGCCAATAACAATACCGATAGAGGGCACCCCTCATAGGACTTTAGTCTATTTATTCTACCTCGTTCCTTCCACTTATTGTTTCTTGTGTGTTATTACAATTTTAGCATTGTATTCCTGATAATGTCTTTTTACTGAGATGAAATATTGATCAATTAAGCCTGTTGTTTAATTATCTCTCTATATCTCTCTCTATCTCTATATATCTCTCTAATACGCTAACCACTCGGCCAGCCTGGCTGGCCGAGTGGTTAGCGTATCTGCTCTCCAGCCAAAAGGTTGCGGGTTCGAATCCCACCGTGGGCATGGATGTTTTTGTGATTGTCTGTGGAAATACTAGTCGTTGTCGGTAGATGGCGTTGGTGTAGTTGTGGTCAGTTGGTGGAGAGAGACCTGTAGAGCAGGTGCCCTCCCTCGATGAGTCTTTGGACTCTCTGGAGGTGTCTAATAATAATAATAATAATAATCTCTCTTTGTGCTGTAAATTATTCCATTAAAGTGCAACATGGATATAAACCAGCACCTAAGCCTAAATACTCATTCTATTTTCTTTATCTCTTCATTTGTATACAATAGCTAGGAAACCTAGCTGAAAATATTACAAGTATTGAATAATTTTTTTTTCCTTATGTAAGTGTCATCCTTTACTATTTTTATCATTTAAGCTAGTGATTGTTTTAGCATTGCTACTGCGCTTTGGGTTGTATTTGCATTCTTTGCTATATGACCTACAAACTTCAGCTTCCTATCAAAACTCCAATACCCCTAGCACGATCAGTTTCTTCTAGAATGACCATGTCAGTGTAATATGTCATTAGAGATTACACTGAACTGACATCCATGATTCCAACCTATTCCCCCCCCCCCTCATACATACATCACTTTTTTGATACCTGTTTTGGCCATCCTGTTATCCAAACTAATAGCTTATGATTAATCCATTTCCATATCCTTCAACTTATACAGTATTCAACAATGTTCCATACCGTATCTGTCAAAGCCTTAGCAGAGTCATAGAATATCATTAGTGTATCCATTTCCCCTGTCTTAACTGTAACATTTTTATACAATTTTAGCAAGTTATTTAAACACAACTTCTCTTAGTAAATCTTTGCTCTTCATTGCAAAGGATATTTCTGTACCCAAGCTCTTTGACTTTTTTTCAATATCATCACATAGCTCATTTTGTTAAACACTCCCTTTCCATCCATGTTGAAATCCTATCAGTTCCTATAGCTGAATTCTTATTTAGTTTATGCATCAGCTAAGTTGTTGCATAAAATAAATGGGGGAGTACTTCCCCCTCACACACCAAGTCATATTCAGTGTAGATTTAGCACTGAGCTCCATATCACTTACCTCAGGTTGATAGCACTTAACAAAATGTGCACTCATTAACCAAATAATCTTTTTCATTTACCACCCACATGCCATCCATATTCACTAGGGTTTTAGTAATCATGTTGATGATTACTATATAGCAGGAGTGTTCAACCCGTCGATCGCAGAGCGATTTTTGGTCGATCTCTTGTGTATTCCCCCTTACTTACAAATTTAATTACAACTGAAAACATAATATTTTATTTATCATTATTTTGTATTATTTTTAATTCACTTTAAGTGTATTGCTATTGTTTATTTATTTTTCGTTAAAATTGTCAAATCAGTAATTTTCTTACAAGTCCGGGTAAATGAATTAATTTATATCAGTGGAAGTCAAACAGCGAGCCGAGTGAATATGATTATAAGCAAAGTGTAAAAACTCGATTGTAGCTTAAATATTAAATATTCCAAAGCACATAACATCGATTTTTTACTTAGGTTAAGTTACATGTGAATATTGTAAAAAAAATAAACTTTGTCTCGGTATAGTTTGTATTAAATGTTTTTGTAAATAACTCTTTTGAAGCTAACTGTATATACTGCTTTAATAAGAATATGTTAGAGTATTAAAAACAAAGGCAATATTTTTGTCGCCGAAGCTGTACATGGCAGCATTAGAAAGATTGTTATTGAAACTTGTATGTATGAGAAAGGCTTGCAGGCTCTAAGTGTAAACATCTCCGAAGTCAGTCAGAAAGAGTTCAGACAACTTTCCGATGGCCGGCAACTTACAATCAAAAGAAAGCAGAGGAGAACAAAAGGCATGCCGAACTTGAAACTTAAGATGAAAGACTCATACCGATTCTTTGGGGGTTGCCAAACTTCATGTGAGGTCTCAGAGGAGGCCTAATAAAAAGGGACTGAAGCAAGCAGAAGGGGTCCCAGTTCCAGAATTGCTATCAGAGAGGAGGCCGCCTGGTCCAGAGTCACCATCAGAGAGACTGCCTGGATCCACGTTGCTTGAGAGAGGAGTTTCTCACTTCCAGAAAGGAGCTTTTTGGTTCGAGACGTTGCTAGAGAGAGACTACTCCTAGGCCGCAGACAAAGTTTCAAATTGCCGAAAGGAAGAGTTCCAATTACTGGAGAAAAGTTTCCAGGCCAGGTTAATGTCAGACATTCACCAGTGTGTTGCGTTTTCATTACAATTTGATGAATCAAACAACTTTGCTGATATTGCTTAGTTAATGGTATTTATTCGCATGGTATTTCAAGATTATGCAAGTAAAGAAGAACTTTTGAAAATTATACCATTATTGAGAAGGACTAGGGAGAAGACATTTTTTTGGCATTTGATGAATTTGTGAAATAACACAAACTTCTGCTTTTTAAACTTGTGTCTATTACTACTGATGGTGCTCCTGCAATGATAGGTTGCATTTCATTATGTAAAAACGATGACAAATATCCAGATTTTTTAACATACCACTGTATTATTCACCAAAAAGTACTGGGTAGTAAAAGATTAAACACAAAAGATGTTTTGGATATTACATTTAAAATTGTAAATTCTGTTCAAGGAAAAGCCCTGAAATGGCAGTTATTTAAATTACAGGCAGATGATGATAGGGAACTTCTGTTGTACAATAATGGTTGCTGGCTCAGCAGAAGTCAATTTTTAGAAAGATTTCTTGTATTAATTAACGATATAAAAATATAAAAATTTTTCTTGATGAAAAAGGAAATATTTATCCCCAGTTGAGTGATAAAAGACGATTGCTACACTTATCATTTTTAGTAGATTTCTGTACGAAATTAAGCAATTTAAATTTAGAGTTACAGGGTAGAGATAAAAATTTAATTGACATGTTAAGTTCAATAAAAACTTTCCAGCAATACTTACTTTTATTAAAGAAAAATATAAATGACCGTGAATTTAGACATCTCCCATATTTATTAAAATTTTTTGAACAAAATCAAGAAATGTTTTGCTATGATTTAAAAGAATTTATTCGTGAAATAGAATTAGTTGAGGAAGAAATAAATTCAAGATTTAAAGATTTTAATAAAACTGAAATGATTGTATCTTTTATCAGTAATCCATTTCAAAAAAACTTGAACATCACAGAAATTCAAATAAAATTAGTGGGCTGTTTGATATGAACCAAGCTGAAGTAGAACTTGAGATAATAAACATTCAGAATAGTTTACATTTAAAATCAATAAAGTAATTTGGAAGTATGCACATGAAAAATTCCCAATATTAACTGATATTGGGTGAAAAAAAATTCTGTTGTGTTTTGGATCGACATACTTGTCAGAATCCACTTTTTCAAATATGAACGTCATAAAAAATCAATTAAGAAACCAAATTACAAATGATCATTTGGATGATTGTCTGCGATTGGCCACTTCATATCAACTTGACTATGAAAATATTGCGAGGTCCAAACAATGCCAAATTTCGCATTAACTTTTTTTTTAATCACCCAACATTTCCTGTAACTTGTGAGTTTGTAATCAATCTGTTATTTTTTCTAACTTTAGTTTTCCAAAATAGAGAAATAAATATTTTATTCCAATATATTTGTTTTTTTGTTGTTGTTGTATTAAAATAGTTAAAAGTGATAAATAAATTTTTAAATACACAAAGTTTTTAGTTGTGTATTTTTTTTAGTTGTTTATTTTTAGTAGTTCATTTGTGCCTAATCAGATATCAGGTTGGGGGAACATGATCTATATAAGAGAATAGATCGCTGAATAACTTTTTAAAGAAAAGTAGCTCGCATAGTAAAAAAGGTTGAACATTACTGATATATAGAATAGTTGCATCATTAATTGAATCCCTATTGCAATACTATAATCAGGTCTAACACTCTTGACATTGAGTTTCCTTCCTCTTACATGCTGCTTGAAGATGTTGTTTCACAGTAGCTCAATAAATTTATGAATTCTTTCTTTTCATGAGATTTCGTCACTATCCATTCAATGTCCAATCAGCTCCCCTGTGATAATTACTTGTTTGATACCCATCAGGCTAATTTGGTGATGCATTTTATTTTCACCAGCAATCGATCCACTAGGTATATAACAAAACCCCACCGTGTATTTCATGTTAGACTCTACTTCACACCAGATAGTGGAGTCTAACATGGAACTCACTGCTACATAGAACATTGTATTCATATTTTCTACTCTGACTGCATCAAGTATCATTTGGCACCCCTCTCCTTCATTACTTTCATATCTTCCTTCCTAAAAATACTGTACCTTTTATACTCAGCTAGAATTAGTGTGTCATCTTCCAAAAGTCAGGATCTTGCTAATGCCTATGAACTGAGGCCACATCATATTCATTGTGGTAACAAACTCAACCATTTTGTTCCTGATACTCCTTGTATTTGTATATAGACATAAGTTACCTCCAGTCTTTTTTGTACTCAGCTCTGTAGCCTGCTTGTATTTTGTTTGCCAGATCTGTATTCATATCTAATACCTTGATTATGTAGATATCCTTGCACATACCTTACAATTCTGAACCTGATTAGCACACATTCTTCCTTTCATCACACTCGGCTTTCCTTACTATGCACATTTGGAACATTATCACATTTACATAATTTGGTCGCTCTTTCATATGGATATCATTCCTTTCATCATGATCTAGTTTCCCCACCTTTCCATAATAGGCCTCGTCATCATCATTAGTGTTCTGTTTCTTGACAGGTCCAATGGTATAACTCAGTAGATTCTCTTCCTCCAATTTCCTCTGTCTCTTGCTTCCTTCTTCATTTCCTGATATCCTCTTGTGCCCATTATATCATCAAGCATAGCATCATTAGTTGTCTCCTTCCTCTTGGTCGCTTCCCTTCTATCATTCTTTTCAGTAGGCTGTCTCCTCTTAATACATGTCCTATCCAGTTATGCTTTCTTCTTCTTATGGTCTTTAGTAAATTCCTTTCTTCTTCAACCCTTTGTAATACTTAGAATAATAATAATTTGTAATAATAGGCCTCATACTAATAAGTAATTTTTCTGGACTCCTTACACTAAATATAAATTCTTTATATTCTGTTCTTTATAAATTCATTTTTTTGCATAAAACTTATGCCACACAACCAAACACTCGCAACCATTCCTTCTTTAACCTAAGCATTAAATCTTTGCTATCATAGCTCTTCTTAAATCATTGCTATCACTTCATAGTAACAGACTAATGATTTTCTCTCTCTCTCTCTCTCTCTACACTCTTGCTTCTTTTTAGCAATACTTTCATACCTTCTCTCATGCTGTGTTTATCAATAGTTAAATCATTTGTACCTACGAAGAACTACCATTTCTTTTACTTTTCTTTTATGTTTTTCTATAGCATTTGTTACATTTTTGATTTTTGCTTCTGGAAAGCTTAAAATGTAATGTAGTTATCAGTGGCATGTTTTATAAGTGAGCCCCATATCATATTGCATTCCTGTTTTATATTTAACTTTACTTACCCATTATCATTATTAAATGGTATCTTACATCATACATACCTAATTACTTTGCTGATTCTCATTTTATTGCTTATATTTTTTATCCTTCCTGTGCTTTTCCAAATATTCCTCAACTTTTTTTGATTCCTATGCTTGTCTAAAGTCTTCATAAGTTCATTTCTTTCTCCTTGTCTGTATAAATATTAACATTTTTCTGTACAGTAGAGCAAGCCTTCTTATACTGAACTTGAGTATCTAGATCAGCCTTGCCTTCATTTTTGTTGCTTCCATATTGTTGCTTCCATATTTAAGTAGTACCATAAAATGGTGCCATTTTATGGTACTACTTAAATTTGCAGTATACTAGCAAATACATTAGAAAGTAATTTTTTTTTTATGTTGCTCCCACTCACAAAAGTTATTTGCAAACCTATAGTATATTTTTGTTTTGTGGGTAGTGTAAGGATTTTTATTTCATTTTTTTATCAATTTAACTTTTTTTTGTATTTTAATATATTTTTTACATAGTCTGGAAACCCTGCTCTAGAGATCAAATATGGAACTTTTTCAAGTTGCCATGTCAAGCCTCCAGTAAACTGGGTAGTTGTCTCACGCTGGGGGATGAAATTTCTTTCCCATCTAAAGATAATCACAAACATCTATTCCACCAGTGGGATTCGAACCCACACCTTGTTGGAAAGTGGGTATGCTAACTGCTCGGCCAACCAGGCCTGCTAAAATATACATTCCTTCAAAATATACATTTTTTCCAGAATTTTTTTTTGTACATGCTACAAAATGCAGTTAGCATCAACTCTCCTCCAAATAGATGTTTTTTTTTTCTATTTCGTTCAGTACCTTATGTTTATCTCATAGCTATCCCAAATACATAACTTATCACTGAAACTTAGATAGTTCAGATGCTAATATTTCAAATTGACTGTTTGAAATCAGTGGTCTTAATTACCTAACAGGTTTCAGACATTAATTATTTGTGTTACATTCACATTCCATTACTTACTGAAAGGAAAGGCAAGGGTTATTAAAATAGCTTTTCTTTCACTATTAGACTAAAATTCATCTTTAGGGTCTTTGAAACTTCCTTCTATTGCTTTCCAGATAGCTTATATCTTTCTTGCTTCCATTTTGATAAATTATGGAGACAATTATTGTGTTAAAGATAATTGCTTTCATTTCCCAATGTTTTGACCTTCATATTAAGGTCATCATCTGGAGTATACCCCCCCTCATATATATATATATATATATATATATATAGAGAGAGAGAGAGAGAGAGAGGGGCTACATTACAATTTAAACAGTGTACCAAAGTGACACTGATTTGATCAACCATTATTTTACTGGCCTGACTGCTAGTGAAAAAAAAAAACATACATAGATCAAAGCTATATCCTATTTTTTTATAATGGCCAGAGAACAAATTCATATTATATTTTAATACAGCAATAGTGATGGCCTGAATAGTAATTTAACATAGGTGTTGTTTGTTATATTAAGGCTAAGATTCTGGTGTACTGCAGCCCTAATTTATAATGAACTTTTAGAATAAAAGGTTATGCTGGTAGAATATGTACTATCCATATTCTTGGGATTTTTAAACCATCATTATTATAAAGATTAGAGTGGTTCATTAGAATTTTACTTAAATTTGCACTCATACCATGTTTTTGGTGTGATGTAATGAACAGGTGTTGTTCCAGTCAATTATATGTAGAGTATTCAGCCCATATTAGAAAAGCTAGATTTATCATAGTTATTGAATTTGACATGTCGTTTATGTTCCTTTTTTTCCTGCATGTCCAATTCTTTTCTCAAATTGGGCATCCAAGAAAAAGGAACATTTCTTGGATATCTAACTCTTGTCTGGAAAAAAAAAAAATAAATTACACATTAAATTTAATAACAATTGTAAATTTGGCCTTTCTGATCATACCCTGAATATTCTACTTAGAATTGACTGAAAAGGCACCTATTCTTCTTTACCCACACCAAAACATGATATGAGCACAAATTTAAGGAGGCCTATGAAATTCTAATCAACTGCCTAATCTCAGCAATAACGATGATCTAAAAATCCCAAGAATATTATCATCATTCATCCTCAGGGTGTCAACGACTCATCAAGAGAAGCTATAAATCATCCAAGCCAGTTGTCATACCTTCCCATAAATTCATTCACACTATATGCACTCATTATCCCTAAAGGCAAACCATTCCACTTACTCACTCACTGCTCTGTGAGAGAAAAACCTAGCTCTTATCCGTTTCTTGACTGCAAACAAACTTAACTTCCATGGATGCCCCTGTGTTCTCTCCCCACCTTCCATATAATGAAAAATTTCATCACATGATATCCTATAACACTCGTTCAGAAATTTATAGACCTCTATCATATCATCCCCTCTTTCTCCTGTTAACCAGAGTCTGTAATTTACATATTTGCAATCTGTGCTCATAATCTAAATCCTATAATCCAGATATAATCTTTATAACTCTTCTTTGCATCCTTTTCCACATCTTCTTTATCCCCTTGGAACAAGGGAGACCAAATCTGCACACGATAATCCAAGTGCAGTCTTATCGTGGCCTTATAAAGAGGCAAAATGACTTCCTCGTCTTTACATGTCAAGGTTCACTTCAACATCACAATCATCCTCTGAGTTGTATTTGCAACTTTTGCTATGTGACCTTTTAACTTCAAATTCCTATCCACCGTTTTGCCAAGATCCCTAGCCTCATCAGTTTCTTGCAGCATAAACCCTGCTAGTATAATATGCCGCCAGAAATCTCATTATGCCAAAGTGCATAACTTTGCATTTATTAACATTAAAGTGATACCCATTTTCATTTGCCCAAATTTCCGGCCTATTCAAAGAATTTCCAGCCTATCTTTGCATCAGCATTAGTGAACAGTTGTGCATTTCCTATTAGACCCTTCCTAATGTCATTAATGCATAGCTTGAACAACAGTGACCCAACACTGAACCCTGAGGTACACCACTGGTCACCTTAAATCTGGCAGATTCATACCCACCATATGCCACTTTTTGATATGTGTGTGTCAACCATCCACTGATCCAAGTCAAGAATTTATATTCCAATCCCATATTCTCCAGTTTATGCTAATGATTATGGATATGGATGTTACATATTCTACCCACATAACCTTTTGTTGTAAGAGTTCATTATAAATTAGGACTGTAGTAGAATATCTTAGCCTTAATATAACAAATGCTAATGTTAAATTGTTATTTAGGCCACCACTATTGTTGTATTAATAAATAATATGAATTTGTTCTCTGGCCATATTAAAAATAGAATATAGCTTTGATGTATGCTTTTTTCTTTCACTAGAGATCAAACCAGTAGAATAACAGTTGATCAAATCAGTGTTACTTTGGCATACAGCTTGAATTATAATGTAGCTCGTCTCTGCGCGCATGCGTGTGTGTGTGTGTGTGTGTGTGTGTGTGTGTGTGTGTGTGTGTGTGTGTGTGTGTGTGTGTGTGTGTGTGTTCCAGATATTTAATATAAAGGTCAAAATATTGAGAAATTAAAGTAATTATTCATAACACTAGTTTTCTCCATAATTTATTAAAATGAATGCTGATCACTACATAGCATTAAAAGAAAGTACAGACATAATGCTGAATGTTTTTACTTTCAGATTAAAGAAATCATTAGCAATTCATTTTCTGTTATGAAGCATCATCTCCAACCAAAAGGCATATCACTAACCAATGAACAGGATGATATTGAAGAGGAAGAAAGCAGTAGTAAGCCTCTTTCTTCATTATTCTGTTAACCCTAAAATTGAGTGTACATTTTGTATGTTAACCAAGTGCATTTGTATGGGGTGGGGGAGGACAGATCATTTTGTATCACAAAAATGAGAAGAAGATATTTACACAGAATCTGTATATTTATATTTTTTAAACTGTTTCTCTTTTTGCTTCTTCCCCTCCCTAATTTTGTCTTAAAATTATTGGTGGTCATAACCCTTAGATTGAGAAAAATTAAAAAAAAAAAGATTTAATTTTGATTTGGTGGGCAAATTAAAAAAAAAATGAAAAAACAATTTATTGGCATCTCAAATGCATGTGCATTATGTGCTTAAATTTGAAGCAATGATTATAAGCGATGTGTGGACAGTAGTTGACTAGAACAGAGCAGAAAAATGAGCATTTTTTTTTTCCAAAATTAGTTAATAATATTAGGTTAACTATTGTAGTTTTTGTGAGTATGATAGTGCATTGCTTAGCCTTTGAGAATATTTATATAGCATATATTAACTAAGTATTGTTGGTATGGTGGCAGTACATGATAATAGAACAGTAGTGGTAAGATCTATTTTTCAATTTGACATGAGAAAAATTTGTGAAAGTCAAGTAAGACTGAATGAATATGTACAAAGAGTTTTGAGAGGGAATGCCAGCTGTGTGGAGTAAATAAAACATGATAGCAGAATGGAGGATGTTGACAAAAGGTAGGAAAAAGTGTGTATGTATGCAAGATTACTGATGAACATGCACTGATGGACAGTCCTGAGAACACTAAGAGGAAGTCACAAAAGAAATAGCTTCCTTATTATTATTATTATTATTATTAAACAAGACCTCATGGAGTCAAAGACTCATCTAGGAGGTGCTTTTATCTCACACACATCTCATCATACCGTGTCTTAAACACATTCAAACTCCTTGCAGAACACCACATTCTCAAGCAAGGCATTCCAATCACTCACAACTCTGCATGAAAAAAACCTGCCTCTCACTCCCCTACTCACACCCTCTTTATACAGTTTCCAGAGATGACCTCTGGTTCTCCCCTGATCTCCCACTATTCTCTGTAGAACTTCTCCACCATTGATCCTATAACAACACCTTACCAACTTGTAGGTCTCTATTATATCTCCCCTCTTCATTCTCTCCACTAGACTCTGCAAATTACATCTTTTCAATCTTTCCTCATACTCGACATTTCAGAAGCTAGAAACTACCTTAGTCAGTCGCTTTTGTACCCTTTCCAACATCTCTTCATCCTTCTGAAAACCAGGTGACCAAATCTGGGCACAGTAGTCCATGTGTGGCCTAATCAAAGCCTTATACAATGGAACAAGAATCTCCCTACTTCTACACGTCAGTGTCCTCCGCATCATTCCCAGAAGTCTTTGTGTTGTCTTCACAATTTTGGCGATGTGTCCCCTAAATTTTAGATCCTTATCCACTATCACCCCCAGATCTCTTATTTCCTCTACTTCCAACAATACATTCTCACCAAGCATAAATTCTGCATCCCATCTTTGTTTTCCAAATTTTAAAACCTTACATTTTGCAACATTGAACTCGCATCCCCATTTGCTTGCCCAATCACTCAATTTATTAAAGTCTTCTTGCAAGGCCACAACATCTTCACTACTCTTTATGGTTCGTCCCAACTTTGCATCATCTGCAAACAACTGAATATCTCCATCCAAATCTTCGCCAATATCATTAATATACAAGTTAAATAGTAATGGCCCTAAAACAGACCCCTGAGGTACTCCACTAGTGACTTTCCTTTTCCTGGATATTGCACCCGCATACACAACTTGTTGATACCTATCAGATAGCCAGTCTCCAATCCAATGCACTAATCTAATATCCAACCCCATCTGCTCTAGTTTGACTGTCAACTTATCATGAGGTACTCTATCAAAAGCTTTTGCGAAATCCAAGTATATTACTGTGTATCCTTCTCCTCTGTCCAAGGAAGCAGTCACTTTATTGTAATAAGTAAGTAGATTACTAAAACATGACCTCCCTTTACCAAATCCATGCTGTCCATCAAAGATTATACCATTGTTGTCAACCCAACTTTGGATCCTTGTTCTCACAAGCTTCTCCAACAACTTAACCACAACACCTGACACACAGATAGGCCTATAGTTTGATGCTTGAGTTCGATTATTAAAAAAATATGTCAAGGCAGGTGTCAACTCTCTGGCACATTCCTTCAGAATACGCGGTGATATATTATCAAGTCCCACAGCCTTATTTACATCTAGTTTACTCAACTCCCCAAACACCTCTTGCTCACTATGTGGAATCCTTATATAGGACAAAGTGTGAGCTTGAATGATTACAAAAATAGCAGCTGAAAAGATAGAAGGAAGAAAAGAAAGAAGTCAAGGGTAAGAAAAGAAGAATATGTGACAAAATAGGAAGAGAGTAGGGAGAAAGTTTTTTTTATGGCGATTCCATAATAAGAGCAATACATAACAAGCTTGAGAGTAAATGTTGTTTCTGTGGTATTAAAAATTAATGATATTAGTGAGGTTGTCAAGATGCACAGAGGTAAAATGAAAGAGCTGATTGTGCTGGCAGGCACAAATGACTCTAAAGATGAAAAGCATGGTATGAGAAAAGATATGAAAAAGTTTAATATTATTATCAGTATTGCACAGGCACCTCTATGGAGTCCTAAAATTCATTGTGGGAGACTCAGATTATCAACACAATATCTATCATACCTCTCCTTGAATCCATTGATACACAAAACACTCACAATCGACTCAGGCAACCCATTCCATTCCTTCACCACTCTCTGAGTGAAAAATCTAGTCCTCATGTTGAATCACATGAGGACCTTGCTAACCACATTCTAAACCAACTTCCAGAGAGGACCTCTTGTTCTGTCCCCTCTAGCCAAGTGCTGAAATATTTCTCTTGCATCAATCCTATAAAGGCCTTTAAGTAACTTAATATTGCCCATTTTTGCCTATCAACCAACTTTTGCAATCCACAGACCCTCAATATCTCCTAGTAGGGAGCATTCCACAGATCACTCATCATCTTGGTCACTTGCCTCTGGATCCTCTCCATCACTTCCTCATCCCCAGGTGACCAGACCTGAGCACAGCAATTCAGATGTGGTCATATCAAGGCTGTATGAAGAGGAATGATAACTCCCTATCAACCAACTTTTGCAATCCACAGACCCTCAATATCTCCTAGTAGGGAGCATTCCACAGATCACTCATCATCTTGGTCACTTGCCTCTGGATCCTCTCCATCACTTCCTCATCCCCAGGTGACCAGACCTGAGCACAGCAATTCAGATGTGGTCATATCAAGGCTGTATGAAGAGGAATGATAACTCCCTTATGTCTGCTTCATAGTGTGTTCTTCAATAACCAAATAATCTTGTGAGCTACCCTGCCTACTTCAGCAATATGCCCTCTAAACTTCAGCTCTCTATCTACTACTACTACTACTTTCACCCCGAAATCACTGGCTTCAGTTTCTTGAAGCACAGTTCCCTCAATATGATACATAGCTTATAATCTTTGTATCACAAAATGCTTAACTTTTCCACATTAAATTGACATCTATTATGTTTTGCCCATACTATCATCTTGCAAGCTCCTCTACATTACCTTGATGAACTATTACTCTATCCAACTTTGCATCATCAGCAAACAACTGAATATCTCTTTTCAAATTATTTCCTATGTCATTTATGTACAAATAAAACAGCAGTGGTTCCAGCAAAAAAACCTTGCATCACACCACTAGTCTCATGGATTCTTCTTCTCCATATTCTACTTTTTGGTATCTATCCATCAGCCATCCTTTTATCCATATCACAAGTTTCCTATTTATCCCCATTTGTTACAGCTTGAGTAACAGAGTTCCAGTAGTATCATTGTATAGCCATTCCATTTATCCAACTCAGTTGTCAATCTATTATAAAAAAAGTTAGTAGTTTACTAAGGCATGACTGACCCTTCACAAAGCCATGCTGCCCCTCAAAGAGTATCATATTCTTATCCACCCATTCTTGAATTATCTTTTGACCAACTTTTCCAGTACTTTTACCACCACTCCTGAGATACTAATTGGTCTATGATTTGCTACCACTGACTTAGATCCTCCTGTATGCTAAGGAATAAGTTTGCCTTCCTTCCACTTTCTTGGGACTGTGCCAGAGCTGAGACTTAAATTAAAACAGCCTGGTCAAAGGCATTGCTAGTTTCCCTGTACATTCTCATAAAATGCATGCCGATATTCCATCCAATCCCACAGCAATATTTGCATTCAGATTCTGCAATATATTAAGTACTTCCAATTCTTCAACCTCTGTTCTGACATCATTCCCTGTCACCTCTGTCATAACTGTTTTCACTTGGATGATATACCCTTGCAAAATGATCACTCAGTACCTCAACAATTTTGTCTGCCTCCATTACCTCTCTACCATCTGTAATCATTCTTCCTCCTACTTGCCACATAACAATAAAACTCTTTGGGATTTCTTTTTTGCCTTCTCAGCTAATTTCTTCCCATAATCTGATTTTACCTTCCTCACCATGCTGGTCACCTTTCTTGCCTGATCCTTGTACTCTTCATGAGTTAGCTGGTCACCTTTCTCCTTATATACCCTCCACAACATTTTCTTTGTTTGCAGCTCATACTTAATGATACTAGTTATCCATCTAACTCCTACCTGATCTACCCTCCTGAGCTTAGGTATACAATCTGATATTGCTTCCTCCAGATACCCCTTTGACTATCCCCCATGCATTGTGAACATCTTTCCCTTGCAGATCTTTATGCAGTGGTATTGCTTTAAGCCGTCTACTAAGTGTATCATAATCACCTGCCATGTAGTTTCACATATATCCCTTCTTTATTAGAATTTCCACATGTTTTGCTACCTTCCAGATAGCAAAACATCTCAAGACAATATGATCACTTTCCCCAATCAGAGGCAATGTATCCACCTTAGTTATGGACTGCTCTTTTGATCCTGTAACATATCTAACACTCTTGTCCCCTCCATTACATTCTACTTCAAGTAATTATCTCTCGGTAAGTATAAATTCCATTTCCTTCCTGCCATGTAATCTTTCCTGCTTTCGATCTATGTTTCCAAAGTTGAACTCCCCCCATAATAATTACTTAACTTGCATTCATTGTACTAATCTGCTGATGCATATCTTTCACATCATGTCTGGCATACCCTGGCCTATAGCAGCAACCAATTTTATATTTTGTTCTATTAGCCTCAATCTCATACCAGTTTGACTTAAAAGAACTGCCATCTGCCTGACTGACTCCTATTCTTGTTGGAGTCAGATGGGGATACCCATCCCCTGTCCTTTCTACTCTGTCCTCCCTGAAAATACCAAATCCATCGCATTCTATTCCTGTAACTACATCATCTGCTGTTAGTCAAGTCTCACTAATGCATATAATGTTGCACTAACCACTCCAAAAACTCTTCCCTCATGTTCCTCATACTTCTGGCATTAGTATATAGAAAGAAACTGCAATATTCCTGTATGCCCCCAACCACCTTTGCTTCCTACATTGACTATCCTGTTCAATATTTTTGCTTGAAACTAGATTCTGCACTTTTTGGTCATTCTTGCACTCATTTGCTTCTTGGGTGCCTTCACCCAAGAAGCAAATGAGTGCAAGTTCTTTAGCCTGACTTTGCACTTCCACACTTTCAGTGAATGAAGCTCTCTCTCTCAACACCTTATTCCAAATCCATTTAGGTGCAGTCTATCAGCATTGCACAAATATTTACATCCATCAAACTCAGGCCATAGGTTCACAAACTTTACATCATTCCTTCTGCACAACCTGCATATTGATTCATTAGCTGTCATTGCCCTCCTTCTCAGTTCATCTCTGTCATAGCATGTCAACAGACTCACATACTTCACCTTCTTGCTCTTCTTTTGTGCTTCTTCCAATAATTTTCACATCCTCCTTCATACAATATTTCTCACCTCTCAGATCATTGATTCTAGCCAAAACAATCATTGGGGTTATTGAAGAAGAGAGAGAGATTGGGTTGAGTCTGCTCTATAGTGTCATAGAAGTGAGTTGAGAAGAGTTATGATTGCAAATGAGTCAGTACATAGGTTGTGTAGAAGGAATGATATACAGTTTGTATAGATTGAATTTGATAGACAAAGTACTTTTAATATATAGCTGATGGTTGACTGCTAATTGGATTTGGATTTAGGTGTCTTAAGAAAGCATTGTTCACTGAGAGCAAAAAATTGCAAAGTCAGGGAAACTAGAGCTATTAAGGAAGATGCAGGTGTGTGTGTGTAAGTCTCATAAGGTGTGATGGAGAATGACTGAAAATGCTAAATCTAATTTCTTGGCTGATGAAATTGAATACAGTAGTCAACACAAGGTTTCAGGAATGAGTGTGAGGAATTTTTGATATTGGTTGGTGTAATAACCTCACCAAAAATTATAGCCATTAGCGAGACTTAATTGAAAGTGGATGATGTACTTACAAAAATAGAATGTGAGAATATAGTATTTTCTGTGAATTGTAGCTAAAAAAGAGTAGGAGATCAGGAAGAAGGGGTTATGGATGGCAGTCTGATATGAGATAGAGGCCAGTAGGATAAAATACACAGCTGGTTGCTTCTGTAAGCTGGGGAAGGTGCAAGAGAAGATATGGATGACATTTATTTCCAAATGATTAGTGCAAGCCATGTAATTATTATGAGTGATTACAACTACAGGAGGCATAGGGCTAACCACATTATCCTCAAGTAACGGTTGCAAGAATACTTACCTGAACTCTGTAAAAGGTAGAAGAGGAAAGGATTAAGAAAGAAAGGAAGACTACAACTACAGAAACATAGATTGAAAGGAGGAAAGATTACATGGTAGAGAAATAGAATTTCTTTGACCTACTAAGAGATGATTTCTTGAGTATATGATGAAAAAGATTTGAGGTTTGAGAGTGCTGGATCATAGGATCTCCCCACCCAAAGTAGCAACATAATTGGGAAGAGAGTGATTGTGCAATATTGACATGAGAGGTTGTCATACATAGAATTTTAAGTTAAGAATGGCTATATGTGGAATTATAGGATAGATGATTGTGACAGGCTTACTCAGAGTATTGTCATGACATAAGAATCTGCATGGAAGATGGTGAAGGATATATCTGAAGAAAGCAGTATCAGACTATACCAGGAGCGGGTCGTGCATAAGCACTGCAGAACTGCAGCACCCCCAATTTTTCTCGATGTATAAATGTATTAATTAATTTATTTATATTTGCTTATAATATTTAATTTTATCATCAACAATCCTATACAATTCTCTTATTTTGTATAAAAATAATAAAAATCCATCTTGTAGCACTTAGGAGGGTGAAGGACACTAGCAGCACGATGTTTACCACAGTGTAATATTGCTACGTGCACAAGCATATGCACGTCATAGTGAAATGCGAGCTATTAGCGTTATGCGGAACTGTCCGTCGTGCAGTTCCACTGTTGTTTATATGCAGTTTGCACCAGTAGTAGAGTGCTTGTAGTGCTTATCGTGTTTACTCTGTCTCTTTAAATATTTGGACATTACAATTAAATCCTTTAATTGTCCAAAAATTGTAAATCCATTCCTTTAATTATAATTAAAGGAATGGATTTTATTTTTAAGTAATTTTGAATTATACCAAACTGTATAATTTTATCGATAATAAACAATATTTTTTCATGTTTAATTTTTTTTTTTAATTTTTACCATAATTTTGATATTGTATCCAAACACATATACACTGTACTTACAGTGTGCATGTATATTTCGAAAGTTGCAGCATCTCCACAATTTCAAGCCATGAGTCCCCACTGGACAACCCATGGACAGAAGTATAAGTCAGATAGAAGTTAAATAGATGGGTAGTATCATTAAGCAAGAACTGAATAAGAAAAGAAAAGAAAGAAAATGCTGTGAAGGACATATTAAGTGAATGACCAATAAGCTCAAAGCCCAGTCAAGAAGAGTTTCTAACATGATAAGGAAGGCAAAATCAGATTATGAAAAGAAATCCAGAGTTATTTTACTATGTGGCAAATAGTAGGAAGAATGATATAAAACTATAACTTTGACTGCTATTGTTAGGAATATGACAGTAACTGACAAAATACTTGAATTACTGAGAGATTAATGTGCATAAGTCTCATGCAGGTGAAATTGCAAGGAGGGGTTAGAATAGAGCTAATAGAAGTACTTTCGTATCAATTCATTGATATTGCAGAATTTCAATGTGGATATGGCCATGGGATTATCTCATAATATACAGGCTGATATCCTACCAATAAATGGGATATTAGCCTGTATATGTTATGAGAATGAGCAAAGGAATTGGCATTACCTCCAGATTAGCCTAACTTAAATCTCACTTCTGGTAAAGAACCCTGGATTAGAAATAGGACAGAATAGTTCCATTGCATAAAAGATCAAGACAGGTAGTGAATTATAAGTCAGTCACTAGCTACCAGAGTTAATGGTACAGGTATTGGAAAAACTGGTCAGCGACAAAACTCAGCAATGGGTGGATAAGGATGTAAAGGGGGCAACATGACTTTGTGAAGGGTAGGTCATGCCTAATAATGTATATAATAGAGCAGTAGCTGAGTTGGTGATAGAGAATGACTAAACAATAATACTATGGATTTTACAAGACATTCGAGAAGTTACCATATGGAACTCTGTTATACAAATTGGATAAAATGAAAATGGTTATGAAGTTAGTGATGTGGATATGAAGGTGGCTGATGGCAAAGAGTATTATATGGAGGATGGAGAAGAAGAAGGCAAATAACTAGCAGTGTTCTGCAGGACTATTTGCTTGGAGCACTGCTGTTAAATTTATATCGTAATGATGTAGGAAATGTTTTGCAGAGAAGAGTTCAGTTGTTCACTGCTGATGCAAAATTGGATATGATATAATTAAGACAATGTAGAAAGCTTGCAGAATGATTTAAATAAAGCTGGGCAAACAATAATGGTGCCAGTTTAATGTAGAAAAGTGTAAAGTTATGTATTTTGGAATGAAAAGATTACATGCTTTGTACTGCATTACTCCAGGAAATTGCTTGAAGCTATAGATTTGGGAATGTTGGTGAATAAGGAGGTGAATATGAAGTTTAGAGGGCATATTGTAAAAGTGGCAATTGTAGCTCATAAGATTACTTGGTTATTGAAGAATGCAGAGATAAGGAAGTTATCATTCCTCTTTATACAGCTTTGATGCAGCTACGTCTGGATTACTGCACACACAGGTCTGGTCACCTAGATTTTTTAAGGATGCAGAAATGATGGAGATGATTCAGAGGTGAGCAACCAAAATGGTCAGTAGTCTGCAGAATGCGCTCTATGAGGCTAGCTGGTTTGTGGGTTGCAAAAGGTTGGTTGATAGGCAGAAAAGTGGGGATATGATTAGGTTAGTTAGAAGGACATCAGAACTAGAAGTTTTGCTTATAGAGTGATGGATGAGTGACAGGTTGCTAGAGTTTGTCGTGAATTCTTTACCAATGAATATGTTCAAGGGAAGGTGTGAGAGGGGTGGGAGGGCTCCTGTTATGAGTCTTTGGACTCAACAGAGATTATAATAATAATAATAATAATAATAATAATAATGAATTTTACTATTCTTAAGGGTTTTTATCTTTCAAAAGTAATTTATGAAGTATACTCATAATTTTCAGAAGTGACTATTGAAGTGGGCTTGCCAATTTAAAAAAAAAAATTGATTTAAAATAATATTTGCAAGACCACAAAATTAGCTTATACTCTTAAAAATATGGCTTTAACTATAAGTGTCCCAAAATCATAAACAGTGACAAATATCTAGGTTCTGAGAAAGAAGAAAGTGCTGTGGCAGAAACTGAAAAAATCCTACTCGATGATTCACCAATAGAAGAAGTTGATCAGTTTAAATACTTGAGCAATATTTTTAATAAAGATGGAAGGTGCTATCTAAAAGTTTTCAGCCAGGTGCATGTGATTGGTAGTGTAACTGACTTTGCACTGATAGGTATTGTTGTATTGCTTCATTGTTAGTTATTCTGATGAGCACATCACTATTATAGCTTGCAATGTTTTCTTGGAAATGCAGTGTATATAAACCCTGCATTTGTTGTCAGATGAATTACACACGCAAAATGAGTGATCTAAGAAATTCATTCGAAAATCTGAGTCTCTAAAACTCTGTGTTGCTCCACTGAAATACACCACATTGACTCCGAGTACCACCCAGCCAAGATGGCTTGGATACAGCTGAACTTGGGCTCGGTATGGTGAAAGGCACTTCAGTTTCATATGCAAACTTTTGTTTGTATGTGTATGCTCATGCTTAGGTAAAAGATAAAAAACAAGCAGGAATGCAGTAGATATGCATTATACCAAATACCACTATCATGAAATGATTTGCTACAGTGAACTATGGAAAAATCCTGGCCTAGTCATTATAATAATGAGCTTAAAAGCCCCAGTCTGTCCCATAGAACAATGCCGTTCTCTGGGACTCAGACTGGGACTTGAATGCTCAGAATTACAATTACTGAGATAGGACTTTTCATTATAGCAAATCATTTTGTTATAGTGGTATTTGGTGTAGGGTGCATCTATACTTTACATCATCTGGTTTTCATATCATAAACAAGACTTTCTTTGGCTGCAAGGTCTCTCTTTGTCCTGATAGTAAAATTGCAGAAAACCTTTATTTTCTAGAAATATTTTCTCTAAAGTGCTTGTCATTTAGTTTAAGTTCCCGAGAATGAATTTAAAATGAAATCTCAGTGCGTATGTATTTTATGAAGCCAATGGACATTAATCGGCCTGTTGGCTTTATAAAATACCTTGTCATTTGTCACCAAACAGGTTCCAAGGTGACTTAAGGAATGCATGTTCCTTTCTAAGGCAGATGTATTTAAATGCCATACACATGCAATTTACAGACATAATACCCTGGTGTCATAGCTTCAGTTCCTTTGGCTGTAAATTCAAAACAATCAACCTCTGATAATAATGATATCTGCTAGCGCCTCCATAATGCAATTGGAAGAATGACGGTACATTGTGCCCTTCGATTGGAGTGGCCTAAGTTTGATTCTCGTCGCAATGGGAGGAATCTTTATGTGGACGATTTTCAATCGAAGGTGAGTTAGCCGATCTCATATGGAGGTAGCATGGTTTTTCATCCCGCATACAGACAAATCGGCCCTTCAGAACACACGCAATTTACAGACAAAAAATACTAGTGGTGGAGGTGGGCGGTAGATGGCATTGATGGAGATAATTGGTATAGAGATTCGGTATAGTGGTTGAGACAGTTGTATAATAGTAGGTATCCTCCTGCGATGAGTCTTCGGACTCCTTGGAGGTGTCACGAATAATAATAATAATACAAATTCAAGTATTGCCTGAAAATGGCAATAGAAACACATAAGAACAAATGAGCAACTAAACAGATGGATATTGAGTTTGATGGAGGGATGGCCTTCACTTGAATGCATTTGATATCACGAGTCTGGAGAAATTACTTATTGGTATGAAACCTATTACAGTGAGTCAGGGAAACTGGATTGTGGCATGGGAGGAATGGTGAATATCTACATGAAAGTGCAACTAAATTACATAATTATGATTACATAACTTAGGTAACTATAATTAAGTTATGTAATTGTGATTGTTCCTCCACCCTCTCCATTTTTGTTGTTTTTTTGCCATTTCCATTATTTTCTGTGATTTCCTTTGTTCTTTCTTTTTTCCTGTATTTCTTTCTCTTTTTTTCTATTTTTTTTCTTGCCTGTATTTATTATACCTTTATTTTATGGGAATGGAGTTGAAGTTGGAATCATCTCTTTATTTCCCAAATTCAATATAGAAACTATAACAAGCTATTCTCAGGTCTGTATAGTCCCTAGGAATGTTCTATACCCCAGACATGTGTTGTATAATTTACTTTCTGACTAGTGAGAAAAAAACATGCTATGACTCTCTTTCATCCAGTATAGTTTAATAATATGGTAATACATTTTACTACTTGTATATGGAAATATGACTTCTGCATTGGTTTAGTTCTTACTCTTTCTATGGGTCACACTCTCTTTATGATAAGACCTCAATTCAGGACAAAACCAGTCTCAGTGGTGAACCTGCTTGTGCATGTCAGTAAATACATCCAAAAAAGAGGTGTACTGTGCAATATTGGATACTCAGGTCATTTGATGTTAACAGCTGCTATTATATTATTATTGCATGGGAACTTACATGAAAACTCATTGCAGGGGACTCACCATATCCATCCAATCTCTTGTATATCTTTCCTTGAATGCACCAACTATTATATCTCACTATAGAGTCTGGCAATGCATTGTAATCATAGTGGTGAATGTCCTCCCACCCTGGCTAACCACACTCTTACTCAATTTCCAGGGATGATTCCTTGTTTTGCTCCCTGTCTAGCCAAGTGTTGTATATTTCCTCTGCATTAATCATTAATTCTATAAAACCCTTTTAATAATTAAAATATTTCTATCATATTCTCCCTTTTCTTCCTATCACCCAACTTTTGCAATCCACAGACCACTCACATCTTACTCACTTTCCTCTGGATCCTTTAAATCCTCATTCTCCAGAAACCCAAATGCCCATAAATGAGCACAGTAATCCAATGGCTATATATCCAATCCTTATAAAGAGGAATGAAAACTTCCTTATCTCTGTGTGCTTTAGTATGATCCCTAGGATAACAAATTAATCATATGAGCTACCATGGCCACCTATGCAATATTGCACTCTGAATTTCAGTTCCTTATCCATTAACATCCCCAAAATCCTTAGCTTCACCACTTTCCTGGAGTATGTTTCCACCACTCTGGTACACAGCTTGTAATATTTTCATTCCAAAATGCATGACTTTACACTTTTCCACTTTAAACTGGCACTAGTTATCTTTTATCCTTCTCTCTGTCACACCCCAATTTTTCATTATCAGTGAAGAACTGATATTTCTCTTCAAGTCATTTCCTGTATCATTTATGTACAAGTTATGTATTAATTTGTACAAATTATGTACAAGTGCGTGAAATTGCTGAGACTATATGCATTTCCAAAGATTGTGTAGGATATATTTTGCATGAAGAATTGCAAATGAAAAAGCTTTGTGCAAGATGGGCTGCGCTTGCCCACAGCAGATCAAAAACGCACTCGCATGAAAATCTCTGAACAGTGCTTGGAGCATTTTAACAAGAATAAAACTGATTTTGTGCATCGATTTATTACTACGGATGAGACTTGGATTCACCATTACACACCAGAATCTAAACAGCAGTCAAAACAGTGGACAGAAGCCGGTTGTTCGAAAGAAGACAAAGTCGGTTCCATCAGCAGGAAAGGTCATGGCATCGTTATTTTGGGATGCATTTTGTTTATTAATTGTCTTGAAAAGGGTAAAACAATAAGTGAGGAATATTATTCCAATTTTTTAACCAGACTAAATGAAAAATATTCGTGAGAAAAGCCCCAGTTTGCAGAAGAAAAAAATCATCTTTCATCAGGATAATGCATCTGCCCACAAAGGTGTTTTGGCAATGGGAAAATTAAGGGATCTGCACTATGAATTGTTGGAAATCCAACCTATTCCCCAGATTTGGCTCCCTCTGACTTCTGTCTCTTCCCAAAACTAAAACTCTTTCTCTCTGGTCAGCGTTTTTCTTCGAATCAAGAGGTGATTGCAACTGTAGAGGGTTATTTTGCAGATCTTACTGAGAACCACTTGCTACAATAAATGTATTAGTCTTAAGGGAGATTATGTTGAAAAATAAAAATAATTTTGAAATTATAAATTCGTTTTTTCATTGTTAGGCTAAGAACTTTTCAGACCCCCCTCGTAGATTGTCTTTTTTTGCTTGGGTTTTGTACTGGCTTGTGAGCTTACTGAATCGCTTTTCTCCTTGTGTGTACCCTTCACAACATTTTCTTATTGTAACTCCTGCTTAATGATACCTCATCCATTTAATTCCTACTTCATTTATCCTCCTTACGTGGGATGGGAAATAGTCAAGGTTGTCTGAAGGAAGCAATATCAGACTATTTGTTGTGAATGTAACTGCTAACATCCTTCCTTTTCTTGCAGATTCTTATGCCATGGCACTGCTTCAAGCTACCTCCTAAGCCTGTTATGTTATCTGCCTAGTAGTTCCACATAATGTATAATTGAGTGGAATACTATAGTTCCACATGGTTCCACGTAGCTTCTTAACTGACAATTCCACATTTGGCCACCTCTCAGTTCATGGACCTCATATTCTCTATTTTCAGTAAGAGACAGTGTGGTTATGGATAGATGATCTTATGACCAAACCAGCACTCTCTCAAACCCAGAGGCCTCTCCATCACATTCTGTTTCAAATAAGTATCTTTTAGTAGGTGAATAAATTGTTTCCTTCCTGCCATTTGATCTTTCCTGCATCACTGTCTCTGTTGTTGAAGTCATCCATAATAATTATATGGTTTGCACTTATCATTCTAATTTACCATTGAATGTCATCCATATCTTCCCATGCACCCCCCCCCCCCACACACACACACCTCCAGCTTATAGCAGCAACCAGCTGTATATTTTGTCCTGTTGGTTTCTATCTCACACAACATTACCTAAAATGAACTGGCATCCATATCCCTTGTCTTCCTCATCTATTCTTTTTGGCTGCAATTAATTTGCTCTCATTACCACATTCTCTTCTCCATCCTGTTCCCTCTATCTTCTATGAAAATCTATACCCTCACATTTTATTCCTGTAATTATGTCATCTGCCATCAGCCAAGTCTTGCTGATTCCTGTAACTTCTGGTGAGGTTGCAGCAATGCTAAAAACTTCTCCCTCTTATTCTACTTCTAGTATTAGTATACATAAACTGTAACATCCCCTTAGGCCCCAACCACTATTTTACCTTGTATTGACTATCTCATTCGATTTTGTCACTTGAAAGACTAGCTTTTGCATTTTTTGGTCATGTTCACACTCAATGCCTCATGGGAGCTTGCAGCACACCTTGATCACTGATTATGTGGGAGTGTGAAGACAGTTGCACTTTAACTTGAATAGATTTAGAGTTAGGTGTCTTGAGACACCTAACTCTGAATCCATTCAAATGCAATCCATCAGCATTATACAAATCCTTCTACTCATCAAATTCAATTCATAGGTTCACAAACAGCACAACTGTTCCTTCTGCACAATCTTCTTATTGATTCATTTGCAATAATTGTTCTCCTCAACTCACCTCTGTCATAGTGAGGCAGCAGACTTACAGCCTTTATTACTCTCACTCTTTTTTTTTTGATTCTTCCAATAATTCTCATATCTTCTCTCATCCCATACTTTTTACCCTTCAAGCCATTAATGCTTTGCCAAAACAGTCAGTTCTTTCACATTTATCTTTTTGCATTCTGTTAGCTTCATTAATAATATAGACATTTGTTCACACTCACATTAATTACTCTTCTTATCATAAAATCACTATTAAAATTTTTGTCCTTGATCCTTTTCCCACTTAGTCATGCATCCTTGTTTCTTACTTTGTACCAATTACCTTACTTTTCTGCAATCATTCAATTTCACATTGTGTCCTATGAAGGATTCCACTACTTCTTTCATGAGGTCTTCATTGTTCTCCTGACCTTTCACCATCACACTTTCAACAATATCATTGTCACTGATTTTGTCAAAATTCTGTATTCTGCCATCATGTTTTGCTCTCACCACCAGTTGGCACTGACTCTCAAAAGATTTCTTACATGTTTGCTCATTCATCTCACTTTCCTTCCACAAAATCTTTTACATTTCACAATAAATATATCTCTCGCGCGCACACACGCTACAAGTAACCAAAACCAATCCCCTCCCAAACAAAGGTATCTTGGCTCCCATTGTGTTATTATGCATTGGCACTATACTGTTGATTTTGTCACTTGAGATTCCACATAATGTAATCTACTTTAGTAAAAATAACTATTTCTCAAAATCAAACCATTATAATATATTACACAACGAACAAAAAAAAAAAATTACTGTTATTAATTAAAATAAAATTACGTTTATGCACTGCTCTTAAACATAAGCTCTATATACTTTGTCCTCGTGCCATCAAGTGAACCCTATATACATGTAGTAACCTAATCATGTAGATACTTCAAGTGCAGACTTTTACTATGCTTTGGTAAGGAATAAAAACAACAACAAAAAAAGATAAGATGATCACTGTCACATAAGGATTCCAGGTAGTGAACATAGTCATTACTTTGATGTTATTATTATTATTATTATTATTATTATTTTATGACATCTCCATGGAGTTTGGAGACGCATTGTGGGAGACCCAAATTAAACATTATACACACAAATCCTATCATACCTCTCCTCGAATCCATTCACTGTCAGAGAACTTGCAATGAATTCTGGCACTCCATTTCACTCGCTCTCCACGCAAAAAAAATCTGGTACGCACACCCCTACTAACCACACTATTACACAATGGTTACATGAAATTCATCAAAAAGGCAATTCATCAAATGAACAATTCGTCGAAAATGCAATTCATCGAAAAAACAATTCACCAAAAATTTTAAATTTTTGATAATGTTATGATAAAAGTAATCCATTTAGAACAAAAACTGAACCATGCAGGCAGCTTCTTGTACTGGCAACTTCTACTAATTCCGCTAAGTCAGAGAGATTTTGTAATATAGTACATAATTTGGACATGTTATTTCTTTGTCACCCCGAATATAGCTGAACTGAAAACTGGAACAGTTCGACATTTTCTTGTAAATGTTTCAAATAGCAAATCTGAGTAAAATTCATCCCATAATAATAGCTATATTGAAGTCGCATATTACTACTAGCAACAATAATAATAATGGACAAGAAAGCCTATAAGAAACTATATTGTTCTATAATTTTTCCTTATTAAAGTAGCATTGCTATCTCACTCTGCACGGTTCAGTTTTTGTTCTAAATGGATAAATTTTCTCATAACATTTTCAAAAATTTTAAATTTTCGGTGAACTGTTTTTTTGATTGCATTGCATTTTCGATGAATTGTCATTCGATGAATTGCCTTTTCATTGAACTCTTCGGATACCTACACAACTTCCACAGATAGTCTCTAGTTCTCTATTTGTCATATATTGAAAAATTTCACTTGCATCAATTTTATAAAACTCCTTTCATATCTAAAAACTTCCCTATCTTTACTTGTTGTAGTATTTTTCAACATCTAAGTAATCCTTTGAGCTATTTGACCAACTTTTATAATACGTATTCTGAACTTTAGTTCTTTGTCCACCATTATCTCCAAGTCCCTAGCCTCATCAGTTTCCTGTAATCTGGTACCATCAATATGATAGACCGTACGTAACCTTTTCAACTCGAAGTGCATAACCTTATATTTTGCAACATTAAACTGATAATCATTATCCTTTGCCCATAATGCCAATTTATTTAAATCATTCTGCAGGATATCTATGTCACCTTTATCAAGAGTAGTAGCCCTATTACAAACCCTGAGGTACTCCCCTTTCGTCATCATTCTCTTAGATGCCACTCCACTATATGCTACTCTCTGGTGGCTGTCAGTCAGCCATCCCCCTATCCATGCTACTAGCCTCATATCCATTCCCAGTTGCTCCAGCTTTTGTAATAGTTTCCATGTGATATTTTGTTAAATGCCTTGGCAAAGTCAAGCAGTATCATGGTGTGGCCATTACCTTTATCCAGTTCTGCTGTCACATTTATTATAAAATGTGAATTAGTTACTAGGACAGGACCTACCCTTTGCAAAACTATGCTGCCCACTATAGAGTATCACATCCCTATCCACCCACTGTTGGATTTTATCTTTCACCAACTTTTCCAATACTTTAGCAACCACTGCTGATATATTAATTGTTGTGTAGTTTGCCACCTCTGTCTTAATCACCTTTATGCTGTGCTTGCCCTCTTTCCACTTAGTGAGCAACTTTGTCAGAGGCCATGCAAATTCTCTTACGCATTTACATAGTACACAGCCTGATATGCCATCTGGTCCTGCTGCTGTGTTCACATTCATATTTTTTAATGTGCTGAACACCTCCTTCATCTAGCTCAGTTTTGATATGTGTCCCCAACATCAGTAACTGTAAAATCTCCACCGATGATACACCTTTGCAAAATGATCACTCAGCAACTCAACTATTTGTTTTGGCTCAGTCACCTTCTTACCATGAGTATTCTTTAAAGCCATCCTACCATAGTTATTTTTCCTCTTACTTGCTACATAACAAAAAACTCTTTTGGGTTTACTTTGGCCTGTTTAGCTAATTTTCTCTCTTATGAAATCTGAAATTGTGTTCTGTATATTATATTCATATACATTTTTAGGTATAATTATCAGAAAGCTCCAAATATTTACTATCTTCTGTTGCATAGCTGTTATGTTCTCTCATTAAAATCTTCCCTTAGTATTTTGGATTTTACCCCCCCCCCTCTCTCTCATTAACCCTGCAGAGGTCGAAGCTGATCTGACAGATACAAACAAATTGTTTAATATAAATATTCTTACAAATATCCAGTGTATAGCTTAGAGGTCATGAATAGCTGTGCATGCATATATTACGAGTGATATTCCACACTGTTTATGCGGGCAGTTTTGGTTTAACACGTGTTATGCAAAGATGTGTGATAGTTCATAGTAAATTGTATCCGAGAAATACTGCTACCTCCGATGTCAGTATAGTTTTTTTTTTTTTTTTTTTTTTTTTTTGCTGTTGAAAATGGCTGGAAAAATATATCGATTGGATAATCCATCAGATGTTGAAGAGATTCAGCGATTTTGTTACTCGAGTCCGATGATGAGAATGATAGAGTCGAATGCGAAAGTGAAAGCGATATTTGATAGTAAATTGTATCTGAGATATACCTTGAACTCTGATGTCAGTATAGTATTGGTTTAATTGTGTTTTTTTCTTAGTTTCGTTCAATAATTTTTAGATTGTAACTGAAAATAAATAAACCATCATGTATTATATTTGCAGTTTTTTTAAGTTTTTTATAGCATTTTAGCACATACTAGTAATGAATATATCTCTCAGATACACGCGACCTATGCTGCAATTTTTTTCAACCATGACCTCCGCACTGTTAAGTAAATGTCCTACATATTTTCACAACTTCCCCTTTGTTAACACACTCCCATCCATAACTGTACAGTCCCCATGCTTATTAAGTACCACATTGAATAGCATCTATTGGAATGATGCCAAGCTAATTCATATACCAACCAAATAATAAATAATACCAACCAAAATTAGAATGATAGATTAACTTGACAAAAATGTGGGAGATAATCTTGAACCACATGAATTAGCAATTTTATGTATGTGTATACATCATTATATTAGTTTATTTAAAGTGATTTTAATAGTAAGATAGCACATTGTCTAGCATGTAAAACAATTGCCTCAGGTTGTAGGAGTCAGAGTCAGTCCTTGAATGATTAATATTAAAGATGCAATGAATTAATCACTCCAGAATATCTTTCACTCTTAATTTGTAATATATTAATATTTTACTGAGATGATGTACATTATTATTTTTACATTCTTTCTTCATTATTATCATAGTGATATCATGCTCTAGATTGCCATCTGCATACAGTTTGTGATTTTTGTTTCCCCATAATTTACTTTGCGAAAGGAGCCAACCTAAGCATATCAGCTTTATTCATTTGGAAGTATGTATGAAAGTACTAATCCGACTGCTATAGCTTTAGTTGTTAGTGTTGCACTCTCTTGATAATGCTTGTAAAAATCTAGCAAAACATCAAGTTATGTATATTTTGATTTATTTATTTACTAATATTATAGTGTGTGTGTGTGTGTGTGTGTGTGTGTGTGTGTGTGTGTGTGTGTGAGTGAGTGAGTGAGGGAGTGAGTGAATGCTGTGTTTCTGAATAGTTGCAGTATATTTTCTCAGCAGGATGATCTTGCAAAAAAAAAATTATTGAATCAAAATTGTTAACAGAGTCTTAATTGTTTGCTATCATAAATATTCATCACACTCCCATATCCTTGTATTTAATTATTTCTATTGTATAGGAACGGAACCTTTATAAGGGCTTTTCAATTAAAGGTAAGTTTGTCAACCTCAAGAACCAAGAGTTATTCATCTTGTATAACATCAAAAATGATCTGAAAACATGTAATTTATCTATGTAATATATTGTTCTTAGAGCCTTAGTTACTTTAACATAATCTAACCAACCGGCTATCTTCATCATGTCATCAAATAACAATAAGAGTTATTTGTACATGCAGTTTGTGATTTTTTTTCTCCTCATAATTCAGATGTTTTTATCTTGAAGATTAAAAAAAGTGACTTATGCCAAAACAGTTTAGTATTCAGTTAAAAAGGATTTGCATACACTATACCTCCATACTGTATTTCTACTAAATTGTGATTACTTATTAGTATAACTTTTTTTAGGTGACAGTGGAAGTGAAATATCACTACAGAGCATTCAAGAGAGAGTCACCTATGTTAGGTCTCTGAAGAAACAGGTAAGCTGCTAATTATCATGATAAAATACTGTTATATTTTACAAAATTATAAAATTTTTGAAATACAGGGTGATCAAAATTAAAGTATTCCTATTTAAAGCCTGTGGAGCATCATCCAGTGATCCAAATGCTGCAAAACTTTGCAAGAATACATTGTGCATCATGTGGAAGTGATATCTGAGGGAGAAAAAAGTAGTTCCAAAATTCACCACTAGGGACCTTGTAAACATCAAATGCATGGAAGTTCCATATTACCCAACTCAGCAGGTACCAGGAGGATTTAGAAAGATAGACACAGGATTTTTTCCTTCATTCAGCCTGTTAATACGAGGGCTGTTTGAAAAGTTTGGTAAATTTCCATTAGATGGTGACATAATTCATTCATTCATACCAGTGTCGGCACGTATCATCTTTATCATGATGCCTGGCAAAATTTTAGCCATGTGCAATGCATAGTTCTTGTTTGGCAAGCATTTAAAATAACGGTGTTCACATTTTCCATACAAATGGAGAAAAATGAGTTTCATGCAGTGATAAAATACTTTTATTTGAGAAGTGGATGGCTGTGCAGATCAAAGCCGAGTTAGATGTAGTTCATGGGGACTCTGCACCAGCATTAAAGACTATTTATTTTTGGATAAATGAGTTTAAATGTGGTCGTGAGTGAAGCGCCCTCCGGATGCCCGACTGAGGTCACTACGAAAGAAATGATTGACAAAATCCATGGTATCATTATGGAAAACTGTTGAGTGAAACTGCATGAGATTGCTGAGATTGTAGGCATCTCAACTGAACGGGTGTATAATATCGAAAAATTGCACATGAAAAAGCTGTGTGCGTGAAGTGTGTGTCTCGATTGTTGACTGTCGATCAAAAAACGCACGTGAAAAGACATTTCAATGCAGCTTGGTAATGTTTAATTGCAATTCACTGGATTTTTTCCATCAATTCGTGACTGTAGACAAAATTTGAATCCACCACTACACACCTGAATCCAAGCAGCAGTCAAAACAGTGGGCAATGCACGGTGAAAATGCACCAAAAAAAGCGAAGACCGTTTTTGTCAACTGGGAAGGTGATGGCAACTGTATTTTGGGATTCCCAAGGAATTATCATGATAGACTACTTGGAAAAGGGTAAGACAATAACCGGAATCCATTATGCATCATTGTTGGACCATTTAAAAGAAGAACTGAAGAAAAAACAAAAAAAGTGCTCTTTCATCAAGACAATGCATCGTCCCACACATTGGCCGTCGCAATGTCAAAATTGCACGAATTGAGGTTTCAATTGGTTCCACATACACCGTATTCTCTGGACTTGGCCCTGTGTGACTTCTTCTTGTTCTTAAACTTAAAAATTTGGCTCAGTGGGAAAAAATTGTCTTCTAATGAGGATGTCATCAAAGCTGTCCATGACTCTTTTGCACAATTTGACAAATCCTACTGTTTAGATGGGATGAAAAAATTGGAAACTCACTGGAACAGATGTGTAGACCTCGATGGAGACTATGTTGAGAAATAAAGGTGATTTTTTTTTTTTTTTTTTCCAAAAAAAATCTGTTTAACTTTTTTTTACCAAACTTTTCAAACAACCCTCGTACCATCCACAGTGATGGCACTAACCTTGACCCAGTGTAGTTTGCTCGTGAAACTGTACTACCTAAACAATTGCAGTTATAATGTTGATGAGACTGGGCTGTACTGGAAAAAATTGCCATCATGCACCTTCTCCTGTGAAGAATGTTCCGCTCCAGGTTTTAAAGCTGCAAAAGATAGACTTATGCTTTTGTTGGGTGCAGATGTCTCCGGAACTTTGAAACTTAAACAAATGTTTGTGTACCATTCATTCACAGATACCACACTTCTTTAAGGGTCTAAAAGCCATGCTGCCAGTTTATTGGAAATGGAACAAGAAAGCTTGGGTTACACAAGACATTTTTATAGATTGGTACACAAATTATTTTTGTCCTACCGTGCTTCACTTCTGTGAAGAAAATGATTTGCCAGCCAAGGCATTGCTTCTCTTGGATAATGCCCCTGGACATCCTCAAAACCTTGCTGAAGTAAGAACACCATTGGATGTCAAGGTTGTTTACATGTCCCCAAACACAACATCGCTTTTGCAAACAATGATCAGGGAATTATATCACTCTTCAAGCCTATTGCCTCCGTATTACATTTATGGAAATGGTAAGAGTCTCGGACACTTCAGGAAAAACTATTAAAGACTATTGGCGGTCATTTGATATTTTGAAGGGCATTAACAACATCAAGGCAGCTTGGAACAAAGTGTTTAAAAGGAGCATGGCAAAAACTTCTTCCAGCATTTATGTTTAGGTAGTACAGTGAAACTGTACTACCTAAACAATTGCAGTTATAATGTTGATGAGACTGGGCTGTACTGGAAAAAATTGCCATCATGCACCTTCTCCTGTGAAGAATGTTCCGCTCCAGGTTTTAAAGCTGCAAAAGATAGACTTATGCTTTTGTTGGGTGCAGATGTCTCCGGAACTTTGAAACTTAAACAAATGTTTGTGTACCATTCATTCACAGATACCACACTTCTTTAAGGGTCTAAAAGCCATGCTGCCAGTTTATTGGAAATGGAACAAGAAAGCTTGGGTTACACAAGACATTTTTATAGATTGGTACACAAATTATTTTTGTCCTACCGTGCTTCACTTCTGTGAAGAAAATGATTTGCCAGCCAAGGCATTGCTTCTCTTGGATAATGCCCCTGGACATCCTCAAAACCTTGCTGAAGTAAGAACACCATTGGATGTCAAGGTTGTTTACATGTCCCCAAACACAACATCGCTTTTGCAAACAATGATCAGGGAATTATATCACTCTTCAAGCCTATTGCCTCCGTATTACATTTATGGAAATGGTAAGAGTCTCGGACACTTCAGGAAAAACTATTAAAGACTATTGGCGGTCATTTGATATTTTGAAGGGCATTAACAACATCAAGGCAGCTTGGAACAAAGTGTTTAAAAGGAGCATGGCAAAAACTTCTTCCAGCATTTATGTGCGACTTCAAGGAATTAGAGCAAGAGGAGAATGTTATTGAAGACGTTATCAAGCTTGTGCAAGAGGGAGGATTGGACGATATTACAGCTGAAGATGTGACAGAAGTCTTAGAGAGCCATGATAAATCACTTTCCAATGAAGACTTAAAAGAATTAGCCAAACAATTAAGCCAACATCCAAAGGAGGAGAAAGAAAATGAAGAGGGTCCTCTGAGAGATGTAAAAAAATTGCCGATTTACAGCATATCCTTGCAAGCATAGAGACATTGACTGAGCTTTGCGAAATGGACCACAATTGGGAATGGAGTGCGAACATAAAATGCAGGTGATCCGAAACCAGGAACTTCAACATACAAATATGTAATATCTTTTCGAAGTTTCATATTTTTTGTATATAATTTTGTTTTGTTTTTGTTATTAATAATTTTATTTTAACAAACATATATCTATGTATTATCAAAGCTTTAATCAAAGCTATGCATATTTTTTGACTGCACGGAACATAACCTTGTACCTCCTGTTAAAATTGGGTTAATTTCGGTTTACGCCTGTTTTTCCAGGAATGGAAGTGAGGCATAAACTGAGGGCTGTCTGTGTATGTATATATATATATATATATATATATATATATATACAGCCTTTATCTCACACCAGATATTCTCATATGTGATGTTTTCACTGGCCTGCAGTTGAACTTATTGTGCAGTTCATCAACTATCATCAATAACACTTTTTCCCCATTGTTTCCCTCTGTCCTCCCGAAACATCTTTTACCCTTCACATTCTATCCCAGTAATTATATCGTACTCTGTTAGCCATGTCTCGCTAATGCCAATAACTTTTGGCTAGGATAAACTGACCAATGTCAAAAACTCCTTCCCATTGTTCCGAATGCTCCTGGCATTAGTGTACATAAAGTGCAAAAGCCCCTTAGGCTCACTGCTAGCCTGACACTTTATACTAACTATCCTGTTCTTGTTTGTACTAACTTAGGCATTTTATGCACATTCTTGCACTCAGCTGCTTCACTGATATATGCATATCTACTCAACAGCTTCCCCCTCTCCCTCCCCCACTAAAAGCTGTAGTTTCTCTGATTTTGCATATCCACTTTCACTTCATTCAACAACACTTTTTTTTTTCAGTCTTTGAACACCAGATCCACTCAGATGTAACTATCCTTCTTGTATAAGTCCTTTCACCCATCAAACTTACTCCACATTATTCCTCCTGTATACCCCCCTCCATGTGAGACACCCATTTGTGGTGGAGGGGACCTCTTAGTATTGACCATTTTCATTCTTCCTTTTTTTCTTTAAATTTCTTCCAGTACTCTTTGTTCCACTTCTCTTTAGACTTTTTTTTTATTATCCTTTTTTCCAGACCACCATCACTGGAATCCAACATCTGCTGCTGTGTTTGCTGTGCTGTGCAGTGCAACCCATGGACATCTGGAAGGAGGGGATCCTAGTAGCCTTGCACTACTTTTAGCCTCTGCTTTGTCAAGACAAGCAGTCCTGGATGACCTGCCAGGATCAATCAGCTAGGGGCTTGCCTGCAAGGGTCAACAACAATGTTATAGTAAGTCTCTCACCCCATGGTCCAGGGTCAGGATCCAAGGCTTGCTGTAGTGCTGGTATAGCATCTGGGATATCCTTGGCATTCCACTCCTAAGCACAGTCATTGCTTGCTGGTCAGTGGGTGGGGAGCTCTAGCGTCCAACCCAAACCTCATTGAGCATGAATTCTTCATCCTGAAATGTTTTAAGGGGACCTAACAAAGTCCCAACCAAATACTGATACTGTAGATACATTATTTGGTAACAGAAGTAAGAAACAAAAGATATATGATACTAGAATAAATGTACCAGTGTTTTTGATCATCCATGCAACAGGTGGGAGGCAGGACCTCCCAAAACTGTTAAGAAATTATGTTCTGTCTGTATCCTTGTGGAAACATTGTATCGGCAACATTTCGAGAAATTACATTTGGAGCAACATCAGTGGGTGGAATACCAATCTAACATCTCATAAAATACTCGATTCATGTAGAGGAGTGATATCAGAATGGGATCCCCTTTATGTTCAGTGCTTAAAGATCAGGGAATGATGAGTGTGAGACGCATCCTGATACATAGGAATAGTCACCTGGTTCCAACCAGGAACATTGTCCTTACTTTGGACACACTTAAGCCTACAACATCTGTAAAAGCAAGGTATCTCAGCTGGCCTTGTTAGAGTGTACATCCCTAATCCACTAAGATGCTTTAAATGTCAGAAATATGGACATGCCCAAATTGCCTGTTGTGGCTCTACCACCTATGCCAGATGTGGTAGTAAAGAGCATGATAACAAATCTTTCTCAACAAAAAAAAAGCTAAATGCATCAACTGTCAGGGAATTTATCCAGTTTGCCCTCATGCATATCAGAAGCAGAAAAATGAAAAAGAAATATAAAAATTTAAAACAGAACAAAACATATATCAGGATGCAACAAGAAAGCTAGCTACTACTACCACACCTACTCTGAGATCCTCGTATGCTAAGAAGGTAACAAAACAGCAACTCAAACTCGTATGTCTTTTCTACTAACTGATAATTTTACCATACCTGAACTTTTTGATTGCGAGTGCTTCTCTGTTGAGTGCATCAATCACATGACCTCAGAGACAACTCCAGAAATGGTTCCATTTGATGAGAACCCACTCATCAAATGGAACCATATTGTATGTTCAATTTACTTACTACTGGAAGTATCGTGGGTTTTGCCAGAATATCAGTGATATCAAGATTTTGTTGCAGAAACATAAGCGTTTCTGTTTACAGGAAACATACTTAAGACCCAATGAGGACCCTACCTTTATGACTTCCCACTAGGATAGCTACTACTCCTCCATGTACACAAGGACAGAACTGGAGGTGATCCTGCTCGGGAAAGAATAGCTATCCTAGTGGGCAGTCATACTTCTTTCCATCATGTCCAACTTAATACTGTTCTGGAAGCAGTAGCGATTTGCCTATCTGTGAGATTTCTTATTACAGTATGTTCAATTTACTTGCTACTGAGTGCTGAGTTAAGGTTATCAAGATCGATTTCATTTATCTTACAACTGCCTCAACCCATATTTCTGATGGGTCACTTTAATGGTCACAATACCCTGTTAGGTAGTGGCAACAACACAAGTAGACATTTGAATCATTGAAAGAATCCTTGACAATAATGACCTCTCTCTCTCTCTTTTGAATAATAGACTCAGTACTTTCTTTCATATGCCTACATGCTCATATTCTGCAATTGATCTTACAATCTGCTCCTCTTCCATTCTTCTACTGCTCATGTGGGATGTCAAAGAGAACATATATGGAAACAATCACTTTCCTGTTCTTTGCATAACGTCTTCACAGGAGACATTCGTGTTCACCTACATGGATGCCCATATGGAAAATGGACCAGGATGACTGGAACACTTTTTCTGATCGTGCAAAATTTAATGCTGATACCATCAGTCAATCACCTATCAATGAAGCAGCAAAGTATATAACAGTGCATTGTCCAGGCAGCAACAGCCTTCATCCCGAGAACATCATCTTGATTTCCACTCTATCCAAAGCTTGGTGGACCCCACAATTCCAGACAGCCAAAAAAAGATCAATACAGAGCATGGGATATATTTCATTGATACACCACCACATCAAATTTAATAGCTTTTAAGCATGCTCAGGCCAAAGCACGTTATGTGAGATGCCTCAATCAAAAGCAGTTGTGGATCCAATTTACCTCATCAATTGATCAAATGACCAGTGCAAAAATTGTATAAGATAAAAAGGTAGATATAGACGACATCATTTGTCTACCTTAGTAATGGAAGTGTTGTTACTGATCCCAAAGCTGTTGCAGATGCTTTGGGAGAAAATTTTGCCAGAATCTCAGCAACAGCTTCATATGCTTCTGAAATTTTAATACTGAAAGAGCAACAAGAGAAACAAAGGCTAATTTTTTTTTTGCCAATGCACTTCAGCCATACAATCAGTATGGCCTGATGACATCAATTATGAAATGATAAAACACCTACTATCATCTTCTGTGGGTCAGACATTTAACCACCATTATTACCTTGAGGTTCTGACCAAGCTGAGAGAAAGTGAGGAAGAAGAGACCCAATCTGTGGAAGAACAATGCTTGGATTTTCCATCAGGATGATGCTCCAGCCCACATTGCAATACTGCTGTAAAGCAGTATCTGGCTGATAAGAAGATCCCAGTGTTGGACCATCCATCTTACTCACCAGACTTAGCTCCATGTGACTTTTACCTTTTTCCAAAGTTGAAATCTGCATTGGATACCCATTTTTGGTCAGCGGATGAGGTAAAGGAGAAAATGGCAGTGCTACTGAAGCAGATAACACCTGGTGACTTGCAGCACTGCTTCCAACAATGGAAAATTCGTATGCAGCAGTGTAGAAATAGAGGAGGGGAGTATGTGGAAGGGGGATAACAATTAAGTTGTACAATTGTAATAATAAATGATATTTTTTGCAACCAGTCTCATTATTTAATAGCCACACCTCATATAATCTGGGTCTCAGAGGACACCTTCCTGTATTTATTAAAAACTTTCTGTCCAGGTGAACTTTCCAAGTCAGAGTGGAATGTATGCTAGCTCAACCATATCATCAAGAAGTTCCCCAAGGCTCTGTCTTAAGTGTGACACTTTTTGTTATCAAAGTTAACTCAATTACTGAACAGTTTCCTCCCACTGTAGATAATGCTCTACATGTTTATGACTTTACAATTTACTGTCACTCTCATAACATGAGGGTAGAAAGACAACTTCAACTAGCAAATGATCACTTTTCTCTTTGGGCTCTTAGTAATGGGTTCAGGTTTTCAACAGAAAAAATTGTCTGTGTACACTTCTGTTGAAAATGCACTTTTCACCCAGATCCTGAATTGGTTCCCTTCCACAATCGAATGGCAAAATACCAAAACTGTTCATTGAAATTGCAGAGGGGGGGTACAAATTCATTAATAATCATATAGCAATAAAAGATTTCCTCAAAATGAAAAACCAAAAATTGCACATATCACTCTCACATGAGCAGTTATACCACCACCACAACACCAAGAATTTGAAAAAGGTAAAATTAAATTATCCAATGTACTCAAAAAGGCATTCAGATTACCTATACACCCGAAATTAAAAACGTTTTATTACAAGGTTCACCACTCTTACCTAATCACCAAAATATGGTGCACATACAAAGGCATTCCACTTCAAGCCCCAGCCAAATGCTACTTCTGCCCTGAACCAGAAACACTATATCACATAATGTTATACTGCTTTCATACCCAGGGCTGCTGAGAGAAACCTTTGGGCCCGTGACAAGTCTGTGGTCCGGGCCCCACTTAAAAAAGTGCATCACTTTTATTTAATAAAAAAGTCATATAAAACATTAAACATTTATTTAAAAAAGTGTACAATAAATTTAAAATTTGATACATTACATACCATACAAAATACAAACATTAAATAAAAAGAAAATGTTTATTGCCTCATCCACTTCCTCACTTTAAGGTTAGCGAAATCTTTAATCATCTCATCATAATCAATTTTCATTGACTGGTTATGTTCTATTGATAGCAAAGCTAAGCTGTTTAATCTTTCCTGGGGCATTGATGATCTACAGAAGCTCTTTATTGCTGAAAGTTTGCTAAACGCTCTTTAACCTTCGGCAACTGTTACTGGTATTGTGCAAAAAAATTCTGATTGAAGTACATATTTCGGGAAAAACACTGTGAAGTTGAAATTTATAAATGGTATTTAATAAATCTAGTCTTGGTATAACATCTTTAAACGTGCCATTATAAATCTTTTTTATGTGATAGATTTCGTCTTTCAGAGATGATGTTAAGTCTTTCAAATATTTATTTATTAAATTATTGTATGAGTCAGAAATTTCTTGATGATTCGTTGTTTGAAAATTTAATATTGGTGAAAATAAATTCTCAATGTTTTTTAAAGATGTGAAACCCATGTGAAGTTGCGAAATAATTGTATCCAGTATAACAAAATATACAGTTCTTTTAAAATGTCCTTGTGTATCATCCCCATCTGCACTTTCTTCATCTGCTAGCTTTATTCTCTTTGCTTTCGACCATTTTTCGATATTTGGGGTTATACCCAATTCAATTGCAACAAGTGTAGCTTCAGAGAGAACATCTTGCCACTTATTTCTAAAATGTTCAAGTTCTTTCAGCCTCAACATTTGCTGTTGCAATATCAATCGATATGGTACTAGATTGCAATATTTTATTTCGTTCATCAATGGAAGCTAAACTTTTAAACCAAATTGTTGCAAAAAGTATTGCTTTGAAACTTGAAAAATATTGTTTTAGAGTAACAGCTTTAGAATGATCTTCATTAGATAATTTCCCAGTCAAAATTACATCCTCTAAAGCTTTTAAAACACTTGGAAGCTTCTGAGCAACCAGTCTAACCGCATTGATTCTACAACTCCAGCAAGTTTGAGATAGCCCATGAAGAGAACAGCCAGTTTTTTCTAATAAAATTTGCCATCTCATTGGGCTTGAGCTAAAAAATGCAAATAAATGCTCCAAGTTTCCATAATATATCGTACTTTCCGAACAACATTTAGCTGCATTTATGCCCACTACATTCAGTAAATGTGCTGCACATGGGGAATAAAGAGAAGTTTCATTTTCTTTTTCAATAAAAGACCGAACACCTTTTATTTTTCCACTCATACTTGCAGCATTGTCGTATCCCTGACCTCTGCAGTCTTGTATGTCAATTTCTAGTTGATTGAGGCGTTCTAATAATTTCTTTGCTTTTTCTTCTCCAGTTTTATGATAAAAATCAAGAAATTCTATAAACCTTTCAAGAATTATCAAATTTTGAGGTAAAGAATCTCTGAAAACATATCATAGTATTAAAACAGTTTGTTCGATATGTGACGAATCTGGAGTTGAGTCACAAATTATTGAATAATAAATGGACTTCTTTCTTTCGCTTAAAATTTTGTTTAATACATAATTACTGCAAATATCAATGAATTAATTTTGAGTTTGCCACAAAAAAATAATGGGCCTGAAGTTGTTGACTGGTGTTTTGAGATTCTTTTACCTTTTGTTAATGTTCTTTTAGTATGGGATCATAATGCGCAACTAATTCTAATATCTCCAGAAAGTTCCCATTATGTGGATTACCAATTTGTTGATTAGCACCATGAAATAATAAATTTCTGGATGCTAAAAATAAAATTACATGAAGCACCCTTTTAAGCAATTCATAAATTTTTTTGTTTCATTAATAACTAAATTTTCCATTTTGTTGTTTACTCCGTTACCAGTTAGAGATCGTTCTAATTGCCTCCAGGATAAGTAGCACTCTTTATGAATGAGATCACAATTTTTCATGATCAGGCAAACTTGTACCTAACATTTGCCACTTTTGTTTTAGAGGACAAAACTTTACTGAGGGCTGATGACCTTCCCATGTGTGAAAAATGCAATACACATCTCACTGTTTGTCATATTCTGGTGGAGTGATAGCACTTTACATGAGAAAGGAATGAAATTTTTACCTACCTAGCCAAGCCATATATATATATTCAGTTAGATGTTTCAGACTCAGACAGATTGCATGATGTTTTTTTAACTTTCTACAAAGAATTCATTTGTACAAACCCATTTGACTATAATTTTGTTTATATGTAGATACCGCATTGCTAAACTTAATTTTTGTGTATACATATTGTTTAACAATTTCTCTCCGACTATTTATATACTGCTGTAATTTTATTTATATGTAGATACTGCATTCCTTGGCTTGGTTTTTGTACACGCATTCTGTTGACAATTTTTCTTTGACCGTTTATGTATTGCTGTAACCTTTGCTATGGTGCAGTATGACCTTTACTGTTCTTCTGCCAATAAACTATAAACTAACCAACCAACCTCCTGCATAACCTATGCATTGAGTCATTCACTATTATGGCCCTCCTTCTCAGCTCTACTTTGTGGCCTACTACAGCAACAGACTCACTATCTTAACTTTCTCACTTTTTTTTTTTTTTTTGCTACTTGCAGTAATTCTTTCATGTTCTCCCTCTTGGCGTGCTTTTCTCCTTTCAAATCATTCATTCCAGCCAAAATAATCAACTCTTCCACTTTACCCTTTTGTACTCTAATAGCTTCACTAACATCGTTAATTTTTGCATGGGAAGCATGATTTTGTCAATTTCTCGCCAATCATTTCACACTTCTACACTACATTCAACATCTTATGATAGAATCGCCATACAACTCTCGCCTTGATTTTTCCTTCTCTCTTAGTCAAGCATTCATTTCTCTTTTCTTGCACTTCTTTCTTTCTGATATCAGCTGACTCACTCGACAGATATTTCTGCATTCAGTGCAGTTCCCGCTTCATCCTGTGTATCACCCCACGTAACCAAGCTGTCTCCCTCATTACAGCCAACTCTTCATTCTTTACATCCATCATACTACTATTCTTTAAATCAGCACTTTTGCTCTCTCTTTCTCAATCGTGTGAATTTTAATCCTCGTTTCAATTCTATCTGCTGTTACACTGTCATAGACATTTTCACTTGTATTCTCTGTTCTCATAGAGGGTACCATAGGAGAGAATGCAGAATACTACTCTTAGAAACATCTAGTTGGTCACCTACACAGTCGTACACGTGTGCCTATCACAGGGAAATTGCACATCCATTTTGATGGCATCGCTATAAATGGGAAGAGGTGGGAGTGGCCATAAAGGCTTCCACTGTACCCCTACACATGTAATTGTAGAGATTTTCTTTCCAACTCTAGTGATGGTGAACTCATTGGATTGTATTCGTGGACTTGACAGGATGAGCCTGCCACAATGAGTTACTCTGACAATTATATATGGTAAGAAAATAATATTCCCAAATAGGAGTAGGTGGAGAGATAGCAATAAGAAATAAGATAGATTAAGTTAGGTTAAGATGTGAACAATGATCATGCACTTGGCAAATTAAGAAAACTACAGGAAAGATGCAAGTTCAACTGGCCAATCTGTGGTAGTCCTGTTTGGCATTAGCAAGGTGTCGGACTCCATTGCTGCCATTGTGGCCAAAAATACTAGAGGTTATTGTTAGCTAGGTGCATGGCTTTGTCATGCTTCGCATACATCATGAACTGAAAGCCTTCAAGTTCTTGATGTGGGATGATGACTGAATGCCTGTTAGCCAGTACCTTGTGTATGGACTGCAGTGATAATGATGACTAGTTGGACACTTGGTACATGTGCTTGGTCAATTGACCAGTGGTACGAAGCTACCATCCATGGGATTATGAATGAACACCTCTAAGTCAGAATCCTGTCTGGTCACTGCAACGATACCATTCGTGCCTCATGCTTTGAAAGGCAGCACTAGCTGGAGTTGCTTTCATACTGTTACGGTGTGATCATTCTGGTAATGAGGCCACTAGAATGGAAGCATCAAGGCATCATGACACCCAGATCAGTACCTTGGTCGTCTGCAGACGACCAAGGTACTGGTCTAGGTGTCATGCTGAAAGAGAAGTCACCGTACTGTGATCTATTGATACTCATCCTCTGATTCTACATCCCATCTTTGTTTTCCAAATTTTAAAACCTGACATTTCACAACATTGGCCTCCCCACACCTGTGCCCATTCACTCAATCTATTCAAGTGTTCTTTTAAGGCCACAACATCTCTCTACTCCTCATAGTTCATCCCAACTTTGCATCATCTGCAAACAGTTGTATCCGCATTCAAATCTTCCCAATATCGTTTACATACGTGTTAAACAGCAATGGCCCTAAAACAGACCCCTGAGGCGCCAATCCACTCCAGTCCACTGCACTAGTCTAATATCCAACTCCATCCGCTCTAGCTTGACTATCAACTTATCATGTAGTAATTTATCAAAAGCCTTTGCAAAGTCTAAGTATACCTCTTTGCAAAGTCTCAGTCAAAGTCTGTATGTCAGGTGTTATGTAACCACAACACTTGACACACAAATTGGCCTATAATTTTATCTTGAATTCTGCCACTTTCTTTATGAAGTGATACAATCTTGCCTTCCTTCCACTCCTTTGTAACTTGACCCAGCGTAAGACTCATATTAAACAAATATGTCAAGGCTGATGTCAACTCCCTAACACATTCCTGCAAAATGCGCAGTGATGTATATCAAGTCCCACAACCTTATTAATATCAAGTTTGCTTAATTCCCTATATACACTTCTTCCTTACTCACTTAGTCAGTCTCCCCTCCTCCTCCTCATCATCATCCACTGCTTTCAAACTCCATGATGTCACATTCATAAGGATGAAAGATCTTAATCAATATATATGTTATATATCTACTATTATATATTACATGTCTACTTAATATGATTTATAAATTAAAAGAATTAATTAATTTCATTATCTTTCAGAATTATGATTATTCGACCAATTTCAACTCCTCAACATTATTTGAATCTGTGATTGTTGTTGGAACAACTGAAAACTGTACTCCATATACTATATGTAGATTTCCTAAAGAGGCAAGTAGCATTCTTTAGAACTGGAATTATTAATTTAAATATACTTAATTTATGACTCAGAACATAATATCACATAATTCTCAGTGTTATTGATAAACAATGCCAAATAAACATAATATAAATTTTCTTATAAAAATGGTTATAGTTATTTCATATGTTCACTTATTCCTAAAATTTAACCAAAATGAAAATTCTTCTGATATACATATATGCTTCACTAATTAAGCTTTTGGATCATCCATATTGTTTTGAAAAAAAATCTCAAACCAATTGCTTTTATAATCTGTCCCTATTAATGAAAATAGTTATGTGCAACTATGCATAATTTCGTTAAAAGGATAATTCTTAATATGCATTTGTGAATTTTTAATTTTATTATAACTACATGTATTACAGTTATTAATCTCTCTCAGGAGAGAAATTGATCTTTAGAGTACATAGCTTGGCACTTTGCTGTTTCTTTTCCTTGCGATGTTATGTTATGCACATGTTTTATCAGATATTTTTACAATTTCCCAAGTTTTAGACAAAACAGATCTCCAGAGACCTGTCTACATATGATAAATTGACATTGATAAATTTATTATTATTATTATTATTATTATTATTGTTCCGGGAAACTCCAAGGAGTCGACAGACTCATCGAGGGAGGCCCTAACATCATGTCTGGAACAACTATTCAACATTCACACAGTATCTATCATATCTTGCCTTGAACTCATTCACGGTCGTAGCACCCACAACAGACTCTGGAAGCTTATTCCACTCATTCACCACTCTCCAAGTAAAAAACCTAGCTCTAACACCCTTGTCAACCACGCTCTTGCCCAGCTTCCATGCATGGACCCTAGTCCTCCCACCACCAGTCATATTTTCAAAAATATCTTCTGGATCAATCTTATAAAAACCCTTCAGTAATTTGAATGTCTCAATCTTATCACTCCTCCTTCGCCTATCGTCCAATTTCTGCAACCCATAAATCCTCAACCTATTCTCATAAGGTTCATTCCACAGACCTGCTATCATCTTGGTCACTCGTCTCTGGACCCTCTCCACCTCCTCCCCATCACGAAGAAACCCTGGTGCCCATAACTGGGCACAGAAGTCCAGATGGGGTCTTATCAAGGCTCGATACAGAGGAACAACAACTTGCTTCTCTCTGCATGTTAAAGTATTTTTCATAAGCCAAGTGATTTGGTGAGCTGTTTTAGTTACTTTTGCAATGTGCCCCCTGAACTTCAACTCCCTATCCACCAGCACTCCCAAATCCCTGGCCTCCTCAATCTCCTGGAGTACGGTTCCACCTATGCGATATACTGCTGCTATTCTTTTCACCCCAAAGTGCATAACCTTACACTTTGCCACATTAAACTGACATCCATTTTTCCTAGCCCAGTCCTCCAAACTATCCAAATCATCCTGTAAAATTTTGACATCCTGTGCACTCACAATTGCTCTACCCAACTTTGCATCATCAGCAAACAAGTGAACACTTCCTCTCAGATCCTTTCCAATATCATTGATGAACAAATTGAAAAGCAGTGGTCCAAGAACAGAGCCCTGCGGCACTCCACTAGTCACAAGACGTCTTTTTTTGACTCCACTCCTGAATAAACCACTCTCTGGTATCTCTCCTTCAATCACCCTCCTATCCATCTTACCAACCCTATATCTATCCCCATCTGCTCCAGTTTACTGATTAGGGTTCCATGTGGTATCCTGTCAAAGGCCTTGGCAAGGTCCAGTAGTATCACTGTAAACCCATTACCCCTATCCAGTTCAGCTGTCACTGTGTTATAAAACGTGAGCAAGTTACTGAGGCATGATCTACCCTTCACAAAACCATGTTGTCCCCCATACAATATCCCATTTTCATCTATCCAATCCTGTATTCTTTTCTTGACTAATTTCTCTAAGACCTTGACAGTGATTCCTGATATGCTAATCGGTCGGTAATTTACAACAGCGGTCTTGGAACCACCTTTATGCAGTGGAACTATTTTCCCCTCCTTCCACCCGCTCGGGACTAACCCAGACCCGAGACTCAAATTAAACAAAATGGTCAAGGGTACTGACAATTCATTAGCCTGCTTCTTGTACTACACGAGCTGGTATACCATCCAACCCCACAGATGTATTGACATTGAGGTTATGCAATAGACTACTCACCTCCACTTCATTCACCACAATTCCCGTATAATCTACTGGTTTATTCGTTTCTGCAATGTCACCACCTGGATGATATATTCTTGCAAAGTGCTCACTCAGTAACTCAGCTATCTCAACTGATTCAGTTACCTCCCTACCATCGGCATTCTTTAAAATCATTCTGCCATGTACATTTTTCCTTTTACTTGCTACATATCTAAAAAACTGTTTAGGATTCTCTTTAGCCCGCATGGCCAATGTTCTTTTGTAATCCTTTTTTGCTTTTCTTACCACACTCGTCACCCTTCTGGCCTGCGCTTTATACCGTTCATGTGCGTGCCGGTCACCTTTCTCCTTAAATTCCCTCCATAGTTGTTTCTTTTTTTGCAGCTCAAGCTTAATGTGTTATTCATCCATTTAACCCCTAATTGATTTATTATTCGGACTCTAGGTATACAGTCAGCCATTGCTTCATGCAAGCACTTCTTAACCACCTCCCATGCACTATCAACTTCTAGTCCTTGCAGTTGTGCATGCCATGGCACTGAGCCAATCAAACTCCTAAGCTTGTCATACTTTCCAGCCCGATAATTCCACATGTACCCTGTCTTAATTGAAAATTCTACACCTTTAGCCACCTCCCAAGTCAAGACCCTATGATCACTCTCACCGATTGGTGGCAATGTGGTCATATTTGTTACAGCCAAATCCTCTCTGACCCCTAGTATTTTCCATTACATGCTGTCGCAGATAGTTATCCCTTAATAACCGCATAAAATCCAATTCCTTCCTCCCGTGTGTCCTCTCCTCACTCCAATCAATGCGACCATAGTTGAAATCTCCCATAATAATCACCCTCCTTCCACTCATTTCTTCTATTTGCTTGTGCATACTGTCACCACCATCTTTTCCATCACCTGGTCTATAGCAGCACCCAATTGTATATTTGGTTCTGCTAGCCACAATCTCACACCAAATGGCCTCAAATGTGATCTTTTCTCTATCCTGCAATTCAACTTCTATTCTCCTTGGCTGTAGCTCATCAGCTATCATCAACAATACTCCTCCCCCATTTTATTCTCTCTGTCATTCCTGAACACACTATACCCGTCACATTCAATCCCACTAGCTATATCATCTACAGTCAGCCATGTTTCACTAATACCAATAACCTGTGGTCTGGAAGTGCCAACCATGGCCAAAAATTCTTCCTTCTTGTTCCTAATACTCCTAGTATTAGTGTACATGAATTTAAGACCCCCATTATCCCCAACCCTACCTTGATGCCTTATATTAACTATCCCACTCTGGTTTGTTGTCCTTATTTGCTCTAGCATATTATATTCATTCTTACATTCAACTGCCTCCCTAAGGACTGTATATCTACTCCTCCCCCTTAACGAATCTAGTTTCCCTGAATTTGCACATCCACTACATTCAGCAACACTTTCTCAAGTCTTCTTACACCATAACCATTCAAATGCAAGCCATCCATCTTATATAGATCCTTTCGCCCATCAAACTCACTCCACACGTCCACAAATTCCACACCACTCGTCATACATAACCCACGCATAAAGTCATTCGCAATTATGGCCCTCCTTTTAAACATTTCACTGTAATACCGTGGCAAAAGACTAATCATTCTAACTCTCTCACTCTTTTCTTTTGCTACCTCAAACAATTCATTCAGGTCTTCTATCATTTCCATTTTATCTCCTTTCAAATCATTCGTACCTGCCACAACAATCATTTCTTTCACGCTTTCCTTTTGCTCTCTAATAGACTCAGTTACATCCTTTATGGTCGCACCAGGTTGGTACGATTTTGTCAAATCCTCTACTAACACACCTCGTACTAACGAGTCTCCATACAGCACTCTATCCTTCATTTTGTTCATGTGCACATTCATATGCCTATTTTTCCTGTCATACCTTTTATTATTAGTTGGTTCATTCAGTCGACTTTTGTTCATGCACTCTAGCTGCTGTTTTGCCCTTTCTATCGCACCATGCAACGCGATCTCATTCAATGCATCTATCTCATCTTTTTTATTCTCTGAGAAACCATTAATACTATCATTCACACTTTCTACATTCACACTCTCATAATTCTCATGTACAACCTTGCCGTTTCTTGTCATATCGCTATTTTCTTCATTCTGAAGGTTGACAAAAATATCACACTCACGATCCGAAATACACTTCAATTCCTCATTCTCCCTACATTTTCTACACACATTCAATCCTTTATTATCATCTATCCACACTCCGACTGAACTCCGTAAAGCGTACATTTCACAGCTAGTACACTGACTCATTTCTTTTATACTACTGTTCTTTGATAACAATGGCGAACCATCATTACTGGCCGCCATTTTCCTTCGTACAGGTGCCATAATTATTGCAACGTGTTTTATCAAATAATAAGTTATACACACCAAAAACACACAAACAGACGCACTAAAATACGCAAGGCAAACAAAACTATGCAATATTAACTAATTTTATCAACGATAACTGAAAATAATACTTATCTTATCAGGAGCTTGCATGAACACTACACACTACGATATGACCTCGAACTCCTTCCCTTAAAAACTTAAATGAAAGGTTATAATTTTTAATATCAGATATTTTATATATTTTTATTTATTTTTTACATAATCTGAACTTCCTGCTCTGGAGACCAAACGTAATTGTTTCAAGCCGCTTGATACCTTCAATACATGGGGTAATGGTCATGCACACCAATGATAAAATTTATCTCATCACCAAAAGACAGTCACAGACACGCATTCCAAGGATAGAATTCAAAGCTGTGGCCTGTTGGTAATGGTCATGCACCAGGCCAGGCCATTATAATTAGGTATACAACTTCATTTTCAGCCAAAAGACCCAGCTAGCAAATACACAATACATTGTTAAAATAATTCTTATAAAGAGAATGCAGTGTTAGGTTAGAAATAAAGCACTTTGTGCTTTAGAAACTGAAATGCAAGAGCTGAGCAAATCATAAACTTGAATAGACAAATTTTGAGGGGTGGAGAAAGTTGTTTTAAAACTTGTTATGAAATATTATGTATCATTATATGATACCTAATATTTCAGAAAATTTACTGTATTACCAGAAAATGATGAAAATTAATTTTCTTCAGAAATGCTAAATTTCCTTTTACTAGTATTCTTTCATCCTATTTGATTTTTCTTAACGTGTTCAAAATTTACCACATAGTGCTAGATGCTGAGGATTGGTGAGCAAGGGACAAAGTACCTGATTTAGTGTAATACTGAAGTGTTGTCTTAATGTTTACCTGAATTTGTTTATCAAAGCATCAAGTTCAATAAATTACAAAATCATAGTGCAGTTAATAAGTTTTAATGAGTTCAGATCACTTGAATATCCACACCTACCACAGAATAAATAGGTATCCCGGCACACATATCAGCTTTCATGAATATACAACAATCTATTCTTAATACTAAAATAACTAAATATCTTAGACATCATCCAATTTCTGACATGTACTCTCCAGGGATATACAGGATATCAACTGATTAATGAATCCACATATAAGGTTTAATACCACTTTCCTTCTTGATTTTCCTCAGAGTCTTTTTCCTGCCATCCTAGCAAATTACACTTGTCTCGCTAACCTTTCATCTTCCATTCTGTTTAAATGACCATACCACATATGGTTAACTCTGCTAAGACATTTCTGAATGCTGATAACATCAAGTTCTTTCCTAATATCCTCATTTTTAATATAATACTGCTGCTGATGCCATCTGTTCACTCTTCTAATCTTTCTCAAGAACTCGTATCAGTAGTCTTCAGTCTTTAATCAAGTGTTTTATTTCTAACCGAGCTCTCAGATCCATAAGTTAAAATTGGTTTGAACACTGTCTGGTATACAGCTAGTTTAGTGTTGACTATTTTCTCTCTTATTCCATATGAATTCATTCAGTTGACTTCCTACTATATCAGATTTGCTAATTCTGTTGTCTATTTCCATATTTAATTTGCCATCTTAAAATGTGTGGCTAAATAGCTGAAATGTTTTACTTAATAAAACTAAATTCTCACATTCAGTTTTATTTATTTTAATAAATAAAACTGAATGTGAGAATTACAGAGGTATTTCCCTACTGAGTGTTCCTGGCAAAATCTATGCAAGTATACTTGAGAAACGGTTGAGAAGAATTGTGGAAGAAAAGCTTGGTGAAGAACAAGCTGGATTCAGGCCAAACAGAGGCTGTCAGGATCAGATCTTCACTTTACGACAAATAGTCGAGAAAGCATGGGAATATAACAAAGATCTGTATTTATGTTTTGTCGATATGGAAAAGGCATATGATAAGGTGCCAAGAGAGAAGCTATTCAATACGCTACAGTTATATGGTATCAATGGGGCATTATATCAAGCAATACTTAGTCTTTATTTGAGTTGTAAGTCAGCAGTTAGAATTGAAGGAAGTACAGGAAGATGGTTTAATGTTAAATGTGGTGTGAGACAAGGATGTACATTATCCCGTCTGTTATTCATTATCTATATGGATCACATTATGAAGGAAAGTGGTATTAAACATTATATCAGAATTGGAGATGTTAATGTATGCTCTTTGCTTTATGCAGACAATGTTATACTTCTAAATAAATCCACTACAAGTTTGCAAGATTCCCTGAAGAAATTGAATAACTGTTGTAATAGGTAAAGTATGAAGGTCAGCAATAAAAAGACAAAGACAATGCAATAGGTAGAATCATTGAAAATGTCAACTGTGTTGTGAATGGAGAACCTGTGGAACAAGTAAAACATTTCAGCTACTTAGGCACGATTTTTACTGAAGATGGTAAATTAAATATAGAAATAGACAACAGAATCAGCAAAGCTGGTATGGTGGGAAGTCAATTGAATAAATTCATATGGAATAAGAGAGAAATTAGTCGGAACACTAAATTAGCTGTATACAAAACAGTGTTCAAACCAGTTTTAACTTATGGATCTGAGAGCTGGGTCAGAAGTAAAACACTTGACCAAAAACTAGAGACCGCAGATATGAGAGTCCTGAGAAAGATTAGAGGCGTGAACAGATGGCATCAATGGCAATATCATATTAAAAACTAGGATATTATGAAAGAACTTGACATTGTCAGCATCCAGGAATGCGTTAGCAGAGCTAATCTCAGGTGGTATGGTCACCTAAACAGAATGGGCGAAGAAAGATTAGCAAAACAAGTGTTCTCTGCCAGTTTGGCAGCAAAACGACCCAGAGGAAGACCAAGATATAGGTGGATCGATACGGTACAAAGTGCCTTAGACGATAAAAATATAAGATCTGATAATGTCGGAGTCTTGACAAGTAACAGACTGATTTGGAGGAAAATTGTAGATAGGAAGTTAGTAATGATATAATTTTTTCATGTAGTACTATCATATCCTGTACACCCCTTGTGGGTACATGGCAGGAATTTGATGATGATGATGATAGATGGTGATGAATAACAGTGGAGATAATGTATATCCTTCAATTGCATTTTTGAAAATTATGGAGACAACTACCGTGTTTGAATAAAAACTTTAGTTTAATATAACTGAAATCTACATTCGACATTTCGACCTTTATGTCAAGGTCATCTTCTGGAGCATACAACTATACACAGAAAACAAGCTACACTACAATCAAACTGGTTTGTTAAAGATACTGATCAACTGCTACAACAATTGTTGGCCTGACCTCTGGTGAAAAAAAAAAAAAAAAAAATTATACATTACTTTGACAGACAGGCAGATCAGCATCCATCCGTCTAGAGGAACACAAGTCTTACATCTTCAAACACAACTATGGCCATTCAGGCTTGGCTGACCATGTTTTGGACACCACCCACAGGGTATCATGGAAGAAAACCACCATGCTCCACCACAGCAAATTCAAGAAAGAGAGACTTTTCTTAGAAGCAGCAGCAGCTCTCAAAAACCAACCAAATCTCAATAAATATGGTTGCATTAAGCTTCCGAAGATTTGGGAAACACTCATCACCAGAGTTCCCACCTTACGTTCCAGGCCACTTACTACTGCCCTTAGAGGGCGCTCTACCTAGGTAGGACTTTAGTGTCACCCACGTGGTTGGGTTTAGTATTGTTTGTTATTTGTGCATATGTTACATTAATTGTTTTTGTAATCCCCGTAGATGTCCTAGTGACTAGGACGAAATATAGTAAGTATTAAATTCTATTTTAATTCTTTTTGAGTGTTGTAAAAAATCCATTAAGCCTCCAACATGATGTCCTCACAGCACTTAAGCCTCTACACACGTAGTGTGTTCTTTCTTGTGTATAGGGATTGTCCATCCTGTTTCACCAATGTACGGTAAGTTACAGGTGCAGCGGATGCAATTGACTCCAGGATGTGCTAATGGGAGGAGCGGATCCTTAGAGGAGTTGAATATGGTTTTAAGTTTAGTGGGTGGTTTAAAGGTGGCATTGAGGTTATAATGTTGTAGGATTCTGTTGATTTTTTCTGATAACCCTTTAATGTATGGGATGGCTATGGTTTTACTGTAATCTAGATTTGTTTTTGTTGTTGTTTTATAGAGTATTTTATTAATAGTATTTTTGTTATAGCCATTATTTATGAATGTGTCTCTGATGATTTTTAGTTCTTGTTTCAGGGCTTGCTGGTTAGAGCAAATTGTTGGAGCTCTGTTTTTAAGGGTGTTAATGACTCCATATTTTTGTGATGGGTGGTGGTATGAATTAGCATGTATGTATTGGCCAGTGTGTGTCGGTTTTCAGTAGACCATGAAAGATAGACTGCCTGAAGGAAGGCATGCGACTAGTGTGTCTAGGAATGGAAGCGAATTTTGATTTTCGATTTTGATGGTAAATTGTATGCGTTCGTGTTGTTTGTTCAGGTGGCTAAGGAATGTGTTTAGCGTTTGTCGCCCATGCGGCCAGATCACGAACATGTCGTCAACGTATCTAAGCCAGACTGTCAGTCTTAGCGTGGCGGAATCAAGAGCCCTTTGCTCAAAGGTTTCGATGTAGAAGTTGGTGATTGGGGGGAATAGTGGTGAGCCATGGGCTCACCACTATCCTGTACCTTCTTTCTGTAGGTAAAATTTGTTTTGCCACACGAAGTAACCAGACTGTAGTACGTGGGCAAAGAGGGCCTATTGTCGGGTGGAAATTTGTTCTGTAGTAGGAGAATTGTGTCATTGATGGGGACATTAGTGAAAAGGGCAGAAACGTCAAAACTGACTAATTTGTCTCCATAATTTTCAAAAATGCATTCGGATCACCGTGTAAGCTTAAAAGAAAGGATTATATCCTTCAATTCTAATTGCTGACTTACAGCTCAATTATAGACTAAATATTGCTCGATAAATATCCAATTTATACCAGATTTTCTTTTTGCACCTTGTCATATGCCTTTTTCAGATCTAGTACAGATTAGATACAGATATTCTCATGATTTCTGAACTATTTGTCTTAAAGTGAAAATCCTATACCGACAACCTCTGAATCCATTTGTTCTTTTCCCAGCTTCCCCTTCTACAATTTTTCTTAGCTGTTTCTCCAGAATACTTGCATAAATTTTACCAAGACCACTCAGTAGGGAAATTCCTCTGTACTTCTCAAATTCAGTTTTATTTCCACTTTTATAGATGGGCACTATAAGAGCTCTACTCCAATCATCTGGATCTTGACATCCTCTGACTAAGCTTTTTGAATTATGCAATGTAGCCACTGCAAAACTTTTATAAAATACAGAAATTTGGATTTTTCATCCTTGTACAAGCAGATCAGCCATCAGAACACACACAATTTACAGACAAAAAATACTGGTGATGGATGGTAAATGATGTTGATGGTAGTTAAGTGTGTGTGTGTGTGTGTGTGTGTGTGTGTGTGTGTGTGGTAGGAGAATTAAGTAGTAGGCAAGATGGTTGGATGTGTGGAGTAGAGTGTCCTTCTGCAATGAGTCCTTGGACTCCTCGGAGGTGTCACATAATAATAATAATAATATTTGAGCATATTTGGTTGAATATCATCCATTCCTACTGCCTTTCCAAATTTCAGATTTTTGATGGCTTTTTCTATCTCAAGTAGTGATATGTATTCCCAATTGCATTCCTGTTGTTTCATTTAGTAGCCTTTCCAAGTTACTCCAGACATTTAGAATATCTTTATCTTCAATTTTTTTGTCACCTTGATTATCTCTGATTCCTTTTACAGTACTTTTTCCTCATTTTCAAACTTTTTTTTCAATATCCTCCAGAATATTTTGCCACCTTCTTGATATTTATTTTCTGTATTCTTACCAAAGTCTCCCTGTGACTTTTTTTTTTTAGCTAGTTTTACATAGTGCTTCACTTTCTTCCATTTTTCTCTGTATTCTCTAAGAACACAAGCTGACTCACTCAGCAACTTTTGATACACTTTCTTCTTTTCCTTCATTTACTCCTGAGACCATCATGGAGTTCTGATTTTTCTGTCCTTTCAGGTTACCTCACCACATGCCTCTGGCTGAATCGGTCAGTGTTTTCTTCACGTTTTGCCATTGAATCTCCAAGGTCTTGGTCTTTGGTCTTGTTTTCAAACTCCTTCATTTTTTTTTTTTTTGAATACTGTTTGTATATTTTAGTCTGTCATTCACCTCCAAAAGCTGCTCATCTTTGATTCACTTTAAAACTTACATATTCTTTTTTTCAATATTAACTTTGATTTTATCCTGCTGAAAACTAAATGGTGATCACTTTCAGTTTCAAATCCTCTGTATATGCTTGTGTCCTGAACCAGTGAGGAAAATGTTGTCAACAATAACATAGTCAAAATGAGATTTTTCTTATGTCTTGCATCTTCTCTCCACATGGATTTGTGTATATTTTTATTGAAACATAGTATTAGTAATAATTAGTCCATTTCCTGAACAGAAATCCAGTAGGAACTTAGCATTATTATTAGCTTTGCTCTCTTCTCCAAATTTTACCAAAATATTTTTATATGTCTGGTAATAATTTTTTACTCTGCTGCTTAGATCTCCAACAAGGACCAACGTTTTCTTTGTGTCAGCTGCCTTCTCTAATGCCTCAAAAAATTCCCCCATTTCTTCCTTAGTAGAATCTTCTATGGGACCATATGCACAAATAAGTTTCATTGTCTAGTTTCCCCTTTTGATATTTGCCCACATCACTCTACTTGATATTGCTTGGCCTTCAAGAAAGATTATCTTCATATTTGGTATTAAATACTATAGCTACTAATTCTTTTCCCTGTCTGTTATTGTCTGAATCTACCATATTGTATTTGTTGCTTAGAAAGATATAACTTGTTTTTATCATCTTTGTTTCAGTATTGCCTATTATGCTGGTACTTATCCAATTCTTCTTTCTGCTAGTTCCGCTTCTTTTCCACTGATTTTCCTTATGTTGATGGTGCCAATCTTGAAATCTGCTGATTCTATATTAGGATTTTGTTCTCAGGTATGTTCCAGCAGTTTACCTTTTGCTGTTGGTACCATGATGAAAACAACAGGACCTTGTTTAACCAGGTGATGCCCTGGCCAGTATGAAATTCTGTTATGTTGTACCATCATTTTGCATTATGGTTTAAGCCAATAAGAATACAATTTGGTCTGCTGAATCTCAGATTGCTACCCATCTTCATTTGTTCAGTACACAGATTAGTACCAGGTATACTTTGCCAAAACAAAGTATACCATGAGGTGAGGATTGGTCATTAGGTTAGAAACCATGGTCCATTCTACACATTTTTTAAAAGGCTATTCAGAGATCTCCTTCCAGTCATCCAACTTTGACTCTTAAACATCCTCATATATCTTAGACATGAATATTAAAATGGTGGTGATTTATCAAATAATTTGTCCAAAAGTTACAACTCGTGGCATCTAAACACATTCATTTTATCTTCATCTTCAAAAAAAAAATCACTTTCTACAGAATATTGCTGAAATATTTCGAAGAAGTTACAGGGTATGTCTGAAAAATTAAAAACCTTCCAGAAGCACATACCGATTCAGTCTGTGCTTACTGTAGTAAACCCTTGTAAACAAAAGGAACAATCTGTTATAGCAGAAGGTTTGTTATGAATTTCTTTTAGAATTGATGCTGTGGAGTTTTCCTGAGATCTTTCAGTAATTTGTTGTAATGAGTAAGTTTGCTATAACTGAGTTTGCAATAGTGTAAGAAAACTTCATTATTACTGTATTATTACAGCTGCCAAAGGCAGTGCTCCATTTTTAATGAAAGTTGTGTGAGATCAAAGTGAATGACATACATTAAAGTCCACCATGCATGGTTGATACTCAGTATACATCAGTGTAATTTGTGCACCATGCAGTGCTATTTATAATGAAGAGATAATATCTTCCAACTTTTCATATGATTGGCTGCTATGTATAATGACTTGTGCAGCTTACACATGTGTACATTCATCTGTGTAAGCTGCACAAGTGTGCAGCTTACACAGATGAATGTGCATTTTTGTTTCCATATTTTATATGCTAACATATCATTTTTTCTCTCATTCATCTTGCATTTTCAGTTAATTTTTCTGCATGAACATTTTTAGAACGAAGTCCAAAAAAGTTTACTCAGAAAAATTAGATATCAGAGAAATTACAAATTACATTTGATAATGATAAAATTACATTTTCTGATTATCAAAATAAAGGAATTTCACATTTTGGAGCAAAACACAGAAGGACCAGAACAAAGGATCATCCCTGGAAGTTGAATAAAGGTGTGGTCAGTAGTAGGGATGTGAGGAATAGTTTTTTTGCTTGGAGAGTGGTGAATGAGTGGAATCAGTTGCCTTAGTTGTGAGCTTTTGTTTTTTTCTGTTAATGGGTTCAAGGAGAGGTATAATAGATTGTGTAGATAGATTGAGTCTCCCATGATAAGTCTTCAGACTCCATGGAGGTGCCCGTATAATAATAATATATATTATATTCCTGATTTCAGTCTTTAGTGGCACTTGTGACATTCTAGATGAAAAAAACAAAAATTGAAACATATAGACATGAGACGAATAATTACACTTTATTAAATAAGATATTTCAGGTGGGATATAACAGATCATCTTCAGTAAACAGACAATTCAAACAGGAGATCAATAGATTTCAAAAGATATGAGCTACATGCTCATGCAATACAGTTCAGTAGATTGTTGCAAGATGCAATTTAAGACTCTCCCCAATTTTAAGTAAAGAAAGACAATCTTTATGGTTTAAGATGGGATGATGTATAAGTGATTCAACACTTGATGAACAAATGCTCAAATTTGAAGCAGCAATGGTATAAACGTCTCTTGGACTAGAAGATTTTATGGTCAGTGTCAACTCCATTCTTCTCTAGGCCAGACTTCTCAAGCTTATTATAGATGATACAGGATTGGTGTTCTTGTCATCTTTTCTCAATAAAACATTCTGTTCTATTGAGAAAATATCCTTTTCTCAATAGAACATTGATGGGAAACAATGGCACACTAAATTATGTTTCCTGAGAATCTTTGAAATTGGTTCAGTGATTCCAGCAATGGGTCTATAAGAATTGAAATGTGTTGAATTCCTCTGTGGAAAGAATTCTATAGGAATAATACTTAGGATGTTGTGATGGTCTAATTTCGGATCATGTGGGTTGGAGTAAAACATCAGCTGTTCAGCCAGAATTCGATGATGCGCAGGATTTCTTTTGCACGTTAGAACCACCTACCAGGAAATTAATTACAGCTCCACTAATAGCAAGATCAACAAACTGAATTCTACTGAATAAAGAAGAAGGTGTTCCTCTTAGATGTATTATTGATTGTATCGACTCTCCTACTTACTGGAAAAAATTCTTTTCACCTCTCTTCAGATTTCTTGACCAAAATAAAAACTTTTCCTTCAGCCAACTGATTGGTCAGTTTCGACATTCAGTCCTTATTTATGAATGTTCTTCCAGTTATTATTAAGATTTTTCTCAGACATTGTCAATCTTTTTAATTTCATCATTCACTCTAGCTATTTTGTCTGCAAAGAAAACTCTAGGACCAATTCTGCCTTGATCATCTAGAAGTCATCCTCTTTTCCTTCATACAACCCCAATCACCATTCTGAGTATGCTATGTGAATGATATTTTCACCTTATAGCCTTACTTTGAAGATACCCTGACCAAACCAAAATCAAACCAAACCCTTTTCCTAACTAAAATCAACAACATGCATCTTTGTATCATTTCACCATGTAGAGATTCTCATTCCTTATGTTGCTGAAATCTCAAAACCAGTTTTAAAGATCTTTAAGAAATATAATCTGCTCTCTTTTTTTTTTAATCAACAAACTCTCCTCTTTGTTATCTTCCATAAAGATAAATGGTTTCTTTCCCTCCCAGATGCCAATCAAGTCCATCATGATTGGCATCTCTTTTCCCTTTGATCAAACAGGATGTTTTTGAGAAAACACCACATAAGAACAATATCTCAATAAACCTGAGAAGTCTGATTTAACAGAGCATAGAGTTGACACTAAGCATAGAATCTTCTTGGAAATCTGAGACTCGTCTACTATACCCTGTAGCCTCAAATTTGAGCATTGGTTCAAGGAGTGCTGAAGTGTTACTACATTGTTGCAACTTAAACGTAACAACTGTCTTCATTTATCTAAAATTTGGAAGCATCTTATTAGTTGTGAGCAGCAGTTTTTTTTTTTTCTTTTCTAATTGCCATTCAATCTACTTTAGTGCACTAGTGTGCAGCTTGTATCTTTTGAAATGCATTGTTGTTATTCTGCCTTGTTTGAATTGGCTGGTCCCTGAAGGTGATCTGTTAGATTTAGATTAAAATATTTGATTTGCTTTAATAAAGTATCATTAAACTTCTTGTGTCTACATGTTTGATTTTTATATACCAGATTATTGTGTATTTTTAAATGCATCTTATTAGTCAAAGAGAAATGAAGAGGCACTAGAGATGGTAGGTGAAAACAGAAACAAAGGACATTCTTGAAGGTCCTCTTGAGGGAAGGAGAGGAAGACAAAGACCGGAGTGGATGAAAAATATAGAAGGAATGGACCTATCTCTCATTCGAGAGATAGGTCCATTCTTAGAATAGGACATAGTGGAGACGCATAGTAGTGGAGGGAGAGGACACCTGACAAGACAAGATAAGTGCATAATATATATATATATAATAGGGTGTACATGTAACTAGTGGTGAGTTATAAGGGGCTCGCCCAAACCCTTTGTTAAATTTTTCTCAAATTTGAGAGTCCCTTGTTCTTCTTGTTTACTTTTTGATTTTTTCAAAAAAAAAACAACATAATTTTTTGAAATATATTAACAACAAACTCATACGGTAACCTAACAAAGTGATTTTATTAAATAAAATATTATAGTTACTGTTACTATAATTTTACAAATAAGAATTCACTTTTGGTAATCACATATAAATAAAATGGACTATAAAATAATGGCTATTGATCGGTACCGTTGATTATCACTTGAAGTATAAAAACAAAAGAGAAATTATAACATATTTCAATGTTATTGAAAAACCAACCATATGGCTTCGCTACATTGATGATGTGTTCGCTATTTGGCCACATGGCTCTGAAACACTCCTCTTCTTCTCAACACACTTAAACAACCAACACCCCAGAATCAAGTTCACCCTGGAAAAAGAGGAAAACAACAACCTCCCTTTCCTAGACACACTAGTCACCCACCAGCCTGATGGAACCTTGGTTTTCTCAGTTTATAGAAAACCCACCCATACAGGCAGATACATTCACCAACAATTCCCCCCCCCACACACACACACAACAATATGGAGTGGTGAAAACACTATACAACAGGGCTAAACTAATCTGTTCTAACGACATGGCCCTAAACACTGAACTAAATTAGATCCTCAAAACTTTCTCAGCCAATGGCTATTCCCCCCCCCAAAAAAAAAAAAATCCAAAAAATATTAAAACCTACAAACCACAGCCCCCCCCCCCCCCCCCTACAACAAGGATTACTCTAAATCCATCACCATTCCCTACATCCGAGGCACCTCGGAAAAAATTACCAAAATCTTAAAAAAACATGACCCAACCTCCTGTTACAGGCCTTCAGAAAATTGGCATCCCTTATCCACTCCACTAAAGACCAACCACTTCCCCTAGACTTACCTGGTGTATACCAGGTCCCTTGCAGTTGTAAACTGTCTTACTTTGGCCAAACAGCGAATATCAAAATTTCTGAACACAAAGACTACATCCGTTTTCACAAGTACAGCCATTCTGGTCTTACAGACCATGCTCTGGATTTACGCCACAGAATACAATGGAAGAAAGCTACAGTAATGCACCGTAGCAAATACAAATTCGAAAGACTATTTATGGAATCAGCCTCAGTCCTAAGAAACTCTCCAAACCTCAACAAATTTGGTTGTATGCGACTGCCCCAAATTTGGGAAGCTTACATCAGCAGACCTTCAGCCCAATGGCCAAGAACACCTACTTAGCCTGCTAGAGGACACCATCAGGACTTTTAGGAGAACAATAGCTTCATCTCTTCATTCTCAGTTACTGTGTTGTATTGCCTATGTGCACGTGCCATTTTTTTTGTGAGTTCCTTTTGAAGATGGTAACGTGACGATGCCGAAATATCGGAAATATTTATTAAAGTATTATTAAAGTATTAATTTATATTCGTATCTACGTTGTTCAATTCCTTAAGTGATTTAGTAATGCATAACCAATGTATAAGCCTGTCTACGAGGATTGTGTGCAAATATTTCATGTTTAGATCATGAAACATTTGTTTAAAAATGATAGCCTTTACAGGTTGATTGTCCCTTCATACTTTTTGATTAAGGAGTACACAAGCTGTATTAATAAAAGTTTTTGTGTGAAATACGGCTCTTTTTTGCTCGATGATGCAAGCCCTTTGTTAAAATTTTCATAACTCACCACTGCATGTAACTTTTTTTAAAAAAAAACAGGTGCAGTAATCCCTCGATTAATGTGCTCCCAATTAGTGCATTTTTGATTAGTGTGTCATTTTTTTTCGATACCCAAATTTGATTAGTGCACCCATCTTAAAAATAAATGTTACAGATTTTAAAAATTTTCTATCTATACGTTTTTTATGGTTAACTATTTAAAAAAATCACTCACCAGAATGAAATAATTTAGTTACTGATTTAAAACATTTTACAAAGTTATTTTTAATGGCATACTACACTACTTCCATGGCATACTACACTACTTCCATGTATGCTACGTATACTATGTTCCAAATTTTTACCGCCAAAATTTATGTCGTCTGATAATTACATAGCATTTTCCTGATTGTATCTCATGCCTCCTTTGCAATTATTTTCCTTACATTTTTTTATTTTTATTTTAAAGTATTTTCCCAGCCTTTCATCATGAGTAAAAGAATTAGTGAGCAAAAAAGTGAAAGTATGAAAATGATTCGAAAAGTAATCTCATTGGAAGAAAAACTTGAAATAATAAAGAAAGTGAACAAAACAAGGCGAGTCCAGAGAAAAGATAAGACAAGAACATAAAAATGGGTGAATCAACTATAAGAGCAATTTTAAGCAAAGCTGCTGAATACAAAGTATTATAATGATTGAATTAGAGAGACTTCTCTGTACACGGATCGAAGATTGTAACCAAAAACAGATCCTGCTAAGAACTGACCTTATTAAATCAAAAGTATTAAGTCTCTTTGCAACCTTGAAAAAAAAAGTTATCAATGATGGAAAAGAAGAATCCCACGTTAGTGCTGGGTGGTTTGAGAAATAGCCTACATAATGTTCTAATCACAGGCAAAGCTGAAAGTGCTGATAAGGAGGTGGGCTCAAATTATCTGAAGAAAATTTGAGCCCAACTCCTTGAGATTTGAAGAAAATTGTTTAAGAAGGGGGCTATTGTGACCAACAAATATTTAATGTCAATGAAACTGGCCTTTTTTTGGAAGCCAATGCCTTCCGAGACTTTTTTAGTTAAATTGGAGAAATCTCAGCCTGCTTATAAAGTCGAATGAAATTACTGCTAGCAATATGCGATCCATTTGGAAGCACATTCTTCCACATTGTGCAAATGATTGTAGAGGCTTTTCAAATGAATCTAAGCTAATTAAATCTCATTCTGAGAAACTGATTGATTCAGACCTGCTAAATTTAGATAGATGCACAGCGGGAAGATCCTGAAGAAAATTTAATTACTGACAAGCCCAAACAGATTTCACAGAAACAAATTTAAAATATTTTTTGCGCAACTAAAACTTTTAAGTAGCAATGCTTAGAGACTGGCCCTTGTGAAGAGAAGCAGGAAAATTTGCAGAAGAGGCAGTTGTATGAAAAAAAGAAGCAGAATGCCTGCCAGAATAATAGATTTATATTTTGAATATGTTTTATTGTCTTTCAGCTTCATAGTTTTCCTTTAACTAGGCCCTGAGACATACCCTAATTATTTTATTAAAAAAAAATCAAGGGTAAAAAAAGAAATTTGAGGAACGAATTATACTTTTTTCCATTTTTATTATACTCGATTAGTGCATTTTCAATTAATGCGACTGTTTTAAAGAATGCATTAGGTGCACTAATCGAGGGATTGCTGTATTCTCCTAGATAATAGCTTAAAAGTTGTGGTAAAATGTGGAATTGTAACAGAAGTGAGGCTGTTATAATGCTCAACTTTGCTTCTTTCCTGGTGATATGATTATCTTATTGGTTTCTTAAAGTGAAACTAAAATGATTACATATTGATGCCAATCCCTTCCCCCACCTAGAATTTCCATTTTTAAGAAATGATTATGTTTTTTAGCCATAACAAGAGAAAAATATGAACTAATAATATCAAGTTGACTAGAATTTCTTGGTAGTCTTAGCATATTAAAGCAGATACATTTGCTCTAAAAGAAAGTAATAGAAATTAACTTCTTTTCATTCTTGAGCTTCTATAGCTAAAAATGTGCTCTTTTTTTTAGAAACAAATGCTAAAAGAAATTGAATGCAAAAAGCAGGAAGCTTAAGTTGCTTACTGATTTAATTCTTCAAGGAAGTAGATACTTAATTTAGATGGAAGCAATGTTGAGGCTTCTTTGTTATGACAGAAATCAACTTTTGTAATGTTTTCATATCTGGATGAGTAGCACTTGAACAAAAGGAATTCCATCAGTGATCAGTGATATATTTCTCTTTTTCAGACTATTGAATGGTGTCAGATATTCAGTATAGGTGGTTTACTGATTATGCTACTGTTTTGAGAGAATATAATTTATTCAAAATAAATACTCAACATTTTGAACTTCTTCATTCTTATAGTGTAGTGACCATTGAAATATAAGAATTGTGGAGAAAGCAAGGATTTTAATTGTGCATTAGAATATCAAAAAGACTTTTGGAAAAAATTGAAATTCTATGGAAATATGAGCTTAGGGTGACTTTCAAACTACCTTTCTAAACTTGGTGTTTTCTTTGGTTGGGATTCCCATTATTATTATTATTATTTTATTCACATAATTGATACACAGTCAAAACAAGATATCATATAAACAACAAATTGATTGGTGATACAGAACAATTCAGATTCTATCCAAGAATCTAAGAATAGTCCGTTGGGTAGCGTCGTAAAATATGGACTGTTCCAAGTAGGTCATATGGGGTCACTTTGTTGATGTTTAATTGCTGTAAATAGTTGGATAGCTTCTTTGAAGTTGCACTAAATGCACCGATAACTATTGGGATGACTTTGGTGTGTTTAAGCCACAGTCGGCCAACTTCGATTGCCAGATCTATTATTATTATTCAGGCCTCCATGGAGTCAAGAGACTCATTGCTGGAGGTCCTACCTAGGAAACACAGAGTCTGTCATACCACTCCTTGAATTAACTGGCCATTCTTGCTCTCACCACTCTATCAGGTAATGCATTCCACAGTTCCATCACCCTCCACGCAAAGAAACCACTCCTCATCTTCTTGCTCGCAGCTTTCTTTCATACTTTCCAGGGATGGGGGTGATTATCTTCCTGAGAATTTGTAACATCAGCCACTTCTGTTTCATTGACTTAAGAATGATGCCTTCTAAAAATTAAAGATGCCTCGAAATTTTATTCTTGGTTTCGTTTCATCCTTTATCCAAGTGTAAGTAAACAAAGTTTGCACATGAAGTAACTTCATGACTGGGTTACTTGTATATAGAGACTAATGACTTCACATCAATTGCCTTAGTATCCCATAATGCAAGGTACATATCCTTATGGACATGTATAATGCTGTGCATTATGGGAAGGCAATTGATGTGAAGTCATTAGTCTCTATATACAAGTAACCCAGTCATGAAGTTACTTCATGTGCAAACTTTGTTTACTTACACTTGGATAAAGGATGAAACGAAACCAAGAATCAGGAGTATAATGAGTTTAAGTATGGGGATACCCCTGAGTGATTGACAAGATCGCTCTGAATCTCACTGAGTGATCTAAAGGATCACTATTAAACTCATTATACTCCTGACCTGAATTTGCCTGCCACTGGTAGTTCCACCCAGTGACAGGCAAAAACCTGCCACCAAGTAGAGCGTCTCTACTCCCTAGGAAGTAAGCAAACCCAATGACAAGCATTAATAAATGTCATCAGTGGGAGCCAGACCCAGAAGAGATTCCACGGTTGAAGTAATGAAGCAATCATATATTTCTCTGGATTAGAGATAGATGTTGAATATTTTTTCACTTGGTTATACTATAAATTAAAGATGCCAAGAAATTATACTCTTGGTTTAATCCATTAATCATCCGTTTTTTTTTTTTTTTGTTTTTTTTTAATCAATCCATTGGTTAATCCATTAAATCAATCCATAAAACCTGCTTTCCTGTGCTAGAGATCAACTAACTCGGGAACCGGTCAAAGAGAGACTTAGAAAAAGTTCCTCCAGTTGGCAACTAGACTTGAACTTAAGTCTGTCTACAGGCAGCCTAGTGCAGAGGATGAAAGCACCATTTTTACTGAGCTATACAAGCCTGTGTAGCTCGTTATTTGAATTTTGATTCTCAAGAATACATCATATTTTCAAGAGAGTAGTACAATCTGTAAGGCATCTACATCAAACAGTAATCATATTTATAGAACTATCTGTGCTAAAAGTTCTTCATAGGTATATATAAAGAACCAGTTGTAAAACTTAAAACAAAATTCTAAATCAGATGTGAATCTGCAGGTATTTGAAAATGCAAGCAGTCTGTGAAATAATTCTTATTATAAGCATTGTTGCAACTTTCTTGCTCTTCTGGGCTTGAGGAATTTTGCAGTTTGAAAAGGATTAGCACCTATTCCAAGAAGATATAATTAAAAATCATATGAGATTACTCTCATGAACGTTATGTGTACATATCACATATCAGCTGCTGAATTAGAAACTTTTATTTAATACCATGTTGGGCCTCCTCCCTAATTACAGGACATATGTATTTTGAGGAGCCTGTGTAGCTCAGTGGATGTGACGTTTGCACGCCACGGTGCTTGACTGCACAAAGGAAGGCTTCTTGGTTTCGAATCTAGTCAATGACTAGAAGAAATTTTTCTGAGCTTTTTTTTCAACTGGTTCCTGAGTTAGTCAATCTCTGGCATGGGCAAGCAGGTTTTTTCTCCTGGAAACTCAGGTATATCGCCCCGTAAACTCAAGAAAATTGACTGTAGAACCCACATTATTTTAGACATTAAATACGAGTGTTAAGGTTAGGGACCACGAGATGGCGGCACTTGTTGAGCCATCTCTCTTCACTGCGTGCCGCTTAATTAATGATAGCCTTGGGCCAGTTATTTCTAATTGGGTACCAGTGGAGATTGAACTGCCCACTCAGTCTCCAAAAAAGTTAGATAGGGCTAAAGCAGCCTTGCCTACTCCCTATATATGGGAATAAAAAGACGTTAGCTGATTTTTATTTTTATTTTTTCGATGTATTTTGGCATAGATTCTACAAGTTGTTGGATTGTATCTACTTCAAAAACATACCAGGTGTTCACGAAACAGTACTTTAACTAGCTCAGATTTCATGGAAGAGAACTTTGCTCCCAGATATGTTTTTCTAACATGTCCCATACATTCTCAGAGTTCAGATCCAGACTTTGTTGTGGCCAACGAAGATGGTGGAAGTTACTATCATGCTCGCTAAACCTCTGCTGAACAATTCTTGCATGACTGACAGTAGCGTTGTCGTCTATGAAACAACTGTCACCTGCTAGATAAAAACTCAATATTGCAGGATGGATGTGATCAGCAACATTGTTTAGATCTTCCTTGGAGGACACCTGACCTTCCAGCAATATCATGGAACCCATTCTGTACCAATAGAACATGCCCCACACCATGTCACCACTTCCAGAACCTTAAGTTGTATTTACAAGGCAAGTTGGGTTCATTGCTTCACTGGGCTCCTGCCAAACTCTCTGCCTACTGTTGGTACAGAATAAGGTGTACCATGACTTTTTTTTTTTTACAGTCTTCCAGTCCAATTATTATGGAGTTTCTGATACTACTATAGACAATCTTTCCAGTTCTTTGTGGAAACCAGTGGTTTCTGTATAGGCATGCAACTGCCATTACCAATCCTTTTCAATTCCCTGCACATAGGTGACTAAGATATATCCACCAATATCTTATTGGTGGATATAATGACAGCCTTCATTAAATGCTTTGGTCAATTCCTGCATACAGGAAATTTTGTTTGTCCAAACAAGCCTTCTCAGACAATGGCATCTTGTTCCTGACAGACTGTCTTATGATCACAGTTATGCCTCATAGACAATCGATGCGGATTATTTTTCTGCTGATTAAACACCCTGGGATATCTCAACTTTTGAGAAACCAAAACCACTCAACTCTGCTGTTTTCAAAATCATAGCTCTAGCCAGACAGGCACCCTCAATAAGTGCTTTATCAAACTCCAAAGAATCCTTTGTTTTTCACAATGCTATTAACACTATTGAGGGTTGAAAACCGGCAGCATTCTTAAATAGTTGCCTAGAACATATGGTGATGCGCAAATATTTTGCATATATGCTGCATAAGGGATATTTGCATACATATATATCTGCATAAAGGTTTCTGATTCAGGGATGCTACTGATATCCAGTCTATACAAATGATTTGAATAGACTGGAAATCTGGGTAAATGAAAATGGCTATCGGTTTAATGTTAGTAAGTGTAAAGTTATGCACTTTGGCATGATTAGAGTTCCAGCGGAAGGAATGTATGATAGTTCCATTGCACAAGGGTGGTGCAAAATCTGATGTTTCTAACTACCGACCTATTAGTATCTCTGGTGTGGTAGTGAAGATTTTAGAGAAGTTGGTAAGAACTCACATGCAGAAATGGGTAGACAAGCATTCTATACTTTGCACGGAACATCATGGGTTTACTAAAGGAAGGTCATGTTTTAGCAATTTGCTCATATTTTATAACAGTGTTACAACTGAGTTGGATAAAGGGAATGGATACACTATGATAATGTTGGATTTTTCTAAGGCATTTGATAGGATACCACATGATAGGCTGTTGCATAAACTGGAGTATATGGGATTAGATCCAAGTCAATATAATCTATTGACTTGAATCAGGGGATGGTTGACAGACAGATATCAAAAAGTGGTATACAGTGGGTGTGAATCTGCCAGAGTTAAGGTAACCAGTGGTGTACCTCAAGGTTCAATCCTTGGACCATTATTGTTCAATCTATACATTAATGACATCAAGCAGGGTCTATCATCAGATTTGCAATTGTTTGCTGATGATGCGAAGATAGGCAGGACAATCAGGGATGCTACTGATATTCAGCAATTACAAAATGATTTGAATAGACCAGAAATCTGGGCAAATGAAAATGGCTGTCAGGTTAATGTTAGTAAGTGTAAAGTTATGCACTTGGGCATGATTAGAGTTCAAGCAGCATATTATACTAGCAGGGTTATGCTACAAGAAACTGAAGAGGCAAGGGATCTTGGTGTATTGGTGGATAAGAATTTAAAGTTCAAAGATCACATAGCAAAAGTTTGCAAATACAACTCAGAGGATAATTGCTGTGTTGAAGCAAACATTGACATGTAAGGATAAGGAAGTAATTTTGCCTCTCTATAAGGCTTTGATAAGACCACACGTGGATTACTGTGTGCAGTAATTTGGTCTCCTGGGTTCCAAGGGGATAAAGAAGCTGTGGAAAGGGTGCAAAGAAGAGTTACAAAGATTATAATCTGGATTATGGGATTTAGATTATGAGGACAGATTGCGAGTATGTGGATTGCAGACTCTGGTTAACAGGAGAAAGAGGGGTGATATGTTAGAGGTCTATAAACTTTTGAATGAGTGTTATAGCATTTCAAATGATGAAATTTTTGGAAGGCAAGAAGAGAACACGGGGGCATCCATGGAAGTTAAGTTTGTTCACAATCAAGAAAGCAGTAAGAGCTAGGTTTTTCTCCCAGAAAGCAGTGAGTGAGTGAGTGGAATAATTTGTCCTTAGTGGGTAGTGAGTGCATGTAGTGTAAATGAATTTAAGGGAAAGTATGGTAGCTAGGTTGGGTAATTTACAGCCTCCCTCAATGAGTTCTTGACTCACTGGCGGTCTCAGATAATAATAATAGTAATTCAGTGACTGATATCTGTAGTATAAATAATCATTAAGAATTTGACATAATTTAAAAATTATGTCAAATTAGAATTATTAAAATTTATAAATTATTAAAATGTTTACACATATACATTCCGGAGCTTAAATAACTGAAATGTGTATGCCACAAAATATCTCAATTTTGTATTGACATCTTGTATATAATGCTTCTCAGAAAATGCCAATATTATCTAGGTTGAAGTGTTATTCTTGTAAAAAAAAAAAAAAAATACCCAGGAGAATCGATTTTCTGAGCTGGATTCATGATTAAGCTTAAAAAAAAAAAAAGGTACCATCAGAGCAAAAGTATCAGCTATTGATAAACTTTGTGTTTTGTTTTTTTGATTACAGTAATCGCTGTCAGAAAATTATCGCCACATTGAAAACTGATTTTGAGAGTGAGCAAAAAGCAGGAAACATCCTACCCAAAGGATGGTTGTGCCTTCTGGGCTCTGGTCAAAGCTATTGTACATAATTTCTGCCCAACACTACTCCCACTACTATCACACCCAGATGGTACAACTTTATCATCACCCTTAGAAAAAGCCAACCTCCTGGATACCAACTTCCACAGTTGATCATAGTAAATTTCTCCAACCATTCCAAACTCAACATGCCATTCAACAGGAGATCTACTAACCTATGTCACCAATCTCTGAACAAATACCATGGAATGGTTTGGCAAATCTCAAGTGGTTGCCCTTGATATCTCGAAGGCTTCTAAGTTTAGTATGAAGGTCGGCTCAGTAAACTCCTGTTATTTGGTCTCCCCCCCCCACGACTTCTGCAATTGGGTAGTCAGCTTTCTGATTGGATGCTTACTTTGAGTAATAGTGGATGGGTTCTTATCTTCTATCTATACAACTGACTGATGCTGGGGGTCTCTCAGGGCTCTGTTCTTTCACCCACCCTTCCCTTTTCCTTCTATGCATAAACGTTCTACTTCAGCCAACTGCCCCTCTAGTATATACAGTTTTGCTGATGACAGCACATTGCACTGTTCCTTTTTGTTTGACAAACCTTGCAAGCACAAATCACCACAACCTGCAGAGCTCTGATCTCTGCTAACTTAAATTCTAATCTTCAAAACACTTATCATTGGTGACCTTGTCAATTTCACTGCTAGCAAAACACAACTGTGCATTATTTCTCACAAAAAAAACCCTATCCTTCCTTGACAATACCCAGATCTCTATTCAGAATGAGATTTACCTTTTTTGGGGGGGAAATAACTCTAACCTCAAATCTCTTTCTCTCGCACAAACATATCACAAATATTGCCTCCTCTGCATCCAAAAAATTAAGAATTAGGCTTTCTCTTTCACTCGAGGCATTATTTTATCTCCAAACAGCTTCTAACCCTATACATATCATAAAACTGCCTGACCAACGAATAGTGCTCTCACATCTGGAGTGGTGCCCCTAAGAGCTCCCTAAAAATGCTTGAATTCAGTACTGAAAAGAAGTTAGATTGATTGACAACCTCTTTTTCACTAATACACTCCTCCAATTTTCACTCTGGTATTCAGTTTCTGCAGTTCCTGCACTTCTATAAATACATCTATGGCTGCTGTTCATCAGAATTGCCATCAATAATTCCCCCCAACCTCCTGTAAATCTATCCAAATGCATGAAGTGACTATCCAACATCCTCTTTCACAATTCAACTCAAATCCCACACAACAAATTTCTCCTCTTCATTCCACCCTTCCACTGCTGCCATTTGGAACAGTCTTCCACTTTTCCCAAGGAATATAATCCACAGCCTTTCAAGTCAAATTTGAGAAAGTTCCTTATTGTACTAGTGTACGTGCTATAGGTTGACTAACCTCTCATGGATGGATTCTCCATAAAAAAAAATAAAATAAAACATACTGTCATGATTTATTCTTTTTTTTTTTCATTAAGGTTATTAATTTTTTTTTAAATTTTTATTACAAGCTTTTGAAATAGGCAGTAGTCATAGATATTTGATTCATTCAAATGCTGTCTGATCAGGAGTTTGGCAGGAGTTTTGTCTAGTCTGGTTAAAAGATCGGAATAATATTCTCCAGTTATTGTTTTACCCTTTTCAAGATAATTAATAAACAAAATGCCTTTAGCATCCCAAAACATCGATGCCATGACCTTTCCTGCTGATGGAATCTACTTTGTCTTCTTTGGCACTGAACAACTGGCTTCTGTCCACTGTTTTGACTGCTGTTTGGATTCTGGTGTGTAATGTGGAATCCAAGTCTCATCCATAGTAATAAGTCGATGCACAAAATCAGTTTTATTCTTGTTAAAACGCTCCAAGCACTGTTCAGATATTTTCATGCGAGTGCGTTTTTGATCTGCTGTGAGCAAGCGTGGCACTCATCTTGCGCAAAGCTTTTTCATTTGAAATTCTTCATGCAAAATATATCCTACACGTTCTTTTGAAATGCTTATAGTCTCAGCAATTTCACGCACTTTGTCATCCAATACCATATCGTGCACCTGATCAATGATTTCTGGTCTTGTTACACTTTTTGGACGTCCTTCATGTGGATCATCTTTAAGGCTGGCATGGCCATGTTTAAACTTGGCAGCCCATTTCTTAATTGTCGAAAACTAAGAAGAAGAGTGCCTATAAACTTTTATGAACTTTGAATGAATTTCTTTTGGCATTAAACCTTCTTTTACAAAGAATTTTATAACCTTACTCAATTTTATCCATTTCAAGGGATACAAACAACACTTTTGCTTCAGACAGCTGTATAAAACAAACTACTTGATAATATGACTTGCACTTTCACATGGGTGCTTATGACAGATGTACCAACTTAGAAAAAAAAAATCTTGCCAATAGTGTTGCCATCTATGGTCGAGGCTGAGAACTTTTCAGACTCCTGTTTTTATATCTATCCACTGAGCATATTGTCTATCATGATTGTAGAGCATAGATTCAAGGGTTTTCTAAGATTTCGATAAGTTTATCATGAAGACAGTGTGAAACGTTTTTTCAAATTCTTTGAAGCAGAAGCAGATCTGTTTTTGTACAGCAGTTGATTTTTCACATATCATTCTGAGGTTGAGTATCATCATCACTTGTGCTTTTTTTTTTTTTTTACTTCTGAATCCTTATTATTCTTCAGCTATAATTTTATTTATCTAGTTTTGACATCTGTATGGTATTATTGTAATAAATAATTTCAAACCATTGCTCATTAAGCTGACTGTTCTTAATCAGCACATCTTAGTGAATTTAGCTTTTTTTTTTGTTATTGGAATGGTTATTGAGTTTTCGATAGTTTTAGGCAAGATACCATAATCATGAGTTAACAATTAAAATATTGTTCACTGGATGGTACTCTTATTTCGTAAATTTTTTAACACTTTATTTGTAACTAATTCTGAACCTAGTGCTTCATTTTTCTTTAAATTGAAAGGCCATCAATTTTATTTGCTTTGTTAGCTGTTAGATCTTCCTTATTGTCTGAATATAGGTTTTTAATATACTTCTCCCAGTGTATTAGGATATCTGGCTCTTCTAACAGCACATTGCCTTATTTTATTATTTTTTATACATTTGAGTTGTCTATTCCTTTTCTTTCCTGTAAGTTATTTTATCTTATATTTTGTAAAACCATGGCAGCTGTCTATTTGATTATAAAAATTAAATATTTCATTTAAAAAAAAAAAAAAAAAACTACTGACACCTTTTACTCCTCATAGGGAAAGGCAAGTCCATTGGTAACCAATCACAAACAGATGGGCATTGCCATCTTGTGGTCTCTAATACAATACATTAATATCTGAAAGAGTGTGGATTCTACAGTCAGTTTTCTTGAGTTTACAGGATGATAAACCTCAGTTTCTGGTGTGTGCGTGCGGGGGGGGGGATTCTGCTTGCCTGTGCCAGGAATCCACTAATTTAGGAATTGATCAAAGAAAGGGTTAGAAAACATTCCTCTAGTCAGCGACTAGAATGAAACTTGGATGCAAACACTATTTCCACAGGACTGCACAGGGCTTCTTATTTGATTTTTGATAATAAAATTAAAATAAGTCATTTATCATCTAGTTCAGATTACTGATGTTTCATTGTAATTTAATAATAAATGAAATAATAAGAGAACAAGTTAATTTTGATTTTTCATTTTTACTAAAGGCTTTTTTTTCTTTTTTTTTTTCACTCTAAATGAACAGTTAGAAGAATCACTTGACCATCCATTAATTCCTCAGCTTTGCATTCCTGATCCCACAAGTGCTAAAGCAAGCTTGGCATACAAGTGGTAGGACAAGTCTTTATTTGCAAAAACTTTTTAATGCTGATATTTGTCAGTTAAAATAAATTTGTCAAGAAATTATATTCTTGTTTTATTCTTTATCCAAGTGTAAGCAAACAAATTTTGCATATGAAGTATCTTCACATCTAAGCTACTTGTATATAGAGGCTGATGACTTCACATCAATTGCCTTAGTATCCCACAATGTAAAGCGTATCCAGCACCCTTTCAGACATGTGTAATGAATGCTATGTGAATAGATTTGAAAATCGAGATGTAAGTAGAAGACATTAGAATAACAATAAATAAATTTGGATGCCACTTACATTATTATTTATTTTTGTAGAATTTTTTGCTATGTTCATAGCCATTTTTAGTATAGTAGGAAGCAATAAACATAAAAATGATGTTCCTGCAGTTAATTTGGTATCGACTGCAGGAAGATAACTCCATCTACATTATTAAATTTAGACAAATAAAATGAAATTTCAAATTTAAATAATTAATTAATTACAATTTTTATGAAACATGAGTGATGAGTATATTAAGGATAACTTCCCAAAATTGAGAAAGCTTAAGGCAATAATTTTTGTTGAGGTTAGGATTGTGAATATGTACTTCACAGTTCTTGTTATATAATCTTTCCAGAAGAAAATAACTTTTGTGTAAAACATCAGTATTATTCTGCTGAATTCTATGCTTAGTAGACAAGCCATCGCTCGCTAAACCAGATCTATTGGACGCTTGAAATAAAATATATTCTTAATGTTCTTCAAGACAAATTTGAGCAGAATAACAAGTCTGTCCATAATAACACACACTGAAGAACAGGGGATTCTGTAAACTCCAGAATAAGAAAAAAGAGGATATTTGTCTTTTGGAGAGAAAGATGGTATTTAGTTTTATGAAATGGACAGAAAGAGACTTTTAGGTCAAGCTGGCAAGGAAGGCTTACAATTTTTTTCTGATAGTCCTTTAACATCTGAAGCAGAAAAATTCTAGGAACTTCTTCTTGAGGAGAATTAAGATCACAGCAATAATTATTAATTTTTTTATTGATTGCATTTCACATTATAACCATTGGAGATGAAGATAGTTCTGATAATAGGCTGTTCATTGTTTAAAAGAGAATCAGTTAAACAAATTTTATGAGCACTGTCAACTAAAGATTTAACACATTTCTGATGTGTGTGATAATGTGAAGCAGCATTAATGTATTTGCTATGAGTTAGTTTTCTGTCTACAGAATACTACAGACTGCCATTAGGTTGATGCAGAATGAGAACATCCAGAAAAGGAAGACAACCATTATCTTCGAGTGTAAATTTAATTCTTTGGTTTACTGAATTAATTTTCTCAAGAAATTCATGTAGATCACACAAACAAGAGTTCCATCCAGCAAAGAAAATTATCAACATATATGTACCAAATGGATGGCGTAGATGAAAAACATTAAGAATATATTATTCAAAACCTCCAAAAATGTAATAACAACATAATTATTATCAGAGCTGACAAAGGTTGCACAGTTATGGTTCATGCTAAAAATGATTACTTTAGAAAACTGTCTTCTACTTCAAAATCATACCACTCGCAAATGCATTAATATTTAGTTATGGATTTTTGTACTTCATCATTCATAGCTTTGAATTTTCCTACAGTTTGTTGAAGATACACTAAAACCATTTGTGAAAAAAAAATTTATGACAAAAAAAGTGTTGATCCTGTATAGTTTTATAATGAAAGAGATTCTTCACTAATCAAGATAAAACTGTATAATCATGATGAAATAGGGTGGATGCACATAATGAATCCAAAAGCAGATGTCATAATGAGTGGTACTCAAATGGTCCAGTTTGCCGAAAACATTCATGACAGACTTCTAGTAAAATAAAGGGAAATTTGAGGGATCAGTATGGTGGTTTCACAGTTGGAGAGTTACATTCAAATTAACTTCTGCATTACTAACATGTTACAATTTTTATCATGACTAAATCTCAACACTGTTTTCATTTATTCAATAGGATATACATCATTGTGACCAAGCCCTTCTCACCAAGGGCAATTTTTTATGTGTTTCAATAAGGAAATACTGTGAGTAGGCATATTTAAATAAATTATAATACCAGAATATTTCGGACAAACAGGAAGATCTGCTTTTATTCAGCTAGAAGAACACAAGTCTTATATTCAATACCTTGAGCCTGAACAGTCTGGACTTGAGGAGCATGCTATCAACACTAGACATAGAGTTCATTGGAACAAGATAAGAGTTGTTCACAAAAGTCAGTTCCTCATGGAATGGCTTGATAAAGAAACATGTGAAACTTAACTTCACTCTCTTAACTTAAACAGATCCGATGGTCTATGTCTATCCCCTTTATGGGAGATAGTACTTTTTTATCAGCTAATCTTTCCTAACTTTATTTTATTTAATTGTAGGTGTGTGATCAGCCATTGTCAATCTACTGCTGGACGAAGACCTTTCCAAGATTACTCCAAAACTGTCTGTCTCTGGATCTCCTTTCCCATGTCACTCCTGCAAATCTGATGATATCATCAATCCATCATAATTTAGGTCAGTGTCGTGGTCATTTTTTCCTCTCGTGGAATCCAATCCAGTACTTCTTTTGTCCATCATTGATCCTGTCTTCGAGCAATATGGCCAGTCCATTGCCACTTCAGATGTTTCACTCATCCTATGATGTCAGAAACTTTGGGTTGATTTCTTATCCACATATTCTTTTTTGATCCAGTCTTGTGATACCAAGAATCTAAATTGCGTTGTTCTTAAAATTTGAATTTCTTTTGCCTTTAGTATCCATGTTTCACAACCATATGTCAATATAGGAAGAATACATTGGTTAAAAACTTTTCTCTTCAGACATAATGGTAGTTGGCTTTTGAATGTTAATTGTAATTTTCGAAATGCTTTCTACCCAAGCATTCTGCATCTTTTAATTTCATCCATGATATTTTGTTCCATTGATATCTGTTGTCCTATGTATATGTAATGATGTTCTTGTTTAATTTTCATCATTGCTGATTTTTATTATTTCTAGTTTGACATAACTTGGATCTTTTTTAGGCCAGCTGTTTTGCTAGCAATTTAGAATTCATGGATATGTCTGTAATTCATGCACAGTTGAAGTAAAGATGACTATGTCATTTGCAACACATAAATAGCTTAAATAGCTTCCATTTATCTTCAGACTTTTCCCTCCCCAATCAAGAAGTTTGAATGTTTCTTGAATAATTTTGAATGATTTTGTAAATAATTTTGTAGATATACAAAATTTCCACAGTAGAAATGTTTCCATTGAAATGAATTGCTGCTGTGTCATTGGTGTATGCTAATTTGATGGTCCTGATGTATGGCTCCTCCACTTGTTGGTTTTGTAATGCTTTAAGTATTGCACAAGTTTTTACCGAATCAAAGGCTTTCTCATAATCAATAAAACCAAGACATAATGGGAACTGATATTCAATACATCATTCAGTAATCTGTTGTACAACTTAAATATGGTCCATTGTACTAAAGCCACTTCAAAAGCCTGCCTGTTCTTTTGGTTGTGCTAGGTCTAGAGTCATACAAAGCATATGAGCCAAGACTTTTGTAAACCACCAATAGTAGACTGATGGGTCAGTAGTTTGTCAAGTCTTCTTCCCTAATTTTGATACATAGAAAAGGTCTTCACCTTTTCTATGTATTAAATAAAATATGTATCAAAATTTAGGGTAGCCTTCTTCCATGTTCCTGGTATGTCATTTTTCTTCGGACATAAGATAAATAGCTTTGCTAAGATTTTGTAGATCATTTCTACACCAGCTTTTAGAAGTTCATCTGTAACTCGATCCTCACCTACAGCTTTTCCATTTTGCAAGCTTTGGATGCTCCACATAACATCTTCTGGTAAAATCTGTGGTACTTCAGCTATTTCATAATTGTCTTCTTCTTCTTCATTTAATTTGTCATCGTGATATAATATTGAGTAAAATTCTTCAATTCTTTTTGCTATGGCATATCTATCTCTGGTTATGGTCCCAGCTTGTAGTTTGACTGCAACCATCTGTTTATTACTGTTCATCAATTGCTGTTTGGCTTTTTTGAGATTACAGTTGTTTTCAATTGTTTGTTGTATGAATTTACAATTAAATATTCTTATTGCTTCTGTGATACATTTTGTGATCATTTTTCACAATTCAGTGAAAAATGATCTTTTATTCTGTAGGCTATTTGATTCTTTCATCTCTCTTCATTTCTTCATAAGCTATTTTGTTTCTTTGGAAATTTTGTCTTGTTTCTGTTGTGTGGTACCAGCTGTTTCAAATGAGCTTCGTAAAAGATTTTGGGTGATAATGTCATTACTTTCTGATGGATCAGTATTGTCATCTATATGAGGGCTGTTCAGTAAGTCCGTGCCAAGTCTAAGAGATGGTGCCACCAGTACATATCGAGGTTATTTTTAGTTGCTGGATCACACACTAAGTTTCAGTCAGATAAATCTGTTACTCTGTGTTTGGCGTTCATTTGAATCGATCAAGTACCGTGATTTGTGAAAAATGGATGAGAAAGAATTTTTGTGTATTGATTAAACATTACTTTTTGAAACCAAAGCTAAGCTTGATAAATATTATAGTGAGTCTGCACCTTCGATTAGAACAGTTTATAAGTGGTTTGGTAACCTTCAAAGTGGCCATATGAGCATAAGTGATGCTGAACGTTGTGGACGCCCTGTTGAAGTCACTACTCCAGAAATTATTGAAAAAATCCATGATATGGTGATGGATGATAGAAGAGTGAAGGTGCATGAAATTGCTAAGGCTGTGGGCATCTCAAATGACTGCATACATAATATTTTACATGAACATTTACATATGATAAAAATATCCACAAGATGGGTGCTGCATTTGCTCACACTGGATCAAAAGCATCAACGTGTGAACTGTTGCAAGGACAGCTTGAAGCTGTTTCAATGGAATCCAGAAGAATTTTTGCATCGTTTTGTAACAGTGGACAAAACATGGATTCATCACTACCAGCCTGAGACTAAGGAACAGACTAAGGAACTTGAATGGAAAAAGTCACTTTGTGTGATGATTCAAACCCAGATCTTTCTGACCAGAGGATATTGTTACCTTCATAGCTATGGAGGTTATATAATCAAACAAAATGAAGTCTCTTCTTCATTGTTATATTATTCTTCATTTGTCTTATGTATATAATCTGCATTGTCATCTAATGCATTGCTAATTCCACAACTTTTAGATGACTCTTGTCTTGAATTTTGTCAAGATTTCGGAACACACAAATATGATTTACTGCCAATATCATGAACCACAACTCAGGCAAAGCAGGCTGCCTCTTGATATATATACTAAAGATATGTATATTTATACTGAGGATTACAGTAATTCTTAACCTCGGTGTGTAAACCTGAAGTCTGTTTACTTGGTAATATAAATATCCAGAAAATTTCAGAGCTAGTGTAAAATATTTCTTTTCTTTACCTTTTTACTTTATCTGTTTAGTTATCTATGTTCTTACTTAAGCTTTTTCTTGCCTCCCCTCTTTATCTGTGGTTAGTTAGACCTCGTGTTGTAAGTCTATCTAACGTAACAGTCCCTGAGCAATCGCATAATATCAATTAAGAAATTTATTTATTCATAATGACTGTGCCACTTAATTGACCTTTTTATGTTTGATAGGGCGAGAAGATAACAAAAATAAATTAATACTTCAATACAATCTTTACATGCAAGTCGTAGCTTGTTACTTTATTCTATTCCCACAGGTTCAATATTATTTAGGAATAGTGCATTGGCTAAGGAATGAGAACCAAGTAATTACAAAACAAAAACATGCTTAGTATCAAACTAAAGGATATGATACAAAGCACATAAAAGTAATTAAAAGATTCACTTAATCTAAAGCACTATAACACACAAAACAATCTTTGCATCTAAGGGACATAAACTATAGTGCGTGAACTATCTGAAAATAACTTAATCAAATAACATAATCAAAAGCACTTTAACACACAATATTACTTGCTATCTGAGCAACAGAAACTATAGTGCTTTCACTATCAGAAAAACCTATTGTGCCTTGAGATAAAGGTGTCTTCTATGACACAACTTGGCCTGCAAGCATGCATAAATATTCCAAGAAGGATCACATTAACTTTCCTCCATACTTAATTGATATTAATTCAGACATTATCACAAGCAACTTTTGAATTAGACATATTTAACAATACAAGTTCTTCCTTTATTCAAAATTCAATTTAACTGCAGTTAACAAGTAACCTCTCTCTCAGTCCTCTAAGATTTCGAGTTACAATCATATAACATATAACAAATGGCTTACTTGCTAACAATCTCGAGAGAAAAGTCCAATTTATTCTGTAACACACATAGAGACTTCCGTCCTGTCAATCCTCAAGAGTTTTCCTTCGTCGGACGCACTGGGTTCTGCCGTAGCTACCAGAAGCCTAGAGCGAGCTGGCAGTGGAGAAACATCGGGCGGCAGGAAGAATGATCATCCTGAACTAGGGAAGAAGCCCCTGTACACTTTGTAGGTGTACAGGGGCTCCTTCCAAGGACCACAAAAGCCTCGTGTTGCATTGCCTCTTATTTCATTTTCAGTCCTTTGTTCTTAAGTAAGAGTATTCCAGGATTAGTCAGAAGCAATAAAGGAATTGACGTCATTGCTGGTCGCTTGACGTTACGATTTTGGTGGTATTCTGCACTAATCTGACTTAACTTCTATTAAGCTTTTACAAACAAGTCTAAAGTGCAGGTACATTCTAACAATAAATTATTCTTTTATATTTTTACATCTTACTAAGCACATTATTTTCTTAAAAATTCAGTCAAAAAATTGGAAAATCTCTAGCGAAAATTCTCTTAAAAAAATTATTTCTCGTGAGATTTTACACTAGTACAAACATCCAAGAAGTGCAGTAATTTTCTTTGCAAATGCAAAATGTTATGTAGTCTTAGTAAAACTTGACTTTAGTCATTAGAAAGAAAGCTGTGGTGCATATTTTTAATGTATTATATATTTATATCACAAATTTATAAATATTGGTGATATATGTATAAAGTGAAATATATGTATTTTTTCCTTTTAGTGAAACATTTTGCTTTACCTTGATTGGGAAAAATGGTTGGAAAACATATGGTTATTGCAATAGAATTTTGGTAAGATATTGAAATTTAATATAAAATCCTTTATTATGCACTCTGATTGAATGTTAGAGCTGATTTATAAATTGTTTAGCCCTCTCACTATCAATCAGACGTCCCCCCCCCCCCACACACACACATTTCAAAATTTATTTAATCAAGTTAATCTGCCAAGTTTTTTAAACCATACTTTTTTTGTAATTTGTATGAGTTTATTTACTTATTTTTTTAATATTACATTCAGAATTTGATACTGTATGAAAACCAGAGTTGCCATCTTGAATAATTTTCCATTCTCCAAAATCCCATGCTCCCTTAAATTGTGGAAATTCCAGGATTGGTAAATTTGCGGTCAGTTTTTCCTCACTGTTCAAAATGGGTTTGATTACTGAGAGCCACACAATACAGTGGTCCTAATTTTTTTTTTGTGCTTCTTATATTTATACATAATAACTGATGTCGCCAGCCATCTTAGGGAACATTGAGAAAGATACTACTTAAAACTCAATTGAAAATCTGTAAGAACAAAATGGAATAAACTGTTTGAGATCTTCCACAGTCTAATCTGAATCATCTGTGAGGTTTTTATTGAAGCCTGCTTTGACATCTGGCTTCTTGAAGAACACTTCAGCATCTTTTGGAGTCCACTGTGATGAGCTGACATTCTCTTGAGAGCTAAAGGAGGTGAGACTCACTATTACTGAAATACATTCAATAATGTTGCTACTCAGAGTTTGTTAGCCAAGTAAAGGCAAAGTAAAGTTTGCAATAAGAAGCCAAAATGATGTTATATATAACAATATATTGCTTACTTTTTAATTGTTTCACTTTTCACTAGGCTTGAGCTATTTCAAGCAGTTTAAAAATGGCTCAATTATTCTTGAGTGTGCATTTGTATTTAAAAATTTTTAAACAAGTTTGACTTTCACAAGTGAAACACTGCTGTCTGGAGGAAATTTTTCCACTAGTGCACATAGCTGAAGAAATCTCCCAGCTGATGTGTCACATGATCCGTCTCTTCCCAGCCGTAATAAAAATAGCAAGAAGGAAGTATGCATGCTGGCCCCAACTCATGAAAATTGCACGAAATCATCACGAATGAGACAGGTTGATATCAGCCAATAATGAAACTCCCTTGTGTAATAGAATACAGTAAGAATATGGGAGCAGGTTGGCAGATCAGTTTTGGTGTGTAGTTATGCTGTTTGCTTTAGGTCTTGAAGTGGTTCAGAAAATTCTGTTTTTACCTCCTGCATAAAGTGGTTTTAAATTTTCAGATACTTTACAAAATAAAAACAGGTGAAAACATAATACTTGCAGATTTTCAACCAACTTTCATAAGAGAATTTTTTTCAAACTCTCATACACTGACAACAACCTCAAAATGAGATGTGCTTCATCTGGTAACCAACCCTTCAGATTGTAAAGAAAACACTTCCCAACCCTAGATCTTGCACTAAAAAAGAAAAATCTCACTAGGCATTTGTCATTTAAGTTCATGCACTTCATTTGAAGAGAAGAAAAGGAAAGCGAGAGCAGATATATATGACAGATTGCACTGACCCATGTGTATATCCTTTGTATCGAAAAATGTCATACGATAGCTAAATTTTGAAAGGATGTTAGAGGCAATACAAAATGTTCAGTACTATACAAAAATACAGAATAAGATTTTCACTGAAACACAATTTTGGTCAATCTTGATGTGAAAACAAATAGCCTGAAGGTTTGCATATTATTTTAACTGAAATTAAAAGAAAATGTCACAACAAGAAGGGTTTGACTGGCTTCTGTTTTCTCAGTAGTGAAAAAATTAAAACTGCATGAAAGAATACCTTGTGATGGACTAAGTAAATTATATCAGATGAAATCATGTTCTTGTTTTTATTCTTTACTATCTAGTATAATTTACTTTGTAACCAAGCAAAGAAATCTAGGTTTTTGTTATTGGCAATGACAATTTGAAACCTGCTTGAGATTTCATCATAACTAAAAAGCCTAAAATATCTAATGAAAGTTTTTATATAATTTAGCAGAAATAAGCAGCTTGCATGTTTGATATAATTTGGGTTCAAAATCATTATTTTGAAGAAATAGCTTTAAAAATTCAGCTTTAGAATTTTAGCCAAATACTTTAGTCATGTTTTTAAATCTTCATTTATTAATTAGCCAGAAAAAGGAAAGAAAATATTAGTGCCGTGAAACAAGTGGTTTCAGATGTTATAGGCTCCATGTACTTTTGCCTGAGTTGCATTAACATTCTTGTAGTAGAAAAGCACTTGTTATCGATATGCAAGGCACATCTACAATTAGATAACTAGTGCAAATATTTCAAAGTATAATCCAAAAATGATAAGAGTAACAATTCTAATGCATACCTTCTATGGCTAGATATATTAGTTTATAGTTGTTGAGCTAAGGGTTGTCTTGGAATAACAGGTCCAAAATTCTGGAGAAATCAATGCAAGTAGATGCATTAATTTATCCAGAATTAATGCTTCTACTCTCCTAATCCAAACAAGTAGATACATTAATTCTGGACAAATTGATGCATTTACTTGTTGGGACCTCATAATTGCCAGTTCTAAAAATAACCTCTCAGATTTGTGATATCTGTTATAGTATAGACATCACAAATCTGAGAGGTTATTATCATGTTATTGGGAGGGGATGTCCAGCATGAATTTCTAATCCTGACTTGCTGTAGTGAAGGTAGCATATGCATATTCTTCATGTGAATGATTCTTTACATCCAAAGTAGGCCAGGTTTCAGGCAAATGCATTCAACACACTCCTGGTTGTTCTCAAAGGATGGAGTTATTTTTAGGAGAAAGGATAAAGTGGGTAGCAATTATATTTATGTAAAACTTTGTCATCCTGATTTGTCTATCTAATATAGTGTTTCTCAAACTTTTCTGACTGCAACCCACAACAAAAAATGCATTTTACACTTCAACTCAACACACACAAATATGATATACAAGGTGTGTTCAAAAAAAGAGCAAACATTTGCTATAAAAACTTTATTGCTCATTTTACAACATTTTAAGCTGTTCCCTTCAAATCCCTCTACTGGCGATACACCATTCCCAACGTTACTTCCATAGTTGGAATGCTTCCTTGAACGCACATTCTGTAATGGCACGCAGTTCTCTTGCCGCATTTTCCTGAATTTCCTCTATGGTTTGGAAACAGCGTCCTTTCAAAGTGTCCTTTTCAGCATCCTTTTTAAGTTTGAGAAACAGGAAAGGATCTGCTGGGGCTAAGTCCAGAGAATAGTATGGATGAAGCACAACAGATGTCTGCATAACGGTGCATTGTCGTGGTGCAACATCCAAGTCTGGTTTTCCCACAATTCAGTGTGAATTGTGGGAAACCTCAAACACACTAAAAACTTCAAACTTCCTGGTACAACTCTTTGTTTACTATCTGACCATATGGTACAAATTCATAATGGACAGTACCTTTCCAATCAAAAAACACAACCAACATCACCTTGATCTTTGACCAACTCATCTGTGCTTTTTTTTGGTCGAGGAGACCCTTTCCTCACCCATTGCGATGATTGCATCTTGGTTTCAACATAATATAATAGCCATAAACCTGCATCTCAATTTTACCAAGTTTGCAGCAAAATTTCACACACACACACATGTTATTCTTCAAGCTCTTTCATTATCACTAATCTGATGAACAGCTAGTGCATGTGCTCACTTCAGAGGATGTAATCGACAACTAATGTTCATAGCATAACAGAGCAAATTGCAGTTGTTGTCAAAACCTGCTGCTATGTGTGCGCAGTAGCTGCAGCGCACTCTCTGTGCCGGTTGCCGTGCTATTTAAAAAAGTTCGGTCTTTTTTTGAACACGCCTCGTGTATACACACACACACACACACGGAGGGAGAGAGAGAGTTTGTACAATTGAAAGCAACTTATGGCAAAAGTAGAAAAGGCCCCCATGTACATTTTCACTTTCCAAAAATGAGTATTTTGCAGCATGTATCAGATTTAAACTAATGAGAACAGATACTTGGCCTAAAGGATGAGAAATGTAGTATCTGATAAGCACAGATACTAAAAGTGTAGTATCTGTGCTTATCAGCTTAATAGCTGATACAGTCCCCCCCCCCCATCTCTCCTCGAGATATTAAACTTTGTTTTGAATGCAACAAAGAGTGTGTGTGTAACTCACTCCACCTTTGTCCCAAGTTGCCTGATGTCGCCCTACCTCTAGGATCAGCTTTCTCCATTGGGAAGAAATGAAAAACAGATATGTATATACTAAACTGAAACGAAAGTTTCATAAAACAATGTGTTCTTACTACATATAATAAAGTAAAAACAAAAACATAACAAAGTTAATATCAAACCTTAATTTTATTAATGATGATGATGAACAGCCTATTTTTCTACCCACTGCAAGGTGAAGGCCCTCTCCCATTGAGGGAGGGTTGGGTCTACTACTCTCTCATGGTGACCCAGTCCATATTGGGAGAGTGTATCTATACTTGAGTGAATGAATGCATGAAGGTGGAAGACGGTCACAAACATCCATGCCTATGCATGCTCTTGGCTTGAGAGCGGATACACTAACCATTTGGCCAACCAGGCCTGCAATTTTATTAATATTTATGATAAATACATCAAAAAAAAAAAAATCTTAAAATAAACAACATAAACAGAAATTAGAAAATTTTATTTAATGCCATGGATGTTCTTACCATAAAACATAGGATTCATTTTTATTCATAGGAATAATGGAGTTTTGCTCAGCTTTCGAAATGAAAATGAATGATCTCACCACTACCTCTTCACCATATGAGGAAACACATGGGAATGAGGAAAAAGCACTAGAGCTGCTGCACAAATTGAATAAGAATTCTGCAATAGGAACTGATTGGACATGCTCTCCGTATGGCTAATATGTCTAACAGTATCTGCTTCCATTGTATGTGCTTGTGCTCTCTTTACCTTTAAGTCGAATGAAAATGTTCCTGTATTGCAAGAAATATACCCTCCCAACAAACACCATAGAGTAAATAAATGTAAGAAAATAAGTAACTTTATTGTGGTTTTGTACTACTAAGTGCAGTATGGACAAAATTAGAATGGTGTGCTATATGTGATGACAATTAGTGTTAATTGGAGACATCTGCAATGAAACAACCGAACTCTACATAATGATAAACAACTCTCCTCCCACAGACTCTATATATTATCATTAAAACAATACTAATTTTACAATTAAAATTTAATTCGAAAACATTCAGACTAGCATGTTATATATATTTGTAAATATGCATCCTTTCAATGCAGAAGGACATGATATACTGGCAAGTGAGTTTCCTCTTGAAGTGAAGTGCAGGATGTGACATTGCCTGACATGAACATGTTAAAGCTATGAAATCTGTGAGATACACTGTAATATTTTCTGTTATGTTTCATTTAAAAAATGTTGGTCACACCCAACTAAACTGCTTTCACAGCCTCTCTTGTATGGACAATATGTCTAACAGTATCTACTCCCACTGTATGTTCCTGTGCTCTCTTTACCTTTCAAACCTTAACATGACAGTTAACTCAAATAGCATTACTAGAGTTGAAATAAAAAAGTAAACTTGTCTCAAATAATTACATAAAATTATTCCATGATTCTCTTTACCAACATTTATGGTTTAAACAACAATTTATGTTATGCATACCATTGCTGACACACATCCAAGGGGTACCTCTCCTTTTTGATTGCCAGAGGAGGCCTAATCTTGAATCTCCTTTTGACTTTCTGTGTCTTAAAAGATTTCCTTGCCTCATTATATATCATTCATATGCTCTCTCTACTACTCTCTGGAGGTTAGCAGGATTATTCACTAGCTGGTTAGTAATATTCACATTTCATTATCATCAAGTTCAGCTCTGTGAACTTCTAGCAGAACTATACTGTATGTTGAATGGAGTAGATTCTAGGTGTTACCATGCAGTATGTTTGGCATGCCTTTGAAAGTTGTGATCCTTCGAGGGCAAATCAGACTGATGAAAACTTCACTTTAACACATCAACAGTCAGTTGTTGTTAGTGTAAGAGCACTGGAGCAAAGCATGCTATCAGTCATAACTGCAAGGACTAAAGAATTAACTAGAAGAATTAAACACTTTTAAATAATAAAACAAGAATGAAAAGTATCTTGGCGAGGGGGATGTTTCAGTAACTTTGTAGTTAGTGAAACATTATATTTGCAATATTTTGCAAATATAATATTGCAATATATATTAATCTCTTAATTTAGTATCCACCTAAAACAACTCTTAATTTTTTTTTTATGTTCACATTTATATTAATTTTTTTTTTATGTTCACATTTATATTAATTTTTTTTTTTATGTTCACATTTATATTAATTTTTTTTAATTGACATGAATTAGAAATTTCATTTTGTTTTAAATATATTATATTCATGTAAATAACATCATTTATGATATTCAATCCAAAAATTGTTTGATTTTTAGGGTTGGCCACAAAAACCTGATACTTCTTTTATTAACCTTCCAGCTGCTGTTTGTATTTTAAGTTATATCCATGCTCCCTCTTTTTTTAAAAAGGTAAATTCTTTTCAAGTGAAATTTAGTTAAACTAAATACTGACCAACATATTATGTAAATTTAGTGGTATACCAGAGTAGGCCATAAAATATTGCCTGCTGCATTATAAAATCCTAAATGTTATCATATAGTGTCTTCAACTTTTTACTCTAAAGTTTTTGAACTTTCTTTTCTATAAAATAAATATTAACTTGGTTCCAATTTTTTACAGTGACTAGTTCAGTTGGTCTCTCACATAGCAACAAACTCTAATTGCTTCTAGTCAGGAGAAGAAAAGCTTGTGGAAATTCATCTAGCTATTCAGGGTGTATGTGTTTTGAAGAAACTTTTGACATCACTAATGACTGAGGATGGGTTAATGGAATAAAGGAGAATATACTATAGGAAATCAGCCTAGATTAGGCAGACTATTACACATCACAGGAAATGAAAATGTGAGAAAGAAGCCTACCAGAAATACCCTGTTTCTTATATGACCAAAAGTGCCAATCCTGAAAATGTAAGAATCATTTCCTGCACCAAACAAAATCAATCATCCCCCTCTCCTAACTCAGTGTAAAAACTCTTACACTAGGTTAGGACTGAGTTAGTCTTACTCTTACAAACATCTTTTGGGCTAATGATGTTGTGTTTGACAGATTTTTTAAATCTTAGTAAGACTGTCACCATAAATATTGCAATACTTTGAGGTGGGGGAGGCATAACTCTGGAAAAAGAAGGAAAAAGTTTTACAAATAAAGAAAAAAATTTGATCCAAAATCACAGACATAAACTTAAAACCACAATAATGGTAGGCCACATGTTTTTATGCGACTCTTATCCATGAAAGGTTTTAAGCTAATGTTTATTGTGTTTGTTTATATATATATATATATAGTCTGCCCACAGTTGAGAGAACCATAGCTGCAGAGTGCTAAGAAGAGTCGATTCATATTGAAGGGGAGTGAGGAATAAGGAGAGGTACAAATTCGTCACTGACATGTGAAATTGTGTGCTTTATATGTAAACTTTTCCAACTGTTATACAAGTAAAATAGTTATCACTTTAAAAACTAGAATATTCATAAAAGAAAAGCTAATCTTCTGATGTAATAATAAACATTCATCCCATGAAATGCATTGATTACCCTATTATCGGAATGGATTCACCGCTTCTCTCATGCGCAGAAGTGTCGAAGGTTTCTCTCATCTGTGGTTGGACTGTATACACACACGCAGTTGCAGTTAGGTCTCCGTATTCATGGGATCTGTATTTGCAGTTTCGTGTTGACGATTGCAAAATCATGCATCTTCAGTTTTGCTGTGAACATTAGGTAACTTGTGCTTAAAATATTATTGTGTTTATAAGAATACCAAGCATAAACAAGTTGACATTCGTAGTGTTTTATTCATTTTGTGTAGCTATAAAATGGATACATCTCCTAGAAAGCATTCAGAAATATGTACTCTTGCTCAGCATGCATCCATGACTCAAAGACCAATTGGGTTGTTAATGAGAAGTGGTTTAGGGAGACAGGTACCTTTTCTCCTGACAAAAGGAAAATATGGGTGAAAAAAGAAAACTACACTTACTAGTTAGGAAAAGCAAAATGAGTCCAAGATTGCCTGCTGTAGACTTAAATGAAGCGACTTGGCAGCTAGTAAAATTAATGTTATGACACAAAAACAAATTTAAAATTTGCAGATGACATTTTATTACTTATGCAAGCACAACAAATTTCTGATAAAATAAAGGAAGAATGTATAAAATTTGGATTAAATATAGACAAAACAAAGATTATGCGAATAGGAAAAAGAAGCACCAATCTGAAAATCGAAATTGATAGTAAGAATCTAGAGCAGGTAGAAAACTTCACCTATATAGGAGTTATTGAGTACAATGGTAAAATTACAAAAGATATAAACAGACGAATCAGTCAAATCAGTACGAATGGAGGACACTTTAACCAACTGGTTACACAGAGAGAGAAGAGTAAGACAGGGATGCAATCTGTCACCAGACCTGCTCAATCTTACACTGGAAGAAGCAACCAGTAAGGCCTTAAAAAATGAAGACTCCGGAATCAAAATATATGGGAAAAATGTAACAAATTTAAAATTTGCAGATGACATTGCAATTCTTGCAAGCACAGAAAAATATCTACAGTGAATTTCTGATAAAATAAAGGAAGAATGTATAAAATTTGGATTAAATATAGACACAAAGATTATGCAAATAGGAAAAAGAAGCACCAATCTGAAAATTGAAATTGATTGTAAGAATCTAGAGCAGTAGAAAACGTCACCTACCTTGGAGGAGTTATTGAGTACAATGGTGAAATTACAAAAGATATGAACAGACGAATCAGTCAAGCATCCCAAACTTTTGAATGACTTAATAAAATATGGAAGTCAAGAGACATCAAACAAGTAACAAGAATCTCAATACTCCTCTATGGAAGTGAATGCTGGAATCTCAAAAAGGCTGAAGAGAAAAAATTATTATCTACTGAAATGGGTTGGCTAAGAAGATTATTTGGACTCTCCAGGGACAGACAGAAGTGGAAACAGTTCATTTGGCCTCATCATCATCATTCACATAGATGATGGAAGAGAGAAGAAGAAGAAAATTAATGTTTCTGACATGACAGTCTGTTGGCAATTGTTGGAAGCAGAGAGGACTGCCCACAGACCAAAAAAGAAACAACTGTTGACGAAAAACTATGCAGAGAAAGAGGCTCCAGTGGACAAAAGTGTGGAAAAAGATAGTATTCTTAGATGAAAACCATTTCTTTGTCCAAGAAGAGTGACTACCCTATGTTCACAAGTCAGCAGCTGAGAAGACTTCTCCCAGCCACCTTCAGCCTAAACACCTAGCTAAAAAGATGTCCTAGGGTTGTTTTACACATGACAGTCCAGGATCACTTGTGCCTCTTGGCAGTATGATGAAAGTGACCAATACATAAAAGTATTGGAGAAAAGTGGCCCCACAGATCCTGAAAGACAAAGAACTCATTTTCCAACAAGATCTCACTCTATGCCACACTTCAGAAAAAAGTGAAAGAGTTTCTCAAAGGCTATGATATGTTTCGTGAGGATAGAAAGGGTTAAAAAGGGAGGGGGGGGAGTGCTATTGATGATAGAGAAAGAGTTATGTCCATACAAAGTGGAGATGCAAGGGAGAAATAGTGCTAGTGGTTTTGAGGCAGTATGGTGTGAGTATTTGGCAGTATTATGGAGGCAGCATAAGAGAAATGGTAATAACCAATTCCATGAGGATTACAAAGACCAGGCAAGGCAGGTGACTTGGTAAGGGTAGCAAAAGTGAGATATGAGCAGTAGTTAGCTAATGAAGCCAAAAAAGAATCCTAGGGAGTTCTTTCAATATGTAGCCAGCAAAAAAAAAAAAAAAAAAAGAATGATTATGGAATGGTGACATTGATTAGAGAAAGTGGTATAAGGACAACTGTTGCAGATGATATAGTGGAGATACTTAATGAGCAGTTCATGAAGGTCTTTCATTCTTGTGAATGTGACTTCATGGAGAGATTGAGAGCAATTGATGATAGGGAGGAGAGACTAAGTGAGCAATAGGTGTATGGGGAATTGAGCAAACCTGATGTTAATAATGCTGTGGGACTTGATAATATATCACCATGTATTCTGAAGGAAGATGCCAGGGAGTTGGCATCTGCTTTGACATATTTGTTTATTATCAGTCTTGCACCGGATCATTTCCAAAGGAGTGGAAAGAAGGTTGTACTTCTTCATAAGGGAGATGACAGAACTCGAGGATCAAATTTTAGGCCTATCTGAGTATCAGTTGTTGTGGTTAAGATGTTGGAGAGGAGGGTGAGAACCAGGATCCAGAATTGGGTTGACAACAGTGGTATTATCTTTGATGGACAGCAGTGATTTGCTAAAAGGAGGTCATGTTTTAGTAATCTACTTGCTTACAGTAAGATGACAGCAGCAGCATTGGACATGGGAGATGGAGTCATAGTAGTATTCTTACTCTTTGCAAAGGCCTTTGATAGATTACTGCATGTTAAGTTCATAGTCAAACTAGAATGGATAGTGTTGGATATTAGACTGGTGCATTAGATTGGAGACTGGCTATCTGGTAGGTATCAGCAAGTTGTGTATAGGAAAGCAACATCCTGGAAGAGGAAAGTCACTGTTGATGTGCCTCAGGGGTCTGTTTTATGACCATTGCTGTTTAACCTGTGGGGATATTCAGTTTGCAGATGATGCAAATTTGGGATGAATGATGAAGAGTAGAGAAGATGTGGCCTTAGAAGAAGACTTGAATAGATTCAGTGAATGGGCACAGGAATGGAGATTTCAGTTCAATATTGTAAAATGTAAGGTTTTAAAATTTGGGGAAACCAAAGATGGGATGTAGAATTTTTGCATGTTTGGGATATATTGTTGGAGGTTGAGGAAATAAGAGATCTTTGGGTGATTGTGGATAAGAATCTAAAATTTAGAGGACACATTGCCAATTTTTTTTTTTTTTTTTTTTTTGACAACCATTCTGGGAATGAATCAGAGGACACTAACTTGTAAAAGTAAGGGGATTCTTGTTCCATTGTATAAGGCTCTGATTAGGTCACACGTGGACTACTGTGCACAGATCCCTGATGATGGCAATGTTACATTGCCATCATCAGGGATCACAAAAAAAAAAAATTATATGTGCATGCAGGCACTAACACCGACAAATGAGGCTGAATAAAGGCAACAGAAGTTGTGCCTAGAATCCTAAATGATGCCCCTAGTGAGCTAAATTGGGTTGCATTGGCCTGATGACCTTAAAATGTATGCTTCCCAAATTTGAGGCAGATTCGATGAATACTCTTTCATACTTATATTTGCTGCAGTGTAATAGAGTGGCTTTTTCCAGCATATCCTGTTGTGGTGTTCAAAGCACGGTTTGCAAGTCCTTTAATGGTAGAATAGAATGTAGTCCTTGCGTTTGGATAGCCTGATAATGGTTCTACTGCCTGTTTGGCTATAGTAGGACAGTTTGCAACTGCAAGGGACCTGGTATACTCCTGGTTAGGTTTATGGGATGTGACTGGTCTTTGGTAGAGCAGATAAGAGATGCCAATTTCTTATGTGGTGTATAACTGGTTGTAAGATTATATTTCCTTAGGATTTTTTTTAATTTTTCAAATGTTCCCCATATATATATAAAAGGGTGATAGAATTTTGAGTAATCTCTGCTTTGAAAAAGGGGGGGGGGGAGTTTGCAGTTATATGGATTTTGAGGGGGGGGTTGTAGCATTGGCTAAGAAAGTGTTAAGGATATGGTCAAGTTCAGCAGTTAGGGCACTGTTGTCTGAAATGATTAATGTTGCCCTGTTATATAGGGTTTTTATAATCCCATGTTGTTGGGAGAGAAGATGGTGTGACTGCTGGTGAATGTATCTACCTGTGTGTGTGTAGGTTTTCTGTAAATGGAGAATGCTAGGGATCAGTCAAGCTGGCATGTAATCAAAGTATCTAGGAATGAAAACTGTTATTTTCCTTTTACAAGGTTAACTGGATCTTGGGGTGTTGATTCTATGGTATTTATTGGCGAATGGGGAAGTATTTTTGTTCTTAATCCTGATCAAATGGCATAATAGTCGATATATCAAAGAAAAAGGTAACTAAAATTTTGGTGGATGTGGGCATTGATATTAAAAAAATGCAAATGACAGACATAGTAATTAAATAATAAATTACATGATAACCACAGTAATTTACTTTAATGAAATGAATGTACAGATATTTCATACTGAAACTAACAGTACATCATCAGTGTGTAGAAACAAGCAATCAGAGGAACTGGATTGCAAAATACATACAGCAGTCGGTAGTTTACCAATTAAAAACGGGGTGCTAGAACAGTACATTATTAGTATGTTAGAAACAAGCAATCAAAGGAACTGGATTGCAAAGTACATACAGCAGTCGGTAGTTTACCAATTAAAAACAGGTGCTAGAAATTAGTATTAATAAATAATATTATTAAAAATATTATTAAAAATGAATGGTTACATAAGATAAGAATCTCCCAAACTTTTGGGAGAGAGAGAGACAATCTTTCTGATTCAGATTTGGCCGATGTAAAAGGGCTTTGCAACTTTCTTTGAAAAGGCATTCATATTTAAATCTGCATCTATGGAGAAGACGAGCTTTATCCCACTGGATATTGTGTTTAGTGTCAATACTATGTTGTGTGAGACCAGATTTTTGAGGTTTCATGTATTCGATATAATATTGATATTCATTAATTATTTTTTCTACAGAGTGGCTTATTTTTCCCAGGTATGTTAGATTACATTCGCACGGTATCTGGTAAATGCCAGCTAATGAAAGAGGTGCCAGTTTGTCTTTTGTAGATGGCAACAGATGAGAAATTTTATTGATCAGAAAATATGCGGGAGTGGATGATACTACTTCAAAATTCTACCAATGGGTTCTGAGATTCAGAAATATAAGGGATTGGAAACCTGTGTGTCTATTGAGGAACCCTAAGGTGTTAGAACATAGGAGTCAATTATCTGCTGGATTTGATTAGGGTTGTAACCATTAAATTCCATTAATGTTTTGATAGTGAGAACTTCTTGTTGTAAGCTTAAGGGAGAGGAGCACACCTTATGTGCTCTATTAATTAATGACTTGATAACACCAATTTTTTGAGAGGTGTGATGAGCAGACGTTTGAATGTATCTGCTAGTAAAGGCAGGTTTTCGATAAACACTGATTGATAAATTACTGGAGGCTGTGCATGTAAGACGGATGTCCAAGAATGGTAAACTACAGCCTTTTCTTTTTCCATGGTGAATCAAATGCATGGGTGAAGGCTATTGATCTGTTGTACCAAAGTGGTAAGTTCATTTTCAGAATGAGGCCAAATAGCAAAGACATCGTCAACATAACGAAACCAACGAGAGAGTTGGGGATGAATGGATGAGAATAAGGTATCTTCTAGATGGTTCAAAAAATAGTTTGCCAAAGGTGGAGATAGAGGGTGACCCATGGCAGTACCTTCGACTTGTCTATAGATCTTGTTTTTTCAGCGGAAATATTCTGATTCTGTAACAAATTCAAAAATCTTGCAATATCAGGAGGGTAATCATCATATAGTAAATTAACAGTGTCAGATAATGGAATGTTGGTAAAGAGGGAAACAATGTCAAAGCTGACTATCAATTCCATTATCCATTCCATATCAATTCCAATCCATTATCTGACACTGTTAATTTACTATATGATGATTATGGATATAAGAGATGGGTTAGAAATAAAGCAGTTGATGAAAGACTATTATGGTCTAGAAACCATACATATGAGAGTTCTGAGAAAAATCAAGATGTGAACAGATCGGCATCAATTACCAAATAATATGATGATATTCAAAAGAAACTTGATGTTATTAGCCTTCAAAAAGAATATGGGAGCGAAGCTAATCTAATTTATAGTCAATTAAACAAAATGAGAGAGAGAGAGGTAGGATTAGTAAAATAGATGTTTGATGTCAAGATGTCAGGAGAAAAAGACCTATAGCAAGACTGAGATCTAAGCAAAAAAATAATGGCAGAAATTCCATTTGAAGACCAAAATATAATATCTGACAGTATAGTGGTAATGGCAAATAACAGATCAATTGGAATGTTTACTAAATAACCTAAGGAAATTACAATGTACAATAGAATACATTAAATTAAACTTTAATATATTTCGGCAATGACACGTTGCCATCTTCAAAAGGAACAATAAAGACACGTGCATGCAGGCACTAAACACAGTAAATGAGAACGAAGTGAGGTAGCTATGGTATTCCTAAAAGTCCTGATGGCCCCCCCAATGGACTATGTAGGTATTCTTGGCCGTTGGGCTGAAGGTCTCCTGATGTAAGCCTCCCAAATTTGGGGCAGTCTCATGCAACCAAACTTGAAGTTTGGCATGTTTTTTAAGGCTGAGGCTGATTCCATGAATAGGCTTTCATATTTGAACTTGCTACGGTGTATTATTGTGGCTTTCTTCCACCGTATTCTGTGGCATGTATCCAGAGCATGATCTGCAAGACCAGATGTGAATAGTCCTTGTTTTCTTCAGGGACTACATCCGGTTTCACCAGATGTAGTCCTTGTGTTCTGAAATTCTGATATTCGCTGTCCTGCCTGTTTGGTCAAGATTAAGGAGAGGAGTGTATCAGAGTCATGTGACCAAATAGTGAACACATCATCCATGTAGTGAAGCCATATGGTTGGTTTTTGAGGGGAAGAGTTTAAAGCTTTCTCTTCAAAGGTCTCCATAAAGAAGTTGGCCAAGGGCAGGGAGAGTGTTGAACCCATGGCTGTCCCCTCTATTTGTTTGTAGTATTTTCCCTGCCAAACGAAACAGCCCGAGTTCATTGTGAACTGAAATAGGGCTGAGATATCGGGAGGAAATTTAGCTTGGATTAGCTCTAAGGTTTCTTTGAGTGGGACATTTGTTCCACTCAAAGAAACCCTTGTTTGCTCCTTATTCACAAACAAATAGAGGGGATAGCCATGGGTTCATCACTCTCCCCACCCTTGGCCAACTTCTTTATGGAAGAAGAGAAATCCTTAAACTCTGCCCCACAAAAACCAACCACATGGCTTCGCTACGTGGATGATGTGTTCGCTATTTGGCCATAACACCCCAGAATCAAGTTCACCCTAGAAAAAGAGGAAAACACTGGCCTTTCCTAGACACACTAGTCACCCGCCAGCCTGATGGAACCTTGGTTTTCTCAGTTTATAGAAAACCCACCCATACGGGCAGATACATTCACCAACAATCCCACCATCCCCCCTCACAACAATATAAAGTTGTTAAGACACTATACAACAGGGCTAAACTAATCTGTTCAAAGGACAATGCCCTAACCAATGAACTAAATCACATCCTCAACACTTCCTCAGCCAATTCCCCCCCCCCCCCCCCAAAAAAATCCAAAAAATATTGAAACTAGTAAACCACAACCCCCCCTCTCCCCTTCACAACAAGGATTACTCTAAATCCATCACTATTCCCTACACCCGAGGCACTTCGGAAAAAATTAGCAAAATCTTAAAAAAACATAACTTGTCCTCTTGTTATAGACCATATAGAAAATTGGCATCCCTTATCCGCTCCACTAAAGACCGAACACTCCCCCTAGACCTACCTGGTGTATACCAGGTCCCTTGCAGCTGTAAGTTGTCCTACTTTGGCCAAACAGGCAGGACAGAGAATATCAGAATTTCAGAACACAAGGACTACATCTGGTTTCACCAGTACAGCCACTCTGGTCTTGCAGACCATGCTCTGGATACATGCCACAGAATAGTGGAAGAAAGCCACAATAATACACCATAGCAAGTTCAAATATGAAAGACTATTCATGGAATCAGCCTCAGCCCTAAGAAACATGCCAAACCTCAACAAGTTTGGTTGCATGAGACTGCCCCAAATTTGGGAGGCTTACATCAGGAGACTTCAGCCCAACGGCCAAGAATACCTACATAGCCCGCTAGGGGGCACCATCAGGACTTTTAGGAATACCATAGCTACCTCGCTTCGTTCTCATTTACTGTGTTTAGTGTCTGCGTGCACGTGTGTTTATTGTAAGTTCCTTTTGAAGATGGCAACCTGACGTTGCCAAAATATTGGAAATATATTAAAGTTTAATTTAATGTATATTCCATTGTACGTTGTAATTTCCCTAAGTTATTTAATAAGCATGTATAACCAACTTTTAAGCCTTTTTACGAGAATTGGAATATTGTTGACAAAGTTATTAGGAATGTAGAGATAATATGTAGTACTGTCATAGTATCCTATATTCCTTAAGAATATATAGCAAGAATTTGATGCTGACACACACACAATCCTAAACATTGCATAAACTACTTGCATTAAATTAAAGACAACTAAAAAAAAAAAAAAACATGGATATAAAGGCCAGCATCTAAAATGCTTGATAATAACATTTTGACAGTATTTCATGTATTTGATAAGAGTCACTCTCTTTTAATCATTTAAAATATTTTAAGTCATTATGTACTTAGCTAATTGCACTGTAATGCACTCTATCCACTTTTTTAAAAAATTAAACCATTTACTTATCCTGAAAGAATCCATCAGATTTCTTTTTAAAACTTTAATGTGTTTTTTGTTTTAATAATATGATATTCATATTATCCTGCTCAAAACTAAATGTTGATCACTTCTTTTTTTCAAATTCCTTATGTACTCTTGTATCCTAAACTAATGTGAAGATATCTATTATTAGTATCATAGTCAATAAGATGAATCTTATTTCTTGTGTGTTCTTTCCTTATGTATTTATAAAGTGATAAAATGTGAATTCAGTTCTTATGCCAAAATGTTCATATGGAACATTTTCCTAAGATTCTTGAATGTTTGCTTGTTTTGTGTATATTTATGATGTTGTGTAAAATATTGTGTTGCATATTTATAGATACTTGGAGAACTTGAAAAGCATCTGTGCCTGACAGAATGTGAATGGATTGATTATTTGTCTGATTTATATAAGTGCAATGTTCCCGATCCTGGTGAAGCTGTTTCTCTTCCTGATAAAGTGGAAGTTAGTATTAAATTACTGTAGGTTTTATTTCAGTCTGATTTGAATATTTGAAAGATGTTTTTAAGATGTTTATAAAACATTATTCTTTAAAGTTGTGTAAATTTAATTTTTAAAGCAAATTGCAATACATGATATGGCGTTCTTAAATTTTAAATTAAAGATCTTTTACTTAACCCCTCAAGATCATAGTAAGATGATAAGTAGAAGTGATGGCTAGAAAGAAACTTTTAATATTAAACAAAACATACAAGTCAAAGATCAACAGGTATTAATTTCTGTATATTTAGGAAGAGAAAATGTCTGCAAAGATAATATGTACAGTGATGGCATGGAAAACTGTGGATAAAAATTTAAGCTAATAATAAATTTCAGGACACATTGTTCATCATGTGAGGCATCTGTTTGTGGTAGAGGGGGATCTCCCGGTGATAGTACTGGCCTTTTTTTTTTTTTTTTCCCTATGCTTTTCTTCCAGTATTCTTTGCTCTAATTCTCCTGAGTCTTTTTTATTATCCTATCTTCCAGACTACCATTACTAAAATCCAGTGCCTTTCCACTCTGGGGTGTTGTTACCCATGGACACCTGGAGAGGGAGATCATGGTAGTTTCTCACTGCTTTAGCAAGATGGTGATCCCAGCCAGGATCATTCAGCTAGGAGACTTGCTTATGACAGTGCCATATTAAGCACCAGCACCCTGTCCTCATGATTTGGGGACAGGGCTACAGCTTGCTATCGTGCTGGTATGGTACCTGGTTTTCTCCAGAGTGTAATGTTGGAAAGTGGACGTCCATGTGGGGCTCTGTGGTGGGCCTCAGAGAGAACCTTTTTTTTTTTATCCAACCTAATCTTCCAAGTCCGAGAGAGAACCACGCTCTCTTCATTGTATGCCCAAGAGGAGGGAGTCCTGCAAGATTCAATTTAAAGTGTAATGCAATGAAGGTTAACTCAATAACCAGCCAACTTTCCCCAAATGTAAGTAATGTTGTCTGTGTGGATGACTATACATATGGATGTCATAGAAAGACAGCTGCAACAAGCTATTAACCCATCTTTTATAATGGACTCTTGCAAATGGGTTCATATTTTCCCAGCTGAAAACAGTTTGTATGCATTTTTGCTGCATGCATAGTCTTCATCCTGATCCAGAGCCAGACTAGGACAACTTTAATCTCAGTTGCACCAGAAGTTAAGTTCTTGGGGACTCATATTTGACAAGAATAGTTTCTTCCATGATGTACACCGTTTGTGAGATGAGATAAGTATTGCAAAGTGGTAACATTCTTTGTCTCTCTCTTGGGGTGCTGACAGATGTTTGCTGTTCTGATTGTACCATGTACTAATTAAATTGAAACTTGATTATAGGTCCCTAATATATGCCTCTACTAGAGTGGGTACCCTGCAGTGGTTGTATCCTCCATCAAGCCATAAGAATTGAAACTGGAGTGTGAACCTTACCAATTCCTAGTCTATAAATTGAGACAAATTAACCATTCCCTATTGCTTTAATGCCAACATCAGTCTCTGCTGTACGCTACGTAAATAATCCCTGCTAGACTATCCCACATAAGCAATTATTTGTTACCTAAGATAGAAGAATCTGTACAACACTCATCAGACTACCATACAGACTTTTGGTTTGTGAACAGAAGTTCTCTTATAAGCTCTAGATATTGGGATAGACAATATTGTATAAATGCCTTTAAATATCCTAATACTGTGGCATTCATGGAGTCAGAAGACTCATCATGGGAGACCCTATATTGACACACTAGCCATTATACAATTATACAATGAAACTGTTGAAGAAATACTAGGAAAACAGGAGAAAGTTCAGAAACAATGGATAACAAATAAAACTGCTCTTAAGTGAGGAAAGAAGAGAAAAGAAGTTAGTAGAAAATTACCCCAAAATCAAAATAAAGAGGAGGAAAAGGAGATAAATGTAAATGGAGAACATTAGAGAAGTAAAGAAAAGTGTAAGAGATGATAAAAGAAAATTCATTAAAGAACTCTAATTAGACTGAACAGGCTGCAGCAAATTTTGATTCCCAGAAACTTTAGAAATAACAAGCAAGATAATCAGAAAAAAAAATGAGAAAAGAATGACAAATAAATCAAGAAATATACTGATGAGGGAAAAGACAGAAAAGAGATGGATACAGAACTTGCAGAAAATACTAAGCAGTGAAATCTCATGACATGAAACTATACTCCTAGAAAATACCAAAATGGAAACATTAAATATAAATACAGGAGAGATAACAAAAGCAGAAATAACTAAGGCAATAAAGAAACTCAGAAAGGGCAAAACTGTAAGAATAGACAGAATATAAGCAGAGACATACAGTAGACTCTCGACTATCTGGCCTCTGTACTATCTGGAGCCCAGATTTTATCACAGAGAATTATAATAATACAGTAATTCTCCGTGATAAAATGAGGAATGCGTACTGTAATTTACTTTGCCAAGGCGTTGCAAGCGGGCATCTGCTACAATCCAGTGTGACTTCTGTTTGTCAGCCGATGGACCAGGGCATCCTTGAAATGCTAAAGAAAAAGTATCATCGATGTCTTCTCAGTTCATTGATGTAAGCGATTGATAATAATGAAGACTGCGTAGCTACTCTGAAAAAGATTGACTTGCTAGATGTCATAAGGTGGTTGGCCAAAGTATGGGAAGAGATTCAAAACATATCACTTGTAAAGTCTTGGAAAATTCTTTTGGACCATGAAGGTGGACATCTCAACCTTGAACCCGTGTGTGAAACCAAAGTGGAAGATGAAAACGATAAACTTGTTTCGTTGCTTAAAATGTACCAAGCTGTGACGATGTCAATGCAGAGGACATTACAGAATGGATGTCAACCGACGAAGTTGATGAAATAACTGACAACGATATTGTGGAAATGGTGATGCGTGGAAGAAGAAGAGGAGAAGGAGGAGGCATCCTTAGATGACAGGAAAAATCTCATCCCACATTTGGAAAGGCTCAAGACGATTGAGGCAGCGTTGCAGTACATTAGTGAGCAGGAGGAAGCGACGCCAGCTGATATCATCTGCTTGCGTAAGTGGAGAGACATTGCATCACAGAAGAGGGCTAAAAGGGTGAAGCAGTCATCTATCAAGGACTTTTTCAAAAACTAAAAACTGTAAGTTTTGACTCTTTCATCTTAGGCCTACCTTTTCACATTTGTGTGAAAAGGTAGCCTAGAACTCCGGCCTATCTGGCTTTTGTGTTATCCGGCCTGCCCTTCCGCCACATTAGGCCGGATAGTCGAGAGTCTACTGTACATATATCTGCAGAAATACTTATATATCTCCTTCTAAATGAAATATTGATAAAGGAAGAGTGGCTAGATGACTGGAATATAGAATTTTTGGTGAAAGTACTAAAGCAAGAACATACAACAGAATACAAAAACTGGTGAGGAATATCTTTTCTGAGCATAGTTAATCTTCACTAGAATACTCTTGGAAAGAATGAAATATGTAATTAAGCATTAACTGAGGAAAGAACAAGCATTTCAGACCTAATAGATCATGCATAGACCAAATAACTCTGAGAATAATTATTGAACAATCAATATAATGGCAGAGTATCCTAAATTTAGGATTCATTGATTTTGAAAAAGCATTTGATAGCATAAACAAATAAGCAAGTTTATATTTTTCACTTGGTTAGAATATAATAAATTTAGTTTAATCCTTTATCCAAGTGTGAGCAAACAAAGTTTGCACCTGAAAGTATCTTCAGGACTGGGGTAAGGTGGTGCAACACCAGGACGACTCCTTGCAAAGGTGGAGCAAGATACTATCACTCCTATCTCGTATCTCCCATAATGCAAAACACATCTCCTTGCGGATATGTCTAATGTTATGCATTAAGGAAAGGGCCACTACCCAGACTAGTTTTGACCTTTATTGAGGTCTCTTCAGTGGGAGCCAGGCCCAAGTGGAGATACCAGCCAGAAGCATTAGCAAGGTCATCTCTACCTATAGGAGTTGCCGAATGGTGTGCCACCTTTTTAATAAATTACTCTGGATTTAGAGAAAGATGTTGAAAGTTTATATTTTTCACTTGATTAGAATATAATAAATTTAGTTTAATCCGTTATCCAAGTGTGAGCAACACAAAGTTTGTGTGTAAAGATACTTTATGCACAAACTTTGTTGCTTATACTTGGATAAAGGATTAAACAAGAATATAATTTCTTGTCATCTTTAATTTAATTTATAACCAAGTGAAAAGACCTTCAACAAGGGACATAAGGCAAGGGTGCATACTCTATTCTACAATCTTCTTAATAGTAATAGACTGAGTGATGTGAAATATGATAGATAAAAGCATTAATATACAATAGGGATAGTCAAATAAATTAAATGATCTAGATTTTGCTGATGACATATGTTTTGCTCACTCAAAAGCAACAACATATGCAAAGGCAAATACAGGCATATCTCAGTTATAAAACATGTTAGGTTCCAGACCACTGTCATATGGTGAATCGCTGGTTTATTATTTTTTTTTTTCCACCACTTGTAGATGTTTTTAAGTAATCATATATCTGTGCAAGTGACATAAATAAAACATTTATTTATTCTAGATACACAAAAAATGGAGATCAAATTTTGCAAACAAAAAGTTATTCTAAATAGCTTGGCTTAAAGAAACATGCCAACCAGTTTGGTCATCAATCTGCACCATCATGAGAGAACATGGAGAACCATTACCAGTGTCCATTGATATAGTGTGAATGCCAAAACAATAGACTTTCAAGCAATTGAACTAGTATGGCCAGAGACGTTTCGTTAGTTGAGTGTTACAAGGTCCATACAGGTCTCAGATAAGGTGCTACTTACCACAGATTGCGCCCTTTGAGATATCAAAATTTTTATGTTTATCTTTATCTCATTTGAATGAGCTAAAGCCTGTTAGCAATGACCTTGGATTTATTTTGCAGTTGTTATTGAAGGTGGATTGCCAGTTTTCTAGTTTACTGAGATCACTTTTTGTGCCTGATGAATTTGATGACTGATGTTGCCATTTTACATAGGAAACCATTGATGTATGCTTCAGAGTATGTCCCATACATGAGAGGTCTGAGTTTCTTCCAGAAAGACACTAGAATTCAGTGATATGGCCGTCTATCCCTGGAGACTAGACTTTTCCTTTAGCAAGGAATGTCATGAAAAGCATGTTTGTTGTATGATGGCTATGTTGCCTTGAGAGTTGTTTGAAGAGAGAATATTGCTGGCAACATCAATAACATTGTGTTGTTTTAGCTTTGTACATGTTTTCCTGGTAATGTAAGATGTCCAGCCAGATTTCCTTGAGAAAGGAAAAGTCTAGTCTCCAGGGATAGTGGCCGTCCTCATCCTCGGGTTGAGCTGGTGTACTGTGACTCTTCTTATGACACAAAAGTTAATAAATAGTTGATGGTTGAGAAGCAATATTTTGTGGATACATTTTTGAAGTTTGTACTTACACATAATCCTATTTGGATAATTCTTGCCGAGTCTCCAAATAAAACATGATTATGGTTGCTGATGGCTGGCATTCCTCTTTCTACCATATTAGTGCTTTCTGCTGTTGCTTCATTTGAAATAAGGTTGACTGTCTGCTCAGGTCGAGCTGATAGTACTTTTGGACGAACCACTTAAGTATGGTCTTGGAGAGTAACCACTAATCAGGGACTGGTTGTGAAGTAGGCAGTTCTCTGATGAGAGCATCAATTAGTTCCTTGAACTGATTAGTTTGTATCCTAAAGCAGACTGCTGAACAGTATAGACCACCCTTGTTTTCACTCAGTTGTCTAAATTGGAGAATCAAATCATTTTTTGATACATGTGGTGAAAGGTGTGCAGTAACTCTCAAGACATGTCTGATTTAAATTGTTATTGTAATTGGATCCAAGGTCAAGGCACAATTAAAATTTGACAGAATAATATTAGTAATAAAGATGTTTGGAATAAAAACTAGACATTGTTAGCATTCTGCATTCTGGAATATATGAACAGAACTAATCTCAATTGTTGGTGTGGTCATTTAAACAGAGAACAGGTGTTTGATAGCAGGAAAACAATCTAAGACCAAGATCTGGTTAAATCGAGCCTCCGTAGCTCAGTCATTATAGATGAAACCCTTTGTTCAGAAAGACCTGAATTCGATTCCTATCAATGATGTGAGGAACTTTTATATAAGATTCAGAAATTAAGGATACAGTTCAGAGCTCGGTACTGGTTCTTTGATTCCTCACTGTTTGAAAGTCTAGAACTTAGGGTGGTGCAGCAAAAATAGAAATTTTCCCTGAGTCCGAAGAAAGAACCAGCATTGGCTCAGAAACAAAGGAATTGCCATTGTCTGGTGGGAATCGCTTTGCTTTCAACCCACGAACCATATCCTTATAGTAGAATATGGCCCCAAGTTAAGAGTAAAGATTAGAAGTGAGATAAGGGAAGGAAGAGACATAATTTGACCATAAAATAGACATAACAATAGAAAGGGGTATGTAACAATGGCACAGCCGACAGGATTTGATTTCTAAGAAAAATTAAAAGAAATCAAAGTGGGCAGGTTGTGGAAAAGGATCAGGCAAGCCAAACATTAAGAACTTTGAAATTTAAGTATTATAACAAGTGTAATTGACATATCACTATGGCTCTAGCATCAAGTACAGATATTGACGATAATGAGTTCTTTAGAACCATAAATCCGCAACAGATGTTTCCACAATTCTCTGAGGAGGAGACAGACGATGTTCATGCATTTTTTTGTTATGTCAAGGAACTCAGGAAAATTGGAAGGTGGACTGACTTTCAGCTCCTCATACTGCTACATAGTAAGTTGGTAGGAAAGGCGGAAGGCTTTCTCTACTCATCACCAGTTCTGAACGGAACCCTAGATTATTCAAAATTTAAACAGATTCTAATCTCCCATTTTTCGAAAATAAGGAGCGTAGGACCCAACCTATGGAAACTACAGAGTAATACAGAAGGATAGAGAAAGCACATCAGACTTTTATAATAGACTGCTGACGATTGCAAGCACCCTGAACGTCTCGAATGAGGACAAGTCCCATTTAGACTGGGCTGTCTTCCAGCATTTTAGACAAGGGGTGAAGCAAGAACTGATAGAAACAGCCTTCAGAAGAAATATAACCAACTTGAAGGAATGCTACCAGGCGGTAAAAGAAAGAGAGCAAATGCTAGGAGACATTTGTCCCACAATTGTCTGGATTCGTCAACCTTATTAAAGAGGAGAAAGAAACGAGTGATCACCTGGATACCGAGAAAGCAGGTCGCGAACGGAAGGAAAAACACAAAAATCTAAAAGGGAGAGAGGGAAATAGAGTCAAACCTATCAATCAAATTTCGGCAAGCAATTTAAATCAGAGGTGAGATTTGATCCATTATCAAACAGGAGGTCGAGCGATTGCAACAACCTGTGATGGAATGCCTCGATGAGGTGCTTAGCCGTCTGACAACTGCCTCTGCAAGAGACCAGGAGACTTCATGTCCTCCAAATGAAAAAACCACAGAGTTAATTCGTAAGGAGATCGAAAGAATGCAACAGCCTTTACTCGATAAATTAGACACTGTGATGCAGAAGCTGGCAGGAATATCTACTCGAGATCTTGAAGACTCGCTCTTGACCTCAGTAAGCAGCACTAAGAGAATTGATAGGGGAAGAGTACCTCCCAAATGTTTCACTTGCAACAGAATTGGGCACTTTGTCCATGATTGTTACATTAACAAAGGGCGCTCCAAGAGGAATTATCAGGAAGAATTGAGATCTCACATATACATCAATGAAACCCGTAGAAAAGGTCCACGATATCAAAGACGGTCGTTTGGGCAAATGGTAAAAGGAAAGATTTGTGGGAAAGACTTCAGAGCTTTAGTAGATACTGGCCCCCAAATCTCAGTCATTTCGGTAAGGTACTTCAGGGAACTAGAGCCCTATGTGAGGAAGAGGGTCACATGCTTTAAGAAACCTATTAGACTGTCAGGAATATCCCCTGTGTCAATTTACACATCCAAGAGGGTAAGACTGAAGATAACATTACCAGAACACAACATGTGCGTTTGGCATGAGTTCTTAGTCCTGCCCAGGACTTCTCTCCCACACTTGGAGATGATTTCCTGAACAAATACCAGTTCTCGTGTAATTACACCAGAAAGGAAATGATTCTCCTTGGAAAGAAGATAGCAGCCAGAAAGAAAAAGGAATCATGTTACTTAGTTGAAGGAAAGTACTTATTCAACACCAAGTCCCCATGCAAGGACGAATCAGTTCGAGCTAAGAAAACAGAGACAACATCATAACAGGTCAACTAAGATCAGATAAGATGACCTCGAATAAAGATGTTATAATGAGGAAAAGTCAGAACAGCATATATCGTGGGGTACTGGGAATAAATTGTGTTAGTATGACTAATGAAAGAGAAAGGTTAAACGATGATAATAAAAGGAGCACTAGTTCACCACCTCCGATTTATCATAATAGAAACTGGCATTTTAGTTTTACTCAAGGGAAACATCAACAAGGGATGCAATATCCTAGGAAAGGAATCGGAAGCTTGCAGACACCGAGGTTAGAAAAGACAAAATGGGAAAACCCCAGAGAAAATGTGAGAAAGACCTATAAGGAAAATATTTTCTTTAACAAAAATTTTTTTTTGAGAGGGTGAGCCTTTGTTAAGTTCTGAATAAAACTAAAAGTGGTTAACTTATAATTTCAGAGCTTAACATTAAATGTAAAGGTGCCAAACAAATTAGTAATTTTAGAATTCTGTTATTTATCCCTTAATATTATAATGTATTTTTTTGTGATTAAATCCACTGCTTAAGCTTTGCTAAAAATAGCATGAATGTTTGTGCACTACTGAGTGAAGGTCTAACAGATCAAAGATCGATTTCCTGAGGCAATGCATGTGTGCCAGAGTATGCGTTGACCGTGAAGGGAAGGCACGCGACTAACCCCCCCACCACCACCACCACCAAAGAGATTACTAGGGGATAATGTGGCGCTAGTGAAGGGAGTTGTACTTTTGAAGTGAGCAAGGAAGGAAAAGGATATGATGTAGTACAGAAGTGTAGGGGCACGTAATTCAAAAAGGCAATGCAGTGCCGGACCGGGGCTTTTTCTCTCGTTCGTCGGATCCTCTTCCAGAGTTCCTTGTCAGTCAGTTGTCTGCTCTTATGGGAGTCATACTTTCCATGCCCCGATGTTCGTCCTGGTTTCTTGAGCAAAGCGTCGAGCCACAAGTGAGTAAAGAATGCCGAGCAGTCCTTGAGAATCTGCTGATAGAAAGTACATCCAGTGGAGCTGAGGTCCGGTATGCAGTATGGACAGCCGAGCTTTGCTTAAACCTGGTGACCAGTGAACGGCAGTCATGTGTCTTCAGTGTCCAAGATTCATCTAGCCCGAATCTGACGAGAAGGAAACAGCAGGTTGAATGGAACGAGAAACAAATCTGAAGGTGAAGCTGTATCGAGATGTGTATGATTTTCCAGCAGTTCCCAACTGGGTGGGAACGTAGAAACCTTTTCTTTGTTCAATGAAAGTGTGCAGAAAGAGTGATTGTAACTTAATGGAACGTTTAAGTCTAGAATATTGTGATTTCACGTAAGGACTCTAGAAACCTAGTTTAGAAAGACCGACTAAATTCCAAGTCATGAATGTAGAAATTAGAGCTTGACCTGAATGTCTGTGAAGTGCATAACCTTAGTGTAATTGTGTCATTAATCTTTGTATTTCTTTTGTTTGAGTGTTATGTGGATTTGATACCTGTGCTTGTTAAGATAGAATTAGAGAAATTGAGTGCATATATTTTATCTGAAATTGACATTGAAGTTAGTGCATGAGAGTTAACCTGAATAATGTTGAGTCATTAGCCTTTGTTTCACCTTTGTTCAAGTGCCATGTGGAACTGATATCTAAGCTTGTTAAGATAGAATTAGTGAGATTAAATGCTTGTGATTTATCTGAAATTGATATTGAAGTAAACGTATGTCTGAGTTATCCATGACTTGTAATTTGTTTAGTGCATAATTAAATGTTTTCTTTTGATTTAACAATTACCTTGCCTGAGATCATTTTCTACTCCACCCCCCCATAAAAATCGAACCACAGCGGGAGGCATTTTGGAAGGTCTATTGGAAGGTATCTCAGTCTACAGTCACGACTGTAGACTGAGATAGGGATAAATTTGAGACATGAGTTATTTTATATAAGATTCAGAAATGAAGGATACAGTTCAGAGCTTGGTACTGGTTCTTTGATTCTTCACTGTTTGAAAGTCTAGAACTTAGGGTGGTGCAGCAAAAATAGAAATTTTCCCTGTGTCCAAAGAAAGAACCAGCATTGGTTCTTTCTTGAAACATGAAACAAAGGAATTGCCATTGTCTGGTGGGAATCTCTTTGCTTTCAACCCATGAACCATATCCTTATAATAAAATATGGCCTCAAGTTAAGAGTAAAGATTAGAGCATATAAAAGAAATGAGATAAGGGAAGTAACACAAAAATCTTGTGTTACGTCAGTGCAACTGTGTTCGGGTGAAATGGCTGTTAGAGGAGAACTGATGGGATTTGAAAGAGGTGTTGTGATAGGATGCCATATTGCAGGCCTATCTGTTCAGCAAATAGTTGACAAATTGGGCCATCTCAGGTCAATACTCAATGATACCATACTGCGATGGAAGCACAGGGAGTCAACTACAAGTACTATCCACGGTGGGCAACTCACCACACTCACCGAATGTGACCGTAAGGGGCTACAAAGGATAATATGTAAAAACTACCATTCGTCAGCTGACATACTGAATGCATACAGGCATCAACTGGAATACAAGCATTTTCTTCGGTTATGCAAATAGCATATGGAAGCTTGGAAAGCTGTGTTATCATGCTACACCCTCTACCAAACAGTAGATATGGTTGTGGCAGATGCTTGGTGAACAATGCAATGCTCCTACTTTGTGGCATTTCTGTGGAATTGACCATTGTCCCTTTCAACAAGACAATGCACCATGTAATAAGGCTGTTACTGTAACTGTGTAATTTGTGGACATGAACATCACTACATGACTGGCCTCGACAGAGCCCTGATCTCAACCGTATTGAACATCTGTGGATGAACTGATGAGGTCAAGGAATGTCTTCCCCCCCCCACACACACACACAACAGTCCGGGACCTCATTGCCTGCCTTCAGGAAGGATGGTCCAAAATTCGCATTGATCATTATTGCATGCTTTGGAAAAGTATTCCACTTTCCACAGCGATTGCTGCAGCCATCATAGCAAAAGGAGGTCCCACATCTTATTAAGGTGGGAGTTGTGGCTGTTTGTTCCTTACACTATGATGTCCATTTGATTCTTTCCAAGTAGTGTATATGCCTTTCATAACCCTGACAAGCTGTTACTTTTAGGTTACATGCATTATATGTATGATCATTCAGAATAGAATTTTTTTGCTCTAAAATGAAGCTTAGAATAAAGAATTAGAATTCTGAAAAACCATCCTGCCTTGAGACCAAACATTGAACTTTTTCACTGCAGGCCTCCATTAAGCAGCACATAACATGATAAAATACGCCTCACCTAAAGACATTTATTTGCAAACATCCATGAATGCAGTGGGATTCAAATCGACAACCTATTGGTTGGAAAATGGAAACACTATCTCCTTAGCCAACCAGGCTGGCTGTTAATTTAAACAGAAATTTATGTTACCATTTTTATTTGTAAAATAAGCTAAATAATTCAAAATGATACAAAATTGTGTGATGACAAATAAACTAGCTATAGCACTTACATATGCACACAGACACACATGTATGTATATATAATACATAATACATAAGCTAGATATGGTTCTTGGTTTAGTTGCATTGATAATGAAGTATATAACTATAATACAAGAATTCTATTAGGCAAAACATCCTTTTTATCATTTTCCTTGGATCATATCAATGGTTGTTTATTTTATATGTGATAGAAAAATTGAATATATATATATTGGCAAAGTAAATTAGTTAGTGTATGATGATACAACAGCCATGAGGCCCATATGGACAATAAGGCATCATCTTATGAAACCATTATAAAGCTATTGGTTATAATGTCTTTTTGTCTGTCAGTTGCATATGTTGTCTTTGCCGATTTGTGTGGTTATGGAATAATGCAGACATCTTAAGAGTGAGTTTATGTTAGTTTATTTTAAGTATTGATTACAACACAGAATGATAAGAAAATAATTGATATTTATTAACTTATTAACTGATATTTTGCTGGGATTATATCCAGCATCTTCAGAGCACAAGAATAGTTTGTCACAAACAACATCATTGGGAATAGTTTAAAAAAATTGTTATGGACAACACAAGGAATTACAGTCCTAATTGTGCCATCTATGTTGGAAAAAAGAGAGAAAACAAGTATTAATTAGATCTTAAAATGACCTGTCGCCCAGATTTTTGGTAAATTTATACAGCCATACTTGTTGAGGTTTGAAGTATGTTTTAAAGCTACTGTTGATTCCAAAAACAATCTCTGTGACTTATAATGACTTCTGTGTATCACTTTTGTTTTCTTCCATTGATTGTGTGTGACAGGCTATCTAAAGCAGGGTTTGCTAGACCCGACTTGCCATAACGATAGTGCCGAATATATTTTTTATGTTCACCAAGGAGAATGTCAACAGTTCTTCCTGTCTGTCCATAGTAAGCCAGGTCACAAGAACAGAACACTTCATAAACCCTTGCATGCGATAAAGAAGAGAGTTTGTCCTTTGGTGAATGGATGAGAGTTATCAATTTGACATGGTGCATAGCTGATATTTATTAAGCACTCTAGATATTTTTTCAGATATGCCTTGAATGTATGTGACGGTAAAAAATTTTGCTGTAATCTTGTGTGATGGGCAATGGAGGTGATTTCTGGGGTGCATTTAGTATTTTTTCTATCCTATGGGGATTATAGCCATTGGCTGAGAAAGTGTCATACAAGTAAGTGAGTTCACTGGTAAAAGTATTGTCATTGGAACAGATTGCTCTAGCTCTGTGAATTAGTGTTTTTAGGATACCATACTGTTGAGCTGGATGATGGTGTGAATGTTTGTACAAATATCTCCCTGTATGTGTGAGTTTTCTATAAACAGAAAAAGATAAATAACCATCATATACAGGGTGTTCGGGATAAATTTGACATATTTATAATTAATTATATTTTTCCGTAAGTTACATGTATTAACACACACTTCTCTTCATTTAAAAGTTTGGACCCTTCTTCATTCATATACAAGATGTCAGAAAGGATGGATAGCTGGAACCCACCTGAATCATGGAAGAGAATAACTTGTATCATGATGATTCGTGCCCGCCATCAAAATAAGGATATTACGACTGCTGCCCAATGCTCCCTGAATACAGTAAAAACAATCAGGCATGAACTAGAGACTTGCAATGGTGACTACGAGGATGTAGCAAGAAGAAAGATCCCTAGCAGACGATCTGATTGCGTTCGTACAGCAGAATTCCTCGCAAATCTGCAGGAACAGGTGTTGAAGAACCCTGGCATTGGAATTCGGGCTTTGTTCGTGGAGTTGCTAACTGTAGTCAAGCCCTGGATAACAAGGGTAGCCAATGGTAGGCCGTATGTATGGCAGCAGGATTCGGCCCCTTGCCACACCTCTGGGAAAAGTCAAAAATGGTTGTCTGAAAATTTCTACGACTTCACCAGTCCAAATGTTTGGCCTCCAAACTCCCCAGACCTTAACCCCATGGATTATTTTGTATGGGGCGCAGTTGAAAAAGACACCAATCGCACTTCCAGTAATACAAAAGCCCAGTTAATGGATAAAATTAAAACAGTTTTTGCGGCCCTTCCCAGGGAGACTGTAGCATCAGCTTGTTCGAGGTTCCGAAGCAGAATTGAAGCTGTGATCGATGCTAATGGTGGTTATTTTGAGTAAATCTTGTTGATAGTATTGTAATTAACTCTGCCTGTAATGTTTTTTTGTCAATTCATTAAATTTAATAGATACAAAGAAGATTTTCTTTTTCCTTACGAAACTGTCAAATTTATCCCGAACACCCTGTAGTGTATCTAGGAAGGGCAGACAGTCATTAGCTTCCTGTTCCATTGTGAAGTGGATTTTAGGGTGTTGGCTATTTAAATGCACTAAAATTGTACCCAGTGTGTCTGGACCATGTAGCCAAATAGCAAACACATCATCATCAACATAGTGTAGCCAAACCATTGGTTTGAGAGTGGATGTATTCAAAGCTAGGTTTTCTAAGTGTTTGCTGTGTAGAAATTAGTTGTTTGTGTATCATCCCTTTCCATACAAAATAATCTTCATGTACTGTAAATTTAAATAATTCAAATATATTGGGATGGTGGGGGTATGTGACTTTAGCAAATCAAGGGTTTCAATTAACAGTACACTGGTAAATAGTGAAGTAATATCAAAACTAATCATTTTGTCCGAACTTTTTAAGATATGGTTTTCTAATATACTTTTTAAGTGAATGGAATTTTTAACAAAGGAGGGTGAATTATTTGTGGGGGGGGGGGCTAATAATTTAGCTAAATGTTTATCAAGTTGGTAGGTGGGACTGTTTATACTATCCCCAATAGTATAAACACACAAGACTGCAGCAAAACTTATCATCCCATACATTCAAGGCATATCTGAAAAATATCTAGAATGCTTAATAAATATCAGCTATGCACCATGTCAAATTGACAACTCTCATCCATTCACCAAAGGACAAACTGTCTTCTTTATCACATCCAGGGGTTTATGAAGTATTCTGTTCTTGTGACCTTGCTTACTATGGACAGACAGGAAGAACTGTTGACATCCTCCTTGGTGAACATAAAAAATACATTCGGCACTATCGTTATGGCAAGTCAGGTCTAGCAAACCATGCTTTGGATACCCTTCTTGTTGATAAGCTTCATGTCCTGCTTGTTTGAAACAGGCAGGACAGCTAATATCAGGATATCTGAACACAAAGACTCTATCCGGTTTCACCAATTTTGCCATTCTAGGCTTGCAGACTATGCTCTGGATACCAGCCACAGAATACAATGGAAGAAAGCCACTCTACTATACTGGAGCAAATATAAATACAAAAGATTGTTCATGCTATCAGCCTCAGCTCTAAAAAAAACTTCCAAACCTCAACAAATTTGGGTGCATGAGACTGCCCCAAATTTGGGAAGCTTGCATCATGAGAACATCAGCCCAACAGCCAAGACAATCCAATTTAGCCTGCTAGGGGGAATCTTTAGGACTCTAGGAACAACGATAGTTACTCTCTTCAGCCTCATTTGCTAGTTGTTAGTGCCTGTGTGCACTTATCATAGTTTTATATTCCCATGAAGATGGAAATGTAACATTGCCAAAATATAGGAAGTATTGATTAAAGGTTTCTTTTAATTAATATATTAAATTTAGTATACATTGTAATTTCCTGAAATAATTTAATAATTTTAGATACCCTGTCACACACGATCAAATGGAAGAAAACAAAAGTGATACACAGAAGTCATTATAAGTCACAGAGATTGTTTTTGGAATCAACAGCAGCTTTAAAACATACTCCAAACCTCAACAAGTATGGCTATATAAATTTACCAAAAATCTGAGAGTCAGTCATTTTAAGATCTAATTAATACTTGTTTTCCATTTTTTTCCAATATAAATGACACCAATTAGGACTGTAATTCCTTGTGTTGTCCATAACAATTTTTTTAAACTAGTCCCAATGTTGTTGTTTCATGTACTGTGACAAACTGTTCTTGTTCTCTGAAGATGCTGAATATAATACCAGCGAAATATCAGGTAATAAGTTAATAAATAAGTTTATAAATATCAATTATTTTCTTATCATTCTATGCAGGGCAAGTCCGAGAGTATCTGATGATCCTAGACAAAGAAAATTTAGGCGCCCCTATACATTGTCTTTCTATATATTTTGTCATACTCACACAAGCACACGTTCACCTACACAGGTATTACTTACAGAAATACTGCTCTATGGAGAACACTGGCTATTTTGGCCACAAACATTCTTCAGCCGCTGTAAGAATGTTAGATACACAGGTACCAAAACTATTAGCCATCAGACTCAACTATCACCTACGAAAAAGCTTGACCGAACTAATCTGAAATCAGTAGAAGAATGCCGGAGTGGGGATGATCATCACAAGTAAAGGGAGCGAAGAGAAAGACTAATCAGAGGCCTTATTTCACGAATACTACCAATCAGAATCCCTGCCACTGCAATTCTATGAAAATTCCCACGGCATTCTTATACTGATTTACTGAACTGAATTAACAAGATGATTCTGTGAGAAAATGAATGACGTAATCCCCAAAGTCTTAGCACGCTTAGGCGATTGCCTAGGTTCGCTTAATGATAAAACCAGCCCTGATTCTATGTTGTAATCAGTACTGTTAAAATAAACTAGCATGTACTACCAACATATAAGCCTTTCCACTCATAAGAAATAGTGAACCCCATGAAGATAACATAATAGCATTAATAACATTTTTCTTTTAAAATTCATTGTATATGCTACTAATATGGATTGTTTTAATCTGTAGATAGAGCAGATGAGAAGAATTACCATTATTCGGCCTCAGGAGGATCGTATTATAAGTGTAAGTTATTTTTCCTCTTAATTAATGATTTATTAAGAGAAATTTTCTACAAAAATTTGATATTTCAAAAATTTAAAAAAAATATGTAATATTCACAGAATATTATGTTTTTTATAATTCCTACTCATGAAAGGTTGTAAGCATATAGTACAGTACCGTGAGTAGACTATTGATTATTTTATTTTTATTACTTTTTTTTTTGTATTTTTTTAAATTAATTTACATAGTCTTTTAACCCTGCTCTAGAGATCAAACACAGAACTTTTTCATGTCTCCAATAAGCAGGGCAGTGGGCATGACACCAGGTGATGAAATTCATCCCCACCTAAAAACAATCACAAACATCTATGCCCAACGAAAGTATTCAAACCCACGATCTATTGGTTAAATATGCTAACCACTCAGCCAGCAAAGTGTAAAGTGTAATGCAAATAATTTGTATGAAATTTGTTTTTAAAATTTGTAATTTTAAAAACAGCTTATTGCTAAAGAGGAATTTTTCTGAACCAATCATATTCATGCTAAACCAGCTTTTCTGAACCAATCATATCAGAATAGTTTATTTTCACAAGCAAGTGTGCATGTTTATACACACAAATGCTTGCAAAATCAGTTTTAGTATGAATATTCAGAAGCTGTAGCACCCATTATATTTTTTATTAAATTGGCCAGAGGCATTTTTAAGAAATATTTCCATTCTAGTGATTGACTGATTTTGAATAATTTTCACATGTAAACACAATGAATGCTAAATAGCACATTATTTACAAATATTTTGGCATGAAGTTAACAATCAGTCTTCAGTTTAGGAATGGTTATACAGGATGAAATGCTAACAGTTGATTAAAACAATATTAGCTGCTTGTTCATTTGCTATGACAACATTGAGATATGATTATACAAAAAAAAAAACTAATGATGACTAAGTAGTATAAGACTTTCCCATATTTTTAGTAAAGACATCAGTGGCAGTCGGTAAGTGGTGTTGCTGTGTATACAAAATAAAAAATATAATAATTCTTTTTTTCCTAATCAGTAACCAATTTATTAATAAATAAATTTACATATTAAAAAAATTGCTTTATTAAAAATATTTCACCCTCACCACGAACACACACCAATAATAAAAGTTTCGTATCTCACAGAAATAACGCGCTCATGCATACAATTTATCTGTAGCGACACTGCTCAAATGAGCAATGTCGGATTTTCACATGTTACATGCAATGACAAGTGCAAACGAATATCGGCAAGTTTAGCTACAATTGGACGACACTGCATTAGATCGCAGTGCATTTGTTTTGTGTAACGATAATTGAAAAATTATAATTCTTTTCATATTTTCAACAATGACACTTGTCATAATTCAGCCTTGTATCTATAATAAATAAATAATTATATGTTACTTTAATAGAATAAAATAAGATTTACGAAAAATAGTTCACCCTCACCACGAATATGCACCAACAATAAAAATTTTGTATCTCACAGAAATAACACATGCAAGCATACAATTTATCTGTAGTGACACTACTCAAACAAGCAGTGTCGGATTCACTTGTTATGTGCAATGACAAGCGCTAATGAATATCGGTGAGTCGAGCTGCAATTGGCCGAACGTGATAATTCCGACACTTGTTTCAACATTTGTTTCATGATCTGAAGCGTTAATCGAACAATTTCAATTATTAACTATTCAATCAATGTCGTAACATAAGCTGTAACCTTTAACATGTTGTACTGCATTTATATAATGTTGTAAGCATTGTTATTATTTATAAATACAAACAAAATTTCATTTTTTCCTTGGGGGAGCTGCAGTGTTGCAGTGCTTATGTGCTAGCCACCACTGAAAGACATGCAATCATACTGATTTAATTTTCAGTGGTGTATTAAGACTTCAGTACTTCATTAAATAAGCATTCATATTTAAAGTAACAACTATGTAGTATTCAGGTTCTTGAACATAAGATTCTGTAATCGGTATCTACACCATGCTGTGCTGAGCAGAACTTTTCAGGTTGATTACTTGTATAAACAATGTAAGCCTGATGCTCCTGTATCCTTTTTCCACAGAACAACCAGGTTGTCCAAAATAAAGAAGATACAATCAGGGAACTTGGTAAAGACCTGTTCTCAAAGGTCCTCAAAGTTACAAAGATAAAAATTTATCTTATCTTTGCTACTCATGTGTTCAGACAAGTTAATACTTGGGCTAATGTTTAGATGTTTAGGATCTAATACCATTTACAAAGACGCCAAAGGTTTTCTCTCCATTATGTCATAGCGATGGTAATAGTTCTGATTTATCCCATAACACTTGTCTCATTTGTGAAGCATTTCGTGGACAGCAGAAGAGAGCACATGTGATGACAAAGCTGAGGCATTTTATGTTGAGCCCATACACGAGAGGTTGGTTGATCAACCTATAGTACATTAGTATGTATGGGAGGCTTTACTCCTATAGTATTCAATATCTCGGATGGATTTTTCAATACATGATTTGTTTGATATTTCTGTCTGTCCATAGTAAGATGACCAGTGATCGCATCATAGTTGATAAACACCCAGGTGTTGAAATGGGCTATGTCAGGGTTTTGTGGATCAGAATAGTGATCTCATCTTGATCAAGGGGGTAAATACTACTTTGATTTTATATTCTTTAAATATTTTTGCCAATTTTATGGAAATAGAGCTAATATATATGGAAGCATGATGATGCCTCTGATTTCTTCTTCATTAGAAATTTCTCTAGTCTCATGTCAGTTGAGTAGTCTAGAGACAAAGTGGTCATTATAGCCATTTTGAAGGAAAATGTTTTTTTAAATATTGAAGTTCTTTAGTTAGTTCCTCCTTGTCAGTAATGAGTTGGCAGGCTCTTACTCCTAGTGTGGAAATAATATCCAATTTTTGAGGTTTATAATGATGGGAAAAGGCATGTTCCAGTTCATACATACATACATACATACATACATACATATATATAAAAGAGCCTCCATAGCTCAGTCAGTATAGACAAAGCCCTTTGGTCAGAAAGACCTGGATTCCATTCCCGTCAGTGACGTGAGGAACCTTTCTCTGGTCTCTTTCGACCAAAGGTGAGTTAGCTTGTCTCATATGGAGGTAGGGAGTTTTTTCACCCAGAAACTTGGGTTTTTTTTTTTTTTTTTGTCACCCAGAACAGGACACACCAGAAGGCATAGGGCTAACCACCTTATCCTCAAAATAGGGCAACAGTTAAATGTAAAAAATTATCGACACTGCAAGGTATAAGAGGAGGGAAGGAATAATAAGATATATATATATATATATTAGGGTTACCAAGTAATTTTATAAGCTTAGTTATTTAACTCCTAATCCCAAGTATGCAAACAATTAAGTTTGCGCCTGAAACATAGTTCAAGTCTAAAGATGGTACAACACCAGGGCAACTCATTGTAAAGGTGGGTAAAGCTCTGATCACTATTCTTAGTATTTTCCCATAATGTAATGCACATCTCACTAAAAGATGTATACTGCAATACATTATGGGTGAGGTCGCTACCCAGACCGGTTTCAACCTTTTTTGAGGTCTCCTCAGTGAGTAGATCTCACTAAAAGATGTATACTCAGATGTATACATCTGGGTAGTGACCCCACCCATAATGTATTGCAGTATACATCTTTTAGTGAGATGTGCATTACATTATGGGAAAATACTAAGAATAGTGATCAGAGCTTTACCCACCTTTACAATGAGTTGCCCTGGTGTTGTACCAGTACCATCTTTAGACTTGAACTATGTTTCAGGCACAAACTTAATTGTTTGCATACTTGGGATTAGGAGTTAAATAACCAAGTAAAATTACTTGGTAACCCTAATATACAGTGTCCCCAAGTTAAAAAAATTTATTACATATATATATATATATATATATATATTTATATATATATAAAGGAACATAAAAAAGTAATGTCCCATTTTGTGGATTTCTCAGGTTGGTCACCTTATTACCAAAACCTGTTTTTTTTATTTTTAAAAAAAAATAATAATAGTAAAACACTGATTTACAATATACAGAAGTAATATTAAGTACACCAGAAGGAGAATGGGAAAGCAAAATGTCTGAATAGGCCAGTTTATCCTATATTTCAACTTCAGTGGTGAATTTTATATGAGAATTAAGATTGCATCCTCTGTCCAAAAAGAACCCAAACGATAGAAAATAAAACACAGGCCAATTATAATTACTCAAATCATTTATTTCAATCAATGTACTCTCCCTCAGCTTTGATACAGCGTTTGGCATGGTCAATTAATTTGTTAAATGAGTGTTTTTATATCGGTTTTTGGGATACTGTTGAGGGTTGTGGTTAATGCCACTTGAACATTTTCAATGGTGTCGTATCACTTTCCTTTCATCGACAAATGAAGTCGAGGGAAGAGAAAGAAGTCGCAGGGTGCTAAATCAGATGAATACGGTGAGTGATCCAACACACAAACTTGATTTTTGCTCAAAAACTGTCTCTCAATGTTTGAACGATGAGGTGGAACATTATCGTGCAAAAGTGACCAGCAGCCTGCATCATGATAAATCAATGCCATGCGCGATGAATTCTCGCTATCAATCACTTCAAAACTTTGAGATAAAACTCACCATCGACTGTTTGGCCAGGTGGAAAGAATTCTGTGTGGATAATGCCCTTGGAATCGTAGAAACAAATCAGCATTGTCTCTACTTTTGACTTCTCCAAGCAACTTTTTTTCAGATGCCCCTCTTCTAGTGGTCTCCACTCAGCACTCTGGTGCTTTGTTCGGGTTCATATTCAGAACACCACGTTTCGTCACCAGTAACGATCGTTTCATGGAAGTTTGAGCCCCGAGTGGTTTTAATGAGGTCCTTGCAGTGTTCAGTTTGATACATTTTTTCGTCGTTGGTCAACTTGTGGGGAACAAATCACGAATTCATTTTATGAGGGCCCAAACTCTCAGTCAAAATGTTGTGCACAGTTGATTTGGAATCCCCAATTCATCTTCAAGCAATTTCACAGACAATTTCGTGTTTTCTTTGATGAAATCATGCACTTTTTGGATGTTAGCTTCACTCAGTTCAGTTTTGGGACAGCCCGGCCTTTCGTCGTCCTCAAGCATCTCACGAGCACTTTGAAATCGCTTAAACCACTCACAAACTTGAGTATGGGATAAGCATTCGTCACTGTATGCTTTTTGAAGCATTTGATGCGTTTCGGTTAAACTTTTACCAAGTTTAATTTGTTTGAAGATTTTATTTTTGAACTGAAATAGATGGAGTGAATTACAAAGTCAAACAGTTTTACTACGTTATAATTGTGATATCAGATAAAGAGAAGCATCAAGGGGAACATTGGTAAATAACGATGATTCCACATCTGAGCTGATTGTTTATATCAGTAGCTTGAAGGGGGTGACTATTCATTTTGTCAGAAAATCTGATGAATGAATGAGAATTTCCATTATGTGAACTTTCTAACAAAAATCAAATGAAAAGCATTACAAACAAAGTGGTTGAGTTTGTTGCCATTAGTGAAACCTGGCTCTTAGAGTTGGATGCACAAGTGAAAACTGAAATCAAGTGTAAGGGATATACTATTTTTAGGAATGACAGAAGAGATAGGAGTGGAGGAGGAGTACTATTAATGATATCAGGTGACTAGAGTCCAGTTAGGGCAGAAATTCATGAAAGTAGTAATAGCACTGCCCAATTAACAGTGACTTTGAAGCTATCTGGTGTGAAGTGGAGGCTAACAAGATGAAATAAATGGTGGTGTTGCTATCAGCCTGGTGCTTCAGTTGATGGGGATGAAGAAATGCAATGCCAAATTATCCTGAGTGACTTAAATTTTTGTACTACCAATCAATATTCAGATAGCTCATGATAAGAATGAAGGAGAATTTATTGAGCTGTTGTGAAACAACTTTCTCAAGCAGCATGCAAAAGAAGCAACTTGAGGATAAAAACTGGTAGATTTGATCATAGCATCAGAAGATATTTCAGTTATGGATGTTGACTGTTTTGCCTACGGTTGGTGACAGTGATCATGCTATACTGACCTGGGAAGTAGCTAGCTGTATGAATGTTCCAATCAGGACAAGTTACATGCTGAACTACAAAGCTATAAATTGTGATAAACTCATGAAAATACTATGTTCAGTTCCCTAGTATTAGTTACTGTATGGGAAGGGTACCAGCAGTGCATGAGCAAGTTTAAAAAGATGCTTAAATAATGCAGCATCTGGATGTATCCCAAAAGATAGAAGAACAAATAGGGTCGATGTGCAGTCTTATTAAGCAAGAGATCCTTAAGAAGAAGAAGATGACGATATGGAAGGAATATCATGAGAATAAGAGTGAGATAATGAAATATATAAAGGCATGCTAGAAAAGTTAAGAATTCTGTATGGAAAGGTAAGTTGGAGTATGAAAAGAAATTGGCTGCACAGACTAAAGCAGCCTGAAAAAATGAATGCTGAAGAATAACTACTGGATAGATGTGGCATCCTTGTGTCAGTTTTGAGGAAATTTGTGTCATAATATCATAAATTATCTACATGTGAACACAAGGAGAAGTATTATTTATTAAATATATTGCCAAATATTTCAGTTTGAAACTAACAAACTATCATCAGTTGTCTGAACAACATTTTTTACAAGATAGAATGCAAACAATTGAATTATTCAAAATAGTATGAGTCCAGTGATGTTAAATCGCTAATAGCATTATTTGCTGTTTTAAGGATACTTGTGACATAAGACTGAATGATAAATGCACGTAAACACAAGAAAGATATTTAATTAACCAGATATTTCAGTTAGGAAATAGCAGACCATCCTCAGTGGTAATACAAGAACAGTTATAAAAAATACAGGCTACAATATTAACAATAGATTGTTTAAAATAGAACAAGCCGCGTGATGTTATATCACTAAGTATGAAACGGAATATTTTGAAGTAAAGACATGATTTAAAAAAAAAAAAAAAATTAATGAGTAATCTTGATTAGACTTTCCCAGATTTTTGATATAGATATACAGTCATTACGATTCAGGTTGGGACAATGGAGCAAGGCCTCCACGCTTTCCTTGAACAAACATTCAAACCTATAACGGGATCTATGTAAGAGGCGAGTCCTGGACCAAAGGATGTTGTGGTCAGTTTCAATCCTGTGCTGAGCCAATCCAGACTTTTCAGGTTTGTTGTGAAGAATGGAGGATTGATGTTCTTGGATTCTTTTTTGAAGAGAACATCCAGTCTGTCCAAAATAGGATAGATCACAGTTGCAAGGAATTTGATAAACTCCAGGAAGAGATAAAGTTGAGCGTTTGTCTTTAGGAGAAGGAAAATGAGAAGACAATTTGTTGATAGGTGAATAAGTAGCTGTTAAATCATATTTCTTTAAAATTCTTGCGATAGGTTCTGAAATACCGGAGATATAAGGAATTGGCACTCGACCTATTGAAGCTTTGTTGTTTTGTGGAGGATTATAAGAATTGAGAAGATGTTGAGTACTTTTTTCAGAAAAACCATTGAGTTTCATGTGTTGTTGGCTAGTAAAAAGTTCTTTCTGTAGATAATCAAAGGTAGAACAATTAGTTTTTGCTCTTCTGATGAGGCATTTTATAATTCCTATTTTTTGACATGGATGATGGGCTGATTCTTTAAGAATATAACGACCTGTGAACGTTGGTTTCCTGTATACCGTAGATGTAAGAATATTTGAAGGTGACTGGATGAGGAGAACGTCTAAAAAAGATAACTGGTTGTTTTCTATTTCATCTTCTCAATTCTTATAATCCTCCACAAAACAACAAAGCTTCAATACGTCAAGTGCCAATTTCTTATATCTCTGGTATTTCAGAACCTATCACAAGAATTTTAAAGAAATATGATTTAACAGCTACTTATTCACCTATCAACAAATTGTCTTCTCATTTTCCTTCTCCTAAAGACAAACGCTCAACTTTATCTCTTCCTGGAGTTTATCAAATTCCTTGCAACTGTGATCTATCCTATTTTGGACAGACTGGATGTTCTCTTCAAAAAAGAATCCAAGAACATCAATCCTCCATTCTTCACAACAAACCTGAAAAGTCTGGATTGGCTCAGCATGGGATTGAAACTGACCACAACATCTTTTGGTCCAGGACTTGCCTCTTGCATAGATCCCGTTATAGGTTTGAACGTTTGTTCAAGGAAAGCGTGGAGGCCTTGCTCCATCGTCCCAACATGAATCGTAAGGACTGTATATCTATATCAAAAATCTGGGAAAGTCTAATCAAGATTACTCATTATTTTTTATTTTTTTAAAATCATATCTCTACTTCAAAATATTCCGTTTCATACTTAGTGATATAACATCATGCGGCTTGTTCTATTTTAAACGATCTATTGTTAATATTCTAGCTTGTATTTTTTATAACTGTTCTTGTAATACCACTGAGGATGGTCTGCTATTTCCAGACCGAAATGTCTGGTTAATTAAATATCTTTCTTGTGTTTACGTGCATTTATCATTCAATAGCATTATTGTGCTTCACTGAAGAAATGATTAATCATAAAAGTGATTATAAAATAATTATATAATTTATATTATCATCAAAAAAAAATTAATTTATAATATCATACTAGATAGATGTAGTATCCAGCAGTTTCTTAGGATCTTCTATGTTTGTAAATATCATTATTGACCATAATTTAAAAAAAAAAAAAAAATTAATGTGTTATTCAAATCAAACTTTCCCATATTTTTGACAAGGATAGGCAGTTCTTCTGATTCGAGTTAGGGCAGTGAAATAAGGCCTCAGCACTCTCTTTGAATTGGCATTTGAATTTATACCAACATCTGTGTAGAAGGCAAGTTTTAGACCAGAGAATGTTGCGGTCTACCTCTATTCTGTGTTGCACCATTCCATACTTATCGGATTTGTTGTGAAGAATATAAGATTGATGTTCTTTTTTGTATTGAACGTTCAGTTTATCCAAAGTAGGAAAGCTGGCAGTGACATGGAACTTGATATACACCAGGAAGAGACATAGTTTAGAGTTTATCTTAAGACATTGGGAAATACGTGGGTAGTTTATTAATGGGAATATGAGGAACTACTAAATCTTATTTCCTCAGAATTCTTGAAATAGGCTCTGAAATGCCAGAGATTTATGGGATTGGAACTCAATGTATTGATTCTTTGTATGTTGAATTAAACATTTTATGATTTCTATCTTTTGAAGAGGATGGTGCAGATTGTTGGAGAATGTATCATCCAGTAAAAGTGGGTTTTCTATAAACTGATATTAAATTGCCTGGTGGTGAGCTGATGAGAATAATGTCTAAAAAAGATAATTCGTTGTCTTTTTTAATTTCCATAGTGAATTTGATACGAAGGTGTAATGAATTGATTTTAGATAAAAAAAAGTAGGTAAGGAATCTAAATTGTGAGGCCACAGCAAAAATGTCATCTATATATCTAACCCAAAATGAAGGTTGAAGATTTATAGATGAAAAAAGGATGTCTTCTAAATGCTCTAAATAAAAGTTAACTAAAGCAGGGGAGAGTGGACTTCCCATTGCAGTTCCTTCTACCTGGTTGTAGAATTTGTTTTGACACAAGAAACATCTGGAATGCATCATGAATTTGAATAGTTTTACTATATCTTGTGGGAAAATATCAGTAAGTAGTTGTAAAGTCTCTTTGAGAGATACATTTCTGAATAGGATTCTACATCAAAGCTCACTATAAGATCAGTAGGTTGTATGGAGACATTTTTTAATTTCTCTAAGAAATCTGACTAGTTTTTTTAAAAAAGAATGAGAATTGCCTATATGTGATTTCGATAGGTTTGCTAAATGTTTGACTATGCAGTAAGCAGGTAAATCAATACAGTCCACAAACAGATAGAGGGGAATGTCTTTCTTATGGATCTTAGGTAGACCATAAAACCTAGAAGTTCTTGCAGAATGTGTTTTTAACTTTTCTATGGTGTCTGCATTCAAACTTATAACTTTGTCTAGAAGGGAATTTAATTTCTTAAGTTGCCTATTAGTGGAGTTGTGATCTAGTTCTTGGCAGGTTGAGCAATCTTGTAATAAAAGATAAAGTTTTCTTTTATAGTTTGAGGAATCCATAACTATTTAATATGACTAAATAATAATTTGTTGATAACAAGGTGACTGTTTCACCTTAGAGAGTGTAGAGCTTTCTTTTCAGATGGAGATATGTTTGATGGAGGAAGCTTGGCTTTAAGAAAGATGGATGAAACTTCTAAGCAGAGATTATAAGAGCCTTTTCACTGGAGAGGTGAAATAAGTTTCATTTGATGTTAGAGAGGAAATCTAAATATGGTACCTTTTTTGGAACTACGGCGGATTCATATCCTTTTGAAAGAATAAGTGTTTCACTATCATTTTAAGGGGTGTCCGGATATTGATAACCCAATTCTCTGGAATATGGAGAGGCTTGATTTGTCTAGCAACAAGGACATCAAATTTACGGTTTAGATGTCGATTTTGTTTATTAAAATTAGACCCACAACTTTCCTACATTGTTCTTAATGTGGCTAAAAGCTCTCTGCAATGTTCATTAATGAACACAATCGACACAGAATAGAGGCAGACCACAACATTCTCTGGTCTAAAACTCGCCTTCTACATAGATGTCGGTATAAATTCGAACTCATATTCAAAGAAAGTGCTGAGGCCTTACTTCACCGCTCTAACTTGAATCGGAATGACTGCCTATCCTTGTCAAAAATATGGGAAAGTTTGATCTGAATAACACATTAATTTTTTTTATGATAATATAAATTATATAATTATTTTATAATCACTTTTATGATTAACCTTTTCTTCAGTGAAGCATAACGCTATAAGCAATTTAACATTAAGTGGCTCATACTATTTTGAATAATTCAATTCTTTGCATTCTACCTTGTAAAAAATGTTGTTCAGGCCACTGATGGTAGTTTGTTAGTTTCAAACGGAAATATTTGGCAGTATATTTAATAAATAATACTTCTTGTGATTACATGTAGATAATTTATATTTTTTTTTAAAAAATTTCATTGTTATTTATTAAGTTTTATTTCATTTTAACCAGAATGCAGCTATGAACACAGCATCCCAAAGCATTGCCAGAACAAGCATTGCCAAAAAAAAAAAAAAAAAAAAAAAAAAAAAAAAAGATTCACGAACACAGTTAAAAATTCTAAAATTGCTTTTATCTTAGTTTTTTTAAATAAGTAGCAAGGGATAGAACTTGTCACAGTGAAGGTTTGGCTCCATCACGAATGTATGTGTATATATACTTTATCTATAGGGTGAAGTAACTCAAATACTTCAACTTCTGGATGTGGATATCTTGATAAAAATTGTAGCATCATTATTGCTGGAAAGAAGAATTATATTAGTCTCTGAATCAAGCAGGTCTGTCAATTTTAAAATCACATTTAAACTTTAAAATGTTTAAATGTTTAAATTTTTCTGTTTATTGTTTCATTTTTTGTGTTTATTTTTATCTTTTTTTTATTTTTTGACTGATTAATAATTAATGTTCCTGTTGATACTCTTCATTATAATGTTGTTATTGGTTTCCTTTTTGTTTCTTTGTTTATTTTTAAAATCATATAAGTTAGTATAATAGCCTTATTTATGTAATAAAATAAGTGTGTTCATTTATGGATACTAGAATAAAGGAGTAGTTATAAAGAGAGAAAAAGCAGTTGTATCTGGATCAGTTTGGCATTAGGCATGGTTCTTGCAGAGATGGATGATGGACAAATAGCTAATGTGTAGATCAGGGGTGGCCAACCTTTTATAGTTGGTGCGTCAATTTTTTCATTTTTTAGCTAAGATGCGCCTAAGATACAAAGATACAAACTTATACCACTTTTCTGTCTTTTTAAAATTTAAAATATGGTAATATGGATATATTTAAGTTTTGCATAAAATGATTTATTATATATATGGTAATATAGAAACTTTTAGCAGTTTTAAATAAAAGGATTTCATATAAAGACAAGATAAACATTAATTATTTTATTGAGACTTTTGAAATTGCTTTGCTTTTGCTAAGCTTGTAATGTTTGGAGTTAAATCAGTTACAGAAAGCATCAAACGGTTTTTCAAATTTGAATCAGTCAGTCACGACCGTAGTTTGTTCTTAATAATTTTCATCGATGAAAATGCTTGTTCGCATCTGTATGTAGTTCCAAAATGACAGATATAACTCTGAGCAAATTTTCTCAGGTCTGGAAAATATTCACAGGGCAACGATCACCAGAAATTAATTATATCAGAAGCATCTGGGAGTGATGGAAGTTCATTAAATTTCATTTTCAATAAAGAATTGGTTTTGAGATCAATAAGTTCCAGGCATCGTTAAGATTTTTTGTTCAGTAAGTGAAAAGGGATTTATAAATGCAAGTATGCAGTCTTCTTTTTCGGCAAAATTGCTAAAACGACTGTTAAAGGACTCTTGCTATAATCTAAGTTTCTCAGTATATTCTGTAAAGTTGCCATTATCTTCAACAGATTCACTATGTTCTTTTAAATGTGGAAATTGACTTAAATACCCGTTTTCTAACTGGGAGATGAACAGTTTTAATTTTATTTTGAATGCGCTGATGTCATTTACTAAGCTAGGAAACAATTTGTTCTTGCCCTGCAGTTTCAAATTTAGATCATTGAGGTAGCTGGTAACATCAACTAAAAATGCTAAATCAAATAGCCATTTCTCATCACACACAAGGCTTTTTCCTCATGCAGCTCATCCTTCTCTTCCATAAAATTACGAACACTTTCTTTCAGCTTCCAAAATCTACTGAGAACTTGTCCTTTAGAAAGCCAGCGCACCTCACAATGAAGGATGAGATCACCATATTCCATATATAGCAGTTCACAATATTCTCTGAATTCTCTTCTGTTTAATCCTTTTGCTCTAATTTTATTCACACACTTTACAACTGGTATCATAACATGCTTCAAATTTAGAGTTTTTACACACAGAGATTCTTCATGTATAATACAGTGATACTTTAGTAGAGAACGACCTAAAAACCTTTCAAGTAAAGTTACAGTCCCAGAAACTCTACTTACCATTGACAGTGCTCCATCAGTGCAAACACTGATGAGCTTGCTAGAATCTAGTTGTTGATTTTCTAGACATGACTTTACTTTGTCAAATATCTCTGATCCTCTGGTTTTTCCATGAAGTGACTCAAGACCGATAAGTTCTTCAAAGATGTTAAAATTACCATCAATTCCTCTTATAAAAATGCTTAATTGGGCTACATCACATATGTCAATGGATTCGTCCAAGGCTAAAAAAAAGAAAGAACAAGCATGAATATGGTCTTTCAATTGCTCAGTAACATCATGGGAAAGTTATTCGATGCATCCTGTAATTGTTTGCTTGAACAGAGAAATTTGGTTTACTTTTCTGTCAACATTCTTATCACCAAGACATTTTGCAAACGCTTCGAAACAGGGCTTAACAACTTCCTCTCCATCAGAGTAAGGCTTGTGTTTTTTAGCCACCACAAAGGCAATTTCATAAGATGCCTCCAGCATTGCCACACTTTCACAATTTCTTTTCACAAATATATTTTGTCTCTTTTTTATTTCTTCCTTTTTCTTAACCACATATTCTTTCTGCAACTCAGACCCAGGAACTAACTTCAGTTTTTCTTCTAATTCAGCTTGATGTTTTATAGTGTCTGTTAAGATCATGTCTTCTATTATCTGAGAGAGTGCTTTCACGAACAATGCACAACAGTTTTCCTGAAGGACCCACAATAAATAAGAACTCATTTTCCCACAGTTCATTAAACTGGCGCTTGCTATCACCTTCTTCTTTTCTTCTGCTCATTTTCTTTTGCAAAGTAATGGGTAACTGATTGTAAAAAAAAAAAAAATTTTCAAAAAAAATAAAGCTTATTATTAAATAATTTATTTAAATTATTTTTTCGTTTTAAACATTATGAACATTCAAAAACAGTTCTACAAGTTTAAGATAAGATTCCTGTTTTCATGAAGGCCTAATATGGTTCTATAAGTTTAAAAATCATGATAACTAATAATTAAGGGATTGACAGCTTACACTAGAAATATAAATTAAATAAACTTTAATATATACTTTCCGATATTTCGGCAAACGTCACATTGCCATCTTCTTGGGAACTTATTACACTACTTAGAACCTACTTTGGCCAAACAGGCAGGACAACAAATATCAGAATCTCAGAACACAAGGATTACATCCGATTTCACAAGTACAGCCATTCTGGGCTTGCAGACCATGCTCTGGATACTTTCCACAGAATAAGATGGAAGAAAGCCACAGTAATACACTGCAGCAAGTTCAAATATGAACGACTATTCATGGAATCAGCCTCAGCCCTTAGGAACATGCCAAACCTCAACAAATTTGGATGCATGAGACTGCCCCAAATTTGGGAAACATTTATCAGAAGAACTTCAGCCTAAAGGCCAAGAACTACCAATATAGCCCGCCAGGGGGCACCATTAGGACTTTAGGAAACGTTAACTTTCTAGCTTCTGTTCTCATTTGCTGTTATGTATTACTTGTGTGCACTTGTCTTTGTAATAAGTTCCCAAGAAGATGGCAATGTGAGGTTGCTGAAATATCGGAAAGTATATATTAAAGTTTATTTAATTTATATTTCTAGTGTACGCTGTCAATTCCTTAATTATTAGTTATCATGTATAACCAGCGTATAAGCCTCTCAACAAGAATAAGTTTAAAAATCATATATATATATATCGTCATCATCATCATCAAATTCCTGCCATGTACCCTCAAGGGGTGTACAGGATATGACAGTACTACATGAAAAAATTACATCATTACTAACTTCCTATCTACAATTTTCCTCCAAATCAGTCTGTTACTTGTCAAGACTCCAACATTATCAGATCTTATATTTCTATCGTCTAAAGCACTTTGTACAGTATCAATCCACCTATATCTTGGTCTTCCTCTGGGTCGTTTTCCTGCCAACCTAGCAGAGAAAACTTGTTTTGCTAATCTTTCCTCTCCCATTCTATTTAAGTGACCATACCATCTGAGATTAGCTCTGCTAACGCATTCCTGGATGCTGACAATGTCAAGTTCTTTCCTAATATCCTCATTTTTAATATGATATTGCCATTGATGCCATCTGTTCACGCCTCTAATCTTTCTCAGGACTCTCATATCTGCAGTCTCTAGTCTTTGGTCAAGTGTTTTACTTCTGACCCAGCTCTCAGATCCATAAGTTAAAATTGGTTTGAACACAGTCTTGTATACAGCTAATTTAGTGTTCTGACTAATTTCTTTCTTATTCCATATGAATTTATTCAATTGACTTCCCACGATACCAGCTTTGCTGATTCTGTTGTCTATTTCTATATTTAGTTTACCATCTTCAGTAAAAATTGTGCCTAAGTAGCTGAAATGTTTTACTTGTTCCACAGGTTCTCCATTCACAACACAGTTGACATTTTCAATGATTCTGCCTATTTTCATTGTCTTTGTCTTTTTATTGCTGACCTTCATACCATATCTATTACAACAGCTATTCAATTTAGACAGAGAATCTTGCAGGCTTGTAGCGGATTTATTTAGAAGTATAACATCATCCGCATAAAGCAAAGAGCTGACATTAACATCTCCAATTTTGATATCAGGTTTAATACCACATTCCTTCATAATGTGATCCATATAGATAATGAATAACAGAGGGGATAATGTACATCCTTGTCCCACACCAGATTTAACATTAAACCATCTTCCTGTACTTCCTTCAATTCTAACTGCTGACTCACAACTCAAATAAACACTAAGTATTGCTTGATATAATGCCCCATTGACACCATATAACTGCAGCGTATTGAATAGCTTCTCTCTTGGCACCTTGTCATATGCCTTTTCCAAATCGACAAAACTTAAATACAGATCTTTGTTATATTCCCATGCTTTCTCGACTATTTGTCGTAAAGTGAAGATCTGATCCTGACAGCCTCTATTTGGCCTGAATCCAGCTTGTTCTTCACCAAGCTTTTCTTCCACAATTCTTCTCAACCGTTTCTCAAGTATACTTGCATAGATCTTGCCAGGAACACTCAGTAGGGAAATACCTCTGTAATTCTCACATTCAGTTTTATTTCCCTTTTTATATATGGGTACTATGAGAGCTCTACTCCAATCATCGGGAATTCGTCCCTCTGTCCAGGCTTTCTGAACTATGCAGTGCAACCACTGTAAGACTCTTATACCACCATACTTCAGCATTTCTGGTCGAATATCATCTACTCCTGCTGCCTTTCCACATTTCAAGCCTTTGATGGCTTTTTCTACTTCAAGTATGGATATGTATACCTGACTGCATGCCTGGTCAGTGGTTTTTATCACTGTGCTGTCATCACTGCTTGTTTCATTTAGCAGTTTTTCAAATTAATTACTCCATACTTCAAGGATATCTTTTTCTCCTGTTTTCATTTCACCTTTATCATCTCTAATTCCTTTTACAGCACTCTTTCCTCCATTCCTAAGCTTCTTCAACAACCTCCAGAATATTTTGCCACCTTCTTGATATTTATTTTCTATATTCTTGCCATAGTCCTCCCATGACTTTTGTTTAGCTAGTTTTACACACTGTTTAGCTTTCTTACATTTGTCTCTGTATTCTGTAAGAGTAAAAGCTGACTTATTTGCCAGGAACTTTTGATATGCTTTCTTCTTTTCCTTCACTGCCTCTTTAACTTCCTGTGTCCACCAGGGAGTTCTGATTTTTTTATCCTTGCACACAACCTCACCACATGCCTCTCTGGCAGAATCAATCAATGTTTCCTTCAGAGTTTGCCACTGAATCTCCAAGGTTTGATTCCTGTTCTCAAACTCTTTCATTTTCTTTTCAATAATATTTCTGTATTTTAGTCTACAGTTCACATCTGAGAGCTGCTCAACTTTTATTCGCTTTAAAACTTTCTTACATGTTATTCTTTTCAATATGAAATTCAATTTTATCCTGCTCAAGACTAAATAGTGATCACTTTCAATTTCAAATCCTCTGTACACTCTGGTGTCCTGCACCAGGGAGAAAACATCACTATCAACAATAACATAGTCAATGAGACTTTTCTTATTCCTAGCATCTTCTCTCCATGTGAATTTGTGCACATTTTTATGTTGGAACATGGTGTTAGTAATAACCAGTCCATGTCCTGAGCAGAAATCCAACAGATATTTGCCATTATTATTAGCTTTGCTCTTTTCTCCAAATTTTCCCAAAATATTTTTGTATGTCTCACAATCATTTCCTACTCTACTATTTAGATCCCCAACAAGGACCAACTTTTCCTTTTTCATTGTGTCAGTTGCTTTTTTTAAAGCCTCAAAAAATTCCTCCACTTCTACCTTAGTAGAACCTTCTGTGGGATATATATATATATATATATTTTTTTTTTTTTTTTCATAGAGAGTTTTCGTCTCTCTCGTAATAATATGTCCAATGAAATACGAGATCACTTCCTGCCATAAAACAGTTGATCAACTGGCAATCACACACACAACCCAAACATTCTCATAATACGAAAGTTTTGCTGATGATCAGTTAAATTTTAGGAATAAAACCTACTATACGTAAATAAAAAGGAAAGATATTGTATTAAAAAGACATAAAAACACACACATACAAATACACCAAATAATTGCATGTTTCAGTAATCAGCAAATTGGAGGAGCGGACAAAAACTTGACATATGCGTTCAAAATGAAAATATTTATTTTTAAATTTACAGAACTATATTAAGCCTTCATGAAAACATATAAGTTCAAAAACACAGAATTGTTCACCCACATCGAATCAGAAGTTCATCGAACATGATGACATGAGAGTCAGCTGCAAACTGATTGAATAACTGGTGACGCATGTCAGCAGGGCCGGCAGAAGCAGGCATGTGGGTGTCGGGGCATGGTTCATAAGTTCATTTTTAAGAAACAAAATTTTTATCATAAAAACAAAAAATTCTTAGAATGATCAATATTAAAATAAATAAGGCCAGATACATTGAATAAAAATTTTAAAAAATTGTATATTGCTGTCTCTTTGATCAGCCTGCTGTTTACAATTTTGCAGCGAGAGCAGGCTTGCCTGCAGAATGTTGTGACTGCTGCAGTCTATCTAAAGTGAAACAGTGAACAGTTTTTATGCGCAGAAGCGAATTTTCATACAAAACATTTGTTGCTAGTTAACCAGTCATATGGTATGCATCTCAGTATGCTACTGACAGTAACACACTGCAGACTATTATTTCGTTTCTGTGTCGTGTTGTGTAATAATTTCTTGTGGGTATAAAATAGAAATGGAATCAAAAATTTAAAAAAAATTTATCTGGTACACAAAATCGTAAGCGTCATGCTGCAAAAGAAGCAGATATTAAAAGACAAACTGGGGCTCTTAATAAATTTGTTAAAATATTAAAATATTCTGATGCAGATTGTAACCAACTCGATACATCAGAGTTGAGGAACAGTGCACATCATCCAGTTTGCATGAAAGTACTATTGCAACTATTGAACAAGATAACAAGATGCATGATTTAAGTGAAAAACAGTTAGGAGAAGATTTAGTTGTAGTTGACCACGAAACTAACACAATGTTATTCTCTGTAAATTTAGATCCAGGTGAATGGAGAAATATTAATGAAAAATTACGAGTTGTTTTAATTGAAATGGGGACTGTTCAAAAGAAAAATATAATATATCCCAGAGATACATATGGTCGTAAATTTGGAGAAGACACGTATTATAATAAAAAAATGGAAAACGGGGAGCTCGTGCCAAGAACATGGCTCATTTATTCCGAAACTTTAAATTCTGTTTTTTGCTTTTGTTGCAATCTTTTCGCACCTACTGAATCAGATAGTCTTGTAGAAGGTCATAACGATTGGAGAAATGTAAGTACAACTTTGCATAGACATGAGACTAGTTTAACTCACATGAAAAATTTCTTAAAATGGAAAGAACTTGATAAAAATTTAAAAAACAAAACTACTATTGATTACCAGACTCAAAGCATGTATGAAATGGAAAAGAAACATTGGACATGTGTTTTAGAACGCTTGATTGAAATTATAAAATTCCTTGGTAGCCAAAATTTGGCTTTTCACGGATCATCTGATAAATTATATGAAAGGAATAACGGCAATTTTTTAAAATTAGTCGAACTGTTTGCGAAGTTTGATCCCGTTATGGAAAATCATGTTGAAAGGACCCTACAACGAAACAATAGAGTACACTATTTGAGTAAAGACGGTCAAAATGAAATACGGGAAACATTAAGTAATGCAATCAGGATATTATCAATTCGAAAATCTAAATGTCATTCCATAATTTTAGACTGCACACCTGATGCAAGTAAAACAGAACAAATTACCATTATTATTCGGTTTGTTTCCTATGACAATGGAATTGTCAAGATCAGGGAAAACTTTTTAGGTTTTGCAGATATATCAGATTCCACAGGAATCTGATATCTGCAAAATGTTGTATTGTTGCGACAGTAATGGAACAACTGGAAAATGGAACATTCCCATTGAAGACATGCGAGGTCAAGGGTATGACAATGGGGCAAATATGAAAGGGAAAAATATATGAAGGGAAATATATCTGCAAAATGTTGTATTGTTGCAACAATAATGGAACAACTGGAAAATGGAACATTCCCATTGAAGACATGCGAGGTCAAGGGTATGACAATGGGGCAAATATGAAAGGGAAAAAATATGGGCTCCAAAATTTGCTTTTGAACAAAAATCCTCGAGCTTTTTACGTGCCATGTGCTGCTCATACTCTAAATTTAATCATTAATGATGCAGTCAAAGTGAATGCAGGTGCCATTAGTTACTTTGCAATTATTCAAGAAATATACAATTTCTTTTCATTCTCTTACACACGTTGGAAAATCCTCAGCATGAAGCACAAATTACATTATGTGCTAAAATAAAGGACTACAAATTTATTTACCCTCTTATAACTTGGCATGATTTACTTAACAGAATAAACCCTGTGAGTAAAATGCTTCAAGACAAAAATATGAGCATTACACTTGCTTTAGATTCTATCTAAAACTTAAAAATATTCTTACAAGAGTATCGATCAGATACAAATTTTAAAGAAGTTCTAAAAATGGCAAAAGAACTGAGTGAAGAGGTGGATGGAGAACAAGAATTTAAAACTGGTACGGAAGTTTGACGACAAAAGAAGACACGACAATTTGACTACGAGCATCATGACGAAACGCCACAATCGCCAGAAGATAAATTTAGAGTGAATGTGTTTTATACACTTCTAGACATTGCAATGTGTTCGTTAATAGAACGTTTTGAACAACTAAAAACATATATTATAATAATTTCAATTTCTTGTATAGATTTCTACAAATTAATAATGAAGATTTACGAAAACATTGTGACGATTTAGAGATTCGCTTGAAGGACGGCGACAATAAAGACATAAATGCAATAGAACTACAGGTATATGACGAGTTATGTGCTTTCCGGGATATTTTTCGGAAGAATAATTTAAATATTCAAAACCCTTTCGATATTCTTAATTTTATTGTATCCAATAATTTATCTTTCCTTAACTTTTCAATTGCTTTAAGAATACTAGTAACCTTTCCTGTTAGTGTAGCGAGCAGTGAACGTTCCTTTTCCAAGTTGAAATTGATTAAAACCTACTTAAGAACAACTATGTCACAAAAAAAGGCTTGTTAGTTTGGCGTTAATAGCTATTGAAAATGATATATGTGCGGAATTAGATGTTAAGACCATTATTTCTAATTTTGTGAATATGAAATCAAAACCCCTAAAATTTTAATAAAAAAAATTTCAAGTATATTTATGTAATTTAATTTATTTTCTGTTATTCTGTAAAGATGCTATTTTTTGAATACTTATCTTAAAAAAAAAAAAATTTAATATAAGGGATATTACATCCAATATTGTTTCTTAGCCAAATAAGAAACTCAAAGAGTTTCATGCCGAATATAGAAACTATATAAAGTTCAGCGATTCCAAGTGTAAGCCTATACCTGGATAGCGGCAACTGACCCTTAAGGTAGTGCAAGCTGAGGCAACTCATAGCAAAGGTGGAGCAAGATCCTATCACTATTCTTGATATTTACCCATAATGTGAACTTAGCTCCTAGGAGCTGTATTACTGTTCTACATTATGAGAGAAGGTCACTACCCAGACCGGTTTCAACCCTTATTGAGGTCTCATCAGTGAGTAGGTAGACCTGTTCTAATTATTTCTGAATTCTTTTCTTATTTTCTCATCTATCTTGAGTTTCTTTTATTTTCCTAAGAGATAGTTCCACTTATAAAAATTATTAAAAAATTCTTACAAGTTACTAAGAATTTAGTAACTTGTAAAATGCATTCAAATAAATTTTAACTTTAATTAAAATTCATTTTAATTTTTTTAGATTCTGGTCGGTAAGAAGGCTATAATCCCTGTATCAAAAGTTTTGAGAATTTTTTGAATATTCAGGTTTTTAACGACACCTCCAGTTCGTTACATTTAGCGAACCAACGTGTGGCTGTTCTGTCAAAATTTATTTAAGACATTTCAAATAATTAAAATTTTTATTATCGTAAAAGAACCACACACCCGAATCGTTACAGGGGCGCTTCGATAGAAATTGCATGCGAGCGACAAAGACCCTAGCGCCGGTTCTGCATGTCAGCATTTGCCGGTGCCTGTTGCTTCAAGATCAAACAAGTATAATAAGTGCGCACTCTAGAATTCAGTGGTAGGTTAATTGTGTGTTTATATATATAAATCGTATACAAATTTTTTTTTTAAATTTTCTCTGGGGTTCAGTGCACCACCTCTAATCATGCAATGCACCATAGGTTGGCCACCCCTGGTGTAGATGAACCAGAATTATAGTAGAGCTACAGAATGCCATGAACGTGGAATTGACTGGAATAATATAATTACATGGGGGTGAGGTGAATGGTCTTTAGAAATTTTGCGAGTCATTAGAGAAGACAACTGACATAAAATTTGTGGAAAAGCTGGGTCCTTATTAGAGATCTGAACAGCAGAGTAGGAAATAAATTCCATGTATGCAGAATGTTTTGTGAAAATTTGGAGAAAAGGACAAAGCTAATAAAATTGGTTAAGTGCCTGCTGGATTTCTGTTCAGAACACAGAGCAGCCATCACTAATGCCATGTTTCAACATAAAGTTATACATATGCATTCATGTGGAGAGAAGATATAAGTAAAAAGAAAAGCCTTATTGACCGTTATTGTTAAATGCAGTATCTTCAAGCTGGTTCAAGATACAAGAGTGCACAAGGAATTTCAAATAGGAAGTAATATTTAGTTTTAAGTAGGATAAAAATGAATATCATATTGAAATGAAAAATACATACCAAAGTTTTAAAAAAACAAAGTTGCTTTTAGGGGTAAACTGTAGACTTAAATATACAAATATTATTTAAAAAATGAAGAACTTTGAAAGCAAGAACCAAAAACTTTGGTGAGTCTTAATGGCAAACTCTGAAGAATACATTGATTGGTGAGAGGCATGTGGTGAAGAATAGAAAAATTTTATCTTCATAGTGCACTTAGGAATTTAAAAAGTCATGGAAAACAAAGCATATGAACAGCATACCAAATATGTCATTGTGTGTTATAGAAAAGACATGGGGGTGAGGGGAAGCTAATTTTATACATTACAAGCAGTATGTAAAATTAACTAAACATAGCAGAATGTTCTGGGAGTTATTGAAAAGCTTTGAAATGTCAGAAAGAATATTGTAAAAGGAGTTAAAGGTGATATAAAAACTGAAGATCAAGATATTCTGGATGTTTGGAGTAATTGGAATAATGCATATGAAAGATTATTAAATGAGATAAACAATGACAAAACTGTAATGCTAAATACTCAAAAAGAATATGACCAGGAGTACATAACAATCCTTGAGGTAGAAAAGGCCAAGCCATCAGAAATCTGAAATGCAGAAAGGCATCTAGAGTAGTGATAATCAACCAAAAATGTTCAAATATGAAGATATAAAAATATTGCAGTGGCTCTACTGCATAATTCAGAAGGGTCAAACCAGGTGATTGGAGTTGAGCTCTCATTGTTCCCATCTATAAAAATGGAAATAAATGTGAGAACTACAGAAAAATTTTCCTACCAATTGTTCCAGATAATATTTATTCAAGCATACTTGAGAATAGGCTAAGAAGAAATGTAGAAGTGAAACTTGGCAAAGAACAAATTAGGTTTTGGCCAAACAGAGGTTATCAAGATCAGATTTTAACTTTATAACAGATAGTTGAAAATTTATAGGAATATAATAAAAATCTATGCTTAAATTTTGTGGATGTGGAATAAAACAACATACAATATAAGGTGCCAAGAGAAAAACTGTTCAAAATGCTACATTATGTGATGTAAATAGGTCATTATATGGAGCAATGCATAGTCTTTATTTGAGTTTTGTAAGTCAGCAGTTAGAATTGAAACGGTACAGGATGATTTTTTTGATATAAAGGCAGTGTAAAACAAGGGTGAATAGTATTTCTTATTTCCTGTTATTCATCATCTGTATTGATCACATGAAAGAAATTGAAATTAAAGCTGATATCAAAATTGGAGATATCAAACTGTTTGAATAAAAGAGAGAAAATAACCAAAACAATGACTAACATACAAGACAATATTCAAAACCAATTTTAACTTAGGGATTTAGAAAATAGAAGAAAATAGGTGATCAAAGACTAGAGACCATAGATATGAAAGTTCTGAGAAAAGGGAATCTCTCTAGTTGTCAGTTTTGATTCAAGCATTCAAAATGTGTGTGAGCAGAGCTAATCTAAGGTTATATAGTTGTGTTAAATGTGAGAGGAAAAATGTCAGCAAAACAGGTATTTGATGCCATGTTGGCAGTAAAAAGACAACATTAACACCAAGATCTAAGTGAATTGATTCAGTCAAAAATGCTCTAGAACATCGTTTCTCAAACTGTGGTACATGTACCACTAATGGTACATTACGTTATTTTTGGTGGTACAATTTTTACACAAAATATTTAAATATTATTTACTATATTTCATTATAATGTAAAAGTTTCATTTACGAATATAAATAAATAATATAAATTTAAAATGTTTTATTCTTTGATTATAAACACTCCATTTGGGATGTATTGATTTTTAATCGGGAAATGCTTTTATGGTAGTACATATATTTTTTGATTCTTATTTATGTGGTACAAAATTTAAAATGTTTGAGAACACCTGCTCTAGAAGACTGAAATATAAGATTTGATGATATTAAAGGGCTCACAAGTGACCAACTCAACTGATTTGGAGGACAATTTTGATAGGAGATTCTTAATAATGTAAACTTGCCATACTCTCATAGTATCATACTATCATGTACACATATTGATTGTACATGCAGCATAAAAGATATTCTGTTTGTCCAGCCTGCAGCTACTAGCGGTGGAAGACCATATTTGTCAAACCCTGGTTATAGCCTGCCTGGTTGGCCAAGTGGTTAGCATATACGCTCTCCAGCCAAAAGGCTGTGGGTTTGAATCATGCCGTGGGCATGGATGTTTGTGATTGTCTGTGGAAATACTAGTGGTGGTTGGCGGTAGATGGTGTTGGTGAACTGAGTGGTGGAGATAGAAAGTTGTAGAGTAGGTACCCTCCCTCGATGAGTCTTTGGACCCCCTGGAGGTGTCACGTAATAATAATAATCATTAAATTTTTCATGATTATAACCAGGACTTGACAAATATGCTCTTCCACTGGCATGTGGTGAGTAGGTTTTGCCACCTAGCTAGTAGTGGCAATTTGGACAAACAGAATATTTTTTATTTTGATTGTTGATATTTGGTCTTTTTTTATACTAAATATGAGACATTTTCTTTGGATTTTATTGGACCATGATTCTTTACAAATATATATATATAATCGTCTACCAGTTTCACCAGCTTGAGTCTGTCTGGCTTCTTCAGGACAAGAATGGTTACACTAACATTAAATGCTAAAACAGAAGAATGCAGTAACGACCTTAAACTCTTAATGTCACGCATCCTTTTCAATTTTTTTAACTGATTTTATAGTCGTAACTGCATTCTTCTGTTTTAGCATTTAATGTTAGTGTAACCATTCTCGTCCTGAAGAAACCAGACAGACCCAAGCTGTCGAAACTGGTAGACAATTATATATATATATTTGTAAAGAATCATGGTCCAATAAAATCCAAAGAAAATGTCTCATATTTAGAATATTTTTTATTTAAACTTCTAAATATAGAAATTATATTATTGTTTAATCCTCTATCCAAGTATAAGCAATAGTTTTGTATGACAGGTATCTTCTTGACACTAGGCTACTTGTACATAAAAGTTCATGACTTCATGCCTTAGTATCCAATAATCCAAAACACACTTCCTTTTGTATGTGCATAATACTGTGCATTATTCAGTGAGGGTCACTAGTCAGACTAGTTGCAACTTTTATCAATATCTCATCAGTGTTAGTCAGATCAAGGAAGGGTTAACTCTCAACTGTCAGAGTTGACTTAAATGCCAGGGTTAACTCTTAACTGTTCTGGTATGATGGATTGATTGGACCTGTTGTCCTTTATCTGTTTTTGGATTTGCAAGGAAATTGCTGGATTAAGGACATTTAATCCAGCAATTATTGAGCACTTAGCTCACCCATCAGTGGCTACTGATTACTAGGACGTTTTCTTTTTTTTTTTAAAAAAAAAAAAAAAAAACTTTTCTATGATATGTTTTTTTTTTCGGACATTTGTCTTGAGATGTTTGTATATTTTAGTCTACTACTAGGTGGTAGACTGTAATGGATTAAGATGTTATTGAGACTTTGGCTCACCAAAGTCTTCTTTGGTCTTCTTTCTGAATATGGTTTTCAGACATTTGGGATGCACAAAAAATTGCGCATGTAGAAAAGTTTTGATCTTAGGAACATTGACTTCTCGGTGAAGCTGTATGTTTCTTAAAAATCATGATGTGCTGAACGCCATTCATGAACATTTGTTTTGGATTATCTAGTTTACTAATGTTTGAATCTGCTGTATAACTCTGCTATGGGTAAGTTATATATATATATATATATATATATATATATATATACATGAATCTTAGCCTGCTATGACAGTTCAGTTGCTCTAATTGTTTTTGAGCAGGCATAATCAGTATGCGTCATAAAGCAAAGTCCTTTATCTAGTTATACCTGTCTGTAAGTGCTTGGTTACTGGTTGCCCTGGAATGGGAATGCCACAACATGGCCACCATCTTTTTTATTTTTTTATGTTGGGCCCATACACAAGAGGTTGGCTGATCAACCTATAGTACATTAGTACCGTATATGGATAGTGGGTTAGGAAAGGAGAAACTTGTTTACATTTGATTTAAAAGCCTGTATATTGTATTCCTTGGGAAATACATCAAAGGGGTGGGGGTGGGGAACTGTTCCAGTACAGCAGTATTACTAACTATTATAATAACAGAATTAACTCACGTAAATTATTCTTTATTCGTAGAATTTTTACCTGAGTATCACAGGCATCATCAGTACAGGTACAAGGCTAATTAAACAATAACTGTTATATTCACAAAGCACCACCTAAGTAGCTAAGGTTAAATTTCCTAAAGGCAGGTACTATAAAAAACACTGGTGCATAGAGCCAACTCCTTTTGTTCTTCAGAAGAACTTTTACAAAAAAGAATTACAGTATATTAATTCCTCCTTCATATCCAATGGCTATAAGAAGTCCTTCATAAAAAGAGCTTTAAGTAGTCGTGCTCCAGCATCCTCTTCAAGTACAGAAGAACTCACATGTATACCTATCCCCTATGTACACTGGGTTAGTGAATGCATAGCTAAGGTGATCAGAAAAATCTCCACATTCCTAATGTCTCCAAAAATAAAAAGAGCTTTAAGCTCCACATTCCTAATGTCTCCAAATATAAAAAGAGCTTTAAGTAGTCGTAAATAAAAAGAACTTTAAGCTCCACATTACTAATGTCTCCAAATATAAAAAGAGCTTTAAGTAGTCGTGCTCCAGCATCCTCTTCAAGTACAGAAGAACCCACATGTATACCTATCCCTTATGTACACTGGGTTAGTGAATGCATAGCTAAGGTGATCAGAAAAATCTCCACATTCCTAATGTCTCCAAAGGACAAGCTCCCACATCTCAGCTATCCAGTTGTCTACCAGATTCCCTGCTCATGTGGATTATCTTATTTTGGAGATGAAGTTTAGGGGGCACATTGCAAAAGTAGCTAAATCAGCTCATCAACTCACTTGGTTGTTGAAAAATGCCTTGACGAGCAGAGACAAGCAAGTTATTGTACCTCTGTACCGAGCCTTGATAAGCCCTCATCTCGACTACTGTGCCCAGATTTGGTCACCTCAGTTCCTTCTTGATGGGGAGGAGGTGGAGAGGATCCAGAGGCAAGTGACTAAGATGATAACAGGTCTATGGAATGAACCATATGAGAACAGGTTGAAGATTTGTGGGTTGCAGAAACTAGTTGATAGGCAGAGGAGGGGAGATATGTTGAGACATTCAAATTGCTAAAGGGATTCTATAGGGTTAATTCAGAGGATATTTTTGAGATCAGGACTGGTGGTGGGAGAACTAGGGGACACCTATGGAAGCTGGGCAAGAGTGTGGTTAGCAGGGGTGTTAGAGCTGGGTTCTTTACTTTTAGAGTGGTAAATGAGTGGAATAAGCTGCCAGAGTCTGTTGTGGGTGCTATGACGGTGAACGAGTTCAAGACAAGGTATGATAGATACTGTGAGAATGTAATCGCATAGTTGTGTGGACATGATGTGTAGGGCCTCCCTCGATGAGTCTAAGGACTCCTGGAGTTGCCCGAAATAATAATAATAATAATAATCTGCTCAGGTCCGGTTAGAAGAACACCAGTCGTACATCCAGTACCTTGAACCCGAACAGTCTGGAATTGCAGAACATGCCATCAACACTACACCAGACATAGAGTTAAGTGGAACAAGACAAAAGTCATTCACAAAAGTTGGTTCCTAATGGAACTGCTATACAAAGAAACATGTGAAACATTACTTCACTCTCCTAACCTAAACAGATCTGATGGTCTACATCTTTCCCCCTTGTGGGAGATAGTACTTTATAAAGCATCAAATCTTTCCTAAAATATAATTGTATACACATAAAAATATTAAAAAAAAATAATAAAATTATAATAATTAAATAAATTTAGGAAATTTAACCTTAGCTACTTAGTTGGCGCTTTGTGAATATAACAGTTATTGTTTAATTAGCCTTGTACCTATACTGATGATGCCTGTGATACTCAGGTGAAAATTCTACGAATAAAGAATAATTTACATGAGTTAATTCCGTTATTATAATAGTTAGTAATATGTCTACTCACGGTATTTCCTTACTGAAATTTAGTACAGCAGTAGTTGGGATGAAGGAGGAAGAAAAGAAACTTGTTCTATGCATTTCAAGGTGTACTGTGAAAGGATTTTGGGCAGTAGCTGTATGTGTTTCCAATGGGCTTAGTACAGAGTGGAGAAATTATTGATGCTGTTTCAGATGAACATTTCCCATGGAAATATTTATAGAATATACAGATTACAGAGACCAAGCATCTATGTGAAAGTGAGGGGAGCAAGTTGGACCTTGTTAATATAATATGCCATTGGAAATCTCATCACACCAAAGTGTGCTTTACACTTACTAACATGGAACTAATAATGTCTGGATATCAGTAGCATCTCTGATTGCCCTGTCTATCTTTGCATCATCAGCAGGCAGTTGAACATCTCATGTTAGATCCTCTCTGTCATTAATATATATAGATTGAACAACAGTGGTCCAAGGACTGATCCCTGAGTGCACCATCATTTTACATATGGCAGACTCACATGCACCATATAGCACTTTTTGATGCCTGTCAACTACCACTTATCCAAGTCAAGAGTTTATATTCCAAACCATATTCTCCAGTTTTAAGCAACAGCCTTTTATGTGGTATCCTATCAAATACCTAAGCAAACTCAACAGCATCATAGTGTATCCATTCCTTTTATCTGACTCAGCCATAATGTAATAAATTATGAGCACATTGATAAAATATCTCCTCCCTTTAGTAAACCCATGCTGTTCTTTGCAAAATATAGCTTGTCTGTCAATTTGTGTATGCAACGAACTTCTCTAAAATATTCACTGCCACTTCAGAGATACCGATAGCTCAGTAGCTAGACATGTTAGTTTTTGCATCGCATTTACACAACAGAACTGTCATACATTCTTTCATTCAGGTGGTATCTTTCCTAAGCTGAGACTCACCTTATACAAATAGGTCAGTTGCCTGGCCAATTCAGCTGAACATCTCTTTAGCATATAGTTCTTCAACCTCATTCTCATGCATCTCTATCTCTTCATCCAGTGTAGTAATAGTACTATGCACCATGTTACATACACCTAGTTGATATAACTTAGGAAATTGAGCACTCATTAATTGAACAATCTCATCAGCTTCTGGGGCAAGCACCATCAGCATTTGGTAAAGTTATTCTTCCATGTTTGCTATTTCTTTTACTTGCGGCATAGCAATAACATTCTTTTGGATTGCCTTTAGCCTGCATAGCCAATTTCTTTTCAAACTCTGATTTTGTTTTCTGCGCACCTTATATATTTCATAACTCCTCTCACGGTTATTCTCACAATATTCCTTCCACATCATTTTCTTCTTATAGATTGCTTGATTACTAAAGTTGCACATCCATTTCACTTGTGTATACTATTTGTTCTTCGAACTGTAGTTAGTTAGTTATTCACATTTGGCATCACTAGATGCCATATGGTTTCTTCCATACCTCCTGGGGTTTTGGGAATGAAGTCTTCTGCTTGAAGAAGTGGTAGGGTCACAGATGTTTATTAACAATCTCAGGCCATAGTCACAAGCACCCATGACAGGATTCAAACCTGCAACCTCTTGCTGGAGAGCAGATACGCTAACTGCTCAGCTAACCAGGCTGGCTCAAACTCTAGGGATACTACCTGATTTAAGGCTATCTGGTGGGAAGTCTCCACTTCCCACCAGATAGCCTCAAACTCACTACAATTTGAGACATTATTACTATTATTGCTTTCATGGGTTTCTACTCTAACTGGATTCAAATCATCTGACATTATTAGTATATACCCCTCTCTTCTAAATATGGAAATAGACAACAGAATCAACAAAGCTGGTATGGTAGAAATTAGCCAAAACACTAAATTAGCTGTATACAAGACAGTGTTTAAACCAATTTTAACTTATGGATCTGAGAACTGAGTTAGAAGTAAAATACTTGACCAAAGACTAAAGACCGCAGATATGAGAGTCCGGAGAAAGATTAGAACCAAGATTTAGGTGGATTTTTTACAGTAAAAAGTGTCTTAGAAGACCGAAATATAAGTCCTGATAAAATTGGAGTCTTGACATTTAACAGACTGATTTGGAGGAAAATTGTAGATAGGAAGTTAGTAATGTTGTAAATTTTTCATGTAGTACTATCATATTTAAGGGTATATATCAGGAATTTGATGATGATGACCCCTCTCTTTTATCTCTTCTGTGTTTCCTGAAGATACTATACTCTTTACACTCAATCCCAGTTACAACATCTAACTCTGATAGCCATTTTTCACAAATACCAACAATCTTAGGCCAAAACATATTTAATACAAGAATGACCTCAACATTTTTGTTCCTGATGATCAGCATTTGTGTATAGAAATAACAAATTACCACCTGGCTTTTTCTCATTCTTAGATCTTTAGTCTGCTTGGACCTGTTGGACAACTTTCTCTTTTTCTTTACCAGATACACTCAAAAGGTCCAAATGCAAAGCGTACATTTCCACTCCACCATTAATTGAGTCGGTTCACCAAAGAATTGTTGGAATAAGTGAGACGTGGTGAGGCGAGGATGGCATCCTGACAGGAATAGAGATGGAAGGGTATGATGTGTTTCGTGAAGATAGAAATGGTTAAAGGGAACAGGAGTTCTATTGATGATAGAGAAAGAGTTATGTCTATACAAGGTAGAGATGCAAGAGGGAAATAATGCAAATGATTTGAGACAGTATGGTGCGAGATAAAGGCAAATAGAATGAAATTTCTTTCTTTCTTATTTTTTTAATTTGCTAGTAGAACAAAATCCTTAATTATGAGAATTAGGTTAATCTCTTGCATATATCAGAAAAGGTTTCCGTATTGGTGTAACGGAAACTAAAACATTATTGCTAGTTTTGAATTATATTTTATTTCTTTACAGCACATTATTTCAGTCCGTTGATGCCATCTTGTCTTTGATTTACCCTTTTCAATGGCAACACTTAGTCATTCCAGCACTTCCTCATTGTTTCCTGGTTCAGTGTTGTGAAGAGTCTCCATATATTCTAGGTGTTCCAAGTACAAAATTCCATGATGTCATAGAACTACTTTCAGATCAGGTAAGAAGAAAAACTTAAATAGTTGAGTACTGATGATTATTTCTAATGTCAATATTTATTTTCACTCATTTTTGACAAACATTTTGCCTACAACTTGTAATGAATACTATAGTTGTATCAGTTTTGGATTTAACTAGACTAGTCTTATAATAAGTTTAGTTTAATCCTTTATCCAAGTGTAAGCAAACAAAGTTTGCACCTGAAAATATCTTCAGGACTGAGGTAAGGTGGTACAACTGCTGGCAACTCGCCAACTGATGAGACCTCACTAAAGGTCGAAACCGGTCTGGGTAGTGGACCTTACCTTAATGCATAGCATTATACATGTCCAAAAGGAGATGTGCTTTGCATTGTGGGAGAATACTGAGACAAGGAGTGATGAGATCTTGATCCACCTTTGCTGCGAGTTGCCAGCAGTTGTACCACCTTACCTCAGTCCTGAAGATATTTTCAGGTGCAAACTTTGTTTGCTTACACTTGGATAAAGGATTAAACTAAACTTATTATAATCTAACCAAGTGCAAAATAAACTTCCAACAACTTTCTCTAAATCCAGAGTAATTTAATAATAAGGTGGTACACCTGTTGGCAACTCGTATAGTTAAATATGACTTCTCCATTGCTTCTCCCTTAGGATCACCACTTCTGGGTCTGGCTCCCACTGATGAGACCTCATCAAAGGTCAAAACCGGTCTGGGTAGTGTCCCTTACCTTGATGCATAGCATTATACATGTCTGCAAACAGATGTGCTTTGCATTGTGGGAGATACTGAGACAATTAGTGATAAGCGCTTGGTCCACCTTTGCTGCGAGTTGCCAGCAGTTGTACCACCTTACCTCAGTCCTGAAGATATTTTCAGGTGCAAACTTTGTTTGCTTACACTTGGATAAAGGATTAAACTAAACATATTATAGTCTAACCAAGTGCAAAATAAACTTCCAAATAGACTACTCATGTAAAATTAAGGCAGCAGGGTATAAGTCATGCATTTACAAACTTCATCATGGAGCTGGTTTTCTGTTTTGAAGGACAAAAAACTCAAAGTTTATAGGACAAAAATTCATCCATCTCTCTATGAGACCAGCTAACCTTTAACTGAAAAGCCCTGAAACTTATTCTTCACATCATAGACAAGATGTGAATTCATAACATGGATCACATTATTATTATTATTATTATTATTATTTCAGACAACTCCAAGGAGTCGACAAACTCATCGAGGGAGGCCCTAACATCATGTCAAAAACAACTATTCGACCTTCACACAGTATCTATCATACCCTGCCTTGAACTCATTCACAGTCATAGCACCCACAACAGACTCTGGCAGCTTATTCCACTCATTCACCACTCTCCAAGTAAAAAATCTAGCTCTAACACCATTGCTAACCACATTCTTGCCCAGCTTCCATGTATGGCCTCTAGTCCTCCCACCAGCAGTCCTATTCTCAAAAATATCTTCTGAATTAATCTTATAGAAACCCTTCAGTATTTGAATGTCTCAATCATATCACCCCTTTTCTGCCTAACAACCAATTTTTCTATGCCCACATTGGGATTCGAACCCACAGCCTTTTGGCTGGAGAGCAGACATGCTACTCAGCCAACCATGCCGGTATGTATGTCAAGAGTTCAAACCAATTTTAACTTGTTGGATTTGAAAGACTTAACTAGTTAGATGATCTAAATGATCCAAGTACAAGATCTGACGATATTCAAGTATCTGATAAATAACAGATTAACTGTAGGAAAATTGTTGTTGGGAAATTAATAATAATGTAAACTTAATCATGTACTATTGTATTGTCCTTTACATCCCTTGAGAGAGTACATATCATGAATTTGATAATAGCGGTGACTGTCAGTTAACACTGAGAATGCCAGCAAGTGACTTAAAAATAAATAAGGTTCATAATTATTACAATCTTAGTAAAAAGAAAAGTTTGTGGGAAACATGTTACACACTGTTCAGATGGATGCTTACAAAGATTTTGTCCAGTTAATAGTGAATCTGTTTTCTTTTCCTAAATAGCCTTATTACTGGAGATGAAAGTTGGTTCAATGCGTTCCTGAGCTTGCCACTCAGCATTTCAAAATATGAAATGCTGAGTGGCAAGCTCACTAAGACAAAAAAAAAAAAAAGGGGTTTTCCAGAAATCCCATATCAGAACCACGCCATTCGCATTCTGTGATCACATAAGTATAATCAACAAGCATTTCATTCTAGAAGGAAGAATTTTACTGGCACTTAATATTCAGAGATATTGTTGGCAAGAATTAAACAAGTGCATAGAGATAGATTTGGAACAGTCTAATCGGTGGTTGTTGCATGACATTTCAGCTTGCTCACACATGATCATCAATGTACATAGATTTTTATTGTTAATACTAACATATATAAACATGATTAAATGACTACACCCATAAATTACATAAGAAAAAAATAAGAATTTAATATAAACCACTAATATTTCACAATGAGTTTTCTCACCACATCATTAGTGAATGAACAAAGGTTACAGAGTATGTCTGTTTGCTGCTTCTCTGGTCAGCCACATGTTATTATTAGGAACCTGTGGAAACTGATAGCATAAGCCATTAACATAGTTGTAAACAAACATAGCCAAAGGGCAAAGGAGCACAAAACTTATTACAAGATATAAAAGTGTATAGCACAGATCAAGTATTTATTTCAAGTAATTATCACAAATAATTATTATGATTATTCACTCACAGCAAATAGACAGTGTATGTAAGACATGCCAAATAAATCCAACTGGGAGACATATATATTATGACCTACATATTTTGACTTCCAATCCAATACACATTTTTGCAGATGACGGCACATTGCACTCCCTTTCATTTGATAAACCCTACTCTACACAGATCACTTGAACATACAGAACATCAGCCACCACTGCCCTCAATTCTGATCTCCAAGCCATCCTCCATCAGACGAGGTTATCTGAACCATCAAGGTTCAGATAACCTCGTCAATTTCACTGCTAGTAAAACTCAGTTTTGTCTTATTTCTCACAAAAAAGAACTATTTTCTCCCACTATTATCTTTGACAACACTCAAATTTCCAGACAAGATGAGATTTCTTGGAATCATCAATGACATCAAACCTCTCTTGGCATAAACACATTACAACCATTGCATCCTCAACCTTTAAAAAACTAAGATTTCTCTTTTGCTCAATGTGTTACTTCACCTCTGAACAGATGCTAACCTTATACAAATCACAAATCTGTACAGCTATTGAATACTGCTAAGATAGCCCTAAGAGCTCCTTCAAATTCTTGACTCAATACAGAGGAGGACAATTAGATTGATTAATAACCCATCTGTTATCAGCTCACTCCTTCCACTTTTGCACAGGCATTTGGTTTTTGCAATATGTGTTCTATGAATATTTCCATCAAAAATGTTCATCTGAAATAGCATCAATAATTCCCACATTCAGTACTAAGTCTGTTATGCAGCTGCTGCCAAACATCCCTTCACAATACACCTTGAAACCCACAGAACAAGTTTCTTTTCCTCCTCCTTCATCCCTGCTACTGCTGTATTGTGGAATAGTCTTTCCCCCTTATGTATTTCCCAAGGAATACAATATACAGGACTTTAAATCAAATGTAAAAAAGTTTCTTCCTTCCCAACCCACTGCCCATACAGTACTAACATACTATAGGTTGATTAACCAACATGTATGGGCTTAACATAGAAAACAAAATTTCAGTCTACACATTAATAATGTTGGGAAGGATTTGAACATGAGATGTTCAATTGTTTGCTGATGATGTATAGATAGGCAAAGCAATCAATGATGCTACATATCACTTACAGCACTTACAGAATGTGTATAGAAAGGCTTATGTGTCATTGATTCATAATAATGTTTTACAATAATAAATTTAGTTTAATCCTTTATCCAAGTGTGAGCAAACAAAGTTTGCGCCTGAAAGTATCTTCAGGACTGGGGTAAAGTGGTACAACACCAGGGCACTCCTTGCAAAGGTGGAGCAAGCTACCAACACTCCTATCTCAGTATCTCCCATAATGCAAAACACATCTCCTTGCAGATATGTCTAATGTTATGCATTAAGGGAAGGGCCACAACCCAGACTAGTTTCGACCTTTATTGAGGTCTCTTCAGTGGGAGCCAGGCCCAAGTGGAGATACCAGGCAGAAGCATTAGCAGGTCATCTCTACCTTTAGGAGTTGCCAAATGGTGTGCCACCCTTTTTTAATAAATTACTCTGGATTTAGAGAAAGATGTTGAAAGTTTATTTTTCACTTGGTTAGAGTATAATACATTTAGTTTAATCCTTTATCCAAGTGTGAGCAAATAAAGTTTGCACCTGAAAGTATCTTCAGGACTGGGGTAAGGTGGTACAACACCAGGGCACTCCTTGCAAAAGGTAGAGATGACCTGCTAATGCTTCTGCTTGGTATCTCCACTTGGGCCTGGCTCCCACTGAAGAGACCTCAATAAAGGTCGAAACTAGTCTGGGTTGTGGCCCTTCCCTTAATGCATAACATTAGACATATCCGCAAGGAGATGTGTTTTGCATTATGGGAGATACTGAGATAGGAGTGTTGGTAGCTTGCTCCACCTTTCCAAGGAGTGACCTGGTGTTGTACCACCTTACCCCAGTCCTGAAGATACTTTCAAGCACAAACTTTGTTTGCTCACACTTGGATAAAGGATTAAACTAAATTTATTACACTCTAACCAAGTGAAAAATAAACTTTCAAAATGTTTTACAATATAAACAACACCAAAAGAGGAAAAATATATATTTATCAAACTCACTAAAATTTCGCTGGTTTTCTAACCAGCATCATCAGGGCACAATTTTAATTGAGAGGCACACAGCAAGCTACATAATTCAGGAAAACAATTTAAATTGTAACTGACAACAGAGCTAATGTCCTTATATGGTGCCCTCTGTGGTTCGGATAACCACAAAGTTAATTTAGAGAAGTCAGGCTATGAGGTCTTAAAATAATAGTCTCCCAGATCTTTGGTAACTTAATGCAACCATATTTGTTGAGATTAGCAGAGTACCTCATAGCTAATTCAGATTCTAAAAGTAGTCTCTCAGACCTATAATAACTTCTATGTAATAAAATTGTTTTCCTCCATCTGATTGATCCTATGTGAAGGAGTATTCATAGCATGGTTTGCATATCCTGACTTGCCCTACATATGATTGCAGATGCAATATTTGTGTTCTTCAAGGCAATATTAATGATGTACCAGTCTGTCCAAAGTAGACCAAACTGCTGACAAGGAACTTTTTATGCTCCAGGATGTTCAAGAGGATGCAGTTAATCTTTAGGGGAGAACATATGGTGAATGAAAGGTACGAAAGTGGCATGGAGATCATATTTGCTAAGAACTTTGGCTATGTTTTCTGATGTGTCCTTAATGTATGGGATGGGAATGGTTTGCTGTGATCCTGTATGTTGGGTGTTGCCGAATTTCTCTGCAAATGTGATCTCCATGCCTGTTTCAAACCTTTCATTCAAGCAGTTTGGCCTACTTTGGACAGACTGGCAGATCAGTTAACATTTGCATTGAAGAATACAAAAATTGCATTGCGATCATTAATTTAGAGGTTAGCCTAAATTGTGAACCATAGAGGGTGCCATATAAGGACGTTAATTCTGTTGTCAGTTACAATTTAAATTGTTTTCCTCAATTACATAGTTTAGTGCTGTGTGTCTATCACAGTTATAATTGTGCTGTGATGATGCTGGTTAGAAAACCAGCAAAATATTAGTGAGTTTAATAAATATATGTTTTTCCTCTATATAGGCAAATGATAGTGGCTGTCAATTCAATTTGGCATGATGAGATTTCCAACAGTTTATTATATTAATGGGATTATGCTTGGAGAAACTGTTGAGGGGTTAGGGATCTTGGAGTTATGGATGATAGGAAGTTGTAAGGTGACATTGCAAATACAATCCAAAAGATGATTGCGATGTTGAAATGAACATTAACATGTAAGAGTGAGACAGTCATTTTGCCTGTTTACAAGATCTTGATACGACTGTACCTAGACTACTGTGAGCAGATTTTGTTCTCCTAGGTACACAGATGAATAAGGAAGCTATGGAAAGGGTGCAAAAAAGAGTTATAAAGATTATATCAGGATTAGAATGTACATTATGAGGACAGATATAAAGTATGTGCATCTCAGATAATGGTAAATGGGAGAAATAGAAGCGATATGATAAAGATATGTAAACTTCCGAATGGGTGTTATAAGATATTGTCTGACAAAATTTTTTGTTATATGAAAAGTGGAGAGAGAGAGCTCAGGGACATCCATGAAAGTTTGTGCATGATCAAGAAAGGTGTAAGAGCTAGATTTTTCTCTTGCAGAATGAGTGATGAAACAATTTACCTGTGGAAGTTGTGAGCACATCTAGTACGGATGAGTTTAAAAGAAGGTATGGCAGCTTTTATGGATGTATGACCATCCTCAATGAATCTTTGATTCCCGTAAGTCTAAGATAATAATAATAAATGAAAGCAAGACTTTAGAGAAAGATTGAAGTTACGGTTTATTTATTTTCTAGTTTATTTTTTTTTTTTTCTAACTGCCAGCCATAACCCCTTGTAAAAAAATACAGAAACAAATTTCACATTTCTTAATAGCATATTTTAGTAATTCTGCATGCTTTCTGATTGCATTTTCCTCTAATCGACTAAAAAATGCCTATTCATATCCCTTGTAAAAAAACAGGGAATTAATTGCATGCTTCACATTTTACGTTTTTGTAAAGATTTCAAAGTAACTTCAATATCTTTACAAATAAAAAAAAAAATGCTAACTACCAAATAATTTTGGTGGTTCTTTCATAGTCCAGAGGTAACAAATTGCTTGTTAACAGTGAAAGAATGTGGAACAGAACTAGAATTTTTATATAAATTTTGTTTCAACACCCAGCAGCAACTGACATACTTTTGATATTCTTTGAATAATATATGAAGTTTCAATTGTTTGATAAAAAAAATGACACATACACAGAAACTTAAACATGATGACTGTAACGTTAACACCATCACCGAGAATATGAAGGCTTTCTATGATGCCAGCATTAAAGTTGTCATATGGAATGAGTTAAGTAGCTCAAAAAAAATTTTGCATGTTTTGTCTCTAAAGCAGGGTTTCTGGACTATGAGAAAATTAAATAAAAATATTACAAAAAATAATTTTAAAAAAAATCATTATTCTGTGTACAATACAAATGTATTATAGATTACAACCTTTTGTGGATGGGATACACATAAATTAGAAAAACTCTCCTTCCTCACCCATCACTGACAATTCTCCCTCACTTATTAAAAATTCACTTTAAAACTGTAATAAAAAAATCTTATCCTGAAAAATTCAGACATCCTGCTCAGCATTACTTCATTGTTTACCAATATACTATTTTTGACAGATCTCCTTGAGATCTGTCAAAAATAGTCTGCATTTCCCCTCTCACATTTTTGAATTATTCAAATTCACTATTTATTCAGGTTATTTTTCATGGAATGGAAAAATATACAAATAGCAGGATAGGACTGTACTAGTTCCCTCCCCACCCCACTAGCCACTTTGTAATCACACCAGCATCCTCAAAACATATACACAGAGCCAAGGCTAATTGTTCGAAATGACACAGCCCTTGAAACTAAACTGAAGTTGCTTCTCAGCACTTTTCTAGATACTGGCTACAACTCTTATAAAATAAACAAAATACTATTGAACTTTTCCTATCCCTTCTGCTATCAATTATTATTATCATCATCATCATCAAAAGGGACTTCCTAGATGAGTCAAAGATTCATCTAGAAGGTCCCTTTTGTCATATGCACAGCTCATCCATTCAAATTCTCTGCAGACACCATGCTCTCAGACAATGCACTCCAATCATTCACAACTCTCCATGCAAAAAACCTTTTTCTCACACCCTCCTTATACAGCTTTCAAAGGATGACCTCTTGTTATCCCCCCAGTCTCCCACAAACCTCTTCAATGTTAATCCTTTAACAACTCAGTCTCTATCTTCCTCCACCTTGACTCTACAAATTGCATCATCTCAACCTTTCTTCGTATTCAACATTCCACAGATCAGAAACTATTTTAGACATTTGCCTCTGAATCCTCTCCTACATATCTTCATCATTTTGATAACCAGGTGACCAAATCTATGCACAGTAGTCCATATGTACCTAATCAGAGATTTACACAATGGAATCAGAATCTCCTTAATTCTAAAGGTCAGTCCATATCACTCCCAGAATTCATTGTGTTGTTGCCCTCTAAATTTTAGATCCTTATCCACAATCATCCCAAGATCTCTAATTTCCTCCCTCTCCAACAATATATCCCCACCAAGAGTAAATTCTGTGTCCCATCTTTGTTTTAAAATTTAAAACCTTAGATTTTACAAATTTGAACTAATATTCCCACTCTCATGCCCATCCACTCAGTCTGTTCAAGTCTTCTTGTCAGGCCACAAGAATCTCTACTGCTCTACTCCTCATAGTTTGTCCCACCTTTGCATCATCTGAAAACAACAGAATATCTCCATCCAAATCTTCCCCAATAACATTAACATACAGGTTAAACAGCAATGGCCCTAAAATAGACCCCAGAGGCACACTATTAGTGACTTTTCTCTTCTGGGATATTGCTCACCCATACACAATTTGTTGATACCTACAGACAGCCAATCTTCAATCTAGTGCACCAGTCTAATATCCAACCCTATCCACTCTAGTTTGACTATCAACTTATCATACAGTAATCTATCAAAAACCTTTGTAAAGTGTAAGAATACTACTATAAATCCATCTTCCATGTCCAATGCTGCTTTCACCTTATTGTAATAAGTAAGTAGATTACTAAAACATGACCTCCTTTTTTGCAAATCCATGCTGTCCATCAAAGAACTATTGTTGTCAATCCAATTCTGGATCCTGGTTCTCACCAGCCTCTCCAACACTTTAACCACAACGGCTGACACTCAGATGGGCCTATAATTTTATCCTTAACTTCTGTCACCTTCTTTATGAAGCAGTACAATCTTGCCTTCCTTCCACTCCTTTGGAACTTTTGATATCATTAGCAGCACATCTTCTCCTCTCCTTTCCTTTCTAAAATACTTTACTCTTTGCTTGTTACCAGTTAGTACATCAAAGCAACAAACTGTACTCCTTTGTTTCTGATACTCATAGCATTAATGTACAGACAAATATCTCAACTGTATCCTCTGCAGCAGCTGTCATGCTATTTTCTCTATTCAGTGCTATCCCACTATAACTAAACATCGAAAGAACTCCCTAGGATTTTTCTTGGCTTCATTAGCTAACTGCTGCTCATAATGAACTTTTGCTGCCCTTACCAACTAAATCACCCTTCTTGCCTGTTCTTTGTATTCTTCATGGAATTGATTATTACCACTTCTCCTATGTTGCCTCCATAATGCTTAATCTCTTCATTCATCCATTTCATACCTACCTTATTTTATCTTATCACCTTTGGAATAAATTTAGACATTGCCTCTACTAGATAGTTCTTGAATATCACCTAAGTTGCAATGATATCTTTTCCACCCAATTCCTCATTTCATGCTATAGCTGCAAGCCATTTCCTGAGCTTCTCATAATCACCAGTCTTGTAGTTCCACATATATATACTCTTTTCTCATGGAAATTCTCTAATGGTTGGCAATTATAATAACATCCTCTGATGAGATGATCAAATCCATCAATTCTCGTCCACCCTCTGTTACATACTGCCTGTGTAAAATTTCACGCTATAAGTTAATACAATGTTAATATAATATCAAAAAGTTTCGAGACTAGCTCTGTTTACGAGAAATTACCTTATTTTTCGGACGATAATACGCACCCCAAATTTATGAGACGATTTTTAGAAAAAAAATATTTTATTATATAAAGATATTTACAAATTCTTACTTAATTTTCATTTATTGTTACAATCATTTGTATTAGCCATATTCAGTTCATCTTTGCTCTCAGTATTATCACTCGTCTCGTTAATGTCACCGTTCGTATTACTTTCATCTGAACTATTGTTGTCACTCCCTTCATAAACTGCATCATCTTCGGTACCATCCATCGCATTACTTATCCCGCATTTCTTAAATGACTTTATCTCCTCTTCTTTCACAGCTTCCCATGAATTTTTCACCCAGGTACATACTTCTGAAATTGTTGGCTGTTTCATACATCCTGTTGCTGTAACATAGTGATTTGGCTTTGCCATCCATTTGTTCCACTCTTCTCGCATAAAATTTTTGAATGGTTTATTAATAGATCCATCCAAGGGTTGTAATTGACTTGTAAGGCCTCCAGGAATGACAGCTAATTCTATATTCGTTTCTTTTAGAAGCTTCCTGGTTGATTCTGTTTTATGCGCTCTGAATTGATCCCACACTAACATCACAGGCTTTTTAAACAACGCACCTGGACGTTTTGTCCATATCTTTTGTATCCATAATTTCATTCCTGTTTTGTCCATCCAGCCTTTATCTTGAATGTGGATAATAATGCCACGAGGAATTTCATCTCTCGGTAACGTTTTTCTCTTGAAGGTTAACATGGGGGATAGTTTTGTTCCATCCGCACAACAAGCTAAAACTACTGTGTAGTGAGGTTTTTCGTGACCTGTTGTTTTGATCACTATTGATTTGGTGCCTTTTGAATCTACTGTCCGATTTGAAGGAACATCAAAAGTTAGAGGCACTTCATCCATGCACTTGGTCGAGCTGCACCTGTTTCACCTTTTTCGGTCGTGGAGATGATGGGCTCTTCCATTGTGAAGACTGTCAAACATCTCTGTGGCAGAGATTTGCCCAGTTTCACGCAGAATTTCCCATTCGCTCTTTGTTCTAACTTGCTGTCTATGATGAAATCGCAAACGTGATAACGCACGTGGTTAGAATAGCACCAGTTGCACAGCTCCCAGTGCAACTGGTGATTGGCACACTGACTTATGAAGGTCAGTGCTCCCTGTGACTGTGCATGCAGCCTTGTGCTGCCATCTGTTGGCATGTTACAAAACTAGTCTTGAAACTTTTTGATACCACCTCGTATAATTAACTTGTTGAGCTCGATTTTACAGGGATTTCAAACCTAAATAGTGTAGAAAAAAATGATGTAAGATTTCTTTTGTCTGAATATAAATTAACTGTCTTAAAAATGTGCTAAATATTTCCTGTTTGAATATTGTGCTTAAAATTAGAAAAGATGGATTAAGTGATATTAACATTGTAAGTCAGCAATAGTGTATCAGAAAAGTTTTCAACAACTTGCGAACAAATTGAGCACCTGAAGCAAAGCCTTTCGGCGAGAAGACCAGAGTGACGTCACTGCATCAACAGGTAATCACGGACATTCCAAAGTTGGGAACAAGGAGCATATTTAAGGGGCTGAGAGTGCAGTCAAAAAGGAAAAAAAAAGAGATAGAAGAGAAGAGGGGTGGGGAAGAGGAGCTGTTACTACGAGGACTACTGCTGCCACAACTGCTGGTGTTTTGGTTCCCTTATCGGCTGAACAGAAGAGAGGAGAAGAAGCGATGACTCAGAGCACATGACTGGATGCTTGGCACCCATTGTCGGAACTACATCGTCGCCGATTACTCTTAGAATGTTCCAGAAAGAATTCCAAGGTGCATCCAACAACATGTATCCCATCATATAGCTGATCGCGATTCCCTCAAAAGATTTGATGCCATGTCAATGAATAGCCACCAGTGGAGCAAGAACAATAGAGTACAGAAATGTCCAAGACAAGAATGTGTCCTGTGTAACGGCAAAGATTCGGGATATCCTGATAAAGACTTTGTTCAAATAAGAGGATTGTGCATTTACAGAAAGAACTGTGAGTAAACACGTAATATTGATGTTATTTTCTTTGGAATATAGATAAGTAAGAATTGTATATAAGTGTTACAAAAGGTTGGTGGTAAACTTTTGTAAAGTGTTGCATAGTATCAGGATAAAGCAAATGTATATGTTATACTGATATAAGGAAAAATCCTGAAGGTAGTTATGTAAGAGGGAACAGTTATTCTATACTTACTGTAAAATATGTATTTTATAATGCCAAGTAGAGTGCGAATGTTGAGTGAACACAAAATGTATATAATTTAACGGTATAATATTTTTGCTGGAGTTAGATATGTTGAGAGAATCAGTTACTCTCCACTATGTTGTAATCTCAGCTGTTTAGTTAGAATAAAATGTTTTGTTTGAATGACAATTTGATCTGATCATTTGCCAATGCACTATCTTGAATAAACTGTGGACCTGTGTTCATGTGTTGATTAAGTATAGCCACGACTTGCTGTATGGTTAGGAAGATTTTATCTGAGACCTTACCTTTGTTCCCGTTCTTATAATTCTTAAACTCTATTATTTCTTCCAGACTGTCGCAGCCGTAAATAAAAATAAACTTGTCTGGTAGAAGAGTCTGAGAAAATAAGTATACCGCAATCGTATAGCCAGTGATTGTTAGATATAGAGTCAGCTTTACGTGCGGTAGTAGCAAAGAGCAAAAAAAGAAGTGGATAATAAAATTTTAAGACAGAAAGGCTTAGAGAACAAAGAAAGTATTGAGAGTCAGAGATTATGGTGCAGCCCGACTAGAAAGCAGATTAGTAAGATTTTTACACCTGAAGTAGTGGTCCCTCAAAACCTCAAGAAACTCATTTTCTTTACTTCTGGTTGCTATCTTTTCATCCCAATCTCTGTTGCTATAATTAAAATCATCCATATGATCACCCTTTTCCTATTTGCTTGGCTAATTTGCTTATACATTTCCTGGTCATTACCAGGTCTATAGCAACATCCAATGAAGTATTTCATTCTCTTCACCTCTATCTCACACCATACTGCCTGAAAACCACTACCACCATTATTTTCCCTTGCATCTCTACCTTGTATGGACTTAACTCTTCTCTATCATCAATAGCACTCCACCTCCCTTTTTACTCTTTCTATCTTCACAAAATACATCATACCTTCCATCTCTATTTCTGTCAGGAAGTCATCCTCATTCAACCATGTCTCGCTTGTTACAACAATTTTTTGGGTGAACGAACTCATTCAATGCAACCATTTAATTTCCCTTGTTTCTGACACTTCTAGCATTCATATACAATCATAACAGCTCATTCCTGAATCTATAACAAGATTCACTGATACCATATATTAGATGTGACTTCTCCATACCTTCTTTGAGCCATTTCTTTTTCCTCCTCACTCATCCCAGAACCTTCAAATCAACTGTTTTCACTACGTTCCAGGTCAATCAACATACATATATTCAGGGTACATCTGAATAGATAGTTAAATTTCTCCTCAAATATAATCTTCAAACCACATATATAGCTAGCAATTTTCATTTTTTCTGTGAAGGGTCAGCTTCATCCTTTTGCACATACTATAGTATATGAAGTTCCTTCTGCCTGCTGCTTAGCTTGCCTCAGACATACTGGTAGATCTGATAACATCAACCTTGAAAAATGCAGAAACTACATCTATGATCATCTATATGCCAAATCAAGACTATTCTGACTAAGTTCTGAATATTTCTTCACAGAATTAAATCAAAGAAAACAGCTGTGTTGCATACAATTCTCTATAGATCTGAGAGTTTTTGGAATTAACATCGACTATGAAATGCTCTCCCTAACCTCAGCAGTTGTAGGTGCATTAATTTGACAAAGATCTGGGAGACAGGCATCTGCAATCACATTTAGTCTGACTTCTCTGAAATAACTTCCTTTTGAGAGGTGGTTACAGGTTGACACTGGGGAGTTCTTTCGCTTAGTTGAACCGTGGGAAGGAGTGATGACAAGGGGCCATCCCTGGAAGTTACAAAAGGAAACTGTGAGCAAGGGGTGAGGAATGGTTTCTTTGCATGGAGGGTGTTTGAACCGTGAAATGCATTGCCTGATAGAGTGGTGAGAGTGAGAACGGTCAATGAGTTTAAGGAGTGGTATGATAGACTTGTGTTTTCTAGGAAGGACCTCCCTCGATGAGTCTTTTGACTCCTTGGAGGCCTAAATAATAATAATAATAACTTTGTTGTTATCTGGTTCCTAGAGAGAGCACTTTGTTAGGACATTTGTTCCTTTTCGGTTACAATTTGAATTGTGACAACCTGAAAATTGCACAAATTACAATCATCATTATAATTTCTGCTTTGTTGATGCTGATGAGAAAACCAGTAAAATAAGTTCATAAATTAATTAATTATTGTTTTTTCTTATTGTAGTGTTTATACTGTGAAACACAGTTATGAATCTCATTCCTTTTTTAAGACTTGGCTCTTCAAGAAATGTGCCAAGGCTGTGCATGAGAAGAACTAGGCATATTGCAATTGGCTTTTATTGAAATCTCTATTGCCCTTTTCTGTTTATACCAAGGGTCTAGAATATCTGCAAGCAAACTATATGCACATCCAAAAAGGGATTTCAAGGGGGCTAAAAATGGGGAACTTGCATCATGTCCAAATGGTAGCCATGCTTTCTTGTTTCTTAAAAAAGCCATTGGATGTAATTTTGTTCAACTATGCTTCCACCTCTTTTGCACATGTTGATGACATTTTTCTGATTATACTGATGCTTTGTGCTCCAGCGTGGATTCCTTTTCTGTGTCACCTTTTATTCTTTCCTGTTCTGCTAGTATCTGTCCTATTGCCATGGAAATTAGCACAAATTCAACCTATTCAAAGAAGGACAACAAATCTTTGCCATCTAATTAATGTCTAATTTCACTCACTTCACTTCTTTATAATATAATAAAGAAAACCATTAGCACTCAGCATCATCTAATGAATGATCATCAGTATGGATTCCACCACTGTTGATTAACAAAGGATCTTCTTTCTTATATCACCCATCTTTTGACAATTTGAGGTAGCCATAGTAAAATTTGAGGAATCTGAAGGGCTTGCCCTTTATCTGTAAAGCATTTAACTGTATTTGACACAAAGGCCTATTATGTAAGTTGCCATACACCATGGAAGAAGTCAGAAAACTTCTGCCACAAAATCTTCTGCATTTTGTGGCAGAAGATTTGCCACAAAATGCAGAAAATGCAGCTTTTTTTTTTTCTGGATATACATTATATGTGATTTTGCATAGTTACTAATCTTCTAACTTTGCAACTAATGCTGGTGTTGCACAACACTTTATTCTCTTGCCCAACCTTCTCCATTTTTTTATGTTGATCCTATCTGCAAATGGTTGGTTAGTCAACCTATAGTGCATTAGTACTGTGGAATGGTGGAGAGTTAGGAAAGGAGAAACTTGTTCACATTTGCTTTGAAGACTTGTGCATTCTGTTCCTTTTGAAAAACATGGAAGAGGGAAAACTCTTCCAGAATATAGCAGTAGAAGGAATGAAAGAAGAGGAAGGGAAACTCATAGTGGTTGGTTAATGTTTTGATAAGGGAGTAGGCATGGCAGGCGTTAGCTGATGATTTTTTTAGCTGAAATTGATAAGATTATCTGAACCTCCACTGAAGAATGGCTTGGAGATCAGAATTGAGGATGGTAGAGGTAGATGCTCTGTAAGTTTGTAGTGATTTGTGTAGTGCAAGACTTGTCAAATGAAAAGGAGGAGGAGTACAACATCAGCAAAATGGTGTATTAGATAAGCAGACATTGATATACAGAAAAAAGAGGGTGGGTGAGAGAACAGAGCCTTGTGGAACCTCAGCAGTACCTGCATAGCTAGTGAATAAAAAGCAATCCACCATCACATGTAGTGTGAATCCGGAGATAAAGCTGGCAAACCAATTGAAAAAGTCTTGGAGCAGACCAAATGATAGTGCTTAATAAGATTTTTTGGCATACTCAATCAAAGGGGCCTTGGAGATGTCACCTGAGATACATCAGACTTTTCCATGATATTTGCCTAGAGATGGATGACATATGTAAACAGATCCCTTGTTGATTGACAGCAGTTTGATTATAGGGTTTAGTTGCCATTCTTGGGAATGGATTGAAATAGGCTATTTATATTTAGAAAATTAGAGATGAAAACTTAAGCGTATGTGAAATAAATTTTTTGCCAAGTATCATAGTCATCCTCAGTACAATAACAACAATGGAATGCAAAATATAATTACAATAAAAGAATCAGTTTCAAAAATCACCACTCTAGTCAGTAGTAGGACAACAGATTGTCAGGAATTGACAGAAATGATACATTAATATTACAAAAAATATTACTATCATTTTATGCAAATTCCTGATTATTATATTATTGTATTTTTTTTTTTTTTAATAATTGAGAATTTACTGATCATCTGTTATCTTATTGATGCTGTCTGTAGTGGCATGATAACATTTATTAGAATATAGTAATTTTATTACTTCAAATATTTCAATCAGAAACTAACTGGTCATCATCAGTGCATCAGCATTATCACAAGTGAATCTACAACAAAGAATGTTAATCCTATTTACAGAGCTAAGTCACATGCCAGATGCCAACTCGTGGGTAATTACAATAAAATAAGGAAGGAGTTCTACTCAAACCCATAGTGGACTGCATAGACTTCCCCACCTGTCACTTAGTCAAATTCCTAGCTCCTGTATTGGCCACACACAAACCTCCATGAAGAATTCATCAGATTTTTTGACAAAAATAAAAAAACTTTTTTAGCTTACAAACCTCATGATTAGTTTTTATATCCAGCCCTTATTGACTAGTGTACCTCTGGCTCACACTCTCCAACTGATACCAGATGAGTTTCTTCCAGACAAGCTGAACTGTTCAACTTTGTCATGCACTCGAACTTTCACAGTGAAACATTCACAGTGTAATTGGAAGGGTCGCTAGTGTATTTAATTCCAAATCCAATATACAGTTTTGCTAATGACAGTACTTTGCACTCCTGTGTCTCATTTGACACAGGAGTACAGAGTATCAACTTCTGCAATGTTAGCCCCAATATCTCTAGAAGATGAGATTTCTTACCCTGGAATTACTTTAACTTCACATTTCTCTCTCTCTCAGTATAAACATATTATAGATAGCTATTTCCTCAGCAAAAAAATTAGGTGTCACTTGACTTCTTTTCATCTATTAAATCACAAATCTGGCCAACCATTAAATACTGCTTTAATATTTGGATTTGGATTTTCTAAAAAATACTTGACTCATTACAGAAGTGAGCAAGTAGGATGATTAACACAATCACACCTAGATATTCAAAAAATTCCTGCCCCACCTTCACCATCTGGTGGGTCAAGAGAATGCACCTCATCCTGTCACAATTTTTTCTTTTTATATCAGCAGACACACGACATCATGACAAGTTTTCTTTGACTGTAACCAAATGTGTCTAGAGGGGGAAATGAATGTGTTTGTTAAGATATATTAGAAAACAATTATTAATGAATGCTATATTTGGTTGGTATATTTTAATTACTCATCATCATCAAATTCCTGCATCTACTCTCAAGGGGTGTACAGTATATGATAGTACTACATGAAAAATTTACAACATTACTAACTTCCTATCTACAATTTTTCTCCAAATCAGTCTGTTACTTGTCAAGACTCCAACATTATCAGATCTTATGTTTCTATTGTCTAAGGCACTTTGTACAGTATCAATCCACCTATACCTTGGCTTTCCTCTGGGTCATTTTCCTGCCAACCTGGCAGAGAACACTTGTTTTGTAATCTTTCCTCATCCATTCTATTTAAGTGACCATACCACCTGAGATTAGCTCTGCTAATGCATTCCTGAATGTTGACAATGTCAAGTTGTTTTCTAACCTCGTGTTTAATATGATATTGCCATTGATGCCATCTGTTCACGCCTCTAATCTTTCTCAGGACTCTCATATCTGCAGTCTCTAGTCTTTGGTCAAGTGTTTTACTTCTGACCCAGCTCTCAGATCCATAAGTTAAAACTGGTTTGAACACTGTCTTGTATACAGCTAATTTAGTATTCCGACTAATTTCTCTCTTATTCCATATGAATTTATTCAATTGACTTCCTACCATACCACATTTGTTGATTCTGTTGTCTATTTCAATATTTAATTTACCATCTTCACTAAAAATTGTGCCTAAGTAGCTGAAATGTTTTACTTGTTCCACAGGTTCTCCATTCACAACGCAGTTGACATTTTCAATGATTCTGCCTATTTTCATTGTCTTTTTCTTTTTATTGTTGACCTTCACACCAATCTATTACAACAGTTATTCAATTTAGTCAGAGAATCTTGCAGACTTTAGAAGTATAACATCATCTGCATAAAGCAAAGAGCTGACATTAACATCTCCAATTTTTATATCAGGTTTAATACCACTTTCCTTCATAATGTGATCCATATAGATAATGAATAATAGAGAGGATAATGTACATCCTTGTCTGACACCAGATTTAACATTAAACCAGCTTCCTGTACTTCCTTCAATTCTAACTGCTGACTTACAACTCAAATAAAGACTAAGTATTGCTTGATATAATGCCCCATTAACACCATATAACTGTAGCGTATTAAATAGCTTCTCTCTTGGCACCTTGTCATATGCCTTTTCCAGATCGACAAAACTTAAATACAAATCTTTGTTATATTCCCATGAGTTTTCAACTATTTGTCGTCAAGTGAAGATCTGATCCTGCCAGTCTCTATTTGGCCTGAATCCAACTTGTTCTTCACCAAGCTTTTCTTCCACAATTCTTCTCAACCGTTTCTCGCGTATACTTGCATAAATCTTGCCAGGAACACTCAGTAGGGAAATACCTCTGTAATTCTCACATTCAGTTTTATTTCCCTTTTTATATATGGGTACTATGGGAGCTCTACTCCAATCATTGGGAATTCGTCCCTCTGTCCAGGACTTCTGAACTATGCAGTGCAGCCATTGTAAGATTTTTATACCACCATACTTTAGCATTTCTGGTCGAATATCATCTACTCCTGCTGCCTTTCCACTTTTCAAGCCTTTAATAGTTTTTTCTACTTCAAGTATGAATATTCCTGACTGCATGCCTGGTCAGTGTTTTTTACCACTGTGTTATCACTGCTTGTTTCATTTAGCAATTTTTCAAAGTAATTACTCCATACTTCAAGGATATCTTTTTCTCCCGTTTTCATGTCACCTTGATCATCTCTAAGTCCTTTTACAGCACTCTTTCCTCCATTTCTAAGCTTCTTCAACGACCTCCAGATATTTTTCCACCTTCTTGATATTTATTTTCTATGTTCTTGCCAAAGTCCTCCCATGACTTTTGTTTAGCCAGTTTTACACAGTGTTTAGCTTTCTTACATTTGTCTCTGTATTCTCGAAGAGCATAAGCGGACTTATTTGCCAGGAACTTTTGATATGCTTTCTTCTTTTCCTTCACTGCCTCTTTAACTTCCTATGTCCACCATGGAGTTCTGATTTTTCTATCCTCGCAGATAACCTCACCACATGCCTCTCTGGCTGAATCAATCAGAGTTTTCTTCAAGGCTTCCCACTGAATCTCCAAGGTTTGGTTCCTGTTCTCCAAACTCTTTCATTTTTTTCTTCAATAATCTTTCTGTATTTTAGTCTACAGTTCACATTTGAGAGCTGCTCAACTTTTATTCGCTTTAAAACTTTCTTACATGTTATTTTTTTCAATATCAAATTCAATTTTATCCTACTCAAGACTAAATAGTGATCACTTCCAATTTCAAATCCTCTGGACACTGTGGTGTCCTGCACCAGGGAGAAAACATCACTATCAACAATAACATAGTCAATGAGACTTTTCTTATTCCTTGCCTCTTCTCTCCATGTGAATTTGTGCACATTTTTATGTTGGAACATGGTGTTAGTAATAACCAGTCCATGTCCTGAAGCAGAAATCCAACAAGTATTTGCCATTATTATTAGCTCTGCTGTTTTCTCCAAATTTTCCCAAAATATTTTTGTATGTCTGACAATCATTTCCTTCTCTGCTATCTAGATCCCAAACAAGGACCAACTTTTCCTTTTTCATTGTGTCAGTTGCTTTCTCTAAAGCCTCAAAAATTTCCTCCATTTCTACCTTAGTAGAACCTTCTGTGGGACCATATGCACAAGTAAGTCTCGTTGTCAAGTTTCTTTCTCATATTTGGCCACATCACTCTACTTGAGACTGGCTGCCATTGAAGAAGATTGGCCTTGTATTTAGTGTTGAATACTAAAATGGCTACCCCTTCTTTTTCTTGATTGTCATTGCCTGAATATAGCATTTTGTATTTATTGCTCAGAAAGATCTCACCAGTTTTTGTCTTTTTTGTTTCAGTCACCCCTATTATGTCAAGCTGGTACTTATCTAATTCCTCAGTTAGCTCCATTTCTTTGCCATTCAGGCTTCTTATGTTGATAGTACTGATCATTAATTCTGGTGATGTTGAGTCGGGGTGTGTTTTCAGATTTTTTTCAGTAGCTGACTTTTCGCTGTTCACCCTGGTTCCCTGGTGAAAACAACGGTGGTCTTGTTTAAACAGGCGAATGCGCAAGCCTCCATGAAATTTTGTCATGTTGTACCATCATTTTGTATTTTGGTTTAAGCCAATAAGAATACAATTTGGTCAGCTTAATCCCAAATTGCCAGCCCAGCCTCATCCGTTCAGTATCCAGGTAGATACCGAACAGGGTGCACTGTGAGAAGGTGAGGATTGGACATTAGGTCAGAATCCCTGGTCGGTTCTCTGCATTCCTTTAAAAAGCTATGTAGAGGTCTCCTCTCAGTTATACAGCTTTGACTCTTAAGCACCCCCATTTTAATTTCTAAAATATGTAAATATATGAATTGACAGTAAGGAGCCATTTGAGAGTGGCAAATATAAGGGCGAGAAAGAACAGGCATGAATAGAAATGCTTTCATTATTGTCAAATGAATTATTAATAATTTGCATTTGTGATATTATATGTTTGTATCCTATAAGTTGCTAGGGTGGAGTGAATGACATGTAATCCTATAAACTCTAGCTATGAATGTTTGCATTTATGATGGGAAAGAGGAGAATAAAATTACAACAAGATGGAAAGAGATTTGTTTGCAAAAATAAATAACTGATAATAAACAGCAGCTGTGTACATTGGTAGTTGAGTAAATACCTATAGGGAGGAGCTAATCCAGTGTACTAATAATGTTCATCAGGTGATTTTGTAATTTGTTGTACTTGTTATGTGCATTTATTTATGTTTTATTTATATTTCTTTTTGTTTTCTAAGAATTTTCTTTTATTCACCGATGATCAGTATACACTTTCTATATATATATATATATATATACACACACACACACACACACAACTATTGCCTCTTCACAAGGCCTTGATAAGACCTTACTTGGACTATTGTGTGCAATTCTAGTGGCTTCCATTGTGATTCTGATACAGTGGAGAGAGTGCAAAGGTGAGCGTTAAAAATGATATCAGGATTGTGGAATACTGATTATGAAGAATTTGTAGACTGGACTGCAGACACTAGCAAACAGGAGAAAAGGGTTGATATGATTGAGACTTACATACTTCTGAAAGTGTCATACAGGATTTCAGTTGATGGAATTTTTCATTGTATGGAGGGTAAGGAAAAGACAAGAGGACATCCTTGCAAGCTGAGAATAAATACTGCTAAGAAAGGGTGAGGGCTAGATTTTTCTCTTGTATGGTGGTGCATAATTGGAATGGATTGCCATTGGATGTTGTGTGTTGAAGCAGTATGAGTGAATTCAAGAATAAGTATGATAGCTGGTGAGTGTAGTGTGTGGCCTCCCTGGAGGTCTCTCTTAATATGGATGTGATAATAAAAGATCTATGACAGCTGGATGAACACTTTCCATCAGATGCAGCATTAAGCTGCATCTGATGGAAAGTGTTCATTAAGTGGAATGAGTTACCAAAAGATGAACATGTTTGCTTTGCCATTGAGTTTAAAGAGAAATATGACAGGCATGGTATGAATAAAGATTAGTGTGAGCATCCTGCAGCAAGTCTTATGATACTGTGGATTGTATGTATAATAATAACAAAAAACATAAGGAATAAGTAATATTATTTATTTAAGGCCATGTATTTTAACCTGAATATTACAGGCCATCATCAGTGGCAGCTGTAGTTAACTACAAAGTAGAACATGAACAATGGATTAAAAATTTTAAAAAGTAAGAGCCATGCGATGTTGTACATAAAACACTGCAGTGGTATAACTGAGGAAATATTGTGATATTAATTATTCATTAGCTATTTAAAAAAAAATATATTGATGTCTGATTAGAATAAGACTTTCTCATATCTTAGGTAGAGAGAAGCAGTTGTTCTGATTTAAGTTTGGATAGTGAAATAAGGCTTAAGTGCTTTCTTTAAACAAACATTAAAATTAATACCAACATCGATAAAGTAAGCTCATTTCAGACCATAGGATATTGTGTCTGTATCCGTTCCACACTGTGCCAAGCGAGATTTCTCAGATTTAATGTTGCTAATATAAGATTGGTATTCTTGTATTCTATTTTCTACAGAGCATCCACTTTGTCTAAAGTAATAAAGATGACAGAGTCACAAAGAACTTGGTAGACACCAGGGAGAGCTCGAGAAGACCATTAATCTTTTGAAGATGAAAACCATGTTGATAATTTGGTGATCAGAAGAAAAGTAACCACTAAATTGTATTTCTTAAGAATTCTGGGAATGGGTTTGGAGATGCCAAAAATATATGGGATTAGAACTCAACGTACTGTTTCCTTGTTATTTGAGCTAATATTATAGGAATTATGAAAGCTGTTGTGTGGTCCTTTCTGAAAAGCCATTGAGTTTCATATGTCGTGTATATATATATATATATATATATATATATACTTAAATAAATAATATTACTTATTCCTTGTGCTTTTTGTGTTCATTTAAAAATAAAACCTCGTGTAGCACAATTATCTCTTAAACAACAACAATAATAATAATGTTGACCTCTCTGTTAAAAAAAAAAGAAAAAAAGAAATTCATTTCAGTTCATTTTTTTATTAACACCCCAACTGCCCATGACATCTATAAACGTCCAGCAAAATCTGGATACAATTCTGTAATACCTATTGAATGACATGGATAAGAAGTGCAATTTGGTCTCACTATTTCATTCACCACGGCTGGTAGAGAGGTTAAAATAAATACAGCAAGTCTTTCACAAAGGAAAAAAAAAGTCAAGTGGAAAACATCTGTTTTATTAAATAAAGAATGAATTAAATAGTTTTCATTTTATGTTCTGAATAGAAAAGTCACATCCTGCCATGAAAGTAGTGTAATGTCTGTTATCATCTTATTTGAATCCTTATTTTTGTTGAGTGATTTTGTACTTTTTATAAAGTGATCTTGTGCTTTTATAAAGTGATTTTATAAGAAACAAAAATACATAGACTGACTTCTTAAATGTGTTTCTCCTTTCCATAGAGTTTAATTATAGTAAATATGGACCATGGATCTCTTATTCAAGAAGTGGGAGATGAAGATTCAATCTTACCTCCTACAGTTCAGAAAGCAGTTAGAATGGTACTGAATTTAGCCAAAAACATGACAGGTTAGTTTAAGGAATTATATTTAAATCATACTTGCTTTCTGTATAACACTGGCAGATCATTTTGTGATAATTGTCTGATCATCTCAAATGAATGCACAATCTTTAACAAATTTTTTGTACAAATATTACAGCCCTGTCATGTTTTGTCACCTTAAATTGCTGACTTCCTGTAGGTCATAAATTGAAATTATTATGAATCAGTCTTCACTTGAAGATATGGTTCATATCCTCCTCTCCCCCCCCCACACCCTCCGGATCTACAAAACTTAAGTCCATATCCTTGTTATATTCTCACCAATTTCTCAAAAATTTGTCGAAACATGAAAATATGATCATAACTTCTATTTTGGTCTGGATCCAGCTAGTTCTTCTCCAAGTTTCTCTTCCACGATTTTTTTTTTTTTTAATCTTTTATCAACTATGCATGCATAAATCTTACCTGGAACGCTTTATATAGAAATTTCACTAATTCTCACAGTCAGTTTTATTTCTTTCTTTTTTTTTTCTTTCTTATATAGATGAATATTATGAGCACTCTGCTCTAATCATCTGAAATTTGACCTTCTAATCAAGCTTTCTGAATTATGCAGAGTAGCCACTGTAAAATTTTTATGCCTCCATGTTTGAGCATTTCTGGTCAAATATCATCTACTTCAGCTGCTTTCCACATTTCAGGCTTTTGATAGATTTTTGTACCTCAAGTATTGATGTGTACTTCTGCTTGTATTTTTGTTGAATATTTACCACCACTTTTCTGTCACTACTTGTTTGGGAAGTGATGAAACAAGAAAAGGTTACTGCCAGAAATGGATATATGTGGAAGTGGTATAATTTGTTACCGCACCCAAGCAATTTCACTTCTTCAAGGTCAGTATGAGTAATCTCGTTGCCAGCGGTAATCGACATATGAGTATATTCGTAGTTGGCTTGTGAGGCTCATATACCAACTACGAGTATACACACTTTTGCTGCTACACTCCGCAAGCCAAGCACTTTCACTTCTTCAAGGTGAGTACGAGTAATCTCACCGTCGGTAAGTGTCATACGAGTATATTCGTAGTTGGGTTGTGAGGCTCATATACCAACTACGAGTATGCTCATAGTTGGCGGCGAACATGTTAAGCGAGTAAATAGAGTAGGGGTGAAATGGATGACCAGTGAAATCAAGCAAACTGTGCTGGAAAAGAAAATGTTATGAAGGATGTACAAGAGTTGGTGGTGATCGGATCTGTGAAGAGTATAAAGTGCAGGCTAGGAAGGTGACGAGCATGGTAAAGAAAGAAAAGGTGCAGTATGAGAGGAGATTGACTGGTCAGGCCAAGGTTAATTCAAGGGAATTTTTCCACTATATGGCAAGCAAGAGGAAGAATAATTATGGCAGGTTAACAGTAGTTGATAGTCATGGCAGCAGAATAACATCAGCAAAGGATATAGTGGAATTATTGAATGAGCACTTTATCGGTGTATATCATACTGGTGTAAATGATGTCATGTAATATATACAAGTATTAGGAGAATTGGAAGTGAAAGAATCAGATGTTGGTTGGGTTAGATGTAAATAAGGCTGTGAGAATGAATGACATATCACCACGTATTCCTAAGGAATGTGCACCACATTTGGCTATGACCTTGACATGGTTATTTAATGAAAATCTTGTATTGGGTAGGGTTTCTAGGAGTGGAAAGAAGGCAAAATAGTACCATACTATTTTGCCTTCTGTCTTAGAACCACTCCTAGTACCATACTGTCCTAGAACCACTCCACAGTCATGGTTCTAGGACAGAAGTCTCCAACTATAGGCCATTGTACATAACTGCGGTTGTGGTTAAGGTGTTGGAGAGACTGGTGAGGAATAGAATACAGGATTGGGTTGATGGACATAGCATTCTTTATGATGATCAGCATGGATTTGTAAAGGGTAGGTCCTGTTTTAGCAGTTTACTTGCATTTTATGATAAGGTAACAAGTGTGTTAGATAAGGGAGAATCATATATAGTGATATTCTTGGACTTTGTAAAAAGCGTTTGATAGATTACCAGATGATAAGTTGGTGTACAAGCTGCAGAAGATGTAAATAGATGGTATGTTGGTAAGATAGATCAGAGATTGTCTCTCTGAACGATACCAGCAGGTTGTGTATGATGGAGCAGTAGCTCAAAAAAAAAAGGGTAACCAGTGGTGTGCCCCAGGGGTCTGTTCTTGGACCCCCTGCTGTTTAGCTTGTTTGTAAATGGTATATCATGTGGACTGACTGGGGATCTTCAGTTGTTTGCTGATGATGCAAAGTTGGGAAGAATTATAAGTAGCACTGCTGATGTTAATTGCCTTCAGGAAGATTTGAAAAGACTTTTTACTTGGACAAAGGAGTTGGGCTGTAGTTTTAATATCAATAAGTGCAAGGTATTGCATTTTGGAGTGCAGAAATATAAAGCTGTTTACTACATCGATGGTGCTGTACTGCAGGAAGTGGATGAGATTAGAGATTTGAGAGTGATGGTTGACTGAAGTTTAGAGGGCATATTGCTAGTGTTGTAAAGGCTGCACATCATAGTGCTGCTATGATAAGAAGTACTCTAAAATATAGGGATAGGGAAATGGTTGTGCCACTGTATAAAGCAATGATCAGACCACACTTGGACTATTGTGCTCAAATCTGGTCACCTGGTTTTCATTGTGATGCAGAGACATTGGAAAGGGTTCAGAGGCAAGTGACTAAGGCAATGTCAGGACTTTCGAATGATGGCTATGGAGAGATGTTGAAGAGATGTGAATTGCAGTTTGGTGGATAGGAGGAAAAGAGGAGATATGATAGAGACATTTAAGTTAGTGAGAGAATTTTATCAGATTAATCCAGAGGGGATTAAAAAAGAATAGAAAGTGAGAGGGGAAGAACCAGAAGTCATCTCTGGAAGTTATATAAAGGTGTGGTGAAGAGGGATATGAGGAGTAGATTTTTTACATGGAAAATTGTCAGTGAGTGGAATGCATTACCAGAATGTGGTAATGCATTCCATTCACATTAAGGATTTTAAAAATTCTATATGATAAATATATTGTCAGCTGAATGAACCTCCCACGATGAGTCTGCCGACTCCATGGAGGATGTAATAAAATATATAATAATTGATTACACTTGTTTGGATAGAAACAAAAACATAATTTCTTGTCACAAAGTACAATTTGCCTTCCTTCCTAGTGAGAAGATGAAGAATAAAAGAACAAGTGTTTTTAATTCAAAATATTTTGAGTATACTATTTCTACTGGTGTGTGGAACCATAACTTTGCTGTTTGTGTTAGTTCTCATTAGTTCCATCTATCTAATTCTCACTGATAACAGCTCAGTAAAGATTGAGATTGATGTGGGTAGTATTTATTATTAAAAAATTATGGAAATAACTACCATGTTATGGTAAAACTTCACTTTAATATAAACCAAAACAATCACCTGACGTTTCAACCTTCATATCAAAGTCATCATCTGGAGTATATACAAAGCAACAAGCTATGTTACAATCTACTGCACATAATATGCTTAAATTACAGTAATTTGGCCAACCATTAACACTACTAAATTTGAATGATGTAGGAAAGTCATACAAAATTCTTTACACAGACATTGAGACTTGAAGTATCTAGAATGTAATAAGTTTGTTTCCATTTTATCATATGGTTCATAGCCAAGGCATGGTCTACAATTCTTGACTTTTTTGTGTTGATGGAATAATGTATTCTCCTTGAATTTCTGACATTTGTATACAATAATTTAAGTTACACAAGGAATCCTGTAGGTTAATCTTGTCCTTATTAAATCAAAGAAAGCTAGCTTTAAAAACTCAGGCAGTCTTCTCTGAGATACTTTTCACATAAGGAATAGTAATGCAGTGAGCATTTTCTGATCTGTCTTATAGAAGTTTAATTTGTTAATATCCTGTTGCTTATAGAAACAATTCCACCATTAAAGGAAAAATATCAGTCATAAAGCTTTCCTTTTCTTCAGAAATAAGATTATTTTATCTTTTGTGTGAATCCCACCCACAAATGGCTATAGACCTATCTTGCTTTAGTATCTTGAGCAATCTGAAGGTGAATAATCTATAAACCCTGCTGTAATGACCAAACATTGAACATTTTCAAGCCACTTCAGGTCTCCAATAAGCAAGGTCATCGGGCAGTGAGAATACCATATGTTCTGCAATAAAGTATTTGTAGAGCATTTATATTAGCTCAATGACCTTTAGTTTTTATGATAGTAGGTTTCTGATTAACTGTATGGTTGGGAATTATTATATCTTCTTGTGAAAGTGGATTGTCCTAACCTATTAATCATTGGAAGTTGACCATGGAAGGTATTGATACAAATTTAATCTATGCTATATATCAATAATATTCTAGATAGCAAAAATTCATGCTATCTAGATTATTAATTGAGTTTTTGGAGCTAATAGTGATGTTTTCTGGCTTAGTGGAGTAAAATTTCTACTCTCTAATCAATAGGGTATGGATTTAAGTTCCAACATGGTATGTGTTTAGGTGATGGATGAATTTCATCATGCACTGTTAGACTATGGCCTAGCTTATTGAAGGCCTGAAATTGAGTAGTTAAAATCTGTGGGTGAACTCTGGAGCCAGATTTTTCAATTATTTAGTCCTTATTCAACCCAGAGTAATAAATTTAATAGGTTTACGACCTGTTTGTGGGTCACATTTGTTTAAAAAAAGTGTGTCTGGGGGGGGGGATTACTGGTGATTACATCGCATGCACTCCTACAATAATAGATTATCCTTGTGCTCTTTTGTGACACTCAATCCTGCTCTCATTGCACTAGTTGAAATTGCTAATGCAAATTAACAAATAAATTACTTTTATGACAATGATAAATCATGCTGTGATTTCCTAATTAGACATTTGATAGCTGCCTTGGGACCAACAGTGCATACACATATTTATACCTAAGTTGGCTGTTATTCTTTCTGCCCTTATACGGCACTCTTACAAGAGTACCGTATGTAGGCAGATGATTAGAGAGAGAGAGAACAAAGAGATCTGTGAATGTGTTTCTTGAAGAGTTGATGTTTGTATACATTGAGAAAACCAGGATGGGAAAAACTGTTCCAATGGAAAGAGGTAGGGAATGAAGAAAGAGGATGCAAAGTTGGCTTGGTGAGTTTAGAGCTAAATGCATATGGATGTTGACCAACAGTTAGCCATGTGCATATTGCATGATTAGAAGAAAGTGAAGGAATGAGGATGCCCATAGCAGTATCAATAGAAAACACATAATGCATAAAGAGAGCTTCTATGGGAAAATGATTGGATGGAGTCATTGAGAAACAGATATTCTTTTAGATACATTCTAACATTCTAAGGTAAGTTTTTGGAACACCACCCCAGATATGAGTGCAGTATTCAAAGGTTGTGATTTGATATTTACAGTGTTAGGAGCTGAGCAGAAGAGAAGTAGTGTTTAGAATGAAAAAGATTATCGGGATAGGCTTGATGTGAAAGTTGCCCCAAGAAGAAAGAGAACTCTTGTTTGGTGAGTGAAAAGTTTTCATAAGTGAGGTAGTGTGGGGCATGGCCTTTCTTTCCTGGAAATAAGGCAGGATTTTATTTTAATGGCATTTAAATTTACTAATTATCTTTAGCACTTGAGAATGGCTAGAAACTCAGTCTGTAAGGCATTGGCCATAATAGATCTTGAATCGTGAGCACCACAAGGTTTTTGTGAATGACTGAGAATTGAGTGTATCGACAAAACTATGTGAATAATAGGATTGGAGACATTAGGCTGGATAAAAGCAAGCTTTTATCCATCCTAATGGATAAAATTAACTCCTTATATACTTGCATCAAGTTCACTATTGAAAGTGAATCTAACAACAGTGTTCCCTTTTTGAATAATTTACTACATCGTAACTATGTTGGTAATATTGAATTTTCTGTTTACAGAAAGCCATCCTTTACAGGCAGATATATTCACACAGCTTCACAACATCATCATTCACAAAAAAAAAGGTATTATCAAAAGCCTTGTACACCAAGTACTCACAATTTGTTTTTCTGAGTCCCTCCCCTATTAAAAGGATCGGCACACCCTACCTCAAGAGAACAGCTGAACAAATAGCCAGGATCCTTCACGGATATAATTTGTATACCATCCTCAAACCAGCCTAGACGTTATCATCTTTCTTACCACCTATCAAGGATAAATTGGCACTTCTATCTTTGCCTGATGCTTATCAAATACCTTGTTGTTGTCATCTTTGTTACTTACAACAGACTGGCCATTCTGCTACTATTAAAATCCAAGAACATCAAGATTTTTGGAATCTGAAGGTTTTAGATCTTGCTTCTTGCCATCGCTAGACATAGGTTCGAATTTTATCATCTATTTTTGGAATCGTGAAGTCCTACACCACCTTCCTAATAATCAGACAGATTGTATGCCTATCTCTAAGTTTTGGGAAGTAATTGCTGTTAATTGTTTATAGTTTTTTATTAATTAATTACACATCTATAATCACTCTGAACTATAATAGTGTATCCTCCTACTGTATAGCTACAACTGAGATGTGACATTATACACGTGATGTATGACTCTTTCTTGTAATCAGAATTTAAGTGTTGTTATCAGTTGTTTCTTCTCCCTGAATGAAGCTCATGACATATTGAGAAAAATATAAGGAGTAATAAATTATAATTTATTACTCCTTATATGATGGGCAAAAGGATTTGTACAAGATAGATGGCTTACATTTGAATGGATATGGTGTGCAAAGACTGGAAATAATGTTGCTGAGTCAAGTGAGAGTGGATGTGCAAAATCAGGGAAACTAGAACTATTAAGGAGGGGAGGAAGTGGATATGCAGTGAGGCAGTTGAGTGTAAGAATGTATATAATGTGCCTGAGCCAGTATGAAGGACAAGAAATCAGAATGGGATAGTTAGTATAATGCATCAAGATAGGGGTGGGACAAATGGACCTCTGCATTTCATGTATTCTAATGCCAGGAGTAATAGGAACAAGAAGGAAGAATTTTTGGCCTTGGTTGGGGCTCTTCCTGGCCACAGGTTATTGGCATTAGTGAAACATGGCTGACAGAAGATGATATAGTTAGTGGGATAGAATGTGTAGGGTATAGTGTGTTCAGGATGGACAGAGAGAATAAAATGGGGGGGGGAGTGTTATTAATGATGATAGCTGATGAATTGCAGCCAAGGAAAATAGTTTTTTTTTTTTTTTTTTTTTTTTTTTTTTTTTTTTTTAAATAACGAAACCTGTGGTGAGATCATAATTAAAAGAAACACACGTATTAACCACAGGGAAAATTATTTAATTGTAAATATTTCATCCTAAGTATCTTAGGACATCATCAGTACAGTAGTTCAAACAATAATAGGAATAACATACAGTTAGGGCGCATGATTACAATAGAATCTCATTAAACGTGCATAACGTGTTACAGAAGTAAAAAAAAAAAACTAATAATAATTATTTAACACAATTTTGTATGACAATTTCCCATACTTTAAGAATAGTAAGAACGTCGTTGCGGTTTAAATTTGGAATGTGTAGTAGGGCTTCAGAACTTTCTTTGTATAAACGTTCATGTTTATATAAAGATCTATGAAAAGTTTAGACTTTTCCCAATGGATCCTATGGCTTGGATTTTCAATTCATTTGGACACACAGGTAGGTCTCTTCAGAAACACATCTCGGAACATCAAGACCACATTCGTATTTTTAAACCAAGGAAATCTGGCCTCTCTCAACACGGAATTGAAAATGCAAATCATAGGATCCATTGGGAAAAGTCTAAAGTTTTACATAGATCTTTATATAAACACGAACGTTTATACAAAGAAAGTTCTGAAGCCCTACTACACAGACCAAATTTAAACCGCAACGACATTCTTACTATTCCTGAAGTATGGGAAATTGTCATACAAAATTCCGTTAAATAATTATTATTAGTTTTTACTTCTGTAACACGTTACGCACGTTTAATGAGATTCTATTGTAATCAAGCGCCCTAACTGTATGTTATTCCTATTATTGTTTAAACTACTGTACTGATGATGTCCTAAGATACTTAGGATGAAATATTTACAATTAAATAATTTTCACTGTGGTTAATACGTGTGTTTCTTTTAATTAAAATAGAAGTTGTATTGCAGGATAGTGAAAAGAGCTCATTTGAGGCTATTTGGTGTGAGATTGAGACTAACAGAACAAAATGTACAGTTGGGTGCTGCTATAGACCAGGTGATGGAATAGATGGTGGAGATAGTATGCTTAAGCAAATAGAAGAAATGAGTGGAAGGAGGGTAATTATTATGGGAGATTTCAACTATGGTAATATTGATTGGAAGGAGGAGAGGACACGTGAGGAAGGAACTGGATTTTATTCAGTTACTAAGGGATAACTATCTGAGACAGCATGCAATGGAAAATACTAGGGGTTCGAGAGTGCTTGACCTAGTAATAGCATCTGAGAATTTGACTGTAATGAATATGACCATGTTGCCACCTATTGGTGAGAGTGATCATAGGGTCTTGACCTGGGAGGTGGCTAAATGTGTGAAATTTTCGATTAAGACAGGGTACATGTGGAATTACCATGCTGGCATGTATGACAAGCTTAGGAAATTGATTGGTTCACTGCCATGGCATGTAAAACTAAGGGCTGGATGTTGATAGGGCATGGAAAGTGGTCAAGGAGCATTTGCAGGAGGTTATGGCTGACTGTATACCTAGAGTCCAAATAGTAAAACAAGTAGGGGTTAAATGGATGAATAACACCATTAAGCTTGAGCTGCAAAAAAAGAAACAACTGTGGAGGGAATTTAAAGAGAAAGGTGACCTGCAGTCATAGGAATGGTATAAAGCGCAGGCCGGAAGGGTAACGAGTGTGGTAAAAACAGCAAAAGCGGATTACGAAAGGAAATTAGCCACGCAAGCTAAAGAGAATCCCAAACAGTTCTTTCTATATGCTACAAGTAAAAGAAAAACTGTACACAGCAGAATGATTTTAAGGAATGCCGATGGTCGGGTGGTTACTGAATCAGTCGATATAGTGGAATTACTGAGCAAGCACTTTGCAAGAGTATATCATCCAGGTGGTGACATTGAAAAAATGAAGAACCATTAGTTTATATGGGAATTGGGATGAATGAAGTGGAGGTGAATAGTCTATTACAGAACCTTAATGTGAACGCATCTGTGGGATTGGATGGTATACCAGTACCAGCATGGGTCTTACGTAAAGCAGCTAAAGAATTATCAGCGCCCTTGACCATATTGTTTAATCTGAGTCTCGGGTCTGATTTAGTCCCGAAGGGGTGGAAAGAGGGGAAAATAGTTCCACTGCGTAAAGGAGGATCCAAGACTATTGTTGCAAATTACCGACTGATCAGCATATCAGGAGTCATTGTCAAGGTCTTGGAGAAAGTAGTCAAGGGAAAAATACAGGAATGGATTGATGAAAATGAGATACTGTTGGGGGACAGCATGGTTTTGTGAAAAGGTAGATCATGCCTCAATAACTTGCTCAGGTTTTATAACATAGTGACAGCTGAACTGGATAAGGGTAATGGGTTTACAGTGATACTGCTGGACCTGGCTAAGGCCTTTGACAGGATACCACATGGAATTCTAATCCGTAAACTGCAACATATGGGAATGTATATACGGTTGGTGTGATGGATAGGAGGGTGGCTGATGGAGAGATATCAGAGAGTAGTTTACTCAGGAGTAGAGTCCAAAAGACGGCCTGTGACTAGTGGTGTGCCGAAGGGGTCTGTTCTTTGACCACTGCTGTTTAATTTGTTCATTAATGATATAGGGAAGGATCTGAGAGGAATGGTTCATTTGTTCGCTGATGATGCACAGTTAGGTAGGGTAATAGTGAATGCAGAAAATGTCAAAATTTTGCAGGATGATTTTGGATAGCTTGGAGGTCTGGGCTAAGGAGAATGGATGTCAATTTAATGTGGCAAAATGTAAGGTTATGCATTTTGAGGTGAAAAGATTAGCAGCAGTATATCACATTGGTGGAACTGTACTCCAGTAGATTGATGAGGCCAGGTACTTGGGAGTGTTGGTGGATAGGGAGTTGAAGTCTAGGGGGCACATTGCAAAAGTGGCTAAATCAGCTCATCAAATCACTTGGTTGCTGAAGAATACTTTGACGAGCAGAGATAAGCAAGTTATTGTTCCTCTGTATCGAGCCTTGATAAGACCCCATCTCGACTACTATGCCCAGATCTGGTCACCTAGGCTTCTTCTTGATGGGGAGGAGGTTGAGAAGATCCAGAGACGAGTGACCAAGATGATAGCAGGTCTATGGAATGAACCTTATGAAAACAGGTTGAAGATTTGTGGGTTGCAGAAATTGGTTGATAGGCGGAAAAGGGGAGATATGATTGAGACATTCAAATTGCTGAAGAGTTTCTATAGGATTAATTCAGAGGATATTTTTCAGAACAGGACTGGTGGTGGGAGGACTAGGGGACGTCCATGGAAGCTGGGCAAGAGTGTGGTTAGTAAGGATGTTAGAGCTGGGTTTTTTACTTTTAGAGTGGTGAATGAGTGGAATAAGCTGCCAGAGTCTGTTGTGGGTGCTATGACAGTGAATGAGTTCAAGGCAAAGTGTGATAGATACTGTGTGAATGTCGAATAGTTGTGATGGACATGGTGTTTAGGGCCTCCCTCGATGAGTCTAAGGACTCCTTGGAGTCGCCCGTAATAATAATTATTATTATTAGTTTTCTCTTACATGCGAGCCATTATTTAAATAATTATACTAAAAGTTTACTTTCAGTATAATTATTTGCTGTTGGTTAGATGCCAGATGAGTAGTACATCTTATAAAGACAATATGGGATGGAAGTTTCTCCTTGTAATAATATGTTGTAGTAAGGAATTTTATACAAAAACACCTTATATACCGATTTTACTGGTAAACGAAATTCCACTAAAAATACTTGTGAAATAATAGTAAAATTTTTTATGTTTAATAAATTAGAAATATTATTTTGTGAATTACTGGATATTGTAACTGCCAAAAGTTATTGTAGAAGAACAAAGGAAAATAAGTGTAAATTAATTTGTGTCCCAGACAACGATAATTCCAGACGGATTATCGTATTTAGTTATGACCTAGGGCAACTCCCATCACAAAGGTCAACATTGCAAGGGAGTTTCCCACCTTAATGCAACAACCGAAAATGATGACAGGTGCAGTACATCATAATACTCAGGGGACTACAACGTAAGCAAACCCAAGGTAATCGGAACCAGATGAATAGAGGGTTGCTTCGTCGATATGGGGACGTTCTAGAGTCGGTTCCGGAGTTGAGTTCTTGTAGTCAAATGAGAGGCGACGAGCTCAGCGAGGGTCGAGGAGCTACCGAGGCGCGATATACTCTCTAGTAACGGTGTTTTGCTAAGCATTGTGGAAGATGATTCATAATCGCCATCAGAGACCTGCATTCCAGATGGTAGATGCTAGAAGAGAGAGACAACTAAGTTAAGTTGTCACCAGATTTTCATGCTGCCAAATTCCTGATGTTCAGAGGAGATCTTACAAATCCCGAAGAAGGTACCCAAGTGCAGTGTTAAAGTCGGACGGTAATAGAAGGAAGTGATTTCAGGGATCATTCAGAAAATACCAGACATCTGTACAAAGTAAGATCTTTCCATTGTTTTAGCTAGAGACAAGATTGTGACAGTGTTTTATTTAAGGGAATTGTTTTATATGATACTTGAGGACTTTAGGCCATATGCTGATGTTTGAATTGTTTTGTTATATGTGAGAGAAAGCCTAATTTAAATCTAAGGCGAAACATTGTGTGTTTAAGATTGTGGCTATTACCTAAGCCTGCAAATATTTATGTGAGAATGATCTGAATATAGCTAAGTGTTACCAAGGGTAAAAATATAGACACATGGTCTTACTAGAATTGTTTATGTTGAGGGAACTAAATGTAAACGTAGTTATGAGTTGTTAATTGAAGCATAGAAGCTAATTTACTTGGAATTTAGTATTGACCTTTTGTACATTTCTTTGATGATAAATAAATTGTTTTCATATTTAAATAACCTACCTGATTTCTATTTCCAATGCACTACTCATTAATTTGAATCTGTGTGCCTTAAAGTAGATATTGTCACGACTGCATAACAGAAAGTTTAAGCTGCTAGATTTACTTAGAATTAAGAGAGAAAAGTTCTGTGAGGTTTACTGTGTGTTATTCTTCGGAGGGAGATTCAATTCCCACCCACGAATTTGGTGGCACAGCTAGAAACTAAATAAATTTTCTAAATTCAGTTGAGAATAAACACTAGTAGGTCAGACAAAGAAATTGGCTCCAGCCTGAGGTGATTTCATTGTTCTGTAAGTTTTGCACACATGAGCTTTATTATTTGCAGCCATAAGTCAGAAATATAATAAAGGTTAAGAAGATAAGCTTTAAACGAGATAACTATAGGTTTTACAAAGGCACAAAAGACAAGATATAATTGAAGATTTGATAACATATTTAAAATTTAACATATTTTTACATCCTGGAGTACAAACTCTTAGTGCAGCTGGAGAGAGAAAATATCTGGGTAAGTGGACTTATTAGCATCAAGGCTATTAAGGGTATTAATTATTTTCCTGTTGTTTCTGATTAAAAAAAAAAAAAAAATTTAAGCGAAGCATACTGAAAGAAGTTTATTGAATAGTAAGAGGAGATTTGCCTTGTCTAAACAAGAGTTGGAGAAAAAGACTGATGGCAAGAGATCTCTATCTATATCTTTGAGAAGTTGCATGGTTCCATCAGGATGAAGAGAGTGGGGAGTGGAAACATAGTAGAATAGAAGTTTTGTCCTACAGTCTTGGCAAGTGATCAGAAGGCTTAACTGCATATGAACATGTGGTAAGTTTAGTACATTTGGCCCTTACAAAGTTTGCTTTAGATTTGCTGGTGATTTCTGCACTTGTTATAGGCTGTAGTGTAAGCTGAGTGGTCGACTGGAGTTTGTAGATTTGAATGTATGCTGCATTTTTACTTGTAGTGCTTTGACACATTTGTTGGAAAACATAGCTTTGATAAGGGCTGGTGATTTTGAGTGGGGTGGAGAATAAAGATACTCATCCCAGCAAGAATTTAATTATTAGATCATAGCAAGTGCTTGTATCAGGAGAGTGGAAGCAGTAATTAGACCATGGAAAAGAGGCATGGAAATCCTGATTGTCATCTCAATTGGCACTATTGTAGTGCCATAGGATATGATGCTAAGAATGGCTAGAAGAATGATGATCTGTAGAAAAAGTAAAACGTTTGTGTGGTTTTTCATAATAAAAATTAAACAACTGCAGAAATTTCATAAAATAAGCATCCTCACTATCTACAATTCTTTCCCAACAAGATACGAGTTTTTAAATTCCACTTTTATGAAATGTTTTGTCTTAAGACATAATAAACCTAGCAACCTCTGCTTCCATCTCTGTTTTATTGCAGAACTGTCTATTTCACATGTGATTGTCTGGTGTCAAAAAAAGGCATAATCACTTGGAGAAATGTCAGGAGCACTTTCTTCGAATTAACTATTCCTAGCTGTTTCTGAAGTAAGACATCCTGCACACGCTTGAGTGTTGCATTAAGTAGATCTTGGCCGTAACTGCTTAGCCTGCAGTGAGAAACTCGTAGTGGACAATACTAGCTCCTATCCACACACAAAGCATAGTCTTCTGGGGATGAAGCAGTGCCTTTGAAGTGATTTTTCCCAGTTAATGCAAGTGTAAACGAATTGTTTCACCACTAATGTTAAACATTTGTGAAAGTTCTTGACATGTTATTGTAGAAATATTTTCAACAGTGGCACGTAATTCTTCATTATCAATAATGGAGGGTCTTTCTGAACGTGGTGCATCTTCAAGTGATTCATCACCAGAAACAAATTTTTTAAACCATTTCTGTGCAGTATGTTCTGCAACTGCATCTTTTCCAAATGCCACAAATATCTTATAGGATGCTTCTGAAGTCTTCAAACCGAGTTTAAATTCTTAAAGCAAACAAGTCCAATATACACCAGGTTCAACTGATGTATATTGGACTTGTTGATTAATGTGTATCTGTGCCTTATGATGCATATAAAAAATTGCACTCTGCAAACCACTACAAAATAATACAAGTCATTGCAGCGGAACCGAAAACTGCACAAACTTTTTTGGTTACCTGATATTATTATTATCATCATCAGACCTCCATGTTGTCAGGAGACTCATCACGGGAGATCCCACTCTCACACACACGTGCATAGTTCATCATACCTTGACTTAAATGCATTCACTATCTCTGCACCCACTACACTTCCAGGCAATTCATTCCAATCACCCACCACTCTTCATGCAAAAAAAAAAATCTTCTCCTTTCCCCATTGCTTACACCCTCCTTATAAAGTTTCCATGGATTGTCTCTTGGTAAGGGGTAATTACCCCTTACCAAGAATCATCTTAATCATCATCTCTGAACCCTTCCCAACAACATATCTCTTTTGAAAACCAGGCAGCCAAATCTGTGCACAATAATTCACTGTATTGTTCTCACAATTTTCTCAAAATGTCCCCGAAATTGCACATACTTATCCACCATCATCCCCAAATCTTTCATCTCCTGCATCTCCTCTAAGATATCCTCATCTCCTATTCTGCATACCATCTTTGCTTTCCAAATTTTAAACCTTTATCTTTGCTATGTTAAGCTGATATCCCCATACACTTGCCCATTCCTACTGTCTATTCAAGTCCTCTTGAAGGCTACAAAATCTGCTCTACTTCTCACAACTTTGCATCATCTGCAGACAACTATATATCACCATTTCAGCCCTTCCAATGTCATTCATATACAAATTAAACACAGTAGCCCCAAAACAGTCCTGTTAAGGCACACCACTAGTGACTTTATTCTTCTGGGCTATTGCTCCTCCATACACAATCTGGCTGATACCTAGACATCCAATCTCCAATCCAGTGCATTAATCTACCATCCAACCCCATCTGTTCCAACTTAATTACTACCTTGTCATGTGGCAGTCTATCAAAGTCCTTTGCAAAATCTAAATATACTACTGTATATGCATCCCCCTTGTCCGACATATTTGTCACCTTGTTATAATAAGTAAGCAGATTGCTAAAACATGATCTTCCTTTATCAAACCCATACTATTCATGAAAGAGAATTCTGTTACTGTCCACCCAGTTCTGAATCCTGATCTTCACTACCTTCTGTAACACCTTGACCACAACTCGAGACAAGCAGGTTGGCCTATAATTCGAAGGCTTAGTCTTACCACTTCCTTTATGAAACTGAATAGTTTTGCCCTCTTTCCATTCCTTTGGAACTTGGGAAAATCTAAGATCCATGTTAAAAAGGTAAGTTAAAACTGTTGTTAACATCCTAAAACATTCCTTCAATATATACCATCAAGTCCCATGACTTTATTGACATCGAGCTTATTCAATTCTTCATATACCTCCTTCTCACTCACCATCAGTGATTCTTTCCCCTTCCTCAAAGAAATTTCATTTCATCATTTTTCTCTTTGTATAAAATAAAACCTTGTGAAATTTTACTATATCCTTTCATAGTTCATCCATCCTTTTGTTATTTATCTTATAGGGTCACAGATATAATTAAAAATTTGAAATGAGTTAGTACAAATTTGTAATAAAATGCTAAAAAAATTTAATACATATGTTAATCACGTCTGTTTTGTGGATGGATCTTTAACCACTTCTCCATTAAAAAAAATTCTCCATAATAGAAATTTTTTTATATATATATTTATAATTTGTGATAATTCCACTCACTAAAAGTTGTAAATGTATTGTACATTTATACTGTATTCAACTAAGATCTTATAAATAATCTGGGAACTCTTCTTGTATGTATTAAATACATCAAGCCTCCAAGTCCTAAATTGTGCCATGCTTGATTGAACACATTCTTGTTCAATGTGCTGCTGGTCTGATGATGAGCATTTCCACATTGAAGGTATCAAAATTAGGAAATTTTTTTTCAGCAGGTGTTTGTGAATCTATTTTTTACCTGTGTGTTCCCTGATATTTCCAGTTTGACTTTGGAGAAATATAGGAAATAAGAATTACATGAAAATAATGTAATTTCTTGGAGATATGAATTATTATTTTCATCTTCAAGCAATTTCAAAACTTTCCAACATTTGATCACTGATGTATGTGATATTTCCCATGCACTGCTGATATCCTTCCCATGCCAGCTACCAATGCCATGGCATCGAACCTAGTATTCTCCTCAGCTGCTTATAATTTCTCGCTTTGAAGTACAGCATATAATCTTTTATAAATGGATTATCCATACATTTAGCCACTTCCCAGATCAGTACACCATGATCACGGTCACCAACTGGAGGTGAAACTGTCATGTCATTTACTGAAACTCTCTCTGACACTATAATCAGGTCTAATACTCTTTGACCTAAGGTTCCTTCTGTCATATGCTGCTTACAGACATTGTGTTGCAACAACTGAATAAATTCAGCTTCATTCTTTTCATGAGATTTCACTGCTACTCAATCAATATTTAGACAAAGTCATCCATGATGATTTAGCCATTTAGTACCATTGGGTTTATTTGACAGTGCATTCTTCATCACTAGCAGCTGATCCACTAGATCTGTAGCAATGCTTCACCATGTGTTTTCTTGATAGACTCCACCTCACACCATATCTCTTCAAACTCACTTGTACATGAAAAATTGTTTACCAATATTGCAGTCATAGCTTTCTATTCCTAACTGGGCTCAAATCATTCAATATCATTTGTGTCCTCCTATCTTGTGTGTTCTTCCTAAAAATACTGTACCCTTTACACTCAATACCAGTTAGTATATGTTCTTCTGAAAGCCAGTTCTCACTAATGTGAATCACCTAAGGCTACAAATGCAAACTCTTTGTTCCTTATACTTCTTGCATTTGTGTACAAACGTGATAAGTTATAGTCTACCCAAGGTTGAGAGAACCATAGCTGGCAGAGTGCTAAGAAGAGTTGATTCATGTTGAAGGGGAGAAAAGAATAAGGGATGTACAAATTTATCACCAACATGCAAAATCACTGCTTTATAAATAAAATTTTATTTTCCAACTGTTATACAAACAAAATAGTTATCACTTTAAAAACTAGAATGTTCATACAAGAAGAGCTAATTTTCCAACATGTAATAATAAACACTCATCCCCTGAAACAGATTGATTATCCTATTATCAGAATGGATTTGCCTTCTTCTGCCATGTGCAGAAGAAGGCAAATGATATCTCTTATTTCGAGGGTTCTCTCATCTGTGGTCAAACTGTACTTCCATGCTTTTTTGTATATTCTCCTTTCTCTGTATATTTCTCTATATTCTCCTATTCTCTATAGTCTGCATGACTCAGTTGGACAATTTTCAGATTCTTGAAATTTCTCATTTATACAGATTTTCTTACACAAACATAATAACATGAAACCAGGTAAATATTGGAAATAAAAACAGATAATATTAATACTAAAACGTTTTATCATCTACAGTGCCATCTCCTTTCCAAAAAATACCAGTATAAGTGTAATCATATAGAAGCTTCAAATGCTTGGATCAGATTTTCAGAAAAAAAATTGATTTTCTTTCTTTTTAAAAACAGTGTTCAGTTGCTATTGTTAATTTTGGAAACTTTGTAAGATATCAAGGCAGTTTCTGGAAATGTGATCTACTTCATTGTATCAGTAATGATGTAGAAGTTTCCTTTCAAATGGCATGTTTTTTGTTTGTTTTATTTTCTATTTTCTTGCAAACTAAAGGAAGATTTTCAGTTCTTGGCTATACACTTAAATTTTGTATCGAGCTCCCTGTTTAACTCAGATCAGAGGTCATTCATTTCCTTTCTTATCTTATCAGCTGAAAGTTGTGTAACAAATTGTTTAAGTCATATTTGGATTGTTTTCCCACTTTCTAAAAGTGGGTTCTGTGGAATTTAAATGCATGTTTTGCAGAACATTTAGCCTTTGATTCAAACTAGCTTCCCCTCTGAACTGCTAAGACTTGCTTGGTAGTATCAGTGCCTTTTCACAATCCATCTCATTTCTGGACTCAGCTGACTCCTAAATTGAAAAATTATACCATTTAGTACAAAAACTCACTATCTGAAGACAACTCAAAAACTGTACACTATGTTTTAGATAGACTTATAAAACTCAATAATTGCTTCTTCAGGATCATGTATGCATCTCAGAAGTTGGGGCCTAAATCCAATGAATCTGGCATAATCAATAGCCATTATTGCTCTCATAAAACTATGAGCAAACTATATGCTTATTATTATCATCGTTATTATTATACCCTTCATGGAGTCGGTAGACTCATTATGGGAGGTTCATTCAACTGACAACATATTAATCATATAGCATCTTAAAATCCTTAACACTCCTTGCATTAACAACACATTCTGATAATGCATTAGATTCACTGACAATTCTCCATGTAAAAAATCTACTCCTCACATCCCTCTTCACCACACTTTTACATAACTTCCAGGGATGACCTCTGGTTCTTCCTCTCTTACCTTCTACTCTTTTATACTATAAGTATAACCAAACGAAAACTATATAAGTATAATTTTTTTCACTTGGTTATACTATAAGTTAGAAATGCCAAGAAATTATATTCTTGGTTTCATCCTTTATCCAAGTGTAAACAAACAAAGTTTCCAAGTGACTTCACATCAGTTGCCTTAATATCCTATAATGCAAGGCACATACCCTTGCAGACATGTATAATGCTATGCATTATGGGAAGGACCACTATCCATTTTAAGTGGGATACAGACCCAGAAGAGATACCAAGGTTGAAGCAATTCAGAAGTAATATATTTCCCATATACAAGTAGTCAAAAGGTGTTACACCTTATTACTAAAATTCTAGTGGCCCTTCCCATAATGCATAGAATTATACATGTCTGTAAGGATATGTGCCTTGCATTATGAGATACTAAGGCAATTGATATGAAGTCATTAGCCTCTATATACAAGTGGACCAGTCGTGAAGTCACTTCACAAACAAACTTTGTTTGCTTATACTTATAAAGGATGAAACCAAGAATATTATTTCTTGGCATCTTTAACTTATATATGCTTTTTCCTTATGCTAGATTTCAGAATGATTAGAAACTTACTATCAGACCATTTGCCAAAACTTTTATTATTATAATAATTATAATAATACTAATATTATAATATGCTGGCCTGGTTTGCCGAGTGGTTAACATATCTGCTCTCCAGCCAAAAAATGCAGGTTCGAATCCCACCGTGGGCATGAATGTTTGTTATTGTCGATGAAAATGCTAGTGGTGATGGTGGGCTGTAGATGGCTTTGGTATAGATGATACAATTCGCTATAGTTGGTGGATTGAGAGGTGGAGAGTTGTAGAGTAGGTGCCCCCCCTCTCCTTGATGAGTCTTTGGACTCTTTGGAGGTGTCATGTAATAATTATTATTATTATTATTACATGACACCTAATAATAATATAATAATAATAATATGTGAAACCTCCAAGGAGTCCAAAGACGTTGTAGAGTAGGTGCCCTCATCGAGGAAGGGCACTTACTCTCCATCTCCACCACTTAATCCACCATTTTCATTTTCAAAAAACACTTCCAAATTATTTGGATTTTGCCAATATTTACAGAACCCTTTATTTTGCAAAGCAGTTACACTTGCATTAACAAATTATGATTTTCAATTATAATTAATTTTTTGCTATTAAAGTAAGTTCTTCTTAGGGAGAAAAACTATCGCAGAGAAATATATTAAATTATGAACAAAAATGAAATCAAGATTTCAGCTGCTTAAAGTTAGAAGAATATAACCTGTATTTTGGAGGCAGATAAATAAAGCTTCCTTGCACTCTGAATACAAATTTTGTTTTCTTTGCAGCAAGATTACAGGCTTAGCTGTATGGGATGAACCATTGTTATGCGTGACTTTTGAGAACCCACTCAACTAAATTGCCATAGTATAGATATGAAGTTGCCCAAAATAGCATCAAAATTTAATATGGTATTGATAGTTTTCTGCATCTTGACAACCCTAGTTCAGCTACAAGAAATAGTCCCATACCCATACTTTCTTTTGAACTTCATATATTGTATATCTATCATGAAAAATAAAATTGTCTAGTGAAGATTGAACACATTTATGGACAGTTCTGTTAACATCTGCAACCCTAATCTGAAGACATTCTCATTGAATAGCTGTTTTTGCAGTTCATATCCACTGTTTTATTGCCCTTACTAATTGCTTCTTAACTATTGGTAACTAGCTCAAGAGCTGTTCGAAAAATTTACTTTAATTTTGTAGTGTACAACAACAAGAAATTACCAATGTGGCATTCAATAATTAGACCTCTTCAAAAAATCCTGTAAACTCCTTAAATCTTCTAATAACCCTGGTATTTGCTATTTTATTTATACTGTTCTTTCTTCACGTGTATTCAGCTCATGTCATTCTGGTGTCCGATTACTTAAAACTTACTTAAAAACAGAGTATAGGTTAAAAACGATTGAATTAGCTCATAGGTCCTTTCATTATACCTACTTGTTTGGTTTGCTATTTTTTTTTTTAATCAAAAAATGCAAGAGATGACAATCAAGCTGTTGAGTCTATCACTTGGTATATCTACCCTAAGTTTTGGAAATAAGTTGATAACATATTCATTTTCTTAAAAATAAAAATAAAAAATAAAAAAAAGTAGAACTGTTTTACCCATCCTGAACTCTGACACCATCTCATGCTACCCCATCTAACTCCTTTGTTGCTCATGTCTCTCTCTCTCTCTAGGCAGCATCCACAGATTAGTATGTAGGATGGAAAATGCTGGTAGGTGTATATAAAGTCAAATTTAAAAAAGAAATAAGGATGTGAAGTTTATTAGAAAATAAGGACATGATTATTGTTTAGCTTATTATGTTCAAAGCAGTACAGTTTCCCCAGTATTTCAAGCTTTAATATTCCTTTTAAGTTATTTCAAGAAATGCAAGCTATGTTTTATCTTTCCAGATCCAACTGAAATGTTCCGCTGTGTGATGATATCAGAAGCTTTTATACGCATGTTTGTAGAAACTGTTGGCCACTACAACAGTTACATTGCTTTTCACCAGAACTCTCCTCCAACTTTTCAGGTATGAAAGAGTAACATATTGCAAATGCTAAAAATATTATTTTCTGTACTTATTATTATTACGGGCAACACCAAGGAGTATTTAGACTCATAGAGGGAGGCCCTAAACATCATGTCCATCACAACTATTCGACATTCACACAATATCTATCACACTTTGTCTTGAACTCATTCACTGTCATAGCACCCACAACAGACTCTGGCAACTTATTCCACTCATTCACCACTCTAAAAGTAAAAAATCCAGCTCTAACACCCCTGCTAACCACACTCTTGCCCAGCTTCCATAGGTGTCCCCTAGTTCTCCCACCACCAGTCCTGATCTCAAAAATATCCTCTGAATTAACCCTATAGAATCCCTTTAGCAATTTGAATGTCTCAATCATATCTTCCCTTTTCCGCCTATCAACCAATTTCTGCAACCCACAAATCTTCAACCTGTTTTCATAAGGTTCATTCCATAGACCTGCTATCATCTTGGTCACTCACCTCTGGATCCACTCAACCTTCTCCCCATCAACAAGAAGCCTAGGTGACCAGATCTGGGAACAGTAGTCGAGATGGGGTCTTATCAAGACTCGATACAGAGGAACAATAACTTGCTTATCTCTGCTCGTCAAAGTATTCTTCAGCAACCAAGTGATTTGATGAGCTGATTTAGCCACTTTTGCAATGTGCCCCCTAGACTTCAACTCCCTATCCACCAACACTCCCAAGTACCTGGCCTCATCAATCTACTGGAGTACAGTTCCACCAATGTGATATACTGCTGCTAATCTTTTCACCCCAAAATGCATAACCTTACATTTTGCCACATTAAATTGACATTCATTCTCCTTAGCCCAGACCTCCAATCTATCCAAATCATCATGCGAAATTTTGACATCTTCTGCATTCACTATTGCCCTACCCAACTTTGCATCATCAGCGAACAAATGAACTGTTACTCTCAGTTCCTTCCCTATATCGTTAATGAACAAATTAAACAGTAGTGGTCCAAGAACAGAACCCTGCGGCATACCACTAGTCACAGGCCATCTTTTGGACTCTACTCTGTGGTATCTCTCCATCAACCACCCTCCTATCCATCTCACCAACTCTATATCCATTCCCATAAGTTGCAGTTTACGGATTAGAATTCCATGTGGTATCCTGTAGTAAAATTCGGACTTGTGATGAGTGGTAAAGCTGGTGAAAGTCTTGATCATTACGCAGAATGAATGCTCGCTTATACGTATACTTTTAGAACACATTCATACGCATTTCACTGATGTAACTCTAGTGATGTTATTTATTTCTGAAAAACTTGACACAAACTTGCTTTACAAGATTCTTGAAACTACAAAAACATTATAATTTGCCTTCAAACACTAATGTTGTACTTATTCTTTCACTTCGGGCACATTTAAAAAAAAATGGATACCACACACAGCGGAAACTTTGCTAATCAAGTCCTAAGCGTCGTCTGCTTCTGTCACGACTGCAGCGCCTCCTCGCCAAAGTACACAGTTTTAAAGAGAATTCGCAAGTCTTTGTGACAAAAATCTTTACAGCTCCCTTTGGGGGAAGCACATCCGTCACAGGAGTGTCGATGTTGCATCTAAAAAAAAAAACTCAGGCGAGTAATTGACTCTAAAATACAAGAAATGAGGTGAGAGCTTTATGGTGCGATGCAGCTCCCACACACACAAAAAAAAACTATATAATTATCATTAACTAAACATCAAGAAAATATATAATCATTATTAAGAAACAAGCCAATAGCATTAATTAATTATATCAGTTTTTAATCTGGAAAGGGCATCAGCGTTACCGTGACGACTACCCTTTCTATATGTAACAGTCAGATTATAACGTTGTAGGGCTAAAGCCCATCGGGACAACTTGGCACCATGAGGGGCACTTTTAGTTAGATAGGTCAGAGGGTTATGATCTGAAATTACCTGTATTTCAGCACCAAATACCCATGTGTCAAACTTTTTCAATGCCTCCAAGACGCAAAAAGCTTCCCTTTCAATGGTTGACCATTTCATTTGACAGGAATTTAGTTTCTTACTGAAGAAAGCAATGGGCAATTCTTTTCCTTGTTCGTTGTTTTGAGCTAAACATGCGCCAATTGCTGTTGCTGATGCATCCGTATACAACTGGAACGGCTTGTCGAGATCTGGAGTATGCAAAGAAGGCATTTTTATAAGCTCTTCCTTGAGTTTCGTAAAAGCTTCATCAGCATCAGTAGTCCAAGGAATGTTGTTTGGGACACTTTTCTTAGTCAGATTTGTCAGTGGTAATACAATTTGGGAGAATTGTGGTATGTAGTCACGGTAGTAGCTAGCCAGTCCAAGTAGACTTCTTACTTCCTTCTTTGTTGCTGGTGTCGCTAAACCTTTTATAACCTCGACCTTCTCTGGGTCTGGAGAATGTTGACCGGATCCAATCAAATGACCTAGGAACTTCACTTGATTTTTCCCGAATTCGCATTTTTCTAGGTTTACTGTTAAACCCACCTCTCTTAATGTTTTGAAGACTTCATCTATGTGGGTGAGATGTTCAGACCATGTTTTAGAAAATATAGCCAAATCGTCGATATAAGATCGGCAGTATGCCTTATGAGGAGCTAGTGCTTTATCTAATGATTTCTGGAATGTGCTTCCAGCGTTCTTCATTCCAAACGGTAAGACATTCCATTGATAGTGACCAGAATGCGTCACAAATGCGGTGAAGGGCTTTGCTTCCTTTTCCATAGGGATTTGCCAATATCCCTTGGTGAGGTCAACTACAGTGATAAATCTTGCTTGTCCTACCTCAAATAATAAATCTCTAGCTATTTTCATTGGATAAGCATCTGGAATAGTAAAACTATTCAGCAATCTAAAGTCAATGCATAGTCTGACACTTCCATTTTTCTTAGCCACACAAACAACGGGATGAGCCCATTCACTGACACTTGGCTCAATAAGACCCATATCTAACAGTTCTTTGACTTGTCGATCTACTTCCTTTTGTAGAGTGATTGGCACCCTATAGGGTTTGAGTCTCTTAGGGGAACAGTTCTCTGTAACTTTGGAGTGTCCATCAACTTTGGCATGACCAGGTTTGGAACTAAAAACATCTGCATATTTCCGGAGGATGTCAAAAAGTTCTTGTTTTTGTTCTTCCGTCAAGAGAGCTTTCATATCCTCAAGGTGTTTCCTAATATCTTCAACTGATTTATTCATCTTGTCAGCAGGTGCATAGTGGAGTGTTCCGAAATCTTCATCTAGTTCGAAAACTAGACCGACATGATTAATTCTTTGAATATATGGTCGAAGCTTATTTATGTGGAGCTCCCTGATACTTCCATCCTTCATCTCAACCTTCGCAGAATGTGGTCTAGTAAGTTGGACGACTGTAGCAGGTCCTGTCCAAGTATTTAGAAGCTTATGAGAGGATGAAGGTAACAATACTAAAACCTTTTCACCAACCATGAAGGATTTTTCTTTGGAACGAAGATTATATCTGGAGGAGTATTGTTCTTGAGACCCTTTGGCATTCTCGGATGCAATTTCATGAGCTTTTCTTAGATTTTCAAGAAGCTCTTGTAAATAATTTTCAACCGAGCGAGAGGCAGCAGTTGGGATGACTCGTCCACCAGTCCAAATTTCTTTTAACAAAGATAAGGGGCCTGGAGGTAATCTTCCATATACCAACTGGAAAGGTGATAACCCAGTAGTGCTATGTGGTACTTCTCGGTATGCGAATAGAAGATAGGGAAGATGTAAATCCCAGTTTCTTCCATGTTCCTGTATATTCTTATTCATCATCTCTTTTAAAGTTCTGTTCCAACGTTCAACAGCGCCCATACTCTCAGGATGTCCTGGAGTGGAAAAACGTGGAGCTATGCCTAGCAGATCTTCAAAAGCTTGAGTGACTTTAGATGTGAAATTCGTGCCTTGGTCGGTACAGACCATTTTAGGAAATCCAGTCTGAGTAAATATCCTCATTAGAACGTTACATGTAGTTTTAGCACTTATTTCCTTGACAGGTATGGCTTCGGCCCATCTAGTGCATAAATCAACAGCACATATTATGAATCGATGTCCTCTTCCCGATGGGGGTTCTAACGGTCCGATACAATCCACGCTCCATACCTCAAACGGAGCTTCTGGTCTGACGATAGGTCGTATGGGGATTCTATCTCTATATGTAGCAGTCCTTCTCATTTGACATTCCTTGCAGCTTTCGCAATATTTTTTCACGTCTTGTTTAATGGTAGGCCAAAAGAATGAGTACTTGATTCGCTGACGGGTTTTCTTTTCGCCGAGATGGCCAGCAAGAGGGATTTCATGTGCCATCTTTAAGACATTCTCTCGTTTCACACGCGGTAGCACTACTTGTCTAATATTCTCGCCACAAATATGTTCATTATGAAGCAGAACCCCATTGTCAAACGCATAGGAATTTTTCTGTCTTTTTGCCCATTCAAAACACCTTCGAAGCGTCTCATCATCCTTTTGAAGTTTGCCGAATTCGAATTTTGTTTTTTCTGGTATACACTCATTTTCTTCACCTGGTGGGGACTCTATCGTACTTACTGCCAATGCTGTACTGGTTATTTTCGAAGGCATGTCTTCATCTTCATCATCTTCTGACCGTTTATCGCTTAAATCTTTTGATTTCAGAACCGGTGTCTCCCAATGATGACTACTCTCATGTAGCTCGACGCTTTCGACCAGTATTTCATAGGCAGAGGAGCTCAGTAGCAGATCGGTAACCAGTTTTCTTGAGACAGCACATGTGACTGGAACATTACCATGTAAATTATCATCAATTTTCATTTCAAAAATCCTTAAGGGTGTTATTTCATTTTCTCCGAAAGCAGAAGATATTTCTATCTTACTTTCTCCATCATGGGGCGTATCTGCCACTAAATCTTCGCGCACTACCGATATTTGCGCTCCCGTATCTATTATTCCATTTAAAACCCTACTTCCACATTTGATTTTGACCACCTTCAAATCATCTACATTTCGATCAATGTCCACTGATTTGGATACTGGAATGGAAATTTTGGCAGTCAACACACCTGATTTATCGTCATTCCCAGTGGTAGACGTTTGAACTAGGTTACTGTGTGCTGTAGTAGGAGTACCTTTTGATTGACTATTTTTCATACAAAACTTGGCAATATGACCTTCCCTTCTACAAGTAAAACAAGTTGGTTTGTAGTGAGGCTTGTATGAATCATCATTTCGCCACGGCTGGTACCATCTCGGTGGACTTTGAGAGGGAGATAACTTATTTTTGAATGTTCGCTCAGCAGGTGGAGTATAAGGTCTAAACTTTTCAGTAACCTTGTCCTTCGGAATAGCTCCGATGGGCTTCCTTGATGTACTACGAACACTGTCGTATTCGTCCAATCTGTCAGCTAACTTGGTTGGAGAAACGAATTTTGTCCAGTCGTCTAAGAGATGTTCTCTCACTTCATGTGGTACTTTCTTCTTCAGTTGATCCGTAATAATTAGATCTTTTAACCCTTCAAAATCCTTGATATCAAGGCCACCAATCCACTCTTCGAAATAATTAGTTATTTCATAACAGAAATCCCTCCAAGATTTTTCAGCAACCTTTTGGTGCATCACAAACTTTTTTCTGAAACTTTCAGGATTCAGTCTAAATCTCTTTAGTAGAATTGTTTTAATATATTCATAATCTTCGCAATTTTCTTCTGACTCTCTACCAATTAATTGGACAATCTCAAATGGTAACAAAGTCAAGAGACATGATATCCAGTCTTTAACATCTATTTTTGTTCTCTTAGCTTGTCTTTCAAACAGGGATAGGTATATCACAATGTCATCCTCTTGTAATCTAAACCTAGGCATTAGCTTAATTAGTTCAAGACAATATGGTTTATTGTCACTGGATACTGGAGTTGAGGTTGGTTGAACACGCGCTTCAATTTCCAGTTTCTTCAACTCGAACTCCATTTGTTCTCTTTTCTGTTGGGCCCCCAATTCATCTTTCCGGCATTGGGCTTCTAGTTCTTCCTTCCGCCGTTGAGCTTCTAATTCTTTCTTCATCAGTTCTTCCTCGAGTCTGGTACTAATAATCGTCTCCAACATCCCTTTAACAAATTCTTCTTCATAAAATTTACTTCCCGTAATAATCATTTTAAGATCTATCACTTTCATTTCAACAGTTGGCTTCTCTCCCAATTCTTCAGCCAATTTACGTAAATCTTCCTTTCTACCTTTGGTTAAATAAGTCATGGTGCTAAACAATAACTCTCTTTACTGATAAAAAAAAAATCACCCTAAAAAAAAGAATCAATTGCACTTTTTTTTTTTTTTTTTTTTAAAAGCCCAAAAAGAGATGTATACATTTGGCGATTATGGGACTCATAATTAAATTCAACATATCATTTGTAAACATAGATAAATCTTACAATATTATCAGATAAAAACTTCAACTACACAATTTACTACACTTTCAAATACACAAATATATATATATATATATATATATGTGGATATATAAAAACAAAACAAAAAAAAAGTTCCGATTTTACACCTCTACTATATAATAACTGAAATCTCGAAACAGAACTATCAAAACAGTATGCAAAAATTAACTATGATAACACTGTCGTGTTCTTTCTCTGGCGAGAAATCACAAGTTCTGACTGTTCCAAGATGGAACTAACATGCAAAACAGGACAAATCGGTAACTGCAGAACAAAATAAATTTAAAATGAAAAAAAAAAAAACAACTATTCTGAACTATCTGGGACGAAAATATAGCTTGAACACTGGCGTGTTTTTCATTTATCCAAACTGTTGTACTACTGTTCCAGGATGGAAAAAAATTTGAATACTGACGTATTCTTTCTCTGGCGAGAAATCAAAACTACTACTGTTCCAGGATGGAACAAACTACGAACACTATTTTTTTTTTTTTTTTTTTGTATTAAAACAGACTTTCGCCCAAATAATCAAAATAGAACTCTAAAACATGGGAGCATGCATTTACATAACGAATTGCTCTCACCTTGTAGGTCCTATCGACTGCGCCAGTAAAATTCGGACTTGTGATGAGTGGTAAAGCTGGTGAAAGTCTTGATCATTACGCAGAATGAATGCTCGCTTATACGTATACTTTTAGAACACATTCATACGCATTTCACTGATGTAACTCTAGTGATGTTATTTATTTCTGAAAAACTTGACACAAACTTGCTTTACAAGATTCTTGAAACTACAAAAACATTATAATTTGCCTTCAAACACTAATGTTGTACTTATTCTTTCACTTCGGGCACATTTAAAAAAAAATGGATACCACACACAGCGGAAACTTTGCTAATCAAGTCCTAAGCGTCGTCTGCTTCTGTCACGACTGCAGCGCCTCCTCGCCAAAGTACACAGTTTTAAAGAGAATTCGCAAGTCTTTGTGACAAAAATCTTTACACCTGTCAAAGGCCTTAGCCAGGTCCAGCAGTATCACTGTATACCCATTACCTTATCTAGTTCAGCCGTCACTGTGTTATAAAACCTGAGCAAGTTACTGAGGCATGATCTACTCTTCACAAAACCATGCTGTCCCCCATACAGTATCTCATTTTCATCAATCTATTCCTGTATTTTTCCCTTGACAATGACTCCTGATATGCTGATCGGTCAGTAATTTGCAACAGTAGTCTTGGATCCTCCTTTATGCAGTGGAACTATTTTCCCGTCTTTCCACCCCTTCAGGACTAAACCAGACCTGAGACTCAGATTAAACAATATGGTCAAGGGCACTGATAATTCTTTAGCCGCTTCACGTAAGACCCATGCTGGTATACCATCCAATCCCACAGATGTATTCACATTAAGGTTCTGTAGTAGACTATTCACCTCCACTTCATTCACCACAATTCCCCTATAAACTAATGGTTCCTTCATTCCTTCAATGTCACCACCTGGATGATATACTCTTGTAAATGCTCACTCAGTAATTCCACTATATCGACTGATTTAGTAACCACCCTACCATCGGCATTCCTTAAAATCATTCTGCCGTGTACAGTTTTTCTTTGACTTGTAGCATATAGAAAGAACTATTTGGGATTCTCTTTAGCTTGTGTGGCTAATTTCCTTTCGTAATCCGCTTTTGCTTTTCTTACCACACTCGTTACCTTTCTGGCCTGCGCTTTATACCGGTCATGTGCCTGCAGGTCACCTTTCTCCTTAAATTCCTTCCACAATTGTTTCTTTTTTTGCAACTCAAGTTTAACGGTGTTATTCATCCATTTAACCCCTACTTGATTACTATTCGGACTCTAAGTGTATATAGTCAGCCATAACCTCCTGCAAATACTCCTTGACCACTTCCCATGCCCTATCAACATCCAGCCCTTGCAGTTTTACATGCCATGGCACTGAACAAAGCAATCTCCTAAGCTTGTCATACTTGCCAGCACGGTAATTCCACATGTACCCTGTCTTAATCGAAAATTTCACACATTTTGCCACCTCCCAGGTCAAGACCCTATGATCACTCTCTCACCAATAGGTGGCAACATGGTCATATTCATTACAGTCAAATTCTTAGATGCTATTACTAGGTCAAGCACTCTGGAACCCCTAGTATTTTCCATTACATGCTGTCTCAGATAGTTATCCCTTAAGTAACTGAATAAAATCCAGTTCCTTCCTCACATGTGTCCTCTCCTCCTTCCAATCAATGTTACCTTGTTGAAATCCCCCATAATAATTACCCTCCTTCCACTCATTTCATCAAATTATCTATGCATCTCTCCATCATCTATTCCATCACCTGGTCTATAGCAACAACCAACTGTACATTTTGTTCCATTAGTCTCAATCTCACACCAAATAGCCTCAAATGAGCTCTTTTCACTATCCTGCAATACAAACTTGTATTCTTCTTGGCTACCATTCATCAGCTATCATCAATAACACTCCCCCCACTCCCCATTTTATTCTCACTGTCCCTCCTGAACACACTATACCCTGCACATTCTGTCCCACTAACTATATCATCTTCTGTCAGCAATGTTTTACTAATGCCAATAATCTGTGCCCAGGAAGAGCCAACCAAGGCTAGAAATTCTTCTTTCTTGTTCCTAATATACTCCTGGCATTAGTATTCATGAAATGCAGTGGTCCATTTGTCTCACCCCTACTTTAATGCATTATACTAATTATCCCATTCTGCTTTCCTATACTTCGTACTGGCTAGGGCTCATTATATACATTCTTACACTCAACTGCCTCACTGATGTCTGCATATCCACTTCCTCCCCCTCCTTAATAGTTCTAGTTTCCCTGATTTTGCACATCCACTTTCACTTCACTCAGCAACACTTTTTCCAGTCTTTGCACACCAAATCCATTCAAATGTAAGCCATCCATCTTGTACAAATCCTTTCGCCCATCAAACTCACTCCACATGTCCACAAACTCCACACCACACAGTCTGCATAACCTGCGCATAAAGTCATTTGCGATTATCAGAAATAAAAACATCATACATTAAAAATGAGTAATATTACAGAAAGTTTTTGTATTAGTTTTATAATTTACTTGAATGATAATAATTTTAATAGAAATTATTCTATTAATTATTTCATGGATTTATTTAAATTTGTTTTCCTTTGTGGTAAAAAAAAAAAAAAAAAAAAAAAAAAAAAAAAAAAAAGTAGGTGAACTATATTGAATGGCTTCCAAGAATATTTCAGTCTACATTGACTATTGTACTAGCCTTGACTTATTTTCATATCAGTAAATCTCACAGTTTTATTTAAATTGAACCCTTTTTAGCCAAAATGATTTCAGAAAATATTACTGACATGATTCAGTCAAGGATATCTATGTCTCAAAGAAATGTTTGAGAAAGTGCCTTTTCTCTAGACACCAATCTTTTGTATAAACAATTTGGAATCAAAGTGCCATGAGTTATGCAGGCTGTAATGTAAGCTTTCTGTTACACAACATTATCTTAAATAGCAAAATTCCTTTGTTTTTTTTTCTCTCCCTCATCAATCCAAATGCTAATTTGTTAATTGTTCAAATTTCCCTTTATTATTAATGAAATGTAAATTTTCACTGATAAATGATAATTAAAAAATGAATTATAAATTAAATATGCTAAGAAATTATATTCTTGGTTTAATCCTTTATTCAAGTGTAAGCAAACAAAGTTTGCACCTGAAGTAATTTCAGGACTGGGCAATTTGTATATAGAAGCTAATGACGTCACATCACTTGCCTTAGTATCCCACAATGCAAAGCACATATCCTTTTGGACATGTATAATGCTATGCATTATGGGAAGGGTCACTACCCAGACCGGTTTCGACCTTTATTGAGGTATGTTTGAGTGCGGGTATACTTCTCCAAAAACGCATGCGATCTCTCAGATTACCCAACAGTGAGTGACCTGAAGAATCATTTAACTCACTGGTGGATAAAGGATTAAACCAATAATATAATTTCTTGGCATCTTTAATTTATAGTATAACCAAGTGGAAAAGCTTCCAACAAAAAATAAAGTTGTTTTCTAAAAAGATTTATTTTGGTCATAACCAGAATAAATCTTTTCATAAATCATACCTCTAGGTTGTCTGGAGGCAACTTAGAGATCAGTAAGTAGGTGAGGACCACATGATACCAAATGTAGCACCCTGTGTTGTTAACTTTAGTTAACAACCTGGGGTGCTACATTTGAAATAAAGGTGAGGATTTTTTGGCATTGGTTAGCTCAACTTGACCAAAAGTTATAGACTTGATCGACAGAAAGCGATATAGTCATAGGAACAAAATGAAAAAAGAATATAGTATCTTCAGAGAGGACAGAAGAAACGGGGTGAAGAGAAGGGTTTTGCTAATGATAGCAGAGAAATTGAAGCCATAAAAGAGTAGAAGGACAGGGATGCAGTGGGCAGTTTATTTGAGGGTATCTGGTGTGAGATAGGAGCCAACAGGATTAAATATATAAATGGTTGCTGCTATAATCCAGGGGGTATAAGGAAGAATGTGGCTGACATGCATTGGCAAATTAGCATGACGAGTGCAGGTCAAGTAAATGGGGAATTTCAACTATGGGGATATGGTTTGAGAGGAGGAATGGTCACATGGAGAAAAGGAAATGGAATTTATACAGCTACTGAGAGATAATTACCTGAATATAATGGAGAGGACACAAGGTTCAAGAGTGCTGGATCTGGTCATAGCTTCAGAGAACTTAATAGTAACTAATCTAGCTACTCTGCCTCTGCTTAGGGAGAGTGATCATGTAATCTTGACCTGATTGTCAGACATGCAGAATTTTCTGTTAAGAAGGGATATATACCTGTTTAATTACAAACAGGTGATTATGACAAGATGATGAGTCAGCTTTGAGCAGTGGCATTGCATAAGAATTTGGAGAAGAGAAATGTTAATCCCTTGACCACCTCTCACTAGCCCAGCAGACACCACACCCCTTGATCACTTCCCATAATGGCTTTTCAAGCATATGGGTGTTTGAAGAAAGCAGTAGCAGAATGTATAGCAAGAGTCAGAATGATAAATCAGGTAGGAGTTAGATGGATGAATAACTTCATTAAGCAGGAGTTTCACACAACTCCTGAATAACTTCGTTAAGCAGGAGTTGCACACAACTCCTGTGGGGGATTATAAAGAAAAAGGTGATCAGCATGCCCATGAGCAGTATAAAGCATAGGCAAGAAGGGTGACCAAAGCTAATTATGAGAAAAAAACCTAGCTGAAGCCAAAAGAAACCCTTTTATAAGGTTTTTATTAAAATATTAGGCTTTAATAAGGCCACTTCTACACTACTGTGTGTGTGTGTGTGTGTGTGTGTGTGTGTGTGTGTGTGTGTGTGTGTGTGTGTGTGTGTGTGTGTGTGTGTGTGGAAGTGGTGGAGAGGAGCCAGAGGCAAGACTTCAAAAACTAGCTGATACACATAAGAGAGGTGATATGATAGAAGCATATAAGTTATTAAAGGAGATTTATAGGATTGATACCAATGACGTTTTTCAGTACAGTGCAGGAGGGGAGAGAATGAGGGAATCACCCCTGGAAATTTTGTAAGTGTGTGGTTAACAAAGACATTAGGACTAGATATTTTGCTTGGAAGGTGATGAATTGGTGAAATGGGTTGGCAGGGTTAGTTATGAGTGCTTTGTCATTAAATGAGTTTAAGCAGAGGTATGACAGGTATTGTTTGAATAATGGATGTCCTATGTTGAGTCTTCTGACTCCATGTGGAGATATCTGTATTATAATAATAATAATAATAATACATGGATCAGTGTTTCGTGAATCCCACCAACGAAAGGTTTTAAACCTATCATACATTTAGTACTGTTGATGTGGTGAGGATTAAATATGATGGAAATCCTGCTCTAGAGACCAGACATGGAATATTTTTTCAAGCCATATCATGCCTCCAATAAATAGGGTGATGCTCTCTCTTACTGGGCAATAAAATTCATCTTGCACCTTTCACAAGCATGCATGCCCATAGTGGGATTTAAATGCATGACCTATCAGTTGGGAAGTAGAGATGCTATCCACTTGATCAACCACACCAGCAAATAATCGAGAAATTAAAAAAAAAAAAAAAGCATAAATCTGATGACAAAGCAGATGTGGCACTACAGTTACAGTAAACAACATGTGTTACTAATTATAACTAAATTCCTATCAAGAGTAAGTAACAAAGATACAGGGGGTTAAGAGCGTGAGCTGGCAATGTCTGTTAATAGTATTACACAACTCCCCTGTAATCCATGAAACTTTATCTAGATTGTTTATCCTTCTGTCATTTATGATTATGCTGTTTCTCCAACATTAAAAAAAGACCTATATATGCTAAAAATGCCTACAAAATAATGATGGTAAATTTTATCGAAGTGCATTTCTTTTTACATAAGTAATACATGTTTGAAATGGACTTGAAAAGTTAATTATTTTAAGGTATGTTAAAGGGGGAAACACATCTGAATTAGCATTGAGGGATATTAAATAATATGACTGGGCATCTTTCACTCACTATCATACCATGCTCAAAGTCATTAGGTCATGCTTTTGTCCTATTATCACATTGACTTGCACATACAGGGTGTTCGGGATAAATTTGACATATTTATAATTAATTATATTTTTCCGTAAGTTACATGTATTAACACACACTTCTCTTCATTTAAAAGTTTGGACCCTTCTTCATTCATATACAAGATGTCAGAAAGGATGGATAGCTGGAACCCACCTGAATCATGGAAGAGAATAACTTGTATCAGGATGATTCGTGCCCGCCATCAAAATAAGGATATTACGACTGCTGCCCAATGCTCCCTGAATACAGTAAAAACAATCAGGCATGAACTAGAGACTTGCAATGGTGACTACGAGGATGTAGCAAGAAGAAAGATCCCTAGCAGATGATCTGATTGCGTTCGTACAGCAGAATTCCTCGCAAATCTGCAGGAACAGGTGTTGAAGAACCCTGGCATTGGAATTCGGGCTTTGTTCGTGGAGTTGCTAACTGTAGTCAAGCCCTGGATAACAAGCGTAGCCAATGTATGTATGGCAGCAGGATTCGGCCCCTTGCCACACCTCTGGGAAAAGTCAAAAATGGTTGTCTGAAAATTTCTACGACTTCACCAGTCCAAATGTTTGGCCTCCAAACTCCCCAGACCTTAACCCCATGGATTATTTTGTATGGGGCGCAGTTGAAAAAGACACCAATCGCACTTCCAGTAATACAAAAGCCCAGTTAATGGATAAAATTAAAACAGTTTTTGCGGCCCTTCCCAGGGAGACTGTAGCATCAGCTTGTTCGAGGTTCCGAAGCAGAATTGAAGCTGTGATCGATGCTAATGGTGGTTATTTTGAGTAAATCTTGTTGATAGTATTGTAATTAACTCTGCCTGTAATGTTTTTTTGTCAATTCATTAAATTTAATAGATACAAAGAAGATTTTCTTTTTCCTTACGAAACTGTCAAATTTATCCCGAACACCCTGTATATGCACAATGACATTCATTATTTGCCTCCATGCTTGACATATTTTGAAAGGATAAGTGACACTGTTAGTTTCATTTCCTTGGAATGTGCACCGAATACACCTAATTATTCATTTGGTGCATTATCACTGAGTTTTCAATTTCCAGCATGTCCTTTAGCCATACTATGTTCTAGTTGGGTATAAATTCATAAATCCTGTATACAAAGGGATGTGACTGCTTGTGTCCTTTGAGAAAATTCTCCCAATCAATTCTTAAGTTTCTGAAAAATTGCAAAATTCCTGGTTCACAACATCTGGCAAGGAGCTCCAGCTCAGTATGATTCTTTTCAAAAGTAAAATTTTCTGCAGAGTTACTATGATAAATTATTTGAGCAAATGGTTTACTTACATAAAAAATACACTTATTTATAAAAATTTTCACTCTTTGCATCTTTAATGTATAAACTAGTTTCAATGGTCTAGCAGGGTTTTTCCTCCCAGAAACTTGGGTTTATCATTCCACACACACACACACACACACACACACACACACACACACACACAAATCGTCCATGAGTACACATGCAATTTACAAACAAAAAATACTAGTGCCGGTGGTGGTGGGCAGTAGATAGCATTTGTGTAGATGATGATAGTATCAGCGATTCTGTGTAGTTGGTTGATTAAATGGTGGAGATAGAGAATTGTACAGTAGATTGCCCTCTCTTGATGAGTCTTTGGACTCCTTGGAGGTGTCATGTAATAACGATAATGGGGCAGGAACAAATATCCATGTAGTTAGGTTAGAGTGTGAGAAAGCGCTCCTCAGTTAACAGAAATATGCCTTCCTCAGAAGAGCATGAATTTTTAGTTCAGCTTTTTGGTGTGCCATCCCATATATGGGTAGACTTGAGATAAAGAGTGATTTGAGCAGAGAAAGATAAGAAATTTTTTGAGAATCTAAAGAAACTATCTACCTTTGGTGCCAGAATGGCTAGTAATTCAAAATGTTAAGTGGAATTGCACCAAATCTTTGTATGTCTTGTGTCCAGAGATGGATAACATGAGGAAGATCTACTGTAAATCTGGAATGGCAAAGCCCATATTGATGATTGCTGCTGATTACTTGGTGGCCCCTTTATAGACATAGTTAAAAAATTTTAATCTTTATGGAATTATGGAATGCTGGCCTGGTAGACCAAGTAGTTAGTGTATCTGCTCTCCAGCCAAGAAGCTGCAAGTTCAATTCCCACCAGGGACATGGATGTTTGTGATTGCCCTACTAAATATTTGTGGAAAGGGAATCTGTGACCATTCCACTTCTTCTAGCAGTAGGCTTCACTCCCAAAACCCAGTGAGGAACGAGATGGAGTCCATACTCCAAGTTATTATCAATTAGAGTGTATTATATAAGCTAAACACTTGGTGTTTCATCTTGGATTTCCTCACTATGTCCATATATCCCAGAACACTGTACTTTCTCATTTTTCTTCCTGTAGATAAATGACCTCTCACTAATGAAAATGCACTCCCTTCCACTTCTTCATTTGATATTTTGTAGTGTACAGTCATTCCAAGCTTCAAGTCTTTCCATAACCAATGCATTAAACTCTGATCTCCTTACCATTCTTTACTTTAGAGGTGAGAACAACTCTTAACTTCAGTACTACCCAAATATAAGGTAGATTCCAAAAGTTTCTGGCTTGACATACAAAATTCGTGCCAATTGTAAAATGCCCTGTGTGATAGATAGCACCATCTATGGGGAATGTAGTGTACCAGTTTCAGCTCTACTGCTTCATTCGGTTGAAGGCACTTGTTTGACTAGCATGCGACATGCTAAGTGGCTGTAATGTTAAAATTGAGTACCATATTGTGGTAAACGTTTTTCACCAAAGAAGGACTTTCTCCAAGTGCTATCAAACAGTGATTGGATAGTGTTTATAGGGAAGCTTCTCCTTCATATTCCACTGTGAAGGAATGGGCTAAACAGTTTTGCTTAGGAAGAGAGAGCATCAAAGATGATCCTCATGATGATCAGCATGTGGAAATGACAACTGAGGAAAATGTCTCTATTGTTGAGGAGAAACTGCTCAATGACAGATGCTGAAGCTCAAAGAAATCTCAGCAAGGTTGGGTTTTTTATAACAACCATCTTTTGCATCATTCACAAGAAGCTTCACATTGACAAAAGTCAGTACAAGATGGGTATGGCAACTTCTCTCTTCAATTCATAAGGAGCATTATGTGACCTGTTCCCACGTTTTTAAAGCTTTGCCAAGAGAGAAGTGCTTTGCCATTGTCACCAGGGATGAAACCATGTTCCTTTATTATGATCCTCTTTCCAAAAGGGAATCCATGGAGTGGTGCGCAAACCAGGCAAAGCACCTCCGAGAAAAGCCAAAGTCCCTCAGTCCACCAAGAAGATCATGGCAACAATTTTTTGGGATTGCTGGGGAATTCTCTTGATTGACTTCAAGGAAAGGAATACCAAAATGAATGCAGAATATTATGCTTCACTCCTGTGCAGACTGCATGACACCATAAAGGAAGAGACGAGGAATGCCAAGTCATGTTTGCCTGCTTCACGACAATGCTCCAGTCCATATGGCTATTGTTGCGAAGGCTGCAATGAAGGATTGTGGCTTCCAGGAGATTGAATGCCCATCTTACAGCCCAGATCTAGCATTCACTACTACCTGTTTTTGAAACTGAAGAAAGACCTTCGAGGAACAAAATTTGCAGATGACAATGGGATGAAAGATGCAGTTTTAGGCTTTTGCAGACAAAAGTACAGACTGTTTTTTCAAGGATATAAAAATGTTCAAAAATTCAAAGATGTGTAAAGTGTGTTGAAGTAAAGGGAGATTATGTTGAAAAGTGACACACTTGTTTTCTTTCTATCACCTTTAAAAGTTAGTCAGGCCAGAAACTTATGGAACCACCCTTGCACAGTCCTGTCTTATACTTTGCCAAGAATAATTTTATTTCACTTCCATTTACCTTTGATGATAGCCAGAGTTCTAAACAAAATCAGATTTCTGTTTACCATACCCATACCAGCACTTGATGTAAAAATCATTTTGCAACCTCTTGTGCAAATTGTCATATATGAAAATTGGTATTTTACTGAAAAAACTAAAGTATTTTTAAAATTATAATCACATCACCAAATAAATACAAGGCATAGTCTAATATAAGAATGATTTATATTTCTTACCCAGTATTGAATCAATCATTCAAAGGCTGTGTGTGCTGCTTTGAAGGCCAATGCAGCACACAATTGTAAATACTAGAACTTTTTTTTTAAGCATTATTAATATTGAAAAGGCAATTTAAATATAAGGTAATATACAGAAATAAAATATAGAGGAAAAATATTGTTACAGTTACTTTGGCAGTTCAGCAGTTCATTTATGAATAAGTATAATAATGATGATAATATAATTAATAAAAAAGTGCTAAAGTATTGTAAACTTTTGTTTGCAATACTTCAGCATTTATTGACATGAATAAATTATTTAAAGTACATTTTGCAAGACAGAATGTCAAACTTTAAAAATCTCTTTGAAAAGAAATTAATTTCTTAAAATTATATTTTTGTTTTTTGTTTTTCAGAAAGAAGCATTCCTCAAATGTGCACCATCCTATAGTATCCAGCTATTTTTAGAATGGTTTTCAGAAACTCACATGTTTGAATGTTTTATTAAAGAAAAATTATCAAGAAAACAACCAGGAAAGCTAGGTAAGTGATTTATACAGAGCAAAGTTTATTAAAATTTTAAAAATTAATAATCAATCTAACTCAGACTTTTTTTTTTTTTCAAATTCATATGGTTCACATGAATTTGAAGTTCTCTCTCTCTCCCTCATACATTTATTTCAAAGAGTAGAATATTATACTTCAGCAAACCATTCCTTCACTGACTTTCAATTGTTGTAATATAATTCGATATAGTGATTAAAAAAATAGACACTGAACCTCAGCATCTAAGATTATGCAACACTGATAAGTCATGTTTTGTACATTTATTGTTTTACTATGGAGAGGGTTGTACCTGACATAATTCAGCTTGTTCTAATTTTTAACATGTGAAGCAATTTCATTTTCACACAGACTATTTTTGTGTCTGTGAACAGCACTCACCTATGTGTATTTGAATTGTCTCATTGTTATTCATTTATTGTAAACCATTACACAGAAAACTTCCATTTGATAGTGGAAGGACAAATTTTTTTTAAGAGTGAGAAATTCCTTCCGTTTGGATTGTTATATGATGGAAGCATAAATATTTGAATAGTATTTAAAAAAATGGACAATGTTTTATCATGAGAGAAGCAGATGTTTGTGATATTGCTAGTATAAAATATCCCTGTCATTGAGATGAAGCATAGTACAAAACTTTTAACTGTGAGATTTTCCATTTGAAACCATCAGGGATGAGAAGGAAAATAGTAAAACTTGTGCAGAAGTCTCCAGCTTCAAAGATCAATTGACATATGTTCTTTCTGCAAAATTAGCCAAAACAAAATATTTCATTTTACAAAAATGGTCCTATATACAAAATTTGAATCCATCATGTTATGCTAAGGAAGAATGATCATCGTTTTGGATCATTCTATCAATAAAAGATGTCCAATTTTCAAATCATTTTGCCAGTAAAAATGGGGCTGAATTATTAAAAAATAATAATCTAAAACACTCTTGATCTTGGGACTAGTTTAACGATGAAAATTACTGTACCATGCGCATTAGGTCCAAATGCACATTGCACTAACAAGCTTTTTTAACTGTTTACATATCATATAGTGTGGAATAGTTCAGTTGAATGTTCAAGTCCACAATTCCATTGTTTTTCCAAGAACTGTCATGATGTTTGTGACAATTTATTATTCTAAAAGCTTGGTCAAATAGCGGTACTTAATAAAAATCCTAGGAATGTATCAAAAAGTATTGTGTGCTTATGAAACATTAACCAGTTTTGGGCTTATGTGCTACAGGCATGTAATTTTGTTTTGTCTAATTTTGCCACTTCAAACATTCCTCATTGAAACCAAATTGAAATCAACAACTTCACAAATTTTATTAGAGATCGTGAATACCATATTTTGTTAATAAGATTATTCTTTTAGAACCAAAATAGAACCTCGCCGACATCTTATGTATATTCTAAACCTTGGATTTTTTTTTTTTTTTTTTTTTTTTTAAATTTCGTCCAGCCAGTATACACATTTTTTGCAAGATATAATTTCAACATATTTCATCCCAACCTGTCTTCCTGCAACCAGTTCAGTTGAACACAAATTGAAATGGCTTAACAAAATTTTGTAGATTCCAAATACTAAATTTCAGTAAAATTATCTGGCCAGAACTTTAGAATAACCTTCACATGGATAGAAAAAATGAATATAATAGATGATTGAAGATTTGTAATATGTAATGATGTGATTATTCTCCCTATTCCAAAATATCTATATTGCAGATTGATCAGATTTAATCCATTATTGTGTGTATGCACCTGAAGGCAGTCTTAATATGGAAGCTGAAATGTCGAGTATACTACTTTATTATTTTTATTTTTTTATTTTTTAATATCAGTCTGCACAACAAGAGGTCATAAAACCAGTGTGTAAGCATGAAGAAGAAATAGGGAACCCATTGATGTGTTTCTTGAATTACTGATGTTGTAATCTTTGAAAAAAAAATATATATATATAGTGTGGGAGAAAACCATTCCAAAGAACAAAACAGATAGGAATGAAAGAGGAGAATTAATAATTCCTTCAGTAAATTTGAAGCTGAACTGCATATGGATGTTGACAAACAGCTTCTCATGTTCTTACATCCTTTATAGGAATGTAAGATGTAGAGGAATGATGCTGGCAGTTCAGTGGATCAATGCCCATGAAAATGTTGGTAAAAAGTCATTAAGAAAGTTATTGAATTGAGTCTGTGAGAGAGAGAGAGATTTAAATAAACTATCCTCTTTAAAATGTCATCAAGCATTTTTAGGGAAATTCTGATGCAGCACTCCAAATGTGGGGAAAATATTCTCAGATTGGGTGAATTTGGCATTTGTCTAGTGTTAAGACTTGTATGAATAGGAGTTGTCTTCCACAGAGCACAAAAAAAAAGGTTGGGGAGAAAAAGGAGACTATGGATGTGATTATGCCAAAAATGTTAGTGTTGTCAGTCAGTCCCAGAAAAGAATTCTTATCTTGCCAGCACATCTATATATTATCAAAGATAAGGGGTAAGAAAGTGATCTTTTTCGCAAGAAATAAGACTGGATAGTATTATGGTATCACTAAATTTCCTGAAGTTCCCTCACCTCACTGAAGAAATGCCATTCTTCAGTGAGGTGAAGACAACTGACAGTTATGGACAATCTTGAAGTTTGAATAATTTGTATATTACATGGACTTGTCAAATGAAATGGATTGTATAATGTCATCATTGAAACTGGGAGTAGAAGTTAATATTACTTTTTAAAATATACATACATATATATATATATATATATATATATATATATATTCATTTTTAATATAAACTGACTAAAAACCCGAGAATTATAACAAATTGAGATTTATTTGAAAACGCAAATTTGCGTTTTCAAATAAATCTCAATTTGTTATAATTCTCGGGTTTTTAGTCAGTTTATATTAAAAATGAACATATCCCAACCCCGGGTTAATAGTAGTAGTCATATATATATAAAAGTCATGTAATGGTACATGGACGTAAAGGCACTTTATGTGTTTTTGGGAGTCCATTAGGCTCCTTAAGGTCACCTCTTGGAGATTATTTTAGTCTGTTAGTAATCCCCCTGTGGAGATTACTAACAGACTAAAACCATATAACTCTAGACCTCCCCCCCCGTATATATGGGCTCCCAAAAATACATAAAGAAAATGTGCCATTACGGCCCATAGTGGATGGCATTGATTCCCCCACTTACAAATTAGCTAAATATTTAGCCAAAGTGCTCTCACACTATACTGGCAACACACCATCACACATAAAAAAAACTCAGCCCACTTCAAAGCCAGTATAGAAAACCTTGCACTCCAACATAATAACATAATGGTCAGTTTTGACATCTCCTCCTTATTCACAAATGTCCCCCTCAAAAAAACCTTAGAGCTAATCTAAGCTAAATTTCCTCCCGATATCTCAGCCCTATTTCACTTCACAATGAACTCAGGCTATTTCGTTTGGCAGGAAAAAATCTACAAACAGATTGAGGGGACAGCCATGGGTTCACCACTTTCCCCACCCTTGGCCAACTTCTTTATGGAGACTTTTGAAGAGAAAGCCTTAAACTCTGCCCCACAAAAACCTACCATATGGCTTCGCTACATTGATGATGTGTTCGCTATTTGGCCACATGGCCCGGATACACTCCTCTCCTTCTTAACACACTTAAACAACCAACACCTTAGAATCAAGTTCACCCTGAAAAAAGAGAAAAACAATAGCCTCCCCTTCCTAGACACAATAGTCACCCGTCAACCTGATGGAACCTTGGTTTTCTTAGTTTATAGAAAACCCACCCATATAGGCAGATACATTCACCAACAATCCCCCCCCCCTCACAACAATATGGAGTTATTAAGACACTATTCAACAGGGCAAAACTAATCTGTTGAAATGACCAAGCCCTAACTACTGAACTAAATCACATCCTTAACACTTTCTCAGCCAATGGCTACCCCCCCCCAAAAAAAAAAATCCAAAAAATACTAAAACCAGTTATCCACAACCCACCTCCCCCTTCACAAAAATGATTACTCTAAATCCATCACCATTCCCTACATCCAAGGCACCTCGGAAAAAATCAAAAAATCTTAAAAAAACATGACTTGACCTCTTGTTACAGACCATATAGAAAATTGGCATCCCTTATCTGCTCCACTAAAGACCAACCACTTCCCCTAGACCTACCCGGTGTATACCAGGTCCCTTGCAGCTGTAAATTGTCCTACTTTGGCCAAATGGGCAGGACAGCAAATATCAGAATCTCAGAACACAAAGACTACATCCGATTTCACCAGTACAGCCACTCTGGGCTCGCAGACCATGCTCTGGATACTCACCACAGAATAAGGTGGAAGAAAGCCACAGTAATACACTGCAGCAAGTTCAAATATGAAAGACTATTCATGGAATCAGCCTCAGCCCTTAGGAACATGCCAAACCTCAACAAATTTGGATGCATGAGAGTGCCCCAAATTTGGGAAACATATATCAGAACTTCAGCCCAAAGGCTAAGAACACCTAATATAGCCCTATCGGGCTATATTAGGTGTTCTTGATGGCAACGTGATGTTGCTGAAATATCGGAAAGTATATATTAAAGTTGATTTAATTTATATTTCTAGGGTACACTGTCAATTCCTTAAGTATTTAGTTATCATGTTTTACCAGCGTGTAAGCCTTTCTACAAGAATAACAATAATACTTTATAGTCCAGATTTTTTTCCATCAAATAGCATTTAACTTCTGGAACAAAACATTGATGGAACCATTCATTAAAAAATTTCTTTTGTAACCCAGCCTTTTTTGTTTGCTTTCCAGAGCACTGGTAACATGTTAAATTCCACATATTTCATTGCTCATGGTCTTAGGAATCGATTAATGAGTAATGGTTTTAATATATAATTTGAAGCATTGCTGCAAAATAATAGTCATAGTCACTATCCTTAGCTGCTTTAAAGCCACCCTCACTTTTTTGTGATTTCGCTATATAAGTTCTGCTTGGCATTTTTTCCAAAAAAGGCCAGTCTCATCTGCATTCCAAACTTGATCAGGAGTGTAGCCACCATTTTCAATAATTTTGGACAATTTTGAAAAAAATCCCCTAGCTTCCGGCTCATCTTCAGATGTGGCTTCTCTTTTATTTTTGCATTATGAAGAATGTATCTTTTGAGAAATTTTGTAAGCCAACCTGTGCTTGCAGAAAAATCACAATTGTTGTTTGATGTTGTTGGCTCCTTTTCCTGAATCTGTTTGTACAACGTAATGCTTTCTGTTTGATGACATTTCCATCTAAAGGTATTCCTTTTTGTGAGCAATCTTCTATCCACATCATTAGAGCCTTTTCCATCTTCACTTTTATAATGCGTCTTGTATACAATGACGACTTAGCACCTAATTTTGTTCTATAAAGAACAGATTTTCTAATGGCCTCTTCATTTTTCTTAATCGTTCTCACGGTAGCTTCATTCAGTCCAAAATATTTCCCTAAGGATGTTGAACCTTCTCCAGCTGCTAAACGATCTAAAATGTGGATCTTAGTTTCTAAAGAAATAGCTTTTCTTTTCTTCTTCTAACTGATTTATCTGACATTGTGATTAATGGGGTAATGTCACGAAAATATCTGAAAATAATCAATAATTAATACACGTACGAAACTTCAAAACTTAATACATACCAGTATAACTCTATTGCATGAACAAAACACAAGACATGTAAATATTTCGAATTGTAAACAAGAAATGATTGTATAGCAAACAGCTTAACTCCTCCTCCCAAGCAGCTTTATATAGGCTGGCCTCCCCTAACGGACCAACTGCGAGGAATCAGTACAGCAACCTTCTGCTCCCAGGAACCAATGGCAAGTGAATATAACAGATCATCTGTCGGCTTAACTTCAGAGAATCATAATCACAAAAATTTATTTTTTTTATTGTTGCCAAAATTGTTTACATTCTGTAGCATAGAATAATCCTTGATATTTAAAACATCGAGGAGATTCCCAAAATTCAATTTTAAGTACATGTGTACTGTTCTAGGAAATGATAATTATAATGGAAATACCCTTTTTAACAGAATTGAATTCAAACAGAAATTTTAAAAATAAGCAGCATTTGAACCGTGTTAAATCAAAATATACTGTGTAAAAATAGAATTGCTTTTGTTTTCTAAATCGTTTTATTTCAAAATTTTGTAAAAAAAAATGCTGTGCAAAAAGAGAATTAGCTGTGTATATATATATATATGTATATAAAATTCATTCAACATTTTTTCCATACTCTGAACACCAAATCTATTCAGATGCAGACTATTCTTCATGCATAAGTCCTTCCATCCATCAAACTCACTCTACACATCCACAAATTCCTCACCATTCCTCCTGCATTACCTATGCATTGAATCATTTGCTATTATGGCCCTCCTTCTCAGCTCAACTCTGTCATACCACATCGACAGATTCACTATCTTAATTCTCTTACTCTGTTCTTTTGCTACTTTCATTAACTCTTTCATGTCATAGCATACTTTTCTCTTTTCAAATAATTCCTCAAAAATCCAAAGATAAATAGATGATTCTTTAGCCTGTTATCAAGAAATTTGTAAAAAGAATAAAGAAAGATCACTGTTCAGTCACTTCTTGATAATTTTATAAGGGATGTTGAACATCCAAATTAAATACTTTTAAATTTCCTATTTTCTAATACTATTTATAAGGTATTATATTACAGTAATAATTACATATTTTACTACATGCAATATTGAATATATATAAAGATAATGAAATAAAAATAAATGAAAAGTTGTCTGAAAAACAATCTATAAACCAAGGAGTAAGACAGGGATGCCCTCTGTCTCCAACACTTTTCAATATTTACATTAATGAAATATTAATACAGTGGAACACTGTAAACAATCAAGGTATAGAAATTTCTCTGAATAACAAAATAAATATGCTATTATTTGCAGATGATCGGGTAATAATATCAGATAAGAAAGACAATTTACAAAGAGCAATATATAATTTAAACATTATAGTAGAACAGATAAAATTAAAACAATGGCATTTTGTGGACAAACTCCAGTTAGAAGCAAAATAGTTATTAATAATAAAATAATAGAACAGATAAATGTTTTCAGTTATCTTGGATGTGAAATATCATGTGAAGGAGAAAAAGACATAAAATTAAAAACTTCAAAATTTTTACAGATTATAGGCCTGATAAATAGAACACTCAACCCAAATATAGTACAAAAAGAAACACGCTTGAAAATATACAATACTTTAGCAAAGCCCACATTATTATATGGCAGTGAACAATGGCAATAAACAAGATAAACAAAGAATAAAAACAAATGAAATGAAATTTATGAGAAAAACTGCAAAATACACATTTATTAGATCAAAAAAAGGAATGAAGACATTTTAAAAGAACTAAAAACAAAATCAATAGAAGAAAAACTAAACAATTGTAAACAAAAATGGATTGAACATGTAAACCGAATGGCCAACACCCGACATCCTAAACAAATACTAAAATATAAGTCAATTGGAAAAAGAAGGAAAGGTAGACCTCAAAAAACGATATTGGATGAATAATGAGACCGGAACAGACAGTATGGTCTATACCCGTATTTAGTGTTATGATAATGATGAATTAATTACATATTAAAATCTAATTTGGGTTTGAATCCTTGAATGGAAAGAGAACTTGAACTCATTCATGGAAACTAAGGGCGTGTTTAGGAAGCATACGAGGTCCAGGTTCTTCTCATCTTATGATGAGTGCATGGAATGGAACTACTGATTGTTGTTTTGAGCACATCTTTGGAAAATGTTTTTAACGAAAGGTATGTATTGGGCATTATGTGACCTTGAAGAGGTCTTCCCTGGAGGAGCCTGTGTAACTATAACAATATTGCATTCTTCTCTTTTAGCCAGCCTGGTTGGCTGAGTGGTTAGTGTATCTGCTTTCCAGCCAAGAGGCTGCAGGTTTGAATCTTGCCAAGGGCATGGATGTTTGTGATTGTCCTACTAACCAGTTACCATATGTACTGCTGTGACCTGTCCTTTTTCCTGGTGCAGTATAACCTTCGATGTCTTTGTGCAATAAAAAAAGAAATCAAATCAAATTTCTTTTCTTTATGAAGTTTTGTTTCATTTTATAAATTCTGTGTAAATTATTTGAATTGTTGTTCTCAAAACCTTAGTTATTGTTTTGTTTATAATTTTTAACGTAACACTTGTATTAACTGTTTTCTTATTAAGTTGTAATCTTTACCAAAAGTTCATTTCTTGTAAACTCTTAGTTCCATAATATTTTCTTTCTAAAAGGTTTCTTTGAAAAAAGAGCTGAAGAATACCAAAATGAAAAAGAAAAAGATCATGTGAAAAGACTAGGGAAAACAGTTCGATCATTTGGTATGTAATTAATTATAAAAATAATAAAATAAGAAGCATTGTTCTTCTATATCCCTTTCTCCTTTAATAAGAAATATAATATAAATAAGCAGACATATATTTCCTATTTCAGAAAGAACACACTCTTATTGTGTAAAAGTAGGGTAAAATATCTATTTCTTGCCAAGTATGCAAACAGATGCTTATACCAAGAACCTTATGAAACACTTTTGATTTTGTCATTAAATTATTAAAATGATTGATAATTAATTTATTTTTTTAATGAAAATAATTCATGGCATTATAGGAAGTGATGTATAAGCAGGGTTATACAAAACATTATAAAAACTGAAAGTGAATATGGTATTTTGAAAATTGGAATGTGATACTAAATAAAATCATCTATAAAGGAATGTGGTGTCAAAAGTTTTTTACATGTCAAAAGAATGAGAATGAAAGAAAGAGAAAGTGTAAAAAAAAAAAAGAAAGAAAGAAGCTAAGATAGAGGGGGGGGAGGACAATAATACATGCTTCTTTTGAGTTACACATGAAAAAAGGAGTTTCTTTCCTATTTAATTATTATTATTATTATCAAACCTTCATGGAGTCAGAAAGACTCATAGCAGGGGATCCACATCCTCATGCAAAGAGATCATCTAACCATACTTTAAACCCATTCACAGTTTCTGCACTTACCACATTTTCAGACAATGCACTCCAGTCATCAACTACTCTCTGTGCAAAGAATCTGCTGCTTCCCACCCTCCTACTCACACCCTCCTTATGCAGCTTCCATGGATGGCTTCTTGTTCTTCCCCTCTCTCTCTCTCTCTCTCTACTCTGTGAAAGGTCTACTCCATATTAATCTGGTAACAACCTCTCACTAACCTATATGGCACAATCTTATTTCATTTTCTTCTATTCACAAGGCTCTACAAGTTATATTACCCCTTCCCCCAGTCTGCCTACATTCACTAGACCTCAAACTGACTTAGTGAACCTTCTCTGGATCCTCTGTAATATATTCTCATCTTCCTGAAAACCAGATGACCAAATCTACACATGGAAGTCCATATGGGACCTGATCAAAGCCTTATACCAGTAGTATCTCTTCTGGGGGTCTGGCTTCCATTGATGAGACCTCCATAAAGGTAGCAGGCATTCTGAGTAGTGATCCTTCTCTATAACACATACATAACATATGCATTATACATATCTGAATTGCACCCCTCCTTGTGAGGCATCTGTGTGTGTGGTGGAGGGGATATTCCAGTGATGGTACGGCCTTTTCATTCTTATTTTCTCTTTGCTTTTCTTGTCGCATTTTTTGCTCTACATCTCCTGAGTCTTTTTTTACTGTGTTATAGTTAAATCTTTACTATGTTCCTGATGATGAGGATATATATTCAGAGCTTAAAGATCAGGACGCAACAAGTGTGAGGCACATCCTCATACTTAGGGATGATCACCTGGTTCTGACCAGGAGCATCATCCTTACTTCTGATACACCTAAGCTTCCAACATCTGTAAAAGCAGAGTATCTCAACTGTCCTGTTAGACTTACATCCCTAATCTGCTAAGATGCTTTAAATGTCAGAAATACAGCCATGCCCAAATTGCCTGATATGTCTCTACCACCTGCACTGATGTGGTAGTAAAGAGCATCATAACAAATCTTACTCTGCAAGGAAAGCTAAATGTGTCAGCTGTCAGGGAGATCATCCAGCTTACTCACATGCATGTCAAAAGTGGAAAAATGAAAAAGAAATACAAAAAATTAAAACAGAACAAAATATATCATATCAAGATGAAAAAAGGAGGTTAGCGACCGCTACACCTGTTCTGAAATCCTCTTATGGTGAGAAAGTGGCAGGAAAGAAAATGTCAACAGCATTTCAAACACTACCATTTGACAGTTTCACCATATCTAAACTTTACAATTGTGAGTTTTAGCACACAAATTGCATGAGCTACAGTCTCACTCCAGAAACAACTCCAAAAATGGTTCCATTCCATGAAACCCTACTTGTTGAAAAAATTATGGCAAGGATATCACTTAAAGATACCCCCCCACACACACACACACAGAAATAATGGATACTTTGATATCTACCGAAAGCAAATTAAACTTGCCAACTGACCATGACACATCTGATGTGTTGAATATTTTATCAAAGGAAGAGATGGACACTGACTGTTCATACTTCCAAAAAATCGGTTGATAAATATAAACCTAACAAAGTTAAGCCCTTAACTTCTCAAAAACGTTAACTGTCGTAAATTTTGCCAGAATATCGATGATATCAAAATTTACTGCAGAAACAGATTTTTCTGTTTCTGTCTACCATAAAATCCTAGTGATTTTATGGTAGACTGGTAGCTCATACTCCTTTCCATCCTGCCCAGCTTAATATAGCTCTGGAAGCAATAATGATTCACTTATCAGTGAGATTTCTTATTACAGGATGATCTATTTAATTACCATCATGTGCTGAGTTATATGAAATCAATTTTGATAACTTTATCTTGCAACTGTCTGAACCAATACTTCATATGGATGACTTTAATGGGCAACACTATGATTAGTGCTAACACATTTGGGTGAGGTCATATCATTGAATGAATCCTTGTCAATAATGACCTCTATCTCTTTTGAATACTACTCAATACTTTCTTACATATTCTTCATTCTACTCATATTCTCATTCGACCTTACAATCCATTCTCTTGCCATTTTTCCACTGTTTGTGTTGGGATGTCAAAGACATCTTCAGGAGTGAAGATGTCTTTGACATCCCACACAAACCATCATTTTTCATATGTGCATTCTCCTACACGGATGCATATATGGAAAATGGACCAGGCTGGTTGGAATACTTTTTCCCATCTTGCAGAATTTAATGCTGATAGTGAGTCAATCAAATGTCTGTCATTGAAGCATGTAAAGTATGTAACAGATTGCATTGTCCAGGCAGCAAGAGCCTCAATTCCAAAAATGTCATCTTGATTTCCACTCTATCCAAAGCCTTAGTGTAAACCAGAATGCCATACAGCCAGCAAAAAAGATCTACACAGTGTGGAATATTTCATAGATACTACACCATGTGAAACTTAATAGCCTTTAAGCATGCTTAGGCCAAAGTATGTTATGTGAGATGTAAGATTCAAAAATAATCTTGGATCCAACTTACCTATTAACATCAATTAACAAATAATCCAGGGCAAAAATTGTATGGTATAAAATCTAGAAAATGAAAGGTAGAGATCCCAAAGCTATTGTAGTTACTTTGGGGGAAAAAAATTGCAAGAATCTCAGCAACTACTACTTCATATCCTCATGAATTTTTTATATTGAAAGAGCAAGAAGAGAAAGAGTTATATTTTTCTACCAATGGACTTAATCCATACAGTTGGCCATTTGTTAAGGAGGAACTAAAATTAGTTATTTTACTGTCTCACCCTGGTGCAGTAGGTCCTGATGACATCCATTATGAAATGATAAAACATCTTCCATCATCTTCTATAGATTTCCTTTTCTTGATATACAACAGAATACTTGCAGAGGAAGAGTTTCTGGATTGATTCTTGGCATAAGTCCAAGTTGGCCGAGTGACTAGCGTATCCGCTCTCCAGCCAGAAGGCTGCAAGCTTGAATCCTCTTGTGGGCATGGATGTTTGTGATTGTCTGTGAAAAATACTAGTAGTGGTGGTGGGCGGTAGATAGTGTTGGGTGTAGTTGGTGGATTTCAGTGGTGGAGACAGAGAGCTGAAGAGTAGGTGCCCTCCCTCGATGAGTCTTTGGACTCCCTGGAGGTGTCAGTAATAATAATAATAATAAGTCAATTGTTATTGCTATCCCAAAACCAGGAAAGAATCCAGCACAAGCAAATCTGGAAGATGGGGATTAGAGACAATCCGACATCTGCTTTATCACCACTGATACAGAAGGAATTCCTCTCACCACAACACTAGCAAGTACTGCCTCTTTTTCCCCACAGCCAGCACAAAACACTGCCTAATTATTATTGTTATTATTGTATGGCTGCCTCCATGAAGTCCTAAGACTCATTGTGGGAGACCCAAACTATCCACATAATCAGTAATACCTCTCCTTGAACCTATCAAAAGATAAAGTGCTAACAACTGACTCTGGCAACCCATTCCATTCATTCACAACTCTCTTAACAAAAAATTCACTTTTACTCAACTTCCAAGGATAACCCCTCTAGCCATGTGCTGAATCATTTCAGCTGGATCAATCCTATAAACCTTTAAGTGACTTAAATGTTTCTGTCATATCCCCCTCTTTTTTTGCCTGTCAACCAAATTCTGCAGTCTACACATCCTCAATCTATACATGTTCCACAGACCACACCATCTTGGTCACCTACCCACCTCTGAACCCTCTCAACTTCCTTACCCTCAACAAACCCAGGAGACCAGATCTGAGTACAGGGGTTCAGATGTGGATGAATCGAGTCCTTACAAAAAGGAATAACAACCTCCACTTGTTAGTGTGTTCATCAATAGCCAAGTAATCTTATGAGCTTCCCTAGCAACTTTACCAATATGTCCTCTAAACTTCAACTCTGTCTACCACCACTCCAAAATCTCTGGCTTCATTTATTTTCTGGAGTACAGTTCCATTTATTTATTGTTATGGCAAAAAGAATACAATGCAGTTATAGGTTAATGTCTAGTCCAGAAAGCTAATCCAGGGCCTCATCCATCACCTCGTGGATGTCTTGGAGGTTACCATGAAATTGGTGTCTTGGGCAGTCGTTCACAATATGAGTGATCTTCTGTACTATGGGGAAATAGTCACAATAAGGGTGGTCTGACAGGTTCCATTTGTGTAGCCACATCTTCCCCAGTTCTGATCCTGTTGACAGATGACCAAATCTTCCTGGGAAGAACAAAATCTGGCTGTGGAGCATGGGGATCTTCAACCAGGAAGCCATTTATTTGGAGATTGTTGGACCTGTGTTCTCTCTACGTGTCAGGCATCTGAAGATAGTTCGTCCATGGACTAGAAGGGGTTTCTTGATTTTAGGGAAAGAATAGGTGAATTTTTGAGAGTCTGGTGCAGGAACAGGTAATTCTTTAATCGAGGCTTGTCTTCTCTGTATATTTAGTGGAACAATGTTGGATAGAACAGGCTGCCAGGGGAGAGGGGTGCTTCTCAGTGTTCCAATAATTGTATACATGATAGATTTTAGCTGGATATCTATGATGTGTGTGTGTGTGTACACTTCTTTCCCAAATGGAGGCACAGTATTCTGCTGCAGAGAATGTGAGGGCTAGTGCAGACAACCTTAGGACTTCTGCTCAACAACCCAGGTTGTTCCAGCAAGCCTTGAAATGATATTATTTCTCATTTTAATTTTGTTGGACAGGTTGGCGATGTACTATTGGTTTTGGTTCTGTGTTCAAGGTTGTTTCCAGGTTGGCAAAGGAGGTAGACTGGTGTAGGATCACTAGGTCATCGGCGTAGATGTATTTGCTTGAGCTGGTATGTGATATGTCAGACATCTAGATGTTGAAGAGTATAGGGATTAACACAAAGCCCTATGGGAGACCGTTGTGGGGGGAATTTGGGCCTGCTCTTTTTTTCCAGCAATATGGACCTTGATCTTTCTGTTAAAGAGAATGGATTCGAAAAGCTGGAAAGTTTTTTTTGTACCAATATTGCCTAGTTTTAGGAGGAGACCTCTGATTCAGACTGTGTAATAAGCTAATATAAAGTCACTGAAAGTGACTCCAGATTTAAGTTTTTTCTGGAAGCCTGTTTCAATCTGTGTTGTCAGGGCTAGGACCTGGTCACAGCATCTTCTTCATGGTCTGAAGCCAGCTTGTTCAATCAGAGGTGCTCTTTCGATAAGTAGTGAAGTTCTTTTAAGGAGAATTCTTTCTTTCTTATAGTCGTATCAATGTGGTACATAGCTTGTAATTTATCTCAAAATGCACAACTTTACATTTCTCCACATAAAACTGATATCCATTATCTTTTGCCCATATTGACAGCTTATTTAAATCCTCCTGATTTAAACAAGCTGTCAGAATTACTCCCCCAATTTTGCATCAGCAGCAAATAACTGAATATTTCCTTTCAGGTTATTTCCTATATCATTTATGTACAAATCAACAGTAATGATCCTAGCACTGAACCTTGTGGCATACCACCAGTCACCTGGACTCTGCTCCTCTGTATACCACTTTTTGATATCTGTCTAGCAACCACCCTGTTACTCACATAACCAGTGTCATATCCATCCCCATTTGTTCTAATTTGCATAACAGAATTCTTTGTGGTATTCCTTCAAATGCTTTGCAAGATCCAACAGAATCATTGTGTAGCCATTTTCTTTATCCTACTCAGCTATCACTCTGTTATAAAAAGTTAGTAAATTACTAAGGCATGACCAACCCTTCACAAAGCCAAGTTGCCCCTCATAGAGTATCACATTCTTATCTACCCATTCTTGAAATTTGCTTTTGACCAATTTTTCCAGTACTTTTACCACCACTCCTGAGATACTGATTGGTCTATAATCTGCAGTCTTACCTCCCTTATGCAAGGAAATCATTTTGCCTTCTTTTCACTCCCTTGGAACTCTACCAGAACTAAGACTTAAAGAGCATGGTCAGGGGGCATTGTCAGTTCCTGCAGAATGTGTGCTGATATTCCATCTAATCCCACAGCTGTATTTATATTGAGATTCCACAATATCCTAAGAACCTCCAATTTGTCCACATAAGTCTGTCACATGTCCCGACATTAACCTCATTTGGATGTTATACCCTTGCAAGATGGTCACTCTGCAACTCAACTGTTTTATCTGCTTCTGTCACCTCATGACCATCAGCCCTCATTATGGTTATTCTTCCATAGTCATTCTTCCTCTTACTTGTCACAAACCGAAAGAACTGTTTGGAACTTCCTTTGGCCTGCTTGACTAGAGTTTCTTCTCATAATCTGATTTTGCCTTTCTTATCATACTGGTCACATTTCTCCTTATTTCTGCAACTTATGCTTAATGATATTACTTATCCATCTAACTCCTATCTGATTAACCCTCCTTACCTTAGGTATACAATTTGCCAAAGCTGGCCTGGTTGGTCGAGCGGTTAGCATATCCGCTCTCCACTGGATATAATAATAATAATAATAATTTAATATTCTGTCCTGTAGAACAATCTTCTCCATACCATTTTTCCTAATACATACAACTTCCAAATCTTTAAAATGCATTAACAGATTCTTTTCTTCTGTTATATTGCTTGCTCTGCTCATTTAGTGCACTGTTTTGTGTTATAGATCTTGAGCTCATCGTATGTGTGTGTGGTTGATATAAAAACATAAACAAAAGTACATGAAATTTTATACTGGAACTCAAAGAAAGAAATTATTTTATTTTAGTTATTTCTTTAACACAGTAGCTATCTCCATAATAAGATGAGAAATTTGCCTTAATCTTAATAGTGAAAAGATAGAAACATAATTGTGATTCTAAAAGAATTTAAGTGTGTTTTGCCATTATACAATTAATAACTTTTAATTTCTCTACAGGTGAAAAACTGAAGAATTTCAAGTCCTTCTGACTTTTTTTTGCATTTGCCTTATTCTGCCAGTTCTCTGTCTTTGCATATGGACAATTACACATCCATGATGTATGTAAAATTTATAATATTCCTTCTCCCTTAATATTAGCAAGTTTTCCACTACTTAGGGATTTCTATATGAAATTCTTTAAGATCAACTGAAGTTGTAATTAAAGAAATGTGGACAGAAATCAAACAAGGATGAACAAAAGCTTTATGGAAAGTATAAAAAAAGGAAAAAAATGCATATATGTATATATGTGTGTGTGTGTGTTAAAAGTATTAAATGACTAAAGACTGAGATTAACATAAAAGGTTTTAATTGCACAACTAGTTTTGTCTAACATAGACTTCTTCAGGTGCTAAAAAACATATAAGAATTCCAGTAAAAAACTGTAAAGAAACTGGATCTGAATAGTATTAAAAAACTCAGCAAAGACACTGTAGGGGCTAAAGCCTAGATGAGTTTAAAAAGAAGAACAGTCTCCAACTGTATTATTAGGCACATGTTTACATTCATGATCTCGTGCACGCCAATATAGGATAGCAGAGCTGTGTCAGTCTGATAAGTTGTTGCTTAAATTACTATTCATATGAACAGGGTTTAGGATTATTTCTTTTGACTCTCTAAAATTTTTCTTCCTATCTCGTCATAACAACGGTGAAGATTCTTAGACTTTTCTCAGAGTACTGGATGTGGGAGGCCCTCCTCATTCGAATTTGCTGAAAACAGGACATGGCTAGATAAGGTGCTGGCTCGAGTTCTCTTGTAGTTGATGTCGCTTTGGTGTTCTTCAATACGGAGTTTGATTGATTTTTCTGTCTGTCCAAAGTAGGGTTTGCCACATTTGCAGAAAATTTGATAAATGCCGGGATATTTGAGACCATTATGAGTAGTCTTTGGTCAACTGAGAAGGGAACGTAGCTTAGGCAGTGTTGTGAAGAAGGTCCGAATGTTAAATTTTCTTACGATTTTTGCTAATTTTGGAGAGCAGATGTAAGGAATAGAAATGCTGCCATTAGAAACTGTAGTATCTTCATTATGACGTGGGGAAGGATTGAAAAGGAGTTTGTTGATAATTTTCTTTGAATAGCCATTTCACTGAAATGTACTTTGAAGTAGATTAAGTTCGTTGCTAAGATCCTGTTCATCCAAAAGAAGTCAGTGAGCCTGGTGTCCAAGAGTTGATATGATGCCGAATTTCTGTGGAGGGTAATGCTGAGAATCAGCATGGAGATATCTGACTGTATGGGTCGGTTTCCTAAAAATAGTGATTTTGAATTTTTAATTTAAATGGTACAGTTTTACATCTAAGAAAGAAAGAAAGCCTTTATCCTCCAATTCAGCTGTATACTTAATGTTAGGATGTATATTATTTAGGTGTTCTTGAAAGTTCCAGAGGGTATCAAGGCCAAGTTCCCAAATTAAAAAGATGTTGTCAACGTAGCTTTCCACACTTTAGGTTTTAAAGGAAAGGATGAAATGTCCTTTTCTTTGAAATCTTCCAGGTAAATGTTAGCTAGAACTTGGAGACAAATGGTTTCCCAAAAGCTAGGCCTGAATTTTGCTTGTAAATTGTGTCTTCGAATTTGAAGCAACTGAAGTTGACATAGTGTGTCAATAAGGCCATGATCTTCTTAGATACTTTGTCATTTAAAAGGAAAAGTACTTCTTCAGTGGGAACATTTGTAAATAATGAAACCACGTCAAAGCTGGCCATGATATCTGTGTCTTTAATTGTAATATCTTTGAGCTTGGATACAAAATCTGTGGAGTTTTTCATAAAGGATGTAGATATCCCGGTGAAACATTTTAGAGAAGAAGCGAGATATTTAGAAAGCTTATACATCGGAGAATCAATACTTTCGACTGTAGGACAAAGCTGGATATTCTCCTTGTGAATTTTTGGAAGACCATATAGCCAAGGAATTAGAAGATGGAGAGAACAGAGGAAAAGGCGTAAATTTCTTAGTGATTCTGTTGTTGTTCTCAGCAAATTGTTTGTACAGTTCCGAAATATATATTTCGAAACTCTGAAATATATATTCCGGGTGATTATAAAATAACGTCAAGTGTTCAGAGCCCTTTAGCGAATAATGTATTGGACGAAACACACCAATATTCAGTAGACATACACAGTGGAACATGGGGATTCGATTTAACGAAAAAAAATAGTATCAAAAGTCGCCAATAGGGGGAAATTTTGGCGCTGCCAAATTAATTTTAGTAGGTGTGACTAATGAATGACTAAATGGCAAATGAGAGACAGCACACATCAATTTCATGACGTTTATTGTTAATTACAAATGAGGTTCAATATGACCACCATTCTGATGTTCCAGGAGCTGCATATGGTGCATGACATTTTGTTGAGTGGGAAGCACGACTAATGATTCTTCTGTCAGAGAAATGTTGTCGCAAAATACGCTATACCTGAAGTCTGATGTGGAGTGGTGCACCATCCTGCATGAAGATGGTCGAATCGAGACATCCTCTTTGCTGCAGTTGTGGAACCATAAAGTTCTGTAGCATATTGGCATACCTGTTAGCATTGATGGAACAGGTCACTGGTCCATTTTGGCGATTTTCCTCGTAAAAGTATGGACCGATGATAAAAGATGCTATAAATCTGCACCACACTGACTTTGGGCAAGTGGATAGGCATCTGCAGACACACATGCGGATTAGTTGCAGTCCAAATGTGGCAGTTGCATGTGTTAATATTGCCGTTCAAATAAAAGTGCACTTTGTCACTCCATAAAATCTGCCACAGCCATGCATCATCCACTTCCATGCACACTAAGAGTCTCAAAGATCGATTCGTGTGGTCACATCACCAGGGTACAATTCTTGAACATGACTGATTTTATAGGGGTAAAACTTCAACATCTAATGTAGGATTTTCCACACCATTGTGTATGCAATATCCGTTTGCTGAGATATTGCTCATGCACTGCTGGTACCCTGCACATTCGTCATCTCCTGTTCCACAATAGCAGTTGCAACTTGTTCAACTTGTTGGTGATTGATTGGTTTGCGTCCCCTGCCTACCTGCACTGCTAGAGTTCCAGTAGTTTCAAATTACCAAATCAGTTTTCGTAAGTTTGTCACACTAATCGGTCCTTTTCGTAAATTTTTCATACGCCGAAAATTACAAAGACAAGCAGTCTTTGTAATTTTCGGCATTATTGTTCCGCTGATAATAGAGTTTGACTAACAAAGCACGCTCACGTAAGGTAAGAGGCATCGAAAAGCAGATCGTCTACGAATGATAAGAAATCTCACAGGCTTTCCTTTTATTGCATGATTGCTTACAAGAAATGTGATAATGCAAATTAATGCATTTTACTCAGTAAACAGCGCCAAAATTTCCCCTGTTGGCGACTTTTGGTACTATTTTTTTTTGTTAAATCGAATCCCCATGTTACACTGTGTACGTCTACCGAATATTGGTGTGTTTCGCCCAATACATTACTCGCTAGAGGGCTCTGAACACTTGACATTATTTTATAATCACCCAGTATATATATATATATATATATTTTTTTTTTTTTTTTTCGTTAATGGTTTTTTAATGAAATGAAACTCATACATAAAATACAGTGAGCCCAGAAACTTCAAACATACCTAATAAGCAACTGTCAGTTACAAAACTCTTTATGGGAGTGATCCAGTCTTTCTTCTCTTCCCACAAGGATTTTATATTATAAATCGATATTATAATAGTTTTTCTCAGGAATGTCTCAAATCTACAAACCTTTACCATTTTCTCCTAAGAAACAAAGCATTATCTAAAAAAAATAAGAATTTATCTCATGTGAATGTTTTCTCTTATTCATGTTATCCTTGTAAGATTTCTGCTCCTCACTTTCTGTAATAAAAATTTAGTGCTGTAATCTCTCAAGAAGTTGACATGTTTATATAAAAATTGCTTATAACGAAGTGTCACCTTTCAATTGAAAGTATCCTTCTCAAGTATGAATAGTATAACTGATTTCTTACAAAGCATATGAAGCTAACTTTGTCTAAGTCCTTCTTTTTCTCACATTCGGAATAAATCCATACATATTTAGCACCTTAAAGTTTGACACTTTTGCTGCTAGATTCAGATATGATGTTAATGTATAATGATTTTTATTTAATAATTATCAAACAATATCAACATTATATTTATAACTAAAACAGTATAAAAAATTATTTTTCATTATAAAAAAATTCAAGTGCATCACTGGTATTAAGTGACACATAATGCATTCATGACTATGGATATTTAAGTATTTTTAGTGTATATTATAAAATAAAGTGCTTGATCATGATTATCTCTCACTATACCAAATGTGTAAGGATAATAGTTTAATGAATATATTTACATTTAGAAAAAGTTATTTAAAAGAAAAAGAAATATCAGATAATATGTATATGATACCACTGATTATTGTCAAAAAAAGCATATGTGCACCTGTAAATGCATCAATAGTTAAGCACATAAAATAGCTGACTTTCAAAATGTTTCAAAATACTCTGTAATTTATTATTTATCCTTGTCAATTTAAATTTTTGAAGTTTTTTTCAGATTTGTAAGGATCATTGTAATTTGCTTGGTGTTGTGTTGATCAATGATTCACACTCGAATTTAAAACACATTAAGAAACTGCTTTTATTACAACCTTTTACAGTGCTGTCAGCAGAACAGCTGCATGAAACAAATGCCTGAGGTATGCTGTGCAACACATACAATTGTTTATGTATGATGCCATATCTAAAGAATGGCTTTTCAGAACACGGTGGATATAACCAGCCACAGATAAATTTAGATAACCTTCTGGCCAACTTAGTTTGCCATTCAAATCATTCATCTTTATTTGAAAGAATTACCTTATTTCAACCTTGAATTATATAACATGCAGGAAATATACTGTTATATTTCCTGCATACCAAAAGTCGTGAAACATTCTTCCTTCAGGTGCAGGAAAATGGTTACAATACAGTATACAAATTTTATCAGAGATTTGTTTCATTTTGTTCTTGTATGTAGAATATGTGGCATGATAAGAGCATAGATAAAGTTAGCAGTGCTTCAGAGGAGATAATAATTGGATGTCATTCTGAGGAAAGCAGACTGAAAGCAACCAACATTCCTTGAAAAGGCTACAAGCAAACGCATGTACTTCCATGACACATACAAAGAGCTACATACACGGGAGAGTCTAAGCTCAGAATAGTCTTAGTTCAGAATAGCAAATATACATTTTTGATTTGCATGGGCTAAGGCACATGGAACCTTAATCATGGAGTAGTGAAATCAGTCCTGCATAACAGATCACGCTGTATACTCTTTCAGATTGATGGGCGTGTTGAGATAAGGCAGATTCCTGAATGGCAATGTAATGATATGAGGTTGCTTTTCGAAGCAGGAGATTAATTCCACTGGTTAATGCATGAAATTATATCTGTTTGGATGCAACTTACTACATCTTCCAATGTAGTAAGTTTTATTCTGTGTAATAAAGCAATGTTTGAAAATACATGGTTCTAAAAGAATAATATCAGTGGCCAACAGAGTACCTATCTGAACAAGAGGGAACATTTTTCGGATGAACTGGAATGCCGAAGAAGGCTGTACTCTTCTTCAGTGACTTCACTAATACTTAATGGAGCAGAGTACAATACCACCACCACCTTTCTACCAGAATTAAAGTCTTCCTTAGTGCATTGAAGTAGTCATTACTGCCAAAACTGTGAACATCATATTATTAATTTGTTGGGGAAGACATATTTTGTTTATATCAGCATGCTGTATTACTTTTGGTATGATAGTGTATATAACAAAAGTGAACTTGCAGTTGTTTGGTTAATGCTCCATACATATTATTAATTGCAATATCATGGTAGTATTTATTATATACGTCATGAATATACTATAAAGTGCCCATTGTTTGTGATTTAACACATAAAGTGGCTGTTGTTTACTATTTAACGTGCAAGAAGTTGATTCACTTTTTTTTTATGCTCCAAGTTAATATATATATATTGTGTTTATTTCTCTAGTCTTCATGTATTATAGGAATTGTGCAGTGAAATGTATATAGTGATCATTGTAGTGTTGAACATTTGTATCTCAAATCAGTTATTCTCCTTTTATGAAATAGACTACATTTTGATTTAAGTGGATGTAACATTTTTATTCAGAATCATTCATCTTAATGATTTCTGGTTGTACCTGATTGATTAATGTTTTTTTTTAGTATATACAGTGTTATATGGTGCACTGCCAAAACTTTTTGAAAAATCTACATGATATACTTGATACTTTTTATACTTGATATGCACTGTTAAATTGTTTTTGGCACAAGATTTCTTGTGTGCTTCTTTTATATGGAATAGAGTGAAGTGGCAGCAGAAAAAGAAATCAGAAAGAAACAGAGAAAGCTGGGAGGAAAAAATTGTAACATACCTAGAAAAGCTGTGTGCACAGTAAAAGACCTATGATTATATGGTTTACTTTGTAGTACATTGTGTAACCAAACCATTTTGAAAAAAAATATAAAGATGCATACATCTTTGAAAATCTAAAAAAAAAAAAAACTAAAAAATCCTTGTTCGTTTACAACTACATCAGTGTCCCATCATTATAAATTTTCTATAAGTCCACTGTTAGTCTTGGGCCAGCTATCTCTGATTGGCTATCTACAGTGTATTAACTGTCCCATTCTGATTTTTTACATGGAACTGAATTCTGCATCTTTTGTTCATTCTCACACTTGCTTGTCTCATTGAAAGTTTGGAAAAATAGTCTGCACTCTTTGATATTAGAAAGACCTTGTTGCAGTACTAAATTCAAAATTTGAACAAAGCAGTATGTAAACAGAGCCAAAGGACATTGAGATTGTTTGCAATTTCATTACAAACAATTTATGTGCTCACTCATTACAGTTGCCCCATCATAAGTCTGCCAATTAGTCAGACTTATATCTTGAATTTGTCTTGAATTTGTAACTATTCAGCTATATTCACAGCATGATAGAATACACAATCAGATGTTCTATGTACTACCATCAGTAAACCCAACAAATCTTTTGTGTATTTGCTTTCATAAATAAAACGCAAAACTGTTGAAAGCTGCAACTTTGACATTATATTAGAGGTTTCATCAAGAATAACAGCAACAAAAGTTGCCAAGTTCACCTCTTTTTTTTTTAAGTATGGCTTTAACAGTATAAGTAGTAGCTTGGATGATATCATTTTGTATGGATGGAGAAATAACTTGCAGCACAGTTACTATTCAAATGAGTATTATAAACAAAATCATAATTTCTAAGCATATTTAGAAATTCAACATAATTACAGCTGTTTATTGAATTACAAGACACATCATGACCTTGCAGAGGAAGCTCTTGTTTGGCAAGAGCACACAACAGCAGTTATGAAATTCAACACTTTTCTGTTCTATTTTACTTGCTCATTATATCAGCTTACCTCAACTTTGCTTTGGCTAATTAATGTATCTAATCTTTGTTTACCAAATATTTTTAGAGAAAAAAAAATTATTGAACATGTGACTGAGATCCCTCGTGTTTTTGTTGTACTGCTATTAAATGATTGGAATCAGCACACCTGATTCCAATCATTTAATTTATTCTGTGCACTAATCTCTCTGAAAAACAATTTCACAGCCTCATTTTCAGTTTGAAAAGATGTAGACAAAATATCTTCAACATCATTTTCCATTGTTGAGAAGGATACAGGCATACCTCGCATTTACAACAACAGGATAGGTTCCAGACCACTGTCATAACTTGAAAATTGTTGCAACCTGAAGCAATGCATTTTTTTTCACTTATGAAAGCATATACTGCACTTAACTGTATATGAACAGTTTAAAAGTCTTAAACTCATATATGTTCCTAATCAGAGCAGTGTTCACTGTAGTTGCATTTTTCACTTTGTCTAGAATTTTCTTTTTGTTTTTAATCACAGTAATGACAATAGTGCACACTGTCTAGCCTATAGCCTATCTCACTGTTTAAAACAGCATCCTCACTAAGTTTAATAATTTTGATCTTTGTATTTAAAGTAATAGTCTTGCAACTTTTCTTACACCTTTATTGGTCATTATTATGTTATTTTAAATTTTAATCACAACAAAAAGAGTTTAATAATATTCACTTAATCACAGATGCAAAGCAAAACGTGTTTGTAGGTCAACTGAGAGTGATGCCAGTGATGGAACACGATGCAAGCAGTAGCATGAAGTTTCATAACTGTGAAGCAAGTTCAAGGTATGATGGTAATTGAAAAGCATCGTAAGTTCAAAGCATCTTAAGTCGAAGTGTTGTTGTAAGTCAGGGTATGCCTGTAAAATAAATGTAAATTTTTAAAAAAAAGTTATCTAACAGGAAAGCACAAGGAATGCACATTTCTCTTCTAAGCTGATGGTAATATACTAAGTAAAACTTAGCTATCTGTGCTAAGGACCGACAGCCCTTGCACCTGCCTGGGTGCTACTTACTTTGTGCTCACCTCTACTCATTAAAAATACCTATCAGGGCCTCATGACAGACTCCACATACCGAACCATATTTTTCTTACTTGCTATGTGATCAATGTGTGCTTCAACAGTAACGCTCGCCTTATCAGATTTTCAGTCACACTGTGAATGTCTTGATATTTGTAGTAGCTCATGACTATTTATTTAAAATAAATAACTGCTGATAAATTATTTTTTCATGCATTTCCTGGTTGTGAGGCAACACACCTATCACACTCTGAATATGCACACTCATGATATTATTATTATGTGACACCTCCAGGGAGTCCATAGACTCATCAAGGGAGAGTGTGCCAACAGCATTGAATGATTGAATCCCTTCCAACTACTAATGGCACTCAAACTTGTTTAACTTTTTGCGTGAACCATTAGTAGCAGAGACTTTACCAATCGACCAACCTTGGCACACATATATATATATATATATATATATTTCTTCTTCTTCAACCTTCTGGTTCTGTCCACTGCTGGACGAAGGTCTCCCCCATGATTTTCCGGATCACTCGGTTTTCTGCTTCTCCCATCCATCTCACTCCTGCAGTTTGTTCCAGTTCATCTCTCCACCTTCTTCTCAGTCTTCCTCTTTGTCTTGCTCCATCCATTGGTCTCCACTCTGTTGTTTTTCTAGTCCATCTCCTGTCACTGCATCTGGCAATATGGCCAGCCCATCTCCACTTAGCCTGTTTAATGTATTTTACAATATCCATGACACCTGTTTGAGATCTTATCCAGGTATTTGTCTTCCTATCTCTTAATGTTATTTTTAGCATACTTCTTTCCATGCGATGTTGTGTTGTTCTCAGCTTTTTGTACATATACATACATACATATATATGTGTGTATGTATATATAGTAGTCATCATATATATATATATATATATGATACTTTTTTAAAAAATCCATAAATACATTAGTAAAACTACATCTGCAGTTACTAGTTTCCTATAGTCCTGTTATTGTAAATTTCTGTTGTCTGAGAGTCATTGATTCATTATCCAATTAAATTTTTATTCTTCTGGTATCGCATATGTGGGTTATTTCTGCTTTAAAAAAATGTTAGATTTCTTCTTGGGTTGTAGATGAGCCAACACCAACGTCCTTCCTTCTTTCGACTCCTTGCAGGTGTCATGTAATAATAATAATGTGAGAACAAGTGCCTTTCCACTTAGTCTAGTAGCACATTTGAAATGCATATTCAGAAAGAAACCTGCTTTTCTATGAAGGAACTTTATTCTTGTATACACTTGACCTTAATGCTGTATTTTTGCAATAGATGATTGTCTATTCTTTCAGATATTTCCTGTATATATAAAGGATGGCTGTAGTCTTACTGTAATTTTTTTTTGTAGTTTTGTGATTCTGTGGATTGTTTTCTTGTTGTAGTAATTTTTTTATAAATGTTTTGCCTACTACAAATTAATTTTTCAGAACTTGCTTATCAGAGCAAATTGTTAAGGCCTCTGTTTTTGAGGGGTGCTAATAACACCTATTTTTTGTATACAGTGGTGATCTGATTCTTTGTATATGTATTGGCACATGTGTTGAAGGTTTATGGTAAACAGTAAAGAATAGACTGCCTTAGGGAAGATGTGTAATAACAGTTGAATCTAGAAAAGGAAACGTGTTATTGTTTTCAATATCAGTGCTCAATTGAACGCATCTTTGTTGTTTGTTTAAATTGTTTAAATTTTGACAGCCATGGGGCCAAATGGCAAATATTGTCATCAACATATCTTAGACTTTGGGTTTTAAAGTTGCTGAATCTAGAGCTCATTGCTCAAAATGTTCCATCTAAAGGTTAGGTACAGAGGGGAAAAAAGTGGGGAGCCCATGCGCTCTTTTTGTAGGTAGAAGAGGCTGAAGTACATGGGCAAAAAGGACCATGATGTCAGGAGAAACTTTATCTTGTAATGGAACTGTGTCAGTGATTGGGACATTCCATGAAAAGGGCAGTTATGTTAAAAATGACAAATAAATCTTCACTGTTGACTGTGATGTCCTTAATTTTGTTTATGAAGCATTGTGGGTTTTTTTTTTAATGTAGAAAAGAGAATGTCTTACCAACTCCTCGAGTTTCTTGGCTATGTGATAGTTAAAGCTGTCGATTCCTTTAACTATCAGCCATAGCAGCACATTATTTTTACGAGGGTGGTTTGAAAAGTTCTCAGCCTCGACCATAGATGTCAACACTATCGGCACAATTTTTTTTTTTTCCTATTTCCTAAGTTGGTACATCTGTCATAAGCATCCATGTGAAATTGTGAGTCATTCTATCAAGTAGTTTGTTTTATACACTGTCTGAAGCAAAAGTGTTGTCTGTATCCCTTGAAATTGATAAAATTGAGTATCGTGCGGTTATAAAATTCGTTGTAAATGTTTTATGGGCACTCTTCTCCTTCATTTTTGACAATTAAGAAATGGGCTGCCAAGTTTAAATGTGGCCGTACCAGCCTTGAAGAATATCCACGTGAAGGACATCCAAAAAGTATAACAACACCAGAAATCATTGATCAAGTGCACAATATGGTATTGATGACTGCAAGTCCAAGTGCATGAAATTGTTGAGACTATAGGCATTTCAAAAGAACGTGTAGGATATATTTTGCATGAAGAATTGCATATGAAAAAGCTTTGCGCAAGATGGGTGCTGAACAGTGCTTGGAGTGTTTTAATAAGAATAAAATTGATTTTGTGCGTCGATTACTATGGATGAGACTTGGATTCACCATTACACACCAGAATCCAAACAGCAGTCAAAACAGTGGACAGAAGCCAGTTGTTCAGGGCCAAAGAAGACAAAGTCAGTTCCATCAGCAGGAAAGGTCATGGCATCAGTGTTTTGAGATACTAAAGGCATTTTGTTTATTAATTATCTTGAAAAGGGTAAAACAATACTAGAATATTATTCCGATTTTTTAACCAGACTAGATGAAAAAATTCGTGAGAAAATACCTGGTTTGCAGAAGAAAAAAATCATCTTTCCTCAGGACGGTGCCTGCCCACAAAGGTTTTTAGCAATGGGAAAGCAAAGGGATCTGCACTATGAATTGTTGGAACATCTACCCTATTCCTCAGATTTGACTCCCTCTGACTTCTATCTCTTCCCAAAACTAAAACTCTTCCTCGCTGGTCAGTGTTTTTATTCGAATCAAGAGGTGATTGCAGCTATAGAGGGGGTATTTTGCAAATCTTACTGAGAACCACTACAGGGATGGGATAATGGCGCTGGAGCATCACTGGAATAAATGTATTAGTCTTACAGGAGATATGTTGAAAAATAACTTTGAAATTATAAAGTCGTTTTTTCATTGTTAGGCCGAGAACTTTTCAGACCACCCTCGTATATCTATTTTTGAAAGGGAATAAATTTTGGGAGGGTGCATATGGTGCAGTAATAGCTTTTTAATTTCTGTCAACCATGTGGTTACTCGCTTAAGCAATTCTGTTGTTTTCTTTTTAATGCGTTCTGTTAGATTATAGTTCACTGATTGGTATCTGTTGTTGTTGTTGTCAGATATCAAGTGTTTCATTTTTTCAAGGTAAGCTGTTCTGTTAAGAATGATGATAGCATTACCTTTGTTGACTTTGGTAATCACAATATTTTTGTTTGTTTTTAAGGGATTTAATGGCTGCTGTTTCTTCTTTAGTGGTTTATTATTGTTGTTTAGGATGCTGGATGTTTCTAACTGTATTTTTTCAGATATACTAATGGGAAAAGATTTTAGGCTTCTGGTATGATAAATAAAATCTAGTTTATTAACTGACCTTAGTACAGTTGCATAGTTTAGTTCTTTTTGAAGAAGCAAAAGTACCATTGTTGGGGGAGGGGGACTTTGAACAGGTTAACAATGTGGTTGCTGGACATTAGTTGTTGGTTGCTTCTTGGAATAATGCTGTTTTGTAATTGGTTGCCCCTCAGTCCATTGTTTCCATGTTGTTTGCTAATTTCACGTTGTTTAAGTCTTTCAAATTTGGCTATATGTTTCTCTTTTTTGTTTATCCAAGTTTGCAGAGTTGTCGATTATTCTTTCAAAAACAACCAAAATATCTGGATTTACATAGCTCGCAAGATCAGACTTCAACTTTAAAACATGATTTTGGGCAAGGGCCAAATTATTGCAGGCCTTTATTTGTTTTCTTAATAAGGCTTTTTCTGTATGAGTGCTGATGTGGATTTTCTTTTTTTGCTTGATACATTTGGGTATTAAATTGTCGTCTCTGCAACATTTTAAAAAGGCTAATCAATTAATCAAAACAAATCCTAATTTTCAGCTTATCATAATGGTTACAGTACCTTGTGGATCAAATCTTCATGGTTATGTTTCTTTCAGAGTTACATGGTGATCAGCATTCATTATGAATAATTATGGAGACAAACTACCATGTTTGAGAACTTTAATTATATTAAAATAAAATTCAACCTATGAAACAATAGATAATACACTGCAAAAATACAATGTTAAGAAAACTTAAATCACCAATGAAAACGAAACATATACTCAGCTCTTCTAAAGATCCCCATCCTTCCCTTGCTCACCCAAGTATATACCAGGTCCATTGCACCTGTAACCTACATACATAAGAGAACAGGTCATACAATCCTGAAATAAAAAGAACTCTGCCAAAAATATCGACTAACAAGCAAGAATTCAGAGATAAGATACTGTAATTCTTCCTTCCATCTGCAATGTCACTGACAGAATCTTATTTCCCTGCAGAACTGTGACATACAAGTGGCTCTCACTCCACTTTACAAGCTATTCGGAGATGTCTTACATATGAAACCACATTTAATTAATCATTAACATGCTTATCAGTATTTCCCTTCAATGAATATTGACCACAAATAAACCAAAAGTCTCTTATTAGATTTCCATTATGAATATTCATTATAAATCAAGCATTCCTCTGCTTTTCTTTCTTTCATGGACATTTCTTTCAGATCCTTGCCAAAAAAAAGATATAGGTATTTCCAGAATAAGGTTTTTTTTAAGAATTCCTACACACACACACACACACAGTTGATCCCTGAACAACACTGGTTTGAACTGCACAGGTCCACTTATACATGGATTTTTATTTTTTATTTTTTTTTCAATAAATACATTAGAAAATTTTTTGGAGATTTGCGATTAATTTGAAAAAAACTCGCAGACGAACCACATAGCTTTGAAATATCAAAAAAATGAAAAAGTTAGATATGTCATGAATGCATTAAAATATGTAGATACTAGTCTATTTTATCATTTATTACCATAAAAATATACACAAATCTGTTATAAAAAAGTTAAAATTTATCAGAACTTATGCACACAAACACTTACACTCGTGCCATGCTTTATGGTAGTGTTAATTTATTGTTGCAATCAATGGATGAATTGTTATACCTGTAAATAAATATGAATTTCTTTTTCACATTATCCTTTCATTTTTGATGTCTAGTGTTAGTAATGTTGGAAGTTTAAGATACTTCAGGCACAAACTTTGTTTGCTTACACTTGGATAAAGGATTAAACTAAGTATAGTTTCTGGGAAAATTCCCATGTTACTCCTCTTAAACACTATTAATATAGTTACAGCTATTATAGCCTGTTTTTGTTTAGGAGTGTCCCTTATTTTAATACATTGGCTAACATTATTTTGTTAGCCAATGTATTAAAATAAAATATACAAAAAAGGGGTATATATATATATATATATATATATATATATTTTAGGGCATTATGGGTGAGTATAGAAGGCAATATGGCAGAATAAAAGAGGTGGAAACAATTTTGTACATACCTTGTTTTTGGTTCTATGATGCCTTCCAATTCCAAGATCTTGTTTATAAACGGGGGGTGAGGTGCGTTTTGATGCGGGAAATAAGATTGGAAACCCGGGTTACTATTAATAATATATATATATTATTTTGTTTAGGGCCGCATTTTTTTTGGGGGTGGGAACAAAGGGGAAGAATATCCTTATGTGGAAACTGGGACAGGTGTTAATGGGGTGTGGACTGTTTCGGACGTCGTCTGACAGTCATCGGAACCTTGTGGGAATGAGTGTAGGGCTATGTCAAGGCTGCAAGTTGCATCTGCCAAATTAGGGCATTTGTGGTCGCTTAATTAAGCCAGAAGCGTGGCTTAATTTGTAAGTTCTGGATCGTCCAACATTCGGAAATTAGGTAGGGGCGGTGGACGTTGATAGAACTTTCATCGCATTTTATAGCTATAGTTTCGGATATTTTAAGCATTGTATGGTCATCAAATTGCCATACATCCAAAACACATACAAAGCCTACAAATATATTTTCAAAAACACGGACTATAAGCTAGTATTCACCACGAACCAAAAATTAGCAACTCTCCTAAAACATACTAAATCACTCACAAAGAAATATTCGAACACCACAACGTAGTCTACAAATTTCCTTGTCAAAAAGACTGTGACGTCACCTACACTAGCTCTACAATTAGGTCTTTATGGACTAGACTACAAGAGCACTTCAGGGATTGCAATATTCCATTAAGGAATATCTGAATACAAAAAAACATCGCAACATCAAAAAGAAAAACAAAACACAGAGTACAGGGAAGACAGAAATTGCAGCTCATGCCTTTGAACTAAAACATATCCCCCAAATCGACCAGGCCATAATCATAGACAAACAAGACAACGAAACAATGCTTAGAATATCCGAAACTATTGCCATAAAATGCGATGAAAATTCTATCAACGTCCACACCCCTACCTAATTTCCGAATGTTGGACGATCCAGAACTTACAAATTAAGCCACACCTCCGGCCATGTAGCGACCACAAATGCCCTAATTTGGCAGATGCAACTTGCAGCCTTGACATAGCCCTACACTCATTCCCACAAGGTTCCGATGACGGTCATACGACGTCCGAAACGGTCCACACCCCGTTAACCCCTGTCCCAGTTTCCACATAAGGATATTCTTCCCCTTCGTTTCCCCCCTCCCCCCACAAAAACTGTGGCCCTAAACAAAATAATATATATATTTATATATATATTATTAATAGTAACCCGGGTTTCCAATCTTATTTCCCGCGTCAAAACGTACTCCCCCCCCCCCCGTTTATAAACAACCTTCAGCAAGATCTTGGAATTGGAAGGCATAATAGAACCAAAAACAAGGTTTTAAATTGTAGTTTATTTAGAATAGCATCATCTGCATAAAGTAAAAGAGCTGAGATTAACATCTCCAATTTTGATATCAGGTGTAATATCACTTCATAATGTGATCCATATACAGTAGATGATGAATAATAGTGGAGATAATGTGCATCCTTGTCTCACACTTGATTTAACACTAAACCATCTTCTGTATCTCCTTCAATTGTAACTGCTGACTTACAACTCAAATATAGACATGTTTTGCTTGATATAATGTCTTATTTACAACATATAACTAGCATTTTGAACAGCTTTTCTTTTGGTATCTTTGTCATGTGCCTTTTCCAGATTCTTGTTATATTCCCATGATTTCTCAACGGTGAATATCTGATCCTCTACATGACCAGTACTGAGCTTGTTCTTCTTCAGTATACTTGTAATTTCATTTGGTATACTCCTGTACGTTGAGGAGGGATCAAACTACTCCAGGTTGATTTCCCTTTTCAGTTGTTTCTAACTGTAGGTGACTTTGTAGGCATTGCCCACAAAGTATTATTGGTGAGATTTTTACAGAGTAGTTCACCATTGCTTTCCCCAACCCCCCAATTTTATCCGGGCTCAGGACCATATGGCTGTGACGTATTCATGACTGTAATCCATCTGTGTTTACGGGGTCGGTTTGCCTATTCTGGGGGACAAAAAACCCAAGTTTCCAGGTGAAAAAAAAACCCTGCCTCTGTATGAGACTGACCAACTCATCTTTAACTACTACAGGAGTATACCAAATTAAATGTACACGTACATTTAATTTGTAAATGTATAAAATGACATTATCCCCACTGTTATTCATCATCTACTATATATGAATCACATTATGAAGGAAAATAGTATTATACCTGATATCAAAATTGGAAATGTTAATCTCAGCTCTTTACTTTATGTTGCATTTCCTTAAATTTTTACTTTTTGTCAGGGAATTTATACTATATCTCTATAATTCTATACTAACCTTTATATTAAAATTCTATTCAAAAAAATAGGTAGAAATTTAAGGAAATATGGCATTAAACCTCCCATAAACCATGGCACTTATTCAGTATGTCCAAGGATCTTCATTCCCTTGTGTTCAAGAGTATACCAAATTAAATATACATGTAACTTTCCACACATTAATTGGATGCCCAATAGATATCCAAAAAGAACACAAAACCATATCCACTTAATCCAACATGGGATAACAGGCCTTCCACTCATGCTCTGGAGATATTTTTAGGATTGATTGAATAAAATTTAAAGAAGCCTGTGAGATTTTCATGAAACAACCAGATTTAAAGAATGATGGTCTAAAAATAAGTTATAGTCAGAATATATTACAGTCCTGACAATGCCATTGCCTAGAGTACCAAACTACAGTTAACACTAATCGCTCTACAAAAAAAAATAATGAAATCACATCAGCTAATGGCTACTTGAAAGTTGACAAACTTCAAGAAAGAAAAGTCATCAGGAGATCCAAGCACTTTTTTTTTAGGGACTGTAATTGAAATACAGTAACCATAGATCAACCAATGATTGAATACATTAATGGAAAGTAGCAATGTTTAAATAACTAGATGGATGTCAAAAAATAAGAATTTTCTAAGTAGCTGATGCTGGCCTAGTTGGCAGCGGTTAGTGTATCTGCTCTCCAGCCAAAAGGCTGTGGGTTCAAATCCCACTGTGGGCATGCATGTTTGTGAATGTCTGTGAAAATACTAGTGGTGGTAGTGGGCAGTAGATGGTGTTGGAGTAGATGATGTAGTTGGTGGATTTGAGTGGTGGAGATGGAGAGTTGTAGAGTAGGTGTCCTCCCCTCAATGAGTCTTTGGACTCCTTGAAGGTGTCACGTAATAATGATTTTTACCACTAGAGGTCTGGCAGGTTAATTAGTTTTAGACATTATGTAGCTTACAATAGCATGGTGCTAGTTTCTTTAATGAAATATATATATATTTGATGATGACCTTAATGTAAAGGTCGAGATAGATTTTAACATTATTGCTATTAAAGGTTTTTTTTTTAACCTCAAAGGCTAGTTTAGCGCTTCCCAAACTGTGGGCCATGGCTGCCTTGGTGGCCGATAGTTTTGTTGAGGTGGGGGGGGGGGGTGAAATAATGAAAACAAATTTAAAATGTTTTAAGACCATGTCAAATGTGTTAAGATGCTAAAATGTAATATTTGCATTTGATTTTTGCAATATTTGCTGTGCATATTGAATATAAAAACAATCTTCTTCTTCTTCTGCAGCTTCTCCCACTTAAGTGGGGTCACTGTTTGTTATGAGTCTCCTCCACACCTTCCTGTCTTGGGCTGTCACCACATCCAAGTTCTTCTTCTTCAAGTCCTCTTCTACCAGCTCCCTCCATCTCTTCTTTGGCCGCCCACGCTTCCGCCTTCCTTGCACATCCATCTGCATGACCCTTCTTCCCACATATTCGTCCTCCCTTCTCATCACATGACCAAACCATCTCAACCTTGCCTCCTGTATTTTCGCTCCTAAGTTCGTAACTTTCACTGTTCCCCTGACATAGTCATTTCTCAGATGATCCTTTCTGGTCACACCGCACATCCACCTAAGCATTCTCATCTCTGCTACTTAAATCCATCTGCATGACCCTTCTTCCCACATATTCGTCCTCCCTTCTCATCACATGACCAAACCATCTCAACCTTGCCTCCTGTATTTTCGCTCCTAAGTTCGTAACTTTCACTGTTCCCCTGACATAGTCATTTCTCAGATGATCCTTTCTGGTCACACCGCACATCCACCTAAGCATTCTCATCTCTGCTACTTAAATATACTAAATATATTGAATATAAAAACAATAAATATTATAATAATATATGTCTCTATTACAATTTTTTTTGTTTTTCGATGGGGCTGTGGAATATTTTAATTTTTCCAAAGGGATCTTTACATCCATAAGTTTGGGAAGCACTGTCCTAGTTAATTTCCTATAGTGCAGTTAGAAGATCATCTCTGGTCTGAGTCCTGTCTAGGAAACAAGAAACATTTTATATAGGCCTTTTCATTGAAACTGAATTAACCAATCTCAGACTTTACAGGAAGGAATTTTCTTCTCAGAAAATTTGAATATCAAAATGTTAAAAAGGACACAGAAGTACTGAAAGATTGAGAAATATACTAATTTAACAATTTAATCTTGGGCTAGGAGACCAGCGTATTATGTCTGTTAAATACATGTGTTCTAATGGCTGGTTTGCATGCTTTGTGGGATGAAATATACACGTTTTTGGGAGGAAAAACCCTGCCACTTCCATATAAGACCAGCTAATTAAAGGTGAGTTAGTTAATCTATGGTACTAGGGTACTAAATTGACCCTCTTTATCATGGATGGGTTACCCATAATAAAAAAAATTATGAAATTTAAATTTTCAATAATAAAGTTTAATGAGATGAATGAAATTGTTTCTATGGGGAAGAAGTTAGTTTGAAATCCTGTTTTATATTTGTTATATTTTTAGCTGTAGATAGAGCTCCATGTCAATAAGACAGTTCCCCTCCCCATCTTCAAAAGTCCACAGCACAGAAAACCCAACTTTGCACACAACTTATAACACAGTTAAACATATATAGATGCATGTATCATGCGCATTGAAACAGTCACTGAGAGGAATTTAAAATATGAATCATGCTGGTGGCATGTTTCAAATTGTTTGAATATAATCATGCTTTCAACCAGACAAGGCCTTAACAGAGGTCAGTTGATACATGCCAAGAGGCATTGTTTAATTTAATACTTCTAGATTTTCTTTTGTTGCTACAGCAAAAGTAAGGTAATGAAAAAAAAAAGTGCCTTGTACCACCAGAGGTATATGCACCACACTTTGGGAAACACTGCTCCAAATGATTCTTTTTTGCTTGTGATTTTCCCTTCTTCAAATTAATCTTCATTCTTTCATGTTAATCATGTGAAATGGCTTAAAACAGCTTCATTTTTAATATGCTGTGGCTGAGCCATCTGTTCACTTCCTGAGTTTCTTCCAAACCCTTGTATGTATAGTCATAAGTTTTTGATGAGCTATTTTTAACTCAGTTATGAGATCCATGTTAAAACTGATTTGAATTCTTGTATGTTGTTATTGTTAGATATTTTGGTTGATTTCTGTTTCTTGTTTCACATATAAACTTATATGACTCTCAATTCTACTTCCACATATTCTCACACCAATTTTTTTTTTTTTTTTATTATTCTGTTATACATTTCAGCATGTTTAACATGCTGACTGCTAACTACAAGATTCAATGAACTCTATGAATTTGACATTTTGTTGTGGTCGTAGACAATATTGGGCTTTTAAGAAATTTTTCCATTTCTCTTGCGAACATCAACTTGTCCAACCGTGTGAATGTTTAATATTGTGAAGACTTGGAAATTACTACCTTACTCTGAACTCATTATGCTCAATTGACAACCATAAAGGTAGTCAAATTTAACATGATAAAGTTTCCACAAAAACTACAAGTATGAAGGGGGGTGAAGCCATAATAGTGGCTTTGAGTTTATTGTGCTATAAATAATTAGTTTGAATAATGTGTGGGAAGAAATTTTTCACTGATTTTCTTTTTAGAGGAATATTATATTAGGAAACAACGAATGTAATTTTTTTCTACTGACATTTTGGAACATAGGGTTTACATAAGAGGAATGTAATTTTTATTAGGTTAGGGTTTGTACTATATATTTTGCTTATTTTTAGAGAGGTTTGTTAATATTATACATTATGGACCAGAACAGGATGCTCTCTTTATAGTAGTAGATCATAGATGTGAAGCTTATATGCTATTTCTGTGAACCACTGACATACAAAAAGCATGTAATTTTTTTTATCTCATTAAGTCAGTAATTTCTCCTCCCCCCTCCTCTTTCATGCATTTCTATTTTGTTCAATTATTTTTAACTTAAGCCGGAATTTTTTTTTTTTTTTTTTTTTAATATCTGATGCGAATTTTACTAGATTCTTTGTAATGCTGTAACAACATAATTTTAAGCTAGTGTGGTAGATTTTCTTAGATAGTTTTGATGTTTACCATATGATCAGTAAAGATACTGTACAGTAACTTATTTTCTAAGCAGATTGTTGTTCCAATGTGTTTTGATATTTAACTGTACTTCCTTTAGATGCTGATAAAACGATACATTAATTCAAATACAATTTTATTAATACAGACCAGTTTACAATAAAACTTATATTAAAACCTACCAGTAGTAGCTATGGTTGCACGTTTCGCGTGACAGAGAGGACTTATTGTTCTTATTCATTATCACGCATGGTGAATTTTATCTTGCTATGTATTGATAGCAAGATAAAATTCACTCTGGAAGTGGAAAACAACCAACTGCATTTTTTAGATATCTTGATAAAAAAACAACCTAACAGTGTCAACTTATCCATTACAGAAAGCCCACAGATACTGGAAGATATCTTCATTATACTTCAAACCATCACAAGACACACAAACTGAGCATTATCCACATGTTGAAACATAGAGCCAAAAAGAAGTTTATATCAGAAGAGGATACACAGAATGAACTCTCACTAATAGCCAACATTTTATCACAAAATGGATATCCTCAAAACATCATCAAAAAATATCTATACAATGACAACCCCATACAAGAAGAATCCCACTGTCAGCACATTTCTACTGTAGTGATATCTTTCATCAAGTCAATTTCTTATCAAATAGCAAGAATACTAAGAGCCCATAACATCAGAGTGGTCTTCAAACCAACCACCAACATCAGACAAGTTTTAGGATCCCCCAAAGATAAAGTGCCGTTCTACAAATATCCAGGAGTGTATTACATTCCCTGTTCCTGTGGTCTTGCCTACATCGGACAAACTTCACGAAGTTTAGAAATTAGACAAAAAGAAAATGTTGATGTAAACCACAACAGAAGCATCTCTTCCGGCTTAGCACATCATTTCTGTACATCTAACCACACGATAGATTGGCAAAACAGCTCCATGCCATATCTCGATGACGACTACAGGCATCGTTTATTTAAGGAAGCCACAATAATGTCAATAACCGGCGGAAACCTCAACAGAAATCAGGGTGTAATTCTAAACAGTTTGTGGAAAAACTTGATCCTCTCTCTCTCTCAATCTGAACTACAGCTAGCCAGTAATCACATTACACGTCTACAACGCATGTGTGATAATGAATAAGAACAATAAGTCCTCTCTGTCACGCGAAACCATAGCTGCTAGTTGGTTTACAACGTTTTTTATGTTCCTTTCAATTTGCATTTACTAGTTTTCATATCTCCGTAAACGCCTTGAAAAAGCCACACAGTTTGCTGGCGAAACTGGTAGGTTTTAATATAAGTTTTATTGTAAACTGGTCTGTATTAATAAAATTGTATTTCTATTATAAAATGACCAAATATGTATAATTTAAATAGATGCATTAATTCTTTGAGTATCAACAACAGTTCTTCCCATAGCTGTTTTATTATGGCAAAGAAGTAAGTTATTCATATATGGGTGATAGAGATATTACATAGAGAATCACTTCTTACAATGGTAGAGTACCATTATAAGATTGCTACTAAGTGATTAGATCACATAGGAGCAATCTTATGGCACTCTATGGTTATCTGACCTTCAATAACTGACCCTTGCATGTCAACCAAATTCTGGTAGGACAGTGTAACTATACTTCAATTATCCAAATGGAAAATTGCCTTCCTAATATGGTCAGATAAACAGTAGATTGCTGGACATTGTTAATCTTATAAATATTTAGTTTCTGTAAGACGTTTTGGATGAAGCATTTTCATCTAGAACATTTAGCATTTTACCATTTTTTTAAGCCTTGTTGGAAAATGTAATAGCTAGCAAACACCATTTCTTAGCTAGAACTAAATTAACTGTCCTCTTTATTCTTGTTTTTTACACAGTCTTCTTTCTCTCTTTGTACTTCCTGGAAATTATATTTAAGAGAATGTTTCTTATCCCATTCATGATGTAAGGTATCAATAGGTTCAACCACCTTTCTTTGGAATTGTCATCATGAATATTTGATGAAGAATATGCACTGTATTTAAAAAAAAAAGTGGGAAGGGCAAATACACTGATTGGATGGTAATTAGTTTGTATCATTACAACCAGATGCTCTGTGCTGAACAGAAAATTGCAACAGGTTGCGATATACTAAAGAGTTTATTTAAACTAAAACCTAATGGCAGGCATTAATTATCTTATAGTATAGTATATTAAAATGAAACTATGCTGCGTATTGACATCTTTTCCAATACATAGTCTATAAAACTAGGATTACTGATTGCCATGCTGAATACTTTTTTTTTATCCCTCTGAAGTATATGTTAAATATGCCATGACTGATAAATAGTTAATTCATTTATACTTCTGTGATATTAACAGTATTTTTATCTTGTGTGTACATATTTATGTAAAAATATGAATCACTAGCTGATTGCTCAAGTATTTGCTCAGTAAATATGTTAATACTTATAATTTGAAATTGTTTACTTGTGCCAAATTAGCTTGTAAAAATATTTGACTAATTGTACATATATTTGTAAATTTGGTATTTATTCTACTTTTTTTTATTGTGTTTTATATGAACTTATACAAATTTGCAATTGTTATTTTGAAGCCTTTATGCTGTGAAATAAAGAATTTCTGCTAAGTATGTGTGATTTTTTAGAGCTATAACACAATTTGAATAATGTTTAGATTATTTTCCTTTAAGTTGGGAAAATAACAAGAATGTATTGCATTTTGCAAATAATGTCTTTTCTCCAAATTTAAATATATAATTTAAGTTTGGAGAAAATTAATTTCATAAGGAGCAAGATAAACTTGTTTTGCTAAAAGTCGACAAAGATGATTATTACTTCAATGATATGCACCCTAAGAATTAGTTTTCTTATTTAGATAAGAGTTCTCCATATGTATGGTAATTTTAATCCACAGCAACCTGTGAATCAGTCAAATGATGGTATTTAAATATCGCCGCAGAACTATAAAATTTGTGGCCTGAAACCAGAATGTGTTGAAAAGCTGTTTTGTGGCATTTTTTGTCTGTCTAGCTCTCTCTCCAGAATTTATTTACAGAGGCCTGTAAATAAAAATAATAAGCATTCTAAGTTCAATTCCAGTCACTTACCATAGGAACTTTTTCTAAGCCTTCAAACTGGTTCCTGAGTTTGTCAGTCTCTTGCAATGGGCAAGTAGTTTTTAATCTCACAACTGAAGAAATTTGAATGTCTAAATGACACTATTTCAGAAATCATAATGTGCTCATTACAATTATAATTTGTGCTCTGGTGATGCTGGTTGGATTTTTTTTTTTTACCATGAAGCATTCATGAATAACCACTAATCTGCAGAGTAACCATTTTAAAGGTGTACACTTGTAAGAAAGAAATTTTAAAGTTCTGTTGTCCAACTTAACTCTGAAAATATCACTCATATTATATCCTGGAAAAAAATGAAGCAAACTATGAGTTTGGTTTTAGCTACTTGAAGCCAATCAACAAGAAGTAAAGTGATGGTAGTAATAGTATTAGAGGTGACGTAACTAACTTGTCTATACTCTGGTGATGAATGCTACACATTGGCTTCTATTTTGGTTCACTCCTAGACAATTTAAAACCATCAGATGAAAAGAGTAATGTTTGCTGGCTGGGAGATATCCAAAGTTACTAAGAAATGCAGAGAATTTAGTTGTTGCAGATCAACAGAATCACAATGATCAGCATGCATTTCATACATCCAAGTGGTACACCTAGGGTTTAGGCTTATATGTTGATTCTCCAGTATCGTATATTTTTTAAGGAAATTGACAATGTATTGGTTGATAAATAAACTTATTTACTCGCTATCCTATATTTCGCCAAGGGTACAGCCATGGGCTCCCCTCTTGGCTAACTTTTTCATGGAGATATTCAAAAAGAATGCCCTAAATTCCTACACCCTTAAACCCACTATTTGGCTACGCTGTCTGAACAATGTGTTTGCAATTTGGCAACAAATCGCTAGGACATCCTACACAGTTACACCCTGATAACCAAGAATGTAAAAATTTCAGTTATCATGGTGTAACATGAAAATAAAAATATAAAATCCAATGTAAGTAGCTAATACAAAATACTTTAAGACAAAATATGCTTGCATCCAAGTAAAATAAATATAGCAGAAATTGTTTAACTGAAAAATAAAAAGGGAATCTTATTACAAAAAAGGATATGGGAAAAATAGGTGTTAAGTAAGACAAAGAAGATTAGTGATAAAAATTTGCGTGTGAAAGGCTAGTTTAACACTTGAAAAAAGGAGATTAAAATATTCAAGTAAATTCTAATTTAGTATAGAGGCTAGCTTAAAACAAATGACGATCGCTCAAGGTCAATTCCCGAAGTGAGACGTTGTCACGTGAGAGTCGCGTGCAAGCGAACCGTAGCATGTTTTGGGCAGAAAAATGACACTTTAATTGGTGAATGAGATTGACTCCAGCAAGGGGGGGGGGGGAAGAAATTGAAGGTGCTGATAGGGGCCATGCAGATAAAAGGGTTAGGAACCCACACACACACACACAAGGCTTTTTTTCCCTGAGAGTTTCTTCACGAAATCTTCATATAGGTAACGCGGTTTTCCTGAGTGACGGCGTAGGAGTTATCTCCGTCCAACACAACAAGGAAACAAAGTGTGCAGGAATTTGATTCCGTATTCCTATTGCAAGAGACGAGGAACACCATATAGTTACAAGAAGGAAGAAATTGTCTATGTATCTCATCATTCAGTACTCGTAATGAGGGAAAGAAAATCCATACAGAAGTCCGTGCCCACGTGATAAGTTCCATTGTGATAGAATAGAAGATCCTATGTGTGTCCTTAATTCAAGCACGAAAGGTATAGATCGTGAAAACTAGGGTTCGTCCCAGAAAGGTACTGTAAAATCTTGTATTAATTGAAATCGCATATAGTTGCAATCATTGTTAATTACTGGACAGTTGAAGATATACTAAGACTTTAATGCAAGTCAGAGTAGAGTGAGAGTAAACTAGTTTATATTATTTAAATTAAGGGGATATTAAATCCCACATTGTTTTAAAACCGAATAAGAAACTCAAAGATTGGAATCAGAGAGTTTCATGCCGAATATATAGTAAACTATAAAAGTATTGGCGATTACTAGCGTGAGCTAATCCAAGTAGTCCTAGTACGTAGTACAATCTCGGGCAACTCACAGCAAAGGTGGTAAAGTTCCGATCGCTATTCTTGGTATTTTCCATAATGTAAAAACACATTTCCTAGGAAATGTATGCTGTTATTACATTATGGTGGGAGGTCACCACCCAGACCGGCTTCAGCCTTTTTTTGAGGCTTCATCAGTGAGTAGCTAGACCAAATAGATACCAAAGGGTATAGCGAAAAGAACTTATATACTCTGCTGTACAAGTTGTCAAAAAGGTGCAACCATTAAGTTACTTAAATATAAAGAGCCAATAGGCTTCATTTTGGCGATATAAACATTATTTAAATTAAGGGGATATTAAATCCCGCATTGTTTTAAAACCGAATAAGAAACTCAAAGATTGGAATCAGAGTTTCATGCCGAATATAGTAAACTATAAAAGTATCGGCGATTACTAGCGTGAGCTAATTCAAGTAGTCCTAGTACGTAGTACAATCTCGGGCAACTCGCAGCAAAGTTGGTAAAGTTCTGATCGCTATTCTTACTATTTTTCATAATGTAAAACCACATTTCCTAGGAAATGTATGCTGTTATTATATTATGGTGAGAGGTCACTACCCAGACCAGTTTCAGCCTTTTTTGAGGCTTCATCAGCAGAGTATATAAGTTCTTTTCGCTATACCCTTTGGTATCAATTTGGTCTAGCTACTCACTGATGAAGCCTCAAAAAAAGGCTGAAGCCGGTCTGGGTGGTGACCTCCCACCATAATGTAATAACAGCATACATTTCCTAGGAAACGTGTTTTTACATTATGGAAAATACCAAGAATAGCGATCAGAATTTTACCACCTTTGCTGCGAGTTGCCCGAGATTGTACTACGTACTAGGACTACTTGCATTAGCTCACGCTAGTAATTGCCGATACTTTTATAGTTTACTATATTCGGCATGAAACTCTCTGATTCCAATCTTTGAGTTTCTTATTCGGTTTTAAAAGAATGTGAGATTTAATATCCCCTTAATTTAAATAATGTTTATATCCCCGAAATGAAGCCTATTGGCTCTTTATATTTAGGTAACTAGTTTATATTATTTGATAAGAGTATTATGGAAGGATGTGGACATAAGAAACGGATGGAAAATATACTTTCAGGGACTTTTGAATGAGGAAAATGCAAGGACTCTCAGAGGAGATGGGCAGCCTTCTGATGGGATGGTGCAGAACATCAGTAGAGTGGAAGTGACGGAGGCCATGAAGAGGATGAAAAATGGAAAATCGGTGGGCCCCGACAGAATTCCAGTGGAGGCATAGAAGGCACTGGGGGAAGAGGGAATTGACCTGCTGTGGGACCTGTTCATGAAAGTTTGCCAACAGGAAAATATACCTGAGGAATGGAGGGAGAGTACTCTTGTCCCCATCTACAATGGTAAAGGGGATGCACAAGACTGTAAAAATTACAGAGGAATAAAGTTGGTGTCCCACACAATGAAGATCCTAGAAAGAGTTCTTGATGGTAGATTGAGGAAGGAGGTGGAGATTGCAAAGGAACAATTTGGTTTCATGCCTGGTAGATCAACAACAGATGCTATCTTTGGGTTATGGCAGATGATGGAAAAATATCGAGAGAAACAAAGGGAGCTACATCTGGTATTTATTGATCTGGAGAAAGCATACGATAGAGTGCCAAGGCAAGAAGTCTGGAGGTGTCTGAGGGAGAAGAAGGTGCCGGAGAAATATGTCAGGTTGGTGCAGGAAATGTACAGAAATGTGAAGACAAGTGTTCGGACCTGTTTGGGACAGACAGAAAGTTTTCAAGTAACAGTTGGCTTGCATCAAGGGTCAGCATTAAGTCCGTTTCTGTTTAATATTGTGATGGAGGTGGTAACAGAGGAGGTGAGAGAAGATGCAGATGACATCTTGTTGTGTGTAGATTCAAGAGAAGAAGCGGGATCTAAACTGGAAAGATGGAGAAAAGTACTGGAAGAGAGAGGTATGAGACTGAGCAGAAGTAAGACAGAGTATATGTGTTGCGCAGTGGGCGGCGGCCAGGAGACGGAGCTGGAAGGAAATGTCATCAGGAAGGTGAGAGACTTTAAATACTTAGGTTCAACAGTTGAAGAAGATGGAGGAGCTGAGAAGGAAGTGGGATGCAGGATACAAGCGGGTTGGAGGAACTGGAGGGAGATGGCTGGAGTGTTATGTGATAAGAGGGTGCCGATCAATCTGAAAGGCAAAATTTATAGGACAGTAGTGAGGCCAGCTATGACATATGCTATAGAAACTGTGGCCCTGAGGAAAAATAATATCAGCAGGATGGAAGTAGCAGAGATGAGAATGCTTAGGTGGATGTGCGGTGTGACCAGAAAGGATCGTCTGAGAAATGACTATGTCAGGGGAACAGTGAAAGTTACGAACTTAGGAGCGAAAATACAGGAGGCAAGGTTGAGATGGTTTGGTCATGTGATGAGGAGGGAGGACGAATATGTGGGAAGAAGGGTAATGCAGATGGATGTGCAAGGAAGGCGGAAGCGTGGGCAGCCAAAGAAGAGATGGAGGGAGCTGGTAGAAGAGGACTTGAAGATGAAGAACTTGGATGTGGTGACAGCCCAAGACAGGAAGGTGTGGAAGAGACTCATTACAAACAGTGACCCCACTTAAGTGGGAGAAGCTGCAGAAGAAGAAGTAGTTTATATTATTTGATAAGCATTCATGCGCTAGAGATTTATGTATGCGCATGGTATTTCATATGAGAGTGTCTTAGAGATCAAATGTATGTATGGGCATAGCGAAAGGATAGCTTAATCTATATTGTTTTGCTTTGTATGTTAGATAAGATAAACTGAACATAAATACAAATGTCCATGGTATTATAGCAATATAGAGCATTCTGACTAGTATAAGGTTGTGTTAATTTGTTCCAGGATTATATGTGTATATTTATATGTATAAAATCTGTTATGATGGCATTCACAAATTCCCATATAGGATTTTGCCCTAATACTTGTATTTTGCAATTTTATTCTTAGTATTGAATTGTGTTTTATATATTAGAAATTGAATTGTACCATGTTTATGATTTTAAATAAACTTTTTGTTCACTGATAATACAGTTGTCTGAAATTGCTGCCTAATGCACCACTTGAAAAAAACGTACAAACCTAATCATGCGGGAAATTAATGTGTTAAGTTACGAGATAAAGGGTCATGACTGCTTAATAGTTTCACACTCAGACATATTTTTGTAATTGCTCCTTGTTTTCGAATTATATATCTTAAACTAAATGTCCTGAAAGGTGCAGTATAATATAAATATTAGGGACACTAAGGGGAGAGAAAGCTTAAATATATGAATTTTGTAATATCTCGTGCATAGTTAAGCTTTGAATAAAGATAAAAATAAAGATTCACTTGAAAGGATAAAAGAAAGTTGAATAATCGTAGATAGGGACACAACACTTTCCTTTCCCATTTGAACAGCCAACATCTAAGGATCCAATTCACAACAGTCTGCCCTTCCTAGACACCCTAGCTACAAGACAACCAAATGGATCCCTGACCTTCACAGTCTACAAAAAAAAAAAAAAACACACACAAGTAGATACATCCATCAACAGTCATATCAATTCCCCCCCCCCCCAACAATTTGGGCCTATAAAAACCTTAGTCCACCAGGCAAAATTAATTTGCTCAGATAACAGCACACTTAACACAGAGCTTGCCCACAAACACTTTATTGGCATCTCAGATAAGGTGGACAAGATATTAAACCTATAAATGACATAAAAAGCTAGTAGCCCTTATCCTCTCCCCCAAAGACCAGCTACAACCGCTGGATTTACATGGAGTTTACCAGGTACCCTGCAGCTGCAACCTTTATTATGGACAAACAGGCACAGCCAACATTCTTATAACAGAGCACCAAGATTACTTCCGATTTCACTACTACAGCCATCAGGATTAGCAGATCATGCCGTGGATACCCTGCACAGAATCTGTGGAAAAAGTCACCTTACTCCAAAGTAAGTTCAAGTTCGAAAGACTTTTCCTGAAATCAGCTGCAGCTCTTACCAGCTATCTCAAGCTAAACAAATATGGTTTAATCAGACTTTCCGTCATGTGAGAAACTTCATCTGCAGTCAGCCCAACGACCAAGAACTCCAAACTGAAGCCAATAGGTGGTGTGATTGTAGGACTATAGGTCTCCTGTATTTCTCTGGTTTCTTCACCTTTGTTACTGAAGTGTGCCTGCATGCACGTGTAATACAAGTGTATTTTTCCCTGATGCAGATTTGACTTGTTAATTTCCTTAAAAAAAATATACAATCCCAGTGGTACAGTTAAGTACTGCATGTTTTCCCCAAACACAAATAGTTTTATTTAACTGACTGAAATGTAAATTAATATGCTGTACTCCATTCAGAATATCATGCTATAGTTGTAGGCCTGCAATTAAATACATGGAAGAATCGTATCACTAATTACAGTCAATTCTTACTATAACGAACAACATTATAGGGAAAATAGTTTGTAGTAAACATCAGTGCTGTACTAAATGAAGTTTGCTATACAAGCTCATCTATACAAAATTTTTATAAAAAGAATAGGGTGGAGGTTAATTTTCAATGTGTTTTCTTTAAATATACTGTACATCTTCTGTGGCTAGTAACATTGTACAAAAAAAAATTTAACACTTTTTTATTGCATATAAGACTTAATACAAAGTAATTTTTGTTCTAAATAACAATCAAAATCAAACAAAGGAAATCAACTCAAAGCAGGGCAGTTTTCACACTGAAAATCTGAAAGAATCAGGCTACCATCTCGTTTCTCTCTAGAACGGATAAAAATTAAATTAAATACACTACTAAAGAAAACTTGCATCTTATACTATAATTTAATCTAAAATAAATTAACTATTGTAATTAAAGTACTAATATAAAAAAAAATGTTCAAATATTTTTAGCATTTTATGCTGTACCAAATTCTGATCAGTATGAGTAATCTTGTGTAACCATCAGTGATCTTCAAGACAGGTGTATTATTTACAGCATTTCTTTTTTTTAAGCTCTATGCTTCATTGGAAAATCAGAAGCTGCAAAAATGCAGTTACTACACACTCTGTCCAAAAAAGAAACCGAACGTTTTGAAAATAGAAGAAACTAGTGCCGCCACCTGCTGTATCTTTTTGTTGTCGAAAGCGGCAACCTTCATTAATGTTGTGTCAACTGTTTATGACATTTGTTTCATTAGAAGCCAAGTTATAGTGCCAAGAGTGACAGTGTGTTTTGACAAACGGTCAGAAAATGAGTTTCAAACAGAGAACTGCGATTGACTTTTGTGTTAAACTTGGCAAACATTTTACCGAAACACATCAAATGCTTCAAAAAGCATATGGTGATGAATGCTTATCCCGTACTCAAGTTTATGAGTGGTTTAAGCGATTCCAAAGTGGTCGTGAGACGCTTGAGGATGACGAAAAGCCGGGCTGTCCAAAAACTGGACCGAGCGAAGTTAACATCCAAAAAAGTGTGCGATTTCGTCAAAGAAAATCCGAAATCGTCCATGAGATTGATTGAAGATGAATTGGGAATTCCAAAATCAACTGTGCACAACATTTTGACTGAGGGTTTGGGCCTTCATAAATTGAATTTGCGATTTGTTCTCCACAAGTTGACCGACGACCAAAAAATGTATTGAATTGAACACTGCAAGGACCTCATTAAAACCGCTCATAAGGACTCAGACTTCGTTGAAACGATCGTTACTGGTGACGAAACGTGGTGTGCTGAGTGGAGACCACCAGAAGAGGGGCATCTGATGGTCTCCACTCTGATTTGTTTCTACGATTCCAAGGGCATTATCCACAAAGAATTCGTTTTGCCTGGCCAAATGGTCAATGGCGAGTTTTATCTCAAAGTTTTGAAGCGATTAATAGCGAGAATTCGTCGCATACAGCATGAATATTGTGATGCAGGCAGCTGATCACTTTTTGCACGATAGTGCACCATCTCATCGTTCAAACATTGTGAGACAGTTTTTGAGCAAAAACCAAGTTTGTGTGTTGGATCACTCACCTGATTTAGCACCCTGTGACTTCTTTCTCTTCCCTGACTTCATTTGCCGATAAAAGGAAAGCGATACAACACCATTGAAAACGTTAAAGTGGCAGTAGCCATGACCCTTGACAGTATCCCAAAAACCAATATAAAAAAAGTTCAGTTTCTTTTTGGACAGGTGTATTTCAACAATTCAGGATATTAGGCATGAAACCGTTTTTCAAAAGGCCTCTCTGACATACACTATCCTACCAAAATTCAGAGACCCCCCCCCCCAACCTTGATTATAGTTAAAATATGCAATGTTATAACCTGTAAAGATCAGTGTGTTAGTTCAAAGTAACTTCATTCTTGTAACATGAACAATGCATACACCAAAGAGTTAACAAGCATTTCAGAGAGTAATGGAGAAAATATGCTATTACTTAACAATTAAGCATTAATTGCCAAATTACCTCACAGCTGGCTACATAATAAAGAAGTCCACAAGTGATAACTGAACTCTGAAAAACCTAAAAACAGTGAAATGAGTTGTGAAGCTCTTTGCAAAGGTTGATGTTACATCTTTTTATAGCCACATACATGGTTCCATAAGTATTTCCATGGAATATCAAGATTTGTGCATCAATCATCATAGAAACAAAAATGTTGTAAATTAGTAGAGAATCAAGACACACAGAAAGCTGACAAATGAAGTAATGGAAATTAGACACCAATGGAACAACATCACTGTATATAATCTTCCAGTCTCATCATGAATGTGTTCAGGTACAAAGAGCACTTGCACCTGGATAAGCTATTCCAATGATCATTTGGAAGTGTAATTATGTTAGCATTGCTTCTTATGGCATATGAACAATCAGGACTGTACTATACTGTGGCAATTTTGAAGTGCCAATACTTGTGCCTTCCAGTGCAATAATGCCCCAGGTCACAAAACAGTGATTTTAAACACGTAGTTTGAAGAGCATAACATGTCCACTGACCACTAAATAGTGTAGCGGTCAGTTAACTTTACTGATGATGCTTTAAATGAGAATTAGAGCACAAGTTCCACTATTCGTTAAAGATTAACAGCTGTCTACCAGAAATTAATTGCTCTTCCTATTATGCATTTTACGCTTATTACAGCCAAATGTGGGACAAAATTGTTGAGCTGCTGTCAACAATACTTCGGAGAATGAATAATTTCAAAACATGAAATATGATGTCTGCTAGTAAAGGAGATTTATTAGAGTAACTCCTTAATAGTGAATTTGAAAATGCACTGCTTTGGCTCAGGACTATTTAGTTGTTTGTGGCATACAAATATATTGATTTTCCAATTAGAACAGATTACATGCTGAACTATAAAGCTGAAAATTATGATCGACTAAAAAATCCTATCTTTGGTCTCCTATGGTATCAATTACTGAATAGAAAAAATGTCAGCAATGCATGGGAATCTTTGAAAAAGTGCTTACATGAATGTATCCCTAGAGTTGTGAGAATAAGAGTAAGAGGAGTTATGAAATATATAAAGTGCAGGCTAGAAAAGTAACAAGCATTGTGTGGAAAGCTAAATTGGAGTATGAAATTGACTATGCAGGCTAAAGGCAATCCAAACAAATTTATTATGCCAGAAGCAAAAGTAAGAATGTGGAAGAATAACTTTATTGAATGCAGATGATACTCTAGCATCAGAAGCTAATGAGGTTGTTCAATTAATGAGTGCTTACTTTGTTGAGATGTATCAACCAGGTGTATGTAATATGGTGCACACTGCTACTACATTTGATGAACAGTTAGAGGTGCATGAGAATAAAGCTGAAGAGTAGCATGCTGCATAACCTAGATAAGAATTTAGCAATAGAGACAGATGGAATATCAGCGTATGATAAAGAAATGTTCCGCCAAATTGCTAGGCCTTTACGACTGGAATAGAGCAGCAATTCCCAAATTGTGTTCCGTGGAACCCTAGGGTTCTGCCAATTTCACGTTTGTATAATTTGAGTCTCAGCTCAGGAATGCATCATTGTACCATTGTCCAAGGATGGTGCAAAAACTTACATGTCTAATTACCACCTATCAGTATCTCTGGTGTTGTGATGAAGATTTTAGAGAAATTGTTAAGAACTTGCATACAGAAATGTGTAGACAGACAAGCTATACTCTGTAAGGAACAGCATGGGTTCACTAAAAGACAGTCAGGTTTTAGCAATTTGCTCATTTTATAACAATGTATAGCTGAGTTGGATAAAGGGAATGGATATGCTATGATAGTGTTGGATTTTGCTAAGGCATTTAATAGGATACCACACTGCAGAATATGGGATTGGAATATAAACTCTTGACATGGGTCAGTGGATGGTTGACAGACAGATATCAAAAAGAGATATGTGGTGGGTGTGAATCTGTCAGATTTAAGGTGACTAGTGGTGTACCTCAAGATTCAATCCTTGGGCCAGTGTTCAATTTTTACATTAATGACATTAGGGAGGATCTAACAGGAGATTTGCCAATGATGCAAAGATAGGCAGGTCAATCAGGGATGCCACTGATATCTAGCACTTACAGAATGATTTGAATAAGCTAGAAATTTGAGCAAATGAAAATGGCTATCAGTTTAATGTTAGTAAGTATAAAGTTATGCATTTTGGCATGATGAGATTTCCAACAGCATATTATATTTGCAGAGTTATGCTACAAGAAACTGATGAGGCTAGGAATCTTGGCATAATGGTGGATAGGAACTTGAAGTCCAAAGGTCACATAGCAAAAATTGCAAATACAACTCAGAGGATAAATACAAAGTCATTTTTCCTCTTTATAAGGCCTTGATAAGACTGCACCTGGACTACTGTATGCAGATTTGGTCTCCCAAGAAACTGTGGAAAGGATGCAAAGAAGAGTTACAAAGATTATATCAGGATTATGGGATTTAGATTATGAGAACAAATTGAAGGTATATTGATCACAGACTCTGGTTAACAGGAGAAAGAGATGACATGATAGAGGCCTATAAATTTCTGAATAGGTGTTATAGGATATTGTCTGATGAAATTTTTTGTTATAAGGAAAGTGGGGGATGGGTCGGGGGAAAGAGAACACTGAAGTTAAGTTTGTTTGCAGTCAAGAAAGGGGTAAGAGCTAAGTTTTTCTCTCATAGAGCAGCAAGCACATCTAGAGCGAATGAGTTTGATGGAAGGAAAACTACTTGTTTGGGTGATGTATAGACTCCCTAGAGGTCTCAGATAATAATGATACCAATTTAGTAAAACAACATAATTTTTCAACCTACAAGCTTAGGTTGGAAGTTTGTAACTGTCTTTAGTTAGTAGAGATTTTGTCATTGCCTTTATGTGAAACAAGGCCTAATTATTCAACAGCTGAAATAGCTTGAAGAGGTTGATTACTGTTAGTATACTAACAATAACCAAAACGTAAAGTACTATTGCTTTACAACCTTTACTTTACCTTTCATTTTTACATTCACAGGGCCTAAAATTTAACCTGCTTAACTCTAGTTTCAGGCTGTTACTGATCTGTCACTTCTAATGAACCAAGAATCAGCTTGCAAAATCTACCGTGTCAAATCCAATTACTCCTAGAATACAAGAATAGCAGAAAACAAAAAAAAAAAAAAAAAAAAAATCCTGTTACATATCATCATAATAAATAAGGAAAAGCTTTCCTCCTTATTGTGCGTGATCAAAGTCAGCCACTTAATTTAGTATTGTGTGTTTTTATTTTAGTTTATATTAAGCAAGTCTTAAAATAATTAGAACTTATGATTTATATGAAGATTCAAAATTTGCAAAATATAAGTTGCTATTATTTCAAATGTGTCAACAAAAAAAAGAGCATTAAATATCCATGTAATTGACAACAATTTAAAGACATTAATATCAAATAAGTGGTCTTTTAATGGATCTACTTTGAAATTTATTGGAGCCTTTCAAGAAAATTACCAAAACCATTATAAGTTTAAATTTTGCTTTCATTTCAGAAGCACTTCCAGCTATTAAAACTGAAAATGTATTTATTCAAAAGATTAAGATAATTTTTTCAAAGCTGGAGCAATGAAAAAATTTCTCTGTGAAGAAATTAACAGAATAGATATTTCTATATTAGATCCAAGATTTAAGCAAACTTTTTTTTTAAGTCAGACAGAACTGCTTATGTTTAAAAACATTCTAATTTAATGAGGAATCAGATTCAGAAATATCACATGATGAAAGATAAAATAGTAGTAAATTATTATGGATGGTATCTTGACAATATCACTTATACTGCTGCATTGCCATTAGGCCAAAAGCAAATTATCTGTAGAAAAACAGTTTAATAAACCTTTTGAAATGATTCATTAATGTGGTGGAAAGAATGGAAAATCACACTCCATTTTTGAGTGTAATAAGAAAATTTCTTTTAGTATCAGCTATCTGCATGTACAATGAATTTATAATGTAGAAAAAGAAGTTGACTTTTTTTTTTTAATGCTTTGGTCAAATATTCAGTATTTGGTTTGTTTGACTAAATCATGCTTCAGCACACTCCTACTTGTTTCATTTTTGCTAGCCAAGAAGTAATAAACATTAACAAAAAAAAAAGTGCTAAGCACAATTAGCAGAATGCCATTTGTAGGTTTTAAGGACTAAATTAAATCCAACAGAGTGCCAAAAAATGTGAGCATGAGTCATTTTTACAACATATTAAGTGTTCTAGGATTAAGATCTAGAGCATTTTGAAATTAACAAAAAAAAAACATCCTTTTCTCCTCCTATGCAAGCATCTGGTACCTGAAGATCAAAAATGGAGGCCTCCTTTTCCAACACCTATAAGGTCACACTGTTGAGCTAATATCAACCAGAGCCATTTATGAAATGGAAAACTATTTGATACATCAGTTAACCAAAGTCTCCAGATAATTTTAGTGGAATTGAATTGGGGGGGGGGGGGGGGGGGGGAGAGAACCTCTTCTCTTCTGTATCCAATCAGCTACCCCATAAAAAAAATTATGTCATAAAATGTCAAAGTTTTCCAGAAGAAAGCTGGAGGAAATAAGACTACTGATTGATGACACTGTTCTAGTAGGGAAGCAGTGAGAGTGCCCAAACAGATCCCCTGCCATATCTCTATGCATGTAATCAAGGAGATTAACTTTCTGACTCCATAGAGATGGTGGACTCGTTAGATCAAGTAGGCAGGCTTGATGGGATGATAAAAAATATAGTTAGAGTATTGATGGTATGCTGCAAAAGATACACCTTTTGGATAATTAAGGATGATTCTTGGAGTATGGTGGCTACTCTTCTAAGCATAACAACCAGACCAGTAGCTAGGTGGTCTGTGGATGATTTCATGCCGATGCATCACACCTGAATGATGTGCCATAGGGAGCAGCAGCCACACAGTCTCGATGGCTGCCTTAATGCTTCCATTCTAATGGCCTCATTGCCAGAGCAATTGCACCACCATTAACAGCACGAAAGACACTGCAGCTAGTGCAACCTTTCAGTGCACAAGGCACAAACAGTATTATTGCAGTGGCTAGACTGGATTCTTAGAGGCATTTAGTCATCCAACAGCAAGGACCTAAAAGTGTTTTAAGTCCACACTTGACCAATGATGACAACTTCTAACACCAGGTAAGGACTTTGCCAATGGAACATCGCACCTTAATCTAATAATTGAGAGGTGTTGACATAGCATCAACACCTCTCCAAAACAATAGCAATGCTTTGTTTTAATTAGATTCCCGTGGTATGTGCCAGTTCCAAGTCAAATTTTAGTTGACAGCAAAAACAGGTGCACCAGATGGACCATCAAGCATACAGCATGGATGAGACACTGTACGCGAAGGCCCTATGCTGGTTTGGGCTCAACTATTCCATCACTGAACAGTTTTGCCCAGTGTGGTGCCATGCCTACTTTGTACCCCAGTTCTGAGAGCTAATCCTCCCAAGGTCTGTCTTGCTGACTTCCCTTACCTATGTTATTCTCTCAACTACATAATGAAAAACTTTAATAACTAAATATTTCATGACAACATTTTGCCAGCTCCCAGAGCATTATCTAGGCATTTAAAAGACATACCTAATGAACATCAAATTACCTGAGGAATAAAGGAAAAATTGTGTAATGGATACAAGAGTTGCACTCCCTATGGTGATCTGTAATTAGTGTTTTTCAGCCTGAAAGGAAGATAAGGTAATGTGCTAAAATTTGTTTGATCTATCAGTTCTGCTGCAGTTTTCAGGATCCTGTAAAAATTTGATCACTTCTACTGAATGATTATTTATGGCATCTTCATGGAGTCCACAGACTCGTCGCGGGAGACCCAAATCAACCATCATACACACAAATCCTATTATATCTCTCCTTGAATCCATTTACCATCAGGGAACTCACAACCAATTCTGGCAATCCATTCCACTCACTTACCACACAAAAAATCTGGTCAGCACACCCCTACTAACCACACTCTTACACAACTTTCACGGATGGCCCCTAGTTTCTCTATTTGTCATATATTGAAAAGTTTCTATCATGTCCCCCTTTTCCACCTATCAACTAAACTTTGTAATCCACAAACCTTCAGCCTATCCTTGTAGGGAATATTCCACAGACCTGTCACCATCTTGGTCACTCATCTCTGAATCTTTACGACCAGCTCCTGGTCTCCAGGAAAACCAGGTGACAAAATCTGTGCACAATAGTCAAGATATGGCCGAATTATAGCCTTATAAAGAGGGTTAATAACTTCCTTATCTTTACTTTAGTGTATTTTTCAATGTCCAAGTAATTCACTGAGCTATTTTACCAAATTTTGCAATATGCCCTCTGAACTTTAACTCTTTGTCTACCATTATCCGCAAGTCCCTAGTCCCATCAATTTCTGGCAAACCAATACCATCAATATGAAATACCATATGCAACTTTTTCAACCTAAAGTTCATATTTGCAACATTAAATTGACAATCGTTATCCTTTTCCCACAATGCCAATTTATTTAAATGATCCTGCAGAATATTTACATCACCTTTATCAACTCTTGCTCTCCCCAGCTTTGCATCAGCAAACAACTGGATATCCCCCTCTTAAATCTTTTCCCATGTCATTGATATACAAATTAAAGAGTAGTGGCCCTAGTACCAAACCCTGAGGTATTCCCCTAGTCACCATCATTCTCCTAGACTCCACCTCACCATATACTACTCTCTGGTGTCTGTACATCAGCTATCCATGCTACTAGCCTCATATCCATCCCCATCCTCTCCAGTTTTTGTAACAGTTTTCCATGTGGTTTGAATCTATTGCATAAATCATGCTTAAAACTGCAAAAACTTCACAGAAGTGGCACACATCCTACAATATCCAGAAAACTCCAAAAGCAATGGTCTGGAAGATGACTGACATGAGAAAATAATTATTTAATATCAGAATTTTTTGTCAACATTTAATAAGTGCCTTCAGAATGAAGTGAACAGAATAGAAACATGCATAACAGAAAATTTAGCAATGGAATATCAGTTCATGAAACACAGTCTTCAACTTATAACAGTTCTGTTCCAAATCCCATCATAAATCAAAAAAGATCAGAAGTCCTTATATGAACCATAAGGATATGCTAATAATTAACATGCCTGAATACTGAAATGTGTAGGTCTGTTTTGTTGTTTTTTTTAACTAATTTTATTTATAGTGAAATAATAGATGTACAAATTATAACAAAATTGTATACAGTACTGTACTGTAATAAATAATGAAAAATGAACAATGTACATGTTTCATTATTACAATGTGCACTGACCAGTAAAAAATAATCATAGGAAACAAATGGAGCAAGAGTAATCTGCAAATCTACTGCTTTATTATTAATCGTCATGTATGGACGATTCATTGGAAGAAGCAGGGAAGCTAAGTCATCGACAACAAATTCTTCAAATTCATAAACCACAATAAAACATTATGACAATGGTTCACCAGATGCATCAGATGTAGAAGATCTAGGCTCATCTTCAGGGGATGAAGTAACAGCAGGAGTGGACTTTAAAAATTTGTGCATTACATCCAAATTAGTCTGCAGTTTTGCCTTTTCTTTTCTGCATAAATTTCTCTGTAGCAAGCAACTGCAGCTTGCATCATTCTTACTTCACTAAATCTCTATATGTTGTTGGGATCCATTTCCTAAAACAATGAAATTGCCTCATCAATTGAGGCAACTGCCTATGCCAATTTTTGCACTGAAAACTTTTCTGGGGACTCAGCTTCTTTCTCTCTGCAATTTCTTGTGTTTCTGGCTCCACAAGGACTTCATTTGAGAGCTTTTTTCTACAACTTCCACTAGCTGCTCTACATCTTCATTGTTAATCTCCAGCTATTTAGCTGGTAGCACTATCTTGTCACCAATCTCTTGCAATACTTTGTTTGTCAAATCATGTATGACCATATATTTTCAACAGCATCTTCCAAACACCAGTTATACACCTGCTGTCACCTCACTCCATGCTGCATCTATAATCTTCATGCAATGCAAGATATTATATTCCTTTCAAAAGTCTGAGTATTATTTTTTCACTCAATAGCAGTAATAGCCTGAGCAAAAGTATTTCTTGTAAAGTTTTTACAATTTTAAGCATGATTTATGCAATAGATTTGAACACTCAGACAGAAGTGACAAAAGGAGTGGACTTTAAGAGATATATGCCAAATAATATGCCATGAAAGCAACACAACCTGGTCCATGGGTTGCAGGAGTAAAGTGATATTCAGTGAATGTGTTAAGCTAGTAAACACTTAAAATGCCCTGTAGAGCAAATTTGTTGGTTACTGAGGAAACAAGGAAATCTTGTGAAAGTTGAAAAGCTATTCAAATACCAAATGGGCTTGGTATTTGAATAGCTTTTCAAGTATATTCAAATATGCCTCTGATATGATAGGAAACACTTGATGAATGACTGATGACAAAAGACTCATTGAACCTCTTAGATAGGAAGGTAGATGCACTTATGTTTCAAGCACTTCAGACTGAAGAAGCCTATGAGAATAGGCAAAATCTATTATATTCATTTTTTTTTTGCATGTAAGTTTGTGAGAAATAGGTTCTTTGCATGGAGGGTGGTTGGTGATTGGAATGCATTGCTTGAGTGTGTTGTGGGTGTAGACACATTGAATCAGTTTAAGGCACGGTTGGATGAGCATTGTGTGCAATAGTGTGACCTCCCACAATGAGTCTCCGACTCCATGGAAGTCAAATGTTAATAATAAGTTATCTGTGTCAATTGTTTTCCTATTCATACAGATTTCTTGGCTTAAAGTGATGCTCGATTTTAAATAAATTTTTTAGTACACAACCATATCTTCCCTTCAATCAAAAAAAGCACCAATTACAGATCACTCATCATCAAATTCCTGACATGTACCCTCAAGGGGTGTACAGGATATGATAGTAGTACATGAAAAATTTACATCATTACTAACTTCCTATCTACAATTTTCCTCCAAATCAGTCTGTTACTTGTCAAGACTCCAACATTATCAGATCTTATATTTCTATCGTCTAAGGCACTTTGCACAATATCAATCCACCTATATCTTGGTCTTCCTCTGGGTCGTTTTCCTGCCAACCTGGCAGAGAACACTTGTTTTGCTAATCTTTCCTCGCCATTCTGTTTAAATGACCATACCACCTGAGATTAGCTCTGCTAACGCATTCCTGAATGCTGACAATGTCAAGTTCTTTCCTAATATCCTCGTTTTTAATATGATATTGCCATTGATGCCATCTGTTCACGCCTCTAATATCTGCGGTCTCTAGTCTTTGATCAAGTGTTTTACTTCTGACCCAGCTCTCAGATCCATAAGTTAAAACTGGTTTGAATACTCTCTTGTATATGGTTAATTTAGTGTTCCGACTAATTTCTCTCTTATTCCATATGAATTTATTCAATTGACTTCCTACCATACCAGCTTTGTTGATTCTCTTGTCTATCTCCATATTTAATTTACTATCTTCAGTAAAAATACTGCCTAAGTAGCTGAAATGTTTTACTTGTTCTACAGGTTCCCTGTTCACAACACAGTTGACATTTTCAACAATTCTACCTATTTTCATTGTCTTTGTCTTTTTAATGCTGACCTTCATACCATATTTATTACAACAGTTATTCAATTTAGTCAGGGAATCTTGCAAACTTGTAGCAGATTTATTTAGAAGTATAACATCGGCCGCATAAAGCAAAGAGCTGACATTAACATCTCCAATTCTTACAGATCACTCTTGCATCCATAATGTTTCTTGTCACCCAGGTCATTTCACCCCCCCCCCCAAGTATATCTTACAAGTGTACAAAATGTTGACTTCAGTATGGGAATTTGAATAAGAAAACACATCGTATCAAAAAACAGTCATTCTCTGAAGGTGCTATTTAAAAAAGAAAAATAATGTTAGGCCACTTCTAAATTAGAGGCAACCTATTTTCTTTTAGCATGCAAGAAGCTTTTTAAGAAGATAACATGATTATTGCAATATAACAGAAATCACAATTATTACTACTTCCTAATGAAATCCAATTACTTCAAAGGATAATAAAAAATTTGAGAAATTTCTTTGAACTGGAAGAAACTACAAACTGCTAAGTTCACCACCTCACATTGTAGACTTAGCTCATCTATCCTTCCATACACATTCAACTTCTCAATAAACTTCCTGCTTGATAACTTAGTTACTTCATATGTAGTGTGCAAGGATATGAACACAAATGCCTCTAATACACCTATCTTAAAAATTTGAAATGTACGTTTTTTTTTTTTTTTATATATTGTTTCTGTCATTTCAGCTTAATTAAGCAAAATAATAATAAAAAGGCTAATTTATACTTACGCTTCAGATGCCAAATAGTCAAGAACTGTATTCACTTTAATAAAGGGGATTTCATTTACTTGTGCCAAATATGTATAGAGATCTTTAAACACTAAAAAAGACATCTTTAAACCTTCATTACTATCTTCATTGAGAAACTCGCATATTTTACCCATAGTTTCTTTCATGTTCTAAATGGGTTAAAAAAATTAACTATGTATATCGTAAATGGACATTTCAAGAATAAAGACATCCAAAAAAATAAATAAATAAAAGAAGTCTGAAATAATTATATTAAAAAAAAAAAAAAAGCAAGCAAAATTAGTTCAGTATTTCAATATTAATTACCTTGAACAGATCAATATTTCCCAACCATATTTCCACCCTACATCTTCCTTTAGTCATCAGCCATTGCTCAACTACAAAAATACTAACCAATTATACATATAGACAAATCAAGCCAGCATACACATAGAATTTACAGACTAAAAAAAAGTATTAGTGGGTGATAAATTACTGTGAGTAGACAATAAATATGGTGTCGATGATGTAGTAGGTTAGGTGAAGTGGTGTGCCATTCTGCAATGAGCCCTTGAAAGTGTCATGTAATTGCTGTGGATGAACTTGCAGAAGGTGAGAGCTGCAGGTTATTCGGTTTCAGCCTAATTTTTTTAGTGATTTCACTTTTATTATACAAAATATATCACTGAAAGTTGATAAATATTTCTGATTAAAATCTAGCATATTAAAAATTAAAACTTCAAAATAAGCAAAACAACACAAAATGAATTAGGGAGAGATGTCACTGCTGAAACAGAGTAGTCACTCTTGACATTAGTTAAATAAAAGTGCTAACTTTACACATGCAAAGTAAATAATGATTTATATGAAGACAATATTTTAAGCCTCCCATAAAAATTGATTTTTAAACTTTCCTTATTCAGAGGTCTTATGTAGCTTGATCTAACAACCAGAATGTCACCAAATCTGGTTGAGAGACTAATCAAGATATGGGAAGGATTCCACGCACAAAAAAAAAAGTTCAAAAAGTCACTGATATGGGGAAGAGGGAATATAGTGCTGTACAATTTTAAAAAAAAAGTATTCAAATGGACAGACAAATGAATAACAAAGACTAAACAAATAAAATATTATCTTTATGTCTTGTTATGATAACACAGCAATAAAACACTTAATGTCAATTTAATTTAGCACAGTAATTATGGTGTTACAGTTACTGGAGCATAAGTATTGTCACAAACATGTTGTACAACTCAATGTGCTTGAGTTGTACAAGTACAACTCAAGCACATTAAGTTTACCTATGAAAAAGAGGACTTTGTTCCATGTGTCCACCATTCTCGTCGACCAAAAATTGCATCCTGTGCACATCATTTGTTACAGCAGAACATAACATGTCTAAAGAAATGTTCATCACAGTCCATGATACATTGTCCTTTAAGGCTGCGAAGTTCGAGATACTGCCACAATAGACGTTGTCAGGTAACCCTACAACCAAAAATTGCGTGGGGTAATATCAGGGGAGCAAGGCAGCCATGCAACTGGAAAGTGACTAATCACTCTTTCTTCTCTGGTGTGATGCCTTAGAAGCTGCTGAGTTGTGCAATGTGAGGAGGTGCTCCATTTTGCATAAAAATGGTCTCATCCAGACATCGTCATGTCAAACTGTTCAGCATATCATGATATTTCTGTGTGGTAATGGAACAAGTACTGGTCCTGTCAAGAGTGATGTCCTCAAAAAACATGCCCCTATTATAAAATCTGCCATGAAGCCACACCGAATGATAATTTCTGGTGAATGTAATGGGAGTTCCTGGAGTGCACAGGATGATTTGGAAGCCCAAATTAGACAAATTGGGGTATTTACAGTCCCATTCAGATAAAAATGCACTTCTTCAAGCATCTTCACAGCATTTTCCAAGGCCAAGCATCGTCGACTTCAAATCTAACCAGAAACGTCAGAATAAATGTGTCAGTTACTTATCATAAGCATCGTGTAATAGCTGCTACATGTGGCTGATCTTGTATGGATAAAACTGTAATAATTTTGCTCAAGACTTTCCATACCATGGAATAAGGGATCCCCAATTGTCGCACTACTCCATAGGTGCTGCTACTACCAGCAACATTTTTGTGTGATGTGTCGAAAAATCACTGTGGCAACTTCTTCAATTACCTGTGGTGTCACTGGTTTCCATCCTGTTTCTTCAAAATTTGGAATCATCAATCTAACTGCATTAGCTGACAGAGGCTTTATGTAAGCTCTGGTGGGTTCTAAACTCACAAAAAAGCAGCTGATGCATTGCACTTGTTAAGGTAAAATGAGGCACATGTTCAACACAACTATCAATAGGAATGAGTTTGTGAAGTTTTCTCTTTACTTAATAGCTCTTGTGATGCAAGCAAAACAGGTGTCCAACTTCATTTTACGCACAAAAATGTATGGCATTGTTGTAGCCCTTCCTGGGCTACAACAATGCCATATTCCACCTATCGACAACTTTCCAAATTAACTTTTTTTTTTTTTTTTCAGAATCCTTCTTCCGTATCTTGATTAGTCTCCCTTCCAAATGGTGAAATTCCAGTTGTTAGATCAAGCTACACAGGCTCTGAATAGGGGATGCTTAATTATGGCCACACTGTACTTTTTTCCTTAAAAAATCACTGGTAATACAATGAATTTCTATTCTGTTATTTTAATGAATTTTTTGGGATTCCAGTTTTGGAAAAAGTATTAAATGAAATTAAGATAGAACAACAAAATAAGAAAGAAAAAGAACTGTCCTAGATAGTTGTAGGAAGTTTTTTCACTTGATTAAAAATTAAGTTTTCCAAGAAATTATATTCTTGTTTAATTCTTCATCGAAGTGTAAGCAAACATAGTTCGCACGTGAAATATCTTCACGATTAAGCTACTTTAAATAGATTGATGACTTCATATTAATTGCCTTAGCATCCCTTAATGAAAAACACTTCCTTTTGGAAGTGTATATTGCTATGCATTATGGGAAGGGTTGCTACCAGACCAGTTGCAACCTTTATTGTGGTCTCATCAGTGAGAGCCAGACCCAGAAAACATACTAAGGTTGAATTAAAGCAAAAGTCATATTTCCTATATACATGAGACCTCAGTAAAGGCCTAAACTGGTCTGGATAGTAACTCTTCCCATAATGCACAGCAATACACTTCTGAAAGGAAGTGCCCTTTGTATTAACGGATACTAAGGAATTAACATGAAGTAATCAGTCTCTATATACAAGTAGACTAGTTGTGAAGATACTTCATGTGCAAACTATGTTAGCTTACACTTGAATAAAGGATTAAGCCAGAATCTAATTTCTAACCAAGTGAAAAAAAACTTACTACAATTAACTCTGATATACCTTTTTACCTTGTATATGAGAAATATGCAACTTCTGCATTAATTCAACCTCTGTATCTACTGGGCCTAGATCCTACTGATGAGACCTTGGTTAATGTAAAAAATGGTCTAGGTAATGCAGAGCATACTGCCTTTCAGAAGTATTTATTGTCAGGAGGGGTATATTCTTACTTTTTGTTTTTCATGTAATCCTCTCAGTTATATCATAAATTTCTCCCTCTCTTAATGCATAGATAATGTATAGATACTTCACATGCAAACTTTGATTGCTTACATTTGGATAAAGGATTAAGCAAGAATATGATTTCTTGATGAGCTTAATAACTATCCTAGTTTGGGGTATTCCTCAGTTTTGTTTTTGATTCTTCTAACAATGGCATCAGCATCCTGGAGTTCCACAACATGATGAGATGTCTTCGTGTTGACTGCAGTTCAGTTAAGTTAAAAAGTTTCACCTCTCCACCCTATAGGTTATTTCAACTACACTAGAGGAAGTTTTTCATAAATGAAAACTGTTATAATGAAGACAGTGAAAGGCATAGGTGTTAGATGAGCTTTGTACCAACAAACATTGCTATACAAGGGGGGGGGGGTATACATACCAATATATTTTACCACATGTTCACTTAGTAGTCAGTGTAACAATAAATATGTTTTTAAAGATTCAATATGATATGCTGAGTTTCTGCTGACTACATACTTATCAGAGGGATGTGACTTTCTGGGAGGGAAGAATGATTACTTACAAATATTAAGAGAGATGATATGGATCTGGAGAAAGGATGGTTAACTTATACTTATAAGATTTTTTTTTTTTAAATATTTCTCATTTATTAATATACAGTAAGTCCCAACTTACGGATTTCAGTTGCATAGATTCGTAGATATGTAGTTGCAGTACTTCGACATAGGCTAGCAATGCCATCTGTCAAGCACCAACTCTGAACATAATAGATGGCGTTCCTTGTAAGTTGACAATGATAGAGCTGATGTATCATTGCCATTTTGTTTGTTTCTACCTTGAACACAAGATGTGTCTTAGTGAAAGCACACAGTACATATTGAAAATAAAATATAAACCCTATACCTGAGAATGCACAAGTGATGAGGATAAATACACGTGTGTTCACAGTGGTAAGAAGTGCATTATAACTATGAAGACTTAAGTAGATATTATTAAAGACATGAAAAAAAGGGAATAAAAGTTCATCAGACATTGTTGCATGACAATGAATGAATGAATTGACTGTTAGACAATACAGCATTTTTTACCCTCCTAATACATTGATAACATATTCTTATACTTTAAAGAAAAACTTTTCTTTGCCATTCTACAGTTAACAAAATTAACCATATATACATACACACAAATATAAGTTGTATAAATTAATAGGGGTTGATGAAAAGCCAAACGGCTATTTTTTTCTGGTGAAGTTAATTAAATTAAGGGGATAAAATCCCTTATTATTTTACAGCCAGTATGCGAAACTCTAAGATCAAAAACTACGATCTAAGAGTTTCATGCCGACGAACTATCGGCGAATCCAAGCATAAGTGACCACCTGGTAGTACCACGCCAAGGCAACTCGAAGCAAAGGTGGAGCAAGCTCCCTCACTATCCTTGATATTTTCTCATAATGTAAAAACACACAGCTCCTAGGAGATGTAATATTGCTTTACATTATGAAGAGAGGTCACTACCCAGACTGGTTTCAAACTTTTTTTGAGGTCTCATCAGTGAGTAGCTAGACCTGGATGATATCAAAGTTTAAGTGAAAAAACTTGCATACCTTCACTATACGAATGCCAGAAAGGTGTGCACATATATTATATTATAACTAAGATGAAAAGCCAAACGGCTATTTTTTTCTGGCGAAGTTAATTAAATTAAGGGGATAAAAATCACTTATTATTTTACAGCCAATATGAGAAACTCTAAGATCTCTAAGAAACTCTATTAATAGGGGTTGTATAAAATAAATTAATCATGAATGTCCACCAAAAGTACTATTGTTTAACTTTGTCAATTTATCAGAAATATATGTTCTGAAGAAGAAGCTTATAAAATTTAAATTTTATCTAAACAGCTTTTTTATCAGCAGGCCTATATATTTATTTTGTGTTTCACCAGGTACACATTTGAAATAAAGGATTAAGTTTTCAAGCATCCATATAAAATCAGACCAAGATATATCCTTTTCTATTTTATTATCAATGTGCATGTGTGTGTGTGTGTATTCAATAAGTATTTAAGGAGAAAAAAAAAAAAAGTATGAAGTCAAACTTCTAACGATGCCTATAAATACTCAGTTAAATCACAGAGTTATGTGTTTACATCTAACTTTGCAAAACAACTGCAAAAAAAATTTAATTATTTAGGAACTTAAACAAAATCTTATCCTTCACTTATAAAATGAAGATTTTTTAAGTTTGCATATGCCAAGTTTAATTACTACAAAAAAATGTCCCTTCCATTCTCTGCAGTCATCTTGAGCAATCTGATTTTATCAGAGTTCTTTTAGGAGGATGAAAAATAAAATAAAACACAACAGCAGTTACTTATTCACCATTACCCAAAGTGAAATAAAATCCATACATCAAACAGAGTATTTCAGAATGAAATTTCAGACCAACTTTCATAAGGCTATATCAATTCGGATTACATATAAACAAATACAAAACAAAAATAATGCATATTAAATACATCACCATAAAGCCAGTACAAATGGAACACCAAAAATTGATTTAGTAACCTCTTATGTTTACCAGGACAAAATATCATAATAGAGAGAGGCTGAGAAGAACAAATTATATGTAGAATTCAACTTGGTTGGATAGCCTTTGGAGAACATCATGAAGCACTCAAAGGAAACATTCTAATCTGCCTTAAAGTTGTATGCGTATATGTATATGGAAGTGAAACCTTGACTTTGACTAAAAAATTGACCAACAAGTTGGGGATTACCCAGAGGAGAATACAAAGATCATTACTTGGTATTACTATTCTAGATAGAAAGCAATACTTAGGTCAGAGTTCAGACTATGATGAGAGACATTATCAGTCATTAAAAAATCCAAATGGCAATGGGCAGAACATATTATTATTATGTGACACCTCCAGGGAGTCCAAAGACTCATCAAGAGAGGGCATCTACTCTACAACTTCACCACCACCACCACAATGAACTGCAACTACACCAACGCCATTTCAGCCACCACCACTAGTATTTTCAGAGACAATCAGAAGCATTCATGCCCACGGTGGGATTCAAACCTGCAGCCTTTTGGCTGGGGAACGGATAAGCTAATCGCTCAGCCAACCAGGTTGGTGATGGATATTGCAAGAAGTAACACTCAAAAATGGACAAAATTGATCTCCGAATGGTATCCCAGAGATGGAAATAACTACAGGAAGGCCAAAGAAACAGTGGAAGGATGAGATTAAAAAGAATGGCTGGAACTCAGTGGTATAGTAGAAAGGTATGACTAAATGGAGGACTTTTGGGGAGACTTCATCCAGCAGTGGACAGAAAATAGCTGAAGAAGATATCAATTCAGTCACAAGTCTTTTCAACTGTGTTTCATATAAAAACAATCCCTGTTTATACACATCTTAACCACAGTAACAACTGTTTATTACCATCGTTCAACTCTGTACTAATCAATAACAGAAATTGAGAATATTTTGGAACATCCTTATGTTTTGATAGCTGTCAGATAAACAGTTGTACTATGTGATCCCCTCTTAACCAACTACAAAAGATTTACCAACAATATGGTAAATCTTCCACAAAAATGATCAACTTCTTAAGTGAAAGTATATATATATATCATTCCCACACACTAGAAGTTACAATGCATACAACAAATAAATACCAAGTGTGGGCTCGGATTTTGAGCCAAGAAATATATTAATATTCTTTCTGAAGAGCTGGAGGATGTAGTCTTTGAGGAACACTTTTAGGATAGGGCCATTACGTTGAAATGAGGTAGATGGAATCAAAGATGAATGGAAGTAGTAAGTTCAGTAAGTCAGCAATTCAACTGCAAAGAGATGCTGGACAGCTGTTGCTCGTGTTCTATAGGTCTAGTAGAAACAAGAAACACATTGGATGAACAGGTGCCCATGGAAATATCTGAAGAAGAGATGATGGGTGAGAGAGAGAGAGAGATTGGGGGGGGGGTGTCAATCAGCTGAACTGACCTCTTCTGAACAGTATCAAGAATTTTTAGAGGTTTTAGATGAATCATCCCCAAATGTCTGAATAGTGAAATTGGAGAGAATACACAGAAAAATGTAAAAAAGCAAAGCACTGTGTAAAACTAGCTAAACAAGTCAATGTACAGTGTATGCATGCTAGTTTAAATGTTTCTAGTTAAATTTTATTTGTAAAATTATTTTTTGTGAACTGTCTTAATGATATAGAAAATCTCAAATGCAATTCTGATTTCAAGTTATACAGTACATATAAATCTTTATTTGCTTTTGAAAATTACATAAATTATTTGGTTTCTGCACCCAATGACTGCTTTATAAACAGGTATTACCACGTATTTTCTGCAACAACTGAAAATCTGAAAGAGGACATTAGGACAATATATTTAGTTAGATACTGTATATGACACTACAACAGAAATTTCAGATGGCTCTTACATTAACTGTCACTAAATACACTACATAGATATTCGACTTCCTCAGCTCAGCTTTTAACTCTTGCATCCTGTGAACTGCATTCACTTGCTTTACCACTTTCAGTTTCTCACATACTGGTACCTATGATCTCTTCTTTACCATGATGATACCCATGAAAGCAACCATTAAATCATTATACAGAAATCTCTCACTTTTACATGGTTTCAAATAACAGTTTTGGAATGAACATGGTTTAATAAATTGATAACAATGCATTTAAACATGGGTTAACAATTCATAACATGTTCACACTGGTCCCGGTTCTGGACAAAACTTCTTGGACTGTCCATGGCACTGAGGCTAGGCATAGCTTTCTTGTATCACTAAATGCAGTACAGAGATGCCTAGCCTTAAGACCATGGACAGTCCATGAAGTTTTGTCCAGAACCTGGATCAGTGTGAATAAATGAATGTTAAATGAATTGTTAACCCATGGTAAATAAATTGTGTTATCAATTTATTAAACCATGATTCCAAAACTGTTATTTGAAACAGTGTAAAAGTGAGGGATTCCTGAATAATGATGTAACAGTTGCCTCATGGATATCATGGTAAAGAAGAGGGCATAAGTGCCAGCATGTGTGAAAGTGGTAAAGCAAGTGAATGCAGTTCAGGATGCAAGAGTTAAAAGCAGAGCTAAGGAAATTGAATGGAAAAGTACAAAATAATTAAGTAAATATAAATGAGAGAAAGAAAATGAATGATGCAAGGGTGCCACTACTAGAAAATGAAAGGATGTACATGGTCTGTTTCAGGAGGGGGAGATAGAGAGTGACAAGAGGTGGTGGCTCATTCATAAAGGCTGCACTGAATGCAGCTCCAGCATTGAGTATACCAGCCAGTACTACTCGCTAGTATACTCAACACTGGAGCTGCATTCAATGCAGCCCTTATGGACAAGCCACCACTGGTGACAACGATGAATGAGGTTTGGGATTATGAGGAATATACAAGCAATTTGTAGTGGTCATTTTAAGAATGGATGATTTGAATGGAAAGGAAAAGGTGAGGATCAATATTAGAATACTGAGACAAGTGAAAGTAACAATATAGTGGAAAAAATGATCAGTGTGCTGCCAGTGATAAGTTGGGATGGTGGTTAGCAAACGTGATTACCTGGCATGTTAACAGAGCTGTAGGGGAAAGGAATGCAGTTTAGATAGATCTCTAGTAGAGATCTATCCTGTACTTTCACAATCATTCATAGATCATTTGGTCTAGAGAGAGTAGAGTTTCAGGATCCTGTACATTCACAATCATTTATAGATCATTCATAGATCATTTGGTCTATAGAGTAGAGTTTCAGGATTATCTAATCCTTAGCATGTTAACATTCGTGGTATTCATACTAATGCACTATAGATTTATAACCTTTTGTGGGTGAGATTCACATTAATGTATTACCTAATAGCTGGCCAACAAAACTACTTTACTTGCTACACCCTCAAATGATATTGCATGAAAAAAAAAAAAATTAAATAAGAGGAGGAAAAGAAGCCAGAATCCCTGCTCTAGACCAAAGAGACATCAGCCACTCAAGGCCTTCAATAACAACATAGTAATTTGCAGCTACCTTGCTTCTTGAAGTACTTGAATACCAAGCAATGGAGGCTATAACCTAGTCATCATTACCACCTAATAGGTCTAAGATGGCATTGCCTCTGATAAAGAAGATATCCCTTTGCAGCAAGAATACTTGCAAATTTTACCAGATGCTTTCTGCTGAATTTAAATTTTATTTAAAATATGAAGTTAGCCTTATGGTGGTTAAACTTTGGTGAGAACTTTTTTTTTTCTTGTTTTATTCTTGGAGGATGCTTAGAAACTTTTAAACATACATTCAAAGCTCTTTTATTTTAGAATTTTATTTTTACAAATATTTTTTTTTTTTTTGGAATAACATTTTGAAAATAAAAAATATTGCAAACTACTGCTAGGCAACTTCCTCCACATCTCTATTATGCTAACTTGTGTTCAGCAGAAAAAAAGAAAATCAACAAACATAAAAAAGGAAATAAAATATCTCTATATCAAAAAAGTTCTCACTACATAAAAAAACAATCAGCAATGAATACTAACCCACGGAAGGTGGGGATAAAAATTTTGGGATCAAGTATAATTTTTGGTCCTGCATCAATCAAATAAGATAATCGTGCAAAATGGTACTAGTATATTTTTATACATATTGAACATACCGGCCTGGTTGCCTGAAAGGTTAGTGTAGCCACTCTCCAACAAACAGGTCATGGGTTCAAATCCTACCAAGAGCATGGATGTTTGCAATTGTCTTTAGGTGGGAAATGAATTTCATCATCCAGTGTGATACCACCACCCATTGGAAGCCTAAAGTGGCTTGAAAAAGTTCTATGTTTGCTCTCTAGAGCAGGATTTCCAGACTACATAAAAATAAAGTAAAAAATATAAAATTGATAAAAATGAAAAAAAAAAAATCTTCAGCCCACTCATGGTACCAAATGTACTACACGTTTACTAATAACCTTTCGTTGATGGGATCTAACATAAAAAAAAAATACATACAAACACATTCCTTTATGTATGAGTTTGTTAGTAGACATTAAATTACACTGGTCAATAAATTAATTTTTTTGTTTATTTTACTTATTCATTTTGTAAAAAAGTAATTTAGGAGATTCTAATGCACTTTGAGGTACCAAATCCAAAAAATTCCATCTCAGAAGATTATTATTTATGTTTATTATTATTTTTTTAATAGATACATATGCTTTTTGTAGGTTTTTTTTGGTATATTTTATCATGAATTGATAATACTAAAACTGTTTAAACTATATTTGCAGGATTTTATTTGTAGATTTATTATAAAAAGAAACTAAAACCTCTATGAATGATTTTGTCAAATAACTAACAGGATGATAAACATATTAGAAAACATGAAAAAAAATTTTAACACTTCTAACCTCAACTGAAGATTTGGTTAGAAATCCTCTCTAAAATGCTGTATGTCCTGTAAAATGTTTATCTTCCTGACAAAGCTGCGAGTTATTTGCAGCAAAACATGTACAGAGGTTGTGCCTCTTACCATAATAAATCTATGAGTAAAATCCTACAAATATAATTTGTTTAATCTACTGTCCTCAATACGAGGGTTGTTTGAAAAGTTTGGTAAAAAAAAGAAAAGTTAAACACATTTTTTTGGAAAAAATCACCTTTATTTCTCAACACAGTCTCCATCGAGGTCTACACATTTGGTCTGGCAAGTTTCCAATTTTTTTATCCCATCTAAAAAGTAGGATTTGTCAAATTTTGCAAAATAGTCATTGACAGCCTTGATGACATCCTTGTTCAAAGAAAATGTTTTCCCACCAAGCCAAATTTTTAAGTTTGGGAACAAGAAGTCACACAGGGCCAAGTCCGGAGAATAAGGTGGATGTGGAACCAATTCGAATCTCAATTCATGCAATTTTGCCATTGCGACAACCAATGTGTGGGACGGTGCATTGTCTTGATGAAAGAGCACTTTTTTTTGAGAGCCAATCTTGGCCGTTTTTTATTCAGTTCTTCTTTTAAACGGTCCAACAATGACGCATAATAGACTCCTGTTACTGTCTTACCCTTTTCAAAATAGTCTATCATGATAATTCTTTGAGAATCCCAATAAACAGTGGCCATCACCTTCCCAGCTGACAAAACGGTCTTCGCTTTGTTCGGTGCTCTTTCACCAGGCATTGTCCACTGTTTTGACTCAGGTGTGTAGTGGTGGATCCAAGTTTCATCTACAGTCACGAATCGATGCAAAAAATCCTGCGAATTTCAATTAATCACCACCAAACACTGAGTTGAAATGTCTTTTCGCATGTGTTTTTGAATGACAGTCAACAATCGTGACACCCATCATACACACGATATTATACACCTGTTCAGTTGAGATGCCTACAATCTCACGCACTTTCACTTGGCGATCTTCCATAATGATACCATGGATTTTGTCAATCATTTCCTTCGTAGTGACCTCAGTTGGGCTTCCGGAGCGAGCTTCATCTTCAATGGACTTACGACCATGTTGAAACTCATTTATCCAAAAATAAATAGTCTTTAATGCTGGTGCAGAGTTCCCATGAACTGCATCAAAATTCAGCTTTGATCTGCGCTCCACTTCTCCAAATAAAAGTGTTTTATCACTGCATGAAACTCATTTTTCTCCAGTTTTATGAAAAATGTGAACACTGTCATTTTAAATGTTTGCCAAACGAGAACTATGTGTCACACGTGGCTAAAATTTTGCCAGGGATCATGAAAAAGATGATACGTGCTGACACTGGTATGAATGAATGAATTGTGTCACTGTCTATTGGAAATTTACGAAACTTTTCAAACAACTCTCGTAAAACTGAAAATGTAGCATGGTCTGAATATGTCTGAACATTAAGGGATATTCAAGCATATTCAGACCAGTCAGATAATACAAACCCAGCTTGGCAGAGCAAACATACATTCAGCAGTCTTTGAATTGTTGCTCATTCTTTAAAGCATTCTTTTGTTATATTTAAAAGTTAAAATAAGAACTGATTACATTGTTGTGTGTGTGTGTAGTTTATTTACAAGTGTTAAGCGGTGACACATCAAAACAGTAAAGACTACATACTTGCAATACTTTGGGTATTGCAAGTATGTATAATCATGATGAGCTGATTTTCACACCTGTTTCAGGTGTGAAAATCAGCTCATACGATTATACATCTTATAGTTAATTTAACTCGACAAATTCTGTTTAATCTGGATGTATCTGGACTTTCTATGAAAAAAAAAAATTTGTCAGAGTACCAATATAAATCTTCCATAAAGCATGTATTCTATGATACTTTATACATTATATTTATACATTAAACATTATATCTATGATACTGTAGTAATAGTAGCAGATGAACCTTTGAATCCAGTGCAGATAGGAAGTCAACATCGGACAAAAACATTTATGAATATGAAACTGTTACAAAGCTCATCCAACTGAACAGAAGGATTTAGAGTTAAAAATGTCTAACAAGATCATTTATCTAAACAACGATATGATATGCCTGGATGTCATCTTAAACAATGAAACTGATTAGGTCCAAATAATGAAACAAAGTACTTAAAAAAAAAAAGCACTTTTTAAAATGTGCATGGGCACATTTTAAAATGTGTGTGCACACACACATTTTTAGCAGGTTTATTTCTTTACTTGTAAATATAGTTAGCAAAGATGAATACTTGAATTTTGGCCTTTTCTCTTCCTTTTGCAAAATATTTTCTCTCTCTCTAATTACAACACTTAGCCAAGCTTGAGTTTTAGCATGCCTCGAACGAAAGAAACTGTGATTGGTGCAAAATTCCATTTTTAATTCTGCATCCTAAATACACAGAGAATTCATTTTGAAAATCCTTACTGACCAATGTTACTGAAATTTTCATGTCCACTTAAACTAAATAAACAAACATACTAATAAAATTAAAACTAATAAAATAAACTAACGCAATTAAATACTTACACCTTGGCACTGCATACATATCATGAGAGCCATAAATCTTGGCCATTCTATTTGTGCTGCAATATCTTCAGAGAAGCCGCCTTTCTTCAATAATTTAAAAAATAATTTAGGATCCAAATAAAAATCTTTCCACTTCATCTCCAAATTTCCTACTACAACTCTTTCTTCATTTTTGAGCTTCATTTCAGGAAATGAAAGATCAATTAGTATTAAAAATATAATTCATATTCAAAATATTAAGTATAATATAACAAAAATTTCCCTAATATTGGAGAACAAATACACACACGCACACAAGTAAATGTCAAGTATCTGTGTCTGTTACTAGATCCATGGTCAAGTCCCAGAAATTGGTAATGATGGGGTAATGATGTTAACTGTCTTATCATATCTAATATCAAATTTTATGGTCAGATCAGAAGTTACCTTAGAAGAAAGATTCCAAAGGAAATCTAGTCTAACACCAAGAACTAATTTGCTGATTTTTAAGCTGCTGGGACAGTGTGCAATTCAAAATGAAAGTGAAAATAATGAATTTTACATTTCATTCAACTACACTGATAAACAGAAAGAACCATGCTTAAGCACAACTTTGACTATTAACCTTACCACTGGGCAAGTTTAAAAATATTTTCTCCCAGCAAGGAAATTGTGAAGCAAATAATGCACAATCTCTGCTTTTGCTAACAATAATCTACTAGCAAATCTCTCTCTCTCTGTGTGTGTGTGTGTGTGTGTGTGTGTGTGTGTGTGTGTGTGTGTGTGTGTGTGTGTGTGTGTGTGTGTGTGTGTGTTTTTAACAAATACAGGAACATAAATTAATATTTGAATATGAAATGACAGAACAAATAACATGTTTTTGCTACTTATTTCCAATTTTTAGTAAACAGATTTGTCATAAACATTGCTTTATTTGTAATTAGCACTAAAAATGGTCATAATCAAATAATATTCACTATACAAAATTTGTTAAACACACACAGAGATACATGCACAACAACACAAAATTAAGTGAAACATATGGGCAAAAGACTAGAATCATAGCTAGGCAGTGCTCTCTGTGGACACCTGATGGAGGCCTTATATGCAAATTGGGACCTTGAAGGATTAGTGTTGCCCGTATTTTGGGAAGTTTTATGTATCCATATTTATTCAGATTAGGCTAGTTTCTGAGGGCAGCTGCACATTCTAAAAACAGTTTTTCTTTCTAAACCATGGTTTAGAAAGAAAATGAAAATTTTCCCACTAATAGAATCAGCTGGGAAAAAAACCACCATGGTTTTTTTCCCAGCTGATTCTATTAGTGGTATCCATGGCCTGATTCCGAATGACCATAGTCATGATTGCATATGTATTTTTTGTGTTCTTCTACATGGATAGTCGCTGATCTTCCTGTCTGCCCATAGCAGGCTGGCCAACTTGCAGGAACTACGAACTCTACATACACCAGTAAATGAGAGAAAAGGGAATCAATCCTTTGGAACAGATAATGATAGTTAATTTCAAACTGGGTTGAAAGCTGTACAGAAGCTGCATTTGTTTAGAATTCTGACTATTTTTTTTTTTTCAACATGCCTTGGACGTAGGTGATGGCATTAATAAAATCCTTCTGAAGACAAGGTTGTGGATTGGGGAAGAATTGATTATTTTTTTGATTCTGTGGGAATTGTAGTCATTAGATAGGAAAGTATATGATTCAGTTCTGATGCAAGAGAGGCCAATTGAACAAAGGCTGTATTGGTTAGTTTTTATGATGCCATGTTGTTGAAAGGGTAATGATGGAAAAGTTTGTGAATGTATTTGCCTAATTGAGTGGGTTTCCTGTATACTGAGGAGATGTTATCATTAGAATAAGTTACCAAATTGTCTAGGAAAGTAGACTACTGCTAATTTCCTTTTCCAGTGTAAATCTGATTCTAGGGTGTAAATATTTGGCTAAGAAAAAGGGGTCATCCCTGGAAAATGAGTAATAGTGTGGTAAGCAGGAGTATAAATACTAGATTTTTTGCTTTAGAGAGTGGTGAGTAAGTGTGATGAGTTGCCAGAGAATGCTGTGAGTGATTTGTTCATCAATGTGTTAAAGGAGAGGCATGATACTGCATGGATAGAGTGGGTTTTTCCTGTGATGAGTCTTTGAACTTCATGGTGGTTTGGAGGAAATTATAATAATAAATAAGTTATTAAAGATAAAAGGCAGATATCTGATGCTCAAAAGTAAACAGCTGACAATTGAAGGATTTCTGTATGCAGGTAGTAATAAAATACTACAAAATGGATTTCTGTAGTAATAAAAAAAAACTAAATACACTTTAAAACAACTATACAGAACCTTCAATATTTAGAGAATGAGTACTTAGCGAGCTTCATGCGGTCAACTGGGTGATGGCCAAATGGGCGATGGAATAAAAGATGAAATATGCAATTCTATTCTGTTGATCTATTACCAGATAAAAATGAGTTAAAAGAATGGTATAAACCAAAAAATTGAAAAATCTTGCTTATAATTTTTATTTCTGAGCTTCACTGCATAAGGTGTCTTGTTTGGCAATTTATCATTTGGGCATTTTGTGTGCGGTTATTTAGTTTAATACGCATTCACAAGATATTTTGACTTCTATTAAACAGTAAGACTAGTTGTTTGTTTATTACATCGGTTCCGATATTTGTGTCAACGTTATAATTACCACGTGCAAAGAACAAGTTTCAGTAAATAAAAGGTATATATTCAAAATTTATAATCTTAATCGTATACTAAATTGTATACGTGACATCTAAATTAATTTAAATAAATTTCAAACTCTTCATTATCTCTCAAATGAAACAAATTGCTAAGTACAATTATATAGAAGTATAGAAATATTTCACTATTGATATAATTAAGAATTTTTTCAGTACTATTTTTCAAATAGTACTGAAAAAATTTTTAATTATATCAATAGTGAAAACTTTTTTTTTATTTTATTTTTATATTTATATTTCTTGTTTCTATTCTTCAGAAATGGATAATTCAAGAATATTAAGTCAAAGAGACAAGGAAAAATATGCTTGGAATGGGTATTTTTATGTTAAAGACAAGACTGATAAGAAACGTTCAATTTTGGTGATGTGAAAATAAAAACAAAGGATGCAAAGGTAGAATCTGGACAAGTGTCAGTGATGGATCACTAATTTCTGAAAAGCAGGAACACACATGTAACAGTTCTGGAAATGTGGCCAGGATAATAATGCAAGAAGTTAGTACAACAGCCAAAAAAATTGGCGGATACGACAATGAGCAACCCATCACAAATCAGAACTCAAGTTCTACAAAATGTTTCTTCTGCGGTAGAAGGAATGCTTACAAATCATAGCAGTCTGTGCAGAAATATTCAAAGAAGAAGATTAAAAAAATTTAAAAGCCCCAATTAATCTTGATTCTAGGGAAACAATAATTATTCCTGAAGAATACTTAAATTATGAATTCAGTCCATCACAATTTGATCGTTTTTTATTGACTGATTCTGGATCAGAACAGGTCGACCCCATGAGAATATTAATTTTTTTTGTTAAAGCCATGCAGTGTGGAGCCAAAGCATGAATGAATTATTTATGGATGGCACATTTTTACTTTCTCCCCCTCTTTTTGCACAAATTTTTGTTATTTTGGCTAGAAAGGATGGAGGTCCTGTTTTCCCTGTTTTATATTGTTTATTACCTAATAAGACTCTTGAAACATACACAAAATTATTTTATATGATACATGAAATGTGGCAATTACTAGATCCCAAAAATATAAATGTTGATTTTGAAATTGCCATTCATCAAGCGTTACATATAGTATTTACACAAGCTAACATAAATGGTTGCTTTTTTCATCTCGTACAAAATCTTCGTAAGCATTTAGCTTCATGCAGTCTTTTAACCGATATAATTATGATGCGCAATTTGCTTTAAATTCAAAAATGATCACTTCGCTTGCTTTCGTTCCAAAACAAGATATTATTTACGCTATTTCTGAACTTGAGAATCATTTATCCAATGAATTTGAACCAATTTTAGAATGGTTTACGAACATATACATAGGTCGTCTAAGGAATAACAGAACCAGGGCTCCACCGATTTTTCCCTCAAACGTTTGGTCTGTGTACCAAAGAACAATAAATGGAACCGATAGGACAAATAATTTTGCGGAAGCCTGTCATCGAAAACTGCAATTGAGCTTTCACAGCAGCGCAAGTCATCCAAATTTATGGATTTTTATAAATGGACTGCAAAAAATTCAAAAAACATATGATGTTGATTATGAAAGAGCAGTAGCAGGTTTTCAACATGAGCACAAATGTAGACATTACGATGAAGCTGAGCAAAGAATTTTGAAAAAAGTTATTAATTACGACAGGGAAAATATAATAGAATATTTACGTGGTATTGCATATAACTATAATATGAATTAATAAATTCAAAAAAATTGTTTTGAATTTCATATAATTTTTTATGTATATATATAAAATTTGTAAATATGTTTATTAATTACAAAATAATATTAATAAATGAATTTTAAAAAAAAAAATTCTTTTCTTTATTTTAATACTGTGCAATTATACCTTTTCATTTTTAAATAATTTTCGGACCACTCTTTTTAACCATCTCTTTCTTAAATGATCCTACAAATTTTGATATATGATATAAACGAAAATATATAATATAAATATTTATTAACTAGCTGACTAATTTTTTTTATGGGAAATTTCAATATAACTTCTATATAATTCGTAATTCTACACAATAAAAATAAACTTAATTATAAGTGAGATTTTTCAAATTTTATGTTTATACCGTTCTTTTAATTCATTTCTCAAAAAAATATTATTTAAATTTACCTGGTAATAGATCAACAGAATAGAATTGCATATTTGATCTTTTATTCCGTCGCCCATTTGGCAGTTGACCGTTGCCCAGTTGTTATGTACCCAGCTTCACTGTATTATCAATTTTTACAAATGTTCCAGTATATGATACACTAGTTCTACGTTACAACTACTCCCATCCCCATCAACATTTGTGAACTCTTAAATCACTGTCATAAAGTGAGAATTTTAGTTGAAACAACCAGCTCTTCAAATAAACTGGGGTTTTATCAGTGAGTTCCCCATTTTCATCTCCTATTGCTAACTTATAGATGGAATCTTTTAAAACTTGGCATTAAATTTGTCACACCTTTCCTGCAGCCCAAAGCATGGCGGAGGTATGTCTTTGCCATTTAGCTTCATGCCCCCACAGGCTCTTTTTAACATTTTATAGTTCCTCAAATCCACCCCAAAAAGGAAAAGGAGCTCTAGCCACCATGGAATACTTTTGTTATTAGGCAAAGGCAATAGTTCCCCCTTCTTGTGTTTAATCTGCTGTAAGCATACACACTGCTTCACATCAACATCTTCTTCTCTAGAAAGTGAAATTTCAAAACTTTAGCCACCAGAGTAGAGCAACTTTTGGTCTCAGTACCACCACTACATTTTAAACAACAAAACAAGAATATAATATCTTATTAAAGGATATTACATCCCATATTGTTTCATAGCCGAATAAGAAACTCAAAGAGTTTCATGCCGAACATAGTAAATATATATAAAGTTTGGCGAGTCCAAGCGTAAGCAAATACCTGGATAGTGTTACAACTGACCCTTTAGGGAGTGCAACACAGAAGCAACTCATGGTAAGGGTGGAGCAAGCTCCGATCACTATTCTTGATATTTCCCCATAATGCGAAACCCAGCTCCTAGGAGCTGTATTACTGTTCTACATTATGAGTGAGAGAAGGTCACTACCCAGACCAGTTTCAACCTTTATTGAGGTCTCATCAGTGAGTAGGTAGACCTAGAAATACCAAGTTTGTAGCAAACAGAACTTACATATACCTACTATGAAAATTGCCAAGAAGGTGTCCTAATAAATTATTAATTATATGAAGAGCCAAAAGGTGTCGATTCGGCGACATAAACTTATTTAAGATCCCTTAACTTAAATAAGTTTATGTCGCCGAATCGAAGCCTTTTGGCTCTTCATATAATTAATATCTTGTTAAGTATAATACACTTTGTAATCTAGCAGAAAAACATTGTGTCATCTCAACACAGAAAATATGGCTTCTGCATTGAGGTAACACTGAGGCAAGTGATGCAACAATAGCTACTATATACAAGTAGACTGGTCATGAAGATGCTTAACATACAAACTGTTTTCTTTTGCTTGGGTAAAGTATTAAAACAGGGATATAATTTCTCTTCAAGTATAAAAGCTCTTCTTAAATCATTTGAACAAAATGGATACAACAGAAAAACTTTTACCAAACTCAGTAAAAAGAATAACAATCCCTCTACCACCCCCAACCAGACTATACATACACCATATATAAGAAAACACCATAAGGTAGCACATGATGTATGTAGTGTGTCATGAATGCTGTTGATAAGTTATTTTTTCAAAATTTAGTTGATATTGGGTTAATTTAGTGTAGTTTTTTTGTTGTTTTTTTTGTTCTATATGGGTGTATGATAGACTGAGTTACTTAAGTTTAAGTAAAGCTTGTATGTTTGTTTAAAGAATATATTGTTGGTATAGCCTCAATGTGTGGTAGAACAATGGCAGCTAAGATGTCCTTGTTGGGTGAACTGAATGTGTGATTTTGTTCAGTGCAGTATATGTGAGGTGTATTCATGATTTGACCGGAAAGCAAAACTGGTAAGGAAGTGTATAGTAATTGTGTTGAAAGTGACTGCCAATAATTTGGAGAGAATGGAGCATGTGACAGTAGATAGACAGGAAATTCTTAATATCAGAATTAATGTTGAATGCACAGTGGTGGATGGTCAGGAAAACAAAGAGGGATTCAAAAAAGGAAATATTGGACTGATGTGTAGTCCTTCAGAGGATAAAATGCAAAATGAAAAGATTACAGAAACATCAAGAGATTAACTGAGTTGAGAAGAGGACAAAGTAAGAGGCCCGAGGCAAGAAGCAAGATCCTATGAATAAATGAAACAGGGCAAGGAGAAAATTTTTTATGGAGATTATGATCAGAGGATTACTTAATGAAAGCATGACAAAATCTTGTTTCTCTGGTGCAAAAATTAATAATGTCAGTGATTAATAATGATTGAGTAATGAAAAAGACACGATGACTGCAGTAATAAACTTTAATGCAAAGCAGATATTTCATACTAAAATTAACAGTACAACATCAGCGTGCTAAAACAACAAGCAATTCAAAGAGGAGCAGAATACAAGGTAAATACAACAGTCTAAACAGATTAGACCAGTGGTTCCCAAACTTTTTCGGATCATGGTACCCTTAGTGTATCAGGATTTTTCCAAGGCAACCAAAGTCAGAACATAAACCTACCTAACAGTTGCAGTGCAAAGTTGGTGCAGTAAGATTGGTTAAGTTAAAAAAATAAATGAAACACATATTTCATATTCACAAACAATTTATATAAAAAGTATTCAAGAAGTACATATTTTGAACAATTGAATCAGTAGGTCAGGTGAGCCTGTTGTTCACTGCACATCTTCTCAAATCTTGAAATCAAACTGGACACAGCCACCCTCATTTCCTGTTCCACATTGATTTTTGCATAATACTTGTTTTTTTATCACAGCAACTGCCAAAAACCCAGTTTTACACAAATAATTCACACGGTTTGGGAACCACTGAATTAGACAGTCTTAAACACAGATGAGACAGTTAAATAACCTGCTTCATGAAGTTATTAGCTGGGATGAAAATACTTGGAAGTTATGTATTCATTTTGGAAGGATTCATTTATATGGTCTTCTAAAAATCCACAAACAAGGTTGTCCTGTAAGACCCATGATGAAACATATGGACTCTCTCACATATTGAACTGCAAAGTTTCTTTCACATCTATTAACTGTCCATACTGGACAATCTAAATCATTCATCAAGAATTCCACATACTTTCTTGAAAACATCAAGGATATTGAAATACAAGAGTCAGACTTCAGTCAGTTTTGACACTTTCCCTATTTACCAATGTTCTGTTGTCTGACACTAGTAGTTTTCTATATGTTGGTTTCCCTCCTGATGTGAAGATTTTTCAATTTGTTATACAATCAGGATATTTTAGCTGGAAAAACAAGATCTATAAACTGAAGGCACAGCAATGGATGGTTCTCTATCTCAACCCATGGCGAACCATCTCAAGATACCTTGTTTTCATCGATTCATCCCCAACTCTCTTTCTAGTTTTGCTACATGGATGATGTTTTTGCTGTTTGGCTTCATACTGAAAACAAACTTACCACTTTCCTATATTGGATCAATAGCCTTCACAAACATATTCAATTGATCATGGAAAAAAGGAAGTACTGATACTATTCTTGGACATATTTCTTATTCACATAGCCTCTAGTGCTTTGCCAACCAGCATTTATCAGAAACCTACCTTTACTGACAGATATATACATCAAAAGTCTGCTCATCCCACATTCCAAAAACTGATGTTGTCAAGGCATTAATTAATAGAATACATAATGTTTGCTCTTCTCCCTCAGGGTTTACAATGAGAACATCTCACTATCAAAGTTTTAATGGAATTAAATGGTTAAGATCCTATACATTTCTGAGCCTACTGGTAGAATTTTGAAGAAGTTTCAACTTAATCCCACATATTTTCCTATCAACAAAATTTCCATCTCTTACCATCTGCAAAAGATAAATTGCTGCTTTTGTGTTTAGCTAGTGTTTACCAGATCCCTTGTTAATAAAATAAACAATATAACCCAACAAATTTCATAAGTTGTCGGAATCAAATCAGGGGTACCAAATATATATATATATATAGAAAAAATTAACACAGAGCAGATGTTATCAGAATTTTACAATTAGTACATAACAACAAGTGACCAGAAAAAAACTGCTGTATTAACTGGTCACTTGTTTGCACATACTAATTGTGAAGTACTGATAATATCTGCTATGTGTAATTAATTTTTTCTAGTATTTTTAAACAAGTTTTGGTACATCTCATGATGTAAGTCTGACGACTTACAAAACCTGTTGAATTATTATTATTACAACTGTGGGAGGTTCATTCAACTGACAACATATTTATTATTGTTTACAGACAGACTTCCATGGAGTCAAGAGACTCATCGTGGGAAGACCCACTTTCACATGCAAAACTTATCATACCTTGACTTAAATGAATTCACTATCCCTGCACTCATCACACTCTCAGGCAATACAACATTCCAATCACCCACCACTCTCCATGCAAAAAATCTACTCCTCACCTCCCTTGCTCATATCCACCTTGTATATAGCTTCCAGGGATGGTCTCTAGTTCTCCCCATCTGCAGATATTGTATGAAAAATCTCATCCACATTAACCCAGCGCTGGTGAGGCGGGAAAATGTAACAAAAGTGGTAAGGTGGGGTCTCACAGACCCACCCAAATAATGTAGTGTATTATAGAAATCCATATCTCTTTAATCAATATTAGTGGATTCTCTGTGGATTCTTCCTCACGGTCTTGTTCTGTATCAGACTCATGGTTACTGACTAATTCTAAATCAATTTCACTATCATCACCTCTGCTAAGTGGCTCTTCGTCTGTCAAAGCGTCATCTATAAGTTAATGTAACCTCTGTTCTTCCTGCTCGTAACTCATCTGGTAAAAAAAATATATTATTTTCAAAATACCCTCTAAATATTTAAGAAAACATATTTGCTTATAGTTGGTATGTAAAAATATAGAAGACAGCAGTAACGATAATATTTTAGTAGAATATACATGAAAACAACTTACGTTTCGGAAGTAAATATAGTCACACTTTTGGAAGGTGGGGTCTGGTGGACTCCAGCACACTTTACACCTCTGCACACTAAACTTGCTTGTGCGCAACAGCTTGTCATCTATGGTGTCGAGTAGCGGGTTACGTGAGGGGAAGCTATACTGAGGCATGACTCACTGTCACGCGTTGTTAAAAAGTTATAGTCAATTTAAAATCTTTGGGGTCTGTGACACCCCACCTTACTAATGCCGGGTTAATCTGGTAATTACCCCTTACCAACTTATGTTTTCATCATGTCTTTCTTTTCCTTCATTCCACTAGGCTCTGTAATTTGCATCCACTCAATCTATCCTCATGTTCCACCTTCCAGAGACCAGAAACAAACTTAGTCAATTGTCTCCGAACCCTCTCCAAAATATCATCCTTTTGAAAAACAGGTAATCAAATGTTATCTGTGCACAGTAATCCATATGCAGCATGATCAAGGCCTTCTACAATGGAATCAAAATATCCTTACTTCTACACATCAGTGTTCTTCACATCATTCCCACAATCTTCCGTGTCCTCACAATTTTAGCAAAATGTCCATGAAATTTCAAGTCCCTATCTACCATAAACCCCCAAATCTTTCATCTCCTCCACCTCCTCTAAAATATCCACACCAATCCTATACTCTGCATCCCATCTGCGATTCCAAAATTTTAAAACCTTACACTTTGCTACATTAAACTGATATCCCCACACACTCGCCCATTCAAAGAGTCTATTTAAGAGTTGTAGCTTTGCTAGAGGACCTAACCTTGTCACCATTTAAGCACTTTCCAATGTCATTTATATACAAATTAAACAACAATGACCCCAAAACAGACCCCTGGGACAAACCACTAGTAACTTTCCTCTTCTGGGATATCACTCCTGCATACACAACCTGCTGATACCTATCAGATAGTCAATCTCCAATCCAATGCACTGATCTATTATACAACCCCATTTGTTCCAATTTAACTACTAGATTGTCACGTGGCAATCTATCGAAAGCCTTTGCATAATCTAAATATACTACTATATATGCAACCCCATTATCCAACGTATTTGTCACCTTGCTATAATAAGTAGGCAGATTGCTAAAACACGATCTTCTTTTAGCAAACCCAAGCTGCCCATTAAAGAGAATTCTGCTGCTGTCAAGTTCTGAATCCTTGTCCTCACTAGCTTCTCCAACACCTTGAACACAAATCCAGACAAGCTGACTGGCCTATAATTCAAAGCCTTAATCTTATTACTCCCTTTATGATGCAGAACAATTTTGCCACCTTTCCATGCCTTTGGAACTTGGGCTAATCTAAGAGTCATGTTAAAAATGTAAGTTAAAGCTGTTGTAATAAGACATGCAGTGATATACCATCAAGTTCCATGGCCTTGTTGACATCAAGTTTCCTCAATTCCTCATATATCTCCTGCTCACGCACCATCATTGCATCTTCCTCCATTCCTGCTGCTCTCCAGTTCTGCATTATGTTACAATCACAAGGATGGAATACTTTAATGAACTGCTCATTTAACACATCTACTCAGTGTTTATGATTCTCCCCATTATCAATGACCAGCATCATCCTCCCATAATCATTCTTCCTTCTACAGACCACATATCAAAAAACTCCCTAGGATTTCTTTCAGCCTAATTTGCTACCCTTCTACCAAGCGAGTCACATTCCTTGCTTACTCTTTGTACTCCTCATGTAACTAATTATCTCCACTCATCTTGTGCTGCCTTCATGATGCCTTTTTTTTTTTTTTCCAGATTGCATGCTTAACTTCTTCAGTCATCCATTTTACACCTACCTTATTTAATCTCCTGACCTTCGGAACACACTCACTCACTCATTGGCTCTGACAATTTCCTTCCCATGCAATTCCTCATTCCATGATATTGCTGCAAGCAGCCTTCTGAGTTTTTCATAATCACCCACCTTATAGTTCCACATATAATTCTTTCGCACAAAAGTCCTGATATGGCTGGCCACCACCCAAGTGATTACTTCATGGTCACTTTCACCAACTGCAGGAAGATGTGACATTTCATTTACAATATCTTCTGATGAGATAATCAAATCCAAGACCCTTGATCCATGTGTGTCTTCTGTTACATACTGCTTAAGGCAGGTGTCCCTTAAAAACTCAAGAAATTTACTCTCTTTGTTTCCTGATGCTATCTCTTAATTCCAATCTGTATTACCATAATTGAAATCACCCATAATGATTACCCATTTCTTATTAGCCAGACCAATTTGAGCCCGTTGCTTTTTAACTTGCAGGTTTAAAAGGGGATATGCAGTTGTTTGCAAATGATACAAGTATGGGGAAAACTATGAGAGTAAAGCACATCTATCTTTACAGGAGGATCTGAATAGAATAGACTACTTGAGTGAGCAAGTGAGTGGGGATTTGCCAATTTAAACATTGCAAAGTGTAAGGTTTTGAAATTTGGGAAAGCAAGGATATGTTGTGGAGTATACAACTGGTATAGATATCCAGTAGGAGTTGAAGAATATAAGGAATCTGGGAATGGACAGGGATCCAAAATTTACGAGAACTGCAATTGTAAGCACATCATAACAGATTATAGCAGTGATGCAGAAGTTAGTGACAGGCAAAAGTATAGCCCCGATCAAGCCAAACACACAGATTAGTGTGTATTCGGTTTTCAGGGGATATCCTGAAATGAATTTAAAGACAGCTCGAGGCAATGTTAGGTCTCTGAAATAATCTATGAACAGAATTTAATATACAAAAACATACTCTACAAATGGTGCAGTTCATGACATGATTTAATATAACAAAAAACATATTTAGAAAACATGAATCTCCTAGTTTCGGATAACAGTACATATCAACTTGTTAATTACGACCCAACCAATAGAATAAAAAAGAAAACAGAGAAGCTACTTAAATCACTTACTACCTGGCCCGAAGACACTGTCAAAAAATTACTTCCGCACTACTCGTTCTACAAGAATTTACGGTCTACCAAAGATACACACACAAAACACATCACTCCGGCCGATAGTCGAAGGTATAGACAGCCCAAATTATCACCTAGCCAAGAAATTAGCATCGACACTCAGGGAGTTGGTAGGTCATTCCCCCTCCTATATCAGAAACACACAACACTTCATAAACATAATCAAAGACATTACATTTGAAAAAGATAATTTATTAGTCAGTTTTGATGTCTCTGCCCCTTTTCGAATGTCCCAATCAATGACACAATCCTTTTACAGGACAAATTCCCTCCAGATATCACGCTGCTCTTTGCACATGTATTACGTTGTGATTATTTTGTATGGGAAAATGCTTTCTACCTACAAAAAGAAGGCACAGCCATGGGCTCGCCATTATCCTTCCCTTATTGCTAACTTTTATATGGAACATTTTGAGCAACATGCTCTAGATTCCTCTCCTTTAAAACCCAAAGTCTGGAAGTACGTTGAAAGTTTATTTTTCACTTGGTTAGACTATAATAAATTTAGTTGGCAACTCCTATAGGAAGAGATGACCTTGCTAATGCTTCTGCCTGGTATCTCCACTTGGGCCTGGCTCCCACTGAAGAGACCTCAACAAAGGTCGAAACTAGTCTGGGTAGTGGCCCTTCCCTTAATGCATATTATACATATCCGCAAGGAGATGTGTTTTGCATTATGGGAGATACTGAGATAGGAGTGATGTTAGCTTGCTCCACCTTTGCAACAAGTTGCCGGTGTTGTACCACCTTACCCCAGTCCTGAAGATACTTTCAGGCGCAAACTTTGTTTCCTCACACTTGGATAAAGGATTAAACTAAATTTATGTATGTTGACTATGTTTTTGCGATCTGGCCCCATGGCCACCAGACACTTTCCTTAGCCACCTAAACAAACAACACAAACGCATACGGTTCACAATTGAGATTGAAAAGCAGAACACACTTCGATTTCTAGATACACTTGTCATACATCTTTCTTCTGGCAGTCTTTCCTTCACTGTTTATCGGAAACCGACACTGGCCAATATATATACACATAAACTCCTACCACCACCCAATGCAAAAACTAGGTGTCATTAACACTAAAAAAAAAAGGGCTTTGAAGATTTGCTCCAATGAACAAACGCTTAAAGTCGAATTTAAAGTTATCAGCAATACTTTCCTAAAAAATTACAGCCAAAACACTATTAATAAAATTCTCTACGAGACCTCAATAAAAAAACAAAGATAAACCAGACTACAATAAAACTATAACCATTCCTTACATTAAAGGGACATCAGATAAAATAAACAGAATACTACAGAAATACATCAAAGCCACCTTTAAACCTCCTGCAAAATTAAAAAGCTTACTCAACTCATCCAAAGATCCACTCCCTCTGTTGGCCCACCCTGGAGTAGATCGTATTTATTGCACCTGTAATCTACCATATATAGGGGAAACAGGATGCACAATCCCTATCAGACAAAAGGAACGTAAATGACATATTAAATATGATAAGTATAGTGAAGCTGGCCTTTCTGATCATGCCCTGAACACTTTATATAGAATAGACTGGAAAAGCACCAGTTGTCTACATCACACCAAAACATGGTATGAACGTAAATTTAAGGAAGCCTGTGAGATTCTTATTCACCACCCCTAATCTGAACAATAATGATGGTCAAAAAATCCCAAGCATATGGAAGGCACATATTCTACCCATGGAACCTTTCTCCCTAAGAGTTAACTATAAACAGGACTGTAGATAATCCAAAATCTTAAATCTAATATAACAATTGTCATGTTAAATTAGAACATCATTGTTACTGTAAGAAAACTATCTATATGAAAGAATGTTTTTCTTATGTTATCTTAAATAGAATTTAGCTTTGATGTAGTTTCTAAATTTTTTCTAATATAGTTTCTAATTTTAATTTTATCTGAATTTTTTTTTAAATATATATTATATTTTCACTAGAGGTCATGTCATGCCAGTAGAATAACTGTTGATCAAATCACTGTCTCTTTAGCATACTGTGTGAAATGTAACTCAGCTTGTCCTTGTATATTTGTATATACTCCAGATGATGACCTTAATATGAAGGTCGAAACGTCGGGAAATTAAAATAGTTATTTATAACACGGTTGTAAAGTCCATAATTTCTAAAATGAATGCTGATCACCATATAACACTAAAAGAAAGGATTCTGCAAATAGTAGTTGAAATATTTCTACAAAATAAAATTTTTACTTATTGTAACTTAAATTTTCACAATAAAAAGTTATTTTTCAATATTTGAAAAATATATTTTAAAAATTTAATAAGCTTTTCACATATTGTACAGTTATATGGTCATAACAAAACAAAAAAGCCCATCACTAGAATATTTAAATTAAGCAATGAAGAAAAAATTATAAAAATTAATTTGGCATAATCTTTCAAAAATACCGTAGCTACAGTCAGAGCATCTAGTTTATAGAGATGTAATCATGAAACAGGCGATTGTTTTATTTGAAGAGAAAAAAACAACAACTTAAGACCAACTGTAAATATGAGATCACTGTTCCTCCCAGTACACTATGGGACGAGGAACAGTATTTCAAAAATTCTTTCAGGAAATAGTGCCATTGTGAAAATTCATATTTTTTATTGCAATAGGTAACAGACAAAAAAAATAAATAAAATAAAGAGATAAGTAGATCGTAATCTTAAAATAGTGCTTTATAAATAAAATGATTTATTAAGTCACCCCTTTATCTGCAAATCTGAAGTGATTTGTAATGGAATGAAGTTATATCCATCAATAAACATACATTAAACTGATTTCACAGCAAAACACCAAACCCATATATATTTTTTCCCCAGTTTATAATAAAGGACATCACAAACTTATAAATTTAAAACTACATAACTTCCAGCTATCAGGATTAAGAGCGGGAAGCTGGCTGGAGGAAGAGAAAAAGAACCGTATTAATTTTTCCCCTATTTACTGGAAGAGGCAATCATAAAATATTAAAGCCCCATTAATTTCCCAGTATACCATTAAATTAATGTATATAATAGCATTTCATTAAGGAATGCAATGTTACAGTTCCATACCGATGTGGAATGTTTTAATAATGTTACTGTTAATGTTAACAAAATATTACTACCATTAACTGTAATAGGATTCAAATCCAATTAACTTATGTGTTGTAAACAATATCATTTGCATTATATATAATTTTGCTTTGGTTTGAATGATAGCTGAATTTTTGAACAAACTCTAATATGTGATGTTTTCAGAATTACATAAGACCTCACAGAGACCTTATTTCTACCTTTCCAGAGTACAGCATTAAAATGGTTATTACACAGACAAGCCACTAGGCACTATACTGAACTGGATCCAATGGTAATGCTTTAGGAGGCCTCCTGATCAGCCAGAAAATAATCTTCCTTCCACTATTCTAACGGGGGGGGGGGGTGAGAGAGGGAGTCTGGTAATGGTATGGGGGGGAACATTGCCAAGACTATACTCTGCAAAGGATACGGGTGAAATCTCCATGTATTTAGGATATGTTACAGCGTATTCTGTCTTTCACAATTTCAACTCAACTTAACAGTCATGAAGATTCAAATAAAGAGGAATAAATTACATGTTGTGCTAGTCTGTTTTTTTTGGCTGTCCATACCACCAATCAATTTTTCTTATCAAAGATAAAAAAAATTGATCTGAAATACTGAGTTCCACACTGACAGTGGATGCTGTAAACACCTTGGAAACAAAAAGAATCCTTATCAGCTTGTATACTGTTCTCATTCTATGTTGTTTTAGGAGTGAGGTCAGTTTATCTGTGGTTTCTTTGATATAAGGTGTGTGTCTAGATATTCTGGCAGGGGGATGGAGGTTTGTTGTTATTTTTAAGGAGTTTGCAAGGTTTTCCTGTTGTTGGAATAACATATATAGAGCTTTGTTATTCCAGGTGCAGTGTTGGTCCTGAAGACAAAATTTGCTCTGCTCTGGAGGCTAAAGTTTTGAAAACTAAGTTTCTGGACAGGAAGGTGATGAAGTGGCAAATAAGTATCTGCCTGTGTGTGTGTGTGTGTGTGGAGGAGGCCTTAAGGTAGGCTGAACACACGAGGGAACCCATTCCATGCCTTGTACTCAAGTATCCAAGAAGCTTAGAGCCCTCCTTTCCTTTCTCTTCCATGGTAAAACTAATTCAGAAATCGATATTATTGAGGAAATGTAAAACATGAAAAAGAGCCTGTAGACCATGTGGCCAAATGGAAAAGATATCATTTATCATTTATATACCTCATACCTACTTTAGACTTGTGGGGGGGGGGAGAATTAAGGGCCAAGATTCAAATGCTTTTCCATGTATATTAGCAATGGGAAGTGAAAGTGAGGAGCCCATTGCTGCACACCTTCAATCTCCTTCAAGAGCTGGTTGTTCCAGCTAAAATACCTCAATTTAAGACAGTGCTTAAAAAGTTTGAAATGTTAAAGAGGATAAATTTTGAAAAGGAGAACTAGCATATTATCTGCTCGAACATTTATAAAAAGAGATGACACATCAAAGCTCAGTAAGAAACATTCTCTTCTAAATGTTCTATATAGTAGTTTTAAAATGAGCAGAGTTTTTTTTTTTTTTTTAATGTAAAACAATGTCTTGCCAATGTGTATTGAGTTCAGATCCCAAGTGTTTTATATGACTTTCGCTGTCCATTTACAGTAACTGTAGGCTGAAAAGCCTCCCATGAATGGGTTATCATTAAAAAAAAGTGACTTAAAACAAAACAGAGGTAACTTGACAAATTTCAGTAGTTATATCCAATACCAAATTTCATTAAATTACATCATCGTCAAATTCCTGCCATGTACTCTCAAGGGGTGTACAGAATATGATAGAATTACATGAAAAATTTACATCATTACTACCTTCCTATCTACAATTTTCCTCCAAATCAGTCTGTTACTTGTCAAGACTCCAACATTATCAGATCTTATATTTCTATCGTCTAAGGCACTTTGTACCGTATCAATCCACCTATATCTTGGTCTTCCTCTGGGTCGTTTTCCTGCCAACTTGGCAGAGAACAACTGTTTTGCTAATCTTTCCTCGCCCATTCTATTTAAGTGAACATACCACCTGAGATTAGCTCTGCTAACGCATTCCTGGATGCTGACAATGTCAAGTTCTTTCCTAATATCCTCGTTTTTAATATGATATTGCCATTGATACCATCTGTTCATGCCTCTAATCTTTCTCAGGACTCTCATATCTGTGGTCTCTAGTCTTTGGTCAAGTGTTTTACTTCTGACCCAGCTCTCAGATCCATAAGTTAAAACTGGTTTGAACACTGTCTTGTATACTAATTTAGTGTTCCGACTAATTTCTCTCTTATTCCATATGAATTTATTCAATTGACTTCCTACCATACCAGCTTTGTTGATTCTGTTGTCTATTTCTATATTTAATTTACCATCTTCACTAAAAATCGTACCTAAGTAGCTGAAATGTTTTACTTGTTCCACAGGTTCTCCATTCACAATGCAGTTGACATTTTCAACGATTCTGCCTATTTTCATTGTCTTTATCTTTTTGTTGCTGACCTTCATACCATATCTGTTACAACAGTTATTCAATTTAGTCAGTGAATCTTGCAGACTTGTAGCGGATTTATTTAGAAGTATAACATCGTCCGCATAAAGTAAAGAGCTGACATTAACATCTCCAATTTTGATATCATGTTTAATACCACTTTCCTTCATAATGTGATCCATATAGATAATGAATAACAGAGGGGATAATGTACATCCTTGTCTCACACCAGATTTAACATTAAACCATCTTCCTGTACTTCCTTCAATTCTAACTGCTGACTTAACAACTCAAATAAAGACTAAGTATTGCTTGATATAATTCCCCATTGACACCATAGCGCATTGAATAGCTTCTCTCTTGGCACCTTGTCATATGCCTTTTCCAGATCGACAAAACTTAAATATAGATCTTTGTTATATTCCCATGCTTTCTCAACTATCTGTCGTAAAATGAAAATCTGATCCTAACAGCCTGTATTTGGCCTGAATCCAGCTTGTTCTTCACCAAACTTCTCTTTCACAATCCTTCTCAACTGTTTCTCAAGTATACATGCATATATCTTACCAGGAGCACTCAGTAATGAAATGCCTCTGTACTTCTCACATTCAGTTTTATTTCCCTTTTTATGTGTGGGTACTATGAGAGCTCTACTCCAATCATCGGGAATTCATCCCTCTGTCCAGGCTTTCTGAACTATGCAGTGCAGCTACTGTAAGACTTTTATCAACTTTTATTCGCTTTAAAACTTTCTTACATGTTATTCTTTTCAATATGAAATTCAATTTTATCCTGCTCAAGACTAAATAGTGATCACGTCCAATTTCAAATCCTCTGCATACTCTGGTGTCCTGCACACCAGGGAAAAAACATCACTATCAACATTAACATAGTCAATGAGACTTTTCTTATTCCTTGCCTCTTCTCTCCATGTGAATTTGTGCACATTTTTATGTTGGAACATGGTGTTAGTAATAACCAGTCCATGTCCTGAGCAGAAATCCAACAGGTATTTGCCATTATTATTAGCTTTGCTCTTTTCTCCAAATTTTCACAAAATATTTTTGTATGTCTCACAATCATTTCCTACTCTACTATTTAATCCCCAACAAGGACCAACTTTTCCTTTTTCATTGTGTCAGTTGCTTTCTCTAAAGCATTAAAAAATTCCTCTACTTCTACCTTAGTAGAACCTTCTGTGGGACCATAGGCACAAATAAGTCTCATTGTCCAGTTCCCCATTCCCATATTTGACCACATCACTCTACTTGAGACTGCCTGCCATTCAAGAAGATTAGCCTCGTATTTAGTGTTGAATACTATGGCTACTCCTTTTCCTTGATTGTTATTGCCTGAATATAGCATTTTGTATTTATTGCTCAGAAAGATCTCACCAGTTTTTGTGGGTTTTTTTTCAGTCACCTCTATTATGTCGATCTGGTACTAATCTGATTTTTTTAGCTAGCTCCATTTCTTTGCCATTCAGGCTTCTTATGTTGATAGTACTGATCTTCAACTCTGGTGATGATGAGTTGTGTTTTCAGATTTATTCCAGTAGCTGACTTTTCGCTGTTTGCCCTGGTTCCCTGGCGAAAACAACGGGGGCCTTGTGTAACTGGGCGACACCCCCAACCGGCATGAAATTTTTTATGTTGTACCATCATTTTGTATTTTGGTTTAAGCCAATAAAAATACAAATTGGTCAACTAAATCCCAAATTGCCAGCCCATCCTCGTTCATTCAGTATCCAGGTAGATACCCAACCGAGTACACCACGAGAAGGTGAGGATTGGACATTAGGTCAGAAGCCCTGGTTAGTTCTCTGCATTCCTTTAAAGGATATGTGGAGGTCTCCTCTCAGTTATATAGCTTTGACCCTTAAGCACCCCTTTAAATTTCATCCACCCAGAATTAATACTGTTTGTCATTTTTGAGTCATTTACCAATTTTTTTTATCACTAAAAATGACATTAGAAAACAAAAATTAAATGACTTCACAAATTTTAGTAACGATCTCAATTACTAATTCAGAATCATATGATCAGCCAGAGCAGAGTTGTTATATATGTACATATAGAATGGCTAATTAAAAGTCAGAATCTGTTCACCTAAATAGGTTTCAATATAATATGTAAAACATTAGCAACAAAAGAATAGTCTGTATTCATTAAACTTCAGCAATAGCTATGTGCCATATTCTGGCCTTCTGCTTATACGTAGCCAGAGAGAATTCAGTATTCTACTCTTCAACTAATAACTTGAAAAAAGACCTGCAATTACTTTCCTAAACATCTCCCATAAAGTCAATGTACTCCTTGCTACTGTGAGTCATGTGTACTCCATATTTAATGCATTTAATTTTTTGTTACATCAATCACACCACACACATGGTTATAGAACATATAGTACAAGGAAGAAGAAAGCAGGAAAATGAATGAAGTCCTGTCACATTCTTGAACTATACGTAAATCTGAGGAGAGGAAGACATTCACCATGATCAATACTAAGCCAGAGAGATCAGGCATAGACACCTAACTGATCAAATATAGTCAGCTCTCACTATAACAAAGTATTGACAAGTCCTGTATATACAATACTATACTAAAAGAAATTCACTATAACAAACTATTCTGGTAGATTCTACAAAGTTTGCTATAGTGAGAGTCAACTGTACAGTGAATATGTCATGAGCAACTTAACATGTTTCTTCAAATCTTTCTGTAAAAGCATGTAGAGGACAGTGATGTAAGTAGATAAATCTAATATGGCTCAGTATAAAGTTTATCACTGATAGACTTCATAGTGGTGATCGATGATTAACTGGTTGGCTTTCAGGTGGTACTGAGATGAAGACAAGGTCAAGGTTGAAAACAGAAATATATATGTTAAAGATACCAAGCTATTTTAAACCTGGTTTTACTCCATTTCCCAAGTAAGCAAACAGACAAACAAGTCAAGTTTGCGCCTGCAAGTGTTGCAAGTCTGGCTGATCCTGCACATAGTGCAAGACCAAGGCAACTCATGGTAAATTCATAACAACACAAGGCAACATTCAAGGCAACTCATTTCACCATGAGTTGCCTTGGTCTTGCACTACGTGCAGGATCAGCTAGACCTGCAACACTTGCAGGCGCAAACTTGACTTGTTTGTCTGTTTGCTTACTTGGGAAATGGAGTAAAACCAGGTTTAAAATAGCTTGGTATCTTTAACATTTATTATACCCAAGGTAAAATACTTTCTATACACACACACACACACACACACACACACACACACACACACACACACACACATATATATATATATTTTTTAATAGAATGGGCTGAATATATAGGCTTGCTTCAATCATGTGGGATAGATTTCGAGAATCCACACTTTGCCTCTGTCTTTTGGTATTTAGAATTTTCCAAAATGACACAAAGTAATAACTCTACTCTACTCTGGCTGAATGGACTGTAATGAAATTTGGTATTAGGATATCTATTAAAATTTGTTGCATCGTCTCAATTTCAGTATAAATCACACCATTTTTACTGCCAAAATAACATAAAACAATGCAAAGTTATATACCACAGATGACAAGCAATAAACTGCATCTACCAGCCTGGTTGTCCAATAGCATACCTACTCTCCAACTCAAAAAAAGGGATGTTTGTGAGTTTTTAGATGGTACATAATTTCTACTCATTATTTAGTTTAACAAAAAGAAAACAGCACAAAGAAATAATTAAAACAGGCTTAATAGTTCCAATATGTTGTCTCAATCACAAACACATCTTCTAGAACACAATATATTGTAATAATGCACACAAAAAACACAATAACTGAAAGATATTAGAAGGGCACCTCTATTGGTGCCAGTAGCTAGCCTTGGCTGTTGGGTAGGAGATCTAAAAATTAATGTTTTCAAAATCTTGGGAAGTTTAACACAATGATTTTTTAGAACTATTTTTTCTGATATAAAACTACAAACAAAGATGTCAAATAGAAACCATGCTGTTATTCACAAAACTAGTCTAAATACTCAGTTTCATTTCATCAGGAAATAACATGAATAAACTAAAAACCCGAAAGCAAATAATATCAATTAACACCATTTTTTTTTTCCAAAAAAAAAAAAAAAAAAAAACTAGTCTTTCAAGTTTGTATTTGCTGTGGTGTTTCCCATTTAATTCTGGGCATGGTCAGCTAGACCCAACTCACCATAGTTGTGGTGGAAAATGCAATGGATGTTAGCAGATAAACCAGTTTGGCCATAATATCACAAGCTACAAGAACAAGTAATCTTGTACACACCTGAAACAAGAGAGGAGAAGGAGTTGATTCTTAAGAAGTGGATAAGGACAGCTAGATTCAAATGAAGCTTGAAAGCGGTGCAGAGATTATATTTCTTTCATGTTCCGGCTATTTATTTTCAGAAGTTCACCAGATATAGGGAATAACAATAGTGTTGCTATAATTTATATGTTGAGAGGAATGAAAGGTGATAAAAGGAATAACTGTTTTTAATCTTTATGGCACTGTAGCCACTGGACAAGAAAGTATATGGTAAATAAAGGAGATCTCAACTATGAGGGAAGCCTGAATGAAACAAAGTTTGCAAGCTCTGTTATCAAGGATTTTAATGATACCATATTGTTGGGAGATAGGAGGGGGAAAAGAGTTTGTATATGTACCTACCCATGTGGATAGGTTTCTATAAACTGAGGAAGAAAGAAAGTACTATTGGAAAGATGCGTGATTAGAGAACAGGTAACACACACAGAACTTTTTCAGGCCACTTTCAGAGCTTCAAAAATGCAGAGTAGTGAAAATATATATATATATATTGGGGCAACAGAAGTTGCATATTAAGGCTTAGGTGCTGGTTAAAACTCATTAGCTTTAATGGAAAGAAAATAATACAAAACAGGTTTAATAGTTCCCATATGTTTGTTACCAATGATACGCTTTCTTTCTCAGTTTACAGAAAACCTACTCGCATGGATGGGTAGATACATAAATTTTCTCATCATATCCTTCCCTCCTGACAATATGGTACCCTTAAAATACTTAACAGAGCCTCCAATCTTTATTTCAAACAGATTTCTCTCACAGCTGAATGCTCCTTTCTTCAACATATCTTCTTATCTAATGGCTAAATGCCAAAAAAGATAACCAAATAGTTGTTTCTTCCATCATCTCACATCCCTCTAAACATAGAGATCATAGTAATGCTATTACTATTCCCTATATGAAGGGAATCTCCAAAAAGTAAGTAAGAACATGAAGAAACAATCTCTGAACAGCTATTAAACCTCGTATGAAGTTGGCTGCTCTTATCTGCTCTCCTAAGGATCAATTCCCCTCTCTTCTCTGTTTGCCATAATATGACAAGCTGCAAGAATAGGGAAACCTTGTAGCTTGTCATATTATGGACTAACTGGGTTATCTTCCAACATCCATTACATCTGCCACCACAACTATGATAAGTCAGGTCTAGCTGACCATGCCTTGAATGCCTTGCACAGAATCAAATGGAAAAAGCTACTATGCTTCACAACAGAAAATACACACTTAAAGACTTTTTTTTGTATGTGTTATTACAATTTTTTATATTATTATTATTATTATCTATATTGTATTCCAAAAGGTCTGACATATATAAAATACTGGAACTATTAAACCTATGCTTAATTATTTCTTTGACTGTTTTCTTTCCATTAAACTTAATTATGTTTTAAACCAGCACCTTCAATAATCACTTTCCTGATTATTGAAGCCCTGAAAGTGGCTTGAAAAAAATTCTGTTTTATCCTATTCTCTAGAACAGAGGAAGTGGATCATCTAACCCAGAGTACTAAATGTGTGATAAGTTTACAACCTTTCATGGGTGGGATTTATATAAACTATTGTGAATTTGCCAGCTTGGTTGGTCAAGTCAATATGCTTCCATCTATAACCAATGGGGGGTGCGTGTGTATGTGTGAGAGAGAGTTTGAACACCACTGTATGTTAGACGCTTGTGAATGTCCACACATTAGATGAATTTTACCATGTAGTGCGAGATAACCTTTTGTGGTCATAATTCAAGAAAGCCCTAAGTGTAACTTCTTGCTACTGTGTGTAAAAATGTCTATTACAAAACACAACTTTTGAATAAAAGGTGTCCTGAATAATTTTCACACTTGTTTATATATTATAATCATACAGTCCCCTTTAGTTTATCTTTCATACCTTTTACATTATTTCACTGGATTATAAATAAATTACTTCAGGGTTTAAAGCTGCTTACTAGTTTAATGTTTTTCTGTAATTGCTTTCTGTATGCCTTTACCTGATACCACTGCAATTATTTGTACTTATTCATAGTTGCATAGTAATAAGCTCTTTTCTTCCCACCACTTGCTCAACCCAAAGTGCATTTGAAAAATGTTATTAGACTTAAGTTATTTATATGTCATCATTCCCATAATGTATTAGACGTAACAGCCTGTTCAGTGCAATTAAATAATATAAAAGGTATGAAAGATAAAACTAAAGTGGACTGTATGATTATAAAGTATAAACAAGTCTGGAAATGATTCAGTACACCTTTTATTCAAAAGGTGTGTTTTGCAATAGACATTTTTACACACACAGTAGCAAGAAGTTACACTTATGGCTTTCTTGAATTACAACCACAAAAGGTTATCTTGCACTAGATGGTAAAATTCATTTAATGTGTGGATGGTCACAAGCATCTACTGTGCTGTTCAAGCTCTCTCTCACACACACCCTATTGGTTATAGAGTGGAAGCATATTTACTTGACCAACCAGGATAGTAAATTCAGAATAGTTTATATAAATCCCACACAAGATCATTTTGAATGTCTTTATGTGTCGCTGAACTGGAAAGCTTGAACTAATATATTGTGTTTCATTACTCATATTCAATTACTCGTGTTATCTGACAAATTTGTTTATTTTTTCAGGGGGGGGGGATGCACAATCCTACTCCAGAATTGGAGATACTAGAAAACAGCTTCGCAAATAGCAGGAAATGAAGAAAAAAAAAAGAAACAGACAAAAAAAAAAGGGGGGGGGATATGGTGTTGTACAGCAATTCCATGATGCACAGGCATTTCAGACAAGCATGCAGTGAAAGTGTTGCCATAGGTACACAGATTCACGATGTGAAAGAAGCACTACGTCAAACAAGTAGAATAAGTGGATGATATAATTGAAATGGTTCGAACAAATGAACTGAAAAGAAAAAAGTACAGTATGAAAAAGGATATGAAAGAGCTGGGTGAAAAAGAATAAAAGGAGTAAAGAATGAGTCTGCTGCCATAGTATGATAGGAGTGAACTGCAAATGAGTCAATAGATCATGTTGGAGAAATGGTGCACAATATGTAGATATATGAGGTGACTTTGATAGTTGAGAGGATTTGTACATGAAAGACTTACTGAACTTGAATGATTTTGGTATCAGACACTTGGAGAAATTGTTGTTCAATGAAAGAGAGAATGTGACTTATCAGGGATATATTCGAGTGGTTGCATTAAATCAGGTGCTAGAAATTGTGAGTGTAATGACAAACCACACACAGACCAAGTGAGAATGATGACTCCAAGAAATGCATGACTAGTTTTGTCAAAAAAGAAAAGTGTTAACTGTGGAAATGGGAGTTCAAGATTCAACTCAATCTGGTAATTGATTATCAAATGTATACACTAAGGCTGGCATCAGGCATAAAGACAAGGAATTCTTAGCATTGGTAAATGCTAAGAATTCCCTAGTGAAATGAAAGTGGAATGAAGGGAATCCATAAATTACAAGCATTAATGAGACTCCTTAGTCAACCAGTCTCGTTCCAAACATTAATAAGACTGGTTGAACTAAGGAAGATATATATAAGATAAGATAAGATATAAGGAAGATAAGAACTAAGGCCAGCCTGGGTTGGCCGAGGGGTTAGTGTATCCACTCTCCAGCCAAAAGGCTGCAGGTTCGAATCCCACCATGGGCATGGATGTTTGTAATTGTCTGTGAAAATACTAGTGGTCTTGGTCAGCAGTAAATGGCGTTGGTGTAGATGATAAAGGCAGTTGTGGTTGGTGGAGAAGGAGAGTTGTAGACTAGGTACCCTCCCTCGATGAGTCCTTGGACTCCCTGGAGGTGTTACATAATAATATTGTTACAGTAACCTGGAAGTGTTACATAATAATAATAATAGTATTGTTACAGTAACAGAATGTGCAATGTGTACAGTTTTTATAAAGGATAGACAAGCTAAGAAAGTAGGGAGGAGACTATTAATGACCACAGATAAATTAAATCCATCCAGAGTAGCAATCTCCAATGGTATGCATGAATAATACAAAAAATGGGTTTGAGATTGACAAGACAGACGTTAACATGACAAAATACATAACTATGTGCTGCTACAGACCAGGATAATTTAAAGAGGACTATGAAATGCATAGATAGATAAATCCAACTGACACAAGGAGTTGTGTCAGTTGGATTTATTATACATTATGGTTAATTTGAACTATGGGGATATAAATTGGATGGCAGAGAAAGCATGCAATACAAGGGAAAATAAATTTATAGAATTATTCAGGAATAATTACTTTAAGCAGCACATGAACAAAATACAGGAATAAGTAGATAGAAATGGAACACTGTATGGAGGGTAGCATGGTTTTGTGATACTGATGGACTTTGCAAAAGAATTTGACAGGATACCATGTTGAATTCTAATCAGTAAACTGCAGCACATGAGGATGAATATAGGGTTGGTGAGATGGATTAAAGGGTGGCTGATGGAGAGATATCAGACAGTAGTTTATTCAGGAGTAGAGTCCAAAAGAAGCCTGTAACTAGTAGCATGCTGCAGGGTTCTGTTCTAGGACTGCTACTGTTTCATTTGTACAATAACGATATAGGAAAGGATCTGAGAGGACCTGTTCAGTTATTTGCTGATGATGAAAAGTTGGGTAGAGCAATAGTTAATAGAGATGATGTCAAAATTTTGCAAGATGATTTGGATATATTGGAAGACTGAGCAAAGGAGAATGGATGTCAGTTTAATGTGGCAAAGAGTAAGGTTATGCATTTTGGGGTGAAAAGATTACCAGCTGCATACCACATGGTGGAATTGTACTCCAGAAAATTGACAAAGCCAGAGACTTGGGAGTGTTAGTGGATAGGAAGTTAAAGTTTAGGAAGCACATAGCAAAAGTGGCTAAAGCAGCTCATCAGATTACTTGGTTACTGAAGAATACTTTGATGAGCAGAGACAAGCAGATTTTTGTTCCTCTTTATCAAGCCTTGATAAGACCCCATCTTACTACTGCATGTAGATCTGGGTGCCAGGGGGTAATGAGGAGGAGGTGGAGAGGATCCAGAAGTGAGTGACCAAGATGGTAGCAGATCTATGGAATGAACCTTACGAGAGCAGGTTGAAGATTTGTGGGTTACAGAAACTGGTTGATAGGCAGAAAAGAGGTGATATGATTAAAACATATCACCTCTTTTCTCGTAAAAACTGAGGGGTTTTTACGAGATTAATTCAGAAGAAATTTTTCAGAACAAGTCTGGTGGTGGGAGAACTAGGGGGCCATCCATGGAAACTGAGTAAGAGTGCAGTTAGCAATGGTGTTAGAACTAGATTTTTTATATTTACGGCTATTTTGCCTGCTTCTGTTTAGGAGTGCCCCTGTGCCTAGATTTTTTTGGTTTGAGAGTAGTCAATGAGAGGAATAGATTGCCAGTCTGTTGTGGGTACCATGACTATGAATGAGTTCAAAGCAAAGTATAATAGATACTGCACAAATGTTGGATAATTCTTGACATAATGTTTAGGGCCTCCCTTGATGAATCTAAGGACTCCTTGGAGTACTCGTAATAATAATAATGATGATGATGGAAGGGACTCATGATACAAGAAAACATTGGATTAGTAGCATCCGAGAATCTCTCTCTATAAATGAGTTGAACATTATTGCCTCCTACAGGTGAAAGTGATCATGGAGTTTTGACTTGGGAGGTGACAATATATGTAAGAACTTTGACTAAGAAGGGGTACATGGGCAACTTTAAGGCAGGTGATTATAATAAACTGACAAAGCAGCTTGAGGTAGTGCCTTTGCATGAGAAACTGCATGGCAGAGGATTCAAAGGCACAGAAATTAATCAAAGGATGCTCAGAGGAAGCTATGTCTAACTATCCCCAGCATTATCATGCATTAATAGCATGAGAATTAAATGGGTGAATACAAGAGCTGCAAAAAAGAGGATATTGTGGATCTGATATCATGAGAAGAATGATAATACTTTGGAGTACTATAGAGAACAGGAGCTAAAAGAGTGACAGCAATGGTGAGGAATGAAAATCATATTATGAAAAGAAGTCAACCAAACAAGACAAAAGAAATCCAAAATGCAGCAAGGAATGACCAAGAATAACTATGGCAAACACAGATGACAGAAAAGTAACAAATACACATGAAATAGCTGAGTTCTTAAGTGATCACGTTAGTAAAATATATATATTTCAGGAAGAACCATTAGCTCTCTGAACAGTGGAGAAGAACTAGATGAAAGAATAAGGATAAATGAGTCAGAAAGCCCAAAGTTCTGAATGCTGGAGAAGAACTGGATGAAAGAATGGAGATAGATAAGTCAGAATTGAAGCTGCTACAAGAGATTGATTCAAATACCACTGCTGACCTGGATGGGATATCAGCATGGGTGCTAAAGGAATGTGCAAAACAGTTACCAATACTTTTGTCCTGTTGTTTAACTTGAGTCTCAGCACATGCAAGATTCCTAATGAATGGAAGAAGAGCAAGATAATTCCATTAAACAGAGATGAAACTAAGACTGATGCAGAGAATTATAGACAATGTTATCATCAAGTTAGGAAAGACTGGTTTGAATCACATCCAACAGTGGGATCCTCTATAGAAAACATGATTTTGTTAAAGGGAGATCTTCTTGCTTTAGCAAACTATTCACATTCCATAAGAGTGACAACAGAGTTGGATAAGGGGGGAATGGATATACCACAATACGTCTGGATTTTGTTAAAGCATCTGACAAGATTCCATACTGGAAGTTGTTATACAAACTCAAAGGGGTGGGTTTGTAAAAATAAACTGGTGACATGGATTGGAAAGTGACTGACAGGTATCAGAAAGTGACATATTGTGGTACTGAGTCTATGAAGAGGAAGGTGAATAGAGGTATACTACAGTGTTCTGTACTTCAGCCATCGTTCAACACAGATATTAACAATACTCGGGAGGGTCTAGAATGTGATACTCAGTTATTTGCTGATGATGCTAAGTTAGGAAGAAAGACAAGATATGTAGCAGATACACAATCTCTTCAGGATAATTTGAAGGTTGGCTATATAGACAAATAACAGTGTCAGTTTAATATTACCGAGTTTCAAGTTAAATATTTTGGATGGAGGATATTACAGGCAGAGAATATTAATGGGAATTTGATGGAAGTAGTCAATGAAAAGTAGTCAAAGTAGTCAATGGAATGTAGTCAATGAAAGAGAGTGGGAGTTATTGTGAACAGTGGGTATGTTTAGGAGTCATACTGCTAAGATAACATCGGATAACAGCACTATTAAAGAGAACACTACTTGTAGGAATAAGGAAGTGGTGGTCACTTGGATTCCATGGAAATGGGGAGACAGCTGAAAAGATAACTCAGCAGCAAGTAACTCTGATGATAACCAGCCTATGGAACTATGCATATAAAGACAGATTCAAGGAAAGTATCTTCAAAGTCTGAGAAATAGACAGAGAAAATAAAATAGACAGAAACAAATTAGTAAGGGATATTGTAACTAATGGATGGTGAAAATAGAATTTGAGGTTATTTCTGGATACTAGCTAGGGATATTGTAAAGAAGCATATGAGGACTAGGTTTTTCTCATAATGTGTGTGTGTGTGTGTGTGGAAGATGCACTCACATCTAATGGGCTACCATTAGATGTGGGTGCATCTTCAGTAAATGTGTTCAAGGAGAGATATGACAGGTATTTAAGTATGAGTGTCTAAACTAGCCCCATCTTAATGAGTTCTCTGACACAATGGAGGTGCATTCTTAATAATAAAAATCCTGCCACCTGTAAAAAAAAAATGCGGCAAGCTAACTCACCTTCAGTTGAAAAGCACTTATATTTCACATATCCTAGTTGTAATTCAAACTAAGGTAATTCTAACTAAAAGGTACGATTTCTACCAATTGAAATAGAGTGGTTTAAGAGTTATATGTAGATGATTGATTTTAGTTTACTGTTGAATCTGTACAGTATCAGTAGCATGTGGTTCAAACCACACAGCATTTTCTATGCTATCTAAAAGCCAAGAGTACCACTTCCTGATCTTATGACAAATGCTCCTGGAACATAGGCTATTCATAGCTAATTTTCCTTAACTCAGCTCCATACCTTCAGTTGGTACTGACAATGTAACTTATGAGAAATCATTAGAATGAAGATAGTTTGAAAGATGGATGTTATGTAGTTTACTATCAAAAATAATTCAAATACAAATGTCCATTTATTATTTTTCTCCCAAAAAAGAAACTGCTGCATTGATGACATGTTTTAATGAATTTGGTAATGCAAGATACTTCAATATTCAGCTTATATACTATTTGTCTTTTTTTAACATCAGGACTTTTTTTGTTTTTTGTATTAGCGATGACCCAAATAACCATACAACATGCAATTTACCTGACTATGCATTAACTGAATAACAGCTAAAGTTAATCCTCCAGCACCTGGTCCATAGTAATCCAATCTGTCTTTCACTGGAGGTGATTGGCCATCAGCCAAAGCTCTGAAATACCTAAGGAATAATATTAGAAGAAATAAATAAAATTAAAAGAGCACTTTAATACCTGTCAGAACATATAGCTAAGACAATTTGACTTTATTAAAGATTTATCCATAAAAAAGAATCCTTTATGGAAATAAACCAGTATTTTTCCTATAACAAAACATGACAAACTATACAGTATACACATAATTTTTTTTTTTTCATTTTATTATTTTTAAGTGTTAAGTGAGACTGTTTTATTTGCACGATGGGATAGATGCAGAATAAATAATGCTAGACGACAAATTATATTGTTTTAATCATGTACCCAAGCAGCAGCAAATGAAGTTTGTGCGAAGTATCATCATGACTAGGCTATCTGTACACAGAGGCTGTTGACTTTGCATCAACTCGCTCAGTATCCCATAATGCATAGCAAACTTCTTCCAAACATATACTGCTAGGCATTATGAAAAGAATCACTAACCAGACCAGTTTGACCTTCATTGAGGCATTCACTGGTTCAAAATCAGTACACCATGGAACTTCTTGGCTTCATTATCTAATGTGTACTTCAAATTTTTTAGGAAATAACAAACTAAATTATTAATTATAAAAACTTTAATTAATAAATAATTAATAAATGCATTAGACACCCACCACAGAATATACACTGGAAGAATGCAACTTTAATGCACCACAGCAAAGACAAGTACAAAATATTATTCCTTGAATCAGCCTCAGCTCTGAAAAACTTCCAAGCCTCAATAAATTTGGATGCATGAATGCCTCAAATTTGGAAAGCTTACATTCTAAGATCATCAGCCCAATAGCCAAGACAACAAAATTTAGCCCACTATTGGGGGGGGGAGACACCTTTTAAGACTCTAGGATCGACTTCAGTTGCCTTTCTTCAGCCTCATTTGCTTAGTGTGAGTACCTGCATGCACATATCATTGTTTTGTGATCTCTAATAATTTAGTTTACATTGTCATTTCCTAAAAAATTAGAAGTATGTCTAACCAACGTATAAGCACAAGAACCATTATCTAATTTTAAATCATTCCACTGTCATTATTTCTTTTAACCTTCAGCTTCATTGCAAGAATTTCTTCTGCAATGAGGCTTTACTGTTTGTAGATTAAATGAAAATTATTCAGACAAATAACTCACAAATGAAAAACCTGGCACCAAGAAAAGCTCAAGAATTTGAAGACAAAATTAGTTTCATTTATGTTCCCCTAATAGCACAGAGAATAGACAGTCAACACCAGAGTCAATGAAATTGCTCATCTAAAAGGCTTCTTTCTAAGTGTGGTAGACTGATTATAAAGGCAAACATATTATTATATTATTATTATTTGACACTTCCATGGAGTCCAAAGACTCATCAGAGAAGGACACCTGCTCGACAACTGTCTCCACAACTCAATCCACCAACTGACCACAACTATACCAATGCCATCTACCACTAGTATTTCCAAAGATAATCACAAACATCCATGCCTACAGCAGGATTCGAACCAGCTGCCTTTTGGCTGGAGAGTGGATAAGCTAACCACTCGGCTAGCCAGGTTGGCGGATATGCCTTATAATGCTTCTGTAGATGATGTTAGTGTTGGTTATTTGCTTCTTTTATTTTTCTTTGCCTCTCTCAAACTTTCAATATATCAAACTTGAATCTAATTTAAATTAGAAATACATAAATTCTTCATGTTTGGTTGAATTAACATACAAAATTTCATCCAGTATGAAAAGCAAGAACCCGTAAAGAACAAACCACTTCATAGTTGTAAATAATGGGTTCAGGGACAGGAATAGAAAAGGTGCCAGACTGTTTTGAAGTGGCTGCATCCATTATAGAATGGATTATCAAAATTGTGGCATTGGTGTTTTACCAGATGACTGAGAGGGAACCAAGAATATCCCTTCTTTACCAGGTCACAATAGGTTGGGTTTCCTTTATTCTTATGTCCAGGAGTGTTTAATGAACAAGTTAAATCCAATAAATCTTTCATTGTGAAGATATATTATTGATACCATCTGCTATACAACCATCTAATATTATATAAAACAATGTAGCACAATTGTATAACTTCTACACCAGTGTACTACAATGCAACTTCTACAGTTGAGCCTCTATAGCTGGTAATTCCAAACAAGGATAGAAAGAAACCTAGGAAATGCATGATTAGTATACCAAAGATGTAAGCAGATACCAGCATTTTGCAGATGGCCTGGAATGTGTTTCACCTTAAAAAGAGAAAAGATGAAACCTTCTTGAGATGCATATAGAAAAAGATTCCTGTCTATTTTCTGTCTCTGAAAGAAATTATATACTTGGATAATGGATAAGCAAACAAAGTTTGCGCTTGAAGTATCTTTCAGGACTGGGCAACTCGTGGCAAAGGTGGTATAACTTCTCATCACTTGCCTTAGTATCCCATAATACAAAGCACATCTCCTTGCAGACATGTATAATGCTGTGCATTAAGGGAAGGGTCACTATCCAGACCGGTTTCAACTTTTACTGAGGTCTCATCAGTGGGAGCCAGACTCAGAGGTGGTGATACTAAGGTGGAAGTAATGGAGAAGTCATATTTTTTCTATATGAGTTGCCAAAAGGTGTCACACCTTATTATTAAAGTAAAGGTCAAAACCTTTACTTTAATAAAGTAAAGGTTTTGATCTTTAGATGTGATTTGCATTATGGGATACTAAGGCAATATGAGTTGTCCCAGTCCTGAAAGATACTTCAGGCGCAAACTTTGTTTGCACCTGAAGTAAAACTTGCAACAATGCTCTTGATATTGGTACTCTCAAATCTTTTATCTGGCTAAGATATACAGATGTTTTCCATATGGTCCAGGCTTATTAGAATCTTTTCTCTTCCACCTCAACAGCAGGCACCCCAAAATCCAGTTCACTATAGTAAAAGAAAACAACAGTATCTTTTCTAAATACTCCAATCACATCTTCCGTCTTTCTAAGTTCAGAGAAAACTTGAGGCTGTCCTTCATGGTTTTGGAAGCTAGCCCTGGATGTGAGGCCTAAGAATTACTGTTTCCCAAATCATGAGAAATTTAATACAACCACGTTTATTTTTAGATTTGTCTTTTTTTTTTTCTTTTTTTTTAAATCTGATGCTGGTGATTACGAAAAAAAAAAGCTTTCAATTTTGTATTCACTGCAGTGAAGCACAGTAATTTTTTCCTTTCTCCATATGATTCTGTGCGAGGTATCCAAGGCATTGTCAGTTATACCTGACCAACCATGGTTGTGGCATCAGTGTTTTTGTGTTGTTCTTCAAGGTGGATGTTAGCAGATCGCCCAGTCTCATTATAATATGACAAGCTCTAAGAACAAGAAACCTTGTATACATCTAAGACAGAGAGAGAAAAGAGTTAATCATTAGGAGAGCAGATAAGGGCAACCAGCTTCACATGAAGCTGAAAGTAGTGCAAACTTTCAACATTTATCTATGATTCAGAATAATTTGATAAGGTGATACACCTTTTCACTACTTGTATATACGAAATATATGACTTCTTGCATTACTTTCTTGGTATCGCTTCTAGGTTTTGCTCCCACTGATGAGACCTCAATAAAAGTTGAAACAGGTCCAGGTAGTGGCCCATCCCATAATGTGTAGCATTATACATGTCCGAAAGGGGGTGTGCTTTGCATTATGGAATACTAAGGCAATTGATGTGAAGTCATTAGCCTCTATATACAAGTAGCCCAGTCGTGAAGATACTTCAAGGGCTAACTTTGCTTGCCCATGGATTCGAACCCACAGCCATTTCGCTGGAGAGCAGATACGCTAACCACTCGGCCAACCAGGCTATTTCCCCCCTCCACCCGCATTATATGAAATGGGGGATGGGGGAAATGGGACTCCCTGAAGGTGTTATGTAATAATAATAATAAAAGCAGGTGTAGTTGGTGTTTTTGCATTCTATGATATGATATGTGTCATAGCCAAGGTATGTAAATATGAGATTGGCAATGAATGAAGACAAAACTTGGTGCACGATAGTGCCTTGGTTCTATGAAGAATGCACTGCATTTTGGAAGCCTCCTTAAATTTCCTGACAAAACATATCACACCACTTTACGATGAACTAACACATAAACGGTATTATCTTCTCACACGTGTTCAGGAGACAAAGACACAGTACACACAGCAACATTATGTTGGAGGTTTAATGGAATATTTTCAGCACTGGGAAAGGATTATTAGGAAGAAGCTTAAATCTGTGCCATGGCATAAAACACTGCAGTGTAAGGATGTTTGCAGTGCATGGGATATAGTTAAGGGTCATCTAAAGGAAGCAATATTAAATTATATACCTAAGGTAAGGAGGGTTAATCAGGTAGGAGTTAGATGGATGAGTAATATCATTAAGCATGAGCTGCAGAAGAAGAAAATGCAGTGGAGGGTATATAAAGACAAAGGTGACCATTAAACTCACAAACAGTACAAGGCTCAGGCAAGAAAGGTGACCAACATGGCAAGGAAGGTAAAATCAGATTAAGAGAAGAATCTAACCAAGCAGACCAAAGGAAATCCCAAAGATTTCTTTCATTAAGTGGCAAGTAAGAGGTAGAATAACTATGGAAGATTAACCTTAATAAGTGATGATGGTCACAAGGTGACAGCAGATAAAATAGTTGAGGTACTGAATGACCACTTTGCAAGTGTATATCATCCTAGTGAGGTTACTGCTTTAACATATGTGACAGACACTAAGGTGAGAACAGAAGTGGATGAACTGGAGGTTCTTAGGATATTGCAGAATCTCAATGTAAATACAGTTGTGGGGTTAGATGGGATATCAGCAAGGGTTCTGCAGAATGTGCAGGGGAACTGGCAATGCCTCTGACTAGGCTCTTTAATTTTTAAGTCTCAGCTCTGGTAGAGTTCCAAAGGAGTGAAAAGAGGACAAAATAATTTCTTTGCATAAGGGAGATTCTTAGACTGCAGTAGCAAATTACAGACCAATCAGTATCTCAGGAGTGGTGGTAAAAGTACTGGAAAAATTGGTCGAAAAGAGAATTCAAGAATGGGTAGATAAAAATGTGATACTGTATGAGACACAACATGGCTTTGTGAAGAGTCAGTTATGCCTTAGTAATTTACTAACTTTTTATAATAGAGTAACAGGTGAGTTGGATAAAGGAAATGGCTACACAGTGATTTTGCTAGATTTGCAAAAGCATTTGACAGAATACTGAATGGAACTCTGTTACACAAATTAGAATAAATGGGAATGGATATGACACTGGTTAAGTAGATAAGAGGATGGCTGCTGGACAGATATCAAAAAGTTTATATGGAAGGGCAGAATCGAGGCAAAAACAAGTGACTAGTGGTGCGCTGCAAAGTTCAGTGTTGTGACCATTGCTGTTTAATTTGTACATATATGATATAGGAAATAACCTGAAAGGAAATATACAGTTATTTGCTGATGATGCAAAATTAGGTAGAATAATAGTTAATCAAGCAATGTAGAGAGCTCACAGGACAATTTAAATAGGCTGTCAGTATGGGAAAAAGATAATGGTATCAGTTTAATGTGGAGAAATGTAAAGTTATGCATTTTGAGATAAATAGATTATGAGCAATTTATCACATTGATGGCACTATACTCTAGGAAACAGATGAAGACAGAGATTTAAGGGTTGTGGTAGACAGAAAGTTCAAGTTTAGAGGACACACTGCTAAGGTTGATAAGGTAGCTCATAAGATTACTTGGCTATTGAAGAACACATTAACAAATAGAAATAAGGAAGTTATTATTCCTCTTTAAAAGACCTTGATACGCCCACATCTGGATTACTGTGCTCAAGTCTAGTGACCAGGTTTTCTTGGGAATGAGGAAGCAGTGGAGAGGATTCAGAGGTGAGTGACCAAGATGGTGAGTGATCTGTAGAATATTCCCTATGAGGATAGATTGAGGATGTATGGATTGCAGAAGTCGGTTGATAGGAGAAAAAGAGAGGATATAATAGAAACATTTAAGTTGCTTAAAGAGTTTCATAGGATTGATGCAGAGGAAATGTTCGAGTACTCAACTAGAGAGGCCAGAACAAGGGGTCATCCTTGGAAGTTGAATAAAGTTGTGTTTAGAAGGGATGAGAGGACTAGATTTTATTTTATTTTTTTATTTTATTTATTTATTTTTTTTGCTTGGTGAGTTGTGAATGAGTCGAATGGATCGCCAGAGTCAGTTGTGGGTGCTTAGTCTATTAATGGGTCCAAGGAGATGTATGATTGATAGGGTCTCTTGCAATGAGTCTTTGGACTCCATGAAGGTGCTCATAAAAATAAAATAATCTTTATTAACCATCACTCTGCTTAGCTTTGCATGATTCGTAAACTGGATATTTATCTTAAGTTATTTCTTATATTACTAATATACAAATTAAATAGCAGAGACCCAAGTACAAAGCACTAGTGCTATACACACACACACAAATTTAAATAGTATCACTGAGGTAAAATAACAAACCTCCCTCAAAATATTTAAAAACTCAAAAAATCTATAAAAAAATTTCTTCCACATTCACTTCACTAATATTCACATGCAAACACCAACCTAAATTATGTGTATCATCACCTGCAAAATCCAAACTTGATCTCATCATCAAATTCCTGACGTTTACCCTCAAGGGGTGTACAGGATACGATACTACTACATGGAAAATTTACATCATTACTAACTTCCTACCTACAATTTTCTGCCAAATCAATCTGTTACCTGTCAAAGCTACAACATTGTCAGATCTTATATTTATATATCTATCTTCTAAGGCACTTTTTACCGCATCAATCCACCTATTTCTTGGTCTTCCTCTAGGTCTTTTTCCTGCCAACCTGGTAGAGAAAACTTCTTTGGCTAATCTTCCTCGCCCATTCTGTTTAAGTGACCATACCACCTGAGATTAGCTCTGCTAACGCATTCCTGGATGCTGACAATGTCAAGTTCTTTCCTAATATCCTCGTTTTTAATATGATATTGCTATTGATGCCATCTGTTCACATCCCTAATCTTTCTCAGGACTCTCATATCTGCAGTCTCTAGTCTTTGGTAAAGTGTTTTACTTCTGACCCAGCTCTCAGATCCATAAGTTAAAATTGGTTTGAACACTGTCTTGTATACAGCTAATTTAGTGTTTTGACTAATTTCTCTCTTATTCCATATAAATTTATTCAGTTGACTTCCTACCATACCAGCTTTGTTGATTCTGTTGTCTAATTCCATATTTAATTTACCATCTTCACTAAAAATTATACCTAAGTAGCTGAAATGCTTTACTTGTTCTACAGGTTCTCCGTTCACAACGCAGTTGACATTTTCAGCGATTCTGCCTATTTTCATTGTCTTTATCTTTTTATTGCTGACCTTCATACCATATCTGTTACAACAGTTATTAAATTTAGTCAGGGAATCTTGCAGACTTGTAGCGGATTAATTTAGAAGTATAACAATCATTCGCATAAAGCAAGGAGCTAACATTAACATCTCCAATTTTGATATCAGGTTTAATACCACTTTCCTTCATAATGTAATCCATATAGATAATGAATAACAGAGGTGATAATATACATCCTTGTCTGACACCAGATTTAACAATAAACCATCTCCCTGTACTTCCTTCAATTCTAACTGCTGACTTACAACTCAAATAAAGACCAAGCATTTCACCATACAACTGTAGTATTTTGAATAGCTTCTCTCTTGGCACCTTGTCATATGCTTTTTCCAGATCTACAAAACTTAAATACAGATCTTTGTTATATTCCCATGCTTTCTCGACTATTTGTCGTAAAGTGAATATCTGATCCTGACGGCCTCTATTTGGCCTGAATCCAGTATGTTCCTCACCAAGCTTCTCTTCCACAATCCTTCTTAACCGTTTCTCAAGTATACTGCCATAAATCTTACCAGGAACACTCAGTAGAGAAATACCTCTGTAATTCTCCCAATCAGTTTTATTTCCTTTTTTATATATATAGGTACTATGAGAGCTCTACTCCAATCATCTGGAATTCGTCCTTCTGTCCAGGCCCTCTGAACTATGCAGTGTAGCCTCTGTAAAACTTTTATACCTCCATACTTGAGCATTTCTGGTCTAATATCATCTACTCCAGGTGCCTTTCCACATTTCAGACTTTTTGATGGCTTTTTCTACTTCAAGCATGGATATGTAATGGCTCAGTTAAGTAAGTTTGAGCACAGAGTTGGAAGGGGACCAATCGTTTGATGCTGTTGGCACACTGTCCCTCAATGAGTCTTTGGACTCCCTGGAGGTGTCAAATAATAATAATAATAATAATAATAATAATAATAATAATAATAATAATAATAATAATAATAATAATAATAAGGTATTCCTGATTGCATGCCTGGTCAGTGTTTTTTTTATCACTGTGCTGTCATCACTGTTAGTTTCATTTAGCAATTTTCAAAGTAATTACTCCACTCTTCAAGGATATCTTTTTCTCCAGTTTCCATATCACCTTTATCATCTCTAATTCCTTTTACAGCACTCTTTCCTCCATTCCTAAGCTTCTTCAACAACCTCCAGAATATTTTGCCACCTTCTTGATATTTATTTTCTATGTTCTTGTCAAAGTCCTCCCATGACTTTTGTTTAGCTAGTTTTACACAGTGTTTAGCTTTCTTAAATGTCTCTGCATTCTCTAAGAGCACAAGCTGACTTATTTGCCAGGAACTTTTGATATGCTTTCTTCTTTTCCTTCAATGCCTCTTTAACTTCCTATGTCCACCAGGGAGTTCTGATTTTTCTATCCTTGCAGACAACCTCACCACATGCCTCTCTCGCAGAATCAATCAATGTTATCTTCAGAGCTTGCCACTGAATCTCCAAGGTTTGATTCCTGTTCTCAAACTCTTTCATTTTTTCTTCGATAATCTTTGTGTATTTTAGTCTACAGTTCACATCTGGGAGCTGCTCAACTTTCATTCGTTTTGAATCTTTCTTACATCTTCTTCTTTTCAATATGAAATTCAATTTTATCCTGCTTAAGACTAAATGGTGATCACTTCCAATTTCAAATCCTCTGTACACTCTAGTGTCCTGCACCAGAGAGAAAACATCACTATCAACAATAATATAGTCAATAAGACTTTTCTTATTCCCTGCCTCTTCTCTCCATGTGAATTTGTGCACATTTTTATGTTGGAACATGGTGTTAGTAATAACCAGTCCACGTCCTAAGCAGAAATCCAAGAAGTATTTGCCGTTATTATTAGCTTTGCTCTTTTCCCCAAATTTTCCCAAAATATTTTTGTATGTCTGACAATCATTTCCAACTCTGCTATTTAGATCCCTAACAAGGACCAACTTTTCATTTTTCATTGTGTCAGTTGCTTTTTCTAAAGCCTCAAAAAATTCCTCCACTTCTACCTTAGTAGAACCTTCTGTGGGACCATAGGCACAAATAAGTCTCACTGTCCAGTTCCCCATTCTCATATTTGCCCACATCACTCTACTTGAGACTGCCTACCATTCAAGAAGATTAGCCTCGTATTTAGTGTTGAATGCTATGGCTACTCCTTCTTTTCCTTGATTGTTATTGCCTGAATATAACATTTTGTATTTAATGCTCAGAAAGATCTCACCAGGTTTTGTGTTTTTTGTTTCAGTCACTCGTATTATGTCGATCTGGTACTTATCTAATTCCTCAGTTAGCTCCATTACTTTGCCATTCAGGCTTCGTATGTTGATAGTACCGATCTTCAATTCTGGTGATAATGAGTTGGGGTGTGTTTTAGGATTTGTTCCAGTAGCTGACTGTTTGCTGTTCACCCTGGTTTCCTGGCAAAAACAACGGGGGCCTTATTTAACTGGGCGATGCCCCAGCCAGCATGAAATTCTATCATGTTGTACCACCATCATTTAATATTGTGGTTTAAGCCAATAAGAATACAATTTGGTAGGCTAAATCCCAAATTTCCAGCCCATCCTTGTTCGTTTCAGTATCCAGGTAGATACCTAACAGGGTGCACCACGAGAAGGTGAGGATTGGACTTGATCTCTTAGTTCTGAATTCCAAATATCTGCCACAACAACCACAGCCTATCTTAATTGTCCAAGCTATACTCTATATGATTCATTGTGGCAGAAAGAATAGTGATTCATTCCTTTTTGACCTTCTGTGGATTAAGACATTTGTTGTCACTATCAATTTCTCCAATTCTGAAAATCATTCTGACCTCTAACTTATTTTTGATACTCGATTTCATATAATCCAAATTCCCAAACAGTGATGTCATATTCCTTGGCTTTAATATTGACAATTTTAACTGGCTCCCTTTTCTGACTCACACTGACCAAGTTGGAAAAGGTGTATAAGTATTTTGTGTAAATAATTTAAAACAAATCATTCATCTCCCTGAACAGAATTCCTGATAATCCTCCCAACACTTGAGATCTTTTCTTAACAAGTTCTCCTAGGTACACTGCTGAGGTGGCTGCTACTCTTGGTAAATCAAATCACAATCTTTTCTACTCCCCAGCATCTTCACAAAATTATGTACTTTGGCACAACAATGCCAACTGGGAAGATCTCCAAGACTTTTATTCCTACTTTTCATGGCCAGACAACTGTGTTCATTCTCCAAATGCAAATGCTTAGAATCCAAATCCCCAAATTTGGATTATTTTCTGTAACAATCCTGTTACAGAAAATTATCCATGTTGGAATGGAGGTTACATTCCTAACTTTGTTCAAAAATTCACAGCCTATATACAAGCAATAGTTTTCCAAAATGTGTGCCAGGATTGTACAAGAAAAGAAAACAGCTTATCATAAGGCTTGAGACAAAAACTCCAGCTTTGTTTACAGTATGCATCAAAGTCAACAATTGCAAAATCATTAAAACAGTAAAATCTGACTTTGGTAGGGCTATATGTAATAAACTCTCAAACTCCAACAATGGTAATTGTGCCTTCTAATCCCTTGTAAAAGCTATTTGGCAACATATATCAATATATGCTTCATTTTCACCCAAATGGTATCACTGCAATATCACCTAAAGATACCGTTGACCTCCTTCCATTATTTTTTTTCTTCCAATTCCTACATAGATGTTAGATTAAAGCAAATAACCTATCACCTACTCCTTTGTCTGGAACACTGCATCACAACTCCTGGAGCCTTCTACTGCCAGAAAGACAGAAATATCTTGAAACCTGAATATCAAAAAACGCTTCAGGTCCTGATGAAATCCTGTCAGCTAAAGAGAAATGCCCCTGAACTAACAATTCTGTATCATTTATATATTATACTCAGCCTGCATCTGGCCTATGGCATGGAAGAAAGTCCAATTACAGTCAATTCCAAAAAAAAAAAAAGATATAAATGTCTACTATCAAACTACTACTTTCACCTCAGTGATGTCCAAAGTAATGGAGAATGTCATTAACAGTCAACTTTTTTTTCTTTTTTGACATCCGAAAAACTGTATACTAATCAGCAACCACCAATATAGATTTCATCAATCAAGATCCACAGCAGATCTCCTGGCCTATCACCTCCCTCTGGATACATGCCGTGGAAAGGTTTGGAGAAACTTGTGCTGTTTCACTTGACATTAATGAGCATTTGATAGTCTGGCATCGAGGGCTTCTCATTGAATTGCCCATCTTATGTTCTGCCTTCCTCCCTCTGTAATCACTGGCTGTTAGTCTTCTCTCAGATCATTAACTACATGTAATAGTGGAAAGTGTTCTCTCTCCTTACAGTTGGCCTGCTGACTCACCAAACCTGCTACTCCCAGTCATATTTCATTCTGCCTTCCTCAGTTCTGTGGAACAGCCTTTCCCATTAAGTATTCCACAGCCTCCAGCTGTTCATCTGTAAAAAAGGATGATGGGCAGCTTTTTCTTGTATTTTATAGGTTTAATATAGAATAGGAATGGGGGGAGAGAGCAAAAGAGAGAGAAAGAGAAGAAAAAAAAACATGCACCTACATCAGTCATTACTTGACACCTTGTCAAGTAATGAATCTTAAATCTCTAATACCTGTAGCCAGCATCTAGAAAATCTGACTACATATATATTCTATGTAAAACACTCATTCAGGTTTTCCCAGTGGTGGGCTGATACTAAATATTGCTATGCCAGCATGTGTTATGTTTTTACAAGCACTGCAAAAAAGGTAGATAATGCCAGAAGGGATCAGAGCATACTAGCAGCATATAGTTAGAGAGGATTAAAATCCCATACTGCAATCTACACTGAGAAAACCTCTGAATAGCCAATCTAACAGACAGGAAGATCTGTTAACTGGCATAGAGCAATTGGAAGAATAGCAGAACACTGCGCCCTTCAATTGGAAAAGACCTGGGTTCAATTCTCATATTGACGAGGGGAATCCTTATATGGGCTTTTTCAGTTGAAGGCAAGTTAGCTGATCTCATACAGTGGTAGCAGGGTTTTTTCTCCCGGAAACTCGGGTTTTTATTTTGCGTACAGACAAATCAGCCTTCAGAACACACGCAATTTACAGACAAAAAATACTGTTGTTGATGATGATGGGCGACAGATGGCACTGATGGTAGTAGTGTTGTAGTTGGAGAATTAAGTAGTAGGGGAGAGGATGAGATGTGTTAGCGAAGTAGAGCAGTGTGCCCTCCCACAATGAGTCCTGGGACTCCCTGAAGGTGTCACATAATAATAATAACATCTGACATGGAGAGCACAAAAAATACATTCGCTATCATTATTATGGCAAGTCTGAACTGGCAGACTATACTTTGGAACACCCCTTCACACAAGATCAGATTGAAGAAACTAACATGCTTTATAGAGGTTGTTACAGGTCACAAAGATTATATTCAGAGTCAGCCATGTCTATGAAGCATTCTCCTAACCTGAACAAGTATGGTTGCATTCATTTGCCAAAAATTTGGGAGACTTATCTTAAAATCAACTCCAACATAGCTTTTTTTTACAACATTATAGGGCATCAAAGTAGGACTTTAGATCTTTTATCTGTTACAATTTGAAATTTGAATTGTTTCACTTACTCATTGTCATGTGTTCAATGAAACATGTAGTGTAATGTGCTCTAAAAATACTGGTTTGAAATCCAGTGAAACATAAGCCAGTTGATTAACATTTTTTTTTTATAACTTAGTTGGTTTGGTGTTGTAATACCATTGAAATAAGTTATCAAGAACTCTAAATGGCCAATATTGCTTAACCTGTTCTAGCACTACATTGCATCAGAGAAAACTTAACTCCATATGAAGATTATATGAAATATTTGACAATTATTATACTACACTGCTCAACAAAATTAACAGAACACTTAGAAAATTGGTGTAATGTGCAGTTTGCAATGAAGCAGGACAAAATTTGTTATAGTTGTAGTGTACAATAGATTAACAATGAAATGAGGAGATAATGATTATATACCCCCTCCTGTAACGGATGTTACAGGAGGGGGTATATAAGAATTACCAAAACAGATCACATTACAGAAATCAACTGACACAATATGCCCTAATATAGTCACATATCAGTAGCATAAGCTACAGAGATTCTTATAACTGGATATGAAGCTAGCAATACAGATATATGGAGGTATATCCAGGAGAATGCAAGTGGCTAGCAGTGTGCTCCAGGGCTTTATACATGGGCCACTATTTAATTTGCACATCTGTGATACAGCAAATGATTTAACCCTGAGGAGGTCACGGCTGATCTGACAGATACAAACAAATTGTTTAATATAAATATTCTTACACATATCCAGTGTATAGCTTGGAAGTTATGAATAGCTGAGCATGCATATGTTACGAGTGATATTCCACACTGTTTATACGATCAGTTTTGGTTTAACACGTATTATGATAAAGGTTTGTGATATTTCATAGTAAATTGCACCTGAGAGATACCGTGACCTCCAATGTCAGTATAGTATTGGTTTAGTTTTTTTTTTATTTACTGTTGAAAATGGCTGGAAAAATATATCGCCTGGATAATTACTAGAGTGTCCGATGATGAGAATGACAGAGTCGAATGCGAAAGTGATATTATTTGATAGTAAATTGTATCTGAGAGAGATACACAAACTTCGATGTCAGTATAGTATTGGTTTAGTTTGTTGTTTTTTTCTTTGTTTCTTTGTTCAATAATTTCTAGATTGTAACTGAAAATAAGTAAAAACCATCATGGATTATATTTGCAGTGTTTTTTTTTTAAGTTTCATTGCATTTTACACATACTAGTAATGAATGTATCTCTCAGACACACACGACCGCTGCAATTTTTTCGACCATAACCTCCACAGGGTTAAGGGAGAATATCCAGTTGTTTGCTAATGATGCAAAACTGGACAGCAATGCAATAATCAACCATTTATCCAACCCTTCAATTATCAGAATGGCAAGTTCTGATAATTGAAGGGTCAGATAATTGAAGTATTGGGGGGAGGGAGTCTGAAAGGTTGTGATAACACCTAGAACAAAAATTATATTAAAGCAACTGATATAACCACAAGAAAAAAAAAAAGTTCTTTCTTGTGGATCAGTTGCTTTAATATAATTTTTGTTCTAGATGTTTATCAGATCTTTCCAAACCCCTCTCATAAAATTACTAGGGGGGAGGGGGTTGGAAAGCTTTGTTGTTTTGTTAATTGAAGGGTTGTTATTTTGAAAGTTGGATAAATGGTAAATTACTGAAGTTAACAAAGACCACATGAAAATCTTGATTTAAATAGACAGATAGTATGGGCAAAAAGATAACCATTAAATATAGCAAAAGTACAAGGTTATCCACTCTTGGATGAGTTTACAATCTGTGCATTACACTTGTTGAAATTGACTGCAAGAAATTCCTAAGGCTAGGTATTTGGGGTGATAATGGAAAGAAAGTTGATGTTTAGAGGACATAATGCAAAAAGTAATCAAAATACTTCAGATTACCTAGATACTGAAGAAGAAATGACAAACAGATATAGAGATTAATTTCCCTCTTTATAAGGTTCTGATATAGCAACCTCTGGACTACTGCACCTGGGTATATTGAATCTGATTAGCAAAATACCTTGGAGAGAAAGTGAACAGGATCCAAAGGTGAAAGATTAGAATGGGGATATATACACATGAAATACTACTTAGAAACTGAAGGCTTGTATGTTACAAAGTTTGCTTCTAAGGTAGAAAAGGGCGAGATATAATAATATAATAGACACATACAAGTACTAATGGGGTTTTATATGATAAATATAGAAGGAATTTCTCGATTCAAACTCAAGAATGATAAGTAATAATTGAATAATGGTTTGTGCTATCTTTAGATTGATGAGGGATAGATGTCTGAGTAAATAATTACAATCCTTTTAACTATTTTGGAACATCTGTAATTTTTTTTAAAAAAAGTGTGTGTGTGTGTGTATATATATATATTATTCAAATTACGGAAATTAAGTGTTCGCATTTCGACTAATCATAATGAACATTTTCACGTAACTATGGACTCAAGTTGTATCAGATGTCTTACATTGCAGACCACTTCAACAAATCTTCGGGCTGAGTACGGATAGCTGCTTTTGTATACTGCTTTAAAATGGCTGGTAACTCAGGTGGAATTCGAATTTGTTCATCTGTCTGGGATGGTTTCAAATTAGGTGCAGTAGACATTGCTGTGAAAAAAAATATTAAATGAAATTGATCGGTGAAATTAAGTGCAAAAATTCAGTTTCCGTCTTATTTTAGGCTCAAATGTAGCAGACTATTCTATGCATATTACTACTAAATTAGCTCAATAATACCGCAATGAAAGACAGATAACCGATCACTAGAACCAACAACGAAGAAATTCGAAAAGAATTATTATGATGTTCTCTTTTCAATTCGAATTAGGCGTCTAATAAAATACAAAACAGCGACATCTGCCACCAAAAGATTAACATTTATTGAAATAATGAAATTATAAGAATATTACCAATCTATTGATGTTATAACATAGAAACTTAAATTATAAGAATATTACTTATTATTATTATTATTATTATTATTATTATTATTATTATTATTATTATGTGACACCTCCAGGGAGTACAAAGACTCATCGAGGGAGAGTGTGCCAACAGCATCGAACGATTGAACACCTTCCAACTACTAACTGCGCTCAAACTTGCTTAATTTTTCATGCATGTTATAGCCACTTAAGATGGAAACTTAAAAAATTTCGAAATTAGCAACAGTGTTTACGAGAATATAACCTGCGCATAGGAATAGCTTTGGAATGACATTACTTAATAGAGGATTTTTGTCCTCTTCAGGTTTCTGCTTGGTCATTGATGAGAACTAAAAGTTGGAAACAGACTACTGAACCAAGAGACAAATATATCATCTGCTGGACAGTGTGCATTCCTGTAAGATGGAAATCTTTCCAAAAATAATACCTATAGTTTCCATTTCTTTTAAGTAGTATCAATCCGAAGCAATTCCTATACTGAAAGTTATATTCTTGTAAACTCTCCGGTAAATTTCGAAACTCTTTAAGTTTCTATCAGGGGCGCATTCTTCATGCTTGCTGCGCAAACTCATAATTGAGAAAGAATAAATATTTATTTGTTAACACTTTCATTGCCAAGCTGAAAATTGGAATTTCGTGTGGTGGCCAATTTTTTTTTATTTTTTTATTTAGTTAGCGATGTCCACGCGATAACGCGTGATCGGCCGTTTGGTGAGAACTCGCATTGCGCGATATCGCGTGTTTGGCAATGAACATGTTAATAAATGCATGCATTTATAAGCATTCCATTTTGGCTTTTATTTTTGTAGACAGAAGACGTCTTAAGCTTGCGCTGCAATAATTGAGGTTTGCGTTGTGTATCGAAAGCCAATGCTGCTCGTCTAGTCAAAGCCTTGACTTGCTCGGTTGTAGGAGTTTGCAGGTCCTCGCTGCAGCACTGTGATTTCATGAGGCACATAGCCATTTCCAATCCCTTCACCTCGTCTTAAACACAGGCCATACGTAGTCAAAGTAGCTCTAGCCAGTGAGCTTCAGCCAGCCTTTACAGGTGTGCATGTTACTTGGGAAAATAAAGTTACGACCAACTTTTTATGACGATGTTATTGACCAGTTCATAAAGAAGAACCGTAGGGTAGAATTTGTATTCAAGTAGCTGAATTGAAAAAGACAGAATATCATTTGTAAAATAAATGTTGTATTTGTATGATTAAATATACATAAATTTCTAAATATATAGTTTTAAATGGTCAGTAATTCATTATTCAGCTAACAAGACTTCAATCACATCTCTCTCTCGCTCCCTGAATGATGAGAGCAAGCGTGAATTTCAAGACCAGCATTCGCCCCTGGTTTCTATCTTATCTGACTATAACATTGATGGATTAGCAGTATCCTTATATGGATAATACATATTTCTTATAATAAGGTTAACAAAAACTATCATGGAAGAATATAAACTAAAAGGCCCCATTCTGCATCAAAAGTATTAAAAGAAAGGACATCAAAATAAAATAAGCCCTCGTAATTTATTAATAATTTCCCTGACATTCAGTACACATGCCAATCGGTAATAAATATCATAAAATAGCAGAGGTAAATTTCAGAGACCGAAATTCCAAACTGTGTAGCTCAGTGGATGTGGCATGTGCCATCCACGGCGCTAAATCGCCCGAAGAAACAGTATCGCAAATTCAATTCTAGTCACCGACTAGAATGTGAGAGGTATAGTATTTTGGGGGAAGATAGAGAAAATAGAATGGGAGGTGTACTTCTGAAGATGGCAGATAAATTGCAGCCTAAAGAGTAGGAGATTGGAGAGATAGCATGTGAATGGAAGTTTATTTGAAGCAATTTGATATAAGATAAAAGCCAATAGGATACTATATAAAGTTGGTGGTTGCAGCTCTTGGAAGAGTGTAATAGATAATGTGGAAGTCATGCATCAGCAAGTTGTCACGAGTAAAGATGTGAGTGGACAGTTCAATCTCCACCAGTAGTTAATCAGAGCTAGCTGGCCCATGTCTGTCACTAATTGTAAGCGAAACCGATGAAGAGATGGCAAACAAGTGCTGCTATCTCTTGATACCTAAGCCTAACAGGATATATTACTGTCTGAAATAATATTGGTTCTACGGTCGATTGTCCTGAGTTTACAGGACGAAAAACCCAACTTTCCAGAGAAAAATCCGCTTGCCCATGATTGATGATGATGATGATGATGATGATGATGATGATGATGATGATGATGATTTGACACGTACGCGTGGTTAGCCTAGTGGCTTTGCGCATCGCAACCATATTCCTGGGGAAGGAGTGTCCCGGGTTCGATTCCCGTCGAAGACGTGAGGAACTTGAGGATCTTCCTCAGCCATAGCCAAGTTAGCCGGGCATGGGCAGTAGGGTTTTTACCGCCAGTTTATCTGGCCTTTTTTATCCCGCGAGCAGGCAAACCGGCTCCGTGAACATACGTTACTACAGTCAAACATATCCCCCCCCCCCAGCGGCAGGCTACGCGACAGGTCGGGTAGGAGTGATACTAACAAAAAGTTGCATCTAAGTAACACGCGGACCCTGCATAGGAAGCGGGAATAACGCGTACTGAAAGAAGAAGATCATTATTTTACACCTCCAGGGAGTCCAAGACAAATTCGGCAACGAGTCGAAAATAGGTTTAAAAGAATTCCTCCAGGTAGGTAATATGCATATAAATTCCAAATCATCATGTTATACACTAACATAAGAAGCATAAAGAAACACTAGCTTACATTAGCAAGACTGCTTGATAACTTTCTGATAAATATTGATGTAGTAATTTTAATCGAATCTATAAGTGACACAGAAATGTTTGTATATAGCATCAACAATTAATTACCAGTGCTTTATCTTATGCAGGCCATTCTTGAGAGAAGAGATCTTTGTCATTCATCAAAGAAAATCGCAGTGCTACCGAAACCTTATCCTCTTTCGACCATGCAGAAACTCTACTCTTAGAAATCGTGACTGCAACTCATAGTATACATCTCCCCGAATACAAATCCTCTCAGCTGTTTTACCAGATTAGGAACATTACTTACTGGCATCAACAATCGCACAACAGATCAGCTCATCTTGATCGGAGCAGACAGTGCCTATATAGAATATAATTGTACTTTCCAGTGACTTTTCAACTACTAAGACATATCTTGATACATTAAGCTAGCACAACGTAAACTCGAGCAAAAGCTCAATTCCGATAGAGCATGATTGAAGTATGTTAATGGTTCCAATACACTCCCAATATCCTCCCTATCTAGTAGCTGGTTCCATAGAACTGAACTTGCTTGGTCATTATATTCTCTGCTTTCTAATTCAGCATGGATAAAACATTGATATTTTTGGCCACTTTCCAGACGCTATAACACCCTTTGACACTATAATCAGGTTTACAACTTTTCGATCTACAATTCCTTCTGTTACATGCTGCTTGAATTATTTCGTAAAAAACTCAATTAATTCTGCTTCATTCTTTTCGTGAGATTTCATCAATACCTAAACAATTGTTCTAAAATCTTGTTATCTATTACTCTTTTAGTTCTTATTGGATCGTGTCCTTTAAAGGCCATACTTTTTGATTTTTCTGTATGTTATCATTCCATAATCTTTGGCTATCTCATTTAGATTTAAAATAGCTTTCTGTAAATTATCTTCAGAATTTGTAATTATTATTTGGTCATCGGCAAAAAGGAGTTCCCAGTAGGAGAAAGTTTAATACCTTCATGGAAAATTTTATTATTATTTCATTTAGGTAAATACTAAAAAAGAATTGCTGAGAGGGGACATTCCTGTTGGACTCTTTGGTTTATCTCTCTCGTGTATGATAGCTCATGATTTAATCTCATTTGTATTTGATTATTTTCATATATACTTATGATAGCTTTTAGGATATTATATTATTTGGTATTTATCTTTCTATTAATATGTTAAATAAAATGATACTTTTAACTTTGTCAAATGCTTTTTCAAAGCCAATAAATGTAATATGTGTTTCTAAATTGTATTCTCTTGTTTTCTCTATTATTAATTTTAGACAAAAGGCAGGGTCTATACATGATCGTCCATTTATAAATCTATTCTGTACTTCTGAAATAAAGTTTCAGAATATTTTATTATTTATTTATTTAAAATTCTGCTATATATTTTGTAACAGGAATTTAGTATACTTATACCTCTATAGTTTTTAGGGTCATCTGTACTGCCTTTTTAAAAGATAGGAATCACAGTGAATATCAAGAGAGGAATTATCCATGGTGACTCACTATCAGTCTGTTGTTCATTGTAGCACTAATTTCTCTAACATTAATTCAAAAGAAAACTAGTTTTCGATATCAAACATCAAAGCAAGCAGAAAAAAACAATCAGATTTGCTATACATGAATGACCTCAAGCCATATGGAACATCATTCAGAGAAATTCAGTAACTGCTCAGTACAGTCTGCAACTTTTATTATTATTATTATTATTATTATTATTATTATTATTATTATTATTATTATTATTATTATTATTTCTGGCGACTCCTGGAAGTGCTTAGACTCATTGAGGGATGCCCTAAACATCATGTCCACACAACTATACGACATTCTCAAAGTATCTATCATACCGTGCCTTGAACTCCCTCACAGTCATAGCACCCACGACAGACTCTGGCAGCTTATTCCATTCATTTACCACTCTAAAAGTAAAGAACCCAGCTCTAACACCCCTACTAACCACACTCTTGCCCAGCTTCCATAGGTGACGCCTAGTTCTTCCACCACCAGACCTGATCTCAAGAATATCCTCTGAATTAATCCTATAGAATCCCTTTAGCAATTTGAATGTCTCAATCATATCTCCCCTTTTCCGCCTATCAATTAGTTTCTGCAACCCATAAATCTTCAACCTGTTCTCACATGGTTCATTCCATAGACATGCGATCATCTTGGTCACTCGCCTCTATTCCTCTTCACCTCCTACCCACCAAGAAGAAACCCTGGCGCCCATATCTGGGCACAGTAGTCTAGATAAGGTCTTATCAAGGCTCGATACAGAGGGACAATAACTTGTTTGTCTCTGCTTGTTAAAGTATTTTTCAACAACCAAGTGAGTTGATGAGCTGATTTAGCTTCTTTTGCAATGTGCCCCCTAAACTTCATCTCCCTATCCACCAACACTCCCAAGTCCCTGGCCTCATCAATCTCCTGGAGTACAGTTCCACCAATGTGGTATACCGCTGCTAATCTTTTCACCCCAAAATGCATAACCTTACATTTTGTCACATTAAATTGACATCCATTCACCTTAGCCCAGAACTCCAATCTATCCAAGTCATCCTGCAAGATTTTGACATCTTCTGCATACACACTCGCCCTACCCAACTTTGCATCATCAGCGAAAAAATGAACTGTTCCACTTAGATCCTTCCCTATATCGTTAATGAACAGATTAAACAGCAGTGGTCCAAGAACACAACCCTGTGGCACACCACTAGTCACAGGCCGTTTTTTGGACTCTACCCCTGAATAAACTACTCTTTGATATCTCTCCATCAACCACCCGCCTATCCATCTCACCAACCCTATATCCATTCCCATATGTTGTAATTTACGGATTGGAATTCCATGTGGTATCCTGTCAAACGCCTTTGCCAGGTCCAGCAGTATCACTGTAAACCCATTACCCTTATCCAGTTCAGCCGTCACCTTTTTATAAAACGAACAAGTTACTGAGGCATGATCTACCCTTCACAAAGCCATGCTGTCCCCTGTACAGGATCTCATTTTCATCAATCCATTCCAGTATTTTTCCCTTGACTACTTTGTCCAAGACCTTGACAACGACTCCTGATATGCTGATCGGTCGGTAATTTGCAACCGTAGTCTTGGATCCTCCTTTATGCCGTGAAATTAATTTCCCCTTTTTCCACTCCTTCGGGACTAAACCAGACCCGAGACTCAGATTAAACAACATGGTCAAGGGCACTGATAATTCCTTAGCCGCTTCACGCAAGACCCGTGCCGGTATAACATCCAATCCCACAGATGTATTCACATTAAGGTTCTGTAATAGACTATTCACCTTCACTTCATTCATCACAATTCCTGTATAAACTAATGGTTCCTTCATTTCTTCAATGTCACCACCTGGATGATATACTTTTTGCAAAGTGCGCGCTCAGTAACTCCACTATAGCGAGGGATTCAGTGACCTCCTTACCATCGTCATTCCTTAAAATAATTTTGCCGTGTACAGTTTTTTTCTCGCTTGCAGCATACTGAAAGAACTGTTTGGGATTCACTTTTGCTTGCATAGCTATTTTCCTTTGATAATCCGCTTTTGCTCTTTTTTTTACCACACTCGTTACCCTTCTGGCCTGCACTTTGTACCGTTCATGTGCCTGCAGGGTAACCTGCAGGCACATGAATGGTACAAAGTGCAGGCCAGAAGGGTAACGAAGTGTACAAAGTGCACACGAATACAAAGTGCACACGAACGGTTCAAATTCCATACAAATATCTTCAGTGAAGATATTTGTATGGAATTTGAACTTAAGAAATCCAACACGTTATAGTTCCATGGAAGACAACAAAGGAATTAAATATACAGATAGAAGGAAAATTAAAAACTTTCCACAGGACAAATCCTATAAATACCTGAGAATTCTTAAGACACACTATATTTTAATTTCAGAAGTCAAAACGAAAACAATCAGAATATTTGAAAGAGTTAGGATTCTATAGTCAAAATTGAATGGAAGAAACAATTTAACAATGAAGACATGGGTCATTCCTATAATCAGATACACAACCAACAGGGTTAATTGACTGGACGCAATCAGATTTAGATGTACTCTATCAAAAAACACGAAAAATAATTATAGTAATTCATGCGTTGCACCTGTGCAGTGATGTGGGTCCGTTATAAAGGAATAGGAAAAGTGGAGGACGTTGTCTTTTACAGGTCAAGCAAACGGTAGAAGTAAAAAACCCGGCGTTGAATCAGTACAGCAACGAAAGTACAGACAAGATGCTAATTAAAGCTTACAAAGAAAATGTAGTGAATGCAAAAGTGATTCAAAAAAAGCTGTACATTGAGAAAGAAATTGCAAAAATATCAGAAGATTGGAAACTTAAAGTACCATAATCAATACTTGAAAGTTATTGAAGGGAAAGTTGACAGTAGTTTAACTTGAAAATGACTTCAGAAGCCAAACATCAAGAAAGAGAAGGTCAGATAATTACTTCCCAAGAATAAGCACTATAAACGTGAACAGATCATAACGATAGAAAGAGGTATGGTAAATCTCTTTATGTTTTTATAGCTCGGTACGAAACTCGGATCGAAATCCATAGAGTTTCATGCCGAAAAAACTATCGGCGAGCCCAAGTGTAAATTATCACTTGGGTAGTACAACATCAGGGCAACTCCATGCAAAGGTGGAGCAAGCTCCGTCACTAACTTTAATATTCTCTCATAATGTAAAACCCAGCTACTAAGAGATGTATATATATATTATTTTACATTATGAGAAGAGGTCGCTACACAGACCGGTTTCAACCTTTTTTGAGGTCTCATCAGTGAGTAGGTAGACCTGGAATATCAAGATATTAAGTGAACATGAACTTACATACCTCTACTATCCAATTGCCGAAGTGGTGTACTCCTATATTTATTGTTAATTACTAATTTAATAAGCCAAAAGGCTATTTTACCGGCGAATATGTTAATAGAAAAGGGGATGGTAAATCCATTTATGTTTTATAGCCGGGTACGAAACTCGGATCGAAATCCATAGAGTTTCATGCCGAAAAAACTATCAGCGAGCCGAAGTGTAAATGATCACTTGGGCAGTACAAGTTAAACATCACTTGGGTAGTGTTGTACTAACCTACTAACTCGGCATGAAACTATGTTTTGGAGTCATTTTTCAAGGCCCAATTTGGAGTCATTTTCCAATCAAATGTATTTTTCTACTGTTTCGTGTTTTTTTTCTTTCTTTTTTTTACTGTTAATTGACAGAAGAAATAATAATAATATTAAATCAGCTATTTATTTTATTTTACTTTTTTCTTCCCCTGTAGGGGCTAGGTGAGGCCATTTTAGCCCTGTCTTAGATTACAATAATAATATATGTTTGCAATCATATGCTTGCTGTTCAAACTCATTAACTGAGAAAGCATATATATTCATTTGTTAATAAATTATTATTATTATTATTATTATTATTATTATTATTAAAATTATTATGAGGGCGCTTTAGCAGCAAACAGTCGCAAGCACGTTATTTCGATGCTCTCATATTTTAAGTTGCAAAGTAGATCTTTTCTTGTGAATTAAAATTTAAAGCACATCAGTGAACGCCGTTCTTCAAGACGAACATATAGATGTAAAAACTGTAAGTATCTATTAAGTAATAAGTAAAATATAAGTATTCAAAGTTCGAAGTATACGTTGGTCAACTATGCGAGAAGAGAACAAAGGAGAACGCCATATTAGAAAATACAGCAAGATCGTCAAACAAGAAGTATGAAGTGCTACAAATGCCAAGAAGACCTAACGGGCGAAGAAAACCACGTAACATGTAGGAACTGCCAAAGAAACATGCATTTTTTTTGTTCAGGATTGTCCGAGACTACCTGGCAGAGAAAATCAAACAAGAATCGTGACGAGTGGAAGTGTCACCATTGCAGAGATAACAAAGGAACCTCGCCTTCGACCGCAGGCGGAAAACAGCCAACGCAGAAAACAACCGCAGGCAGTAATCAGCTATCAACAACAGAGGGAATTAAAAACAAAGAAATCAACAACGGAAACCCAGGTGAGCCATCTTTAAATGCATTACTCGAAAATAGATTACAAAACCTAAAAGACTGTTTAATCGATTTTGTTGGAGAACTATTTAAAAAACATACCGCACAAATTACAGAAAAATTTAACCAATACGAGGCATTTATTAAATTTAATAATAACTCGATAGAAGATATGTTACAGACCGTTAGAGAAATTAAAAACTGCATCAAAGAGCTAACTGAAAGACAGCATAATTTAATTAAAGAAACAACGGACCTACGGCAAGAACTAAACTCTCTAAAGCAACAGTACGAGCTCTCAAACCAACAGCAGCACAAAAATGACCTCCTCAAAAATGGTCTCCCAGAAATAGCTACGGAACCTCTAAGAGACACTGTAATACAACTAAGCCAAAAAATCGGCTCCCCCATTGAACCAAGAGACATCCAGTCAGTGCATCGGTTACCACAAAAAAGGAAAAGAGAAAATAATAACCGTCCTTCTCCCGTCGTAGTGCGACTCACCAACAGCCTAACAAAAACTACGCTTATAAAAGCTAGCAAGATTAAAAATCCAGTAGTAAAGGATCTGAAAGGAGACCACGACAACACCCCAATATACATGTCTGAATACCTTACTCCACACTATCAGAAAATAATCTACCAAGCAAGGAAAGTAAAAACAGAAAACAATTACCAGTTTATATGGATAAGAGACAGCAAAATATTCCTTAGAAAGACACAAGACTCAAAACCAATCGAAATAAAATCCGTAGATGATCTCAACAGGCTGTCACATTGAAAGGAATATTGACAACTCGTAAAGAAGGACCAGCACCCCAACCAACATGGAAGCACACCATCAAGCAGACGTAATCACCCCGGAACATGATAATTGCCACATTCTGAAATCAATATCAGAATGGAAACAACTGACAATCCCCAAAAAAGGACTATCTATTCTCCACATCAACATCAGAAGCATTCAAAAATACTGGCTGACCCTGCAAGCTTATCTGAAGGAAGATATAGACGAAATAGACATTTTAATACTGACTGAAGTATCTACGACAAACGAAGAGGCATCCTCCTACCAAATGCCACACTTCCAACAACACAAACACTGCAGACAAACAAAACGAGGCGGTGGTATAATAATATTTACCAAACATAAACTAGAAGTAACAGAAATAAACTATAAATTAGAATACGCAGAAAACATATGCATCGAAATTAAAAACATCAAACAAGAAAACTCCGTGATATTAAACGCCATATACAGACCACCCAACTTAAGCACCACAAAATTCCTAGAAGAACTAAACAGATGGCTTTCAGCCACGAAAGTAGGCACCTCAAAATATTTGATAATAATAGGAGACATTAATATAAACATTAGGAACATAAATAACAACACAGAACAATATCTAGACCTATTATCGGCATATAACATAACCCCATCCATACAGACGTATACACGAGAAGAGATAGTCGGAAACACAACAACCTCAACCTGCATTGATCATATAAATATAAGGGCCCCTCCAAACAGCCACACAGCAGCCATCATAACATGCAAACTAGCAGACCATTATTTCACAGCATTGCAGTTACACACTGAACCAGAACCCATAAAAATCACTGAGACTACAAAACAGTATCATAGCATTGTAAACGAAGCAATAGTGAACGACGAAATCAGAAAAACAGACTGGATGCAGATAGCATCTTTAGACTCTGCTGAAGCTGTATATAATAATCTTAAACTTGCATTTAACAAAATATACAACAAAGCATTAACAAAAATAAAAATACGCCCCCAAACGAAACAAAATCCATGGATATCAGACAACATACTAACAGACATACAAAGAAAAGATGCCCTATGGAAACAACTTAAGAAGTCACCGAACAATATCGCTTTAAAAACTGAATACAAAAGAAAACGGAATCTCCTAACAACCCAGATTCGAACGGCAAAAAGAAACTATTACAGCAACAAATTAACAACAGCACAGAACGACATAAAGGAAACCTAGCACCTGATTAATGAAATGCTGGACAATATACACAGAACCACTGCCACAGAAACAATAAAACACAGCTTTGCCTGCGACCCCAAATCCCTCAAACAGTTGGCAAACAACTTTAATCAGCACTTCGCGAACTCTGTCCAAAAGCTACAAGAAACAACCTTTCCTCACACACACGAACATTCTCCACTAGGTCCACGAGCAACCCAGTCGATGTGGTTCGCCACAGTAACAAAAGAAGAACTATCACTGGCAATTCAACAAATTAATCCTAACAAAGGACCGGGGATAGACGGAATCAGACCAAAAGACATCAAGAAACACTCAACCGACCTACTCCCAGTTATACAAAAACTGTTAAATAAAATCTTCGAAACGGGACACATACCTGAAACACTGAAGACTGCATTAATCACACCCATACACAAACAGGGAAAAAGAAACATAATAAGTAATTACAGACCTATCGCCACGCTGCCTGTAATCAACCAAATCATGGAGCGCATTGTACATCAGAAACTCTCCACATACGTTGAAAAATTTCAAATCATACCCAAAACACAATATGGCTTTCAAAAAAATAAAGGAACAGCAACACTCCTGGAAGATTTCACAGATCTAATAAACGCTGCATTGGATAAAAACAGAATAACATTAGTGGTATTCATTGACCTAACAAAAGCATTTGACACACTAACACATAAAACCTTGTTAACGAAACTTACCCATATCGGAATTGGAGGTCGTCTACTCCAGTGGTTTAAAGCATACACGAAAAACAGAAAGCACATCACACGTATAGGATCAGCACACAGCAAAGAGGTACAAGTAACCTGTGGAGTACCGCAAGGAGCTGTCCTATCTCCCATTCTATTTAACATATACACACACGACATAAGCCAACTCCCCCTAAAAAGTAAAATCTTCCAGTATGCAGACGACACTGCCATAGTATCCATTCACAACACTGCAAAAATCGCTTACAAAAATTTGCAACACGACATCAATCAAATCACTAACTGGTTAACCGAAAACGGCATATATATAAACCCTGGAAAAACAAAGCTAATGATATTCAAAAACCCCCAAACCCTGCCCATAGAAACTAAATATCTCACTATCAAACATTCATCCTCCCATACTCAAAGTGCAGAACCTAAAATCACAACCATCACGCAGGTGAAAACAACACGCTACCTTGGACTTCACTTCGATGCAGATCAATGTTGGAATAGCCATACAAACTACCTACATACTAAGCTTAGGATAATAGCAAGCAAACTATACAGATTAAAAGACATTGCCCCAACCCACATAAAAATACTAATCTATAAAGCATTATGTGAAAACATTTTAAGATATGCAATCACATCATACGCATTCTGCGCAGACTACAGACTTAACAGGCTACAATGGTTGCAAGATAAAATGATAAAACTGATATTCTGGGAACAACCCACTCTTATGCACGAAGCACGGACAAAACACAAAATATTTACGGTGAAACAATTACGCCACTACACAGTCATGTTAAAACACTACCACAGTCCAACATATAGAGTAACCAGAACAACATATCATATAACAAGACCACAGTCAACAAACTACATAACATATAAGTACAACAATCACCACGGCAAAGCCACCCGAAACTTCTACGTACCTGACATGATAAACAAACTGCGTTCGACAACAGAAACCTAGGAACATACAGAGAGCTGAAACAGGCACTATATAAATATTATAGTGAGAATGAAAATTAGAGCAATTCCTGTTTCTCTCTCCCCCACCACACACACACACACACACACACACACACACACACACACACACACACACACACACACACACACACACACACACACAAAAACCTATGACAACCCCCCTCTCCAAAAACTATCACTACAAGAACACAAAGCAACAAACACACCATGTCTAAATCCAACCCTATTTTCACAAAAAAAAAAAAAAAGTTAAACTGTAATAGCAGTCGAAGTCTTTCAAGCATGTACCAACAAACAATAAAATCAACACCTGGCTTGTGACCACTATAGGAACACAACCATAAAACCACCACCCTCTGTCATCTATTATCTTCCTCAGATAAGCTCTGCTAAGCTTCGAGGAAGAAAATTACTAACTTGCAAGTATCTGTTATACACACTTGTAATGCGTTATAAATATTATATACATATAATTACTACAGCAACTATGTATGCAATTCATCTGAGACATAAAAAAAAAAATCTATATAATCCTTATTGTAAATACTGTAAATATTATTATTGTATGTAACTTATACTGAGACATAATGAAATGTAAAAAAAAAAAAAAAAAAAAAAAATTATTATTATTATTAGTGAATTGTGTGTGTATGCTGCATTACTGCATTGTATCGTGAATTGTGTGCACATTGATGCCAATCCATATTTAGCTAGTTTAAAAAAAATGTATACTCATATTTATAAAATGTACACTGCATTTTGTATATCAAATTTTCGTACTGTACAGAAAAGATAATATGTTTTTCATTGTGTGTGTGCAGATACTCTGTGTCATAGTAAACCTTATCACTTTCATTGTAAAAACAAAAACAAATAAGTCGTTTATATAAAAAAAAAAAAAAAAAAAAAAATTATTATTATTATATTCTAAATTCAAAAATCCTGTATAAACCTTATTGTAAATATTGTAAATATTATTATTGTATGTAATTTATACTGAGACATAATAAAAATAAAAAATAAATAAAAAATAAAAAAAAATTATTATTATTATATTCTAAATTCTTTTTCGACCGGTTCCCAAGTTAGTCGATCTCTGGCACGGGCAAGCAGGTTTTTCCTCCTGGAAACTCGGGTTTTTCGTCCTGTAAACTCAAGAAAATCGACCGTAGAACCCACATTATTTCAGACATTAAATATATTGTGTTAGGGTTAGAGACCACGAGATGGCGGCACATTTGAGCCGTCTCTCTTCACTGCGTACCGCTTAATTAGTGATAGCCTTGGGCCGTCTGTCTCTGATTGGGTACCAGTGGAGATTGAACTGCCCACTCAGTCTCCAAAAAGTTAGATAGGGCTAAATGGCCTCGCCTACTTCCGTATATACGGGAATAAAAAGGCGTTAGCCGATTTTTTTTTTTTTTTATTCTAAATTCAAAAATTCTGTATAAACCTTATTGTAAATATTGTAAATATTATTATTGTATGTAATTTATACTGAGACATAATAAAATGTATAAAAAAAAAATATTATTATTATTATTATTATTATTATTATTATTATTATTATTATTTTTAAAAAAAATGTCTTCCATCAGGGTATCGTCGCTTTAGGCATGGAATTTTGGATAATGGAATTATATTGTTAGTTTCTTGAAAGTTTATTTTTCACTTGGTTAGACTATAATTTTATTATTATTATTATTATTATTATTATTATTATTATTATTATTATTATTATTATTATTATTATTATACAGATGAGGGCGCCTTAGTAGCAAGCGGTTGCAACTATGCTATTTCGATGTTCCCATATTTTAAGTTGCAAAGTAGATCTTTTCTTGTGAATTAAAATTAAAATAAATCAGTGAATTCCGTTCTTCAAGACGAACATATTGATGTAAAAAACTGTAAGTATCTGTTTAGTAATAAGTAAAATATAAGTATTCAAAGTTCGAAGTATACGTTTGTCAACTACGGAGAAGAGAACAAAGGAAGTCGCCATATTAGAAATTACAGCAAGATCATCAAACAAGAAGTATGAGTGCTACAAATTCCAAGAAGACTTTATGGGGGAAGAAAACGACGTAACATGTAGGAACTGCCAGAGAAACATGCATTTTCTATGTTCAGGATTGTCTGAGGCTACTTGGCAGCGAAAATCAAACAGGAATCGTGACGAGTGGAAGTTTGCCCATTGCAGAGACAACAAAGGAATGTCGCCTTCGACTGCAGGACATGCAGAAAACAACCGCAGGCAGTAAACAGCTATCAACAACAGAGGGAATTAAAAACAAAGAATACAACAACGGAAACCCAGGTGAGCCAACTTTAAATGCATTACTTCAAAATAGATTACAAAACCTAAAATACTGTTTAATCGATTTTGTTGGAGAACTATTTAAAAAACATACCGCACAAATTACAAAAAAATTCAACCAATATGAGGAATTTATTAAATTTAATAATAACTCGGTAGAAGGTGTATTACAGACCGTTAGAGAAATTAAAAACGGCGTTAAAGTGCTAATGGAAAGACAGCATAATTTAATTAAAGAGACAACGGAACTACGGCAAGAACTAAACTCTTTAAAGCAACAGTACCAACTCTTAAACCAACAGTACGAACTCTTAAACCAACAGTACGAACTCTTAAACCAACAGCAGCACAAAACTGATCTCCTCATAAATGGTCTTCCAGAAATAGCTACGGAACATCTAAGAGACACCGTAATACAACTAAGCCAAAAAATAGGCTCTCCCATTGAATAAAGAGACATCCAGACGGTGCATCAGTTACCACATAAAAGGGAAAGAGAAAATAATACCCGTCCTCCCGTCGTAGCGCGACTCACCAACAGCCCAACAAAAACTATACTTATAAAAGCTAGCAGGATTAAAAAACCAGTAGTCAAGAATCTGAAAGGAGACCACGACAATACTCCAATATACTTGTCCGAATACCTAACGCCATATTACCAGAAAATATTCTACCAAGCAAGGAAAGTAAAAACAGAAAACAATTACCAGTTTATATGGATAAGAGACAGCAAAATATTCCTTAGAAAGACACAAGACGCAAAACCAATCGAAATAAAATCCGCAGACGACCTCAACAGGCTGCCACATTGAAAGGAAATATTGACAACTCGTAAAGAAGAAACAGCACACCAACCAACATGAATGCAAACTATCAAGCAGACGTAATCACCCCGGAACATGATAATTGCCACATTCTGAAATCAATAACAGAATGGAAACAAGTGATAATCCCCAAAAAAGGACTATCCATTCTCCACATCAACATCAGAAGCATTCAAAAATACTGGCTGACCCTGCAAGCTTATCTGAAGGAAGATATAGACGAAATAGACATTTTAATACTGACTGAAGTATCTACGACAAACGAAGAGGCATCCAGCTACCAAATGCCACACTTCCAACAACACAAACACTGCAGACAAACAAAACTAGGCAGTGGTATAATAATATTTACCAAACATAAACTAGAAGTAATAGAAATAAACTATAAATTAGAATACACAGAAAACATATGCATCGAAATTAAAAACATCAAACAAGAAAACTCCCTGATATTAAACGCAATATACAGACTACCCAACTTAAGCACCACAAAATTCCTAGAAGAACTAAACAGATGGCTTTCAGTCACAGAAGCAGGCACCTCAGAATACTTGATAATAATAGCAGACATTAATATAAACATTAGGAACATAAATAACAACACAGAACAATACCTAGACCTATTATCGGCATATAACATAACCCCATCCATACAGTCGTATACACGAGAAGAGATAGTCGGAAACACAACGACCTCATCCTGCATGGATCATATAAATATAAGGGCCCATCGAAACAGCCACACAGCAGCCGGCATAACATGCAAACTGGCAGACCATTATTTCACAGCATTACAGTTACACACTAAACCAGAACCCATTCACTGAGACTACAAAACAGTATTATAGCATTCTAAACGAAGCAATAGTAAACGATGAAATCAGAAAAACAGACTGGATGCAGATAGCATCTTTAGACCATGCTGAAGCTGTATATAATAATCTTAAACTTGCATATAACAAAATATATAACAAAGTATTAACAAAAATAAAAATACGCCCGCAAACGAAACAAAATCCATGGATAACAGACATACAAAGAAAAGATGCCCTATGGAAACAAGTTAAGAAGTCGCCGAACAATATCGCTTTAAAAGCTGAATACAAAAGAAAACGGAATCTTCTAACAACAGAGATTAGAACGGCAAAAAGAAACTATTACAGCAACAAATTAACAACAGCTCAGAATGACATAAAGGAAACCTGGCACCTGATTAATGAAATGCTGGACAATATACACAGAACCACTGCCTCAGAAACAAGAAAACTCAGCTTTGCCTGCGACCCGAAATCCCTCAAACAGTTGGCAAACATCTTTAATCAGCACTTCGTGAATTCTGTCCAAAAGCTACAAGAAACAACCTTTCCTTACACAAACGAACATTCTTCACTAAGTCCACGAGCAACCCAGTCGATGTGGTTCCCCACAGTAACAAAAGAACTATTACTGGCAATTCAACAAATTAACCCTAACAAAGGACCGGGGATAGACGGAATCAGACCAAAAGACATCAAAAAACATTCAACCAACCTACTTCCAGTTATACAAAAACTGTTAAATAAAATCTTCGAAATGGGACACATACCTGAAACACTGAAGACTGCATTAATCACACCCATACACAAACAGGGAAAAATAAACATTATAAGTAATTACAGACCCATCGCCACGCTGTCTGTAATCAACCATATCATGGAGCGCATCGTGCATCAGAAAGTCTCCACATACGTTGAAAAATTTCAAATCATACCCTAAACACAATATGGCTTTCAAAAAAATAAAGGAACAGCAACACTCCTGGAAGATTTCACAGATCTAATAAATGCTGCATTCGATAAAAAGAGAATAACATTAGTGGTATTCATTGACCTAACAAACCATTTGACACACAGCCACACAAAACCTTGTTAACGAAACTAACTCATATCGGAATTGGAGGTCGTCTACTCCAGTGGTATAAAGCATACACGAAAAACAGAAAGCATATCACATGTAGAGGATCAGCATACAGCAAAGAGGTAGATGTAACCTGTGAGTACCATAAGGAGCTGTCCTATCTCCCATTCTATTTAACATATACACACGACATATGCCAACTCCCCCTAAAAAGTAAAATATTCCAGTACGCAGACGACATGGCCATAGCATCCATTCACAACAATACAAATATCGCTTACAGAAATATACAACAAGACATCAACCAAATCACTAACTGGTTAACGAAAACGGCATATGTATAAACCCTGGAAAAACAAAGCTAATTGTATTCAAAAAACCCCAAACCCTGCTAGAAACTAAATATCTCACTATCCAAACATTCATCCAAAGACATTGCCCCAACCCACATAAAAAATACTAATCTATAAAGCATTATGTGAAAACATTTTAAGATATGCAATCACATCATATGCATTCTGCAAAGACTACAGACTTAACAGGCTACAATGGTTGGAAGATAAAATGGTAAAACTGATATTCTGGGAACAACCCACTCTTATGCAGGAAGCACGGACAAAACACAAAATATTTAAGGTGAAACACTTATGCCACTACACACTCATGTTAAAACATTACTACAGTCCAACATATAGAGTAACCAGAACAACATATCAAATAACAAGACCACAGTCAACAAACTACATAACATTTAAGTACAACAATCAAAACAGCAAAGCCACCCGAAACTTCTATGTACCTGACATGATAAACAAACTGCCGTTCAACAACAGAAACCTAGGAACATACAGACAGCTGAAACAGGCGCTATATAAATATTATAGCGAGAATGAAAATTAGAGCAATTCCTGTTTCTCTCTCACCACACACGCACACGCACACACACACGCGCGCACACACACACACACACACACACACACACACACACACACACACACACACACACACACACACACACACACACACACACACACACACACACACACACACACACACACACACACACACACACCTATGACAAAGCCCCTCTCAAAAACCATCACACAAGAACACAACGAAACAAACTTACCATGTCTAAATCCAACTCTATTTGCACGCAAAAAAAGTTAAACTGTAATAGCAGTCGAAGTCTTCCAAGCACGTACCAACAAACAGTAAAATCAAAACTTGGTTTGTGACCAGTATAGGAACATAACCATGAAACCACCACCATCTATCATCTATTATCTTCCTCAGATAAGCTCTCTAAGCTTCGAGGAAGAAAATTATTAACTTGCAAGGATCTGTTATTCACAATTGTAATGTGTTACAAATATTATATGCATATAATTACTACAGCAACTATGTATGCAATTCATCTGAGATATAAAAAAAAATAAATAAATTATTATTATTATTATTTTATCTTATTATCTGAATTAATGCTATAGAAACCCTTTAGCAATTTGAATGTCTCAATCATATCTCCCCTTTTCCGCTTATCAACTAATTTCTGCAACCCACAAATCTTCAACCTGTTCTCATAAGGTTAATTCCATAGACCTGTTATCATCTTGGTCTCTCGCCTCTGGATCCCCTTAACCTCCTCCCCATCAATAAGAAACCTCGGTGACCAAATCTGGGCACAGTAGTCAAGATGCGTTCTTATCAAGGCTCGGTACAGAGGTACAATAATTTGCTGGTCTCTGCTCGTCAAAGTATTTTTCAACAACCAAGTGAGTTGATGAGCTGATCTAGCCAATTTTGCAATTGTTCCCCCTAAACTTCATCTCCCTATCCACCAACACTCCCAAGTCCCTGCCTCATCAATCTCATGGAGTACAGTTCCACCAATGTGGTATACTGCTGCTAATCGTTTCACCCCAAAATGCATAACCTTACATTTTGAAACATTAAATCGATATCCATTTTCCTTAGCTCAGTCCTCCAATCTATCCAAATCATCCTGCAAAATTTTGACATCGTGTGCATTCACCATTGCTCTACTCAACTTTGCATCATAAGGAAACAAATGAACAGTTCCTCTCAGATCCTTTCCAATATCGTTAATGAACAAATTAAATAGTAGTGGTCCAAGAACAGAACCCTGGTCCCAGGCCGTCTTTTGGACTCTACTCCTGAATAAACTACTCTCTGATATCTCTCTATCAACCACCCACCTATCCATCTCACTAACCCTATATCCATTCCCATATGTTGTAGTTTACAAATTAGAATTCCATGTGGTATCCTGTCAAACGCCTTTGCCAGGTCCAGCAGTATCACTGTAAACCCATTACCCTTATCCAGTTCAGCCGTCACTGTGTTATAAAACTTGAGCAAGTTACTGAGGAATGATCTACCCTTCATAAAGCCATGCTGTTCCCCGTACAGTATCTCATTATCATCAATCAATTCCAGTATTTTTCTCTTGACTACTTTCTCCAAGACCTTGACAACGACTCCTGATATGCTGATCAGTCGGTAATTTGCAACAGTAGTCTTGGATCCTCCTTTATGCAGTGGAACTCTTTTCCCCTCTTTCCACACCTTCGGGACTAAACCAGACCCGAGACTCAGATTAAACAACAATGTCAAGGGCACTGATAATTCTTTAGCCACTTCACGTAAGAACCGTGCCGGTATACCATCCAATCCCACAGATGTATTCACATTAAGGTTCTGTAATAGACTAGTCACCTCCACTTCATTCATCACAATTCCCGTATAAACTAATGGTTCCTTCATTTTTTCAATGTCACCACCTGAATGATATACTTTTGCAAAGTGCTCGTTCAGTAATTCCACTATAGCGAGGGATTCATTGACCTCCTTACCATCGTCATTCCTTAAAATCATTCTGCCGTGTATTTTTTTTTTTTTTTTTTTTTTTTGCATACAGCATATTGAAAGAACTGTTTGGGATTCTCTTTAGCTTGCATAGCTAGTTTGCTTTCAAAATCCGCTTCTGCCTTTTTTTACCACACTCGTTATTCTTCTGGCCTGCGCTTTATATCGTTCATGTGCCTGCGGGTCACCTTTCTCTTTAAATTCCCTCCACAGTTGTTTCCTTTTTTTTGCAGCTCAAGCTTAATGTTGTTATTCATCCATTTAACCCCTAATTTTTTCCTATTCGGACCCTAGCTATACAATCAGCCATACCCTTCTGTAAATTCTCCTTGACCACTTCTCATGCTCTATCAACATCCAGCCCTTGCAGTTTTAAATGCTATGGCACTGATCCAAGCAATCCCCTAAGCTTGTCATACTTGCCAGCACTGTAATTCCACATGTACCCTGTCTTAATCGTAATTTTCACACCTTTAGCCACCTCCCAGGTCAAGATCACTCTCACCAATAGGTGGCAACATGGTCATATTCATTACAGTCAAATTCTCAGATGCTATTACCAGGTCAAGCACTCTCAAACACCTAGTATTTTCCATTACATGCCGTCTCAGATAGTTATCCCTTAATAATTGAATAAAATCCATTTCCTTCCTCACATGTGTCCTCTCCTCCTTTCAATCAATGTTACCATAGTTGAAATTCCCCATAATAATTACCCTCCTTCCACTCATTTCATCAATTTGTTTATGCATACCTTCTCCACCATCTATTACATCACCTGGTCTATAGCAGCATCCAACTATATATTTTGTTCTGCCAGTCTCAATCTCACACCAAATAGCCTCAAATGAGCTCTTTTCACTATCCTGCAATACAACTTCAATTCTCCTTGGCTGCAGTTCATCAGCTATCATCAATAACACTCCTCTCCCCATTTTATTCTCTCTGTCCCTCCTAAATGCACTATAACCTACACATTCTGTCTCACTAACTATATCATCTTCCGTCAGCTATGTTTCACTAATGCCAAAAATCTGTGGCCAGGAAGAGCCAATCAAGTCCAGAAATTCTTCCTTCTTGTTCCTAATACTCCTGGCATTAGTATACATGAAATGCAGAGGTCCCTTTGTCCCACCCCTGTCGTGATGCGTTATTCTAACTATCCCGTTATTCTAACTATCCCATTATTCTAACTATCCTAACTATGGTTCGGGTACATTATATACATTCTTACACTCAACTGTCTAAGTGATGTCCGCATACCCACTCCTCCCCCCTTGGTAGTTCTAGTTTCCCTGCTTCTGCACATCCATTTTCACTACATTCAGCAACACGTTTTCCAGTCTCTGCACACCAAATCCATTCAGATGCAGGCCATCCATCTTGTATAAATCCTTTAACCCATTAAACTCATTCCACACGTCCACGAATTCCACACCACACCGTCTGCATAACCGGCGAATAAAGTCATTTGCGATCATGGCCCTCCTTCTAAACTCCTCTCTGTCATACCGCGGCAACAGACTTACCATCCTAACTCTGTCACTCTTTTCTTTTGCTACCTTTAACAATACTTTAAAGTCCTCTTTCATAAAAAATGTATCTCCTTTCAATTCATTCGTACCCACCACAACTATCAATTCTTTCCCCCTCTCTTTTTGCGCTCTAATACTCTCACTTAGATCCTTAAATTTCGCACCCGGTAAGTACGATTTAGTTAAACTCCCATCTATTATTCCTCTTAATAACGAATCGCCATACAAAACTCTTTCCTTCATTTCAGAAACTCTCCTACTCTTACGCTTATATTTCCTTTCAAACACTTGTTTATTTCCGTTAGCCGAGGCACTCTAGAAAGAGTTTTGCAGGTGCTCTAACTCTCGCTGTGCACTGTGTATCACTGCTCGCAACCTAGCGATCTCACTCCCTACAAATAATTCCTCATTTTTTTCATCATTTAAACCATTTTCTTTCTCTCTGTATAGTTGCTTTCACTCTCTCTTTGATCACCGCTTTCAGTGCCATCTTGTACAACATTGCAATTCCCTATCAAGCCACTATTTTCACTCGCTTTCTGGCTTTCTTCAACCATAACTATCTCACGACCTGACACATACTTCAATTCCTCCCTTTCCTTACACTTTCTGCACATTCTCCCACCAGTTTCACTTTCCATCCAAACTCCAGCCTCCTTCGGGAATGCATACATCCCACACACATCACATTGGACAAACTCCCTCGCATTACAGTTTTTGTACAAATTCGTCGTATTTTTGGACGCCATTATCTTACGTCGCATTGGTGCCATGTGCTATTCTATGAAACGTATCGTTCAAATACTTGCTTATAAATGCATGCCTTTATAAGCAAGCATTCCATTTTGGCTTTTATTTTTGTAGTCAGAAGACGTCTTAAGCTTGCGCGACAATAATTCATTTTGCGTTGTGTATCGAAGCCGATGCTTGCTCGTCTAGTAAAAACTACCTTGGCGCCCTCGGTTGTAGAAGCTTCCAGAACCTCGCAGCAGCAGCACTGTGATTTCATGCGTCGTATAGCCATTTCACGTCGTCTCACTCTGTTGCGTAAACACAGGCCATACGCAGTGAACGTATCTCTAGCCAGTGAGCTTCAGCCCGTCTTTATAACACGCCTTTTTGTGCGTGTTGCTTGGTAAAATTAAGTTACAACCAACTTTTTATGAAGATGTTATTGACCAGTTCATAAAGAAGAACCGTAGGGTAGAATTTATAAGCAAGCTTGAATCTTCATTCAAGTAGATAAATTGAAAAAGATAGAATATCATTTGTAAAATAAATGTTGTATTTTTTTTTTTTTTTAGTGATAGCTCCAAGGAGTAAAAAGACTGATCGAGGGTGGGCACCTACTCTACAGTTCTCTGTCTCCACACTCAATCCACCAACTACAGCGAACTGCAACTACCATCATCATCATCTACACCAACGCCATCTGCTGCCCACCCTACCATCACTAGTATTTTCACAGACAATCACAAACATCATGTCCATGGCAGGGATTCTAACCCACAACGAATTGGCTAGACTAGAGAGTGAATACCCAAATCACTTGTCCAGGCTGGCAAAACAAAATTCGGACTTATTATTGTCTTTTATGCCATTTTATTATGCCGAGTTTGTAGTACAATCAATATCCATGCCCATGGCGAGATGCAAACCTGCAACCTCTCGGCTTTAACACGTTCATTGCCAAACACGCGATATCGCGCGACACGAGCAGAACCAAACGGCCGATCACGCGTTATCGCGTGAACATCGGTAACTAAATAAAAAATAAAAAAAAAGTTGCCCACCACACGAAATTCCAATTTTCAGCTTGGCAATGAACGATATCACGCGATCACGCGATGCGAGGCAGCACCAAACGGCCGATCACGCGTAATCGCGTGGACGCCACTAACTAAATGAAAAATTTAAAAAAATTTGGCCACCACACGAAATTCAAATTTTCAGCTTGGCAATGAAAGTGTTAAAGCGGGTACGCTAATCATTCTGCCAACCATGCCGATATGAAAATCGATGAGACAACTTTACGTGCAACAAAGCTTTGTTAATGGCCTACGTGCATTGCATAAATACTAATGAAGAAATTATTAAAGAGTTTCTATTTGCTGAACAACTGGAAATTGACACAAAAGGTGCTACAATTTTTAAGATAGTTAAAGACTTATTCAATGCTAACAACATTCCTCTCTCACAAATATTACTGCGTGTGCAATTGATGCAGCACCAGCTTTGATTGGTCGTCACCATGTATTTATAGCACATTTAATAGAAGCAGTTCCAAATATCGTTACGCTTCACTTCATTCTTCATAGACATCACTTAGCTGCAAAACATATTAGCATCAAAGCATCCGATAAGAATTTGGATGATGTTATTAAAGCAGTGAATAAAATAAAAACCCAGTCATTGAATACCCGTATTTTTCAGGAACTTTGCCATGAAAATGAAAAAGAATTTGAACGTATTTTGCTTCACACTGATGTTAGATGGCTCTCAAATGGAAATTGTCTCTGCTACGCTTTAATGATCTCTACGGTACTGGTTTGGAAATTCCTAATTCAAGTGATGAGAATGTGTAATGTTCTAAAAAAGGAAATGGTTGACAACGCATATCTTTCCTATATTTTCACCAAATTGAATGAAGTTAACATCAAATTGCAGGGAAGCAACATGAATCTTATAAAAGCAAAGGGAATTATAAATTCTTTGATCAGCAAATTAACATTCTAGAAGCAGAGCATTGCAAGATGAGATTTTCTGCAGTTCCCAAGTCAACAAATAATATATGATATTTGATATTAGATACAGATTTCGATTTTTATTGTTCCCATCTTCTGACACTAAAAGAAGACGATGATCAGATTCAAAGACCTTAATTAGCCGATTGGGTCATAAATCCATTTCTTTCTGATAGCCATTTCTGTTCATCCAAATTTGTGTGAAGAATTTCTTGACTTAAAAATGATTTTGAAGCTCAAGTACAATTTCAGCAACATGGGTATGAAAGATTCTGCCAAAAAGCAACGCAATTATCCTCAGCTTTTTTGGCAAGAAACAAGTATTGTTTCTTGCCAAAAAAGCTGAGGATAATTGCTTTTCCTTTTTCATACTTGGTCGAAAAAGAATTCAGCTTGGTGTTGCAATTGCCAGCTAAGCAGCAACAAAATAGGTTGGAAATAATATTGAAATATTAACAGGATCTCACCAGGCTGAGGAAAGTCATTAATGACTGACTTATTAAAAACAGTAAGTTTACATATTTTTTGAGTAAAAATTAATTTGTGTCAAAGTCATTAATTTTAATTAACTATCAGTGCAAATATGTTGATGGTAATTTAGTTTTGCCTAATGATATATTATAATTATCTTGTTGAATCACTAAACAAATGTAAAATTAAGCAGGGGCGACAGGCAAAAAAATATTAAGAACAGCTGTTTTAGAGGATTGAAGGCTATCATTCTGGAACATATGCTGGAACAAGGTCTACTCTATGCGAGGAGACTTGTTCCACTCTGACGGACTCTTTTATGCTGCTTAATCATTCATACTCATTGAGATCATAGGTTAGTGGAAAAACAGATATCACATCATACATTTAATACAAATTTAATAATGTTAATTATTAATACTTTTTTATTAATACTTATGACTATTTTGCCTATTTTCATAAGGAGTATCCTATTTATGAAAATAGGAAAAATAGCCATAAGTATTAATATCAGTTAAAAGGATTAACATGGAAAATTTCCAGAATACTATTTATAATAATGGTAATATATATTCGAGAAAAACATAATAAGGAAAATATCCAATTTTTTTCTATGTCTTAATAATCATTGCCTATGTTAAACGTTTTTAGTGAAGTTTCGCTGAAAATATATTTACATTCATTTTGAAAATCTGTTAAAATATAAAAAATATAAGTTTAGAGTATATGGATATCAGTTTCTAAATATGTTTTTCTGATATATAAACTTTTGGTTCATTATACCTATCATGATTAAACCACACGAGACATCTCGTTCTTCGGAAAATGAAGTCTGTAGCTCTCCTCTCCCCCGCCATCATTTTGACTCTGACGGATCACGATTTCTTCAGATTTTGATTTTGCTCTGTGTTAAATAGAAAATAATTGAATGTTTAGATTAATACTGACTGGTGTTTGTAATCGTTTATAAAAATAAGAAATCGGTTGACTAGTCTCGTAGTGGGAGTGGGGGGGGGGGTTCTCCTAGAAATTCGGGTTTTTAATCCTCAAAACAGAACAAACCGGCGCAGTGAACACACAGATCTACAGTCAAAACGGCTTGATCTTATGGGAGGCAGCAGAGTAGTCACGTGCCTCCTGCATTAATTTTCCGTGAAACCTAATCAGGGAACATATGGGATGAAGAGTTTGACAAATCAATCGAACCTAAAACGACATTTCATAGTTATAGGAATACCGTTATAAGTTCGATTGCGTTTTCTGAATACAGAAATTATTACTTAGCCTTTCTTCGGGCAGTTCCTGAAAAAATGAGCCTTATTGGCCTTTCTCTCACAAGGGCCAGTAAGCCTTTACTGTAGTTAAATGGGGATATGAGAGGTTTGCGCACTATTTTTATTGAATAAAAAGGCTTTAGAGGACTAGGAGAGAAAAAATGAATATAGATATATATAGTAAACTTAGAATATTTCAAAGGAAAGATTAAGAATTACAGTTCTGTGGCATTTGTGAGACTCAACACTTCTTTACAAAAAAGTGCAATATTCTTCAAAGTGCATTCTAATAAAACCTAATTCATAAAGATCTTTTTGTACGGTTTTATTATAGTAACGGGGAGGGTGGGGATGAAAACCTCAGCTAATTCATATGGATATCGCCACCTATTCGCTAACGCCTGTTATTCCCTTATAGGGAGTTGGTGAATCCACATTAGCTATCTAACTTTTAGAGACTGAATATGCAGTTCAAACTGCATCGGTAGACTCTCTCTCAGAGATAGTTGGCCCTAGACATCATTAATTCTAAGCGGCATTCAGTGAAGAAACGGGCAAACAAGTCCTGTCAACTTAAACCGTAACACGATATTATTGTCTGAAATGATGTGGGTTATACTGCCGATTTTCTTGAGTTTACAGGATGAAAAAGCCCGAGTTTCAGGGAGAAAAAATTGCTTCTCATGCCAGAGATCACACGGGGCCCAGTCAAAGAAAGGCTTAGAAAATCTTCTTATAGTCAGAGACCAGAATCGAACTTATATCTTTCTTAGGGAGGTGGTCTAGTGGTGAGGAAGCAAATGCCATTTCCACTGTGCTACACAGCTCTCTATGGATATAATTTCAAGAATAATTTCAAAGATACTCTCTTCCCTGAAATAATTATGACATGTTTAAACAGTCGCTAACTTATATACAAATTTCTGAAATAAAAGTTTAAATAAACTTCCTAATTTTAGTGCAACAGAAAATGAAAGAATCAATGAAAATTAAAGTACCTATTAACATCTCATAATTGTTTACTATAACTAAAAGCAATTTATCCTTCTCCTTCAGAGAGACTTTCTTGAATTTCTGAAGATATGAATTTAATATTAATAATTAAATATTTCAGCAAATAAAAAAATCAGGTATGTTATTTCTTCCCCATACAAGGAGTAGGTGAAGCCGTTTTAGCTCTAACTTTTTTGGAGACTGAGGGAAGAGTTCAATCTTCACCGATAGCCAATCAGAAAGCTGCCTGCCCCAACATTCCACTTGCAGGGGTTAGAGAAAATAATGGTAACACTTGTTATACTTACATATTTCTTTATTTATATCATGTTAGACCGCTTTCTTTCTTTGTTCAGTATAGCATGAGTTTTTCTTGGAATGGATTAAAATAAATTGTAAATAGTTTCTGGAGGATTTTATACCAATCTCCTTGAAGAACGGCATCAGGTTATTTTAAAGACCTTGGAGATGGGAATCTGTTTCTTATTCTAGTCTCTAAAACTGACCAGCATTGACCTGTGGTTCAATAGTGTTCAAATCTGGTGATTGTGCTAGCCAGGGAATATTCATAAGCTTCGAGAATGGGGATATTTTCATCTTGGAATACTTCATTGTTGTTTGGAAATAATGTTAGGGTCATAGAATGCATTTGATTAACTAAAATGTCTAAATAATTTTCTTGCAGTAATTCTGCCACAAAGAGAAATAATGGGACCAATAGGATACCGCGAGCCTCCGTAGCTCAGTCAATATAGACGAAGTCCTTAGGTCAGAAAGACCTGGGTTCAATTCCCGTCTGTGACGTGAGGAACCTCTTTTCTGGTCTATTTTGACTAAAGGTGAGTTAGCCGGTCTCATAGTGGGGGGGGGGTTAACACGGAAACTCGCTATATAGGAAAGTGACATAACTTGGACATTCTTTCTACGACATTCTCGTATATGACTAATGTTGTCAAGGAATAATGAAGAAACTAAATGATGCTTATAATATGTTTATATATATATATTGTAAATTCTGAATAAAGGACTAGTATATATACACTTTCCATTTTCTTAATATTATGTCGTTTTCAGTATTATATATATCTGAACCTAAGTATTGGAAGTCTTCCACTTTTTTTTCTCTAAAAGTTGTATGTGTACTATAATGATGGAATCTTACATTATATTTGTGAATATTTTAGTATTATTTGAGTTAACTGTCAATCCAAATATTTTACAGATTGGCATAGTTTGTCAAAGTGTTCTTGCTCCTTGGATAAAGATGAACCTATTAATACATTATCATCTGCGTAGCTGAGGTCACTGAGACAGAGTTGTATAAATATACAGCTCTCAATCAACACAGAAATCTAAGAAATATATGGAAATCTCCCCTCACCACCTTGGAAACAAAAATTAGACTTTACAAAGCAACCTCTGACACTATCTTCTAATATGGTGGCAGACATAGAACGTTTCTACCCAAAAAGCAGCAAAAATGTTAATAACTTTAACACAACCTGCTTAAGACTGTTACTCTGATAGTCCTGGAAGGATCATATTCGTAATTCCACTATTTTAGATGAGGCAAATCAAAATCCCTTTATTGAAACTTTATTGATTGCGACGTCAACGTGATTGCTTGGACATCAAATGAGACATCCTCCTTCTACATACTCTGAGATCTTAGTTTTATACTCTCCCTTAAATGGACAAAGACGAACAGGAAGACCAAGTAAATAATACTCTCGGTATGTTAACCAACTTATCAGCACAGATACGCTCTCTCTCCAAGAGAAATAACTCAGCTGGCGCAAAACAGAGAAGCCTGGAAAGCTACATGTGATAACTTTTTCTTATTCCTATGTAAATTGTAAATAAATCGTGATGATGATATACAGTATGTACGCACTAATACTAAATTCAAGAAAAACAGGGATAATGAAAATTATCCCTGTTTTATAAAATACTTTATTATCCCTGATAAAAAAAAAGCATTTTATCCACACCTATTAAAGCAAAACTTGCACGCCATTACTTTACACCAGGGGTCTTCAACGCATGGCCAGCGGAGCTCATTGCCGTGGCCCGCCGGCCATTTAAAAAAAAAAACAACTACTTAACATTAAAACGCGATTAAATAAAAAATAATTTCAATGAAGCCCGCGGGCCACTAAGCTATACTGCGGTATTTAGAATTGTAAGATGCTTTCCAGATTCACAAGGAACGCTGTGCATTTGATACTTTACATAAAATCCTATAAAAATAAATATTAAATAGTCATGCTTCTTCGGCCATCTACCAGCGCCAAGCGATACTTAAGTACTAGTACTAATGTCGCAGGTAGATGACCGAAACAGTAGTTCATTCAAGTGTGCTGTCTAATGCCTTCCAGATATATCTCGAAGGTTCTCGATACTTCGTTATTTTCATATAAATACAAGAGGATCTCATCTACATTCAGTCGGTCGTGAACAGTGTGATATTCGCGTATAAGCACACGCAGGTTCGTCGTGTTGGCCATAGTCTATTGAGGTTTTATATTGCCAGACTTTTTTTTCATTAGTGTGAGAAATATTCAGTGGATAATAACCATTACACGGCCATTTTGGATCATTTTTTGGGTCCATATTCCATCACTATGGCGTCTGCGAGTAAAAAGAGTAAATCAAGTGATTGTTGTCGGGTTTTTAATGAAAAGTGGACCAATTTGTACTTTTTTGTGCCGAACGATGATAAGCCATTGTGTTTAATTTGTCGTGAATCACTGCCAGTATCAAAATAATCTATCCTATATGTATATAATGATAAGCCTTTTTATGTAACTCAGGGGCTACCCTGATTGTCGAGTCTTCAAAATTTGTCTCATCAGAATGCAAGGAGAGCCGGCCTAACAGTCTGGAACACTGGGGGTTGTGCGCCTTAGGCGCCAGGGTGGCGTAGCCCCCCCCCCCTAGTACAATATAAAACGACACTATGAGACAAAGCCGTCCAGTTTCGATCACCTTCAAGGGCAGCTTCGTGTGGACAAAGTGAACTGTCTCCAAATTGATTTAAAATGCCAGCAGGGTACGTTTAAAAGGCAGAGGGAAGAGACCGTGCATCAAAGTAAGTTATGTAATAATAACTGAAAAAATTGCTAAAAAATCAAAAGCCTTCTTGGACGGCGAGTTTATGAAAGAGTGTTTCATCGCCACTGGGGATATTCTGTACCCAAATAATAAGGGAGTGTTAAAAAACTGAGTTTGTCTGAGGTAACTGTAGCACAATATGTCGAAGAACTTCCCAATGACATTGAAGAAACTTTAAAAAAACGGTCGTCCGAATTTACGTTATATTCACTTGCTTTAGATGAGAGCACAGATTTGAAGGATACAGCACAGCTGGCTATCTTTGTCCGTGGCATTGATCAAAAATTCAGTGTGACAGAAGAACTGCTAGCGCTCGTACCTATGAAGAGAACGACGAAAGGTACTGATATTCTGAAGTCGCTAACAAAACGCTCCAGCGTTTCGACCCCAGCTTAACCAACCTCGAGGCTGTAAAAACTGATGGTTCCCCTGCTATGGCGGGAAAGAACGAAGGGTTTGTTGCGCTGCTACGGAAGAACCGGGACTAGAAGGAAAAGATTTCGTCCATTACCACTGTTTAGCACTTTCATTGCCAAGCTGAAAATTGGAATTTCGTGTGGCCAAATTTTTTTAAATTTTTTATTTAGTTAGCGACGTCCACGCGATAACGCGTAATCGGCCGTTCGGTGAGAACTCGTATAACGCGATATCGCGTGACTGGCAATGAACGTGTTAATCCACCAAGAGAATTTGTACGCGAAAACTATAGGATTTGAGAATGTCATAAAAGTTATGGCGACTGTCGTCAACATTATTAGGGCAAAAGGATTGAATCGTCGTAAATTCCAAGAGTTTTTGACCCAAGAGTGCGAAGCAGATCACTGTGTTGTGGTCTATTATAGTGATGTGCGTTGGTTGAGCAGAGGAAAGGTTCTTAAAAGAGTCTTTGACTTAAGAAGCGAAATACGGCAGTTCATGCAAACAAGGGAATCTGATTGCGGAATTTAATGATCCCAAGTAGATGACAAACTTTGCCTTTGTGACCGACATCTCGTTGCATATGATTGTAGCTGCATATAAATACGCGGCTACAATCCAAAGATCAATTGGTGCACGCTCTGTTGACATCAAAGCTTTTTTGGCCAAGCTCAAACTTTGGGAGGCACAACTCGCAAAAAAAGACTTAACTCATTTTCAGCTTCTCGTTGATTCCAACTGTTCGTCTCTTGATGAATACGCTACAAAATTAGCTGTGTTTCGAAGTGAGTTCGAAGAGATTAGTGATTTTCGTAACCACCAGTCTTCTTTAGATTTATTTTCAATGCCATTCAGCGTCAATGCTGCCGAAATTCCACGCTCAGTACAAATGGAGCTGTTTGAACTCCAAAAACAATTCTTCTTTGAGAGAAAAAGTATTCAATGTGCCCTTGCTTACATTTAACATTCTACATTTCTGAGGACGCATTCCCCAATCTTTGCCGGCATGCTTTGAAGATGCGCGCTTTGTTAGGAAGCACATACTTATGTGAGCAGTTCTTCTCCAGAATGAAGCATCTGAAGTCCAAGACAAGAACTCAGATTACGGACCAACATCTCGAGAACACTCTGCGCATAGCGACTTCAGACATTGATATCAACATCGACAAGCTGGTCAAAGAAAAACATTGCCGAGTTTCCCATTGACATTGTAAGAAATGAATGTTTTCTTCATTAAATTATCTTTTTTTTTCAAGTATTGACTGCATATACTTATCATGAACTCGACTTCTACCTATGCTCTTAAAGCCGAGTTTGTTTATTTTTATAGGATTTTATGTAAAGTATCATCACAGCGGTCTTTGTGTATCTGGAAACCATCTTACAATTCTAAATACCGCAGTATAGCTTAGTGGCCCGGGGACTTCATTGAAATTTTTAACGCGGACAGCACTGTCTGAAAGGTTGAAGACTTCTGCTTTACATCATTACACATCCCAATTCTGGCGAAACAAAACTCAGTCTTCTTACTCACACCAAACCATTTTAAAAAAGTAATAAACCATGGCGTCTATGAAGACATTAGGAAAATACCATGGCATCTTATAATGCAATATAATCCATAAGAATGCTATGATTCTTTCGTAAAATCGATGCGTCGTATATACAAGAAAGCTACACGAAAAATAAGGAAAAAACTACCAGAGATTCACCTGCTACATGACGATATATCACTTAAAAATAAATGAAATATACAAAAAATACTATTTATGGAGTAGCTAAAAAGAATTCCATGTAATTAAAGCTTAAATAGCGAATTTACAGAATACAGAAACAAACTTCAATTAGAAATATGCGGAAATAAAGGTAATTATTACACCAATAAAATTAAATCAAATGAAAGAAACATGGACAACAATAAACAAAGCACTCAACAAAATGTCACCTCTTCCTACCTCAACGACAGTTATCCAGAACTTTTCCAAACAGTTTTAAGCAACAAGCAACGCGGACGAATTTAATAAAACCATCAAGGAATGCATTACAAATTTAAGGCGAACTATATTGGATCTTAAAACGCTAATCACCACACAATTCAGATACAAAGTAAGACTCTTTGGTTTCCCTGGATAACATGAAAATATTTAGTTAAAGTTATCTCAAAAATCAACTTTAAAAACATCTCCTGAATTTGATCAAATACGGCCAAGGGATATCAAACTGTACTACTCCATCGTATCGCTAGTTATACTGAAATTGTAAAAATTAATTTTTCAGAAATGTAAAATACCACAGGACTGAAAACAGTAAGACTCTAAATAGCTATTTAGAGCCTTAGAAAACAGCAGCGATAACGCTACTACATAAAAAAGGAAAATCTGATGAAATTAACAACTACATGCCTATATCCTTGCCTTTAGTAATAAGAAAAACTATCATGGAAAGAATTGTGAATGACAAAATAATCATCTATCTAGATAAATTCGAAACATTGTCAACACTCAATACGGATTTTGTAAAAATAAAGGAACCGGTATCTTATTGGAATAGTAGATCTCTGTGATATAATGAACTGCCTGCACAAAAACTACTTCGTATTGGCACTTATTTAAACTTCTCTAAAGCTTTTGATGCCATCGAGTACACATTTCTTAAAAAGAAAAAAAATTCAAAGCGGTAAACATAAGAGAAAAACTTGACAACTGGTTTGAAGACTTTGAAAAACAGAACCATCATTAGAAATATAAATTGCGCCTACCAAGAGCTGAGGCCTGTGTAACTCATTGGAAGTGGCGCTTGGTAGCTCGAAGTTAGACTTAAGTTCAAGTCTAGTCGCCGACTGGAGGAACTTTTTCTAAGCCCTTCTTCGACTGGTTCCCGAGTTAGTCGATCTCTGGGAAAGCAGGTTTTTCCTACTGGAAACTCGGGTTTTTCGTCCAGTAAACTCAAGAAACTCGACCGTAGTACTCACATTATTTCAGACAGTAACATCGGTGGCTGCTATAATTAGTGATAGACAGGGGCCAGCTATCTCTGATTGGCTACCGGTGGCGATTGAACTGCCCACTCAGTTTCCAAAAGCTAGATAGGGTATAAAGGCCTCACCTACTCCATATAAGGGAATAAAAAGGAGTTAGCTGATCAGCTAAGCTAACGCCTTTTTTATTCCCGTATACGGGGAGTAGGCGAGGCCATTTAGCCCTATCTAACTTTTGGAGACTGAGTGGGCAGTTCAATCTCCACTGGTACCAATCAGAGATAGATGGCCCAAGGCTATCACTAATTAAGTGGTACTCAGTGAAGAGAGACGGCTCAAATGTGCCGCCATCTCGTGGTTCCTAACCGTAACACAATATTTTAATGTCTGAAATAATGTGGGTTCTACGGTCGATTTTCTTGAGTTTACAGGACGAAAAACCCGAGTTTCCGGGAGGAAAAACCTGCTTACCCGTGCCAGAGATCGACTAACTCGGGAACCGGTCGAAAAAAGGCTTAGAAAAATTTCCTCTAGTCGCCGACTAGACTCGAAACCAAGTCTTCCTTCGTGCGGCTAAGCGCCGTGGTTGGCAAACGCCACATCCACTGAGCTACACAGGCTCTCCGGAGTTAGTTAATTTACTTATTTATTTATTTTATACCAAGAGATGTGCTCAGTGGAAGGGACACTTGCATCTTCTCCGCTACGCCGCCCGAAGATAGACTTAAGTTCAAGTCTAGTCGCCGAATGGTGGAACTTTTTTTAAGCCTTTCCTCGACAGCTCCACCAGTCAGTCGATCCATGGCATGGAAAAGCAGGATTGTCCTCCCTCAAAATCGTTTTTTTTGTCCCAGAAACTCAAGAAAATCTAAAGCAAGGGAAAATCCTATCCCCACGCCTTTTCAATATTTTTGTAAATGATCTATCTAAACTGCGACTATAGAGTCACATCTACCAGTATACAGATGACACACTGCTCATATCCCCACAAAAATCCACCAATAGGCTTACAACATTTACAAACAGACTTCAACATAATCTCTGCTTTGCTTATATCTATCATAAAACAAAGCAGTAAATCTCAATTCATAATATTTAGAAACCCTCTGATGGCTACAGATATCTCATACATATCATTGAAATGTCATACTTCACATTGCCCAAAGCAAACAAAAACTTGTCCTTATCCGACAATCCAGAAAATTATAAATCTCAAATACTTAGGCCTGCACTTTTACTACAACGCATATTAATTATATACAAAAAAAAGAACTGTTGATAATACTCTTTAAAATGCACTACTTACAGGACTTCAAATAGTAGGAAAATCATGTCTGGTTCTGCATCGCAATAATTAATGAAAATACTAAACGTATTATAAAACAGTCTAATGGTATCAACAGCTCTTGAGTGCCAAAATACTAACCCTCTTTTTTCATCCATCATCATATACTAACAATCGACTTCTGACTGTAACAAATTATTGACTTACACTATCATGCTAAGACATTACTTTCCATAAAATACCAAACAAGAGTAACAATTGCATATCGAATAAGACCTCAGCATATAATATACATTACAAGTGATTCTAAGCACGCATATGGAAAAGCAGCCCCCTCACTTCTATATACTGGACTTGTACAAGGCAATAACAATGAACAACATTAAAGTGGACACATGACAAGAAAAAAAAGTAATACTATTAGTATAATTACGTATATTAAAAAAATAAAATAAATGCCCTCCGTATTCTGTAATACTGTAAATGCATCAGAAAGGTAATAATTATAATACCCTGATTGTACATATATCAGAACTCTGTACAATTGATAAAAATAATTAATGACAATATTAAACATATAAACCAAAGGATATCTAGTATAAAACTACTAGTATTCTAACTGTATATTCTAATGACACCTCTTCTTCTTCAGCTCCTCCCATTTCTATATGGGGTCGTTGTTTTTGATGAGTCTTCTCAATTGGTTTCTATTGTAGACTGAATCTTTGTCCAAGTTTTTCTTCTTGAGATCTTCCTCTACATTATCTTTCCATCTCTTCTTTGGTCTTCCTCTTCTTCTTTTTCCTCCTTGTATTTCCATCATCATGATACTTCGTCCATCATATTTTTCATTTCGCCTCATTACATATCCATACGATCTTAATAACGCTTCTTGTATTTTGTTTGTAAATGCAGTCACTTTTACAGTACCGCTGATATGTCTATTCCTCACCTGATCTTTCCTTGTTACTCCACACAGCCATCGAAGCATCATCATTTTTTCAGTGTTCCCATTCCATATAACATTATAGGTCTCACTATAGTTCTGCATATTTTTCCTTTCAATTTCCCTGGAACGTTTCTATCACACAAAATTCCTGGCATTTCTTTCCAATTCTTCCATCCTGTCTGAATTCTCTTATTGACTTTCCTTTCCTCTTCACATTTACTGTCAACTACTGAACTCAGTTATTTGAATTTATTTACTTTCTTGATGATCTCTCCATACAGCACTACATCTTCAGTGTCAACATTTTGATCACACACACACACACACACACATACACACACTAGATATTTAGTTTTTCTTCTACTAACTTTCAGTCCTCTTTCTTCTTATACTCTGTTCCATCTTACATTAAAGAGAAAAGGACTGGGTGCTGATCCCTTATGTAAACCAACTGTTACCTCAGCACTCTCTGTTATTCCCAAACAGCTCTTAACTTTTGCTTTCACATTTCTATATATTTTCTGCATCAGTCTAACATATTTTTCTGGTACTTTCTTTTCTCTTAAAAAAAAGAAAGTACCATAACTCCATATCTATTTTCTAGGTACTGTATCATATGCCTTCTCTATATAGTGGTCTTTGTCATTTCATGTATTTTTCGATCATCTGCCTCAGAATAAATACCGCATCGGAAGTTCCTCGTTTGAGGCATAAACCAAAACTGTTCTTTTGCAATATTAACTTCTCTCAACCTTTCATCTATGATTCTTTCAAATAACTTCCTCGTATGGACATAACTTTAATTCCTCTGTAATTACTACAGTCCTGTATATCTTCCTTTCCCTTATATATAGGTACCACCACCCTCTGTCTCCATTCTTCGAGAATTACCTCTAGACTAAAGATCTCATTCAATAGATTCCATATTAATTCAATACCTTCACCTCCTAACGCTTTCCAGACCATCGGTATTTCATCTAATCCAGCAGTCTCTCCACTCTTCATTTTGGTCATCGCTCTCACCACTTCCCGTCTGTCAATTCCCCTGGTCATTCATTCATTTGGTAGTTCCTCTTCCTCAGACAACCTTCATATTTCCTCATTCATAAACTTCTCAAAATATTCCTTCAACCTGATCTAAATATATTCTGATTTTCTTATTATAATTTCATCTGCTCCATTAATCTGCTTCACTTTGGAGATGTCTTTCATTGCTTTACTCTGCTATTTTGCCAACCTGTAAACCTTCTTATGTCTTTCAGTCGTTTCTAATTCATTATACAAATTTTTATATGCCTTTGCTTTTGCTTGTGCCAGTACTTTTCTCTAAAGAGTTCACAATCTTTATCCCTCTGGGAGGCATTCCAACTTTCTTTGCTGCGTTCTTCCTTTGTATCGATGCTTGTACATTTTCTTCCCACCACCAGCTTTCCATGTTTTCTCATATCTTGCCTGATATTTCTCCTAGTATCTCCTTGCCACATTTCCTGATTGTGTCTGCACACTGCGTCGCCAACATTGTTGGACATCACTGAAATCTCTTTTTATTTCCTTAAGTACCATCTCTTTAAATCTGTTCTTCACTGCTTCCTGCTTTAGTTTAAACCACTTTATCTTGTTCACTCGTTGTTTCCACTCTTTTGAGATGAAAGTGCAAAGCAGTCGATTTAGTGAAGTGACGTGGTCTACAGGAATTACCCTAGAGTTCCTCACTTCCTTGAGATGTGTTCGTCTGTACATCAAATAGTCAATTTCTGATGCTATGCCTCCACACTTGTACGTGATCAGATGTTCTGCTTTTTGCTGAAGAAAGTATTCTCTAGAGCCATTTCAAATGCAACTGCAAAATCTATTATTCTAAAACCTTCCTGATTTGCTTCCCGTATCCCATGACCTCCATGTATTCTCTCCCACTGTTCATTTTTCCTACATTATGTCCATTTAAATCACTCCCAATAATCACATGTTCCTCTTCCTTCAATCCTTGCATCACTTCATTCATCTGTGTTAAAAATGTATTCTTTTCTTCATTTGTACGTCCAACTGTGGGACATACATACTAATCAAATTAACTATATAATCTTCATCGTTTAATTTCACACATATAATTCTGTCAATTCTATGAGTTACTTTCACCACGCAGTCTTTCATTTCTTTACACAATATCATTCCTACTCCATTTTCTTCCCATCTCTGACGCTCCACTATAGAATAGCTTGTAACCATCTCCCAGTTCTTTTGCTTTGTTACCTCGCCACCTAATTTCTTGCACAAACAACTTGTCCAATCTTCTTTTTATCAAATCTGCAATTTCTTTTCCTCTACCAGTTATACTCTCCACATTCAGTGAGGCAACCCTCAGTCTCTTAGGAGCTAGCTTCTTTAGCTGCACTTGTTCTTGATGCAGTAGCCCTTGTATCACAGATGTAGGACGACGTAACTGTGCTTCGCCTACAAAGTGCACCCTAGCATTCCTCGAATAGTCCAATATTGACTTATCATATAGGTTTTGGCACTATTTTTATGACCAGATGCCCTTCCTGAAGTCAACCGTCCCCCTATATCTGGACTTCGGATTGGCCGAAGTCCAGATATAGGGGGACGGTAATGCCCACTTCCTGGGTGGGTTATTCTAATGACACCTCCTCATCCTTTCCCATATTAGGTCTAGTGGACTATTATGATTCGAAAAAACTGCAAACGCTTTAAGGATAAGGTGGTCAGCCCTATGACTCCTGGTGTGTCCTATGTCTGTAGATGCATGTGTTCATGAGGCCGGTTTTCCTTTCCTGGGAGAAGAAAAACCCGAGTTTCTCATTGAAAATACCCAATACATCCGTATGAGACCAGTTAACTCACCTTTAGTCGAAAGAGACCAGATTAACGTTCGATTCCGCCCAAGAGTTCGATTCCTCAGGTCTTGGGCGGAATCAAACCCCAGTCTTTCTGCATAAATCGCTTCGTATATACCGATTAAGCTACGGAGGCTCGGAAAACACCTAACACAAAGACATCTTCATAAAAGTTAATAAACATTGGCTTCGAAAGAGGTGAATGAAATGTTACAACTATGATTATGGTAGCTACTACATGTATATATATATATATGTGTGTGTGTGTGTATGTGTGTGTGTGTGTGTGTGTGTGTGTGTGTGAAAATTTTTTTACCTTGGGGATAATATATATTAAGGATACCAAATAATTTTATAAACATGGTTTTTTTTTACTCCTTCTCCCGAGTAAGAAAAACAGTTAAGTTTGCGCCTGAACGTAGTTCAAGTCTAAAAGGTAGTGCAACATCAGGGCAACTCGTTGTAAAGTTGGTCAAAGCTCTGATCACTATTCTTAGTATATCCCATAATGTAAAACACATCTCACTAGAAGATGTATACTGTTATACATTATGGGTTTGGGGGGATCACTACCCAGAGAGGTTTCAACCTTTTTTGAGGTCTCCTCAATGAGTAGCTAGACCCTGAAATATCAAGGTTTTTACTAATACAGAGCCTTATACAAGTTGCTACAAGGTGCTTTTACTTTGAATAAGAAACTCTGGATGAGATAAAGAGGTGAAAATTTTTTTTACCTTGGGGATAATATATATTAAGGATATCAAGTTTATAAATTTAAAAAAAAAAAAAGTTCATAAAATTACTTGGTATCCTTAATATATACTGACCCCAAGATAAAAAAATTTTCATAACTTCATCTCATCCAGAGTTTCTTATTCAATGTAAAAGCACCTTGTAGCAACTTGTATAGTAAAAGTTGATAAAGCTCTGTTCTCTACACTTTCTCCATCTGTGTCTTAACACATTTTAAATTATTGAAATGGCAAAACTTCTGCATGAGACCAAATTTGAGGAAATATACATGGAATTCCTCAGACTAGGAAAGCTGCTGAGTGATAATTGGATAGGAAAAGTCAAGCTCTTTGACACATTCCCACCCACAGCAGTCACAGAGGACAATATGGATGACATAAGCGAAGAGCCCATAACTCTGACGCAATCAGATTTTGCACACTCCCCAAGTATTGAAGATGCTACATCCCAAGACAGCAGTTATCATACCTTGGAAACAGATTCAGAGTACCATATGGTCAAAAAGAAGAGGAAAATCTCCACCAAAGTGGAAGAATCAAAAACAACAGAGATAGAAACACTCAATGGTCATAAAGAAAAAATACCACCAGTCATATTAAGGGATAAGGAAAAATGGATCCCTGTCTCATCACCCCTCAGAGAACAAAACAACTCATTCTCATGGGCCAAAAACTCAGATGAGGGAGTTAAAATACAACCCACTACTGTCTCGGATTACAGACAGATGACCAGATTTATGGACAATGCTAACGTCCCATATCACACATTCACTTTACCCAGCGAAAAGAACCTGAAGGTAGTTCTACGTGGGATAGCCGAAGGTATCACTCCTGAAGATGTGAGCACTGATATTTCCAGACAGGGCCTGTCCTGAGTAAAAGTGAGCAGAATGCTCAGATCTGATAAAAGACCAATGCCTTTGGTGCTGGTGGAAATAAGCAACACATAAAAGCAGATCTATGAACTGACTGTAGTATGCGGACTCAAGATATCAACTGAGCCTCTCAGGAAAATAGCATCTGCAGGTCAGTGTCATAGATGCCAAAGGTTTGCTCATGCCCCAAAATTATGTAATGCGGCCTTCAGGTGCTTGAAGTGCGGCGACGGACACCAGACCACCACATGCACCAAACCACGCACAACTGTAGCATGCTGTGCAAACTGCAGAGGACCTCACTCTGCCAACTATAAGGGATGCCTTTCCAATCCAAAAAATCGAGGACCGACAAAAGTCAATCTTGATCCTCCATGTAACAACGTTTTAAGCAACCAAACAAATCGTCCTCCAGTCCAAAACACCTCGCTTTCAACCTCACAGGAAGGAACAACCATGACCAAAACATATGCTGAGGCTGCAAGAACTAAGCCTCCTATATCTCTCGAGCTAGAAAGCTCCAACATAACATCCGGATTAACAGCCTCACTTGCCGCTGTGCTGCAGGAATTCAGCAAGACATGCCCCTCAACATCTTCCAGAAAGAGATTCCTGCAAGGCACTCAAAACATTATAACAGCCATTTGTCATGAGTACTAAATTCAAACCAAAAGCTCTTAAAATAATCACATGGAATGCAAATGGATTGATGAACAAGGTTTTGGAACTTCAAGAATTTGCAACGGGTCTCAGTGCTGATATAATCTTAATTGGTGAAACACACCTAAGACCAGCTAATAATCCCAAAATCCGTGGATACATTATGTACAGAAATGACAGAATTGGCACAAGAGGTGGAGGCACAGATATACATATATATATTAAGAGTTATTTGAATCATAATACAATAGACAAGTCCAAAACAGTAAACCTGGAGGTGACCGGTGTGGAAGTACATACCTTAAATGGGGAGTCTCAAGATCTATGCTGCTTATAACCCTCCAAGCATTCCTCTGCTGACAACAGATCTGGACGCCATACTTGGTCCAAAAGATTCCATAATAACAGCAGGAGATCTCAACTCAAAACACACAGCTTGGTACAGCTCATCAACTAAACCCAAAGGCCACACACTTTTCAACTTTGCAATGCTCAACTCTGTTGTTTTGGCCGGCCCTACCGAGTCACCCGCTTCATCCCTTTAGTTAATTCGGATGTACTAGACATTGTCGTCTTTAAAAATTTAAGATACCAATTCAAATTGGAATCAGTAAACGAATTATCTTCTGACCACAGTCCCATAGTGTTTAATCTAGGTTCATCAGATCAATTCTCTCCTCTGCACACATTCATACCATGGGACAAATTAGCTAAGGTTCTTCCCGATCATATTGGTCTGGTGCCCAATATCAGTAAAAAGGAAGAGATTGACACAGCAATAAATAACTTATCCACAGAAATTCAGAAAGCAAAAGAATCAGTCCGACAATCCACTGTCTTCCATCCAACCAACCGTATCACTGAAGAAATCACGGAGCTTATCAGAGCAAAAAATAGAGCCAGAAAGAGATACCACAATACCAGAGCCAAACAAGATAAAACAGTACTGAACAATCTAAACAGGCAGGTCCGGGAAGCTCTTCAAAAACACAGAAACCATCAATGGGAAACCAAATTGGCTAACATCAACACTGAAGATCATTCTGTATGGAAATTCTTAAGAGCAATCCGCACCAAAAAGCAATTCATACCCACTATACAAACCAAGAAAGGGACAGTTCACAAAGATGAAGAGAAAGCCGAAGCACTAGTAGATAACCTAGAATCTCAGAGCAATCCATCTCATACAAATCTAAATATCAACCTAATGTACAAGATTAGTGTCATGTTACGACACCCTAAGCCAGAACACTGTTAACTCCGAACATATCACTCCTACAAATCCAGCAGAAATGATAAATATCATCTCCCATCTAAAGAGTAAAAAAGCTCAAGGACCGGATGGCATAACCAGCAGAATATTAAAACTACTTCCAAGAAAGGCTGTAGTCCATCTCGTCAACATTACAAATGCCATCTATAGATTCCAGCATTTTCCTACTACATGGAAAACAGCCACCATCATGCCACTGAAGAAGCCAGGAAAAAATCCTCACCTCCCCGAAAGCTACAGACCCATAAGCTTATTGTCCAGCCTCGGAAAGGTGACAGAGAAAGTGATCCTCTCAAGACTTCAAGCAGAAACAGATAAGTTAGGAATTTTGCCTAATGAACAGTTCGGCTTCCGTAAGGCCCATAGTACAGCTCAACAAGTGCACCGGCTGGTAGAAATCATTACTAAAGGCTTTAACTGGAGACTCAACATAGCTGCCATCTTCATCGAAGCAGAGAAGGCGTTTGATAAAGTAAGGCATCAAGGCCTTCTCTACAAATTGATTAAATTTAACTTGCCAGTCAAGTTAATAAAAATAATACATTCTTACCTGAAAGACAGATATATGCAGGTCAGGGTCGGTGATATGGTTTCGACCAGACGGAGGATCTCAGCAGGCGTACTTCAGGGATCTCTTCTGGCCCCTCTCCTGTTCTCAATCTTTGTAGCGGACATCCCTCTGAACCCAAGAACAGCAATCACTGCAATATATGCAGATGATACTGCACTGTAGCAAGATCCCTGAGCCCAAAACTGGCGACTAAAAGACTCCAAACCAGCATACACATTTTAGAAAAGTGGATGGCAGACTGGAGGATCCAAGATACCCCCCCCCCCAGAAAAGCTCAGCTATATTGTTTACTAGAATGAAAATCCATACCATGGAGGATATTTATTTATTGGGAGTAAAGATTCCATGGCAGACTGAAGTTAAATATCTTGGAGTGATTCTGGATAGTAAACTCCTATTCAGCAAACATATTAGTTACATTACCTCAAAGTCATCCAAACACTTAGCACAGCTCTATCCTATGATCAACAGACAAAGTAAACTGGACACGCAAACAAAATTAACATTTATAAGATGGTAATTCGACCAGTGATCACTTACGCATCCCCAGTGTGAGTGATCTAAAACTTCAGAGATTACAGAATAAGTTCCTGAGAATGATTCTGGACGCCCCTTGGTTTATAAGAAACATCCAGATCCATAGAGGAGTTAATATCCCGTATATCTCTTCCTTTCTCCTAAATCTAGCTGACAAGTATCCATCCAAACCCGTTAATCAAGGAAACCTCAGAGTATAATGAAGCAGAAATTAACAAATATAAAAGACCAAAGTCTGTCTTAATTTCAGCTGAACACAGCTAACTTCACTGCCCTCAACGGGCGAGCATATAGCTCACAAACACTCCATTCAAAGTTCTTTCATTACAAGACAAAGGGAAATATGAAAATCAATTTTGCTTCACCCATCTAGCCAGAAATGTTAATGTTAATGAAAAGTTGCAATAGGAGGTGGATTCAAGATGGCGGAAGATGAATACCTGCATGATGGTTGTTGTTGCGTAGAATGCTTTTGATTTCAGCGGTGATTAGTGAGTTTTAGATTTTGTGAATCTTCTCTGATAGCGGAATCTAAGGTAAGACTTTGACTTTTGATGCAATTTTCCGGCCCTAGCCCGTTCACTTCGCCATTATAAATATTTCATCCCTCATTGTACACAAGGATGGAGAATGTAAAAGATATCAAGGACGCCATTCAACAGTTAAACAAAGATATGACACTTGACATTCTCAAATTCATCCTAAAGAAATTTGAAACACATTATCCTGGTTGCTTGAATCTCTTCACTCAAGTAAATGACACTGAAGATGATGATTTGGACATCGAAGAGGACATTACACCTGTTCCACCTACAAAGACTCCCCGATAGTTCGATTGTTCACAGGAGGAACAATCTAATAAAAGATGCAGAACATCGGAAGGTGGAATGGAAGATGATGTAACAACTCAACAAAATAAGATCACCCAAGATAGAAAAGAAAAGGTCCCTCCAATTATCCTTCGAGATAAAGACAAATAGTCCAGTCTCAAGATCCCTAGGAGAACAAAATATCAATTTCTCCTGGGCAAGAAATACTGAAGAGGGTGTAAAGATTCACCATACCACTATCACAGATTATCGCATGATGACGAAAATGCTGGACAACTCTAAATTGCCCTTCCACACCTTTGCACTAGCAAGCGAGAAGGAACTTAAAAAGTAGTTCTAAGAGGAGTGGCTGAGGGCATCACAACTGATGAGATCACAGCTGACCTCATCAATCAAGGATTGACCCCAGTCAAAGTCAGTAGAATCTTGAGTTCAGATAAAACACCAATGCCACTGGTGTTGGTTGAAATCTCCAACACACAAAAAATAATCTATGAAGTTACCGACGTTTGTAAGCTCAAAAAATTACAACCGAATCTCTAAGGAAGAAGGCATCGGCAGGGCAGTGTCACAGATGCCAGAAGTTCGGGCATGCCCAAAAACTGTGCAGAGCTGCCTACAGATGCCTAAAATGCGGTGAGGATCACCAAACTAACTCCTGCACCAAGCCCATATCCACACCTGCCTGCTGTGCCAATTGTAGAGGACCACATCCCTCTAATTATAATGGATGCCTTTTTCATCCCAAAAACCGTCGATCAACAAGAACTAACCACGCTCCTCCAAGCAATGACACAAACAACGAAACAGCTCGCCCTCCAGATCATAATACCTCACATTCGGCAACACAGGAAGGCACTCGACCTTCACCCATGTCCAAATCATATGCGGAAGCGGTAAGAATCCAGACTCTTTCATCCCAAGAGCGAACAAGCTCTAATCTCACATGAGTTTAACCTCGTCACTTGCAACAATGCTGCATGAATTCAGCAAAGCAAGCACCTCACCTTCCTCCAGAAAGAGATTCTATCTAGAAACCCAATCCATATTAATAGCTCTCTCTAATGTTTAAAAAATTTAAACCAAATTCTCTCATGATAACAGCATGGAATGCCAATGGCTTAACAAATAAAATTCTCGAGCTGCAAGAATTTGTAAAAAGATACAATCCAAACATAATCTTGATCAGTGAATCCCCCTCAGACCATCAAACAACCCAAAAGTAAGAGGTTATATTTTATATAGGACAGACAGACTTAACTCTAGTGGAGACGGCACAGCTATTTTTATGAAAAATTATTTAAGCCACAACTCGCTGACCAATCCCCAAACTCTAAAACTTGAAGTGACGGGTGTGGAAGTGCACACTAATAACGCAGTCAAACTCAAAATCTACGCAGCATACAATCCTCCCAGCATTCCACTATTGACAGCAGACTTAGTCTCCATCCTCGGCTCCATGGATTCCATAATTATAGCAGGAGACCTAAACTCCAAACATACGACCTGGTGCAGCGTCAATCAACTCGTTCTGATGTATTAGACATAGTTATCCTCAGAAACATCAAATATCAATACCAGCTGGAGACACTAGAAGAGCTTAACTCAGATCATAATCCCATCGTGAGGGGAGACCTTCAACGTCCATCACAGAGACAATGATCAACACAGCAGCGATTATCATCAAGGAGGATCACAGAATATCATTAAGCCAGATGCATGTTGTCCTGAATATTTCTGTGGGAAGTGTTCACTCAATCATGGCTGAACATTTGGGACTGAAACGTGTTTGTGCCCGATGGATTCCCAAACTCTTGACACCAGAGGAAATGCAGCATCGAGTGGATGTCTTCTTAAAATGCATCGTTACAGCAGATGAAGCTTTGTTGTATCACTATGACTCTAGAATGAAACAACAAAGCAGTGAATGGAAGCATCCATTTTCGCCTACCCCCAAGAAAGCAAAAACTATAAAATCGTCTGGTAGTTATGACCATAATGTTTTTTGACTACGAAGGCCTTGTTTACCAACACGCTGTAGAACCCGGGAATACTGTAACCGGCTCGTATAATGCGGATGTTTTACGAACAATGGTACAGCACTTCAAAAGGAAGCGTCCATTGCTGAAGAATGGCTTCTTATTGCACCACGATAATGCAAGGCCACATACTGCTGGTTGTGTAGTGGACCTTTTGCAGAAGGACAACATAGATATCCTACCACACCCTCCATACAGTCCTGATCTCGCACCGTGCGATTTCTGGCTGTTTCCTCAGCTCAAGAAACCACTAAGAGGCCGCCATTTCGAAAGCAACAAAGCATGTGTAAAAGCTGCGGAGGCGGTTTTAAAAGCTATCAAAAAACCGACTTTCTCAGCCTGTGGGAAAGAAATTTGTCAATTTTCTTTGGAGAGAAACCATTATTAATAACAGTTTTTTTTAAGAAAAAAGTTCATTTTCAATTTCTGTTTCTTCTGTAAGTAATGATTTGGCTCGGTGAGCTAAGGTGGAAATAATACAGAAATTGAAAATGAACTCCTTTTTCTTAAAAAAAACTTTTATTAATAATGGTTTCTCTCCAAAGAAAATTGACAAATTTCTTTCCCCCAGGCACTCAACTACTTCTGAAGATCCCTCTTCCCCAAGAGCTTTCATCTCCTTGCTTTACATCAGCTCAGCTCTCTTTCACCAAAACTGGCCAAGATTCTCAAGAAATTTACCTACAAAACTTGCTTCACTATGCTTCCAAAACTTCGTTCATTGCTTAGCAAACATAAACAGAAACATCTTCCTAATCAGTTTCCAGGAGTGTACAAGATTTTGTGTGATTGTGGAAAGCCATACTATGGCCAGACTGCTAAATCCATCCTTCTACGTTTGGATGAACACCGTAGAGATATCTCCTATAACAGGTCTAGAGCTAGCGCTCTCTCTAGCCACGTTCTGTTTTCAGCTAACTCAGACGAAGGCCGCCAACACATTGTAAACTGGACTCAAACTTCTAACAGCCATGTGTGCTACGATGAACTCGAAAGAAGGATTATCGAATCCAGGGAAATTTCTCTAGATTCCTCTCATATCAACAACAGCCTGAGTTACAATCTCTCTGACGCACATGTTGCTTCTGTTCAGTACTGGCGCACTCGCGCTAGCGCGTAATACGTTTGTTTGTAACGCATACTCGCATTTGTTTTTCAAACACGTTACTGTCTTTTTTATACTTGTTCTGTTATTACAGTTTTATGTCTCTGTAATTTTTTATATACTTCTTTGATTGTGATACCTGAAGATGTTGATCTATTCAACGAAACTAGTAAACTAGTAGTATCTTTTTAAATATATCTTGTCATCTTTTTATCTCTCGGTTTCAGTCATTAAAGTTCTCCCATAATATTCCAACCGAGTAAAAATAAATTCTCATAATATATGTATATATATGTGTGTGTGTGTGTGTGTGTGTGTGTGTGTGTGTGTGTGTGTGTGTGTGTGTGTGTGTGTGTGTGTGTGTGTGTGTGTGTGTATTCCTGAGCTTTTACTCGGTTGTAATGGTACAGTTTAAAAGAATAAATATTTTAATGACTTAAACCGAGATAAAATATGAAGTTTTAATTAAAATGATACAACTAGTTTCAGCATTTTACAGCCTTCTTCAGTTATCCACTAAAGGTAGAACACAGTAATAAAAATTGAAGTTACTTTTTTTTTTTTTTTGACTCTACGATATTCCTTTCAAACTCATTACTGCAGCGCAAAATGTTTTCGGATTTATCCCAGCAAACTGAATGGCTCTGTGGATCATCATGAAGATTGTTTGAGAAAAGAACATGACTGGATAGGGCAGATGCATGTGATCTTTTATAGGAGATGTCTCTCTTATGCTCCTCTATAACAAATTCAACAGATTTCTTAGTCTGTCCAAAATAAGGAATATTACAATCGCACCACAACTTGTAAACACCTGGATATTTCAGGTTGTGATGAATCATTCGCCTTTCTTTACGCTCTCTACACCCTCTTATACCACGCATTTATGGAGTTCCGAAGATCCACAAGGAAACACTCCTCTTCGCCCAATTTTGGTAGGAATTGATGGTCCTACTTATAAACTTTCGAAATATCTTACAGAATACCTCAAGTGTTTCTCCAATAAATCTTCATCGTTCATCAAAAACACCACAGATTTCGTTTCTCATATCAAAAATATTTCAATCAGCGAAAATGATATCATGGCAAGTTTCGACATTATCTCATTATTTACTAACATCCCTACGGAGGAGGTATTAACATTACTAAAGGACAAATTCTCTAAAAAGATATTTGCTTTATTAAAGCATTGTATTCAATCTGGCTACTTCAGATATAGGAACTCCATTTACAAACAAAACCATGGCCTAGCAATGGGCAACCCTTTATCCCCGGTTCTAGCAAACAATTTCCTGGAAGATTTTGAAACGAAAGCCATATCGTCCTTCTCATTAAGTCGAAACTTTGGAGACGTTATGTTGACGACATTTTAATCATATGGAGTCACTGTCACACATCTCTCATGGATTTTTTTCATCATCTTAACAACCAGCATTCTAATATAAAATTCACTGTCGAACTAGAACGAAATAACTGCCTTCCATTCCTGGATGTATTTCTTACACGATGCTCTAATAGATTTAAAATCTCTATATACCGAAAACTTACTCATACTATTAGATATCTGCACTGTCAATCTTATCACTTTCCACTTCAAAAGCTCGGAACTATTTCTACCTTAGCACACAGAGCATGCCCTCTTTTAAATTAACCAGATGAACTCCAAAAAGAAATTGAACAACTTTCTCTTATCTTTAAACAAAATGGATATTCTGAAAAAACAATTACGAAATTTCTTCTGGATCCCCCCTTGGCAGCATACTACGGAAACTATTGATTTTAAAGGAAGCATCTCAATACCTTACATTAGTTCAGTCTCCAATAAATTGGATAAATTCCTTAAAAAATACAACATTAGGACGTATTTCACTACACTCCCTAAAGTCCGTTCTCTTATAAGCCATCCGAAGCCTATTCATCATAACCTGAAATATCCAGGTGTTTTCAAGTTGCGGTGCGATTGTAATATTCCTTATTTTGGACAGACTAAGAAATCTGTTGAACTTCTTATAGAGGAGCATAAGAGAGACATCACCTATAAAAGATCACATGCATCTGCCCTATCCAGTCATGTTCTTTTCTCAAACAATCCCCATGATGATCTACAGAGTTACTCAGTTTGCTGGAATAAATCTGAAAACATTTTTCGCTGAAGTGATGAGTTTGAAAAGAAAATCGTGGAGGCCAGGGAAATCCTCCTTAATCCTAACATTTGAACAACAATTTGATTTACAACATCCTTGATAGCCATGTTGCAGTTGTTCAATACTGGCGTTCACGAGAACTTGCAAGCTTGCATTCAACAAATAATTGCGCGTTAGAACAACTTGAAATATACAACGTTTTTGTGTCAATTATGTATTGCATTTTTTGCCTGTAATTCTCAGTTTTTGTAACTTCAATTTTTATTACTGTGTTCTACCTTTAGTGGATACCTGAAGAAGGATCTAAAAGACTTAAACTAGTTGTATCATTTTCATTAAAACTTCATATTTTATCTCGGTTTAAGTCATTAAATATTTATTCTTTAAAAAAAAAATATATATATATATATATATGTATATACGTATGTATGTATATATAAAAAAAAAAATCAGCTAACACCTTTTTATTCCCGTATACGGGAAGTAGGCGAGGCCATTTAGCCCTATCTAACTTTTGGAGACTGAGTGGGCAGTTCAATCTCCACTGGTACCAATCAGAGATAGATGGCCCAAGGCTATCACTAATTAAGCGGTACTCAGTGAAGAGAGAAGGCTCAAATGTGCCGCCATCTCGTGGTCCCTAACCTTAACAGAATATATTTAATGTCTGAAATAATGTGGGTTCTACGGTCGATTTTCTTGAGTTTACAGGACGAAAAACCCGAGTTTCCGGGAGGAAAAACCTGCTTGCCCGTGCCAGAGATCGACTAACTCGGGAACCGGTCGAAAAAAGGCTTAGAAAAATTTCCTCTAGTCGCCGACTAGACTCGAAACCAAGCCTTCCTTCGTGCGGCCAAGCGCCGTGGTTGGTAAACGCCACATCCACTGAGCTACACAGGCTCTTGAGCTACACAGGCTCTCTGTGTGTGTGTGTGTGTGTGTGTGTGTGTGTGTGTATATATATATATATATATATATACACGTTAAAGATACCAAGCTATTTTATATGTATATAAATATAAACTTGGTTTAAAACCATTTCCAAAGTAAACAGACAGACAAGTAAGTCAAGTTTACGCCTGCAAGTGGTGCAAGTCGGGGCGATTCCGTACGTAGTGCAAGTCTTAGGCAACTCGTGGTAAATGTGGAATAAGCTCTGGTCACTATTCTTAGTATTTACCCTTAATGCAAAGCACATCTTCTTGAGGAGATGTATGATGCTATGCATTAAAGGGAAGGGGGCTACTACCCAGACCGGTTTCGACCTTTATTGAGGTCTCATCAGTGGGAGCCAGGCTTAGAAATACCAAGGTTTAAGTAATACAGAGCTTATAAATATTTTACCAAAGCAAGTTACCATAAGGTGCTTTGACCTTATTAAATAAAAATCTCAGGATGAGAGATAAATGTAGAAACTTTCTAGATATATATATGTAGAAAGTATTTAACCTTGGGTATAATAAATGTTAAAAATACCAAGCTATTTTAAACCTGGTTTTACTGCATTTCCCAAGTAAGCAAACAGACAAACAAGTCAAGTTTGCGCCTGCAAGTGTTACAAGTCTAGCTGATCCTGCACGTATTGCAAGACCAAGGCAACTCATGGTAAAAGTAGAATAAGCCTGATCACTAATCTTAATATTTACCCTTAATGCAAAGCACATCACCTGAAGGAAATGTATGATGCTTCGTATTAAAGGCAAGAGGCCACTACCGGTTCCAGACCGGTTCCGACCTTTATTGCTTGCAGGCGCAAAGTTGATTTGTTTGTCTGTTTGCTTACTTGGGAAATGGAGTAAAACCAGGTTTAATATAGCTTGGTATCTTTAACATTTATTATACCCAAGGTAAAATACTTTCAACATTTATATCTCCTCCTGAGATTTTTATTTAATAAGGTTAAAACACCTAATGGTAACTTGTTCTGGTAAAATACTTATAAGCTCTGTATAACTAAAATCTCATCATACATCTCCTCCAGGAGATGTGCTTTGCATTAAGGGTAAATATTAAGATTAGTGATCAGAGCTTATTTTACTTTTACCATGAGTTGCCTTGGTCTTGCACTACGTGCAGGATCAGCTAGACTTGCAACACTTGCAGGCGCAAACTTGATTTGTTTGTCTGTTTGCTTACTTGGGAAATGGAGTAAAACCAGGTTTAAAATAGCTTGGTATTTTTAACACACACACATATATGTTAAAAATACCAAGTTATATACCAATGCCACTGATATATATCAGTGGCGTTGGTATATAGCTTTTTGTTATATAGCTTGTTGGTATATATATATATATATATATACCAACACGTTATATAAGATATATATATATATATATATATATATATACCAACAACCAGTGGCGTTGTGTCATGTTTTCCAGGAGGGTGGGGGGGAGAGGAGCCTTGGAGACAATATATCAGTGGCGTCGCGTCATCATTATGGTTTTATGTCATGTTTTTCAGGAGGGGGGGAGCTTGGAGACAAATAATTACATCAATAAATGTTTATAATTATTGATTTAAGGCCTGTGTAGCTCAGTGGAAGTGGCGCTTGCATCCTCTGCGCTTGGCCGCTTGAAGTTAGACCCAGGTTCTAGTCTAGTCGCTGACTGGAGGAACTTTTTCTAAGCCTATCTTCGACCGGTTCCCGAGTTAGTCGATCTCTGGCACAGGCAAGCGGGTTTTTCCTCTCGGAAACTCGGGTTTTTCGTCCCGTAAACTCAAGAAAATCGACCGTAGGTGGAGATTGAACTGCCCAATCAGTCTCCAAAAGCTAGATAGGGTATAAAGGCCTCGCCTACTCCCTATTAGGGAATAAAAGGCGTTAGTTGTTGTTGTTTTTTAAATAATTACATCAGTAAAAGTCTTTTAGTTTTTTTATGTAATTATTTGTCAATGTAAACTACAAATAGATTATTTTCATTTTGCATCGATTTCATTTGATCTTTAATTCTCTATCTAACATGCTATTGTTTGTTGTCTATTTGTTGTCCGTTTGGCATCGATGACAGTGTCCAGCTGATGCCCCATAAAGGGGGAAACAGCTGGACAGTGTCATTGGTGCCAAAGGTTCGGGCACGCCCATAAATTATGTAAGGTGGTACATGGAGGTACATACCAGCAACCCTGGCATTCTCAAGATTTATGCTGCTTATATACCCCCCAGCATTCCTCTGTTAACAACTGATTTGGACTTCATACGTGCACAAAATGATTCCATAATAATATCAGGGGACCTCAATTCAAAACACAGAGCTTCGCACAGCTCTTCAATTAACTCCAAAGGCTACACACTATTCAACTACGCAATGCTGAACTGTGCAGTGGTGACAGGTCCCACTGAGCCCACTCACTTCAGCTCATCAGGTAGCTCAGATCTGCTAGACATCTTCATTTTCAAGAACATAAGTTACCAATATAAACTGGAAAAAATTAACGAATTATCTTCTCACCACAGTCCCATACTGCTTAATCTAGGTTCATCAGATCAATCCTCTCCTCCACACACATTCATACCTTGGGATAGGTTAGCCAAGGTTCTTCCAGATTATATTGGTCCAGTGCTCAATATCAGTAAAAAGGAAGATATTGACACTGCAATAAATAACTTAACTATAGAAATTCAGAAAGCAGTAGAATCGATCACAGAATCCACTGTCTTCCACTCAACCAACCATATCCCAGAAGAAATCATGGATCTAATCAGAGCACAAAATAGAGCCAGAAAGAGATACCACAATACCAGAGACCCAGAAGACAAAACAGTATTGAACAACCTAAACAGACAGGTCCAGGAAGATCTCCAAAAACACAGAAGCCACCAATGGGAATCCAAATTGGCTAACATCAAGACTGAAGATCACTGCGTCTGAAAATTCCTAAGAGCCATCCGCACCAAAAAGCAACTCATATCTCCTATACAAACAAAGAAAGGGACAGTTCACAAAGAGGAAGAGAAATTTGTAGCACTGATAGATAACTTGAATCTCAATGCAGTCCATCTCATGCAAACCGTAATGTTAATTTTATGTACAAAATTCACTGGCAGGTTAGATCAACTTTATGGCAGCACACTGTTAATTCAGAGCACATCACTCCGACTACTCTGGTTGAAATATTAAATATCCTCACACACCTAAAAAATTAAAAGGCTCCAGGACCTGATGGCATGGCATAACTAACTGAATTGTAAAACTACTCCCAAGAAAGGCCATAGTTCATCTCGTCAATATTTCCAATGCAATTTTCAGATTCCAGCATTTTCCCATTGTGTGGAAAACAGCCACCATCGTGCCACTGAAGAAGCCAGGAATAAACCATCACCTTCCCGAGAACTATGGACCAATTAGCCTGTTCTCCAGCCTCGGAAAGGTAACAGAGAAAATGAACCTCACAAGACTCAATGCAGAAACGGATAGGTTAGGAGTTTTGTCTGACGAACAGTTTGACTTCCGCAAGGCCCAATAATACAGCTCAACAAATCCACAGGCTAGTAGAAATCATTACGAAAGGTTTCAATTGGAAAATCATTACTGCTGCCATCTTCATCGATGCAGAGAAGGCGTCTCTCTTGAGCCGTCTCTCTCTCTTTTCACTGTGTGCCATTTAATTAGTGATAGTCTTGGGCCAGCTATCTCTGATTGGGTACCAGTGGAGATTGAACTGCCCACTCAGTCTCCAAAAGTTAGATAGGGCTTAAAAACGGCCTGGCCTACTCCCTATATACGGGAATAAAAAGGCGTTAGCTGATTGCCAGCTATCTCTGATTAGGTACCAGTGGAGATTGAACTGCCCACTCAGTCTGCAAATGTTAGATAGGGCTTAAAAACGGCCTCGCCTATTCCCTAAATACGGGAATAAAAAGGCGTTAGCTGATTTTTTTTAATATATATATATATATATATATATATATACCGAACCGAATCTACCGAATTCGGTAGATTATATATATATATATATATATAATCTACCGAACTCTTTCAGCAGAGCTGAAAGAGTTCGGTAGATTATAGCTGAGGTTATTATTTATGTGATGAGGGTCCATAACAATTTCCTTAGACTCAACTATGCGTCGCTCCACCTCGTCGCGGCATATATGAAGGTTTGAGGTTGTGTCCAGTTTATCTCATGTAGACGGCCTTCATCATTTGTATTTACTGAAAACAGTACATGGCTTGACAGGGCATTTGCTCTAGTTCTTTTGTAGGCAATGTCTCTTTGATGTTCTTCTAGACGTAGGAGGATGGATTTTTCAGTTTGGCCATAGTATTGCATCCCGCAGTGACACGTGATTTTTACACTCCTGGGAATTGTAGATGGTTGTGAGCTTGTTTGTATTTGCTTAAAATCGATCTTAGTTTAGGAAGTGTAGAGAAACAGGTTTTATGTTGAACTTTCTTAAAATTCTTCTTAGTTTCGGGGAGAGCGAGCTGATATATGGTAAGGAGATATAACCTTTTGGATTGTCTTGTGTTTCTGAGTTGTTTTGATGGCGGTGGCATAGATGTTTATTAATAGTTTTCGACGAGTAGCCATTACTTGTGACGGTTCTTTGCAGATGTTGTAGTTCATTTTTTAGCTCGTCATCATCTGATAGTATAGATCTGGCACAATGTGCTAGGGTTGAGATGATACCCACTTGCTGTGCAGGTTAGTGATGTGAGGACGCATGCAGGTATCTATCTGTGTGCATAGATTTTCTAAAGATTGATATTTTAATAGAATCAGATGACTTAGTAAGTCTTACGTCCAGGAAGGGAAGAGATCCATTTCCTTCAACCTCCATTGTTAATTTAATATCTTGGTGGAAGTTGTTTACATGATTTAAAAAAGACTGAAGGTTATCGGTGCCATGGTCCCGGATAAGAAATATGTCATCTACAAATTTTAGCCAAATTTTTGGTTTAAGAGTAGCTGAGGAGATTGCCTTTTGTTCGAAATCTTCAAAAAAGATGTTATCTAATATATATATATATATATATATATATATATATAAATATGAACATATCCCAGTACCGAGTTAATACTACAAATTGCTATATATATATGAAAAATTGGAAAACAACGTTGGTTCTGAATAGAGAAGAAACTGGGGAGGTAAACATAAAAAGTAATATTTTTCAAGGTCATTCTCTCCTTTATTGTTTATCTTGTCATTGATCCCCTTAACTAGAATTTTAAATAAACTGCTCCTGGTTATCAAACTGGGCAAAAAGAAGTGCAAAGGTATCTCACGTTTTATATGGGGACGATCTGAAGCTGTAAGCAAAATCAGAGAATGAACTCGGATCATTGATTAATACTGTGCAGATATTCAGTCAAGATGAACAAGGCTTAGAGAAATGCGCAATTGCTGGAATAACGAAGGGGAAAAAACAAAGAGGAAGGTTTGAAGATCTTAACGAAATGGAGCTGCTCAATGGTGAAAAGATCAAGGCAATAAATTCGAAGATAGATACAAATATTTGGGAATTTTAGAAGCGTCAAATATTCTGCACAATAAGATCAAAGAAAAAACTAGAGCAGAATACATAAGGCGACTAAGAAAACTCCTTAAGTCAATGCTTAATGCTGGAAATTTGATGAAAGCAATTAACACCTAGGCCATATTCTTCTGAGATATTCAGCAGGCATTGTTGCATGGATCCAGCTAGAGGTGGAGAATTTAGACTCGAAAATTAATGACAATTCACCATACCCTCAATCTTCACAATGACATTGATAGGCGTTACCTATCACTTAAAAAAAAAGGAGACAGAGGATTATTACAAGTAAAGCAAGTTTTTGAAGAAGAAACGAAATCTGAATGATTATCTACAGCAAACAATGGAAAAATTTCTAACTGAGGTAAGGAAAGAGTGTTTATTCAAACCCATGGAGACAAAATTCGAGTACAAGAACAACCAAGTAAAAGTGAGAACTGAAAGATGGAAAAATAACGCATTGCATGGAAAATACGTTCACAGCATAGAGGACAGCCAGACAGCAACTTGACCTGGCAATTTTTGAGAAATGAAGCACTAAAAAAAGAAACAGAGTCGGTAATGTTTGCACCACATTAAAACCAACGTTATGAAGGCAAAAATACAAAAAATTCAAGAAGACAGCAAATGCAGATTGTGCAAAGAAAATGAAGAAACGGTAGACCACGTTATAAGTGGGTGCAGTAAATTCGCACAAATTGAGTATCGTTAAAGGTACGATAATGTACTAAGATAATTCACTGGCATTTATGTAAAATGTACAAGTTTAAAGAATCTAAAGACTATTGGAAGCACCCTTGGTCACAAATCGTTGCCCTTATTGTGCTTCACGCGCTGTTTTAAGAGGGCGCTAGGTAACTATTTCGTCTGCTGTATTGAGTGTGCTATTGGTATATATATCTATATCGTCTGCTATTTAAACGACTTAATATGCTGATTAAATTGTTTCAATACACCAATTATTTTGAGTAATGAAACGTTAGTCATTATGTGTATGTTGTTTAGTAGTGTATGTTTATAATAAACGTAATGACGAGTAAGTGCGACTTTTCTGCCTGAAAAGCTCTCTTGCCTGAAGAAATTCGATTTCTTTCCACGAAAGACTTGATGTTTCCTTTATCCATTATTATTATTATTATTATTATTAATTTTTGTTATATTTATCTGAATCCACCCAGATACATTCATATTGTGTTCGACTATAGAGTGAACTTTAGAAATTCACAAACCGGAACATTATTTTCTTTCCTTCCCTAATCTATGTGTGTGTTCGTGTTGGGGTGGTTCAATGTGCTGTTCATATTCATCCAGAAGTTTTGTCATTCAGTAATAATAGAAAGAGAATAATTGTAGAAACAATCTAGAATTATTTCAGTTATCGTTTCTTTTTGTATATATGTATTTATTTAACTGAAGGTAAATTAGATATTATTATTGTACTGGTGCCTCCATGGAGTACGAAGACTGATTGCTGGAGACCCAAACTATCCACACAATATATCACACCCCTCTTTGAACTCATTAACAGACAGATCACTCCCAACTAACTGTCAACCCATCCATTCATTTACAGCCCTCCAACCAAAAAATCTAGTTCTCACATCCCTACTAACCACACCTTTATTCACCTTCCAGGGATGACCCCTTGTACTGACTCCTCCAGCCAAGTGCTGAAACATTTCCTCTGCATCAATCCTATAAAACCCTTTAAGCAACTTAAATGTTTCTATCATATCCCCTCTTTTTCTCCTATCAACGAACTTCTGCAATCCACACACCCTCGATATATCTTCATAGGGAACATTCCACAGACCCGCTCACCATTCTTGGTTATTTTTCTCTGAATCTTCTCCACTGTTTCCTCATTCCCAAGAAACTCAGGAGACCAGACTTGAGCATAGTAATACAGATGTGGGCATATCTAGGTCTTATAAAGAGGAATAACAACTTCCTTATCTCTACTTGCTAATGTGTTCTTATCTCTACTTGCTAATGTGTTCTTCAAAAGCCAAATCTTATGGACTCCCTTAGCAATATTTCCTCTGCACTTTAACCCTCTGTTTACCACCATCCTTAAATATAGTTTACATTTTTCTTATTGACCAATAGTACTCTAAATAATTATAATTACAGTCCTCTCACATTGTAATAATGAATGATTTAAGTATAATGTGTGATCACCAGCAAAGCTGGAACAGTGACTGAATTTTATAAGGACCATCTGCCGATTGCCGAAGTGCAACATCCAAAATCAAAATTTCAACAGTGGCTCAAACCAGAAATGAGTACTTTATACACAGCCTTATTAGATGGCCTTGCAAAATTCAGTTTTCCTTTTAAAAAAATGCTAATTGCTTTGTTCATGAAATTCTGGATTTTCTGGCATATTCTGGGATGTGGGACAAAAGATTAGGATTCTAGTACCATCCCAGTTTATCTGGAACTTTGGCAGTAGTATATCCATTTGGTAAGCCATGTTGGTTGTACCACTGCCAAATCTCATGCTCACTCATTTAATTTCTTATATTTCCAGTAGCATCCTCACTGTTGATTGACATTAACCTATTCTGATGGAATGTACCACTCTTATAGAGTTCTATCTGTTGAGCAAATTCCTCCCACATAGATTTGCAAACCAAATCCTTCTCCTTGCGTAGCTCTACAATATACCAGTCATCATTATTGCTCGCCATCTTAGCTTATTGCTGTCATTCCTGACCAACATACCAACCAGTGGTGCACCCAGAGTGGGGCAAGGGGGGGCCCAGGCACCCCCAAAGAAAAAGGAAAAAAAAAACACTGGAAAATTTCCCAAAAATTTTTTCCTAATTAACATTCTTTTTTTTTTATTTATTTATGTTGTGTCGTGTCTTCTATTTCTATACTACTTATGAATTAGTGATCATTGCAGATGCTCAGTCATAGGGCGTATGCGATGCATAGTGTGTATTCTCAAATCGTCTACTCAACTCTCCCCCCCCCACCCCGAAGATTAAATCCTGAGTGTGCTACTGATACTAACTGTCTTTTCTATCACACTGTTTTCTTTCCTCATTGATCTTCTGATATCTTTCTCCTCATTGGACAGAAGGAAAATCTGCCCAGTTGTATATATCCACCTTACATTCTCCTATATAATTCTCCTATATAAATCATGTCCATATAAATCACTTGTTCCTATAGCCACCACCACTAATTTTCTCTCTCTCTTTCTCTCTCTCTTTTTTTTTTTGCTTTATCTTCGTGTCCAAAGATTCCATTGCCATGCTCTTCCTTCCTTTCTTCCTCTTTGCAAATAAACTGTGCTCACTCGCTCATCCTCACATTTGTAATAATGAAATCACAATACACTGCTATTCTTAGATCATTTCTCTCTTTCTTCTGGTCATCTCTCTCACACCCTTCCATTTACATCTATCAGTTATCTGAATTCTTGCTGCAATATTCCATCTTGTTTCTCATCTTTACCAATTTTTAAGTCTTGGAATTTTTAATAGTATTCATTCCACATGCCTTGCCCATTATGACACAGCTGCCACCAGCCACCATTGCCATCTTTTTAACCAGAATGCTCAAGTATCATGAAAAATATCATGGGTGAGTAGGGTTTCCATCTTATCTAAACCTTGTTCTCCCATAGTACTAATTCTCTGAAGGTTTATTTGAACATCAAAAAGATTATAATTGAATTGGATTGCCAATGTAATTGAATTTCTGTCTTATTTAAACGTCGGTCCATAGGTTTATTTGAGTATATAAAGACTGTGATTGAACAGGAGTCCCATCTTTTCTAATATTTGGCTCACCCAAAATACTAATGTGCTAGAGATAGGTTTCTTATTTTTTTATGTGGAATTGCTATAAAAAATTCAATAGAAATGAGTGAAATACTGAATGAAAAGATGAGGTATAATCGTCCTAATGATATTTTATAGTGGACCTCCTCTGATAAGCCCTTTCTATGTGGGGAACCTCTGGAAGGCTGACAGTGCTGGTCCTTTTCTTATGTCCTCATTTTCTATACTTTTCTTCCTGTATTCTTTTACTCCACTTCTACTGAGAATCTTTTTATTCTGCTGTCTTTCAGAACACCATCATTTAGATCCAGTCCTTGCTACTGTGTTTGCCATGTGCCATGACTCATGGACATCCAACAAGTGGGATTCTGGTAGTCTTGCATTAATTTGGTCCCTGCTTTGGCAAAATAGTCAGTCTTGGATAGCCCAGCCAGAATTGATTGGCTAATGAACCTGCCTCAAGGATCGATGCTGTTGCAGTAAATATCCTTTTCCTTGGTTCAAGGATTGCCCAAGACTTGCTGCAATGTTAGTATAGTGTCCTAGATAACCATGGCATTCCATTTCTGAGTACATTTATTGTCTGCCAGATAGTGGGCATCCATGCTTCGCTCTGTGGTTGATAGGGATCTCTGGTGCCAAATCAAAAAATTTCTTTGATCATGAATCCTTCATCCTCTTTTCAGGCCCCCTCTCAGGCACCAGATCAAGGACAGATACTATAGATACATATATCATCTGATAAGAAACAAATGAATTGACATACATATCAATATACCATTGTTTCTCATCATCATGCGCTGAGAAGCCTGTAGGAAAATTTGACCCCCTTTTTATTCAAAAAGGCTTAGGAAAGTTTGGCAGGATCTACCAAAACAGTTAAAACAAAAAAACTATGTTCTGGTGATATTCTTGTTGAAAAATCATGTCTCACAACAGAAAAAAACTACTGCATGTGACACATCATGGAGTGGGAATACCAATTACAATAATACATTTTAAAAACATTCAACTATTCTAAAAATATAACATCAGAATATGACATCTTTTTGATGTTTCAGATGAGGAAATATGTTCAGAAATTAAAGATCAAGGAGGGGACACTTATGAAGTGCATCCTGATATATTAAAAGCAGTAAAATCTCATGAGAAGAATGAAACAATTTATTGAGCTGTTGCAGGACAACTTCCTCAAGTAGCATGTGACAGAAGGAACTCAAAGTCAAAGAGTGTCAGAGGGTATTTCAGTTAGAGACGTAACTATTCACTATTGTGATGACAAGTGGCCATCCCTGGAAGTTACGAAAGGAAACTGTGAGCAAGAGAGTGAGGAGTGGTTTCTTTGCATGGAGGGTGGTTGAACCATGGAATGCATTGCCTGATGGAGTGGTGAGAGCGAGAACGGTCAATGAGTTCAAGGAGTGGCATGATAGACTTTGTGTTTCTTAGGGGGGACCTCCCCTTGATGAGTCTTGATAGACTTTGTGTTTCTTAGGAAGGACCTCCCACAATGAGTCTTTTGACTCCATGGAGACCTGAATAATAATAATAATATTCTGCCTTCAGCTGGTGACAGTGAACATGCAGTTCTCACTTGGGAGGTGACTAAGTTTATCAATGTTCCATTCAGAAAAGGTTGCAGGAAATTATAACCAACTGAGGAGTATACTGAGTTCACCGGAATTGTATCAGTTGCTGGATGGGAAGAATATTGACAATGCATGGAAAGCGTTTAAAAAATACGTAAATGATGCAATATCAGAACGTGTCCCAAGAGTTTGAAGAATAAATAGGGTTAGGAGTCAAATGGATTTGTAATCTTATTAAGCAAGAGATATGTAAGAAATGGATGATGTTTAAGGAATACTGTCTGAATAAGGATGATGTCTGTTAACAAAATTATAAGCACCAGGCCAGAAGAGTCATAGCTGTTGTACAGAAAGCAGTCTGAGTATGAAAAGAAATTGGCTCTGCAAGCTAAAGACAACCCACAGGAATTCTATCGATATGCTGCAAGTAAAAGAAAATGAATATGAAAGAATAACTCTTTTGAATGTAGATGGTGTGAGGCAGAAGAAGTTGTTCAACTAATGATTTCCCATTTTGCTAAAAGCTATCAACCTGGTGTATGCAACATTGAGTTCACTGCTACCTCTTCTGAAGAACTCTTGTATGAAGAAGAGATATTAGAGCTGTTGCACAAACTGAATAAGAATTCAGCAATAGGGACGGATGGATATCATCATGGATGCTAAAATTCAGCTGAACTGGCTGTTCCTTTGATCAGACTATATAATTTGAGTCTCAGAATAGAGAAGATTCTACAGGAATGGAAAGAATGCATGGTAATCCCATTGCACAAGGGTGGTGCAAAGACCAATGTATTCAACTATTGACCAATCAGTATCTTGGGAGTGGTGGTAAAGATTTTGGAAAAATTGGTTGAGGCTCGCATTCAGAAATGGATTGACAGTGAATCTCTACCTTGCAATGAACAGCATGGGTTTACTTTATTAATTTATTTATTCATGTGAAGTTTCCTCCCTTTTTGGAAAGATTTTGGAAAAATTGGTTAGGGCTCGCATTCAGAAATGGGTTGACAGTGAATCTCTACCTTGCAATGAACAGCATGGGTTTACTTTCTTTCTTTATTTATTCATGTAAAGTTTCCTCCCTTTTCTCCCCTGTCCCTACTGGGACGAGTTGAGTCCACTCATAGGAGTTGAGTATTTATGACTGTAGATCCGGGCATGTTCACGAGGGCTGGTTTGCCTGTTCTGGGAGATGAAAAACCAGAGTTTCCAGGTGAAAAAACTCCCTATCTCTGTATGAGACCAGCTAACTCACCTTTAGTCGAAAGTGACCAGATAAAGGTTCCTCACATCATGGACAGGAATCGAACCCAGGTCTGAACAAAGGGCTACATCTATACCGACTGAGCCACAGAGGCTCATGGGTTTACTAAGGGAAAGTCGTGTTTTAGCAACTTGCTTACATTCTACAATGTTGCTGTTGAACTAGACAAGGGGAAAGTCCAAAAGTACCATGATAATTTTGGATTTTGCTAAGGCTTTTGACAGAATATAACATGGAAGACTGTTGGATAATATGGGTTTGGATTATAAAATATGAACGTGGTTAAGAGAAGGATGGCTGACTGACAGATACCAAAACGTGGTATACGGGTGATGTGAGTCTTCAAGATTTAAGGTAACCAGTTGTATACCACAAGGATCAGTCTTTGATCTACTGTTATTCAATCTGTACATTAATGATGCTGGGAATGATTTTTTATTATTATTATTACCCCAAGACCTCATGGAGTCAAAGACTCATCTGGGAGGTCCTTTTATCACACACAGCTTATCATACCGTGTCTTAAACACACTCAAACTCTTGGCAGACACCACACTCTCAGGCAAGGCATTCCAATCATTCACAACTCTGCATGATAAAAACCTGCCTCTCACTCCCCTGCTCACACTCTCTTTACACGGTTTCCAGGGATGACCTCTGGTTCTCCCCCTATCTCCCACTATTTTATGTAGAACCTCTCCAGCATTGATCCTATAACAATCCCTTACCAACTTGTAGGTTTCTATCATATCTCCCCTCTTCCTCCTGTCCACTAGACTCTGCAAATTACATCTTCTCAATCTTTCCACACTCGACATTCCAGAGGTACCTTAGTCAGTCGCCTTTGGACCCTTTCCAACATCTCTTCATCCTTCTGAAAACCAGGTGACCAAATCTGGGCACAATAGTCCATGTGTGGCCTAATCAAAGCCTTATACAACGGAACATGAATCTCCCTACTTCTACATGTCAGTGTCCTCTGCATCATTCCCAGAAGCCTTTGTGTTGTCTTCACAATTTTGGCTATGTGTCCCCTAAATTTCAGATCCTTATCCACTATCACCCCTAGAAACAGGTGACATCAAACTATTTGCTGATGATGCAAAGATATTTAGGGTAATCGGAAATGATGCTGATATGCAGTATCTGCAGAATGATTTGAATAGGTTGGAATGGTGGGCATGGGAAAATGGATGTCATTTCAATGTCAGTAAATGTAAAGTCGTGTACTTTGATGCATTTAGATATCCAATGTTGTATTATATTGGTGGGATTATGCTAGAAGAAACTGATCAGGCTAGGGATCTTGAAGTGTTAGTAGATAGCAAGTTGAAGTTCAAGAGCCATGTAGCAAAGTTTGCAAATACAACTCAAAACATAATTTTTATGCTGAAACAAACTTTAACATATAAAGAGAAGGATGCCATTTTGCCTCTTTACAAGGCCTTGGACTATTGTGGATAGGTCTGGTCTCCTGGTTTCTGATACAGTGGAGAGAGTGTTAAAAATGATATCAGGATTGTGGAATAGTAATTATGAAGGAAGATTGAGAATTTGTAGACTGCAGATACTAGCAAACAGGAGAAAGAGGGGTGATATGATTGAAATGTATAAACTTCTGAAAGGGTCATACAGGTTGTCAGTTGATGGAATTTTTCATTTTATGGAGGTGGGAGAAAGAAAAAAAGAGCATCCTTTGAAGCTTAGAATAATTACGCTAAGAAGGGTGGGGATGAGGGCTAGATTTTTCTCTCATAGGGTGGTGTGTGATTGGAATGGATTGCCATTGGATGTGATATGTGTAAGCAGTGTGAATGAATTCAAGAATAAGTATGATAGCTACACAAGCCCTTTATATATATATATACTGTACTATACGTCGGCATATAAGACGACTCTCAAATGCTACAGAAAACTCCTAGAAAAATTGGGTCATCTTATACGCTGAGTACAAAAAGGGAAGCTTAATTTCTTGGATGAGCATTTAGGTAGTTACAGTACAAGTTATATAAGAAAATAGGCAGTGTTTATAAACAAATCAGATTAAATTTTTGTTACATAAATTTATTTAAAATATTACAATAGATGTAAGTCTTAAAAAACGGATAATAATTATTAACCTAAATTTTCATGTTAATTTTCTTCATCATCTGTTCAAAATAGTTCTTCAGATTGATTGTTTAGATGATTTTTAAATGGATCCCAGTTCGAATCCGGTCAGTTGATTTCATTTTCATCGTCATCAGTGTCCCATAACAGATCATCTTCCATACCATCCATAAGATTAGAGATACGACACTTTTTAAATGATTTTATTACAGTCTCTACTATTACTTTTATTCCATGCTTTGGTCACAAAATTGCACAACATATCAAGTGATGCAGCACTCATAGATCCACAGTTTGTACATGATTTTTCACTGGTCAACATCCAATTATTCCACTCTTCCTGCATGTGGTCTTTAAATGGTTTGTTCAAGCAGATGTCTAGTGGTTGCAATATTAAATCAGTTAAATAACCAAAACATATCCCATACTAATAAACTGTTTTTTTTTATTATACCGCCTGGTCGCTTGTTCCACATATTATTTATCCATAATTTCACACTATTTTCGTCCATCCATCCTTTTTCGTGAAAATGTACAAAAACACCTGAAGAAAATTGTATCTTAGGTTTAGTTTTACGTTTGAAGATGATCATTGTTACTGGTTTCATGATTTTAAATAATAACAATTTTAATAATCCCAAAATTTCAAAAAAATGCAAAATTAATAATTAATTAAAATTTGGACTAATTACTTTTAATTAGGGTAATTCGCATAAATACTAAATCTATGCTATGCAAAAAAATAACAGATATGCATAGATATAAAAATAATGGTGGATATAGCAACAATACCTAATGTTGAAAGTTTATTTTTCACTTGGTTAGAGTATAATAAAATTAGTTTAATCCTTTATCCAAGTGTGAGCAAACAAAGTTTGCGCCTGAAAGTATCTTCAGGACTGGGGTAAGGTGGTACAACACCAGGGCAACTCGTTGCAAAGGTGGAGCAAGCTACCAACACTCCTATCTCAGTATGTCCTATAATGCAAAACACATCTCCTTGCGGATATGTCTAATGTTATGCATTAAGGGAAGGGTCACTACCCAGACTAGTTTCGACCTTTATTGAGGTCTCTTCAGTGGGAGCCAGGCCCAAGTGGAGATACCAGGCAGAAGCATTAGCAGGTCATCTCTACCTATAGGAGTTGCCAAATGGTGTGCCACCCTTTTTTAATAAATTACTCTGGATTTAGAGAAAGATGTTGAAAGTTTATTTTTCACTTGGTTAGAGTATAATAAAATTAGTTTAATCCTTTATCCAAGTGTGAGCAAACAAAGTTTGCACCTGAAAGTATCCCAGTCCTGAAGATACTTTCAGGACTGGGATATTCCTGAAGATACCTCCATCCTAAGGAGTGGAAGGAGGGCAAGATTGTGCCACTTCATAAAGGAGGTGATAGAACTCAAGCATCAAACTATAGACCTATCTGTGTGTCAGGTGTTGTAGTTAAGCTGTTGGAGAAGCTTGTGAGAGCTAGGATCTAGAATTGGGTTGACAACAATGGTATTATCTTTGATGGACAGCATGGATTTGCTAAAGGAAGTTCATGTTAATCTACCTACTCATTACAATAAAGTGACTTCTTCCATGGACAGAGGAGAAGGATACACAGTAATATACTTAGATTTTGCAAAGGCTTTTGATAGATTACTTCATGATAAGTTGATAGTCAAACTGGATTGGATGGTATTAGATATTGGATTGGAGACTGGCTATCTGATAGGTATCAACAAGTTGTGTATGGGGGAGCGATATCCAGGAAAAGGAAAGTTACTACTGGTGTGCCTCAGGGGTCTGTTTTAGGGCCAGTGCTGTTTAACTTGTTTATTAATGAAATTGGTGAAGATTTGGATGGAGATATTCAGTTGTTTGCAGATGATACAAAGTTGGGACGAACTATGAAGAGTAGAGATGTTCTGGCCTTACAAGAAAACTTGAATAAATTGAGTGATTGGGCACGGGAATGGGGATGTGAGTTCAATGTTGCAAAATGTAAGGTTTCAAAATTTGGAAAACAAAAATGGGATGCAGAATTTATGCTTGGTGAGGATATATTGTCGGAGGTGAAGGAAATAAGAGATCTGAGGATGATAGTGCATAAGGATCTGAAATTTAGGAGACACATAGCCAAAATTGTGAAGACAACACAAAGGCTTCTGGGAACGATCCAGAGGACACTGACTTGTAGAAGTAGGGAGATTCATTGTGAGTTCAATGTTGCAAAATGTAAGGTTTTAAAATTTGGAAAACAAAAATGGGATGCAGAATTTATGCTCGGTGAGGATATATTGTCGGAGGTGAAGGAAATAAGAGATCTGAGGGTGATAGTGCATAAGGATCTGAAATGTAGGGGACACATAGCCAAAATTGTGAAGACAACACAAAGGCTTCTGGGATCGATCCAGAGGACACTGACTTGTAGAAGTAGGGAGATTCTTGTTGCATTGTATAAGGCTTTGATTAGGCCACATGGACTATTGTTCCCAGATTTGGTCACCTAGTTTTCAGAAGGATGAAGAGATGTTGGAGAGGTCCAGAGGAGACTGACTAAGGTAGTTTCTAATCTCTGGAATATCAAGTATGTGAAAAGATTGAGAAGATGCAACTTGCAGAGTCTGGTGGACAGGAGGAGGAGGCGAGATATGATAGAGACCTACAGGTTATTAAGGGGTTGTTATAGGATCAATCCTGGAGAGGTTCTACAGAAAATAGTGGGAGATCAGGGGTGAACCAGAGGTCATCCCTGGAAACTGTATAAGGAGGGTGTGAGTAGGGGAGTGAGAAGCAGGTTTTTTTCATGCAGAGTTGTGAATGATTGGAATGCCTTGCCTGAGAGTGTGGTGTCTGCAGAGAAATTTGAGTGTGTTTAAAGCATGGTATGATGAGCTGTATGTTTGATAAAAGGACCTCCTAGATGAGTCTTTGACTCCATGGGGTCTTGGGTAATAATAATAATAATAATAATAACATAATGGATATGTTGCAGGGTGCTTAAGGGTCAAAGCTGTATAACTGAGAGGAGACCTCCACATAGCCTTTAAAGGAATGCGGAGAACCGACCAGGGCTCCTGACCTAATGTCCAATCCTCACCTTCTCGTGGTGCACCCTGTTGGGTATCTACTTCAATACTGAACGAACGAGGATGGGCTGGCAATTTGAGATTTAGCTGACCAAATTGTATTCTTATTGGTTAAACCAAAATAAAAAATGATGGTACAACATGACACAATTTCATGCCGGCTGGGGCGTCGCCCGGTTAAACAAGGCCCCCATTGTTTTCACCAGGGAACCGGGGCGAACAGCGAAAAGGCAGCTACTGGAACAAATCTGAAAACAAACCCCAACTCAACATCACCAGAGTTAAAGATCTGTTCTATCAATGTAAGAAGCCTGAATGACAAAGAAATGGAGCTAGCTGAGGAATTAGATAAGTACCAGATCGACATAATAGGGGTGACTGAAACAAAAAAGACCAAAACTGGTGAGATCTTTCTGAGCAGTAAATACTAAATGTTATATTCAGGTAATGACAATCAAGGAAAAGAAGGAGTAGCCATAGTTTTCAACACAAAATACGAGGCTGATCTTCTTGAATGGCAGTCAGTCTCAAGTAGAGTAATGTGGGCAGATATGAGAATGGGGAACTGGACAATGAGACTTATTTGTGCCTATGGTCCCACAGAAGGTTCTACTAAGGTAGAAGTGGAGGAATTTTTTGACGCTTTAGAAAAAGCAACTGACACAATGAAAAAGGAAAAGTTGGTCCTTGTTGGGGATCTAAATAGCAGAGTAGGAAATGATTGTGAGACATGCAAAAATATTTTGGGAAAATTTGGAGAAAAGAGCAAAGCTAATAATAATGGCAAATATCTGTTGGATTTCTGCTCAGGACATGGACTGGTTATTACTAACACCATGTTCCAACATAAAAATGTGCACAAATTCACATGGAGAGAAGATGCTAGGAATAAGAAAAGTCTCATTGACTATGTTATTGTTGATAGTGATGTTTTCTCCCTGGTGCAGGACACCAGAGTGTACAGAGGATTTGAAATTGGAAGTGATCACTATTTAGTCTTGAGCAGGATAAAATTGAATTTCATATTGAAAAGAATAACATGTAAGAAAGTATTAAAGCGAATAAAAGTTGAACAGCTCTCAGATGTGAACTGTAGACTAAAATACAGAAAGATTATTGAAAAGAAAATGAAAGAGTTTGAGAACAGGAATCAAACCTTGGAGATTCACTGGCAAACTCTGAAGAAAACATTGATTGATTCTGCCAGAGAGGCATGTGGTGAGGTTGTGTGCAAGGATAATAAAATCAGAACTCCCTGGTGGACACAGGAAGTTAAAGAGGCAGTTAAGGAAAAGAAGAAAGCATATCAAAAGTTCCTGGCAAATAAGTCAGCTTTTACTCTTACAGAATACAGAGACAAATGTAAGAAAGCTAAACAGTGTGTAAAACTAGCTAAACAAAAGTCATGGGAGGACTTTGGCAAGAATATAGAAAATAAATATCAAGAAGGTGGCAAAATATTCTGGAGGTTGTTGAAGAAACGTAGGAATGGAGGAAAGAGTGCTGTAAAAGGAGTTACAGATGATAAAGGTGACATGAAAACAGGAGAAAAAGATATCCTTGAAGTATGGAGTAATTACTTTGAAAAACTGCTAAATGAAACAAGCAGTGATGACAGCATAGTGATAAAAAACACTGACCAGGCATGCAGTCAGGAATACATATCCATACTTGAAGTAGAAAAAGCCATCAAAGGCTTGCAATGTGGAATGGCAGCAGGAGTAGATGATATTTGACCAGAAATGCTGAAGTATGGTAGTATAAAAGTCTTACAGTGGCTGCACTGCATAGTTCAGAAAGCCTGGAGAGAGGGACGAATTCCCGATGATTGGAGTAGAGCTCTCATAGTACCCATATATAAAAAGGGAAATAAAACTGAACGTGAGAATTACAGAGGTATTTCCCTACTGAGTGTTCCTGGCAAGATCTATGCAAGTATACTTGAGAAACGGTTGAGAAGAATTGTGGAAGAAAAGCTTGGTGAAGAACAAGCTGGATTCAGGCCAAATAGAGGCTGTCAGGATCAGATCTTCACTTTACGACAAATAGTCGAGAAAGCATGGGAATATAACAGAGATCTGTATTTAAGTTTTGTCGATTTGTAAAAGGCATATGACAAGGTGCCAAGAGAGAAGCTATTCAATACGCTGCAGTTATATGGTGTCAATGGGGCATTATATCAAGCAGTACTTAGTCTTTATTTGAGTTGTAAGTCAGCAGTTAGAATTGAAGGAAGTACAGGAAGATGGTTTAATGTTAAATCTGGTGTGAGACAAGGATGTACATTATCCCCTGTGTTATTCATTATCTATATGGATCACATTATGAAGGAAAGTGGTATTAAACCTGATATCAAAATTGGAGATGTTAATGTCAGCTCTTTGCTTTATGCGGATGATGTTATACTTCTAAATAAATCCGCTACAAGTCTGCAAGATTCTCTGACTAAATTGAATAGCTGTTGTAATAGATATGGTATGAAGGTCAGCAATAAAAAGACAATGACAATGAAAATAGGCAGAATCATTGAAAATGTCAACTGTGTTGTGAATGGAAACCTGCAGAACAAGTAAAACATTTCAGCTACTTAGGTACGATTTTTTACTGAAGATGGTAAATTAAATATAGAAATAGACAACAGAATCAGCAAAGCTGGTATGGTGGGAAGTCAATTGAATAAATTCATATGGAATAAGAGAGAAATTAGTCGGAACACTAAATTAGCTGTATACAAGACAGTGTTCAAACCAGTTTTAACTTATTTATCTGAGAGCTGGGTCAGAAGTAAAATACTTGACCAAAGACTAGAGACCGCAGATATGAGAGTCCTGAGAAAGATTAGAGGCGTGAACAGATGGCATCAATGGCAATATCATATTAAAAATGAGGATATTAGGAAAGAACTTGACATTGTCCGCATCCAGGAATGCGTTAGCAGAGCTAATCTCAGGTGGTATGGTCACTTAAATAGAATGGCAGAGGAAAGATTAGCAAAACAAGTGTTCTCTGCCAGGTTGGCAGGAAAACGACCTAGAGGAAGACCAAGATATACGTGGATTGATACGGTACAAAGTGCCTTAGACGATAGAAATATAAGATCTGATAATTTGAGGCCATTTGGTGTGAGATTGTGGCTAGCAGAACTAAATATACAATTGGGTGCTGCTATAGACCAGGTGATGGAAAAGATGGTGGTGACAGTATGCACAAGCAAATAGAAGAAATGGGTGGAAGGAGGGTGATTATTATGGGAGATTTCAACTATGGTCGCATTGATTGGAGTGAGGAGAGGACACACGGGAGGAAGGAACTGGATTTTATGCGGTTATTAAGGGATAACTATCTGCGACAGCATGTAATGGAAAATACTAGGGGTCAGAGAGTACTTGACCTAGTAATTACATCTGAGGATTTGGCTGTAACAAATATGACCACATTGCCACCAATCGGTGAGAGTGATCATAGGGTCTTAACTTGGGAGGTGGCTAAAGTGTAGAATTTTCAATTAAGACAGGGTACATGTGGAATTATCGGGCTGGAAAGTATGACAAGCTTAGGAGTTTGATTGGTTCAGTGCCATGGCATGTACAACTGCAAGGACTAGAAGTTGATAGTGCATGGGAGGTAGTTAAGAAGTGCTTGCAAGAAGCAATGGCTGACTGTATACCTAGAGTCCGAATAATAAATCAAGTAGGGGTTAAATGGATGAATAACACCATTAAGCTTGAGTTGCAAAAAAAGAAACAACTATGGAGGGAATTTAAGGAGAAGGGTGACCGGCAGGCACATGAACGGTATAAAGCACAGGCCAGAAGGGTGACGAGTGTGGTAAGAAAAGCAAAAAAGGATTACGAAAGAACATTGGCCATGCAGGCTAAAGAGAATCCTAAACAGTTTTTTAGATATGTAGCAAGTAAAAGGAAAAATGTACATGGCAGATTGATTTTAAAGAATGCCGATGGTAGGGAGGTAACTGAATCAGTTGAGATAGTTGAGTTACTGAGTGAGCACTTTGCAAAAGTATATCATCCAGGTGGTGACATTGCAGAAACGAATAAACCAGTAGATTATACGGGAATTGTGGTTAATGAAGTGGAGGTGAGTAGTCTATTGCATAACCTCAATGTCAATACATCTGTGGGATTGGATGGTATACCAGCTCGTGTTGTACGAGAAGCAGCTAAAGAATTGTCAGTACCCTTGACCATTTTGTTTAATTTGAGTCTCGGGTCTGGGTTAGTCCCGAGTGGGTGGAAAGAGGGGAAAATAGTTCCACTGCCTAAAGATGGTTCCAAGACTGCTGTAGTAAATTACCGACCGAGTCGAGTCAAGGTCTTAGAGAAAATAGTCAAGAGGAAAATACAAGATTGGATAGAAGAAAATGGGATACTGTATCGGGGACAGCATGGTTTTGTGAAGGGTAGGTCATGCCTCAGTAACTTGCTCACATATTATAACACAGTGACGGCTGAACTGGATAAGGGTAATGGGTTTACGGTGATTCTACTGGACCTTGCCAAGGCCTTTGACAGGATTCCACATGGAATTCTAATCAGTAAATTGCAGCATATGGGAATGGACATAGGGTTGGTGAGATGGGTAGGAGGGTGGTTGACGGAGAGATATCAGCGAGTGGTTTACTCGGGAGTAGAGTCCACAAGACGGCCTGTGACTAGTGGTGTGCCACAAGGATCTGTTCTTGGACCACTGCTGTTTAATTTGTTCATAAATGATATAGGAAATGATCTGAGAGGAACAGTTCATTTGTTTGTGGATGATGCGAAGTTGGGTAGGGCAATAGTGAATGCAGATGACGTCAAAATTTTGCAGGTTGATTTGGATAGATTGGAGGTCTGGGCTAAGGAGAATGGATGTCAGTTTAATGTGGCAAAATGTAAGGTTATGCATTTTGGGGTGAAAAGATTGGCGGCAGTTTACTGCATTGGTGGAACCGTGCTCCAGGAAATTGATGAGGCACGAGATTTAGGAGTGTTGGTAGATAAGGAATTGAAATTTAGGGGACACATTGCAGAAGTGACCAAAACAGCTCATCAAATCACTTGGTTGCTGAAGAATACGATGACAAGCAGAGACAAGCAGGTTATTGTTCCTCTGTATCGAGCCTTGATAAGACCCCATCTAGACTACTGTGCTCAGATTTGGTCACCTAGGTTTCTTCTTGATGGGGAGGAGGTGGAGAGGATCCAGAGGCGAGTGACCAAGATGATAGCAGGTCTGTGGAATGAACCGTATGAGAACAGGTTGAGGATTTGTGGGTTGCAAAAATTGGTTGATAGGCGGAGGAGGGGAGATATGATTGATACATTCAAATTACTGAAGGGTTTCTATAAAATTAATTCAGAAGATATTTTTGAGAACAGGGCTGGTTGTGGGAGGACTAGGGGACATCCATGGAAACTGGGCAAAAGTGTGGTTAGTAAAGGTGTTAGAGCTGGGTTCTTTACTTTTAGAGTAGTGAATGAGTGGAATGCACTCCCTGAGTCTGTGGTGGATGCTGTGACAGTGAATGAGTTTAAGGCGTGGTATGATAGATACTGTATGAATGTCAAACAGTTGTGATGAATATGATTTGGGGCCTCCCTCGATGAGTCCAATGACTCCCTGGAGTTGCCCGTAATAATAGTAATAGTAATAATAATGTTGGAGTCTTGACAAGTAACAGACTGATTTGGAGGAAAATTGTAGATAGGAAGTTAGTAATGATGTAATTTTTTCATGTAGTACTGTCATATCCTGTACACCCCTTGAGGGTACATGGCAGGAATTTGATGATGATGATGATGGATATGTTGCTGAACACAACACAATTACAGACACTGGATTCTCTTCTCCAACATTATACAACAGAATGCTTACTGAAGAGGAATTTGCTGATTCATGACATGAATCAATTATTGCCTTTCCAAAACCATGAAAAAGATCCAAGACAAGTAAACCATTACTGGCCTGCCTCTTTAACCAGCTGTCTTTGCATGATATTGGAGAAAATGGTTAATGTCAGACTTCTGTGGTATTTAGAAAACAATGTTTTCTCCAACATACATTGTGGCTTTTGTGGACACTGATCTGCAGTGGACCATTTGATCTGTCTAGAAACATGTATAAAAGATGCATTCCTAAAATATAAACATCTTCTTTTAGTTTTCTTTGATATAGAAAATGCTATGAGGTGATATGGTATATTAAAACACCTCTACAGTCTAGGTCTCAGGGGAAATCTTACTATTTTTTTTATTAAAAACTCTCTCTCTAGCAATAGCTTCCATGTCCAAGTTGGAATCACACTATCTCATCCATATTGCCAAGAAGAGGATGTTCCCCCAAAATCTTTATCTTAAGTGTGATACTCTTTACTGTCATAGTAAATCTCAGTCTCTTAACAACTTCTTTCCACAGTAAGCAGTTCTTTATATATGTTAATGGCGTCACAATTTACTATCATTCTTGTGACATGAGGGTCATTGGAAGGCAACTTCAACAATACAGATCATATGATCATATAGATCATATTTATGGTATCTTAGTAATGGGTTTAGATTTTCAGCAGAAAAGGTCTGTGTGTACTTCTGCTGAAAATGTGCACTTCAGTCTGCACTCTGCGCTGTTAAGAATAAGAGAAACTATTCTCCTAGTATCATCAGAAGCCAAAATTTTGGACTCATTTTTGACATATAGCTTAAGTTCCTTGAACACATTTGTCAACTAAGAGAAAAGTGCAAGAGAGCATTGAATATCTCTCACATCTACCCTTTACAGAATGGAATGCTCATCAATGTTTCTTGCTTCACCTTTATCATGCACTTGCTGAAAAGTTGATTGTGAGCCTCAAGCCCCTTACAAAGGAAAGTACCCTTCAATCTTTGGATCTTAGCCATCATCACAGTATAAGAATAGCTGCTGATGCATTTCGCATTGCCCATTCAAAGTATTTATGCAGAGCAAATGAATTTTGATTGGAACAGTTGTCGTCTTTGATCTGCTCTGTCACTTTGATTGAAACAGTTGTCGTCACTTAAATATGCCCTAAATATAAAGTTGTTGCCTAAGTATCCCATACAGACTAGTATATTTTCCTTACATTGGAAAGTTCAGTAGTACATACATCTAACTTCCATTTGGTATCCTTGTGAAAGAGATTAAGCAAACTGTTGCATGAATGTTGACAACCTCACATACACTGAACATGATATTATTCCTCCATGGCAAGTTTACACTTCAATATGCATCTTTTTGCTGTGCTAGCTAAGGACGCATGCTCAGTTGATTTAACACACATGCACATCAGAGTACTCCGATTTTCTTACATGTCTATACTGGCAGTTTGAGATCTGAAACCAGTTAGTAGTACTGCTGCAACAGTTTCCTGACTGCTTTATCTCCAGTTAAATTACCCGTGGATGCAGTAACTATACTGTTGAGCTGTATGACATCCAACTTGCACTTTTACATATAAAAGAAAACCACTACCAGAAATGTAGAATATATGCAGACTCATTGAGTTCTTTACAGCCATCTACTCTCCCATGTACAATTGCCACCCAGTGCTTTATGATATTTTACAATATTATATCAGATGAGGAGCCTTAATTTTGATGTTCAATTGTGCTGCATACCCAGGCCACATCGGAATCAAGAGAAATGAGACTATAGTTTCAGCTGCTAGGTCAGCTCATACTTCATGCACTGTTTATTAGTCCTCTATACAGACTACAGATAGTTACTAAGAGCAAATTTAATTAATCAATTGCAAAAATCAATAACAAGTAAATTTTATGAGATTAAATTAAATTTTGGCAGGCTAGTTGATGTAGAAACAGCAGAGAGGGAGTGATATTTACTAGGTTCATATAGGTCAAAGTCATCTTATACATTCTTATCTATGAAGGGCAGATGACCCACCTATATATGAACGTTTTAAAACTCATCTTTCCATAAGCCCTGTTCTGGTAGAGTGCCTGCACTATACAATCTGGAAGATCTTATTATTGTTGTTATTATTTTATTCATAAAACTTATTATGGAAAGTCCACTTCAGACCACATCTTAAACTCATCCACTATTAAAATTTTCACCACCTTCTCAGTCAGTGCACTCCATGCTTGTACCACTCTCCATGATACAAATTGTATGCTTCTTACCCTCTTGCTTTTTACTTCCTTTTGTAACTTCCAGGGATAGCCCCTTGTCCTTCTTCCTTACTCTTGTTTATATGAAAAATCTCCACAGTGTCACTCCAAAGTAAATGCCTTTCAACAGCTGAAATGTTTCAATCATAATTCTTTCCCTCCTCTCCAGTCTTCTATCCACCACAACTCTCTGGCATCTATCAGTAAACCAGTTACCAATCCATTAAACTAACCTGATATCAAATCCATGTTGCAACTTGTCATGTGATGCTCTATCTAACTGCTTTGAAAAACCCAGAAAAGTGGGATAATAATTTCATTGGAAAATTAAATTGTGCACAGATTTGATCACTGAGTTTCCATGGCAACAAGGATATGTTAGAAAGGATCCACAGAAGACTTACGAAGGTGGTCAGTGGTCCTTGGAATGTAGAGTATGATGACAGATTGAGATAATGTAAATTGCAAAGCTCATTAATAGGAGGAGGAGGGGGAGATATGATTAAGACACACGAGGGCTGTTCAATAAGTCTGTGAAGTCTAAGAGATGGTGCACCCAGTACATATCGAGGTTATTTTTAGTTGCTGGCAACCGTTGGAGGATCACACACTAAGTTTCAGTCAGATAGATCTATGACTCTGTGTTTGGCATTCATTTGAATTGATCAAGTACCATGATTTGTGAAAAATGGATGAGAAAGAATTTCGTGTAGTAATTAAACATTACTTTTTGAAAGGCAAAAGGCTCAGGAAACCAAAGCTAAGCTTGATAAACATTATGGTGAGTCTGCGCCTTTGATTAGAACAGTTTATAAGTGGTTTAGTAACTGTCAAGGTGGCCATATGAGCACAAGTGATACTGAACATTCTGGACACCCTGTTGAGGTCACTACTCCAGAAATTATTGAAAAAATCCATGATATGGTGATGGATGATAGAAGAGTGAAGGTGCGTGAAATTGCTAAGGCTGTGGGCATCTGAAATGATTGCATACATAATATTTTACATGAACATTTACATATGAGAAAACTATCTGCAAGATGAGTGCCGCATTTGCTCACACTGGATCAAAAGCGTCAACATGTGAACTGTTGCAAAATTGTTCAATTTACGTTACGAAGTCCTTTTGCATCCTCCCTACTCTCCAGATTTGGCTCCCTTGGACTACTATCTGTTTCCAAACATGAAAAAATGGCAGGAAAGAGATTTTCATGAAACGATGAGGTTTGATGAAACAACTGCCTATTTTGAAGAGTTGGACAAATCATACTATATGGACAGGATCAAAAAACTCGAGCTGAATTATGCTGAACTATACTGAATTATTGTGCACAGATTTGGATACCTAGTTTCATGGTGATGAGAATATATAAGAAAGGGGTCAAAGAAGATTTACTACTGTGGTAACGGGTCATTGGAATGTGGGTATGGAGACAGATTGAGGGAATGTAATTTGCAAAACATTGTGAATGAGAAGAGGGAGGGATATATGATTGAGACATATAAGTTGATCAGGAGTTGTTACTAGGTTAATGTGGAAGAAATTTTCCATAGAATGAGAGAGGGTAGAACAAGAAGCAGTTACCAGAAACTGTTTAAGAAGGGTGTGAGCAAAGGAGTGAGGAGAAGATACTTTGCATGGAGAGTGGTTGGTGAGTGGAATGCATTGTCCAAGAGTGTAGTGTATTCAGACATGTTGAATGAGTTTAAAGCACAGTTTGATGAGCTTTGTGTGTGACATTGTCTGCCTGTGGCGATGTCTGGAATTAATAGTAATAATAGTAATAATAATAATTATTTAATTTGCAATCTTCACTAAAAGTTGTGCCCGAATATCTCAAATGTTTTACATGCTCTATGTTTCTCCATTCAGGATACAGAACTTATGTTTTCAATGTTTTTTGCCCATTTTTTACAAATTTATTACAGCAGTTAATCAATTTAGTCATGGAATGTGTACTGGATTAGGACAACAACATCTGCATTACGGAAGCTACTGAGATTAACATCTCCAATTTTGATATTAGGTTTAATGCCTCTTTTTTCATGTGATTATAAAAATAATCAGTAAATGCAGAGAAAATGTGCACACTTATCTCATTTAACATCAAATGATCTTCTTGTAACCTCCTGTAATTCTAACTGCTGACTTAGAACTCAAATATACACTATGTATTGCTTGATATAATGTCCCATTTACAGCATATAACTGCTTCATTTTTCTCTTGGCACCTTGTCACATGTCTTTTCAAGATCTATTAAACTTAGATCCTTGTTATATTCCCATGATTTCTCAACTATTTGTTGAGAAGTAAAAATCTGATCCTGACAACCTCTATTTGGTCTGAATCTAGCTTGCTGTTCTCCACGCTTCCCTTTCACAAATTTTCTTATACTTTTCTCAAGTATATTTGTGTAAATCTTACCAGGAACACTGAATAGTAAAATTCCTCAATTCCAGTTCTCACAATTTCCAATTCAGTTTTATTTCCTTTTTTATAGATTGGTACTATGAGCGCTCTACTCCCATCATCTGGAATTTGACCCACTGACCAGGCCTTCTGAATTATGCAATATAGCCACTGTAAAACTTTTAAAACTTCATATTTGAGCATTTCTGGTCAAATATCATCTACTCCAGATTAACACAAGGATAAGGATGAATGAATTATTATTATTATTATTATGTGACACCTCCAAGGAGTCCGAAGACTCATTGAGGGAGGGCACCTACTCTACAGCTTTCTGTCTCTACCACTCAATTCACCAACTAGAACAAACCGCAACTACCATTATCATCTACACCAGCGGTCGGTAACCTTTTCAGACTTGTGGGCCACATTCGGCTTTTATTTTTAATAATCGGGCCACAAGCGTTTATTTTAGCAAAAATAATAAGTGAAAAAAATATTTGAGTTGTCAATTTTTAAAGTATGAGAGATGAAACAAGCATGAAAATGAAACTCAATGAAAAATTATTATCACGTAAAAACAAAGTAATATAGATTATGCATCACAACATGCGTGTCTCCCTGCTTTTCTGGCAAGGATCGATAAAATTTTTGAATATTTTCTAACGAAAAAGCGTTCTTTAATGTGTGCCAAAATCTGAGTTGTCATCAGATGAAGTCACCTTTGTTATCCCCAATCATGATGACTTACAAGGTTGACTCGCACCAAGTTGCATGGCAATATCAAGAAGTATAGGTATAAAATTATTTTTAATTTATTATTCATATTATAAAATGTATTATTTAAATAATTCAACATATGGGCCACATGCCATCTAAGTATGGTCAACCTTTTATGGGCTGCCAAAAATGCACGTTTGGGCCACATGCAGCCCTCAGGCTGATGGTTGCTGACCCCTGATCTACACCAATGCCATTTACTGCCCATACCACTAGTGTTTTCACAGACAATCACAAACATCCATGCCCACGGCAGGATTCGAACCCGCAGTCTTTTGGCCGGAGAGCGGATATGCTAACCACTCAGCCAGGCTGGCAAAACTTCGGAGATTCTGGGGATCAAACCCAGCACCTTTCACATGCAAAGTGAAGCTCTACCACTGAACTACATTCCCAACCTAAATTAGTAAAATTACAAAATTAGATATTTTGTAATTTTACTAATTACAGCTAGATATTTCAACCTGAAAATAACAGGGCGTCATCATCTTTGCATAAGGCTAGTTGCATGCAAGGTGGAATGAGAACAGCGGATTATTTAAAATAGTAATAGCCACTTGATGTTATGAAATAGAACAGTAATTAGTTTTAATTCTTATCAAGCACTCTCTCTCTCTCTGCAGTGCATTTAACAAACACAAGTGACATCTAGATCCCAAATTTAACACCCTTGTCACTGAGCAAAGTTGATCTCATACTGTATACTAGATAATTTGGATACTAAGCTTCTTAGGATGCCCTTTAACTAAAAATTAAATTCTTTTTTTCATTTTTCATTTTTCTTTTTTTTCATTTCAAAGGACACGAGTTTGTTTTAGTTCCCAAGAAAATTCTTTACTTGGATTCCCTCCACAACATCGAACATCATGTATCCACTCTCTCTGGTGAGGACACCAACAGACATCATCTGGACTTCTCATTCATACTACTGAAAACTAAACTTCCTCCTTCAAACATTTCTACAACAGAAATTAAGGTTTGCAATCTCTAAGATGCAGTAGCCATCTCATTATTGATAGTCATCTCATCATGGACTTCTGAGAATTCAAAAGAAAAATATCTCTAGTGGTGGATGTCCTCATAAGTGAATCTGTTACTATGTGACAGATTCACTTATGAGGACATCCACCACAACCCTATAATAGCCAACTCAAAAAGCTAAACTCACTATAAATGAAGTTACCAATCTGTCTTTATAAACTTACCATAGACAAAATTAAGACCTATTTTGCTCAGATCCCCTTGCTTCTATGGTCTTCCTGTGATACACCAAGAGGGCATACCTCTTCATCCAATTGGGGATTGCATAGATTCTCCAACTTATCACATAGCTAAGTTTTTTGCCCATCTATTAGTCCCAAATTGGCAACTCTCATTTTTTCATAAATAATTCTTCAAATTTCCTAGATAAATGGAGAAATTTATCCCTTCATATGATGAATTTAATAATCAGTTCAATATTGAATCCTTATTAACCAATGTGCCTCTGGAAGATTGCCTTCATCTACTATCACAAGCCTTTTATCTGGATGTAGTCAAATTGTTCAACTTTGTCATCCACTCAGTTGTCAAAACAGATTTTACAAATAAGTTAAAGGGACTGCTATGGTGAACCCACTCTTCCCAGCACTTGCAAAGTCTTATCTAGAGCACCTAGAAATAATCTTTTTTTTTTTCTCATCCATACAACCTCAGCCTTCTTTTTGGGTATATTACATCAATCACATCTTCACCCTTTGGCCCCACAATGAAGATACTTGACCCATCTTTCTAGCAAAAAGAATCAATACAGAAAGTTCTTATCCAATATATTTCTGGCATCATGTGAATCAATCTCAAAATTTCTTAAAAAATACAATCTAGTGGCTATATTTATTCCTTTCAACATCCTTTCTCCTTGGTTTCCATCTTCTGAAGATAAATTATCTCCTCTTGCTCTTTCTGGCATCTACCAAGTTCCTTGTGATTGCACCTTTCCTATTTTAGACAAACAGACTGGATGTTCTGTGAGAAAATATTATGAGAACACCGATCTTACATTGTTAATAAGAAATCTTAGAATTATTATTAACATCTGAACTCCATGGAGTCAGAGGTCTCATTGTAAAAGGTCCATATTCTCTCATGCAAGAAGATCATTGAACCTTGCCTTAAACCCATTCACAGTTTCCACACTCGCCACACTTTCAGGCAATGCATTATTTCATAAATGCAATATTTATTTCATAAATATTGCATTTATGAAATAAATGCAATATTTGTTTCTAAATTGTATTCTCTTCTTTTCTCTATTATTAATTTTAGGCAAAAGGCCGGGTCTATACATGATCGTCCTTTTCTAAATCCATTCTGTACTTCTAGAATAAAGTTTTCGGAATATTTCATTAGTTTGTTATTTAAGATTCTGCTATATATTTTGTAACAGGAATTTAGTATACTGATACCTCTATAGTTTTTAGGGTCATCTCTATTAATTTTTTTAAAGATAGGAATCACAATTGCTTTTTTCCATTCTATTGGGTGGGGATACCAGTTGAGTAAATTTTATTTAAAAATAATAAGAGTCTTTCTTTGAATCTTGTTCCTGCGTATTTATATAGTTCTGAACCTAGCTTATCTTCTCCAGGTGATTTTCCGTTTCTTGTTTCTTTCAGGCTGATTTCTAATTCTTCTTTAGTTATTTCCTTTTCATTTTCGTTAATTGTTTGCCAGTTGTCTTTTTTAAAATATTTGTCTGTCCAAACTTCTGTGTAGTAATTTAGAAATTCTTCTAATTTCAATTCAGTGTTTAATTTTATGTTTGCCTATCACAAACCATTTGTGATAGGCTTCTTTTTTCTTTTTGATTATTTCTTTGATTGTATCATCCCAGATCTTCAGTTTTTTTCTTTTATTGAATTTTTTGGCCTTTCGTAATCTTTCTCATTTGCTGCTGCATTTAGTATTGTTTTTATATTAAGCCATTCTATTTCTATTTCTTCATTTTGTTTTATTTTATCTAGATATTGTTTAATTCTTTGTCCATATAACCATTGTACATTTGTGTCATTCATTAGTCTGGTTTAAATTTAAAATTTTTAAATTTTTTAAAAATGTTTAAATTTTTCTTTCTGTTCTTGTTACTTGTAGCCATTTGGGTGATAATCTTTATTTTATTTTAACAAGGAAGTGGTCACTGCTTATTTCATATCCTCTATGAACTCTTACATCTAGTGAAAATTTTGATGTCTTTTCATTTAATATGAAGTAATCTAATATTGATTTCTATCCTCTTGCTGCCCAAGTATATTTATGTATATCTTTATGTTTATAGAAGGAATTCATTATTTTTAGGTTATTATAAACTACAAAGTCAATCAATTTTTTACCATTCCTGTTTAGAGTATGTTCTCCTTGTATTCCTATATTATTATTAATTTTTGTGTTTCCAATTCTTGCATTTAAGTCTCCTGCTAAAATTATGTAATCATTTTTATTTATTTTATTATATATGTTTTGTAGCTAATTATAAAAATCATTATTATCCTGTTCTATTCCTTCTTCTGGGACATATAAATCAATTATTGTTAAATAGCCTCTATCTATTTTTATTCTAGCTTCTATTATTCTTTCATTCCATAATTTATAATGTTTTAACTGTTTTGAAAGGGAGTTATGAATCCAAATCATGACTCCTGCTTGTGCTCTTTGGTCTCTGTCGACTCCACTGTATATTACATTAAAATTTTCGGTTCTCATAGTTCCTTTTAATTTGTTATTTGTTTCAGTGATTACTGCTATTTTAAAGTTTCTTTGATTTAATAACTGGTCTAATTCTATTTCTTTATATGCTATTCCTCTTACATTCCAGTTTGCTATGCATATTATATTTTGTCATTTCCATTTTTGTTTTACCTTTTCCATTCCAGGGTCGTTTCCCATAGATTCAATCCGATTATCTTTTTATGTCAGACTTACAAGTAGGATTATGTTCTTAATGTCAGGGGGCCTGATGATGGAATAGTTCAGTGGTAGGACTGCTACCTTAAGGCTTCTGAACTAGCCTTCTTCCAAATTTAAATCCATAGGAGGAATAGGGTATATATTGAAGGGGAAAGAGTAGATTATAGAAGAATTATAGTAAGGTTTATAGAGAGGGCATAGTTGTATGGCCAGAAATGAAAAGACCCCATCGCCCTCGAGTACTCTAATAGCATAAGGGTCATAAAATAAGAAGAGTTGGCTGATAAGGCCTTATAGGAAAGATTAAAGTAAGTGGATCTTCCTCAAAGTAGAAGAAGGAGAGGATAGATCCAGTTAGGGGTCCATGGGAGTGCCGCTTCCCTTACAATCAAGATGATTGCCCCTTATGGCCCTGTTGGTCCACGAGTCCTTATTCAGTATATTCGGACCACCCCCACCATATATATACACACATGCACACACACACAACACATGGTGGGCTACCCTACCCTTCCCCACCCAGGGGACGCACTCTCTAGGGGTTACAGGGTCCCCCGAGAGAATAATAATAATAATAAAATACAGCTTCCAGGGGTGATCTCTGGTTCTCTTCCAACACTGATTCTATACCCCTTACTAAATTGTAAGGGGATGTTATAATCTCTATGATATTATCCCTCTTCCTCCTATCCAATAGACTCTGTAAATTGCATCTTCTCAATCTTTTCTCATATTCGACATTCCAGAGATCAGAAACCACCATAGTCAGTCACCTCTGGACCCTTTCCAACATCTCTTCATCATTTTGAAAACCAGGTCACGAAATTGGAACAACAGTAGTCCAGTGTGGCCTAATCAAAGCCTTATACAGTGGAACAAGAATCTCCTTACATCTACTACTCTGTGTCCTCTGCATCATTCCCAGAATTCTTTGAGTTGTCCTCACAGTTTTGGCAATGTTTCCCCTAAATTTCAGATCCTTATCAGCTATCACCCCAAGATCCCTTATTTCCTCCACCTCCAACAATATCCCTACCAAGCATAAATTCTACATCCCATCTTTGTTTCCCAAATTTTAAAACCTTACATTTTGCAACATTGAACTTGAATCCCCATTTCCATGCCCATTCACTCAATTTATTCATGTCTTTTTATAAGGCCATGACATCTTCTTTACTCTTCATAGTTTGTCCCAACTTTGCATCATCTGGAAACAACTGAATATCCCCATCCAAATCTTCACCAACATATTTAACATACAAGTTAAATAGCAATGTCCCTAAAACAGACCCTGAGGCACACCTCTAGTGACTTTCCTCTTCCTAGCTATTGCTTCCCCCCCCCCCTTCCATACACAACTTGCTGGTACCTGTCAGATAGCCAGTCTCCGATCCAGTGCACTAATTTAATATTCAATCCCATCCACTCTAGTTTGACTATCAACTTATCATGTGGTAATCTATCAAAAGCCTTTGCGAAATCTAAGTATACTGTTGTGTATCCCTCTCCTCTGTTCAAGGAAACTGTCAGGTTATTGTAATTATTAATATCATTACGAAACATCTCCAGGGAGTCCAAAGACTCATCGAGGGAGGGCACCTACTCTACAGCTTTCCATCTCCACAACTCAAATCCCACCACCACCACTAGTATTTTCACAGACAATCACAAACATCCATGCCTATGGTGAGATTCGGACCTGCAGCTGTTTGGCTGGAAAGTGGATACACTAACCACTTGTTCAACCAGACCAGTAAGTAGATTACTAAAACATGACCTCCCTTTAGCAAATTCATGCTGTCCATCAAAGATAATACCATTGTTCTCAACCCATTTGTAGATTCTAGTTCTCACCTGCTTCTCCAACAACTTAACCACAACACCTGACACACAGATAGGCCTATAATTTGATGCCTGAGTTCTGTCACCTCTCTTATTAAGTGGTGCAATCTTGCCCTCCTTCCACTCCCTTGGAACTCAACCCAGTGCAAGACTTATATTAAAAATATATGTCAAAGCAGATGTCAACTCCCTGGCACATTCCTTCAGAATACATGGTGATACTGGCAAGTATGACAAGCTTAGGAGATTGCTTGGATCATTGCCATGGCATGTACAACTGCAAGGGCTGGATGTCAATAGAGCATGGGAAGTGGTCAAGGAGCATTTACAGGAGGTTATGGCTGATTGTATACCTAGGGTCCGATTAGTAAAACAAGTAAGGGTTAAATGGATTAATAACACCATTAAGCTTGAGCTGCAAAAAAAGAAACAACTGTGCAGGGAATTTAAAGAAAGGGGTAACCTGCAGGCACACGAACAGTATAAAGTGCAGGCCAGAAGGGTAACGAGTGTGGTAAAAAAAAGCGGATTATGAAAGGAAACTAGCTATGCAAGCTAAAGAGAATCCCAAACAGTTCTTTCAATATGCTGCAAGCAAGAAAAAAAACTGTACATGGCAAAATGATTTTAAGGAATGACAATGGCAAGGAGGTCACTGAACCAGCCGATATAGTGGAGTTACTGAGCGTGCACTTTGCAAAAGTATATCATCCAGGTGGTGACATTGAAAAAATGAAGGAACCGATTAGTTTATACGGGAATTGTGATGAATGAAGTGGAGGTGAATAGTCTATTACAGAACCTTAATGTGAATACATCTGCGGGATTGGATGGTATACCGGTACGGGTCTTGCGTGAAGCGGCTAAGGAATTATCAGTGCCCTTAACCATATTGTTTAATCTGAGTCTCGGGTTTTGCACTTTGCAAAAGTATATCATCCAGGTGGTGACATTGAAAAAATGAAGGAACCATTAGTTTATACGGGAATTGTGATGAATGAAGTAGAGGTGAATAGTCTATTACAGAACCTTAATGTGAATACATCTGCGGGATTGGATGGTATACCGGTACGGGTCTTGCATGAAGCAGCTAAGGAATTATCAGTGCCCTTAACCATGTTGTTTAATCTGAGTCTCGGGTCTGGTTTAGTCCCGAAGGTGTGGAAAGAGAGGAAAATATTTTCACTGCATAAAGGGGGATCCAAGACTACAGTTGCAAATTACCGACCGATCAGCATATCAGGAGTTGTTATCAAGGTCTTGGAGAAAGTAGTCAAGGGAAAAATACAGGAATGGATTGATGAAAATGAGATACTGTACGGGGGACAGCATGGCTTTGTGAAGGGTAGATCATGCCTCAGTAACTTGCTCAAGTTTTATAACAAGGTGACGGCTGAACTGGATAAGGGTAATAGGTTTACAGTGATACTGCTGGACCTGGCAAAGGGGTTTGACAGGATACCACATGGAATTCTAATCCATAAACTACAATGTATGGGAATGGATATAGTGTTAGATCCTGAATGGACGAATTTTAAGAAATTATTCATTCAGAATCTAATGAGAATTCTGGCTAACGTAGATAATACCTGCTCACCAGCAGAAAGCTCTGATTTGTTGTATAGGAAATTGTGTAATAATATATGAATTATATCAAAATATTTTGTAGTCGAAAACTAAACTGGAGAATTATCAGATTAATGATCATTTTCTAAAAGGGAAATAGTAGTTAAATTTTGTCATATTAAGCTGTCTGGAACTTCGTAAATCGCCAGACAGTAAAGAGCATCAGTGCAAAGGTCGCATCTGAAACGCAGTGTCAGCTGCAACGCCGCAGGGTACTGCACATGCAGAAGATGACGCAAGTGCACTTCCCTAGAAGAACAGCACCTAACGGCAGTAAGGAAATGCTTTGAATTTATATTCTCTCCCTCCTTTTTTGCATGACCCTTAATTTTTATGCGAAAAAGGAGGGAGAGAATATAAGGCAATACACGCGATATTGCAGGGCTTTTTGTTCCTGATTTCACCTCAAGGATTCCTGACCAGTGGACGGAGAAAGGACGAGCCAGGTCAGACAGCAGGCAGTCTTTCTGAGTATGCCGAGAAAGATCCCAAGACGAGCTGCATGCGAATCACTGGCCTACGTAGTTTATTCAGGAGTAGAATCCAAAAGACACCTGTGACTAGTGGTGTGCCGCAGGGTTCATGTTTTGGACCACTGCTGTTTAATTTGTTCATTAACGATATAGGGAAGGATCTAAGAGGAACAGTTCATTTGTTCACTGATAATGCAAAGTTGGGTAGGGCGATAGTGAATGCAGAAGATGTCAAAGTCTTGCAGGATGACTTGGATAGATCGGAGTTCTGGGCTAAGGAGAATGGATGTCAATTTAATCTGACAAAATGTAAGGTTATGCATTTTGGGGTGAAAAGATTAGCTGCAGTATACCACATTGGTGAAACTGTACTCCAGGAGATTGATGAGGCCAGGGACTTGGGAGTGTTGGTGGATAGGGAGATGAAATTTAGGGGGCACATCGCAAAAGTAGCTAAATCAGCTCATCAACTCACTTGGTTGTTGAAAAATACCTTGACGAGCAGAGACAAGGAAGTTATTGTACCTCTGTACCGAGCTTTGATAAGACCTCATCTTGATTACTGTGCTCAGATTTGGTCACCTAGGTTCCTTCTTGATGGGGAGGAGGTTAAGGGGATCCAGAGGCGAGTGACCAAGATGATAGCAGGTCTATGGAATGAGCCATATAAGAACAAGTTGGAGATTTGTGGGTTGCAGAAATTTGTTGATAGGCGGAAAAAGGGAGATATGATTGAGACATTCAAATTGCTAAAGGGTTTCTGTAGGATTAATTCAGAGGATATTTTTGAGATCAGGACTGGTGGTGGTGGGAGAACTAGGGGACATCTATGGAAGCTGGGCAAGAGTGTGGTTAGTAGGGGTATTAGACCTGGGTTCTTTATTTTTAGAGCGGTAAATGAGTGGAATAAGCTGCCAGAGTCTGTTGTGGGTGCTATGGCGGTGAGTGAGTTCAAAGCAAGGTATGATAGATACTGTGAGAATGTCGTATAGTTGTGTGGACATGATGTTTAGCACCTCCCTCAATGAGTCTAAGGACTCCCTGGAGTTGCCCGTAATAATAATAATATGATTATTATCAAGTCAGACAGCCTTATTAACATCAAGTTTGCTCAATTCCCCATACACCTCTTGCTCACTTGCAGTCAGTCTCTCCTCCCCATCATCAACTGCTTTCAATCTCTCCATGATGTCACATTCACAAGAGTGAAAGACCTGTATGAACTGCTTATTAAGTATCTTCGCTATATCTTCCGTAGTAGTTGTCCTTATACGATTTTCTCCAATCAGTGTTATCTTTTCATAATGTTTTTTTTTTTTTTTTTTTTTTTTTTTTTTTTTTTTTTTTTTTTTGCTTGCTTACTACATATCAAAAGAACTCCCTAGGATTCTTTTTGACTTCATTAGCTAACTGCTACTCATGCTTCACTTTTGCTACCTTTACCAACCAAGTTACCCTCCTTGCCTGGTCTTTGTAATCCTCATAGAATTGTAAAATGTTATAAACTGAGTTTAATAGGTTGGAGATATTTGATACATAATGTTATCCTACTAGTTTTGCCATATGATTGGTGGCTTCATCTGGGGAAGATAACTCAATACAAAACAGCTTAAAGAACAAAAAAAGCTTAAATTACAGCTAATACATAACCGAATGGATGAAAAATATCAAATTCATATGAACCTCCAGACGAACGTGTGGAACTTGTATGTTAGCAGTTGATCAGTCATTGTTTGGCAAGTGCGTCCTATAATTGGCTGCGAAGTTGAACTCTGATGTGTTGAGTGATCTTATGGGTGATTTCCAGATGTCACCGAGGATAATCCCTTGGTTTCTGTTTAGGCTACCTCTTGAATGGATCACTACTGCAGCATCTTCTATTGAGCGGGAGGTGTAGTCCTCTTTTGTGTATGGCATAGTACTTCAATTGTAATTTAAGCTTTTTTTGTTCTTTAAGCTGTTTTGTATAGAGTTATCTTGTCCAGACATCTTATAATATATAGTGGTCAAAAAAAACCATTCATCCTCATAGAATTGGTTATTACCACTTCTCTTATGCTGCTTACATAATGTCTTTTTTCTCTGTATTGCATGCTTAATCTCTTCATCCATTTCGCACCTACCTTATTTGACCCTTGGAATACATTTTATTTTTTATTTCGTATCCAAACACAAGTGGTCCAGTAGTAAGTAAGTGGTACAACATTATTTACAACAAATTAGGATACATTACAAATGAGAACAGCTTAAATTTGGTAGGTGAATTATACTGGAAATAATAATTAAATATGAAAAAAAGGAAACTATACGTAACGTATATACAATAAATATGGTCAGATGTTCTTCCTCCAGTATCTTGCACAATCAGCTGCTCTTTCTGCGCAGGATATAAGGATAAGAGGAACAAAAATATGTTCCATGGACTGGGTTGTCCTGCACTCACAATTACCTGGTCCACTGAGGTAGCCCCATTTAATGAGGTTTTGTTTGTAGCGTCCTGTCATTCGAAGTCTGTTGAGGCTTTTCCAAGTATTCCAGTCCAAGTGGGCATCACGTGGAAGATGTTCGGCTGTTGGAATACCAGTATTATTTTCAGGATATAGTGCAAGCCATTGTCGAAGTCTTGTCTCTGGGAGGTTTTTAGGTGGCTCAACAGTTGCCAGGAAGCTATGTCGGGATCTTAGTCTTTGGGGCACTGCGGTCTGGCTGAATAGTGGGTGGCATTCATCATTCATTTGTCTGCTTCTTTCGTCAGCTGAGAATGTAGATCGAATTGAAGGGGGTGCAATACCAGCCAAAGTATACAGGTCTTTTAGTGGTGTTGGTTTCAACACCACTTATAATTTGTATTCAACACCGTTTATAATTTGTAATTATAAATGAGGTGTTCAATCACCCTCCAGTTGGTGAGAGTGAAATGATTACTTGGGTGGTTGCTGGCAGTGTGAGGACCTCTGTGAGAAAAGGGTATATGCGGAACTACAAGGTAGGTGATTACAGGAATTACAGGATGCAATTAAGCGGCAGCTTTCATTCAATGCTATGTCAAGTTTTTCAGCATGGCAGGATCTGGACCATACTGGGCAGGCATATTCAGCAGAAGAATAGCAAAGGGCCAAGACAGAAAATCTCGGTGTGCTAGGGTCTGTACCCCATTTGGAGGAGGTAAGCTTAGTATATTGTTTTTTGCATTCACTTTTGCCTTTGTTTTTTCTGTGTGTGTTTTATATGAGAGGGTGCAATCAAGAGTCACACCGAGATAGATTGGGTTCCAGAAATGTTCTATATTAGAGTCTTCCCAAGAAATCTGTAGCTTCCTGTTGGCTTCCTTATTGTTAAGGCGAAAAAGGCCAGTCTGGGTTTTCAAGGGGTTTGGTTTTAGTTTATTCCTGCTATAATATGTGGTTAGACTATTTAAGGTAAGTGATAGAGTAGTTTCAATGGACTTGAAATTTTTTGATCGACTAGCTATGGCAAGGTCATCAGCATAGATAAAATTTCTAGTTCCTGGAAAGATAAAGAGATTATTGACATAGATGTCGAAAAGTAATACACTTCCCTGGGGGAGGCCATTTTTTTGGAGGTGCCAGCGGCTCTTCCTACCCCCCCCCTGGTCCACGTAAAAGCGTCTGTCTTCCAAGAGTGATTGGATCAGGAGGAGACAAGGCGATGTCTTTAGTTATTCTGTATATTTTATTTCTGAGTGCGAGATGGTTTATGGTATCATATGCTGCAGTTAGGTCTACAAAGACTGCTCCTGTGGCTAGTTTTTGCTCATAACCATTTTCTGTATATTGAGTGAGGTTGAGAATTTGTGATGTGCAGGATTTGCCTGGTCTAAAACCAGCTTGCTCAGCAATAAGATGAGATTTGATTAGGGGGTTGTAGCCTATTCAAAATTAATCGTTCATAGAGTTTAAAGAGGTTGCCGAGTAGTGATATAGGTCTGTAATTTCTTGCTTCTGTTGGAATTTTCCCTGGTTTCAGAAAGGCCACCGCTTTGGCATGTCTCCTGATAGTTGGTATCCTTAGGGTTTTGAGGCAAGTGTTGTATAGGTTTAATAACCACTCTTTAGTCCTAGTTCAAATTGTTTAATCTGTTCATTATAGATATCATCAAGGCCTGCAGATTTTCTAGATTTTAATAGGTTTATGGCAGCATTGAGTTCACTGATGCTGAAATCTGAGTTAATCACATTTTGTTCCTCACTTGGGGTTCTAAGTATCTTATTTTTTGGGTGCTTAGGGAATTTTCCATTTAGCAGCAGCTGGTGAGCAATTTGATTAGCTGTTACCTGCAGATGCTCATGTGGCTTAGTGAAATCCTTCCTAATTCTGTTGATAAAGTTCCATGCCTTTCTGCTACTATGGGTCATATCAAGGGCTTCTATTTCCTTTTTCCATGAGGAACACCTTTCCTCTGCCATCTTGGAGCATAACTTTTTCTCCTGCTTGGATAGTCTCTTCTGAGAAGGGGTTGGTGTTGTAAAGTTGTAAGTAATCAGCATACTGGGCTTGTATGTCACTGGAAAGGCCTGGAATGTAGTTTGTGTGGCATCCTTGGGGGATGTGTTTGGTGGAGTTTTCCTCAGTATTTTTATGAATTCTGAATACTCTTGAAGGTTTGGAGGGACTTGTTCTATGGAGTGGTCAAAATCTTCCAGAAACCCTTCCAATTAGTTTTTGGAAATTAAATTGTCATCTGTAAGTGACCGTGTTAGGCATAATGGCTGGGTTGAATTGAAGCATTATAAGTCTATGTTGAGTATGTGGAATGGGATTTAAAACCTTTTTAACACAAATGTATATTTTTGAGCTAACAAATAGGAGGTCAGGGTTATAGCCTCGCTTCATTTAGACATTTAGACAATTTACATTTAGACGTTTCTTCTACTAGATAGTTCTTGAACATTCTCCAAGCTGCATCGATCTCTTTTGCAGCTAACTCCTCATTCCATGCTATACCTGCAAGCTGTTTCTTGAGCTCTTCATAATCACCCACCTTGTAGTTCTGCATATACTCTTTTCTCACAGAGGTCCTCACACTGCCGGCAACCACCCAAATAATCCTTTCACTCTCACCAACTGGAGGGTGATTGGACACCTCATTTATAATTACATCCTCTGATGAGATGATCAAATTTGAGTTGTTCCTCAAAAACTCAAGAAACTCATTTTCTTTACTTCCATTTGCTATCTCATCATCCCAATCTATATTGCCATAGTTAAAATTCCCCATAATAATTACTTTTTTCTTATTTGCTTGGCTAATTTGATATACATTTCATAGTCACTACCATCCACATTTACCAGGTCTATAACAACATCCAACTAAGTATTTCATTCTGTTCACCTTTATCTCACACCATACTGCCTCAAAACCACTGGCACTATTTCTCTTGCATCTCTACTTTGTATGGATTTAATTCTTTCCCTGTCATCAATAGCACTCCCCCCTCCCTTTTTATCCTTTCTATCCTCACAAAATACACCATACCCTCCCATCTCTATTCCTATATCAGGATGTCATCCTCATCCAACCATGTCTCACTTATTTCAACAATTTTTGGGTGAACGGACTCAATTAATGCAACCTTTTCATTTGTCTTGTTTCTCAGTTCTAGCATTTGTATACAAACACAGCAGCTTATTCCTGGATCTATAGCTAGTTCCTCTGACACCACTTATTTGATGTGACTTCTCCATGCTTAACTCGAGCCATTTCTTTTTCTCCTTATTCATCTTTGAACCTTTTTCAGATCCAATTGTTTTCCCTTGATCCCAGGTCATTTCCTTCCCTTTTTGTCTACATGTGCATTCACATCCTCTTGGAGGATCTACCTTTCTCACACTGTGTTCCACTGTCCATCCTGAGCCTCCCCGTTTCCTTGTCTGCCTTGCAACACCTGTTCTCTCATTCTCTATACTCATGCCACTCACTTCTTCATTCTCTCCTGTCTTGCTCTCCCATTCTTTCATATCGCTTACCACTTGATCAGATTCATTCTCTGCACTCACTTCTCTACCTTCCAGTAGCAGTCTCTCCAAGTGACTCGCACTAAAACAACTCAAATGCTGTTCATCGCTCCTATACAGTTCACTGGAAGCTTCACAAGAGCTTCAAACTCATGCCACACATTAACAACTGCACTCCTTTCTTCCCACACATTTCTGCTAACATATTATTCATAATCCTTGCTCTCCACCTCATCTGACCACTGTTATACCTGGGCAACACACTTACTACCTTTTCTATCACACTATTTTTTCCTTTCTTTTAGGGTTACACGGTGATCAGCATTCATTTTAAAAATTTTTTATGGAATTTGCAACTGTGTTAAAATTTTTTTTTATTATCCTGACGTTTCGATCTTCACATCAAGATCATCATCTGGAGCGTACATAAGTATACAGAACAAGCTGAGTTACATCATTAACTGTAAGCTAGAGAAACAATGATTTGATCACTTGTTATTCTACTGGCATGACCTCTGGTGAAAAAAAAAATAATAATAAATAAATAAATAAATAAAAAATTAAAAAATAAAATAAAATAAAAAATAAATGTTTTTACATCAAGCTAAATTCTATTTTTACAGTGACAGGAATGAACATTCTTTTAGATGGTTTTCTTTCAGAAACAGTTGGTGTCCTATTTTTAGTATTACAATTCTTATTTTTGATTTACAATACTGGATTTTCTACAGTCCTGTTTATAGTTGTTCTTGGTGAGGAAGGTCGAATATATACCTGCCATATGTTTGGGATTTTTAAACCATCATTGTTGTTCAGATTGGGGTGGTTGCTGATAATCTCACAGGCTTCCTTGGATTTCCGTTCGTACCATGTTCTAGTGTGACGTAGACAGCTGGTGGATTTCCAGTCACTTCTGTGTAAGATATTCAGGGCATGATCAGAAAGGCCAGCTTCACCATAATTATTATATTTAATGTGTCGTTTATGTTCTTTTTGTCTAATAGGAATAGTGCGTCCTGTTTCTCCTATATATGGTATGTTGCAAGTACAATAAATCCGGTATACTCCAGGGTGAGCTAGTGGAGGGAGTGGGTCTTTGGATGAGTTGAGTAAGTTTTCTAATTTTGCAGGAGGTTTAAAGATGGCTTTGAGGTTGTAATTTTGTAGTACTCTGTTTATTTTGTCTGATATTCCTTTAATGTAGGGAATGGTTATAGTTTTACTGTAGTCTGGTTTGTCTTTGTTTTTTATTGTGGTTTTGTAGAGAATTTTGTTTATAGTATTTTGGCTGTATCCGTTTTTTTGTAGGTTATTACTGATAATTTTAAACTCACCTTTTAGTGTCTGTTCACTGGAACAAATCGTTTGAGCTCTGTTTTTTAGCGTGTTGATGACACCTAGTTTTTGTGTTGGGTGGTGGTAGGAGTTTATGTGTATATATTGTCCCATATGTGTCGGTTTTCTGTAAACAGTGAAGGAAAGATTGCCCGAGGGAAGACGTGTGACAAGTGTATCTAGAAACGGAAGTGTTGTGTTTTTCAATTTCAGTTGTGAACTGTATGCGTTTGTGTTGTTTGTTTAGGTGGCTAAGGAATGTGTCTAATGTCTGGCGGCCATGGGACCAGACCGCGAAAACATTGTCAATGTATCTAAGCTAGACTTTGGGTTTTAGAGGGGAGGAATCTAGGGCAAGTTGCTCAAAATGTTCCATGTAAAAGTTAGCAATGGGGGGGGGGAGATAATGGCGAGCCCATGGCTGTGCCTTCTTTTTGTAAGTAGAAGGCGTTTTGTCATACAAAATAACCTGATGCAAAAAGCGCCGTGATATCTGGAGGGAATTTGTTCTGTAGGAGAAGGATTGTGTCATTGATTGGGACATTCGTAAAGAGGGCAGAGACATCAAAACTGACTAATAAATCATCTTTTTCTAATGTAATGTCTTTGATGATGTTTATGAAGGGTTGTGTGTTTTTGATATAGGAAGGGGAATGACCTACCAACTCCTTGAGTGTGGCCCGCCATATTCAAAGTTTGCTACAGTGAACAAGAACAACCAACTAGAAGCAAGAAACAACAGGAGCCACCAATCACCCACAGGTATCAATAACATAATTAACCTATCTAACCACGTTCTAAACAAAGATGAAATCTCTATACTTAACAAAGGTTTAAATTTTGCTATAGCACCAAAAACGATAGACAAACTTGAAGTTATTTGTAATATGGAAAGAGGCCTAAGATTCATACCTAATAACATAGTAACAAGCAACATAACTAAACACGAATTAACAGCGATAAAATCACTTAAAACAAATCCGAACATAGTAATAACTAGAGCCGATAAAGGAAATGCCACTGTCATTTTAAACTGTACCACTTATATAGAAAAAATGAATCTGCTGGTCTCTGACAATAACACATACAAACTAGTTAACTACAACCCAACTAACAGAACAAAAAACAAAATGGAGAAACTACTTAAATCAATTACCACATGGCCCGAAGATACAGTCAAAAATTCCCTCATTATGCACGCTCCCCTAGAATTTATGGGCTACCAAAAATTCACAAAGAAAACACCCTGCTAAGACCTATCATTGAAGGAATTGATAACCCGATATATCACTTAGCCAAAAAATTAGCGGCCACGCTCAAGGAGTTGGTAGGTCATTCCCCTTCCTATATCAAAAACACACAACACTTCATGAACATCATCAAAGACATTACATTAGAAAAAGATGATTTATTAGTCAGTTTTGACGTCTCTGCCCTCTTTATGAATGTCCCAATCAATGACACAATCCTTCTCCTACAGAACAAATTCCCTCCAGATATCACGGCGCTTTTTGCGCATGTATTACGGTCGGTTTATTTTGTATGGCAAAACACCTTCTACTTACAAAAAGAAGGCACAGTCATGGGCTTGCCATTATCTCCCCCCCCCCCATTGCTAACTTTTACATGGAACATTTTGAGCAACTTGTCCTAGATTCCTCCCCTCTAAAACCCAAAGTCTAGCTTAGATACGTTGACAATGTTTTCGCGATCTGGTTTCCCATGGCTGCCAGACATTAGACACATTTCTTAGCCACCTAAACTTCACTGTTTACCGAAAACCGACACATATGGGACAATATATACACATAAACTCCTACCACCAACCAATGCAAAAACTAGGTGTCATCAACACGCTAAAAAACAGAGCTCAAACGATTTGTTCCAGTGAACAGGCACTGAAAGACGAGTTTACAGTTATCAGTAATAACCTACAAAAAAAACGGATATGGCCAAAATACTATAAACAAAATTCTCTACAAAACCACAATAAAAAACAAAGACAAACCTGACTACAATAAAACTATAACCATTCCCTACATTAAAGGAATATCAGACAAAATAAACAGAGTACTACAAAAGTACAACCTCAAAGCCACCTTTAAACCTCCTGCAAAATTAAAAAACTTACTCAACTCATCTAAAGACCCACTCCCTCCACTAGCTCACCCTGGAGTATACCGGATTTATTGTACTTGCAACATACCATATATAGGAGAAACAGGACGTACTATTCCTATTAGACAAAAAGAATATAAACAACACATTAAATATAATAATTATGGTGAGGCTGGCCTTTCTGATCATACCTTACACAGAATTGACTGGAAAACCACCAGCTGTCTGCATCACACTAGAACATGGTATGAACGGAAATTCAAGGAAGCCTGTGAGATTATCAGCAACCACCCCAATCTGAACAACAATGATGGTTTAAAAATCCCAAACATATGGAAGGTATATATTCGACCTTCCTCACCAAGAACAACTATAAACAGGACTAGAAAATCCAGTATTGTAAATCAAAAATAAGAATTGTAATACTAAAAATAGGATACCAATTGTTTCTTAAAGAAAACCATCTAAAAGAATGTTTATTCCTGTCATTGTAAAAATAGAATTTAGCTTGATGTAAAAAAATTTATTTTTTATTTTATTTTATTTTATTTTTATTATTTTTTAATTATTTATTTATATATTATTATTATTATTGATTTTTTTTTTTTTCACCAGAGGTCAAGCCAGTAGAATAACATGTGATCAAATCATTGTTTCTCTAGCTTACAGTTAATGATGTAACTCAGCTTGTTCTGTATACTTATGTACGCTCCAGATGATGATCTTGATGTGAAGATCGAAACGTCGGGATAATAAAAAAAGTTTTTTAACACGGTTGTAAATTCACTGAAAAATTTTTAAAATGAATCACACTATTTTCTTTTATCTGTCTCAACAACCTCCTGATATCCATTACATAATCTATTACAACTACCAACTCTTTTACTCACTTAATTATCATAATTTAGTATTATATTTAGTGTTCGACTTATGGATATGAAGATAAACTGAGCATTATTAGTAAAGGTAAACAAGAAATATGATTTAATATTATTTTAATTGCTTATTTTTATTAATCTCCTTTATATATTATAATGTGGTCTCAATACCAAAAACTTCCCACAAAAAAGTATGATTACTAAAAGTTGATGAAATTCATTTTTTTTTTTTGTGATTATTCACATCTACAAAATTTAGATTTGGACTCATTAAGTTTTAAATCAAGTATTGAGTCGAAATAAAAATTTAAAGACCTACTGGCCTGAAAAACCCTAGCGTCAAGTGGTAGCCAAGTCAGTGTTTTTTGAAGAATTCAATATGAGTGACATGACATGATGAAAAACTGACTGTTCTCTTATTCTTTCTCTCTTTTTTTTTTTTATAACTACCCTTGTTATTTGTTTTGAAATTTTTGAAACTCAAGTGAGGAAATTAATTAAGCATGCTAAATCTGCATTTGGGCAATAATTTCATACCACCTGGAATCATTCTGCAAATCTGCACATAATATGTTAATTTATAATAATCACAATTCAGTTTTAATATCAAAATTATAAATTATATGATTCAGTTACCTTGAAAAAAAAATGATTTGAAAAAAAAAAGTGCAGCCATGTTAGAAGCTTTCAGCTATTTCTCTGCAAGGAATATGACTAAAAATGTAGTGTTGTTATAAATGTGCATAATAATGCAACTTATTGAATAACATGGTGTGATTATCCTTTTATAAGAGAGTGGCAGTTAGTCTGCGATTAAGTTATGGTTATTTCAGATTATAATTCAGTTTCAGAATTGTTCACAAGAGATTTGAAAAAATATTATTTTGAGAGCGCATACTATTCATTTTAAATGTATAGTAAAAATGTAGCTACTTCAAAAATAGCACATTATCAAAACTATCAGTAATGTAGTTCTTTTAAAATATGCAGCATGTATTTTCTTTTCCATACTGCAAGAAAATACTGCCTAATAATAAAAATAAATAATATGCCATATTTTATTTTTCATGGGGCATGATCTTTTCAAAATCATTTTTATTCACAATGTTTCAAGGATTAAACAAGAATATAATTTCTTGGTAAATATAATTTAGTTTGTAACCAAGTAAAAAAACTTTCTACAATAGATGATCCAGAGTATTTTAATAGCAAACCAAGTATCAAAATAGGCAATACATTTTTTTTTTTTTTACTTGTATATGGAAAATGTACACATACTGGCACTGAGTTAGAAACTGTTATGTAAATGTATGTAAATATCACTTACACAGCGTATATGTAAAATATTTGGCCATGTCTCCACGTGTTCTAGGCAACTATTTAAGGATACTGCTGGTCAGTACTTGTCAATAATGTTGATCACAGTGGAAAAAATAAAGGATCTTTTGGAGTTTGATAAAAGGCTTATTATGGGTGGCTGTCTGGCTGGGGCCATGATTTTGAAACGGCAGAGCTGACTGGTTTCTCAAAAGGTGAGATATTCCAGGTGTTTAATCAGTGGAAGAGTAACACACATTGCATGTCTAAGAGACATAACTATGGTCCTTAGATAGTCTGTCCAGAATGAGATTACCTTTGTCTGAGAAGGCTTGTACAGACTAATAGAGCTTCTTGTGTGCAGCAATTGACCAAAGCATTTAATTGAAGGATGTTCCCAATTCATATCTCACTGAACTATGTGCGGGAAATTGATTGGGATTGGCATTGGTACATATCTGTATGGAAACCACTGATTTCTGTAAAGTTTCTAATTCAGTGGCTGGTATGTGTATGAATTCAGCTTTAATTTCAACATTGATATCTTTCTGGATCCAGCTCCTACTGATGACATCTACATGGTCGTCTGGGAGCTGTCCTTGGGGGGGGGGAAATCCTCCTGTTCTCTAGCAGATCTGTATCCCTTTGCATGCTGCAAGCTTGTTTGCAACTATGCAGAGCCGATGCTTGACATGTAGTGGTCCTTGGCCTGCTACTGTGCAGAGCTAAGGTTTGGCATGGTGGTGGACTTGCCTGTGGCTGTAAGGAGCTGAGGTTTGGCTCACTGTTTTAGGAGGAGCTAAGAGACTATTGAGATTTTTGAAAGCTTTTTTGAGCTATATGAGAGGATGGCCTTTTTTAGGTCATTTATGAGTTTTTGAAATCTATAGGTTATTAAAGCAATGAAATCCTTAATAATAAAGGTTGAAACCAGACTGGGTAGTGACCCTCCCTAGCATAATACCTTTCCAAAAGGAAGCATGCTTTGCATTATGGGATACTAATGCAGTTGAAGTGAAATCTTCTGCCTCTGTATTTATTTTATTTATTTATTTTTATTGATCCCATAAAAGAAGTTAAAGAATCTTCTAAGCACATCAGTGCTGCGTCTGGGGTGTAGGTGAGAACTCAGAAATTTATTGAGGTTTTTTTAAAGTTGAATGGTGTAGTTATTTGGAAATACCTCTTGTGACTGTCTGTTTCAGAAGACAGAGGTAGATGGAATAAAAGAGGAAAAAGAAATACAGGTTCAATGTGTTTTCTTGTTCATAGTAAATGGGTACTGGGAAGCTGCTTCTCTTATTTTAACAGGTGTAGCAGAAAGTGGAGGAATGATGGTTGCCAGTTCAGTAGAACAGTGTATACAAACAGCTTAGTCATCAAAGCTGCCTTTTAGTGAATTGTCATTCAATAAATTAAAGATGCCAAGAAATTATATTCTTGGTTTAATCCTTTATCCAAGTGTAAGCAAACAAAATTTGCACATGAGGTATCTTCATTACTGGACTACTTGTACTGTATGTAGAGGCTAATGACTTCACATCAATTGCCTTAGTATCCTATAATGCAAAGCACATATCCTTTCAAGTGTATAATGCTAAGATTATGGGAAGGGCCACTACTCAGACCAGTTTTGGCCTTTATTGAGGTCTCATCCCACTGATGAGACATTAGTAAAGGTAGAAACCAGTCTGGGTAGTGGCCCTTCTCCTAATCTTAGCATTATACATACCCAAAAGGATGTGTGCTTTGCATTATGGTATACTAAGGCAATTGATGTCAAGTCATTAGCCTTAGTATACAAGTAGCCCATTTGTAAAGATACTTCATGTGCAAACTGTGTTTACTTACACGTGGATAAAGGATTAAATCAAGAACGTAATTTCTTGGCATCTTTAATTTATAGTATGACCAATTGAAAAAACTTTCAACATTTCAATGAATTGTTTTCATTAAAACATAACAAGTATCAGTGAAACAAACAAAAAAAAAGTGGAGTATGACTTCAACATAATTGGTGCTACTGAAACAAAGAAGACAAAAACAATGAGATTCTTCTAAATAACAACTGCAAAATTTTATATTCAGGCAATGATGATAAAGGAAAGGAAGGAACAAGTAGCTATAGTTTTTAACATCAAACATAATCTTCTTGAATAGGCATTATCAAATAGAGAGGCAAACATCATAATTTGGAAATGGACAAGGAGACTTATTTTGTGCCTATGGTCCCACAAAAGCTTCTACAAAGGAAGAAGCAAAGGAATTTTTCAAGGGATTAAAGAGAGGAATTTTTCAAGGGATTTGAGAAGTCAGCTGATATAAAGAAAAAGATGGTCCTTGTTGTTGGATATCTAGACAGCAAAGTAGGAAATGAATACCAGATATATAGAAATGTGTGGGAAAATCTGGAGAAAAGTGCAAAGTTAATCATAATAATAATAATGGTAAGTACCTGCTTAATTTCTATTCAGGACATGGGCTAGTTATTACTACACGATGTTCCAACATGTGCACAAATTTTCATGGAGAGAAGAATTAAAAGTCTTTATTATTGTTTTGGAAGTTTATGTTGCACTTGGTTAGACTATAATAAATTTAGTTTAATCCTTTATCCAAGTGTACGCAAACAAAGTTTGCGCCTGAAAATATCTTCAGGACTGAGGTAAGGTGGTACATCGCTTGGCAACTCGTCGCAAAGGTGGACCAAACTCTCATCACTCCTTGTCTCAGTATCTCCCATAATGCAAAGCACATCTCCTTGCGAATGTATACTGCCATGCATTAAGGAAAGGGCCACTACCCAAATCAGACAAGACTACCCTGAGACAAGGAGTGATGAGAGCTTGGTCCGCCTTTGCTATGAGTTGCCAAGCGATGTGCCACCTTACCTCAGTCCTGAAGATATTTTCAGGTGCAAACCTTGTTTGCTTTATTATTATTATTATTATCCAGGCCTCCATGGATTCAAAAGACTCGTTGTGGGAGATTGTTTTTAGGAAACACAAAGTTTATCTTATTGGTTTTGTTATTGTGGTAGGAGTATCTTCACACTGGTTCAGGGCACAAGTATATAGTATCTAGATGGAGTCATGCAGTTAGAAATGCTCTAGAACAGGATTTCCCAAACTGTGTGAAGGTGAATAAGTGTTCCATGAGAAGTTCTCCTGGAATTTGTCATTTTAGTTTTCTAAGCATTTTTCATGAATAAATATTTTATAGTGGAAATATTCTGAGGAGAATAATATTCGTGAATATGTCGAAAAGCTCAGACCCAGAACGCCTAATAACATCTGTGTCTCGTTAATTTTCGCACATCAAAACCTTTCAACATTTGGAAAAGGGAATACAGCTGTTTATGACCGGTTATAAAAATTGCCTGCAAGCCGATTACAACAATGGGCGGTGTATCCTCTGTTCTCAAAACTGAAAGAAATAACATCTATGTTGCCAATGTTAGTGACCAATCAGCAAGGAAGTATAAAGAAAATTTTTCCATTAAAATGGAAGATCAAGGTAGTCTTGTATCCAGTTCTCAAATCTAGTAATACTGAATACTTTCTTCGCAAGTTCATGTTGTAGGGCGAAAGTTTCGAAACCGTAGTGCCATGATTTTTTAAACGTAATAGGCCTGCAGATTTAAATTTTAATATGAATAAGAGACAAGGAACTTTGTTTAATTTTGGTATTAAGAGATTTCTTATTGAATGTGTTTGTGATGCAAACACATTCAAAAAGATAGTAAGTCAGTCTGCATTCACTCGTAAGTACTTATAATAATATTATAAATTTTTGGTGATCAGAATGGAATATGTCAATGAAAATCAGCACAAATTAATTTAATGATGTTTATGTTTAATTGATGTTTAATTAATTATTTATTAATAATAAAAAATCAGCTAAATTAACAATTAATTATTAATTAATACATTACAAAATAAGCAAGGTGTTCCGTGAAAATTTCAGGATTTGTGAAGTGTTCCGTTGTAGGAACAGTTTGGGAAACACTGCTGTAGAAGATGGAAATGTAAGATCTGACAGTATTGGAATGCTGGCAGATAGACTGATTTGGAGGAAAATTATCAATAGGAAGTTAATAATAATGCTGATTTTTCATATAATACTATCATGGTATCCTGTACACTTGTTGATGGTACACATCAGGAATTTGATGATGAAATGTTTTCAGTGAATTTTCTGTATACTGAAAAATATAGTTGGCTGTTGCTATAGGATAAGGGATCATGAAATAAAATGTACTTGCAGGTTATCTCAATGGTTACTGTATTTTGTGAAGAGAGAAACTGTGTTTGAGTGAATTAGAATATCTGAAGAGGATAAGTTAAGACTTGTTGTCTTGTTTTTGGAATTTTGATATGGAAGGACATTTTTGCTGAACATCTATCGAATTCTATAACTTATGGTTCCAAAAGCTGCATCCCATAGACAGGATATTAATAGAAATGATTGTCTTAAAATTTCCCAGTTATAGGAAGTAATTTTGTTAAACACTCCATATTATGCTAATTTTTTAATATATATATATATATATTTTTTTTTTCTCTCATAATTCTATTGAATTTTAATGTAATTCAGAGCTCTTTATCTGCATCATCTTTCATACCACAGGAGTGTTCGAATTTTAATTTGAAATGTTCTCTGCGACTGCGTTTATTATTTCATCTTTGTAATATCCTTTCTAAGGGACTATTACCCTCTACACATACTTACTTCACCTACCAATTCCATCTAATACTGACTCATTTGTGTGTGTATATTCAGCAGAGGCATAATTATGAACTTTTTGCTTTTTTCCCTTCAAGAAAATTTCACTGGGCCCCTTGAGGACTGGAAAATTTCTATTATCTCCCAACATTTGCGAAAGGAAAATGAATTTATTTAGATGAGCCAAAGCTGCTTTTGCTTCTGTCTCTTCATAAAGAGTTGTGTACAGAAATTTTCACCCACAACAGCAGTATCAAATCAGGTTTTCAGTGAGGCCATAACTTGATAAAAAAAAAGCTTAATTTCTTCAATTTTATACTTTGTATTTAAATTTCTTAGATTTTATCTAAAAATTATTATAGTCATATTTACCATTTATATGCCTATTTTACCATTTTACATCTATTTTAATTTAGGTATTAGAAAGGACTTGGAAAATTTGTTGTCATGTTTACAGTGCTATGAAGATAATGGTGATAAGTTTGTTATTCAGGAGAGTTTGAGGACTGTTGCCTCCATGTGTTCAAATTACAGTAAGTTGCTTGTTTTATCATTATTAAAGGATAAGGTATTTTTTATTAGGCACATTTTACAAAATGCATATGTACCTATCATCAGCAATAAATTACATTATAACCACAGTAATTAACTTTAATGAAATGAAAGTACAGATATTTCATACTGAAAATAACAGTACATCATCAGTGTGTAGAAACAAACAAATCAAAGAAATGGGAATATAAGGTACATACAGCAGTCAGTGGTTTACCAATTAAAAACTGTTGCTGCATGAAATAAATAATATTATTAAAAAATATTATTTAAAACTTTTGATGGTTACATAAGATAAGAATCTCCTAAACTTTTGGAGAGAGAGAGAGAATTGTTCCGATTCAAATTTGGCCAATATAAAAGTGCTTTGCAACTCTTTGAAAAGGCATTCATATTTAAACTTGCCTCTATGGAGAAGACGAGCTTCATCTCACTGGATACTGTGTTGTGCCAGACCAGACTTTTGAGGTTTCATGTATTCGATATTCCATAACATCGAACACAATCTGTCGGGACTTTCCAGCGAAGATGTTAATAAACTACACTTTGAAGTTGCTGCTTCACTTTTTAAGAGCAAATTACCTCCATGCAATTTATCTAGTGCTGAAACCTGTGCGTTTCATCAAGACAAAAAAGCAATATATCTTAATATATATTATATTATAATATATTCCAAAGCAGATTAAGGAAAAACTGTATGGTAATGGATAAGGCCGACTATTAGAGGAAGGTAGACTGCCATTGAGAGGAAGATAGACTGCCATTTACAAGATCCCCCCCCCCCCATCAAGAAATTAGTTATAACCAGTGGTGAGTTGTGGAAATTTTAACAAAGGGCTTGCATCGTCGAGCAAAAAAAAAGCCGTATTTCACACAAAAACTTTTATTAGTGCAGCTTGTGTACAAATGCCAATCAAAAGTATGAAGGGACAATTTTGTGTGCAAATATTTCATGATCTAAACATGAAATATTTGCACACAATCATCTGTGTTAATTTATCTTACATAAGAAAAACATTTTTTTACTATCAAAATATAATAAGAATAAAATCTTTTATAATCGTAATATACATATGAAATATTCCTCATTTTTTATAAACAAAATAAATTTCTTTTGTTTGCAATAGAAGTTTTTATGACAAACAATCTATAAATAATAAATAAATATTATCTAAACACAATAATATTAAAGTACGTTATATTTCTCTTTTGTTTTTATACTTAAAGTGATAATCAATGGTACCAATCAAGGGGCATTATTTTATAGTCCTATTTATTTATATGCGATTACCAAAAGTGAATTCTTATTTGTAAAATGGTAGTAACAGTAACTATAATATTTTATTTAATAAAATCACTTTGTTAGGTTACTGTATGAGTTTGTTGCTTAATATATTTCAAAAAATTATGTTTTTTTTTTTGTTTGAAACCAACATTCTTTACCAACATTCCATTATCTCACACTGTTAATTTACTATATGATGATTACCCTCCTGATATTGCAAAGATATTTGAATTTGTTATACATTCAAGATATTTCTGCTGGAAAAACAAGATCTATAGACAAGTTAAAGGCACTGCCATGGGTAGCCCTCTGTCTCTACCTTTGGCAAACTATTTTTTGAACCATCTGGAAGATACCTTGTTCTCATCCATTCATCCCCAACCCTCTCATTGGTTTCATTATGTTGATGATGTCTTTGCTGTTTGGCCTCATTCTGAAAATGAACTTACCATCTTCCTACTACAGCAGATCAATAGCCTTCACCCACGTATTCAATTCACCATGGAAAAAGAAAAGGCTGGTAGTTTGCCATTCTTGGACATCCTTGTTATGTACATAGCCTCCAGTAATTTATCATCCAGTGTTTATTGAAAACCTACCTTGACTGGCAGATACATTCATCAGAAGTCTGCTCATCATACCTCTCAAAAAATTGGTGCCATCAAGTCTTTAATTAATAGAGCACATAAGGTATGCTCCTCTCCTTCAAGCTTACAACAAGAACTTCTCACTCTCAAAACGTTAATGGAATTTAATGGTTACAACCCTAATCAAATCCGTTGAAGGCACTGCCATGGGTGACCCTCTGTCTACCTTTGGCAAACTATTTTTTGAACCATCTGGAAGATACTTTGTTCTCATCCATTCATCCCTAACCCTCTCATTGGTTTCATTATGTTATTAACTGCTCATACTGGACAATCCAGATCATTCGTCAAGAATTACACACATTTTCTTGAGAAAATCAAGAATTTGAGATACAAGAGTCAGATTTGTTGGTCAGCTTTGACATTGTTTCCCTCTTTACCAACATTCCCACATATTTTCCTATCAACAAAATTTCTCATCTCTTGCCATCTAGAAAAGACAAACTGTCACCTCTATCATTAGCTGGCATTTACCAGATACCTTGTGAATGTAATCTAACATACTTTGGGCAGAAGGCCATTCTGTAGAAAAAAGAATTAATGAACATCAACATTATATCGAATACATGAAACCTCAAAAGTCTGGTCTGGCAACATATGATTGGGACTAAACACAGTATCCCATGGGATAAAGCTCATCTTCTTCATAGAAGCAGGTTTAAATATGAACGCTTTTTCAAAGAAAGTTGCAAAGCCCTTTTACATCGGCCAAATCTGAATCGGAATGATTGTCTCTCTCTCTCCCAAAAGTTTGGGAGATTCTTATCTTACATAACCACCAAAAATAGTTTTTAATAATATTTTTTAAGAATATTATTTAAGAATATTAATTTCTAGCACGCGGCAACAGTTTTTAATTGGTAAACCACTGACTGTTGTATGTACCTTGTATTCCAGTTTCTTTGATTTTCTTGTTTCTACACACTGATGATGTACTGCTATTTTCAGTACGAAATATCTGTACTTTCATTTCATTAAAGTTAATTACTGTGGTTATCATGTAATTTATTTTTATAATCATGCCACAGGTACTTTTAAAGATGTACCTATCATGTCTGTTTTTCTCTCTGTATGCATGCTATTCCTGGGCTTTGGCTTACCGGTATTATTGAAATTCAGTATTTGGAATCAACAAAAAATTGTTGTGCCATCCCAGTGCTTCATATATAACATATATAATTTCTCACTACTATGAAATTCTATATGTTGTATATAATTTCACAGTGCGTTGCCAAATTGTTCAGAATTTGGAAAAATATTTTGAAATTATAAGTCTTTGCTGGATTACATCTAATAAAATTAATTTTGGAGGACACCTATTAAAATATGTCCACTAGTTAAATTTTGGTTTGAATAAAGCTATGTTATTGACAAAATAATTCAGAATGATTGTAATAAGTCCATTCTGGCTTGATGGAATTTAATGAAATTTGCTGATTCCAAAATTTTTTCCCCATATCTTTTGGTTTTGCTTTTACCATTTTAATTAGTAAAAAAAAAAAAAACTAATGAAATCATCGAGATTCAATTTCAGTAATGAATAATGTCGCTATATGAGATGGCTGTTAGGAAGTTGATTAATTCATTTGTATCATTTTGACTGGCAGAAAAGGCAGTCAAAATGGTACAAAAAGGTAGTCTGTTGTGATAATAAATAATGTCATTGTATGAGAAAGCTATTATCAAAGGCACCTTTACTTTTTTGGATTATCTGTAGTAATTTCCTTACTGGTTAGCAAGAGTTGATGCAGTTATAAATGCAGTCAACTCTCTCTGTATAGAGAAAGAAAGAGATTGAGAGAGAGTAATAATAATAAATTTATAAGGTAAGCAAACAAAGTTTGCACCTGAAGTATCTTCAGGACTGAGGCAACTTGTAAAGGTGGACCAAGCTCTCATCACTCCTTGTCTCAGTATCTCCCATAATGCAAAGCACATTTCCTTGCGGACATGTATAATGCTATTCATTAAGGGAAGGGCCACTATCCAGGCCGGTTTCGACCTTTATTGAGGTCTCGTCAGTGGAAGCCAGACCCAGAAGTGGTGATACTAAGGCAGAAGCAATGGAGAAGTTACCATGAGTTGCCTCTGTCCTGAAGATACTTCATGTGCAAACTTTGTTTGCTTACACTTGGATAAAGGATTAAACTAAATTTATTATACTCTAACCAAGTGAAAAATAAACTTTCAACAAAAATAAATTTATTATAGTCTAACCAAGTGGAAAAAACTTCCAACATCTTTCTCTAAAAAAAAGATTGAGAGAGAGATTTGACTATTTACTATGGTGAATTTATTCTAGTACATCATTCTGTCTGTAGGGCTTTGGTTGGACTTTGATACATTATATATATATATATATATATATATATATATATAATGTAACTTACGAACTTAATTCGTTCCTGACCGCTGTTCGTATCCCAAATTATGTATCTCGAAACCCAATTTTCCATAGATATCTTATGGGAAATCAATTAATCATTCCAGATTCAAAAATTAAAAAAAAAAAATTCAAAAAATAAAAACTATTCTTAACTAAATGAAGAAAATGCAAAGAAATGGAGAAGGATCATTTTTACACTATAAATATGCATTTTGTATACCGTTACATATTAATTTTTATTTATGAAATCTTTGGTTTTACATGATTAGTATGAAAATCATCTTCCATTAAATTGTAAAAAAAAAAATCTATTTTCTTGTGGCTGGTTTTGTGGTTCACTAGTTTTCGATTTGTTGTCATCAGTTGCTTCTTTTTGTCTCTTAGGCGAGGGAAGTTTTTTAAACCTCCTTCACCTAAGATCCTATTCCACAATCCTATCCAACATTGACTGAATCTGTCATTTCCTTAACACCCTTCTAAAGTGATTAATGACATTGTCATTGAAGATATTGGTGGCTCTAGAAACAACACCTTGATTTGGATGCCATTTGTTAACCAATTCTTGCAATTCCCAGTGCTGCAAGATTTTTTTTTACATCACTTGTTGGAATTGCTCCCTTTTTGTTGCTGTCTTCTTGGTCCTCTGAGGACATTTGCTTTTCCTCCTCATCCCTTTGTTTTTTCTACTCTCTTCTTAACTCCTGTATCTCTTCAGTGGTCAGCCTCAATATTGTGCTCCTCTACGTCTGCTTCATCAACTTCCAAATGCATGGTCTTGTCCAGGGAGACAACTGTATCTACAATGTCAGTTTCGCTTTCAGATCCTTCCAGTGCAGTTCCTCAGACACAGTTGGGCAATAACGTTTTACAGGCTGATTTTAGAGTTCTCACAGAAACATCTTTCCATGCTTGACTAATAAGACTCAAATGACCCACCAATTCACCTCACCATGAAATTAGCAGCAACACTCAAGGAGTTGGTAGGTCATTCCCCCTCCTATATCAGAAACACGCAACACTTCATAAACATAATCAAAGACATTACATTAGAAAAAGATGATTTATTAGTCAGATTTGATGTCTCTGTCCTCTTTACGAATGTACTAATCAATGACACAATCCTTCTTTTACAGAACAAATTCCGTCCAGGTATCACGGCACTCTTTGTGCATGTATTACGTTCTGGTTATTTCATATCGCAAAACGCTTTCTACCTACAAAAAGAAGGCACAGCCATGTGCTCGCCATTATTCCCCCTCCCCCCATTGCTAACTTTCATATGGAACATTTTGAGCAACATGCTCTAGATTTCTCTCCTTTAAAACCCAAAGTCTGGCTTAAATACGTTGACGATGTTTTCATGATCTGGCCCCATGGCCGCCAGACACCAGTTTGCCACCTGAACAAACAACACAAATGCATACAGTTCATAATTGAGATTGAAAAACAGAACACACTTCCGTTTCTAGATACATTTGTCACGTCTTCCTTCTAGCAATCTTTTCTTCACTGAAGACATTTGGAAACCAACACATATTGGCCAATATATACACATAAACTCCTACCACCACCACCACCACCCAACTCAAAAACTAGGTGTCATTAATACTCTAAACAACATGGCTTTGAAGATTTGCTCCAATGAACAAGCGTGTAAAGATGAATTTAAAGTTATCAGCAATACTTTACTAAAAAATGGTTACAGCCAAAACACTATTAACAAAATTCTCAGCAAGACCTCAATAAAAAACAAAGATGAACCAGACTACAATAAAACTATAACCATTCCTTACATTAAAGGGACATCAGATAAAATAAACAGAATACTACAGAAATACAACCTCAAAGCCACCTTTAAACCTCCTGCAAAATTAAAAAGCTTACTCAATTCATCCAAAGACCCATTCCCTCTGCTGGCCCATCCTGAAGTATACCATATTTATTGCACCTGTAATCTACCATATATAGGGGAAATAGGATGCACAATTCCTATCAGACAAAGGAACATAAATGACACATTAAATATAATAACTATGGTGAAACTGGCCTTTCTGATCATGCCCTGAACACTTTACATAGAATTGACTGTAAAAGCACCAGTTGTTTACATCACACCAAACATGGTATGAACGCAAATTTAAGAAGCCTGTGAGATTCTTATCAACCACCCCAATCTGAATGATGGTCTAAAAATCCCAAGAATATGGAAGGCACATATTCTACCCACGGGACCTTTCTCCTTAAGAGTTAATTGTAAACAGGACTGTAGATAATCCAGAATCCTAAATCTAATATAACAATTCTAATGTTAAAAATATGCCAGCCTGTGTAGCTCAGTGGATGTGGCGTTTACACACAATGGCGCTTGACTGCATGAAGGAAAACTTTGTTTCGAATCTAGTCATCAACTAGAGGAAATTTTTCCAAGCCTTATTTCGACCGGTTCCCGAGTTAGTCGATCTCCGGCATGGGCAAGCGAGTTTTTTCTTCCGGAAACTCGGGTTTTTCGTCCCGTAAACTCAAGAAAATCAACCGTAGAACCCTCATTATTTTAGACATTAAATATATTGTGTTAGGGACCACGAGATGGAGGCACTTGTTGAGCTGTTTCTCTTCACTATGTTGCCGCTTAATTAGTGATAGCTTTGGGCCAGTGAAGATTGAACTGCCCACTCAGTCTCCAAAAGTTAGATGGGGCTAAATGGCCTCACCTACTCCCTATACGGGAATAAAAAGGCATTAGCTGATTTTTTTTTTTATTTTTTATGTTAAAAATAGGACATCATTGTTACTGTAAAAAAACTATCTATAAGAAAGAATGTTTCTCTCATGTTATCTAAAATAGAATTTAGCTTTGATGTAGTTTCTATTATTTCTTTGATGTATTGTCTGTATTTTTTTTTTTTTTTCACTAGAGGTCATGTCAGTAGAATAACCGGTGATCAAATCATTGTTTCTTTAGCTTACACTGTGAAATGTAACTCAGCTTGTCTTTGCATATTGGTATATACTCCAGATGATGATCTTAATATGAAGGTCGAAACGTCAGGAAATTAAAATAGTTATTTATAACATGGTTGTAAAGTCCATAATTTTTAAAATGCTTCCTTAAATAGCACCTCAATAAATTTCTTTCACTAGAGATCATGTCAGTAGAATAACCGGTGATCAAATCATTGTTTCTTTAGCTTACACTGTGAAATGTAACTCAGCTTGTCCTTGCATATTGGTATATACTCCAGATTATGATGATCTTAATATGAAGGTCGAAACGTCAGGAAATCAAAATAGTTATTTATAACATGGTTGTAAAGTCCATAATTTTTAAAATGTTTCCTTAAATAGCACCTCAATAAATTTCGAAACAGGTCTGGGTAGTGACCCTTCCCATAATACATGGCATTATACATGTCCGTAAGAATATGTGCTTTGTATTATGGGATACTTTGGCAAGTGATCAGAGCTTATACCACCTTTACCACGGGTTGTCTCAGACCTGTAAATACTTCAGGTGCGATCTTCCATCACAAAGGCTAGACTTGTAAACATTATTTAATGTAATTATGTTGGAGGTTTAATGGATTTTTTACAACACTCAAAAAGAATTAAAATAGAATTTAATACTTCCTATATTTCGTCCTAGTCACTAGGACATCTACGGGGATTACAAAAACAATTAATGTAACATGCACACAAAAACTTACAATACTAAACCCAGCCACGTGGGTGACACTAAAGTCCTATCTAGGTGGAGCGCCCTCTAAGGGCGGTAGTAGGTGGCCTGGAATGTAAGGTGGGACCTCTGGTGATGAGTGTTTCCCAAATCTTAGGAAGCTTAATGCAACCGTATTTATTGAGATTTGGTTGGTTTCTGAGAGCTGCTGCTGCTTCTAAGAAAAGTCTCTCTTTCTTGAATTTGCTGTGGTGGAGCATGGTGGTTTTCTTCCATGATACTCTGTGGGCGGTGTCCAAAACATGGTCAGCCAAGCCTGAATGACCATAGTTGTGTTTAACGATGTACGACTTGTGTTCCTCCAGGTGGATGGATGCTGATCTGCCTGTCTGTCCAAAGTATGCAAGCTTACAGGAACAGGGTACTTTGTAAACTCCAGGCAGAGAGAGAGGAGGGAGCTGATCTTTCGTAGACCGGATAAGGGTAGCAAGTTTGCGGTAGGGCTTATATGCTGTGTGTAAGTTATACTTTTTTAGTATCTTGGCTATTTTTTCTGAAGTGCCATGGATGTAGGGTATGGTGATGGCATTTTTAAAATCTTGTTGACAAGAGGGACGGGGAATGGGGGAGGAATTGATTATTTTTTTGATACTGTGTTCGCTGTAGCCATTGGAGAGGAAAGTTCTGTGTATGTGGTTAAGCTCAGTAGTGAGGGCTGTTCCACTGGAACAAAGATTGTGGGCTCTCTTGGTAAGAGTTTTAATGATGCCGTATTGTTGCGAGGGGTGGTGGTGGGAGAGTTTGTGAATGTATCTGCCTGTGTGTGTGTGGGTTTTCTGTATACAGTGAAGGCAAGTGTATCATTAGGCAGGCGTGTGACTAAGGTGTCTAGGAAGGGTAAACAATTGTTCTTTTCCTTTTCCATAGTAAACTGGATTCTTGGATGTAGGCTATTGAGATGACTGAGGAAGGAGTCTAACGTGGAGGCCAAATAGAGAACACATCATCTACATATCTTCACTTCAGAAAAAATAGCCAAGATACTAAATAAGTATAACCTACACACAGCATATAAGCCCTACTGCAAACTTGCTATCCTTATCCGGTCTACGAAAGATCAGCTCCCTCCTCTCTCTCTCTCTGCCTGGAGTTTACAAAGTACCCTGTTCCTGTAAGCTTGCATACTTTGGACAGACAGGCAGATCAGCATCCATCCACCTGGAGGAACACAAGTCGTACATCGTTAAACACAACTATGGCCATTCAGGCTTGGCTGACCATGTTTTGGACACCACCCACAGAGTATCATGGAAGAAAACCACCATGCTCCACCACAGCAAATTCAAGAAAGAGAGACTTTTCTTAGAAGCAGCAGCAGCAGCTCTCAGAAACCAACCAAATCTTAATAAATACGGTTGCATTAAGCTTCTGAAGATTTGGGAAACACTCATCACCAGAGGTCCCACCTTACATTCCAGGCCACCTACTACCGCCCTTAGAGGGCGCTCCACCTAGATAGGACTTTAGTGTCACCCACGTGGTTGGGCTTAGTATTGTAAGTTTTTGTGTGCATGTTACATTAATTGTTTTTGTAATCCCCGTAGATGTCCTAGTGACTAGGACGAAATATAGGAAGTATTAAATTCTATTTTAATTCTTTTTGAGTGTTGTAAAAAATCCATTAAACCTCCAACATAATGTCCTCACAGCACTTAAGCCTCTACACAAGTATTTAATGTAAATAACTTATTTTATAATTTAATATTCATATAACCACTTTAATTTTATCTAATATTTAATTATTTAATCAAAGATATATGTATTAATAATGAAAAAACTGTATTAAATATTATTAAGCTATTTTATTTATTACTATGTTAATATTATAAGAATTTGTATTTGATAATTTAACTGCGCATTAATTGAAATGTAAATATTCTCTATTTATTCCTGTTGGTAGAAGTTTAATGTTATGCAATAGCTAAATTTTATTATGTTTTGTTTTGTTGTCATGGAGACGCATGTAAGTAAGCGAGCACGAGTTTGGAACACCATGTGAGGAGAATGTTGAAAATTATTGAAAAGAGTTTTAGTCAAAGAAATCACGAGAACAATTTAGGCGGGAAGAACGCATATATAAAGGAGGAACACGGAAAATAAAGATAGAGAGGATTGGCATTGGGTTGGAATCGGAGCATTGGGCATTCGGGAATCAGAGTGTAATAATAGCGAGTCGGCGAGTTACTCAAGCAGCTAATTTAAGTCTACTAGTCGAGAAGCAGTTAGCTAATAAGTTATAGAATAATAATTATAGCTATGGAAAACAGCTGAGAGACAATTAAATAGACTAGCGATACTTGAATTGAGATTTAATTTCAGCGCCGACCTTTCAAGGACATACGAAACCTTGAAGCAAAGCACGAAGTTACTAGAGAATAGTAGAGGCTGTAAAGTTGAAGTTTAAGGTTAGCTGTGTTTAGAATTATAGTGCTTAAAGAATTAATCGAATGCAGGAAGAATGAACAACCATGCATATAAAACCTCAAGTTAAGAATTATTGTGTGTTGCCTTAATTCATGAGTGATCAGTAGTACTTCATGTAAGAACGTTTGTTTATGTGTATAGTGACCGATGATTAATTCAGTTATTGCTTAGAAGATTTATTTAATGAGTGCCGTATACTGTTTAAGTGTTTACAGTTATAAAACATGTTTACGTATAAGTAGATGAAGAAAAAAGATTATCGGTAAGATTATTCCAACCTTTAATATTTCTATACAGAGAAGCGCGTGAGTTTCATCCTAGAATTTCCTTATACTAACAGTAAATATTGCGAAGAATTAGCTGAAGTGTAAAATTAAAAGTGTTTGTTTGTGAAGAGGTGTTACTGCAATTTTTATTGTATTTGGAACTTAAGGAACTGTGAGAAGACTGTATTAGAGATAACAAATTTACCATTGTCTGAGTTTGTATGACAGTACTATCAGAAAGGCTGAAGTGTTTGTAATAACTTAATTAGTGATTTGATCTTAAGTGTAAAATTTGTGATACTAAAATTAAATGTTTGTTTTTGTTAATCAAAAGTTGTATTTTGCCTGAATCTCTTTTACTGCACCATACATAAAATATTTGAACCAAAGCGGGTAAATTAAGTAAGTTAAATATACTCGGCCAGTATATATAATATAATAACAACATATAAAGGAAAGGTAGTTGAGAGTTGGTTTTTCTTCAATTCTTGAACTAATTCAGATATAAAGTAGCACAGTCTTTAAATATAAATTTTCTTTATATTTGAATTAGAAATCAACTTGCAACCTATCAACTTAGTTAAGAACATCTTGCTTGTTTTCTTACTTGGGGAAAAAAAAGGATTAAATCCAAGTTTATAAAATTTCTTTAACGTATAGTACACCCAAGGTAAAAAAACTTTTTATATATATATATATATATATAGGGGGGGGGGAAGTAGATATGCAGACTTTAGGGAGGCAGTTGAGTGTATGAATGAGTATAATATGCCCGAGCAAGTACGAAGGACAACAAATCAGAATGGGATAGTTAATAAAAGGCATCAAAGTAGGAGTGGGCCTAATGGGCTTCTGAAATTCATGTACACTAATGCCAGGAGTATTAGGAACAAGAGGGAAGAGTTTTTGGCCTTGGTTGGCACTTCCAGGCCACAGGTTGTTGGTATTAGTGAAACATAGCTGACAGAAGATGATAAAGCTAGTGAGATTGAATGCGACGGGTATAGCGTGTTCAGGAGTGACAGGGTGAATAAAAAGGGGGAGGAGTGTTATTGATGATAGCTGATGAGTTGCAGCCAAGGAGTATAGAAGTTGAACTGCAGGATAGAGAAAAGAGCACATTTGAGGCTGTTTGGTGTGAGATAGAATCTAGCAGAACAAAATATACAATTGGGTGCTGCTATAGACCAGGTGATGGAATCGATGGTGGGGATAGTATGCATAGGCAAATAGAAGAAATGAGTGGAAGGAGGGTAATTATTATGGGTGATTTCAATTATGGTAACATTGACTGGAAAGAGGAGAGGGCACGTGGGAGGAAGGAATTGGATTTTATGTAGTTATTAAGGGACAACTATCTGCGGCAGCATGTAGTGGAAAATACCAGGGGGCAGAGAGTGCTTGACCTAGTAATTGCAACTGAGAATGTGGCTGTAGCGAACATGACCATGTTGCCGCCAATTGGTGAGAGCGACCATAAGGTCATGACTTTGGAGGTGGCTAAAGGAGTGGAATTTACAATTAAGACAGGGTACATGTCGAATTACAAGGCTGGTAAGTATGACAAGCTTAGGTGTGTGCTTGGTTCAGTGCCATGGCATGTAAAACTGCAAGGGCTGGATGTTGATAGTGCATGGGAGGTGGTTAAGAAGTGTTTGCAGGAGGCAATGGTTGACTGTATACCAAGAGTCCGAATAATAAATCAAGTAGGGGTTAAATGGATGAATAACATTATGAAGCTTGAGCTGCAAAAAAAGAAACAATTGTGGAGGGAATTTAAGGAGAAAGGTGACCAGCAGGTGCAGGAACAGTATAAAGCTCAGGCCAGGATGGTAACAAGGGTAAGAAAAGCAAAAGCGGATTACGAAAGAAAATTGGCCATGCAGGCTAAAGAGAATCCCAAACAGTTTTTTCAATATGTTGCAAGTAAAAGGAAAAATGTTCATGGTAGAATGATCTTAAAAAATGCAGAGGGTAGGGAGGTAACCGAATCAGTCGATATAGTGGAATTACTGAGCGAGCACTTTGCAAGAGTATATCATCCAGGTGGTGACATTGCAGGAATGGAAGAACCAACAGCTTATACTGGAATTGTGATGAATGAAGTAGAGGTAACTAGTCTATTACAGAACCTCAATGTCAATACATCTGTGGGATTGGATGATATACCAGCTCGTGTCATACGTGAAACAGCTAAAGAATTGTCAGTGCCCTTAACCATTTTGTTTAATTTGAGCCTCGGGTCGGGGTCAGTCCCAAGGAGGTGGAAAGAGGGGAAAAATAGTTCCGCTGCATAAAGGTGGTTCCAAGGCTGCTGTTCAAAATTACCGGCCAATCAGCATAACAGGAATCATTATCAAGGTCTTGGAGAAAATAGTCAAGAGGAAAATACAAGATTGGATAGAAGAAAATGGGATACTGTATCGGGGACAGCATGGTTTTGTGAAGGGTAGGTCATGCCTCAGTAACTTGCTCACGTATTATAACACAGTGACGGCTGAACTGGATAAGGGTAATGGGTTTACAGTGATTCTACTGGACCTTGCTAAGGCCTTTGACAGGATACCACATGGAATTCTAATCAGTAAATTGCAGCATATGGGAATGGATATAGGGTTGCTGAGATGGATAGGAGGGTGGTTGACAGAGAGATATCAGAGAGTGGTTTATTCAGGAGTAGAATCCACAAGACGGCCTGTGACTAGTGGTGTGCCACAAGGATCTGTTCTTGGACCACTGCTGTTTAATTTGTTCATTAATGATATAGGAAAGGATCTGAGAGGAACAGTTCATTTGTTTGCGGATGATGCAAAGTTGGATAGGGCAATAGTGAATGCAGATGATGTCAAAATTTTGCAAGATGATTTGGATAGATTGGAGGTCTGGGCTAAGGTGAATGGATGTCAATTTAATGTGGCAAAATGTAAGGTTATACATTTTGGGGTGAAAAGATTAGCAGCAGATTACATTGCAAAAGTGGCCAAATCAGCTCATCAAATCACTTGGTTGCTCAAGAATACGTTGACAAGCAGAGACAAGCAGGTTATTGTTCCTATGTATCGAGCCTTGATAAGACCCCATCTCGACTACTGTGCCCAGATTTGGTCACCTCGGTTTCTTCTTGATGGGGAGGAGGTGGAGAGGATTCAGAGGCGAGTGACCAAGATGATGGCAGGTCTGTGGAATGAACCTTATGAGAACAGGTTGAGGATTTGTGGGTTGCAGAAATTGGTTGATAGGCGGAGGAGGGGAGATATGATTGAGACATTCAAATTACCGAAGGGTTTCTATAAAATTAATTCAGAAGATATTTTTGAGAACAGGGCTGGTTGTGAGAGGACTGGGGGACATCCATGGAAACTGGGCAAAAGTGTGGTTAGTAAGGGTTTAGAGCTGGGTTCTTTACTTGTAGAGTGGTGAATGAGTGGAATGCGCTCCCAGAGTCTGTGGTGGATGCTGTGACAGTGAATGAGTTTAAGGCGAGGTGTGATAGATACTGTATGAATGTGGAATGGTTGTGATGAATATGATTTGGGGCCTCCCTCGATGAGTCTAATGACTCCCTGGAGTTGCCCGTAATAATAATAATACTTGTTAAGGTTAGGATAATGCTTTATAGTCATTGCTGACTCTTGTGAGCTAGAACAAATGCAGAAACATCTGGTGAGTGGTTCAGCTGAGAACAAAATGAAAGAGGTGCAAGACAAGAGAAAGGAATGCTTGACTAAAAGAGAAAGAAAAATTAAGGAAAGAGAGAGTCTTGTATGGTGATTCTATTATAAGAGGTGTGCTTGACAAGAGAATAATGAAACCATGCTTCCCAGGTGCAAAGATTAATTATGTTAGTGATGCTATTAGAATGCAAAAGTGTAAAGTGAAAGAGTTGATTGTTTTGGATTGAATGAATAATTTGAATGGAGACAAGTGTGGTATAAGGGAGGACATGAAAGAGTTTTATTATTATTAATATTTGATCTCCATGGAGTTAAAGGCCTCATTGCAGGAGGTCTATACTCTCTCATGCCAAAAGATCAAGCCATGTCTTGAACCCATTCACAGTTTCAGCACTCACCAAACTTTCAGGCAATGCATTCCACTCACCGGTCACTCTCCTGCTTCTCACTCCCTTGCTTATACATCTTCCATGGATGGCCTAGGTTCTACCCTTGCATCTCTCTTTCATCATATTCCCTCTTCTTCGGTTCACAAGGCTCAAGGTTGTATTCCCTAAATCTCTCCTCATATCTCACACTAGCATAGTAAATCTTCTCCAATACATCCTCATCTCCCTGAAACCTAGGTCTCCAAATCTGTGCAGAGCAGTCCATATGTTGCCTGATCTAAGCCTTTTACAGGGCAACTATACCCCTCTTTGCTTCTGCATATCAATGTCCTCCTCATTATTGCCATAATCCATTGGGATGTTCTTACAATTTTAGCAATATGACCCATAATCATCATCTCTATCCACCATCATTACTGGATCTATCATCTCCTCCACCTCCTTCAACATTTCTCCATTAATTGTATACTTTGTATCCCAACCTTGCACTTCACCGGCATTTAGAACTTGCACTTTGCAACATTAAACTGATAGCTCCAATCATTTACCCACTTATGTAGTCTATTCAGATCCTCCTTCAAGGCTACAACATCTGCTGTACTTCTCAAAGCCTTTTCCTACTTTGCATCATCAGCATACAGCTACGGTTCCAAAACAGATCCCTGTGACACTCCATTAGTGACCTTCCTCTTTTGGGATACCATTAATCTATATACAACTTGCTGGTGCCTGTCTGACAGCCAATCAGCTATCCAACTGACTAGTTGATTATCTAATTCCATCTATTTTAGTTTAGCTACTAGCTTGTCATGTGGCAGTTTATCAAATGCCTTTGAAAAATCCAAGTACACCAATGCATCTCTTTTATTGAGTGAATTTGTCACCTTGTTGTAATATATAAGCAGATTGCTGAAATATGACATCTCCCTAACAAACCTCTGATGACCATCATAAAGAATACTGCTATTATCAACCTACTTCTGAATCCTAGCCCTCACCAACTTCTCTAATATCTTAAAACTACCACAGATTGGCATGTAATTTGTAGTCTTAGTTCTTATTCCTTCCTTCATGAAGTGTAACTAGTCTTCCACCTTCCATTCCTTTGGGACTCTCCAACCCCCCGTTGCAAGACTCATGTTAAATAGTTGTGCCAAAGGTGTCATAGAGCATTCCCTCAAGACACGTGGCAATATATTGTCAAATCCCATTGCCTTATTAATATCAGGTTTACTTAATTCCTCATATATTTCCTGTACATTTACCATGAGTCTATCCTTTGTCATGCTTTCTAAACACCAGCTTCTCCTGATGTTGCCATCACTAGGATGAAATACACTGATAAATTGATCATTTGATAATTCAACTATATCTTCTAAATTGGTTACCAATCTGCCAGTGTCATCAACTAGCATCATCCTCCCATAGTCATTTTTCCTTCCACTTTCCACATGTCAAAAGAACTCCCTAGGATTTTCCTTAGCTTGAGTGACTAACTTCTTCTCATACTGCACTTTTGCTGCCTTTACCTTCCTGACCTGCTCTTTGTACTCTTCATGCAAATCATCATTACCAATATTCATCTTGTATTGCCTCCACAGCACCTCCTTCTTCCAGATTTCATGCTTAATCTCTTCATTCACCCATTTTATTCCAACCTTGTTTAGCCTTTTCACCTTTGAAATATACTCACACATTGCTACTGTTAAATGGCTCTTGATCAATGTTCATGCAGCATCTATATCCTTCCCACTTAACTCCTCTTTCCACTCTATAGCTCCCATTTATATCCTAAGCTTTCCATAATTACCAGCCTTGTAGTTCCACATATATCCCTTTTTTTATAGAAGTTCTCATATGCCACCAAGGTGATCGCTTCATGGTTCTTCATTCTCTTTACTCGATGCTATTTCTTCATTCCAGTCAATATTTCCATAGTTGAAATCACCCATAATGATCATCCTTTGCTTGTTGACTAAGCTAAGTTGCCTGTATATTTCTGTCTTCACCTTCCACATTCCCTGGCCTATTCCAATACCACATCAAATATCTCATTCTATCAACCTATATTTCGTATACCATACTGATTCAAAACCACTTGCTACTTTTTTCTCCTTGTATCTCAACCTTGCAGGAACATGATTCACCTGCTATCATTAGTAGCCCTCCTCCCATTTTTGCCTTTCCTATCTTCATGAGAAACATTAAGATATCATTCTCATCCAGCCATGTTTCACTTATTCCAACTATTTTTGTGCACATAAACTCACTAAATGCAACAATTTCATCTCCCTTTTTTTGACACTCCTGACATTTGTAAATAAACATAATTCATTTCTTGGTCTATAACCAGTCCTACTCATCCTGTCCCCCATCTGTGACTTCTCCTCACCTGCTCTTGTCTGCTCATCTTCTGCCCTACATAGCCTCCCAGATTCAAACCCCCATGTATTCCTTGCTTTCCTGTTCTCATTCTCTTCTCCATTCACAACCACATTAGTCCTAAGAGTTACTGACAATAGCAAAAGAAAAGAATGAGAGAGTTAAGATAGTTAGTCTGTTGCTACTGTATAACAGAGTTGAGTTGAGAAGGAAGGCCATAATAGTGAATGAGTCATTGCAGAGGTTATGCATTGACTATGAGCATACAATACAATCTGAAAAAAAAAAACATACAATATCACTTGGAGATTTGGCATATTAAAAGACCTACAAACTTTAGTCTCAAAGACAACCTCCCTCTTTCTATCAGAAATTTTTATCCAACTGAAGTCTTGAGTCAGAACATGAACCACCCTTTCTGGATTGTATACTCAAGAAAAGGGAGTCCCACAAGGTTCAGTTTTAATTACCATGCTTTTTCCAGTCAAGTTTAACTCAATAACAGAACATCTTCCCCCATTTGTAAGTAATTTCCTCTATATCAATGACTTTATCATTTTCTGTCATTTATGAAATATATAAGTCATAGAAAGTCAGCTGCAGCAAGTCATTGACTATCTTACAAAATGGATGCTTGCAAATGGGTTTAGCTTTAATCAGATTTAATTATTTAATGAACAAAGCATGAAGGTCATTTACCCTTGTGAATGTGGCATCATAGAGAGTTTGAGAGCAGTAGGTAAGGAGGAGGAGAAACTAACTGTGAGTCAATCAGCAAGAGGTATATGTGGAATGTGTAAACTAGATGTTAATAAGGCTGTAGGACTTGATGATATATCACTACATATTTTGAAGGATTGTGCCAGGGAGTTGACATAAAGTGGAGGATAATGATGATGAATGTGATCGAGACACATAAATTGGTAGGAGGTTTACCAGATTAATGTGGATGAGATTTTTCATTAAATGTGGAGGTTGCAGGGCAGAACAAGATGTCATCTCTGGAAGCTGTATAATGAGAGTATGGCAAGGGACTGAGGAGTTTTTCGTGTTTGAATGGTTGGTCAGTAGAATGCATTGTCCAAAAGTGCAGTGAGTGTAGAAACAGTACATGAGTTTAAGGCACAGTTTGATGAAGTGTGTTTGTGTGAGAGAGAGAGAGAGACTATAAGACAGTATTTCTACAGTCATTTTTCACTTTTTGACCCTATATAAAAGTGAACTATTTCTACAGTTCACTTTTTGACCCTATAAATTTCAGATGATAAAATAATAAGAACTTTTCAAATGACAGAGAACAGTAATGAACTAATAAAAAATAGTGTATTGTTGTGGAGAAAGTGTGAATTGTATTCATTATAAAAATTAATGAAAATTATAAGGAAAATGATAAGAGTTCACTTATTGAGTAATATTAAATATATTTCTTTTTTTATTTAATTGCATTACTATTTTGTAGATGAAGCTAAAGATGTCTTTAAAGATTTAGGAGGTCTTGACTATATCTTCAGTATACTGATTAATAGGACCTATCCTGATGCATTAGTTGAAGCATCACTCATTACATTAGCATGTGCTATTGATGGAAATGGTAATGTAGTAATCATAACTTTTAAGTGCAATAGTTCACTAATTTAAAGTTCCTGTATAGTTTTATTGCTTGGAAAATGCCTTTATATTATTGTTATTATTATTATTCTAACAGAGGTGAGAGAGTCATTTTGATATGAAAACTTCATCTCAGTTTTGTTTATTTATAAATCATATCAAATAACACTTCAGAATTTACTACTAAATTCAACTACAAGTATCTGAAAAAAAATTTAAAAGGTGGGCGTTTTTATTGTCAGTACTTTTTATTTTTATTACTATTACTATTATTTGACATCTCCAGGGAGTCCAAAGACTCATTGAGGGAGGGTACCTACTCTACACTCTCCTTCTCTCAACCTCGTCATCATTATTATTTTCACAGACAATCACAAACATCCATGCCCATGGTGGGAATCGAACCCACAGCCTTTTGACTAGAGAGTGGATACGCTAACCACTCAGCCAGCCAGGCCGGCAAAAAGGTTACCTTTTTTTAAACTTATCTTTTTTAACCTTTTAAAGGTTAAAAATTAAAAAAGGCAATGTTATGTGTCATATCCATGGAGGATGGTGCATATTGGCTCAATTGGAGAGACACAGTAGTAGCTGTCATGTCTTTGACTGTGGAGGTTAACATTATAAAACTATATATCTCTTTTTTCACTTTATTTAGAAGTGGAAATAAAAAAAAATTAAAAAAAAAAAATATATATATATATATTGGGTTATTGCAAATGAAATGGCCAATTTTAAGGATGATTGAAAAAGAAGAGAATAAAAAGAAGAAGAATACCTGTTTAATCAAAGTAATCTCTGGCAGCATCAATGCATTGTTGCCAATGTGTGGCAAGGTCATTTATACCACATTTGTAAAAATCAGTGTCTCTGAAGTGATTAAGTCCTCCACTGCCCGATAAATTGATGCGTCATTGGCAAAGCATTTCTTGGACAAAAAATGGCTCAAGTGCTGGAAAAAATGGTAATCTGTTGGAGAAATGTCAGGAGAGTATGGAGGATGAGGCGCAATTTTGTATCCCAAATTGTTGATTTGCTGTATGGTTGACACTGCCGTATGTGGTCGGGCGTTATCCTGGAGCAATAGGACTCCATGTCTATTCACAAGTGTGGTTGCTTAAGACACAATATGCATTTGCCGCATATCTGTACAATATCGAGCTGCATTTATCGTTTCACCTCGTAGAAGGAATGAGTAGTGAATAACACCAGCAGAAGACCACCATGCAGTAAACATCTTCATTGGTTGCCTTTGGAGTCCTTCCTGGAGCGTCTTTCACTCCCAACCACTGCGATGAATGTGTTCGATTGTCATAGAATATCCACTTCTCATCCACAGTCACAATTCGTTGCAGGAACCTTTCTTTACTTCTTAAGAGAGAAGAGCACACTTCCAAACTCCCTGCTTTGTTTTCATCAGTGAGTTCGTGAGGCACCCACTTGTCGAGCTTCCTTACTTTTCTTATTATTGCCAAGTGCCGTGAAACAGTTGAGAAGTGTACATTTAGTGTCTGGGCGATCTCTTGTACAGTTTGTCATGGATCTGATTCAGTTAAATCCTTTAATTCATTTGAATCAATGGAGGAAGGACGATGGCCACGGGGTTCGTTTTGTAGCCTCAAATCTCTTGAGCGAAATCTTGAAAACCAAGGCTGAGTGGATCACTCATTAGTTGTTCCTCCACCGAATGCTTTATTGATTTTTTTTTACTGCAGCCGCTGCAGAATTTCCCAATTTGAACTCGTAAAGGTATAGCAACCTTAATTGACTGGGTTCCATGATTGACTTGATGTCGGTAGTATTCAATGTCTAATGCTCGTTGAACGAAACAAATACTACAATTGCATCACCCACATGTGACGCTGTCACGTGACATAAAAAATTTACATATACCTCAGCGCTTGCTTTCTTCAGCAACCAGTAGAAACCTGACAGTCATTCAACGGCCATTTCATTTGCAACACCCCAATATATATATGCATCTCATAAACACATCACAGTAAAAGGACATCTTCAGCTATCATTGTTTTATTTTGATATGTATCTCTGTATATTTGTTACGGAAGTATACTGAAACACTTTCACATACAAAACGTTTAATTTACACTAGACTAGACTGATTATGGAGGGGGGGGGATATGCATATGCCTTAAATGGAGGGAAACAGGCAAATGGTAGACAACAAGTGTCCATGCCCTTCACTGGCAATGTATTCATTTCACTTGTCATTATGAATAATTATGGAGAAACACTACTGTGTTTAAGAACTTCCTTTAATTAAAATTAAAATAAAATTTCATGTTTCGACCTTTATATCAAGGTCATCTTCGGAATACATGCACACATACACACACACACACAAATAAATATATATATATGTATATATATATACACATAGGATCACAAACTACATTGATGCATACTACAGTGGGCTGACAATAACTGATTGGTCAACTGTTGAATATAGCCAGATCTCTGATGGGGAAAAAATAATAATAAAATAAAATAAAACATAATTATCTCACTAACACTACATTGGCAGTTACTTGTTTCTTACAGTCATGTTACTTTAAATTTCTGTTTGCTGCCTGAAAGAATGTGTTGTTATCCAATTAAATTTCTAGGGGAACATGCATAGTGCAGTATCAACTTTTAAAATGTTTCTCTCAGCCACATGATTACCGACTTGAGCAATTCTGTTGGATTATAGTTAACTGGTTACAAATAACTTAATTCATGGCTTTCCAAAAATACACAAAAATAATGTACCACTTTGGCTGATAGTTAAAGTAATAAACAGATCTAATATTATCACCTAGCCAAGAAACTAGCAGTAGCACTCAAAGATGTTGAAAGTTTATTTTTCACTTGGTTAGAGTATAATAAATTTAGTTTAATCCTTTATCCAAGTGTGAGCAAACAAAGTTTGCACCTGAAAGTATCTTCAGGACTGGGGTAAGGTGGTACAACACCAGGGACTCCTTGCAAAGGTGGAGCAAGCTACCAACGTTCCTATCTCAGTATCTCCCATAATGCAAAACGCATCTCCTTGCGGATATGTCTAATGTTATGCATTAAGGGAAGGGCCACAACCCAGACTAGTTTCGACTTTTATTGAGGTAGAATTGGAGTTCATGTCTCTCATCATTGGCCTTTGGAGAATAAAGCATGCTGAGGATCAGCAGACAGTGAAAGAGGAGGATAATGCAAGATAGAGTAGGATAGTAGGAGGTAAAAGAGGCCTCTGTCAACCTGTTTAGCCGTTTTAGGCTAATTTGTCTGTAACACAATCTCAATTTATCTGATAAAAAAAAAGGTTAACCATAAAATTTTGTCTAAAGTTCGCATATAAATTTATCCAATTTAATGATTTAATCAGGTGTCTATGGAGGATATCCGTTGACTCTGTTTTGGAACAATATTTTACAGTTTAAATGTTTGTTCATAATTTTTGTTACTAAATCCTTATTTGTATTCCGGGTAATTAAAATTTACTACTGTTATTGAAAATCTAAGGACTTATGGTCCAAACTGGATATATAAATTTACCAAAAAATTCGAACTTAAATTCCGGACTAGATTTTTTTTTTTTAAGAAAGGACTTAAGGTCCGGTATGTTGAAATGAATAAGAACGTTTTGAAGAACTTGCAGACCTGGTACCACTGGGACTTAAAATGGGGTAGAATTTGTCCCGGGAGATGCCGCTCACAGGGAGTGGCACCGCCTCGCTGTAAGCCTTCGCATCCCAGGTTCTCAGATCTACCCCCCTTGTTTGGAGTAAGAGAATCTGTGCCAGCGAAAGCTTTGTGGCGAGGAAGGACAGAATAGTTATTACTTTTCGTAGGGAGAGTTAGGTGGGGTTTTGTAGATTCTAAAGATATATACAGGGCTTGATGCATCCCTGTATGAGAAAGCATATTTTCGGTGGTTTGCAGTATTTGTTCACAAATTTAAAGTCTCCTAGTAAATGTCTCTCTTGCGCAAGAAATTTAAGTAGATAGGGAAAAAAAACCTTTCCTTATTCTTGCGTACATTAAATTTGCATCCTGTACCTGTGATTTTTTCCGTACCTTCCAGATGTGATACTTTAGGACGTTAATTAAGAAGATAGCGAATTTTTGGGTCTTGTTGACCGGTGGAGGGAATTGTAGACGTACGACCTCTTCTAGTGATACCATCAGGATTCCCAATGCTGCGCTCAGTCTTTGCCAGATGCGTTGGGCTGGTGGGCAAAAATAAAAAAAAATGCTCCACCGTTTCCATGCCTCGGTAGACATCACAGAAGGGGTCGCACGGGCTGGGTACATACCTGGATTTAACCTCTTTCACCGGGAGCGCCCGTAGGCTATTCGCCAGGCGAGATCCCGATGAAAAGGCTGTCCCCAGCTATTTTTAATGTTTCTAAAAAGAATTTCGTTGTTGGTCCTGAGATTTGGTGTATCATGCCTGGAGAGTTGGAAGAAATCCCAGTATACTGCTTTGGGTTTGTGTGTGAGGATTTCTATTCCTTTGTCTCTGAGTGTTGTGAGCGATTTCACTAGTGTGCGGTACCACTTGGGCACAACCCTTGCGCAGGGTCCAGCATAGTCTGTGATCCCAAAGAGGGGGAGGAAAAATCCTATAAAATATCTAATTAGGAGGCCTGAAGTGTGGTTTGAGTTTATGGCCTTCTGTACGGTTTTGAATGTGTTTGCATGGAGCAGGCTTTTGAGATCGGGCAGAGCGTACCCCCCTTCTTCATGTTTTAGTTGTAGGTATTCTTTTTTTACCTCGTGTTTTTTCTCATTCCAGAAGAAGTCTATGAGTTTTTTTGATAATCGATTTTGTAGCAGTGTGATGCCTGTGATGTTGACTGTGTGCATCAGCATTGGGGTAATGATTGTTCTTATTACTGTGGCTGTGCCATAAAAGGAGAAAAAGGTTGGTTTGAACAGCTTTATCCTTTCCATGCTTATTTCCTGTAATTTTTGAGTTGGTAATGCTAGGGCCTCAGAAAACGGAACGCCTAGTATTGTTAGGGGCTGCGTATGCAGCGTTAAACCGTAGGGAAGTCCAGTGTTATGGAAATTTCCAAAACTTTTGATTTTAGTTTTTTGTGCGTTAACTCGGAGACCACTGACTATGCTGAAGTTTTGCAGTATGTCAAGATAGATGCAGATGGACTCAGAATCTCTGAGTGTAGCCACTACATCGTCTGCATATGCCACTATTTTGCATTGTCTGGAGACTTGGGGCAGTGGAATACCGTTAATTGCGGGGGTGTTCTCAATTCTGTTGATGAGGGGTTCTAATGCTAGAGAAAAGAGGAGGGGGCTTAGCGGGCAGCCTTGCCTAACCCCTCTCTTTATGCGGATCGGTTCTGTCAGAAACCCATTAATAGACAGTTGTGTCGAGGCCTCCGCGTACATATTTTTAATTGTACGCCGAAGTCTCGGGCCCACACCTATTTTTTTGAGGGTGTCCTGCAAGTACATGTGGTTGACGCTATCAAACGCTTTTTCCAGGTCTGTGGAGAGAAGTGCCAGGGGGGGGGGTATTTTTTTTCCTTGGCCAGTCTGATTAGGTCTCTTTACAAGAAGAGATTAAATTCCATAGATCTACCTGGGATTCCGTAGACCTGTGAGCTTGTTATTATATTTTCTATTCCGCCCTTAATGCGCGTTCAGATAATTTTTGCGAAAATCTTGTAGTCTAAGTTGGTTAAGTAGATCGGACGCCAGTTATTTGACAAAGTCCGATCTCGGTCTTTCTTGGGGATAAAGATTTTATAGCTCTTAACGAATTCCTCGGGGATGTTTCCCAAAGTGAGGAATTCGTTGAAGATGTTTACTAATGCTGGCAGTGCAAAATCCCAGATAGATCTATAGAATTCTATCCCTAGTCTGTTTAGCCCTGGGGTCTTTTTTTGTCTTCATTGTTTTGCACGTTGCCTTTATTTCCGCCGCAGTTATCGGCCTGTCATGCAGGGCACTAAGATGATCGGAAAAACGTTTGACGTCCCACTTGCTGAAGTCATCCGTGCCCTGCTGGTCAGAGAAGATGCCGAGAAACTGCTGATGAAAATGACGGAGTATTTCATGGGTTGAGTTTAGAATCTGGCCCTTCTCTTTGATCTAGTAAATCGTTCTCTCGTCATTTGCTGCCACCCGTTGTTGATTGTAGAATGCGGTGGAAGGCGTTTCCAAATTTCTGAGATAGAGTCTCGTTCGAAAGTCGAGGTCCTCGACTCTACTCTGCTGCTCTATTTCTACTTGTCTGATAAGATCTCCACAGGGAACTCCGCTCCGTTTGTTTATCCGGTACCAGCCGAGTTCCCTGTAGAGATCCCTCAGCCGTTTAGGTTGTTGGTAGGTCCTTTCGCATCCACAGTTTTGAAACAGTTCCTTAGCCTGCCACTTGAAGCGCAGCCAGTTTTCCCAGTCCCAGTTGGTGTTTGTCCATCTGTCACAAAGGTTCTGTAGCTGGTCGCTAAAAAGACTGGGAAAGGTAGGAGGGAGCCTCCAAGCACCTCTGGCTGTTTCCATAACCTCTGGGAGTGTGATTTTGAATATGACCATTTTGTGGTCTGTTGACATGTTGTGTACTGCGGTGTGACGTATCCTCTGAACATGTTGTTCCAAGTTTTGGGATACGTACACCCTGTCTAGTCTCTTCAATATCTGGCCGCGGCACCACGTTGTCTCTACTTTGGATGGGTTATTCCGCCTCCAGACATCGACGAGATCAAAGTTTACACAACATCATTTTAAGGCGGTGATGCCGCCAGTTCCTGTATTTGCATTCCCACCCACTTTGTCTAAACGTGTGTCTTCCACACAATTCCAATCTCCGGCTACTATGAGATGGTCTGCTCCCAGGAGATAGTTTTCAAGGGCAGAGAAGAAACCACTTCTGTGGTATGGGTTGTTCGGGGCGTAAACTGCAACAAGCCGGATGGTACGGCAACCGTACTTCCAGTCCACCGCTACTAGACGTCCTGTGGCATCTTTCTGGATGTTGAAGAACCCCCCCCTGCAATTGGGGGGCGAATTAGTATCCCCACCCCTCGCGAGTGCGCGTTCCCGAAGCACCAGTAGCTGGTGACCAGGTAGCTTCTCGAGAAGTTCTCCACGTCCCAATGCTTATAAAAATGGGTTTCTTGTATCAGGAGGATATTAATTTTGTGCGTTAACATTAGCCTCCAGACAGCACTTTGCGCAAAAGGGTTGCGTGGTCCGTTAGTGTTTAAAGTGGCAATTTTAAATTCCATGTTGATGTTTAGAAGAAGGGGGGGGGGTGTTATCTGTTCGTGGGTCTACATAAACCACATCCAATTCTCCATCGTAGCTGTTTGGAATTTTTGCCTCGAGATCAATACAGAGGTTGCCTAGAAAGTCCATATCCATGTTGCTAGAAGAGTCCGTTCTGTGGATATGTGGTTGGGGTTCTGCAGGTTGGTCTGCTACCGGGGGTAGGTTTCCTGGCATTGTTACGGCCTCGTCGAAGGGCTCTGTGCCTATAATTTGGGAGTTATCCATTTCGTCCTCCGATGACAGTAGGCTGCTTTGTTTAGCTTTTTTCTTTTCCTCTGTCTCTATGTCTCTTGTGCGCTTTGTTGGAGCGCTGATCGTGACCATTTCTTCCTCCTTCCTGTTTGTATCAATTTTTCCCATCTCGTTGTTGGGGTTTTTTTTCTTCGTGTGGCGGGTTTTTTGTGAAGGCTGTGTTCTCCGCTGTTCCTCCTCTTGTAGCCTGTTGGGGGAGCTTCGGGAAATCGTTCCCTGATAAAGCCTCACGTTTTTCGATGGGTGTAGCCCTGACCGGTGTTATAGTCCCTCCAGTTACTTCTGCCTGTGTCCTGTGTGGGCATGTGTCAACTTTGTGAGTCGAGTCCCCACATTTAAAACACGGTGCTGTGCAGCTTTCTAGTTTGTGCTTCGGTGATCTGCAGTTTCTACATTGTGTTCTCGGGCATTCTGCCCCGAGGTGTTCACCAGAGTTACATCGAAAGCACAACCTTTTAACACCTGGGTAATTGACCATAACCCTGGTTTGGCCCAAGTAAACGAAGTTGGGAACTTCTTTCTCCATATCTATCTGGATTTCTACTTCTCTTGTTTTTCCAGCCTTTGAATTCTCCGTCCTCTACCGCTTTGATATCATAAATTTTCCCCCATTTACCAAAGAATTTCCCCAGGTATTCCAGGGGAAACCTGTCTATTTTTAATGTTTTGCATAGGGTCCCTGCTACAAAAGGCCTGATTGTTTGTCCTGAGCATGGGAAACCGTTTAATAGTTTCCTTCTTGTTTGGTCGTCTTTGACCACTATTTGAAATCCCCCCCCCGGGTACGGTGTGAAACCGTATATGTTCTCTGCCCCTACTTCGTTAATTAGCGCTCTCGCCAACGCCCGCTTCTGTATGGACTGGTTTACCTCGATACCGAGAGTCCTAGTTCTGGGCAGAAAGGATGTCATTGTTAATGTGAAATCCTAACTACTATCGATAGGGAAAAAAAAAAGAGAGATGTTAGCAAGGGCCAAAGTCGACGAACGCCGAGTGTTCCTCGTCAGTAAATACGCGCCAAACAAAGGAAGTACCAGAAGGAAAAGACAGAAAAAAGAAAGGTCTTACCGACACTGGAGTACTTCTATGGAACAGGTGCACGAAGCTCTCAAATCCGTCCGCACAATCTGGATCTCCTAGTCGACTGCAGGTCGAAAGGATACTACTTTTGCCTCTGGCTGGAATCCACTGCTTTCTGCTGTTGTCACGGTGATCCTTACAGGTAGTGCAACTACAAAGCGTCTCTTCTGCTATACTTGACCTTGAACCTAGCCTTGAGGTTTCCTCAGTGGGAGCCAGGCCCAAGTGGAGATACCAGGCAGAAGCATTAGCAGGTCATCTCTACCTATAGGAGTTGCCAAATGGTGTGCCACCCTTTTTTAATAAATTACTCTGGATTTAGAGAAAGATGTTGAAAGTTTATTTTTCACTTGGTTAGAGTATAATAAATTTAGTTTAATCCTTTATCCAAGTGTGAGCAAACAAAGTTTGCACCTGAAAGTATCTTCAGGACTGGGGTAAGGTGCCCTTAATGCATAACATTAGACATATCTGCAAGGAAATGTGTTTTGCATTATGGGAGATACCAAGATAGGAGTGTTGGTAGCTTGCTCCACCTTTTCAAGGAGTGCCCTGGTGTTGTACCACCTTACTCCAGTCCTGAAGATACTTTCAGGTGCAAACTTTGTTTGCTCACACTTGGATAAAGGATTAAACTAAATTTATTATGGCACTCAAAGAGTTGATAAGTAATTCTTCCCTCCTACATAAAAAATATACAACACTTCATAAACAAAATTAAGAACATTACATTCATCAACAAAAATTTATTAGTGTTTTGATGTTACTGTCCTCTTCGCAAATACTGCAGTCACTGATGCAGTCATTCTCTTACAAGACAAATTTCTTCCCATCATGACCCATTTTTGTCCACATCCTTCAGTCCAGTTATTTCATGCGGCAAAACCATTTTTACCTACAAAAAGAAGGTATACCCACTTCCTTTCCCTTCCCATAGCTAACTTTTATATGGAACATTTGAGCAACAAACTCTAGATTCAGAAACCTTGAAACCAAAAATTTGGTTAATATATGTTGACAACATATTTGCCATTTGGTCCCATGGCCACCAAACTTTAAACAATTTCCTCAACCACCTAAACAAGCAACATAGATGTATTCAATTCACTATTGAAAACAAAAACAATAACATATTTCCTTTTCTGGATACTCTTGTTTCACATCTTCCCTTGGGATGTCTATCCTTTACTTTCTACTGTAACCTCTCACAAATACACACACAGACCAGTACATACAAAGAGGCTCATACCACCACCCTACACAAAAACTAGGTGTTAAAAAAAACATCAGTTTATTCTGACGATGAGTAGACTGTTATGACTCTAAACAATGAATAAAATAATAAGAAAAATTTATAAAAAATGGTTACAACAAGAAATACAATAAATAAAACCGAAAATAAAATTAAAAAAAAAAAAAGATTACTGTAAGGCCATAGCCATTCCTTATATATGAGGATTATCCAAAAGAATAGACAACACACTACAAAAATACAATATTAAAGCCACATTTAAACCACCAATGAAAATAAAAAGTATACTAAATTCTTCTAAAGATCCCTTTCCTTCCCTTGCCCACCCAGGTATATACCAGATCCATTGAACACCTATAACTTACTCTACAAAAAAGAAGAACATAAATCGTACAACAAGTATCTTCTTCATAGTAAAGCAAGTCTTTTTGACCATGCACTTGAAATATTCCACGGGATTGACTGGGAAGTCACCCAGTCCTTACATCAGATGTAGCTTGTACAAATGTAAATTCAAGGAAGTCTGTGGAATGCTTATCAACTAATCAGATCTCAATAAAAATGTTGCCTTGAGTCCCTAGGATTTGAATGGCTCACCTACAACCATAACATCTGGATAAAGAAGAATAACCCACATAGTGAATACCAGAAGAGGAGACATTTAATCGGATAATGACACAGTAACTCTCAAGCAGCAAATAGAAATTTAAAGTAACAGGACTATAAAAAACAAATAACTGCTGATATAATTTTACTAAGATAATTATGCTTTATTTTTTAGTATTATTATTATCTTTTTCCCCACAAGAAGTCAGACTATGGTCAACATTGACCAAGCAGGTATTCTCAGCCAACTGTAGTATGTACCAATGTAGCTTGTAAATCTGTGTATATGTATGTATTCCTGAAGATAACCTTGATATAAAGGTTGAAACATCAAATTTTATTTTAATTAAAGTAAATTATTCACTGTATTGTGTCTCCAAAATTATCCACAATGACTTCTGATTACCATGTAACCCTGAAAGAAAGAATAATTTTAATGTGTTCATAATCCTTGGATTATGAAGTATATTCTCCTCGGAAATTTCTGTCATGAGGAATCCAGTGAATATTCTGTTTACATTTCAAGTTAATAAAGCTTTTAATATCAGCCAGACTATGATGTTCTAATACTTGAGAAGACCAGCTTGTGCAACTTTTTGACTCTTAGGTTAATAACACTGTTTAAATTGTTTCACTGAAATCTCTGATACATTGAGATTTAAGAATCCAAATGTGAAGGCACTGTAAACGTCAGTTAGCCATCTGATGAGAAAGAATGTGTCAGTGTGTTAACAGACATATAGACTACTGACTAAATCCAAAAAAGGAAGAGATTGGTAGGAATTATGGTTGAAGCAACTAAGGCAGCGATTCTCAACTTATGGGGCATGCCCCCTTTGGGGGGATGTGAAATACCTAAAGGGGGGCACAAAGAAAGTGAAGGAAGTGGAAATCAAAGGAAAAACTGAAAAACTACTTATTTAATGAAACTATTTATTGACACAAAAACAATATAAAAACAAAAACATAAAATAGACTCTGAAAATAAAATAATAAAATGTATAAAATCCACTGTATTAAATAAACTAGTTATGCGTATGGGAACATATCAATATTGCAAAATATACCGAGCAACTAATTAAAACTAAACAATAATAATGAATCTAAAATTAATGCCTTCCTTGGGCCTGTGTTGCAGAGCCAAGCTTTTCATGTGATGGTGATACATTTCAAAGTGACACCCTTAGTTCTCTTTCTATATTTAACTGAGATCTATATTTTGTTTTTATGGCATCCACTGCAAAAAACCCAGTTTCAGAAAGATAAGATGTTGGAAATGGCAAAAGTGCACAAAAAGCTCTCGACTTTAGTGTAGAAAATTCATCATCAATCAGACAGCGATTTAGATGGAAAATTTTACTGCTTGACATGAAGTCTATAAATTGTTTCTCTTCTTCAATTGAGAAACCTTCAGGGATAATTTGAAATGGGTTTCTAATCCACTCGTACATTGCCATTATGTTGTCATCGGTTATAAAATAGTTTTAAAATTCTTCATCAACATTGTTAAATGATTTTCAATAGTTGCAAATAAAACTTTGATGTGTTGCTCTTCTGCCTTGTAGGTTTTGATAAATTCATCCACATTCACAAACATTTCTAATTTTTGTTGCTTTATCTTTTTGTTCCGTAACACTAGTTTTTTAAAAAAAAAAAGCATTAACGTTGTCACTCATCTCTAAGATATGCGTATTTTTTCCTTGGAGTTACAGGTTTAATATGTTTAGTTTCTTGAATATGTCCACCAAGTATCTCAATTTCATCACAAATAAGTGGTCTCTAAACTTCTCTGCTTTTTTGTGATTTTCCTCTTCCAAAAAGATGGCTATTTCGTCTCTTAATTCATAAACACATTGTAAACATTTTCCCTGTGATAACCATCTTGTCTTGCAGTAAAATAGTAATGCTGAATTTTATATTAGATATGTTGACGATGTTTTCGTTATCTGGCCACACAGCTGCATACAATTTACTATTGAAATTGAAAAGCAGAACTTGCTCCCTTTCCTGGATACACTGGTCACACATCTTCCCCTAGGCAGTGTATCCTTCACTGTTTACCCAAGCCCAAGCATATTGGCCAAAATTGTGGAAACCTTTGGAAAAAGTGTATTTTTGAGGTTTGCTGGCTCATAACACCACTTGTTTTTGGTGTAATACCATACAATTATATATCAATGGAAAGATAATTTAATCAAGAATGTAATGCAACAACGTTTGTTCAATTATCTGTTTTCTATGAAAAATTATAGCCAAATAACCAGAAAAAAGAAGCACAACTTGCTTAGGTTGATATGAAGTAGCTTTCCTTCATTTGAATATAGCCAATGAGCATGAGTGTTTAGAGAGCCAATCAGGTGTCATCTTGTTTTGGCAATGAGCCAATAAGGTCACAGTAGGATTCAGCTATTGATGTAATGTATTGGAGCTGAGAGGAGGACATTTATCAGTGTGTTATGTGATTGCTATCAAGTTGGTTGGATTTTTTTGTGTTCTTTCATTTAGTGAGCTTGTAAAATGTAATAAAATTAAAGAAATGGCACAAAGAATTGACTGGTCACCCTGAAAGCGATGTAAAATAGTACTATTAAGTGAACAAGGCTACAGTTATGAAGAAATTAGAAGAAAAATTGGTGGAGACTTAACCAAAGGTGGCATTTCTAAATTTTTGAAGAGGTATAAGGAGACTCAGTCACTACAAAACCAGACTGGTAAAGGCAGGAAAAGGTGCACAACAGCAAGTGATGATAGAAGAATTGAAAGACTGTGCCTATGTGACAGAAGAAAACCATCTGGGTGTATATAAGATGAAATGGCGCAATACAATGTGAATGTAGCCAATATTCGTCCAAATTTATATTTAGCCCAAATTTGGAGGAATTTGGTCTAAATGCTAGAATTCCACAAAAAAAGCCATTTTTTATCTCTCAAACAAAGGTTGAAAAGATTAAACTGGGCTAAAACCCATGTTAACTGGACAGCGGAACAATGGGACAGTGTTGAAAAGCCAAACGGCTATTTTTCTGGCGAGGTTGATCAGTTAAGGGGATAAAAATCCCTTATTGTTTTTCAGCCAGTAAGCGAAACTAAGATCGAAAACTACGATCTGAACGTTTCATGCCGACGAACTGTCAGCGTATCCAAGCGTAAGTGACCACTTGGTACTGCCACACCACGGCAACTCGTTGCAAAGAAGGAATTTTTATCCCCTTAACTGATCAACCTCGCCAGAAAAAATAGCCGTTTGGCTTTTCATCTTAGTTATACTATGTTATAACATAATATAGTGACACACTTTTCTGGCAATCGTATAGCAAAAGTATGTAAGTTCTTTTCACTTAAACTCTGATATTCTAGGTCTAGCTACTCACTGATGAGACCTCAAAAAAGGTTGAAACTGGATAGTGACCTCTCCTCATAATGTAAAACAGTACTACATCTCCTAAGCTGTGTGTTTTTGCATTATGAGAAAATATCAAGAACAGTGAGGGATCTTGCTCCACCTTTGCAATGAGTTGCCGTGGTGTGGCACTACCAAGTGGTCACTTACGCTTGGATACGCTGACAGTTCGTCGGCATGAAACGTTCAGATCGTAGTTTTCGATCTTAGTTTCGCTTACTGGCTGAAAAACAATAAGGGATTTTTATCCCCTTAACTGAATGGGACAGTGTTATTTGGAGTGATGAGACCAAAATCTCCCTGTTTGGTAGTGATGGCATAAAATACATAAGGAGAACAATCGGAGAAGATTTGCATCCTGATTGCATTGCACTTACCGTGAAACACCCACTTAGTGTTATGATCGGGGGTTGTATGACATCAAAAGGTGTGGGCAGTATTTGCGTGATTAATGGGAATATAAATGCCCCAAAATACATACAAAATTGAAATACTTGAGCCCAAACTGAAGCTTTCTGCATGTGATCTTTTCCAAGATAATGAAGCATTTATATTTCAACAGCATTCAGCTCCATGTCATGTTGCTGCTGTGTGCAAAAAGTGGTTTCAAGATAATCACATTCCACTGCTGGAATGACCTGGGAATAGCCCAGACCTTAACCCAATCGAAAATCTATGGAGTCGACTAAAGAAACTGTTAGTCAGAAGCAACCCACCAATAAAACCCAGTTAATAGAAGCAGTAATTCAATCTTGGTTTCACGTTATAACAACTGCAGAACAAAAACTTGGTTCACTCCATGGGAAGGCGTTGTAAGGCCGTAATTAACGCTAAAGGTTACCCAACTAAGTATTAACTCACATTGTGAGAATTTTTATATATCTCATTTTTTCTATGCGTTTCACTTTTCTTCTTTATAACTGCTGTTCGAATAAAAAAAAAAATCCATAAAAGTTATTGCATTACATCGGTGGTTCCCAAAGTGGGCGGTACCGCCCCCTGGTGGGCAGTGGGATTACTTAAGGGGGAGGCAAACAGGAAGCAGGGGGGGCGCTGAAGGTGTGCTGCAAAATGCTGAAATGTGCAATAATTAATTGCTGGTGTTTTATTATTATTATTATTGTTTCCAAGACATCTTTCATTGTTTTCCCATGTTGTTGTTTTCCAAAACATTTTTGAGTTTTTTGTTGGTAATTTCTGAAGTGGGTCCTTTTTTACCTTAATAGTACTGAGTGTGTTATAATGTATTTTCCCATATTCGTATTTACTGAACAAAAATGTGAAGTTTTTAGCTACGTAAGTGTTGTGTCACAGCTTGGCAAATTATAGGTTCTGTTATATTGTGAAGATAGAAAGATAAAGATTATTATTTACAAAAACTGCTTTCAAATATGTATGTACGCTTATTTCTGCATCTTCCAGAATAGAAATGGCAGATGCAGATACGTCAAAGAAGAAATGTAGGCAGTATAGCTTTGTAAAATATGGATGCATACCAGTACCAACAAATCAGCAGCTTCCAATTTGTGAAAGGGTCTTCTCTAATGAGGCCATGAAGCCTTCCAGAATAATTGAACATTTCAAAAAGTACATCCTGACAAGGCAAGTAGATCAAGGATTTACTTTCGTTGGAAGTTCCAGATTAGGTAATAAATCCATTTTCCGATACTGAGGTAGTGGGAACCATGGAGAAAGAACTGATTGAGCTACAAAATGACTTTGAACTGAAGCCAAAATTTAAGAAATCTTAAAATCTTATGAAGAGTTTTGGTTGCAGAAAGAGATCTCTGCTCTTTCTGCAAAGATGTTTCAAAGCCGAATAGAGAAACTACAAGAGTTTCATGCCGAATATAGAAACTATAAAAGTTTCGGCGGATGCAAGCATAAGCAAACCTTTCGTGACAGGGGCAACTCGTAGTAAACATGAAGTAAGCTCTGATCACTATCCTTAGTATTTCCCATAATATAAAACACATCTCCTAGTGGACATGTATGATGTTATGCGTGTCCACTAGGAGATGTCTTTTACATTATGGGAAATACTAAGGATAGTGATCACTATTACTCCACTTTTACTACAAGTTGCCCCTGTCATGAAAGGTTTGCTTATGCTTGGATCCACTGAAACTTTTATAGTTTCTATATTCGGCATGAAACACCTGTAGTTTCACTGAAACTCTTGTGGTTTCTCTATTCAGCTTTGAAATAATGTTGGATTCAATATCAACTTAATTTGAATAAGACTCCAGATAACTCAACGTGGAGATTTAAGACGTCTGCTAAGTGATATTAAACCAGAAATAGGAAAACTGGTATTACTCCATGAAGCCCATCCATCACATTAAGGATTTTCAGAACATTCAAGTCAGTAGCTGCTATTGAATAGCCTTATTATACAATGTTTTATTAGATTTTAATGTAAAGTTGTTATTAAAGTTAAATGTTTTTTTTTTGGATTTAAAATAAATTTAAATAATAAATTAATAATTTGTTTTTAAAATGTTATTACCGTTCTTTGTGGGTTGTGTTAATCGCTTTTCTGAATGTAGGGTAGGCTCAGGTAAGATGGGGGGGGAGTTTATGGATTCGAGGGGGGCGGTGGCCGAAAAAGTTTGGGAACCTATGCATTACATTCTTGATTAAATTATCTTTCCATTGATATATAATTTTGTGGTGTTACTCTAAAAAAAGGGGTATTATGAGCCATCAAACCTCAGAAATACACTTTTTCCAAAAGGTTTCCACAATTTTGGGCACTAGTGTATGCATGCTAACTCATATCACCACCCTTCACAAAAAGTTGGAGTCATTAACACCCTCATAAGCAGAGCTATAACAATTTGCTCTAATGAACAAGCTCTTAAACAAGAATCAAAAATTATTAGCAATACATTTATAAATAATGACTATAGCAAAAATACTGTTAATAAAGTTATTCATAAAACTTCATCAAAAAATAATATAGACTACAGTAAAACCATAACTATCCCATGCATTAAAGGGTTATTAGAAAAAATTAATAGAATCTTACACCACTATAATCTTAATGCCACTTTTAAACCACTTTTAAAATTAAAAGACATATTCAACTCCTCTCCACTCCCCCTCTTTGGCACACCCTGGAGTTTATTGCATCTGTAACCTACCTTATGTTGGGGAAACTGGAGTACAATTCCTATCCATAAAAAAGAGCACAAATGACACATTAAATTTAACAATTTTGGTGAAGCAGGCTTCTCAGATCAGACTCTTAACACCCTACACCAAATTGATTGGAAAAGTACTTGCTCATTAGATCATACAAAAACCTGGTATTAATGGAAATTTAAAGAAGCCTGTGAAATTTTGATTAACCATCCTAATCTTAATAATAACGGTAGCATAAAAATCCCAAAAATTTGGATGGCACACATTCAGCCCACTTAGTTTCCAGCAAACCCTGACTTCAGGACTCGAAGCAATTTTTCAGCTTTTATTGGCCATTATTCATACCAGTTGGTTGTAATTTATATGTATACTTATATAAGTCATTTTATTTATTTTATTTATTAAATTTTTAAAAAAAATTTTTGTGAACATGTTACTCTACAGTTTAATTTAATTTTGTAACTTAATAGATAATAATAATAACAGGACTAGTGTAGTGAGGTTTTTTTTTCCCTTACCAGAGGTCAGGCCAATTGTTGTAAAGGTTAGTCAGTAACTTTATTATACCATGTAGATTGTAGTGCAGCTTGTTTCTTTGCATATTATTATTATTACTGTTATTAATTAGTGACATCTCCAGGGAGTTCAACGAATCATTGAGGGAGGCACCTACTCAACAACTCTCCATCTTCACCATTCCACCAATCTTCATCATCTACACCAATACCACTAGTATTTTCACAGACAATCACGAACATCCATGCCCACAGCGGGATTCGAACCCGCAACCTATTGGCTGGAGAGCGGATATGCTAACCACTCATCCAACCAGGATAGCATAAACAGGGTGGTTCAAAATTCTACATACAAACTTTGAGGGGAGGTAGAGAACATCAAAATCAACCATATTCACATAGGAAAGGCATGACTGGAAGGTACTAACAGGGACACAAAGATACAGAAATAACATAAGGCAGTAAGTAGTGTAAAAAACTTTATTAGGCGTAACTGAACAGTTCAATAGTAGTTGGATACATGATATGTAATAAATTTAGTTTAATCCTTTATCCAAGTGTGAGCAAACAAAGTTTGCCCCTGAAAGTATCTTCAGGACTGGGTTAAGGTGGTACACACCAGGGCAACTCGTTGCAAAGGTGGAGCAAGCTACCAACACTCCTATCCTAGTATCTCCTATAATGCAAAACACATCTCCTTGCGGATATGTCTATTGTTATGCATTAAGGGAAGGGCCACTACCCAGACCGGTTTCGACCTTTATTGAGGTCTCTTCAGTGGGAGCCAGGCCCAAGTCGAGATATCAGGCCGAAGCATTTGCAGGTCATCTCCACCTATAGGAATTGCCAATTGGTGTGCCACCCTTTTTTAATAAATTACTCTGGATTTAGAGAAAGATGTTGAAAGTTTATTTTCCACTTGGTTAGAGTATAATAAATTTAGTTTAATCCTTTATCCAAGTGTGAGCAAACAAAGTTTGCCCCTGAAAGTATCTTCAGGACTGGGTTAAGGTGGTACACACCAGGGCAACTCGTTGCAAAGGTGGAGCAAGCTACCAACACTCCTATCCTAGTATCTCCTATAATGCAAAACACATCTCCTTGCGGATATGTCTATTGTTATGCATTAAGGGAAAGGCCACTACCCAGACCGGTTTCGACCTTTATTGAGGTCTCTTCAGTGGGAGCCAGGCCCAAGTCGAGATATCAGGCCGAAGCATTTGCAGGTCATCTCCACCTATTAAAAAAGGGTGGCACACCAATTGGCAATTCCTATAGGTGGAGATGACCTGCAAATGCTTCGGCCTGATATCTCGACTTGGGCCTGGCTCCCACTGAAGAGACCTCAATAAAGGTCGAAACCGGTCTGGGTAGTGGCCCTTCCCTTAATGCATAACAATAGACATATCCGCAAGGAGATGTGTTTTGCATTATAGGAGATACTAGGATAGGAGTGTTGGTAGCTTGCTCCACCTTTGCAACGAGTTGCCCTGGTGTGTACCACCTTAACCCAGTCCTGAAGATACTTTCAGGGGCAAACTTTGTTTGCTCACACTTGGATAAAGGATTAAACTAAATTTATTATACTCTAACCAAGTGGAAAATAAACTTTCAACATCTTTCTCTAAATCCAGAGTAATTTATTAAAAAAGGGTGGCACACCAATTGGCAATTCCTATAGGTGGAGATGACCTGCAAATGCTTCGGCCTGATATCTCGACTTGGGCCTGGCTCCCACTGAAGAGACCTCAATAAAGGTCGAAACCGGTCTGGGTAGTGGCCCTTCCCTTAATGCATAACAATAGACATATCTGCAAGGAGATGTGTTTTGCATTATAGGAGATACTAGGATAGGAGTGTTGGTAGCTTGCTCCACCTTTGCAACGAGTTGCCCTGGTGTGTACCACCTTAACCCAGTCCTGAAGATACTTTCAGGGGCAAACTTTGTTTGCTCACACTTGGATAAAGGATTAAACTAAATTTATTATACTCTAACCAAGTGGAAAATAAACTTTCATACATGATATGGTAAACAAGGTGCATGTCTGCTATCTCAGCATTCGTAAAACGATGCATGTTCTTCATACGACGTCGAAAGCTTGAATGAGGAAGCCCCAAATTGCTCACCTGGAGTGCTGGCGAACAGCACACCTATCACTTTTGGGTGATGTTTTCGGTCATGCTTTCCTATGTGAATATGTGATTTTGATGTTCTCTACCTCCCCTCAAACTTTGTACATGGAATTTTGAACCACCCTGTATATATGTGTATACTCTAGCTCACCTTAATGTGAAGGTTGAAACGTCAAGTGTTTATTTTGGTTTATATTAAACTAAAGTTTTACTCTAACACAGTAGTTGTTTCTGATCACTGTGTATGCATGAAAGAAAAGACAGATAGATAGAGAAAAGGCCTCAGCTCTTTTATATCATCATATAGTCAAAGGCTATCAGTTTTCCTTTTTCACCAGTCTCATGCAGATGAACAACCAAAGGACCAATTGAAACTAAAGCACAAAGATGACTGATACTCAGGTGATTAGCCTTATCTGACTTAATCATCTTGAGTTTTCTTTCTCTATCTGGTATTTCTTGCTAGTCATCGCATTTGACCACACTGAATTGAGAGGATGGAACTATTTTTATTGAGGTCTTATCAGTGGGAGCCAGACCCAGAAGTGATACTAATGAAGTTGAAGTAATGCAGAAGTTATATTTCCATATAAAAGTAGTCAAAAGGGGTCACACCTTATTACTAAAATACTCTATACTCTGGATTATAGATAGATGATGAAAGATTTTTCACTTGGTTATACTATAAATTAAAGATGCCAAGAAATTATATTCTTGGGTTCATTCTTTATCCAAGTGCATGCAAACAAAGTTTGTGCATGAAGTAACTTCAACCTTAGCATCTGGATCTGGCTCCCACTGATGAGACCTCAATAAAGGCCGGAACTGGTCTGGGTAGTGGCTCTTCCCATAATGCATAGCATTATATATGTACGTAAGGATATATGCATTGCATTATGGGACACTAAGGCAAGTGATGTGAAGTCATTAGCTTCTATATACGAACCTAGTAGCCTGTTGTGAAGTTACTTCACATGTAAACTTTGTTTGCTTACACTTGGATAAAGGATTAAACCAAGAATATAATTTCTTGGCATCTTTAATTTATAGCATAACCAAGTGAAAAAACTTTCAACATGTCCTAGCAATGTTTCAGCTATTTGTTACACACCACCCGTCATTTTTACTTCTCATTAAGCCTAGAATGTTCTATTTTCAATTTGCTAGTATGTCAGTACTACAAAATACAAGAATATTATTTTAATGATTTTATTTGAATATATAAAAGAATCAATGATATTTGTGAAGAATCTGTATGTGATAGAAAAAATTAGTTGCCATTTTGCTTCTTTCCAGATTCTTAAAGCTGTGCATTCCTGTGTAATATTTGAATTAAATTTTGACATTATTGAGTAATGTATTTTTAATTTCAGTGTTTAACCAGAAGTATTTGACAAGGAGGGTTATATTTGAATTTCTTCATGAAGTATTATCTGCATCTGTTACTACTTCACATAGCATCAATAGTGCTGTTTTCTTCTCTATAACACTTTTGCATCAGAACAGTAAGTATTAACTGATTAAAACCTGAACTTATATCAAGGGGAAATATTTAATAGTTTATTTTTAATGTCTTAAATAGCATGTGAATAGTGAATAAAATTATGGATACTACAACCATGAATTAAAGTAATTAAAGAATAATTACTTTAATTTCCCTACTTTTTGACCTTCATATTAAGATCATTAATATATATATATATGGCGAAAGCTATATTATATTTCAAACGGTATGCCAAAGTGACAATAATTTGATCAACCATTATTCTTCTGGAATGACATCTAGTGGGAAAAAAAATTACTTTTAATAAGTAGCAACATGAATTTGTGATGACCTAATCAATAATTTAATATCAGTATTAAGGCTAAGATCCTGGATTAATAGTTGCAGTTATAATTTAAAATGAACTCTTAAACCAACAGGTTATGTGGGTAGAATATGGGCCATCCATATTCTTGGGATTTTTAAAAATCCTAAAAATATGGGATTTTATAAATGTTATAAATGGATATGTATATGTGTTTTATTCCACTAGAATTCAGGCCAGTAGAATAATAGTTGATCAAATTATTGTCACTTTAGCATACTGTTTGAAATGCAATCTAGCTTGTCTCTGTGTATGTATATACAGGGTGTTCGGGATAAATTTGACATATTTATAATTAATTATATTTTTCCGTAAGTTACATGTATTAACACACACTTCTCTTCATTTAAAAGTTTGGACCCTTCTTCATTCATATACAAGATGTCAGAAAGGATGGATAGCTGGAACCCACCTGAATCATGGAAGAGAATAACTTGTATCATGATGATTCGTGCCCGCCATCAAAATAAGGATATTACGACTGCTGCCCAATGCTCCCTGAATACAGTAAAAACAATCAGGCATGAACTAGAGACTTGCAATGGTGACTACGAGGATGTAGCAAGAAGAAAGATCCCTAGCAGACGATCTGATTGCGTTCGTACAGCAGAATTCCTCGCAAATCTGCAGGAACAGGTGTTGAAGAACCCTGGCATTGGAATTCGGGCTTTGTTCGTGGAGTTGCTAACTGTAGTCAAGCCCTGGATAACAAGGGTAGCCAATGGTAGGCCGTATGTATGGCAGCAGGATTCGGCCCCTTGCCACACCTCTGGGAAAAGTCAAAAATGGTTGTCTGAAAATTTCTACGACTTCACCAGTCCAAATGTTTGGCCTCCAAACTCCCCAGACCTTAACCCCATGGATTATTTTGTATGGGGCGCAGTTGAAAAAGACACCAATCGCACTTCCAGTAATACAAAAGCCCAGTTAATGGATAAAATTAAAACAGTTTTTGCGGCCCTTCCCAGGGAGACTGTAGCATCAGCTTGTTCGAGGTTCCGAAGCAGAATTGAAGCTGTGATCGATGCTAATGGTGGTTATTTTGAGTAAATCTTGTTGATAGTATTGTAATTAACTCTGCCTGTAATGTTTTTTTGTCAATTCATTAAATTTAATAGATACAAAGAAGATTTTCTTTTTCCTTACGAAACTGTCAACTGACCAAATACTACAACAGATTTGTAGTCTTTTAAATATAGTGACCATTAAATTATTTACGGAATTTACAACGTATACTGGAATATTAATTAAAAGAAACTTTAATAAATACCTCTTATATTTCGGCGATATCACATTGCCATCTTCATGGGAAAACATACAACAATGACACGTGCATGCAGGCACTACAAAAAGCAAATGAAGCAGAAGAGAGAAAACTACTGTTGTTCCTAAAGTCCTAAAGGTGCCTCCTAGCGGGCTACATTGGGTTGTCTTGGCTGTTGGGCTGAAGTTCTCAAGATGCAAGGTTCCCAAATTTGGGAAGAGAAGAAGAAGAGAGAACCCTGACATACAAATTAGCCAAACAATTAGCCAAAGCACTCACACACTATACTGGCAATACACCATCACACATAAAAAACTCAGCCCACTTCAAAGCCAGTATAGAAAACCTCTCACTCCAACATACTGACATAATGGTCAGTTTTGACGTCTCCTCCCTATTCACAAATGTTCCACTCAAGGAAACCTTAGAGCTCATCCAAGCCAAATTTCCTCCCAATATTCAGCCCTATTTTAGTTCACAATGAACTCAGAGGGGACAGCCATGGGTTCACTCTCTCTCCCCACCCCTGACCAACTTCTTTATGGAGACTTTTGAAGAGAAAGCCTTAAACTCAGCCCCACAAAAACCCACTGTTTGGCTTCGCTACATTGATGATGTGTTCGCTATTTGGCCACATGGCTCAGATACACTCCACTCCTTCTTAACACACTTAAACAACCAACACCCCAGAATCCAGTTCACCTTGGAAAAAGAGGAAAACAACAGTCTCCCTTTCCTAGACACTAATCACTCGCCAGCCTGATGAATCCGTGGTTTACTCAGAAAACCTACCCATACAGGCAGATACATTCACCAGCAATCCCCTCCCCTTCCTCACAACAATATGGGGTTATAAAAACACTGTATAACAGGGCAAAATTAATCTGTTCAGATGACAATGCCCTAACCACTGAAGTAAACCACATCCTTAACACTTTCTTAGCCAATGGCTACAACCCCCAAAAAATCCAAAAAATATTAAAACCATTTACCCCCCCCCCCCCATCCCCTTTCATAACAAAGATTACACTAAATCTCACCATTCCCTATATCAGGGGCACCTCTGAAAAGTTAATCAAAATCTTTAAAAAAAAAAATGACCTGACTTCTTGTTACAAACCATATAAAAAATTGTCATCCCTTATCCACTCCACCAAAGACCAACCACTTCCCCTAGACCTACCTGGGGTATACCAGGTCCCATGCAGCTGTAAACTGTCCTACTTTGGCCAAACAGGCAGGACAGCAAATGTCAGGATTTCGGAACACAAAGACTACATCCGGTTTCACCAGTACAGCCGCTCTGGGCTTGCAGACCAAGCTCTGGATACCCGTCACAGAATGCTTTGGAAGAAAGCCATGTTAATACACCGCAGCAAATTTAAATATGAAAGATTGTTTATGGAATGAGCCTCAGCCCTAAAAAACTTTCCAAACCTCAAGAAATTTGGGTGCACGAGACTGCCCCAAATTTGGAAAGCTTGCATCTTGAGAACTTCAGCCCAACAGCCAAGACAACCCAATATAGCCCACTAGGGAGCACCTTTAGAACTCTAGGAACAACAGTAGTTTTCTCTCTTCAACTTCATTTGCTTTTTGTAGTATTCAGGAACATACAACAATGACACGTGCATGTAGTGCCTACATGCACGTGTCATTGTTGTATGTTCCCATGAAGATGGTAACGTGACATTGCTGAAATATAGGAGGTATTTATTAAAGTTTCTTTTAATTAATATTCCAGTATACGTTGTAAATTCCTTAAATAATTTAATTGTCATGTGTTACCAGTGTATAAGCCTATCTGCAAGAATTTGAAATATAGTGCTGGAGAATATTAAAAAAAAAACTGAGCTAGCACGGACACGTGCGAGAGCGAGAGACAAAGCAGGAAAGAGACATTCTCAATCCTCATTAGATGAAAAGATTATTACAAATGGGACACATATAAGACATGATTCTCTACTTTTGACCATAATTGAGGAAAAAACTAAAGAGAATAATAATGATGCCCATGACGAAGAAGAAGATGATGAACATTTATGTGTTTCAGAAAGGAATTACCATGAGTAGCGTATTTAAATAATTATAATACTAGAATTAACTCACGTGAAATATTATTTATTAATATAATTTTTGCCTCAGTATCACAGGCATCTTCAGTACAAAGCTTTTAGAACAATAACTGACAATTCCAAAAGCGTCACCTAAGAAAGATAACTTTGTAAGACGCCTGTGTAAGATAACTAAAAAAGGTCATTAAATTTTCTAACTTATTAAAAAATTATAAAAATAATAAAATAAATTAAAATAAAATAAAAAATAAATAAATAGAAACAATTAATTAAATAATATATGCATATATTATATATATATTATATATATATATATATGTGTGTGTGTATGTGTGTGTGTGTTAAAGATACCAAGCTATTTTAAACCTGGTTTTACTCCATTTCCCAAGTAAGCAAACAGACAAATAAGTCAAGTTTGCACCTGCACATAATGCAAGTCTAGCTCACCCTGCAGGTAGTGCAAGACCAAGATAACTCATGGTAAAAGTAGAATAAGCTCTGATCACTAATCTTAATATTTACCCATAACACAAAGCACATCTCCTGGAGGAGATGTATGATGCTTTGTATTAAAGGCAAGGGGCCACTACCCAGACTGATTTCGACCTTTATTGAGGTCTCATCAGTGGGATCCAGGCTAGAAATATCAGGATTTTAGTAATACAGAGCTTATAAGTATTTTACCAGAACAAGTTACCATAAGGTGTTTTAACCTTATTAAATAAAAATCTCAGGAGGAGATATAAATGTAGAAAGTATTTTACCTTGGGTATATTAAATGTTAAAGATACCAAGCTATTTTAAACCTGGTTTTACTCCATTTCCCAAGTAAGCAAACAGACAAATAAGTCAAGTTTGTGCCTGCACATAATGCAAGTCTAGCTGACCCTGCAGGTAGTGCAAGACTTTTACCATGAGTTATCTTGGTCTTGCACTACCTGCAGGGTCCGTATAAATGTAGTTCCGTATAAACCCCTTCTTAAGAGAGAAATCCACAAATTTTGCAACCTCCCAAGTCAATACCACATGATCACTCTCACCAATTGGAGGTAACAAGGACACCTTACTTATGCATATGTCCTCTGAACCAATGACCAGGTCCAACACACTCACACCACAATTCCCTTCAGTTATGTGCTGTTTCAAGTAATTATCTCTTAGAAGGTTTATGAATTCCATTTCCTTTTTGCCATGTGATAATTTCATCCTTCCAATTTATATGACTATAATTAAAATCCCCCATAATAATCACTAACCCTGCATTCATTGCACTAATTTACTGATGCATGAATTCAATATCACCCCCCCCCCCCGTATCCCCTGGCCTATAGCAGCAACCAACTGTATATTTGGTTGCATTGTTCACTATTTCACACCAGACTGCTTCAAAAGAACTACGAAATTTTGGTGAAGAAGTTTTAAAATGATATTAATAATTCTGCTGTGGCTAGATGAAGTTTAATGAAATTTTATAGTTATGATCAATATTGAAATTTTGCAGTTTTGATTTCAGTCTGATCATTGTTGTTGTGAAAAAATTAGGTAGAACGAACTCTTTTTATCTAGAGATAAATCACTATATACACAACAATGTAGTAGGTATGCTTCCAGACTAATGTAAAGAAATAACAAAATAATTATAATGCCTCACTGACTACCTGTATATGTTGTCTACATCTTGTGTGACATTAGGTATTCTTACCAAACACTTTAAAAGAATAGTTTCAAGAAAATTAATCTTTTGATGAATTATTAAAGAATTCATCGAAAAATTATCAGTGCATTATTTTTTTGATCAATTGCATTTGCAACAAATTGTCGTGCAATGAACTGTCATTCCACCAATTGTTTACACAATAAATTGCTTTTTCGATAAATTGCCATTCTTTAAATTGTTCGATTAATTATTTATTTGATGAATTGCCTTTTCGATGAATTATCGTTGAGTGAATTGCCATTTGATAAACTTTCTTTCAATGAATATTGATGGAACCAACTATATTAATATCATCGTCATCCCATACACCCCCCCCCCCCTTCTTATCCTCAAAGAGAGGGTACAAGATACTGTGAATGGTAATAAATGTTAATGTTTACATTATTATTAAATTCCTATCAACAGTCTTCTTCCAGTATTGTTAGATCTTATATTTTGGTCTTCAAGGGCACTTTTGACTATATCAACCCACCTAAATCTTTGTTTTCCTCTTCCTCAGTCTTTTTCTTGCTGTCTTGGCATAAGAGTTAGAGAGTTTGTTAACCTTTCCTCTTCTTTTTTAGCATACCACCTTAGTTTAGTGCTGGTCACACATTCTTGAATGCTAATAATGTCATATCCCTTCCTAATATCTTCATTTTTAAAATGATGTTGCCATTGATGCCATTTGCTCTCATAATTTTTCTCAAAAACTCATGTCTGCCATCTCTAATCTTTGATCAACTGTTTCATTTTCAATCCATCTCAAAGAGTTTGGTGTTTTGACTAATTTCTCTCAATATAATTTTATTTATTGTCAACTGAATAAAATTATTCAGTCATTTTTATCCATATTTAACTTGCCACTCAGAATGCAGTTGAATCTTTCTATGTTCCTGCCTATATTTTGGTCTTTTTATTGCTGATTTTCATGCCGTATTTGTGACAAATGTTATTCAATTTAATTTAGAAATTCTGCAAATGTGTACTGGATTCATTTAAAAATATAACACGGATTAATTTAAGAATATAACATTATTTGCATGAAGTAAGGAGTTGAGAATCTCCAGTTTTAATATCAGGTTTAATGTCACTTTCCTACATGATGATCAGTAGAGATATTGTGCACTCTTGTCTCACACCTGATTTTGCATCAACTAATCTTCCTGTGCCTCCTTCAAATTCTAACTGCTAATTTAGAACTTAAATGATGACTATATATTGCACTGTATAATGTCCCATTAACACAATATAATTGTAGAATTTTGAACAGCTTGTGACTATGTCATACGCTTTTAGACTACAGAACTTAAATACAAGGTCCTTGTTATATTGAAATAGTTTCTCAAGGATCTTAAAATGAATTTCTGATCCTGGAAACCCTTATTTGGTCTGACACCAGTTTGTTTTTCTCAGAGTTTCTCTTCCACAATTTCTCTTAGTCTCTTTTAAAGTATGTGGATATACATTTTATCTAGAAGAACTCTATAATTCTCATATTCAGTTTTCTCTGTTTTTATACCTGGGTACTATAAGAACTCTACTCTAGTCATCCAGAATTCACTCTTCAACTGTATGCTTTCTGAATTATGCAGTGCAACTTTTATACCTCAATATTTAACATTTCTAATCCTGAACACCCTTACCTTGAATATCATCCATTCCAGCTGTTTTTTTTTTTTTTACATTCTAGTGTCTGATGGCTTTTTTCCTGCTTCAAATACTCACATCATGTATTGATTGCATTCCTCTGGAATATCTTCTACTGCTGTTTTGTTGCTTCCAATTTCATTTAAATGTCTTTCAAAGTAAATACATTGATATCCAGAATATTTTTATCATCAGTTTTTATACTGATCCTTATAATTTATTTTAAAGTACTCTTCCTACTTTTGGTTTTGAACAGCCTCAAGAATATTTTACCACTTTTGTGATATTTATCTTCTATATTGTTACCTAAGCCTTCTGATTACTTATATTTTGCCACTTTTGCACACAGCTTAGCTATCCTACATTTATTATTATTATTATTATTATTATTATTATTATTATTATTATCCAAGACCACATGGAGTCAAAGACTCATCTAGGAGGTCCTTTTATCAAAAACACACAGCTCATCATACCGTGCTTTAAACACACTCCAATTCTCTTCAGACACCACACTCTCAGGCAAGGCATTCCAATCATTCATAACTCTGCATGAAAAAAAAAAACCTGCTTCTCACTCCCCAACTCACACCCTTCTTATACAGTTTCTAGGAATGACCTCTAGTTCTTCCCTGATCTCCCACTATTTTCTGTAGAACCTCTCTAGCATTGATCCTATAACAACCCCTTAATAACTTGTAGGTTTCTATCATATCTCTCCTCCTGTCCACCAGACTCTGCAAGTTGCATCTTCTCGATCTTTCCTCATACTTGACATTCCAGAGGTCAGAAACTACCTTAGTCAGTCGCTTCTGAAACCTCTCCAACATCTCTTCATCCTTCTGAAAACCAGGTGACCAAATCTGGGCACAATAGTTCATGTATGGCCTAATCAAAGCCTTATACAATGGAACAAGAATCTACCTACTTCTACAAGTCAGTGTCCTCTGCATCATTCCCAGAAGCCTTTGTGTTGTCTTCACAATTTTGGCTATGTGTCCCCTAAATTTCAGATCCTTATCCACTATCACCCCCAGATCTCTTATTTCCTCTACCTCTGACAATATATCCTCACCGAGCGTAAATTCTGCATCCCATTTTTGTTTTCCAAATTTCCAAAAGAAAAGAGTGAGAGAGTTAGGATGGTGAGTCTGTTGCCATGGCATGACAGTGAAGAGTATAGAAGGAGGGCCATAATTGCTAATGACTTTATGCATGAATTATGTTTGATGAGTGGTGTGGAATTTGTGGATGTGTGGAATGAGTTCGATGGGCGAAAGGATTTATATAAAATGGATGGATTACATCTGAATGGATTTGGTGTGCGGAGACTTGAAAAGGTGTTGTTGAATGTGGTGGAAGCGAAGTTACAGAACCAGGGAAACTAGAGTTATTAAGGTGGGGGGGAAGTACATTTGCAGATTTTAGGGAGACAGTTGAGTGTGTGAATGTGTGTAATATGCCCAAGCGAGTAGGAAAGACCACGAATCAGAATGGGATAGTTAGTAAAAGGCATCAAAATAGGGATGGGACAAATTGGCTTCTTCAATTCATGTATACAAATGCCAGAAGTATTAGGAACAAGAGGGAAGAATTTTTGGCCTTGGTTGGCACTTCCAGACCACAAGTTATTGGCATTAGTGAAACATGGCTGACAGATGATGACATAGCTAGTGGGATTGAACGTGAGGGGTATGGTGTGTTCAGGAGTGACAGGGAAAATAAAATGGGGGGAGGAGTGTTATTGATGATAGCTGATAAGCTACAGCCAAGAAGAATACAAGTGGAACCGCAGGATAGAGAAAAGAGCACATTTGAGGCTATTTGGTGTGAGATTGAAATTAGCAGAACTAAATTTATAGTTGGGTGCTGCTATAGACCAGGTGATGAAATAGATGATGGAGATAGTATGCATAAGCAAATAGAAGAAATGAGTGGAAGGAGGGTAATTATTATGGGAGATTTCAACTATGGTAACATTGATTGGAAGGAGGAGAAGACACATGGGAGGAAGGAATTGGATTTTATGCGGTTATTAAGGGATAACTATCTGCGACAGCATGTAATGGAAAATACAAGGGGTCAGAGAGTGCTTGACTTGGTAATTGCATCTGAGAATTTGACTGTAACGAATATGACCATGTTGCCACCAATTGGTGAGAGTGATCATAGAGTCTTGACTTGGGAGGTGGCTAAAGGTGTGGATTTTACAATTAAGATGGGGTACATGTGGAATTATCGGGTTGGTAAGTATGACAAGCTTAGGCGATTGATTGGTTCAGTGCCATGGCATGTACAACTGCAAGGGCTAGAAGTTGATAGTGCATGGGAGGCAGTAAAGAAGTGTTCGCATGAAGCATTGGCTGACTGTATACCTAGAGTCTGAATAATAAATCAAGTAGGGGTTAAATGGATGAATAACACCATTAAGCTTGAGCTGCAAAAAAGAAACTATGGAAGGAATTCAAGGAGAAAGGTGACCTGCAGGCACATGAACGGTATAAAGTGCAGGCCAGAAGGGTAATGAGTGTAGTAAGAAAAGCAAAAAAGGATTATGAAAGAACATTGGCCATGCACGCTAAAAAGAATCCTAAAAAGTTTTTTTCGATATGTTGCAAGTAAAAGAAAAAAATGTATATGGCAGAATGATTTTAAAGAATGCCGATGGTAGGGAGGTAACCGAATCAGCTGATATAGTTGAATTACTGAGCGAGCACTTTGCAAGAATATATCTTCCAGGTGGTGACATTGCAGAAATTAATGAACCACTAGATTATAAGGGAATTGTGGTGAATGAAGTGGAGGTGAGTAGTCAATTGCAAAACCTCAATGTCAATACATCTGTGGGATTGGATGGTATACCAGCTCATGTCATACGTGAAGCGGCTAAAGAATTGTCAGTACCCTTTACCATTTTGTGTAATTTGAGACTCGGGTCTGGGTTAGTCCCGAGGGGCTGGAAAGAGAGGAAAATAGTTCCACTGCATAAAGGAGGTTCCAAGACTGCTGTTGTAAATTACCGACCGATTAGCATATCAGCAATCGTTGTCAAGGTCTTAGAGAAATTAGTCAACAGAAGAATACAGGGCTGGATAGATGAAAATGGGATACTGTATGGGGGGGGACAACATGGTTTTTTGAAAGGTAGATCATGCCTCAGTAACTTGCTCACGTTTTATAACACAGTGACGGCTGAACTGGATAAAGGTAATGGGTTTACAGTGATTCTACTGGACCTTGCCAAGGCCTTTGACAGGATACCACATGTTACTCTAATCAGTAAATTGGAGCAGATGGGGATGGATAGGAGGGTGGTTGATGGAGAGATACCAGGGAGTGGTTTATTCAGGAGTGGAGTCCAAAAGACGGCTTGTGACTAGTGGTGTGCCGCAGGGTTCTGTTGTTGGACCACTACTTTTCAATTTGTTCATTAACGATATACGAAATGATCTGAGAGGAATTGTTCACTTGTTTGCTGATGATGGAAAGTTGGGTAGAGCAATTGTGAGTGCACAGGATGTCAAAATTTTGCAGGATAGTTTGGACAACTGGGCTATGGAAAATGGATGTCAATTTAATGTGGCAAAGTGTAAGGTTATGCATTTCACAGTGAACAGATTAGCAGCAGTATATCACATTGGTAGAACCATACTCCAGGAGATTGATGAGGCCAGGGATTTGGGAGTGTTGGTGGATAGGGAGTTGAAGTTTAGGGGGCACATTGCAAAAGTGGCCAAAACAGCTCATCAAATCACTTGGTTGCTGAAAAATACTTTAACAAGCAGAGACAAACAAGTTATTATTCCTCTATATCGAGCCTTGATAAGACCCCATCTGGACTACTGTGCCCAGATATGGGTGCCAGGGTTTCTTCTTGATGGGGAGGAGGTGGAGAGGATCCAGAGATGAGTGACTAAGATGATAGCAGGTCTGTGGAATGAACCTTATGAGAACAGGTTGAAGATTTGTGGGTTGCAAAAATTGGTTGATAGGCGGAAAAGGGGTGATATGATTGAGACATTGAAATTACTGAAGGGTTTCTATAGGATTAATCCAGAAAATATTTTTGAGAATAGGATTGGTGATGGGAGGACTAGGGGCCATACATGGATGCTGGGCAAGAGTGTGGTTAGCAGGGGTGTTAGAACTATGTTTTTTACTTGGAGAATGGTGAATGAGTGGAATAAGCTGCCATAGTCTGTTGTGGGTGCTATGGCCGTGAATGAGTTCAAGGCAAGGTATGATAGATACTGTGTGAATGTCGAATAGTTGCTCTTGACATGATGTTAGGGCCTCCCTCGATGAGTCTGTCAACTTCTTGGAGTTGCCCGAGATAATAATAATAATAATAATAATAATAAAATTTTAAAACCTTACATTTTGCAACATTGAACTCACATCCCCATTTCCGTGCCCAATCACTCAATTTATTCAAGTCTTCTTATAAGGCCACAACATCTTCTCTACTCTTCACAGTTCTTCCCAACTTTGAATAATCTGCAAACAACTGAATATCTCCGTTCAAATCTTTGCAAATATCATTAATATACAAGTTAAACAGTAATAGCCCTAAAACAGACTCCTGAGGCACTCCACTAGTGAATTTCCTTTTCCTGGATATCGCTCCCCCATATACAACTTATTGATACCTATCAGATAGCCAGTCTCCAATTCAATGCACGAATCTAATATCCAACCCCATCCACTCCAGTTTGATTATCAACTTATCATGCGGTAATCTATCAAAAGCCTTTGCAAAATCTAAGTATATTACTGTGTATCCTTCTCTTCTGTCCATGGAAGCAATCACCTTATTGTAATAAGTAAGTAGATTACTAAAACATGACCTCCCTTTAGCAAATCCATGCTGTCCATGAAGGATAATACTATTGTTGTCAACCCAATACTTGCTCTTAGTTCTTACAAGCTGATCCAACAACTTAACTACAACACCTGTACACACAGATTGGCCTATAAATTTACAGATAAGCTTAGGTGTTGACAGTTATTCAAAACTTAAAGTTTTTACCGGTATTAATCACACCAAACAGTTAATCAAAAGATGTTTTATTAACTGCTTATATTTTGTTGAATTTCAAATTAGCATCATCAGGGCACAACATACTTGTACACGTAACAGTGAGTAAGTAAAACAATAAAATTGCAGTGTACAAAAGATCTCAAGTCCTATTTATGGTGCCCTCTAATGTTGAGGGAAAAAAATCATTACAGCTATGTGGGAGTTGCTCTTAGGATGACAGTCTCCCAGTTTTTGGAAAATTAATGCAACCATACTTGTTCAGGTTAGGAGAATTCTTCAAAACCATTCCTGACAAAAAAAGAAAACAAGTGTGCTATTTTGGAGTGGTGACAGATCTGAAAGATTATTTTTTGTTAGGAATGGTTTTGAAGAATTCTAACCTAAACAAGTATGGTTGCATTAATTTGCCAAAAACTGGGAGACTGTTATCCTATGAGCAACTCCCACATAGCTGTAATGATTTTTTTTTAATCCCCCCCCCAACATTAGAAGATGCCATAAATAGGACTTTAGATCTTTTGTACACTGCAATTTTATTGTTTTACTTACTCATTGTTGCATGTGCAAGTGTGTTGTGCTCTGATGATGCTGATTTGAAATTCAGCAAAATATAAGCAGTTAATAAAACATTTTTTGATTAAATTGTTTGGTGTTGTTAATACCATTAAAAACTTAAGTTATGAAGATAGGCCTATAGTTTTATGCTTGAGTTCTATCACCTCCTTTATGAACTTGACCGAGTGCAAGATTCGTATTAAAAAAAAAAAATATGTCAAGGCCGGCATCAACTCCTTGGCACATTCCTTCAGCATACGTGGTGATATATTATCAAGTCCCACAGCCTTATGTACATCTAGTTTGTTCAACTCCCCATACACCTCTTGCTCACTTACAGTCATTCTCTCTTCCCTATCATCAACTGTTCTCAATCTCTCCATGAAGTCACATTGACAAGATTGAAAGACCTTTATGATTGCTCATTAAGTATCTTCATCACACCTTCTGCAACAGCTGTCTTTATACCATTTTCTCCAATCATTGTCATCCTTCTATAATCATTCTTTCTTTTGCTGGATCAAAAGAATTCCTTAGGATTCTTTTTGGCTTCATTAGCTAACTGCTGTTCATACCTCTCTTTAGCTACCCTTACCAATCAAGTCACCTGCCTTGCCTGGTCTTTGTAGTCCTCATGGATTTCGTTATTTCCACTTCTCTTATGCTGCCTCCATAATGCCCTTTTTCTCTGTATTGCATGCTTAATCTCTTTATTCATCCATTTGACTCAATTTAAGTATTCTTGTAAGGCCACAACATCCTCTCTACTCTTCATGGTTCGTCTCAACTTTGTATCATCTGCAAACAACTGAATATCTTCATCCAAATTTTTCTCTGCATTCTCTCAGGATAGCATCTGACTTACTTGATAGGAACTTTTGATATGCTTTCTTCCTTTCCAGTATTGCTTCTTTAATATATTGAGTCCTCTATGAAGTTTGGATTCTTCTATCCTTGTAAGCAACTTCCCCACGTGCATTCCTTGCTGAATCAATTCATTTCATGATTTCTTCAGAGTTTGCCACATAATCCCATGTTTGGTTCTTGTTTTCAAACTCTTTTATTGTTTTCTCCAGTAATATTGTATATTTGAGTCTACAGTTCACCTGTGAAAGTTGTTAAATCAGATGCTTTTTAAAACTTGCCTGAATATCTTTTAAACATGATATCCATTTTTATCCTGCTCAAAACTAAATGGTTATCACTATCAACAATAACATAGTTAAGATATTTCTTATTTCTTGTGTCTACTTCTTCTCCCTCTCCATGTGATTTTGTGCACATCTCCATGTTGGGATATGTTAATGATGACTAGTCCATGTACTGGAAAGAAAGCCAGCCAGTACTTTCTATTATTATTAGCTTTGCCCTTTTCTCCAGATTTTCTCCAAACAGTTCCATGTGTCTTTGATTCATTTCCTACTCTGCTGCTTAAATCTTGATACTTTTTACATTAATAGTTCTGTCTTTAATTCTGCTAACATTCAGTTTGAGTTTGTCCAATAACAGACCTTTCACTGTTTGCCATAGTACCATAACAAAAACACTGGTGACCTTGTTTAAAGAGGCAGCATCCCCAGCTATCATGAAATTCTCATTGTATCATACTATTGTTTTGTTTTGGTTTAAGCCAATAAAGAATACAATTTGATATTCATTATTGACTTAAACTTGCCAGCCTATTCTCATTTGTTCAGACTGCACATCACCATGTTTGCACCTGGAGATGGTTACTTATTAACATAATGATGTGCAGTCCTCATCTTTAGGTATACTACCTAAAGGTGAGAATTACACACTATCATCTTTATTATTACACATCATTACACCCCCTCCTTAAACTTATTCACTGTCAGAACACTCACAACTACCTCTGGCAATCCATTCCAGATTTCAAGTATGGAAAATGGTGAAATGTAGTGTTCCACACACATCTTTACAAGGAGTCAATTGCCAGGCAGTGACTCCTGGTTCTCTCTCTCTCTCTCTTTCTCCACTTGTCATAATATTGAAAATTTTTTTGTGTCAATTGTACTGAATCCCCTCTAGCAACTTATCAGTTTCTATCCATGTCTCCTCTTTTCTACCTGTCAGCTTTGCACCTTACACATCTTCAATCTGTTCTCATAGAGAGCATTCCATATTCCTGTCACCAGCATGATCACTTGTCTCTGAAAGACCCTCTCAGCTACCTCCTCATCCTCAAGAAACCCATTTGACCAAATCTGTGCACAGTAGACAAAATGCAACCAAATCATATCCTTAAAAAGAGACAGATAATAACCTCCTTTACCTGTCAATATGTTCATCAAATCCAAGTAATCCCTTGAGCTGTTTTGTCAACTGTTGCAATTGCTCTCCAAACTTGAACTCTCTGTCTGCTTACTTCCAGATCTCTAACTTTGTCCCAGTCTTTTGTAGTCTTTCATCCTGAAGTGCATAACCTTAAATTTTGCAAAATTAAATTGACAACCATTATCCTTAGCCCACACTGCCATTTATTTAAATTGGCCACACTGTTTTGCATTATCTGCAAACAACTGAATATCTCCCCTTAACTCATTTAAGGGGAGGTATTCAATTGTTTGCAGATAATGCAAAACAGTTCAATATATAACCACTCTCCAGCCAAAAGGCTGCAGATTCAAATCCCGCTGTGGGTATGGATGTTTGTGATTGTCTGTGAAAATGCTAGTGGTGATTGGTGGTAGATTAGATGACGATGATGGTAGTTGCACTTCATTGTAGTTGGTGGATTGAGTGGTAGAGATGGAGAGTTGTAGAGTAGTTATCTTCCCTTGATGAGTCTTTGGATTCCTGGAGGTGTCACGTAATAATAATATGCTGCTCTCTGTCAGCAAATTCCCCACCACCAACACCCATGCCACCAGCTTTATGCTACATATTCATTCCCACTTGCTCCAAATTATGCAGTAGTTTTCTGTGTTGTGTTTTCTCAAATAACTTGCAAAGTTCAGCATATCGTGATCTAGCCATTTTTCCTATCTAATTCTGTTTTAAAATGTGACTAAATTAGTAAGACAGTACATGCCTTTTACAAAGTTCTGCTGCCCACCATAGAATATCTTATTCTTATCCATCCATTCCTGAATTCTACCTTTAACTAAATTTTCCAATACCTTAACTACTACTTTTGAGATATTATTGACCAGTAATTTGCTATTTCTGTCTTGGAGCCACCTTTACATAATGGAACTATCTTACCCTCTTCTGACTCCATACGAGCCTTGAGCTGAGACTTTGATTAAATAGACTGGTTAAGAGGCACTACCACTGCTCATATGCATTCTTATAGTACATGGAATGGCATGCCATCTAGTACCACTGCTGTATTCACATTAATGGTTTTCAGTATAATGAACATCTCCAGTTTGTCTACCTCAATTCTCACATCAGTCTTTGTCACTTCAGCAAGTTTAAAATCTCCACCTGAATAATACACCCTTGTAAAGTGTAACTCAAATATTTTTTCTGCTTCTGTCCCTTTCCTCTACCATAGGAACTAATTAAAGTTATCATTCCAAAATCTTATTCACTTTAACTCTTTAAGATTTCCTGTGGTGTGTTTTGAAAATTTTCTGCTTCCTCATTCCCAAGAAACCCAGGGGACCTGACTTAAGCACAGTAATCTGGATGTGGGTATATCAAGGCCTTATAAAGAGGAATAACAACTTCCTGATTTTTACTTGTTAGTGTGTTCTTCAATAGCAAAGTAATCTTATGGGCTACCTTAGCAATATGTCCTCTAAACTTTAATTCTCTGTCTACCACCACCCCCTAAATCTCTAGCTTTATCTATTTCCTCTAGTACAGTGCCATCAATGTGATACATGGCTTGAAATCTATTTATCCCAAAGTGCATAATTTTACATTTCTCCACATTAAACTGATCCCCATTATCTTTTGCCCATACTGACAGCTTCTTTAAATTGTCCTGTGAGCTCTCTACATTGCCTTGATTAACTATTACTCTACCTAATTTTGCATCATCAGCAAAGAACTGTATATTTCCTTTCAGGTTATTTCCTATATCATTTATGTACAAATTAAACAGCAATGGTCACAACACTGAACTTTGCAGCATGCTATTAGTTACTTGTTTTTGCCTTGATTCTGCCCCTCCATATACCACTTTTTGATATCTGCCCAATAGCCATCCTCTTATCCACTTAACCAGTGTCATATCCATCCCTATTTGTTCTCATTTGCGTAACAGAGTTCCATGTGGTATTCTGTCAAATGCCTTTTCAAAATCCTGAAAAATCATCGTGTAACCATTTCCTTTATCCAACTCACCTATTACTCTGTTATATCCTTCCAGTCTTTATCTCCATAGTTGAAGTCCCCCATAATAATCACTCAACCTATGCTTATTGTACTAATTTGGTGATGCATGTCTTCCAGATCATCTGTGGAACTCCCTGGCCTATAGCAACAACCATGTATTTTGTCGTAGTGGCATTAATCTCACACCAGATTCCTTAAATTACTAAGGCATGACTGACCCTTCACAAAGCCATGTTGACCCTCATACAGTATCATATTTTATCTATCCATTCTTGGCATCTCAGGCATGGTGCTAAAAATATTAAAAAAAATGGTAAGAAAGAAATACTGATTGGTTTATAATTTGCTACTGCATTCTTAGAATCTCCTTATGCAAGGAAATTAATGTGTCCTCTTTCCATTCCCTTGGAACTCTACCAGAGCTGAGACTTAAATTAAAGAGCGTAGTCAGAGGCATTACCAGTTGCCTTTTTACATTCTCACAAAACCCTAGCTGATCCCATTTAATCCCACAGTTGTATTTACATTGAGATTTTGTAGTATCCTAAGAACCTCCAATTCATCCATCTCTGTTTCCACATTAGTGTTTGCCACAAAGGTAACCTCGCTAGGATGATATGCACTTGCAAAGTGGTCCCTCAGTATCTCAACTATTTTATGTGATGATGGTCACGAGGAGCCAAAGGAAATCCCAAAGATCTCTTTTGGATTTCCTTTGGCTGCTTGGCTGAATTCTTCTCATAATCTGATTTTGCCTTCCTTGCCATGCTGGTCATCCTTGCCTGACCCTTGTACTTTTTGTGAGTTTGATGGCCATCTTTCTCTTTATATACTCTCCACAGTATTTTCTTCTTCTGCATCTTATGCCTAATGATATTACTCATCCATCTAACTCCTACCTGATTAACCCTCCTTACCCTAGGTATACAATTTAATATTGCTTCCTTTAGATGACCCTTAAGTATATCCCATGCATTGCTGACATCCTTACACTGCAATGTTTTATTCCATGGCACAGATTTAAGTTTCTTCCTAAGCATGTCATCACCTGCTTGTAGTTCCACAAATATCCCTCTTGATAGAATATTCTTCATGTTTTGCAATATCCCAAGTCAAAACTGCATGGTCACTTTCACCAATTAGAAGCAATGTTGTCATCTTGGTTATGGATAGCTCTTCTGACCCTATGATGACCAGGTCCAGTACTCTCCCACCCCTAGTCCCCTCCATCACATGCTGCTTTAAGTAATTATCTCTTAACAGGTGTATAAATTCTATTTCCTTCCTCCCATGTGATCTTTCTTCCTTCCAGTCTTTATCTCCATTGTTGAAGTCCCCCATAATAATCACTCAACCTATGCTTATTGTACTAATTTGGTGATGCATGTCTTCCAGATCATCTGTGGAACTCCCTGGCCTATAGCAACAACTGTGTATTTTGTCTTAGTGGCATTAATCTCACACCAGATTGCTTCAAATGAACAGCCACCCTTCTGCCTGTCTCCTATTTTTCTGACTGCAATTCATCTGCTATCATCAGCAATACTCCTCTCCTCCCCCATTCTATCTTCTCTATCTTCCCTGAAAAACTAAACGCTTCACATTCAGTTCCTGTAACCATATCATCTGCTGTTAGCCAAGTCTGACTAATGCTTATAACTTTTGGCAAGTTTGCACTAACCAATGCCAAAAACTCCTCCCTCTTGTTCCTGATACTTCTGGCATTAGCATATAGAAACTGCAGCATCTCTTAATCTCCCATCCACCTTTAATTCCTGAATAGATTACCTTATTCAATATTTTTGCTTGAGAGACTAGAGTTCTCACTTGATCATTCTCACACTCACTCATCTTATGAGTGCCTTTACACAAGCTCACCTGCTTCCACCCTAATTGCTTAAGTTTCCCTGAATTTTCACTTCAGCATGCTCGATGAACAAAACTCTCCAGACACCTAACACTAAAACTATTTAGATCCAGTCCATTAACATTGTACAAATCATTCTTTCTGTCAAACAGAGACCACAGATCCACAAATTCTACATTATTGCTTTTGCACAATCTATGTATAGACTCATTAGCTATCAACATCCTCCTCCTCAGTTCACTTCTATCATAGCATGGTAGGAGACTTACATTCTTCATGTTCTCACTCTTCAGTTTTGCCTCTTCTAACTGCTTTACGTCCTGTCTCATAGAATACATCTCATTATTTGTACCAACCAAGATAATCATTTCCTTCAACATACCTTTTTGCATCTGGATGGCGTGGCTAATATCATGAATTTTTTCACCTGGGAAACGTGCTTTTTTTTCACACTTTCGTTAAGAACTCCCCTCATCATTGAGTCTTCATACATAATTTTCTCCTTAACTTTTTTTTTCTTGTTTGTTTGGTTGGTTTTTATTATTCCTTCGGATCACCTGCTTCCTTCTCTTTTCAGCCCTGCTAAACTCTTGCCACCTCTGCAGTTTTTCAATTTTGCACTTTATACTATGAAGGACTTTATACTATGAAGGAACATTTAAATTTCTTTATTAATTCCCATTTCATTCTCCTCTATTTCCACGGCTGAATGTTCTATATTAACCCTTCAGAGGTCGCATGAAAATTTTTGGCATCAAGGGTTGTGTGTGCAGACTGTCATTCTGCACTCATTTTTAACAAAATTGAAGGTGTTTTGAATAATAATAAATAAGCATATTGTAGAAAAAAGATTACTTATTCAAATTACAACATATTTGTAAGAGAAAACAAAATAAAAAAAAATAATTAAATGTCTTAGAAATAGAACTGCATATGCTCCATGTGCAATAAATGTGTAGAACTGGATTAACATTCTTTTACTTAAGTTCTACACATTCTTTCCACATGATTGTAGCATGTTCAAGACACATAAATTTGTAACATCTCTTACAATAATATTTAGATGCACGTTTTTTTTTTTTCTATCACAATAATTGCATCTTTCTTTCTCAATTCTGTTCTCATCCACAAATGTGATCCACAAATTTCTGTGAGTCTTAGTTTTATATTTCTTGGCAAACTTTGAATTGATACCCTTTCTTGCAAATGTGCTTGTAGTAGAGAGAATCCAAGATCTTGCAGAAATTTACGTCACAATATTTTTTTTTTCAATTTGTCAATGTTATTTGCATGGTAAATAACTTGAGAATTAATTCCAGCAATGTTGATGCAAGAGTAAAAAACTACCATAGGCCATCTTCTTGTTGATCTAGCAAAATTGTATGTTGAACACAATTGATCCACAACATCTACTCCTCCTTTTGTATGGTTATAGGTAGTCAGAATTTCAGGTTTGTATAAAGCTCCACTCTCTGTATCAATGCCATCATCATCATGCAAACTTGATGCTAACAAAACAAATTTCCTTTTTTTGGGACAGTATGATACAAGTGTGCATTTATCTTTGAAAGCAAACATACTCGATTTTATAGGACGATTTGCTTGCAATAAAATAATTCAGGAGGTAGTTCTCTTTTATTTTTTCGAACTGTTCCTATTACAGTAAGTCTATATTTCTTTAGCAAGTTTTCAATCAAAGGAAAAGAAGTGAACCAATTATCTAAAGTAATATTTCTCCCAGAATTTTTGATTGGTTCTACTAGTCTCTCAACAACATCACCTGGCGAATTGCTCATGAAGTATAGCCCTTCCAGTTGTCATCCAATATATACCTCAAGATTAGAAATATAGTACATTCTAACATCACATAATGCAAAAATTTTAATACCGTATTTATTCAGTTTACTTGGTTTCCTCAAGGGCTCACTTTAGTGAGTACAGGCATGGCAAACCCGAGGTACCTGATGCTGGACCATGCCTTACTTCATGTAATATATATCTGTTATATTATTCTGTAGACTGGTCCCTCCTCTTCTTTCTTTGCTTCTTTCTCCTCTCCTTGCTCCTTCCCCCTGATGCTATTAGAGTATTCGAGGGCTAGGGGTGAGTCTTTCCTATCTTGCTAAGTCATTTCGTCTTATGCAGCCACCAAAGGAGGCAAGCTAGCCTCAATAGGTGCCGGTCCCAAGCCCGGATAAATGCGAGGGTTGACGTCAGGAAGGGCATCCGGTCGTAAAACTTCAGTGCCAACTCAAACTATGATTATGAGTCGAAGAGAAAATGATATAAGGGCTAGGGCGTACCCCTTAAGCGACGCGCAGCCACATCGCCCTACAGCTGTGAGAAGTGGACGAGGGCTACCGCATCAAGGGCGGGTGCGGTTAAAGAAGCGAGCCCAGCAGGTGGAGAGGATGTTGCGAGTGGGAACACTGAATGTTGGAAGCATGACTGGAAGGGGAAGAGAGGTGGCAGACATGATGAGGAAGAGGAAGTTGGACATTTTATGTGTGTAGGAGACAAGGTGGAAAGGGGGAAAGGCAAAGGAACTGGGAGATGGATATAAATTGTTCTACTCTGGAGCGAATAACGAGGGAAGAAATGGTGTAGGAATTGTGGTGTGTGGCAGAATGAAGGGTGAAGTACTGGACGTGGGTAGAAGGAATGACAGGATCATGCGAATGAAATTGGGTCTTGGAGATGAGCGGGTGGTCGTATTATGTGTATATGCCCCGCAAGTTGGTTGTACAGCAGAGGAAAAAGATGAGTTCTGGAACGTGTTAGATGAAGAAATGAGGGAATTGGAAGAAAATGAGATGGTGATTGTCGGAGGAGACTTGAACGGGCACATAGGAAGACAGAATAGAGACTGTGAAAGGGTGCATGGTGGCCACGGAGTGGGAATGATGAACCAGGAAGGAGAGAGGGTTGTGGACTTTGCAGTAGCGTTTGATCTGGCAATTGTGAACTCGTTTTTCTTCCAGAGGGAAGAACATTTGATAACATTTAGAAGTGGTAACAACAGCTCACAAATTGACTACATTTTGACTAGAAGAAAACATCTTAAGGTTGTGACAAATTGTAAGGTAATTCCAACAGATCAAGTAGCACAACAACACCGACTGCTGTGCGCAGACTTTAAATTAAGATCGAAGATAAGAACTTCTGGTTGCCATGGGATGAAGACAATTAAGTGGTTTCGCTTAAAAGAAGAGAGTGTGAGGAATCGTTTTAGGGAGAGAGTGTTAGAGAGGATTTCGGATGGACTGGAAAGTGTACAAGATTGGTGGAAACATAATTCAAAAGTAATCCTGAGCTGTGCAATCGAGGTGCTTGGTGAGACATCTGGAAAGATTAGAGAGCAGAAGGAGGGTTGGTGGTGGAATAATGATGTACAAGTGGCAGTGACAGCTAAGAGGAAGGCAAAGCAGAAGTGGGATGAGTCAAGAGTGGAAGAGGACAGAGAGGTGTACAAACAGAGAAAGCAAGAAGCCAAGAGAGTTGTGGCACAGGCGAAGACCATGGCATATCAAGATCTGTATGATCAATTAGAAACAAAGGAAGGACAGAGAAAAATTTACCAACTAGCGAAATGTAGAAATAAAGCAGCTAAGAACATCTTACATGTGAGGCAGATCAAAGATGCTGAAGGAAGAGTATTATGGAGGGATGTGGACATAAGAAACAGATGGAAAATATACTTTGAGGGACTTCTGAATGAGGAAAATGCAAGGACTCACAGAGGAGATGGGCAGCCTTTTGAGGGGATGGTGCAGAACATCAGTAGAATGGAAGTGACGGAGGCCATGAAGAGGATGAGGAATGGAAAAGCGGTGGGCCCCGACAGAATTCCAGTGGAGGCATGGAAGGCACTGGGGGAAGAGGGAATTGACCTGCTGTGGGACCTGTTCATGAAAGTTTGCCAACAGGAAAATATACCTGAGGAATGGAGGGAGAGTACTCTTGTTCCCATCTACAAGGGTAAAGGGGATGCACAAGACTGTAAAAATTACAGAGGAATAAAGTTGATGTCCCACACAATGAAGATCCTAGAAAGGGTTCTTGATGGTAGATTGAGGGAGGAGGTGGAGATTGCAAAGGAACAATTTGGCTTCATGCCTGGTAGATCAACAACAGATGCTATCTTTGGGTTACGACAGATGATGGAAAAATATCGAGAGAAACAAAGGGAGCTACATCTGGTATTTATTGATCTGGAGAAAGCATACGATAGAGTGCCAAGGCAAGAAGTCTGGAGGTGTCTGAGGGAGAAGAAGGTGCCGGAGAAATATGTCAGGTTGGTGCAGGAAATGTACAGAAATGTGAAGACAAGTGTTCGGACCTGTTTGGGACAGACAGAAAGTTTTCAAGTAACAGTTGGCTTGCATCAAGGGTCAGCATTAAGTCCGTTTCTGTTTAATATTGTGATGGAGGTGGTAACAGAGGAGGTGAGAGAAGATGCACCTTGGACAATGTTGTATGCAGATGACATCTTGCTGTGTGTAGATTCAAGAGAAGAAGCGGAAACTAAACTGGAAAGATGGAGAAAAGTACTGGAAGAGAGAGGTATGAGACTGAGCAGAAGTAAGACAGAGTATATGTGTTGCGCAGTGGGCGGTGGCCAGGAGACAGACCTGGAGCTGGAAGGAAATGTCATCAGGAAGGTGAGAGACTTTAGATACTTAGGTTTGACAGTGGAAGAAGATGGAGGAGGTGAGAAGGAAGTGGGATGCAGGATATAAGCAGGTTGGAGGAACTGGAGGGAGATGGCTGGAGTGTTATGTGATAAGAGGGTGCCGATCAATCTGAAAGGCAAAATTTATAGGACAGTAGTGAGGCCAGCTATGACATATGCTATAGAAACTGTGGCCCTGAGGAAAAATAACATTAGCAGGATGGAAGTAGCAGAGATGAGAATGCTTAGGTGGATGTGCGGTGTGACCAGAAAGGATCATCTGAGAAATGACTATGTCAGGGGAACAGTGAAAGTTACGAACTTAGGAGCAAAAATACAGGAGGCAAGGTTGAGATGCTTTGGTCATGTGATGAGGAGGGAGGACGAATATGTGGGAAGAAGGGTCATGCAGATGGATGTGCAAGGAAGGCGGAAGCGTGGGCGGCCAAAGAAGAAATGGAGGGAGCTGGTAGAAGAGGACTTGAAGATGAAGAACTTGGATGTGGTGACAGCCCAAGACAGGAAGGTGTGGAGGAGACTCATAAGAAACAGTGACCCCACTTAAGTGGGAGAAGCTGCAGAAGAAGAAGAAGAAGATTCAGTTTACTTGGTATGTATTGGCAAAATGAACATTTTCCTCGAAAACCTTCCAACTTTTTATCGATTGTAGCGAATGCACCTAGATTGTATCCATTTTTGCACTTTGTAACAAATAGATCAAAAACTTCATGAATAGCTGCCAATTTGTCTCACTTTTTTCTTTCTTCACGTGTTCTCTTATCATCAAATCAAAAGGAATTTGAATCGCCTCATCGACATTGTTAGTCGAAATATTTCAATGCCTTTACCATTACTTCCAAAAAGATCTTCTAAATGCAAATGGTTTGCTTTATATGTAGCAGCAATATATAGAAGTCCTACTAAAGCCTGTATTTCATTCAGAGTTGTCGTTCTCGAGTGTAATTACTAGCTAAAATTTCAATATACTTGTTCGTGTTTTCCAAAATAATTGATAAAGTAGAATCGCCTATAAAATAATTCCAAATATCAAGAGGTGACTGCAAATTTTGAGTGTCGTTTTTAGCCAGATGATTCTTTGATTATATTGTATCTCTTAGTCCTAATACGTTTGTTAGTTTATGGTACTGATTTCCATAAAATTCTGTCTTTTTCCTGATAGAATCTATCCTCCAAACTCTCTGGGTCATCTTCAGCTACTTCTGATGACACCTCGACGGCTTCTTTTCTCAGTTTCGCTGCCACTCATTTCTTCCACATTGTCTTCCTCCTCTGAACTAACATCATTGTCTGAAACATCTTCATTCTCGTCATTAGTGAAGCATTCATTCATCAGCTTCTGTAATTGTTCTTGCTCCTTCTCATAGTCACCCATTTTATTTTATTAAAAAGAGAATATAATTTACCATATTGCAATTATATATAAACATATATAAAATAGATATATATGTATATAAAAAATATATTTCCTGTGTAAATATATAAGCCTATATGTAAAAATATAAATAATTTCCAAGTACTTACCAATTTTAAAAATTTTGATGACGGCTTATTCTTATAACACTAAGAGTCGCATGGGATCTGTGACTGCGCAATGTCTCAGTGGGAACAGTTGTTATCGCATCAATGTAATATTCTACACTAACATATGTCCTGCCTATATACGAAGCTACATAAACACACAACCGGATTTAACCAGCTGCTTTAGAAATGTATGCAAAAAAGCAAACGTGCAGACTCCCAGTCCGTGCGTGACCTCTGGAGGGTTAATAACATTTTTTATCTTACTGTTGGTATTTGTTGTGATGTTGTCACCTAACAGACTCACTTTTGAAACAAAAAAAAAGCACAAATGCAGTGCATAGCATGATATTTTTTAATAGCTTATAGTTAAACAAATATGTATACTTCTGTCAAGTTAAAGAAAAAAAAATTAGGAGGTGACCTCCACATAGTTTTATCTGACCAACCTTTAAGTGAGCCATCACATATATTGTTGTATGACCATTTAGATGGGTAACAAGAAATGAAAAATTCTGTTTTTTTTTTTTTTCTTGACTGTTTTTATTATTTACGCCAAATCCATTAGTATAACATGACAGTTTTTATTTAATGTGAAACAAATAATATGTATACTTCTGCTAAGAACATAACATAAGAAAGATAAAATAAAACTGTTATTTAAATTTTATATTTCAGGTCTTGCACAGATTTTGGCAAGAGAATGTAGCTGTCTTAAAGATTTAATAAAATTGTACCAGTAAGTATTTGAATTACATACAGTATCGTCATTATAATATTTATCTCATCCATTAGTGGTATTTATTTGTAAATATGATACATGTAAATTTACATTGATCATATTTAATATTAAATTAAAATTTCTCTTATTTGGAATATTGTAATATAGCCACCAGAGTGTCTTCACTAAGGACAGTCACATACAGACATTGAGATAATAAGACCTGACTTTTTTTCATGTCACTCTCATCCATGAAAGGTTATAAATCTATTAATATATTTTAGAACTACTGATAGGCTAACAGTTAGATAGGCCAGAAACTCTGCTCTGACAACAAGATGGAATTTCATACCAAGCATTGAAAATTACTTGTCACCTAAAGACATTTCAGAAACATCTATTCCACAACAGAATTTGCATTCATAGACTGTAAGTTGGAAAGTACAGATACTATCCATTTGGCCAATCATGCTGGAAGTATATCACTCCACAACAGTAGTTGGTAGTGATGATGCCCTTTGGTTGCAGAGATCCAGATTTTAATCCCATCTGAGATGCTAGGAATTTATTCGAGGTTTTAAACTGATGATGAGTTAGCCAGTCTCCTCATATATATGTATGTGGCAAGTGCTCTTCCCCTCCCCTTACAAAACAAACAAAATTAGAACAGATATCACCATACTTTAATTGTCAGAGTTTAACGGATGCCATATGGTCAATCAATACTTCTGCTTTGTCATGCGAATTCTCACCAAAATAGTCTAAAGGTTGCTCAATTACAAAAGTGTCAGGCGGCACTGTTTAACTGAGCTTCTCTCTCTCTCTCTCTCTCTCTCAAGGAGTTGTCATACTTGAAACAATATCTATCTATGTCATTTAGATTTTGTCACTTCCCCTTTTCCTTGGTATGCTACTGAACTATTTTAACTTTATTCTGCTGATGCTCTTAAGGCGTTTCATAATCCTATCAGTCCTCTCTAGAAGCCATCTATTTGTCTACCTTTTAATGTGTGAAACCCTTAATAGCTACATCTTAAAGGCATTTTTCAGTGAAAAAAACAAAGTTGCTATTGAAAAAATATATGCATATAGAATCCTTAAAGTGCTGTTCTTTAGATAAGATCTGGGATCTATCATTCTAGATGTTTAATTTGACTATTGTTCTAACTATTTCTGGTCTTCTTCTTCTTTTCTGAACAGTATTTTTTTTGATGGATTCTAGATAATCAAATTGGCTGATCTTAGTTTTCTCCATTATAATAGATACATTTGTTTTTCAGGTTTTTTTCTGAGAGATGAGTTTAAATCCTCTGCTATTGCTGATTTCATTAATCATGTCAAGATCATCAGCATAGCTCAGGTTGCTGACCCATCTTCTGCCTTTCCTAATTCCTTTCTTCAGCTCATCCAACATTATATGCATGATGTCCTCATTGTACATGCTGAACAAGCAAAGAGAAGCAAAGTATTTTAAGTAAGAGAGAGTATTTATAGTTCAAGTTAATTATTAGTCTGATAATGTTAAAAGATTTTGAATACAATCCGATCAGTCAAAAGAAAGCACATCACCACAAGAAGCCCAAATCTCTATGCTTCTTGATGATCTATGCCCATTATGGTGACTTTGCCCATTCTGAAACCCACCTTTCTCAGTCATCTTAGCACAACTTTAGCCTTGGTCCTGTTTAGAATAATCTTCAGTAGAATCTTGCTTGTATTAGAGATTCTTCACAATCTAAGAATACTCTTAGATTGTGAAGGACTCCTATCCCTTCATTCTTCTGTGGCCTTAATTAGTTCTGCTGGATTTCGTCTGCACCCGGGGGCCTTATTGTTTTTATACTTCTTAATTACTCTTTCAGCTTCATACATAAGCTGAGTGGATGTTTCAACTTAGAATCTCCCTAAGGGAGTCTCTTCCAAATTTTTTACTTATCCTTCCTGTATAGTTCCTTTTAGCATGCTTTTTATCTCTTTCTGTTCTCCTGTTTGTTCTTTCCTGTCCTTTGTGACATCACTTTGAGCAAAGATTAAAACTCATAAACTAGCCAAAACATCCTCTCATAATTATACCTCCTCATTTGGGATTCTGCACTTTTTTTTATTATTATTATGTGACACTTCCAGGGAGTCCAAAGACTCATTGAGGGAGAGTGTACCAACAGGATTGAATGATTCATCCTCTTCCAACTACTAACTGCACTCAAACTTCCTTAACTTTTTGCATGAGCCATTAGTAGCAGAGGCTCTACTAATCAGCCGAACTTTACTGGCAAAATAATCCGTCGAGCTTGATTTATACTTCTTAATCCTAGAAAAAAATCTATGGAGGGAATTTAATGAGAAAGGTGACCTGCAAACACATGAATGGTATAAAGCGCAGGCCAGAAGGGTAACGAGTGTGGTAAGAAAAGCAAAAAAGGATTATGAAAGAACATTGGCCATGCAGGCTAAAGAGAATCCTAAACAGTTTTTTCGATATGTTGCAAGTAAAAGAAAAAATGTATATGACAGAATGATTTTAAAGAATGCCGATGGTAGGGAGGTAACTGAATCAGCTGATATAGTTGAATTACTGAGCGAGCACTTTGCAAGAATATATCTTCCAGGTGGTGACATTGCAGAAATTAATGAACCACTAGATTATAAGGGAATTATGGTGAATGAAGTCGAGGTGAGTAGCCTATTGCAAAACCTCAATGTCAATACATCTGTGGGATTGGATGGTATAATAGCTCGTGTCATACGTGAAGCGGCTAAAGAATTGTCAGTACCCTTGACCATTTTGTTTAATTTGAGTCTCAGGTCTGGGTTAGTCCCGAGGGGCTGGAAAGAGGGGAAAATAGTTCCACTGCATAAAGTAGGTTCCAAGACTGCTGTTGTAAATTACCGACCGATTAGCATATCAGGAATCATTGTCAAGGTCTTGGAGAAATTAGTCAAGAAAAGAATACAGGACTGGATAGATGAAAATGGGATACTATATGGGGGACAACATGGTTTTCTGAAGGGTGGATCATGCCTCAGTAACTTGCTCACGTTTTATAACACAGTGACGGCTGAACTGGATAAAGGTAATGGGTTTACAGTGATTCTACTGGACCTTGCCAAGGCCTTTGACAGGATACCACATGTTACTCTAATCAGTAAATTGGAGCAGATGGGGATGGATAGGAGGGTGGTTGATGGAGAGATACCAGAGAGTGGTTTATTCAGGAGTGGAGTCCAAAAGACGGCTTGTGACTAGTGGTGTGCCGCAGAGTTCTGTTGTTGGACCACTACTTTTCAATTTGTTCATTAACGATATAGAAAATGATCTGAGAGGAATTGTTCACTTGTTTGCTGATGATGCAAAGTTGGGTAGAGCAATTGTGAGTGCACAGGATGTCAAAATTTTGCAGGATGATTTGGATAGTTTGGACGACTGGGCTAGGGAAAATGGATGTCAATTTAATGTGGCAAAGTGTAAGGTTATGCATTTTGGAGTGAAAAGATTAGCAGCAGTATATCACATTGGTAGAACCATACTCCAGGAGATTGATGAGGCCAGGGATTTGGGAGTGTTGGTGGATAGGGAGTTGAAGTTTAGGGGGCACATTGCAAAAGTGGCCAAAACAGCTCATCAAATCACTTGGTTGCTGAAAAATACTTTAACAAGCAGAGACAAACAAGTTATTGTTCCTCTGTATCGAGCCTTGATAAGACCCCCATCTGGACTACTGTGCCCATATATGGGCGCCAGAGTTTCTTCTTGATGGGGAGGAGGTGGAGAGGATCCAAAGACAAGTGACCAAGATGATGGCAGGTCTGTAGAATGAACCTTATGAGAACAGGTTGAAGATTTGTGGGTTGCAAAAATTGGTTGATAGGCGGAAAAGGGGTGATATGATTGAGACATTGAAATTACTGAAGGGTTTCTATAGGATTAATCCAGAAGATATTTTTGAGAATAGGATTGGTGATGGGAGGACTAGGGGCCATACATGGAAGCTGGGCGAAAGTGTGGTTAGCAGGGATGTTAGAACTAGGTTTTTTACTTGGAGAGTGGTGAATGAGTGGAATAAGCTGCCAGAGTCTGCTGTGGGTGTTATGACCATGAATGAGTTCAAGGCGAGGTATGGTTGGTCTGGTCTCTGGTCTGGTCTGGTCAGCAACTTTCAGAAAAGCTTCGAACCTCTTTGATGCTTCCATTATGTACCTACTTGGGAATCATTCTGACATCCAGTAACTAAACTAAATAGACAATCATTGACTGGTCCTAGTCTTAGTCTTACTTTGGCTCATACTGATGATCTGTGCCATGTGTGTTCTTGGATAAGTGTGCACATCAAAGATTTTTGTCTGTTACTGCCAGGATGCAATCACTGTTGTGTCTTGACTTTATTCACGTCTAAGTATAGGTCGATTCTGAGTGCTGCTGGAAGCACTTATTTATAATAACTAATCTGTTAGCCTGATGAAATTCTAGCAGTCTTTCAACCTGAAAGACTGCTAGAATTTTCAATGTTTTTTATTTCTTTAGACAAAACCTACCACACTTAGACCATATCAGTATACCATACTCTTTTCTGCTTTGGCATTGAAGTTTCCCAGAATGAAAAGAGCATCTTTCCATATTAGCCAGTAGGTTTCACTTGCTTCATGGTAGGTTATTGACCCCATATGGAAAGATCTCAAGCAGCAAGCGAAACCTATGGCTAATATGGAAAGATGCTCTTTTCATTCTGGGAAACTTTAATGCAACTTCAACACAGGCATGTCTCTTTCCATTGTATCTGGTGTAGTATCTGGTCTAAATAAAGTTCTAATTTATCTGCAAATAGCTGATGCAGTACTCCTTTTCAGTCAGTTTTGTATAGAATATCCAGGGCATAATCAGAAAGACCAGATTTACCATAGTTATTAGATTGAACATGTCATTTGTGTTCCATTTTTCAGATAGGAATCATATGTCCAGTTTTACCTATATAAGGCAAGCTACAGGTGCATTGAATGCAATACACTCCATAGTGGGCCAGGAAAGGAAGGGGATCCTTAGAAGAGTCAAATAATTTTTTTAAAAATTTTGCAGGAGACTAAAGGTGGCATTAAGGTTGTATTTGTGTAGTATTTGGTTTACTTTTTTCTGACAACCAACCCTTCAGTGTATGAAATGGCTACAGTTTTATTGAAATATAGTTTATTTTTATTTTGAGGTTTGCAATCGTGTGAAGATCAAGGAAAGAAAGGAATAGTTTTACACACACAATACCTATCATGCCTTTCTCTGACACCAAACATGAAGATAAACATTGATTGTAAGACAATTTCAAGTAGAGTTATATGGACAAACTTCAAAATGGAGAAATGGATAATGAAACTTATTTGTGCCTGTAGTGCCACAGAGAAGAAGTGGAGGAATTTCTCAAGTCATTGGAAAAGGCAGTTGACATAAAGAAAATGGAAAAGCTAGTCCTTGTTGAAGATCTAAACAGCAAAGTAGTAAATGAATTCCAGGCATGTAGAAATATTATTACTGTTATACAGATATCTCTATTGAGTCAGAAGACTCAATGCAGGAGACCTATGCCAACTTTATACACACAATACTCATCATATTTCTCCTTAACCTCATTCACTGTCAGGGCACTCACAACTAATTCTGACAATCCATTGAACTTATCCACTAATCTTCAAGCAAAAAACCATAGTTCACATCCTTACTAACCACACTATTATACAACTTCCAGGTGTGACCTGTAGTTCTCTATTTTTAACATATCGAAAATTTTCTTTTGTGTCAAACTTATAGAACCCTTTTAATAATTTATACATTTCTGTTATGTCCCCTATTTTATGTGTATCAACTAAACTTTGCAACTCATGCATCTTCAACCTATCTTCATACAGTCACTTGTCTTTGAATCCTCTCCACCACCTCCTGATCCTAAAAAAAACTCAGATTACCAAATATATGCACAAAACAGCCACTAGAGGGCTGTAAGTTGTGTAATATTGGAAAGAACTCCCAAAAGATAAGTGCTATTTTAAGTGATAATTGGCAATGTTTCATGAATTTTAGTGTTTTACTATTTATTTTTGACAATGAAGTGTGACTGCATGATTTTTGGTGTGATTTATTAGTTGAAATTGCCTTCTTTAAATATAACAATGGTGGTACTTATGAGGTCAACCACGTGAGCATTGACCAATGCTCACGTGGTTGACCTCATGTGGTTTCATGGTGAACTCCATGAAAATCAAGTGGCATTAACGACATAGACTTTTCAAAAATGATTCGCTGTCATGAGTGCAATATGTATGCATGGAGGAATGTAAGAGATGGGTTTGTGGAAAGAGAGAGAGAATGAACGGGAGATGAGAGAAAGAATGGATTTGTAGGAATTGCAATATATTATAAGAACATGAAGCAATGAATGCGAAACAGACTGAAAAGATAGAAGATGGCATAAATGAAAGAAATGAAAATGAAATGAAAGCTAGTGAAACTGAGGGAGTGAAAGAATGCAAGAATGTGGAAGTGAAAGTTAGTGATAAGAGAGCAAAAGAAAGTATAAATGAGGAAACAGAAGTGAGATGTGGCAGAACGAGAGGTAGCGAGACTGCAGGAATGACAGAGAGTGAAACTGTCGGAATGCAAGACTTGATGAAACAGTTATTGAAAATGAAAAATGAAATGAGGAATATGGGGAGTGATGATAGACGTTTATTCAAAACTAATGAAAGTGTGCAAGAGAATAGAATAAAAGAAAAAAAGAGTAAAAGAGGTGACAAATGATTCTAGGATAGCAGTATATGAAGATTCCATAGTTAGAGGATAGTTAAGAGAGAGTTCATAAGGTCTGCTATCCAGGAGGGAGAACGAGTAGAATAATTCAGGCATTGGACATGAGGAAGAAACAAGCAAGAGAAAGAGATATAGTGTGTTGATTGTGGGGACAAATGTGGACATAAGGAGCATGTGAGAGCAAATATCAGAAGGTTATTGAGAAGAGTTAAAGATAACAGTGTAGCAGGAAAGGTTGTCAGTGTGTTACTCAGGTATGACAACGATGAGTTGTGACAGAAAGCCAAAATCATGAATGGTATGCTAGTGGAGATGTGTGTGGAGTACAATTTGGGGATGTATGGCATATTTGAGGGTAGAATGAAATTATAGAGGCATGATGGGTTGCATTTGAATGGGTTTGGAGTGAGTGCACTGGAGAAAGTACTGCTGGATGGTAGCAGAATGTGTGGAAGTACAGTGGGTGATGCATGCATGAAATGAAGTGAAAAATCAGGAGAGTGATATTGAAGAGACAGAAGTGCTTGGCAGTGAAAACAGTAGTGGTGTGAAAGATGAAGAGGGGATGAGAATGCAAGAGAAACAGCGAAACAGGGTGAGCCTGATTGGACAGGGAGAGTGGATGTTGAAGTGGTGATAAAGGTGATTGATTATGCAGGTGTGGTAGAGAAATCCCAACAACAAGTGGCTTGGATAGGACTGATTATAGACCTAAAAATGAATTACTGTGTTAGTTTACAAATGCCAGAAGTATCAGAAATAAGTGAGATGAAATGGTTTTGCTGATTGAGTTTATTTGCCCAAAAATCATTGAAATAAGTGAAACATGGCTGAATGAATATAATATTTTAATAGAAATGGAAGAATACAGTTTTTTTTTAGCAAGGATAGAAAGGACAGGAAGTGATGCTGATGATACCAGGGGAATTATGTCCACATAAGGTAGACATGAAAGACGGAAATAGTGGCAAAGGTTATGAGGCAGTGTGGTGTAAAGTGTAGATGGACAGGGAAACATATTTTGTTGAATGTTGCTATAAGCCCAGAAATGTGGAGGGTGGTGATGAAGAAATGTATAAACAACTTGGATTAGTGACCAAAGGAAGGATAATTATTATGGGCGATTTTAATTATGACAGTATAGATTGGAATGAATAGAATTTGGGTTCTTGAGAGGTAACTATCTCAAGTTGCACGTAAAGGAGGGCATTTAAGATCTGATAATTTCATCAGAGTAGGTTTCACACTTTCCTCCAGTTGGTGAGAGTAATCATGAAGTGATCACCTGGGTTTTTTACTAGCCATATGAGGAAAGGATATATGTGGAATTATAAGGCTGGTGATTATGATGAACTTAGGATTACAGCTTTTAGCTATAGCATGGAACGAGAAGTTGAGCAGCATGGAAATAAATCCTGCTTGGGAACTGACAAAGAAATATATAACAGCATAAATGTGTGAATGGAATCTGAAGGCCAAAAGGCTGAATAAGGTAGGTGTAAAATGGACAAATGAGGAGCTTAAGCATGAAATCTGGAAGAAGAACCTACTTTGGAGATAGCATAAGATGAATAATGGTAATAATCAGTTACATGAAGAGTATAAAGAACACGGCAGGAGAGTGACTCAGTTAGTAAGGAAAACAAAAGTGTAGTATGAGTAGAAATTAGCAAATCAAGCAAAGAAACCCTAGAGAATTTTTTAGATATGTTGCAAGTAGAACAAAGAATGATTATGGTAAGATGATGTTAATGGATGAAAATAGTAGAATGGTAACTGCTGCAGAGAACATTGTTGAGTTAGTCAGTGATCAATTTATAAGGGTGTTTCTTCCTGATTAGGATGGAATCATCAGGAACTTAAGCATAGAGGACATAGGAGAGGATTGGTTAATTGAGAGTGAGCAAGAAGTATTTGAGGGAGTAAATAATCTTGATGTCAATAAGGCGATAGAATTTGATGACATATTACCATGCATCTTAAAATAATGTTCCATGGAATTGGCAGTAGCATTGGCATTTCTGTTTAATAAGAGTCTTACAATAGCACAGGTTCCAAGAGAGTGGAAGGATGGTAAAATTGTTCCACTTCATAAAGGTGGTGATAAGGCTTTTGCTTCAAGTTATAGGCCAATCTGTATATCTGGAGTTGTGAAGATACTGGAGAGATTGGTAAGAAGTAGGATACAGAAATGAGTTGATAACAGCAGTATTCTCTGTGGTTATCAGCATGGGTTTGTTCAAGAGAGAGAGATCATATTTTTTCTAACTTATTTATGTAATATAACAAGGTGACAAATATCTTGGACAGGGGAGATGCATATACAGTGGTCTAATTTAATTTTGCAAAAGCTTTTGATAGACTTCCACATGACAAAGTGTTAAATAAATTGAAACAAATGGGATTGGATAACAGACTTCTGAGTTGAATTAGTGACTGGTTGTCAGATAGGTATCAGAAAGTTGTATATCGGGTTGTGGTATTCCAAAAGAGAAAGGTCACTAGTAGTGTACTGCTGGGGTCAGGTTTGGGACCATTGTTTTCATGTTGAAGAGGATATGTTAGAATGGGTCCAGAGAATATTCACAATGGTGGTCAACGGTCTTGGAAATGTGGAGTATGAGGACAGATTGAGAGAATGTAAGTTGCAAAGCCTCATGAATAAGAGGATGTGGGAGGTAGGAGAGGATATGATTGAGACATATAAGCTAGTCTGGGGTTATCAGGCTGACATGGAAGAGATTTTTCATTGATTTTTCATAGGAGAGGGAGGTAGAACAAGAGGCCATTACTGAAAACTGTTTAAGGAGGATGTGGGCAGAGGAGTGAGGAAAGGTTCTTTGCATGGAGTGTGGTTCGTGAGTGGAATGCATTGCTTGAGTATGTTGTGAATGTAGGCACAACTTCACTATCTTTATATGTTACTGTTTTTTTCAACATCCAAGTACTGCTTTGAGCTATTTTACCAACTTTTGCGATATGCCCTCTGAACTTCAACTCTCAGTCCAATGTTACGTGCAAGTACCTAGCCTTGTCATTTTCCTCAATACATAACCTTCCATTTTGAAACATTGTATGCAAAGGATAACCATTATCCTTTGCATACAATGCCAATTTATTTAAAGCATCCTGCATTCTCTGGATATCTACATCAACATTATCAACTATTGCCATCTCCAATTTTGCATCATGAGAAAGCAACTGAACCCCCCGTAAATCATTCCTTACATCATTCATATATAAATTAAAGAGTAGTGACCCTAGTGCAGAGCCCTGGGCACTTCACCATCTCTCTACACCATATACTACTTTCTGCTTTCTGCCTATCAACATGCAAATAGCTCATATCCATTCCCATTTGTGACAACTTTTGTAATATGGATAGTTGCCGGTATTGAGACCACATTATGATGTAAATAAAGAGTTATTTATTTAGCGTATGGCTCACACATGAAAATTTACATTACATTAATCCTTAATATATATGGACATAGTAATAGAATGTACAATAATAAGAAATAATGCAGTCATAAAAGATAAGTATAAGCCTTGCTACTAGAGTCATAAAAGAGACACTCAAGAATCAAGAATAGCTACAACTGAATGTCTAGGTTGATTATCCAGTCGACTGCACTTGGTGTAGCATGGATGAAGTCTGACAGGTTTCCACTGTATGCACTTTGGACACATTCTGCTGTAATATGATTAATTGTCTGGCGGGATAATCCACAGTCACACCTGGGTGAGGCAATCATGCCCCATTTGCAAAAGTGGTCTGCACATCTGCCATGGTTGGTGCGGATTCGGTTAAGGGCAGACCAAGTTTTTCGAGGTAGGTCAAAACCCGAAGGTATTCTCTGTTGGGTTCACTAATTCATGGAAGATCCCTGTTGAAGTGTTACACCAGGACTCTTTCCACTTCTCCTTCATATTGAAACTTGTCTCTGCGAGATTTTTTGCTTAAGATTGGAGGGTGCCTTGACTTTAGCCTGTTTATTTCTAGGGGTGGGATGTCTTCATGGATTGGAAGATTTTGGATTTCCATGATTTTGCTGTATTCATGTAGAAGAAAGTTGGATCTGCGGATGCAGGATGTTGCTTGGCACTAGGAGCCAGTAGGTTGGGGTTGCTTTTACAGTTCCAGAAATAAGGTGCATAGTGGTGTTAAGCTGGGCATCAACCAAATACACATGGGCGCTGTTCAGCCATATGGGTGAGCAGTATTCAGCTGTAGAGTAAACGAGGCCAAGAGCAGTGCAGCGAAGCGTTGTTTCTGAGGCACCCCAAGTTGATCCACATAGTTTTTGCAGTATATTGTTTCTTGTTTTTAGCTTGGATGCTGTGTTAATGATATGTGATTTAAAAGATAGGATTCTATCTAGAGTGATGCCCAGATATTTTGGGAATCTGTTGTAGCGTAGCAGTTTGTGGTTGAAGTAGACCATGAGTTCTTTGTTAGCCTGGTTATTGTTCAGGTGGAAGCATGAAACTTCTGTTTTGCTAGGATTTGGGCATAACCTCCATTTGCTGAGGTATTCATTTAGGACTACAAGGTCGTTTGTTAGTGTATCTTCCATTGTAGTAAAATTGGTGTGTCTGGTGGCTAGAGCAATGTCATCAGCGTACCAAAACTTCTTGGAGGCTGTATTAGGCAAATCTGCAATGTATAAGTTAAGAAGGAGGGGAGCCAGAACTGACCCTTGTGGTAGTCCATTTTTCAGTGTTCTTTGTTTACTTTTGTTCTCGTCCATACACACTTGGAACAGGCAGTTGCTTAGCATATTATTGATTAGTTTTGCTATTGTTCTGCATAGGACTGCACAGAGCAACTTGCAGACTGCGCCATGCCTCCAGACTGTATCATAAGCTGCGGTAAGATCTACAAAAGCTACAGCTGTTTTCCGGCATTGTTGGTAGCCTGCCTCTATATGTGTGGTGAGTGACAGAACCTGATCACAGTAGCTTCGTTTATGTCTGAATCCGGCCTGTTCCACTGGGACTTGTTCTATTATCTTAGGGGCAATTCTATTAAGGATGAACCTTTCTAGGAGCTTATATCAGGTGCTAAACAGGGAGATTGGTAGGTAGTTTTCTGGTTTGTTGTTGGTTTTTCCTGGTTTTAAGATGGGGATAATTTTTGTCCTCTTAAACTCTTTTGGAAGTCTACCAGTCTGGGGAATGTCAGAGAAAAAACAGGTCAACCACTGTCGAGTTTTTTGACCTGTCTTCAACAGGAAATCAGGATGGATTCCATCGAAACCTGGAGCCTTGCCTGGTTTCATATTCATTAGAGCAGTGTTAATATCTTCAAGAGTGAAGGGTCATGAATATAGAGGGTCTGATGGTCTGTTATTTTTCAAATATGTAAGTTCTCTTTTTATTTGAAGAGTGTGTTATATGTCCTTGGTGGTATATGTGTTGACAATATGTGATGCATATTGGTTAGGAGAAATAGTTGATTGTTCCCGGGCAGTCAGGGTGACACTACCTAGTTTTCTTAGAAGGCTCCATGCTTTTCTACTGGAGTGCTGAAAATCAAGTCTTTCTACTGTTTCAGTCAATAAAGAGTTTAATGAAAATAAGCAATTAAAACCCGACAAGTTTCATAAGTCATAAGACTGACATCATCATGGGTACTGGTACAGAAACGTTTTACACGACAAATGTCTATTAACAATTAATTACACATATTAGATGTTTTGATAGCTTCACAACTGTTACATATAATTGGTAAACCAGAATAAAAACAATAAATTAGTTACTGTATGCATGTTGGAACATTGCTAGTTGTTGCTATCATATTCTGTGGTATCACAAAACGTGATACATGATCACATATAGTCTGCCATCATCAAAATGCTACGGACATAGGATATAGCATGCATGATACCACAGAGCATAATAGCAACAACAAGCAATGTTCCAACATGCATACAGTAACAAATTTACCGTTTGTATTCTGGTTTATCAATTATATGTAACAGTTGTGAAGTTATCAAAACATCTGATGTGTGTTTTCTTTTAGTGTTGCACGGTGATCAGCATTCATTTTAGAAATTATGGACTTTACAACCGTGTTATAAATAACTCTTTTAATTTCCCAATTTTCATATTAAGATCATCATCTAGAGCATATACAAATATATAGGACAAGTTGAGTTACATTGCATACAGTAAGCTAGAGAAACAATGATTTGATCACAGGTTATTCTACTGGCATGACCTCTGGTGAAAAAAAAAAAATACAAATTAATTATTTAGAAACTACATTAAGCTAAATTCTATTTATGATAACATGAGCAAACATTCCTTCTTATAGATAGTTTTCTTTCAGTAACAATGATGTCCTATTTTTAGCATTATAATTGCTATTTTTGATTTAAGATCCTGGATTATCTACGGTCCTGTTTATAGTTACTCTTAGAGAGGAAGGTTCCGTGGTTTTTTTTTTATGTGCCTTTCATATGTTTAGGATTTTTAGACCATCATTATTGTTCAGATTGGGGTAGTTGATAATAATCTCACAGGCTTCCTTAAATTTGCATTCCCTGCCATGTTTTGGTGTGATGTGAACAACTGGTGCTTTTCCAGTCAATTGTTAAATTAAAACTTGTCAGGTTTTAATTGCTTATTTTTATTAAAACTGTTTATTTACATCATAATGTGGTTTCAATACTAAAAACCACCCACAGAACTGCTAAACCACAGAAACTTACTTTTGTAACTTTTGATTGACTGGAAAAGCACCAGTTGTTTACATCACACCAAAACATGGTATGAATGCAAATTTAAGGAAGCCTGCGAGATTATTATCAACCACCCCAGTCTGAACAATAATGATGGTCTAAAAATCCCAAACATATGAAAGGCACATATTCAACCCACGGAATCTTCCTCTCTAAGAGTAACTATAAACAGGACCGTAGATAATCCAGGATCTTAAATCAAAAATAGCAATTGTAATGCTAAAAATAGGACATCATTGTTACTGAAAGAAAACTATCTGTAAGAAGGAATGTTTGCTCACATTATCATAAATAGAATTTAGCTTAATCTAGTTTCTAAATAATTAATTTGTATTTTTTTTTTTTTTCACCAGAGGTCATGCCAGTAGAATAACCTGTGATCAAATCATTGTTTCTCTAGCTTACTGTATGTAATGTAACTCAGCTTGTTCTGTATATATTTGTATATATTTGGAGCATCACCTGGAGCATATATTTGTATATGCTCCAGGTGATGATCTTAATATGAAGATTGAAACGTTGGGAAATTAAAAGAGTTAAGTATAGTTTCACCTATACTTAACTCTTAAATAACTTAACTCTTTCACCCATACTTAAAAAAGTATAGTTTATGGTGAAAGACTGTTGGAATTTGCCCGTGCTAACAGATTAGTTATTACCAATACCTGCTTCCAGAAACATCCACGATGGACCTATATTTGGACATCTAACATTGATAGGTCAAGGCACCAGATTGATTACATCCTGGCTCTCCAGCAGTGGAAGACAAGCATCTCTGATGTGCATACTTGTCCTAGAGCAGATTGTGGTACAGACCATCAGCTGGTAAATGCCAAAGTAAGACTAAGACTCCAAAAACTTCCAGGTCAGGCACATTCCACTAGATTAGATGTTACAGTAATTCCTAATGGATTCACAGAAGAAACATCAACTCAGCTGGATGATTTTTTGGAGACCAATGAGGAAATCTCACCAGAAATGCTTTGGGAAGGAGTCAAGATGATAATACAGGATACAGCAAAGACGTATCTCGGCCCAATAAGAAAACCAAGAGACCCATAGATATCAGATTCAATATGGGAACTAATCAAAAGAAGGCAGTTGGAAAAACAAAGAGATACAGGGACCGAAGAATACATAGAGAAATTAGAAGAGCCATCAAGCAGGACAAGGAAAAGTTCTATACTAATAAATGTGAAGAAATAGAGTTCCAGATAAGAAAGCATAATTATAAAATAATGTTTTATTTAGTTCGTGACTTAAAGTACAAGTTTAAGCCTAAATTGAATGTCATCAAAGACAGGAATAGATCATTACTAACAGAAGAGTTGGAAATCAAAAACAGATGGAAAGAATACTGTGAGGAACTGTACAGCAGAGTGGATAAAGAAAATGTGGAGTCCTCCCACCAAGAAAATTTCGATTTGGAACCTCCTCCACTTAGGCATGAAGTTGAAAGAGCAGTTAAGCAGCTCAACAGCAATAAGGTCCTAGGTTCAGATGAAATCCCAGCAGAGTTAATTAAGGCCGGAATGTCGGAATGAGTGTAGGGCTATGTCAAGGCTGCAAGTTGCATCTGCCAAATTAGGACATTTGTGGTCGCTACATGGCCAGAGGCATGGCTTAATTTGTAAGTTTTGGATCGTCCAACATTCGGAAATTAGGTAGGGGTGGTAGACGTTGATAGAATTTTCATCGCATTTTATGACAATAGTTTCGGATATTCTAAGCATTGTTTCATTGTCTTGTTTGTCTATGATTATGGCCTTGTCGATTTGGGGGATACGTTTTAGTTCAAGGGCGTGAGCTGCAATTTCTGTCTTCCCTGTATTCTGTGTTTTGTTTTTCGTTTTGATGTTGCAATGTTTTTTTGTGTTCAGATATTCCGGAATGGGAATATTGCAATCCCTGAAGTGCTCTTGTAGTCTAGTCCATAAAGACCTAATTGTAGAGCCCGTGTAGGTGATGTCACAGTCTTTTTGACAAGGAAATTTGTAGACTACGTTGTGGTGTTCGAATATTTCTCTGTGAGTGAGAGATTTAGTAGGTTTTAGGAGAGTTGCTAATTTTTGGTTCGTGGTGAATACTTGCTTATAGTCCGTGTTTTTGAAAATGTATTTGTAAGCTTTGTATGTGTTTTGGATGTATGCAATTTGATGACCATACGTGTCGGGAAGTCTGCTTTGGTTGTATTATTGTTAAGACAGGATTTTGCTGTATAGTTCGCGTAATTTATTAGATGTGTGGGGTAGTTGCGATTTTTGAAAACCTGTGTTAAATACTTGAGTTCTGTGTTAAGAAAATTGCTGTTGGTTGAGAATTTGTAAGCATTGATAAATTGTGATAGGATGACTGATTTTTTAACGGAATATGGGTGGTATGAATTGAAATGGAGGTAGTTTCCGATATGTGTGGGTTTGTGGAATATCTTCGTAGCTATTCTGTTATGGCTTCTGATTAATGTCCACATTAATCAGATAAGGGAGGACCTACCTTTTGTAAGCCATGCTGCCCACCATAAATTATCATATTCCTATCCATCCATTGCTAGATTTTATTTTGAACTAACTTTTCTAATACTTTAATCAACACTCCTGAGATATTAATTGGTCTAATTTGCTGCTTAGAGCCACCTTTATATAATGAAACTATCTTATCCTCTTTCCACTCCCTGGAAACTTGCCAGAGCTAGCTGAGACTTTGTGAATTGCCTCTCACTGTCACAAGAAGGAATTCTCTTGTGTATTTACATTCTCTTGCACATGGGCTGACATGCCATCTGGTCCTGCTGTATCACATTAATATTTTTCAGTATGCTGAGCACCTTCTGTTCCTATACTTTAATTCTTACATCAAGCTCTGTCACATCAGCAATTGCTGGATTTCTACTTGTATGATACACCCTTGCAAAGTGATCACTCAGCAACTGAAATGAGTGATCCCTTTGTAAGGATATAAAATCAGAGTGATCACTCAGCAACTCAACTATTACTTCTGCTTCTGTCACCTTCCTGCTATCAACATTCATCCTTCCATAATCATTCTTCCTCTTATCTGCTATGTAACTAACAAAAAAAAAAAAGTTTTGGATTTACTTTTTCCTGCTTATTCTCACATAATCTGATTTGGCTTTCTTACCATACTAGTCATCCTTCTTGTCTGCACTTTGTACTGCTCATGAGTATGTCAATCACCTTTTTCTTTATAATCTTTCCACAATGTTTTTTTTTTGTTTTTTTGAAACGCCTGCTTTATATTTCTATTCATCCACTTGGTTTATTCCATTGACTGTGACTATGCACTCTGCTACTTCATACCCACAGTTCAAAAGAAGCAATTCCACTTATTTAGCAGCCTTCCAGAACATGGCTGTATGGTCACTGTCCCTGATTGGAGGCAGTGTATGTGTCTACCTTGGTTATGGATATATTTTCTGATGCTGTTACCAGATCCAGCACTCTAAACTCTTTGTCCCTTTAATGGCATGTTGTTTTCGGTAGTTATCTCTTAGCAACTATAAATTCCACTTCTATCTTGCTTTCCCCTTTCCTCTTTGCAGTCTATGTCCCCAGAGTGAAATGGCCCATAATAATTGCTCAGCCTGCATTCATTGTGCTGATCTGCTGATGCTAAGCACCTACATCTTCCCCCCCCCCCCCCCAGTCTGAAATGCAATCAATAACATATTTTGTCCTGTTAGCCTCTGTCTTGCACCAGAACAGCTTCAAAAGAACTATTTTGCTCAGACCTTATATCCTTCTTAAATTCTGTATTTTTTGGAAAATTTGGACAAAAAAAAAGGGTCAGGCTAATAATAATGGTAAGTGCACAAGTTCAGATGGAGAGATGGCATAAGAAATAAGAAAAGTCTCATTGATTATGTTATTGTTGATAGCAATATCTGCATTCTGGTTTAGGATACAAGAGTATATATATATATATATATAGGATTTGAAATTAGAAGTGATCATCAGTGAGTTTTAATTAGGATAAAAGTGAATATCACAACAAAAAGAACAATATATTAGGAAGTTTTAAAAAGAATTAAAGTTGAGCAACTTTTAGGGTGAACTAT